>NC_134538.1:124886301-126236984 GCF_050624435.1 Tenrec ecaudatus
TTGACACACGCTGTATTTATAATGACAAAGCTGCTGAGGCTGCTAATGTGGAAACACACACATTTAGTGGGACTGTTTCTTGGTTTTAGGTGGTCTCACGGGGCACTCAAGTTAACTGGCCCAATAATGTGGCTCATGCTTCTGTTCTATTTCCTATTTCGCGTTTTCCCCCGCCCTGCTCTAGTTCGTTTCGTAGTGCTGAGGGTCGAAAGAGCTTGCAAACAGCCTTCCAAGGGTTTTACCAGGAGGAACGGATGGAGAGTCGGGGACAGTAAAACTAAAACAAAGCAAACTCACAGCAAGCCTGTAAGACAGAGGAGCAGCAGCCCCCCGTTAGCAGCCGCTCGCGCCACCCACTGCACCCAGCGGGGAGGGGGCCAGCGGGCACCGCGGCCGGCGGACTGGGCGCGCGCGTGGGGAAGGCAGGGGGACACCTCCCGAGCGGTAGGCGAGACCCTTACCAGGCCGGAAGAAGAGCAGGGTACTGGTGAGCAAGGTCAGCAGCTCCATGATTTTATGTTTTTCCAAATACTCCTTAGCCTCCCGTTCCCGGTGGTGGCCTGGCTCCATGGCGCCGCTTGGGGCCGTTGCTAAGCGACCGAGCCTTCCCGCCGTCCTCCGCGCGCCCCTGGCGGGGCCCCGCCCACTCTCCCGCCCGTCGCGTGCGTATGACGTGACATCCCGCGGCGGGAGCGCGAACCCGAGGACGGCTTCTGCTGAGGGGTTATACCCTCAGTGTGGCGCGGGCGCGTGTTGGGCACGGTTCGTGTGGCTCCCGTGAATGAGCTCTCACTTGCTGAAAACACAGGATGAGTGACCAGGGACGGTGGAGATCCCAAGTCTCAAGTATAATTTAAGGAGAGCGTTTATTAACTCTTTAGCAGGACAAAGACACAGCTGCATCATCTGGATGAGGGGGACCGTTTACATGGGTCAAAATGGCCTCCCAGGGTTTCTGCTGAGACAGACTGTAAAGGGCACGGGAGGGCAAAGGAAACGCACATACGCATGGTTGGCGGCAGGTGGATGCGGCAGTTAAAAGTAGGACGATAGAAGCAGGAATGGGACCCATTGGGACACTTACGTTAGAAGGGCCTACAAGATTGACCCAGGGCCTTCCGACCAAGGCCCCGAAAGAGACGTTCGACTCTCCCTGGGCTGACTGGAGACTCTTGAGGATAGTTCCCTTCTCAAGGCACGTTGGCTATGGGCAAGACTGCACCTCCCTGGTCAGTAGCAGAAGAAATTCAAGGGAAGCTGAATCTTTGTGGGGACTCTGCGAATGGGTTTGGCCTTTCACGGGTGCAGTGCTGCTGACTGAAAGGTTCAAACCCAGCAGTGACTGAGGGAGAAAGAGAAGGCTTTCTGTGAACATCAGGTCCCTGGAAAGGGGGCTCCTTCTACTCTGTCCTGCAGTGGGTTCGGTAACAGATTTTTTGGGGGGGTGGGGCCGGGGGCATGTTCTCAGTGACTGTTTTGGTAACATAGTGGTGTAGTGGTTATATGTTGAGTTGTGAACTGCAAGGTCCAAAGTTCAAAACCACCAGTAGTTCCAAGGGAGAAAGACTGGGCTTTCTACTCCCGTAAACAGTGACAGTCTCAGAAACCCACAGAGGGTCGCTATGAGTCAGCATTGATTCAATGGCAGTAAGTTTGGTTTTTTGCTCTCTAGTCCCCTAAAGAGTTACAGCTTCAGAAACCCACAGGAGGCAGTTTTACCCTGTTTTATAGGGTCGCTATGAGTCTGCATCAACTCGATGGCAGTGAGTTCGGTTTTGGTGAAGTGGGGAACAGAAAGGGCAAACTAAGTGACTGACAAAAGCAGGTGCCTGTAGTCCCCAGGACTAACTAGGACTCTTGCTTCTGATGGCTTCTGGGGAGATTTGAAAATGACTGAAGGGGGTAGGGTGTAATTTCCCCCTCTTGTCTAAGCCAGGCCTTTGTAAGTTTGTTGTTTGTTTCTTGGTAGGAAAGACAGGCATAAGTAGAATATGTACCTCTCTATGAGTCAGAATGCACTTTGACAGCAGTGAGTTCTGAATTCAGGCCACCTAAATACTTAACCCTTTGGGTGGGCCAAAGATGGATCATCACTTGGTAAAGTGACTCTGGCCCTGGTTTGGGTCTGTAGAGCGTGGACCAGCCAATGGCAGTGGCATCCAGACTCGAGAGACCTGTGAGGAGGACCTTTGAGAAGCAAACCACAGGTCACAGCCCACAGAAGGGTCTCTTTTGCATTTCTGGGTCTGCATCTGTGTGTGCTGAGAACAAAAGAGCACTCCTGTTGTCATGGTGTCTTTTGAGTGGCTTCATGCCCGTGTGACATGGGAAGAGAAGTCAGAAATATGTGGAACAATTCTTAAAGGAGGGTGGCCTGCGCAGCTGTTCGGTTGATGGTGTGATTTCTGGGCTTTCCGTGCTCCAGGAGGCGACAGTTGTTCTGGAGAACTTCCTTCATCTCCTCTCAGCAAGGAATTAGCTCAGGAAGAAAGAGCTTTGCCCTGCGGGCTCTAGAACTTCAAATGACCCTGAATTTCCAAGAGCCCGCTTTCCTGCACCAGTGGAGTCAGGTGGAGGGCACCGTGGGTTCCATTGACCTCTCTCCAAGCTGCCAATTGGTTTCTGCCCCAACAAGCTTGAGCGCCTTTGCCAAAACAACATGGTCTTCTACTTGGGCTTTTTTTCCCACAACGTATCTCAGGTGGTCATGGCCTTGAATCTCTGCTGTCCCTGGAAAATGTGCTAAATAGAAGCATCCAGAGGCCCCGACAGAGTCACCTCATCTTTGTGACAATCAGATTTTGTAAAGATCTGCAGACTTGGCAGCTCTACGGGCAGTTCTCTTCTGTCTCATAGGTCCCCCACCCCCAACGAATCAGAATTGACTTGCTGGCAAGGGGTTTGGTCTTTTTTTTTTTTTTTTTGGTGAAATGGATCTAGAAGTGGCCCAGATCAGTACAGTGGTGGGCAGCCCATCACGTACCAAGCGCTCAGAGCACCAACAGTTGAAAGGACCTTCCTTGGCACTCAAAGCACAGTACTGACAGTTGTGGCTGTGGAAGATCCCATTTTAGGAAGTTATGCAAAGGGCTCACTATGTAGCAAGCTGCGTATCTGCCTCCTCTGCTTCCTTACACTCCACAGTAATGAAAATATTCACGTGGGCCTGAGGCTGAATGATGAGAAACTTGTCTCAGTCTCCCTTCTTAGTCCCTGGGCCCTAAGTGACCTTTCTCAGATCTTGGTGTCTTCAATTCACTCTGGAAGCCCATCGTATTCCATTCTAGAATCTTCCTTGACTAAGAGAGCCTCAAAGGTGCTCTCCACAGCATCCGACAGACTCTTTTCTTTATGGATGATGTCATTCTTTCCACTCCTCAAACTTCCCACTCTCCTGCAGGCTCAGCTTGAGTGAGAACATGGAAACCACCTGATGGAAGATGTCCTCATCTTCCTAGTAGCAAACTTGCAAGCAAACTTTCCCCTAGACTACCCAGGAGAAATGGTCTCTCTTCCTATGATGGTCAACACCTCCACAGGCAACTGGACAGCCCTTCCCCTTCTTCAACCTTCCCTTTGTTAGGTTTCTCTGGTTAGAAATACCTCTGTCCTTGGCTTCAGCAGGAGAAAGAATTCACAGGGAAGCCTGGTTTTTGATCCAAGTTTTTGTAAAGGTTTTATAAAGGATAGAAAGAGTTTCAGAGTTTACACATGCACCCTCAGGGCACTTCACCCCCCACGTGGAGTCCTGAGGCCAGAGTGCTGAGGAGCAGCTGGAAAAGAGGGCAGGTGGCTCCTGAATTTGGCTTTTTAGGGTCCCCTGCTGAGAGGCATGGTTGACAGTACTGGTTGACCCCACTGGCTGAATTAAGCTCACCTGGCCCAGGCTGGGGCCCACCCAGGTGTACTGGCTCCCTGTCTCAGACCTGAATGTGAGCATGCCCGCTAAAGCAGCTTCCAACTTTCTGTGAGGCAGGAGGGAGGCTTTGGCATGTCGAGGGACACCCCTAGTTCTGCCTCTAGCTCCCTAACGCCCTCCCTTATTGAACAGGCTCACCAGCACACGAGTTGTAATGAAGTCATTCCTCCAGGACCAGCCAACAGTAATCAACCTCAGAGACCCTCCTTGAGTCTGCACGTGCTTCTAACCCAGCGGTTCTCAACCTGTGGGTTGCGACTCCTTTGGGAAGGGGGTATTGAATGACCCTTTCACAGGGGTTACCCGATTCATAACTAGCAAAATTACAGTGATGAAGTAGCAACAAAAATAATTTTCTGGTTGGGGAGGATCACCACAATATGAGGCACTGTGTGAAAGGGTAAGATTTATTTACACACACTGAATTCCTTTGCTTAGCTCTCCTTCACCTTTCAAACAACTCCAGCTGCTTTGGACTTTCCCCAACCCCTAATTTTTTACCCCTGTTTTGCTAAGTTCAATCTGGCGGGTGGAAAAGCACCCCTAGTAGCACAGTGGATTAGGCCTTGGGTGGCTAATTTCAGACTGGTACAAGTCCACCAGGTGTTCCACAGTAGGAAGCTGAGGCTGCCTGTCCCTATAAAGATTTAGTCTCAGAAATCCTATGGAGCAGTTCTGCTCTGTTCTATAGGATCACTGTGAGATGGAATTGACGACAGAGCAGTGGGTCTAAAAATATGTCCAAAGGCTCCCTGGTGTTGCAGTGGTTCAGTAGTTGCTTGCTAATGAAAAGGTTGGCAGTTTGAACCCAGCAGCCACCTATCTGGAGAGAAATGGTCCCATACAGTATCGAGCCCTGGAAAGACAACAGGACTACCAGTCATATACTGCCCTGTGGGGTCTTCATAAGTCAGAATTGACTTGAAGGCGATGGGTTTAATTGGGGGGGGAGGGTGTTAAAATATATCCAAATCATAATCCCCCAACCTGTGAACATAATCTTATTTTTAAAAGGGTTGTTTTTTTTTTGCTGATGCAATTAACTGAACAAGTTCAAGATGAAATCATCCTGGATTCAGTGTGGGCCTTAAATCCAGTGACAAGTGTCTTTGTCAGAGAAAGATCTTGGCGAAATGGAGGACAAGGCCGTGTGAAGATGGAGGCAGAAACTTGAATGTGGACAGGTCAGGAACACCAAGGACTGCCAGCAGGCATCGAGCTGCAAGAGCCAAAAAAACAACCAAGCCAGCCCCTCTACCCTTCAAGAAGGAATGTAGCTATCAGGCTCAACAACCTGGAATTTGACCTCTGGTCTCCAGAGCTGTGACAGAATGCATTTTTAAGCCATGAAGTTGTGTAACGTGACCCCCACACTGCAGCCCTGCAGACACAGCGTCAACTCTACTTTTCACTTTGTGGCAGTACTCAACTCCTTTCTTGAAGCACCTGAGAGTCCTGGCTTTCAGAGGGCACCTTCTGTTGGATGTCTTTGTAAAGACTTCATTTATGGGTTCCTTGCTGGTGGCTCTATTTCTACTCAACTTCTAGATACCTGCTCCTCTCCCTCTGCATTTCCTCCAGTCGTTCACAGCCCTAACCACAGCTCAACATACGAACCACACACTAGCAATGCCTTCAACGTTGCTTCCAACCGAGACCTCTCCATGTGTGTGCCCTGCCTCCTTGACACTAGCTTGGGGTTTCACAGTAACCTCATCCATGAGAACAGAATTATCCTGTTCAACAACTTTCCTACTGCCTCCCCCCTCCCCACCTGTTCTTCCTTTGGTTTTATCCGAAGAAATAGCATCAACACAAATCAAACAGACCTGGGAGCCATTCTCTTCTTCCTCCATCCAGTTCACTAGCAAACCTTGCCAGAATCTAAAATATATCTTGACTCCATTCACTTAGCTTCTTATCAACAATCATCCTCCAGGGTGACATCATTAGTACCACTCTCTGGCCTCTTGCAATCGCTTACAGGTGGTTCTCTGCCTAACAGCTCGAGTGGACTTTTTAAGATCAGATCATGCCATACCCCTTCCTTAAAGCCCTTGAAAGGATTCCCAAGAATTTAACACAAAAGCCTTACTCTATAAGGCCTTCTCTTTCTAACTTGCCTTCTCTCTACCTCTCTAGGCCCACTCTGTCCCAAATAGATCCCCTGGAGGCTCCAAGAAGGGACCCAGCTGTCCTTAGGCTGGGTGATCTCTGGCTACCCACTTTCCACCTAACTAGATTCCCTTCCGGAGTCTCTTGTTATTTGCGCCCTCTCACAGAACTCCGTCATTTCCACCATAGCATTTGCCACAATCTGTAACTACCCATTTGATTGTTTGTATTTACTTACTGTTTCCCCCACTGGGTTCCTTACAGAGAGCAGCTGGGATTGTGTCTGTTTCCCATCATTGAGCACTGAGCGCCTAGCTCAGGGGCGGGCACGGAGAGAAACGCATGCGTACTGAATGCATTCACTTCTGCGGCTGTAGTCCCTACCTCAAAAGGAAGACTTAGTGAGAACACCTGAACCCCAAAGAAAACAAAAGCCTCACAATGCCCCAGAGCCTGCATTTGATAAAAACCAGAAGACTGTTTTACAAACATATAAATTATTTTATTTACAAAGCCATGTTACGAAAAACAAAAGAGCCAAACCAAACCAAACCAAAACTAAACAGTCTGCTAACTGGAGAATGTCCCCAGGCCTGGTGAACCATGGCAGTATCAATTGATACGTGTTTGTTCTTTCCCTTGTAAAACTGTAAGCCACAGAATTTACTATTTACACCTATTTTAGACATTGATTCTGTTTACCTCATCACGGGCATGGAATGGGTTCTATCTGACGGTGCTAATACATAAAGGTGCTGGACAAAGGAGGACAATACTTAGTGTTTACAAAAGGTGGGTCGTAGAAAAGTAACCTGCTTCGGCAAGTGTGGCATTTGTTTAGAATGATTGGACATGCTTTCTTCAAAATTCTGGAAAAGTTTCTAAAATCGGTAGTAGGAAAGGACAATTGAGCAGGTGCAAATTCTCGTCTGTGCAACAAGAGTTATTGAATATACCCCATGACTGACCAGCTTACGGAAAACCCACAGAGTTTTGTTAAAGTGCCGTGGGCCGACAGCATAACAAAATAGAAGGTGTAATAGAAAATTTCCTTTTTTAAAACAAGAGTTCACTGAGAATCAGCAATAATAGAATATGCTGTATAAACTATTCTCTACAAAGGTTGATCAGCGTTATTTACAACTGGTACATTGATACAAAAGAAGGCATACAAGTTATCCAAGTCGCTTTTTTTTTTCTTTTTCCTTTTTTATGGCTGGCAGGTCTATGCATTGCGGGATGTGGAACAACCAGAGCTTCGGAGCCTCTGAGGCTGCAGACAAGTCACCAGATCTTCACGCTAGTAGGTGTGCAGTTGGGGGTGGGGCCGGGGGTGGGGCTGGGAGAGAGGGCTGAGTGGGGTGTATAGGACAGAAGTACCCAAAGCCTATCACCCTACTAATGCTGTTTAGGCTGGTCCAGTTTAGCTCCATGGAAACAAACCAAAAGAAAGCCTTTTATTTGCATTTCACTTTTCAAGCTGCAAGTTTTCAATACATCATTCTAAAGTAAACCTGTGGGTGACAATGGAGGAAGAAATGCCGTGGGGTTTCCCTTTTTTTTTTTTTTGCTCAGTTTTCCAGAAATATCATCACCTTGGTCCAAGCCAGTCTTTCACAATGTAAAGCAGCATTCAGTGGGGGAGCCTCTTCTTCCAGCTTCCAATTCAAGACAAGCGTGCAGAGCGCGCAAACGTTCAAAGAGAATGAATGGCTCCGTGAGTCCCCATTGAGACGTAATTTCTCAGAAGCAGCCACGTAATCTCACAACCTTGGTTTTCCCTCTTCTGGTATAAAGAGTTTATAAGTTAGAGGGTTATTTCGTTGCTGAGATTTTGTTTGTTTGTTTTACTCCTGTAAGTTTTAAAACTCAAAATAAATTATAAAAAACAGACCGCTATAACCAAACAAGACCAAAATGTGCAAAAATAACCAAGATATGTACATAGTTTTCAGTCTGGAGAAATGTACAATAAAAACAATTCAAAGAACATTTTAAAAATAGAAACATTGCTTCAACTTTCCTAAGTTTCATATTGTTCTTGAAACTATTATGGTCAGTTAGCTCTGTAATATAGTAAAACATAAATTATTACAAAATTAACACTATAAAAATTTACTTTAAGAATATCTTCTAAATTTTTCCCAAAGGGTCTAACCTTGTTTATAATTTCTTAAACATTTATAAGTCTTAAAATCTGCCTTAACTTTTTGTATTTTAAAAAGAAAGTTACAATCTTCCCTTCAATTTGCAGTCTTTTCCCTAAGACGTAAATAAACCAGCATATAAGTGCACTTTTAACACTGTAGAAATAAAAGTGAAATTGGATCGCATGTCCTGGTACCTAATATCAACTCCTGATTAAAAAAAATCTTCATTTTATATTAAAAAATTTAGTAGTCCTATCAGTGCAATTCCATTGATGCAAACCACTCCGTCTGTCTCCCTTCTTTGCAAATTCCAGTGAACTTCAAACATGATGAAACTCAACGGTAGCGTGACCTTTGGGTTGGGAAAGAAAAGGAACACTCCAAGGAGGGGGGTGGGGCGGTGCCCAGCTGCAAAGGTGGCACTCATTTCTCATGAAACAAAACCTCTTGGTGGTAGCACTGTTAATTTAAACAGCGTGAGCTGGATCACATATGCCAAGGTGCATAATTAGTAGCTACTGAATTGATTGACTTCTCGTGGCCCAGTATGACAGAGTAGAACTGCCTTATGGGAGTCCCAAGGCTGTCACCTTCACAGAAGCAGACTGCCCTTGTGGCCTCCTGAGGAGCGGCAGGTGGGTGTGAACCCCTAACAGGCTGGGGAGCAGATGAGTGTTTATCCACAGTGCCTCCCAGGACTCTGGGTGAGCAGTGTAGAATCTCTGTTTTATAGCGGGTATCCTTTCCTGGTTAGGAGCTACTGGGACTTCAATGCTTTCTTTCCAAACTCCAGTGTGATCACTGCAGGGTCTTGCCTACACCTTCTTCTGGGGTCTGGATCTGGTTTGGAGCGCCTGGTGGTAAGGGCAAGCAGATCTATGGGTGTGCTGATCCCTGGGGGTCCCTGTGGCCCAATCAAGGAGGTTGGTGGGAAATGCTAGTCTTGATTCTCACAGGGGTTAGGCGCACCACCCCACCTTCTAGAAGAGTCCTCCCTGGGGGCCTCCACTCCTGCTCTCCTTTGTCTGGCCCTGGAGGGCAGCTGGAGACCTGCAGTGTCCTGGGCAGTCTCCTGGTGACACCTCTTGCATCCATTTCCTGAGCCTCCTGCCTGCCTGTTCAGCTGTGGGATTTTGTGCACTGGGGCCTGGGAGGGCTTCCTCACATGGATTCCTAACAATCACCTGGCTCTCACCATCTTTAGAGGAGTCCCCCTCACCCCCTACATTAGGCTTCCTTCATCCCCCTGCCCTAAGGTCCATCCCAGTCCCTGCCCCAATCTCTCCTTTGAAGCTACATGGTAGTATACAGCAAGCTCAGTCACCGGCTGCTCTTCTCCACTTTGCTCATAATACATGGACCACAGGACCCCTGCTGTGGGCACCCCACCCAATCTGTCTGCTCCCCAGCCCGGCCCCCCTGCACCAGCACCCTGTTGGCAGAGGCTGAGGAAGGACAGTGAGGTTTTCAGGCGATGGACGCCTGGCACTGACACACTGTCCTGTCTGCCCTTGGCGGCTGGAGGAGAGCAAGGGGGCAGCAGCGGCAAAGGGAGATGGAAGAATGATTAAATGGTGGCAAATGAAAGGAAAGACAATGGAAACAAAACGCTGTTACTGTTTTTCTGTAAATCTCAAATTCACGGTTTTTTTTTGCCTTTCCCCCCCTTTTTGTTCAAAACTAAAACAACAACAACAACAACAAAAAATTCAATTTTTATAAAAGAAGAAAGGCCAGAGCCACAGGCAGGGCACAGGATGTGGCCTCTCCCCGCCCCCACCCCCACCCTTCGCCAAGGCCTCCAGGTGGGTGCAGGTGGCCAGGGATTGGTTTAGAAGTGGCTTCTTCACACACAGTCTTGTTACGGGAGAGTCCTTATCCTGCTTGTTCTGTTTGTGGTTTTCTAGGAGAGAAAAGAAAGGCTCCTTTCAGAACCACACATTGGGGATTGCCCACCACACGGGTTCATAACCTGGGCCACAGTATGCCCACCTATAACAACGGCGATGTCTCACCGCCTCCTGGACACGGCACAGGGCAGCTGCCATGGACAAACGGGGTAGTGGTGAGAAGCACCCTGTATGTCTAAGGGTGCCGAGGTCACGTGATTCCTTTCTCGTTCCTACATGACCTGTGGATGGCAAGGGGAACTGTCCAAGTAGGGGAGGGGAGCATGGGGTCTCATGCTAAGCAGAGGGGCTGTGGCCATAGAGGCTCTGGGTTCAGGGCATTTGGCCTCTCTTAGTCCAGGCACCCTCCTCTCTGAGTTGTGCACAATCACTTTGGCTTCAGAGAGGCCAAAGGTTTTACTGAGGTGATACATGGGGAGACTAACAGCAGGCAGGGAACAGCTATTGTTACTGTCATGTCTGCTGCCTGTGGTAGGGCTGATGGCTGGCATGTGGGGTTCTGGGCAGGTATACAGGGTGCTGTGGGCACACACCAGGCCTGGTGAGGGCGAGAGGGTGCCTCCAGCTGGACTCAGGGAGCACTGCAGGTCAAACACGCCTCTCTCCTGACCCCAGCAAAACAGGCACTATGACTCAGCAAGGGGGGGACCCTGCTTCATCCACGATCCCCTGATGCAAAACCTGTCATCTCGTCATCACCAAGTTCTAGCCAAGAGCTGAAGGCAATCCCCAAAGGGCAAAATGCTAACATGTTCCAATTTGGTGTCTCCAGAACACATGGCACGTCTGAGGCAGCCTAACAACAGGGCCACATACATATAACATTCATGCCACCCCCCCACCCTATGCCACTCCCTGCCTTGGTTCATCTCAAGTGTAGGAAACTCTACAGTCTCCTCATATTCCCACCCTGATAGCGCCTCTGGAAAGGGAACTTCTACACACAGGGGCCCTTTGGGAAGGCCCTCAGTGGCACAGAGAACACCCACCAGGGGGCATCTCCTGTAATTTTTGCAGTAGCCACGGCAGGGAGGCAGCAGCTGTGCTATTAACAGATGGGAAAAGCACATCTCTGGGAAGGGATGTACCCAAGTTCATATAAACTGGAAAACTTCATGCCTGTGAGTCAGTTCCAACTCCCAGTGACCATACAGGCAGAGCAGAACAGGAGGTGTCCGAACTGTAAGTCTTTACGGAAGCAGACTGCCATCACTCTCTCCTGTTCTCACCCAGGTTCCTCAACAAAGATTGTATAGTTGGAAATCATAATAATAATAATGTGGGGAAAAAAAACCCAAACTCACTGCTATCTAATCAATGCCAACTCATAGCAACTCTATACGGCAGGGTAGAACTGCCCCGTGAGTTTCCAACTTGTTTGCGGGAGCAGAAAGCCCCATCTTTCTCCAGTCACCATGGCTCCTAATAATAATAATGTGTTTTCCTGAAAGTAAGACATCCCCCCAAAATAAGACCTAATTACAGTTTTGCCTCTCACTGAAATATAAGGCATCCCCCTGAAAACTAGACCTCCCCCAAAATAAGCCCCCACCAAAGCTACCGTAACTCTGGACTCTGGGCCTGCTGCACAGCTCACTTGGCCTCAGTGCAGCCAGAGCAGACAGGAAGTGCGAGGTCTCTTTTAATAAAATAATAAAACTTAAACAATAAATGTGTACTGTATTCTTCTTCATGGAAGAATTTTCAGGGGATGCCTGAAAATAAGACCTAGCGTATCTTTGGGAGCCAAAATTAATATGACACTTTTTATTTTCGGGGAAATAGTAGCAACTAACAGTTTGTGCACACTTAGTATGTGCTGGTATTTTCTAGAGGTTTTATATGAATAAATGAATTGGATCCTCAGAAGAACCATGTGAGGTGGGTCTTTGTGGCGTGGTCATGACTCTCATTTTATAGATGAAGAAACAAGCACAGAGAGGTTAAGTGGTTTGCTCAAGGTCACACAGCTAAGGACTAGGAAAGCCAATGTTTAGAAGCCAGAGGGCCAGATTCCCGAGTCCAAGCTGTTAACTAGAATACCTAACTGAAGCTGCAGGGTCTGACCCAATGCCCACCTGCTCTGCCGTGCCCCTTTGCCCCTGGGAGCTTACCTGTCGGTTGTGTCCTGGGCTGGAAATGCTTGAAGGACTGGATTGTGACAAAGCTAGGCTGCTATTTTTCCCAACCTAAAAGACACCAGGGAAGTCAGTCCTCAGACGGAGGAGCTGGGGCGACGTCTCTGCCCTCCAGTCCCATCCTGTTTCTCGCTCAGACTCCATGGAACCTAGTGCCCAGGCTGGGTTTTCTTCTGGGTCTGGTTTCCCTGCTAGCACACTCTGCTCATAGCCTGCAGGAGAACAGCCAGATACTGTTGGCCTCCATTCTGGGTGCTGGGGAAGGAGGGAGCTTTGCCCGAGATACGGTCAGAGGGTAACAGTACTGGGCTCGCTGCCTTCCTCTGAGGTTGGGCTTGAGGCAAGGACAGCCCATGCCCAGTGCCCCTCAACTCTGTGCCTTAAGCAGTTTGCAGAGGCCACTCTGATGGTCCAGCAACAGCCTGTTCATTACATAGGTTTCTAATGTCTGCAGGCGCCAGCCTTATATCCCGAGTCTTGGTTTGTGCAGCAAATTCTGGCTTTTCGTTTCCCAGACATCATCAAATGGGTCCCCAACTTGTCCCCACAGCACCTACTGGTCTTAGCTTTCCCCGCCTTGTGTCCTAAGAGCACCAGTCTGGATTGCAGGGGTCTTACAATTGACACTGGATCCCAGAGGCTTCCCTCCACATCTGGAACTCGCCGGCCCAGTGACAGGCAGCAGGTACTGGCCGAGTTTGAGACCTGAAGCCGACTAGACCTCGTCTCTGGTTCTGGCGGAATCGCCATGCTTACTGTGCATGTCCTCTGTTCCTGCAGACCCATCCATCGGCCGAGCAGGGTGTGCTCAGCACCGAGGCACAGACTCCAGAGTCACTGTGCCTGGGCTGAAGCCCCAGATCTGAGAGTGGTACAATTTGGGGGCAGGTGCACTGCATAATTATCCTGTGCCTTGGTTTGCTCATCTGTAAAATGGGGGTGGGGGTTAGCTGTGTGTACTGTTTCCTCCTCAAATGGGGACAATGAGGACTTGAAGGAGCCCTGGTGGTGGAGTGGCTAGTGGCAGTTGAAGTCCCTTCAAGGGGGTTTAAACAGCTCTGAGGGAGGAAACCTGGCGGGCGGTGTGTGCCTGTAAAGGCATCCGACTTGAAAAGCCTCTGGGGCAGCTTGACAATGTCACGTGGGGGTGGGGTGGGTCGCTATAAGTCCGAATGGGCAGCACCCAGGGTCGGCGATTAGCCACCCACTTTATGATCCCGTCACCCAAGTGTTAGGTGCGTCCAGTTTTATCTCCATTGGGTGAGGGGCTTGCTCACTTCATCGCTGCTCAAATTGTGCTTGCACCTGATAACCTGTCAGAGATGTGGGGTGGGGCCTGGTCCCACCCTGGCCTCTGGACCTTGTGGACCTTGTGCTCAGAGCGGAGGGTCTGTGTCCAGGCAGGTGGGCCTGCATCTCCCTTCCTGCTTGCCGGACCTATAACTGCTGGGGAGTTTACTAGGGATTTACGGATCCCCGCCAGACGCTCCCCTGGTCAGGTCTTTTTTTCCCCCCCTGGCCAGGTCTTGCGGACTCTCCTCAACAGTGCCACCAGACAAGGCAAGGGTTTCCCCCCAGTCTTCATCCCTAGATGGGGCTGGGGGCTGGGCCTGTAGGAGCTGTGGTCGTGTGGGTAGCATGCTTCCTCCTCTGAGGAGAGCCAGGCCAGCCCCTCACAACCTGCATGCTCCCCAGCTGCTCACATGGGCTGAGCATCCCGTGCGGGCAGGAAGCTTCCCCAGCCCATGGAGGAAGCCTGGGCTTGACTGACACTCCAGGGGATGGGGCAGGCACCCTTCTTGGGTCCCGCCACTCACCTCCAGCTTTCCTCCCCATACACACGCACATCTGGGCAGTGTCACTGAACTCTCCTTTGCCAACTGGCATGGGTCACGTGGGGGCTGGGACCCCGGGTTTGGTCTCAGTCCTCATCATTTTACCCGCCAGGGGCCTCAGGTTCCTCTAAACATGATCCCAAGGGGATCAGACAAACCTTTTTAACCACTTACTCACTGCGGTCCAGCCAACCTACAGGGCAGAGTAGAACTGCGCCCATGGGTCTCGGAGACAAGTAGCTCTTTGCAGGAGGAGAGCGCACCCTCTTTATCCTGCAGAATGAGAGGCCAGTGGTTTGGGAGGACTGACTTTGTGGTTAGCTGACTAACGTGTCACCAGTATGCCACTGGGGCTCAGGACCTCTAATAAAACCATCCTCAGAAACCAAAGCCAGAGACAGAACCAGAAAGGGGGCGTTGTGGGGGGGGGGGGGGACTGCGTTCCTCGGTTTACCCCATCTGCAAACCTGGTGAGGTGCAGAATAATGGAGTAAAGATTTCGAACAGTGCCGGGTACATAACAAAAGCCAGAGAAAGTATCTGTTCAGTAGCAGAGGGTGGCTACCCTTTGGGGACAACAGTTACGGCAGTCAAGGTTATGATGAGCCACTTGACCACGCAAGGGCAGCCGCTGCCCACAGCCCCGCAGAGGGCGGCGCCGGTGGCCCCTGGAAGGCTGGGTCCCTTACCTGCCGAGAGGAGGTGCTGTTAACGGGCTCGGGCACCGGTGCGAGAAGGCTGGGCGGGTTCTTTCTGTGGACGCTGTTCATACCAGGCATTTTTGTGATTTTACAGGCTTTGCTACTAGAACTGGAGTTTTTACGCTTTTTCCCTTCTGACTTGTCAAAAGAGAGGGGCAGAGAAGACACGGCATTGTGTGAGGCCAGAGAGAGGTCCCCTGCGTGGAGCGCGAGGGAGGGCACGGAGAGGGGACAGGGGCCAAGGCCGCCATCCACCGAGCCCACGTGTCTCGCAGAGTCCGCGGGGCCGCCGGGCAGCAAGGTCCGTCCTGAGGGCTCCAGTTTGGCACTGAGTGGGCTCACCCCATTGTTGGCGCTGTGCACGGGCAGGCGGTCGTAGCAGGGGCCCGCCTGGTAGGAGTTCAACACACAGTTCTTTTTGTGGGGCCCTGCCAACAGAGACGGGAGGGAGGTCCGCAAGGACAGGGGGCAGGGGGCGGGGGCGGGAGAGGAGGAGGAGGAAGTGGAAGGCTGCGGCTTCCTCTTTTTGTTACTCGGACACTCGTCGCCCCGGGCGCACAGGTCTTTGACTTTTGAGGATTTGCTGGTTTTGGTTTTGGATGGCTTGTGGGAGGGGGCAGGGAGGACGGCTGGGATGGGGGACAGGGCGGAGGGGGCCTTGAAGGTGGAGTCCATGAGGCCGAGGGTGGCCGCCATGTGGGGGAAGGCCGTGGGGTGGGGCATGAGGGCGCTGGGGTCCGGCGCGGCCACGAACGCCGTGTTGGAGAGCATAGCGGACGTCATGATGTAGGAGGAGGCGAGCCGCGAGCTGATGGGCGCCGAGGGAAGAAACACGGCGCCCGGGCTGCTGAAAGGCTGCAGCACGGTGGCGGGCACCGGGGCGGCGATGTGGGCTGCGGGCGCGGGCACCGGGCTGTCGGCCGCGGGAGGGATCTTCCTGCGCGCGAGAGAAGAGCAAGAGGCACCGTGAGCTGCACAGTGAGCGGCGGGGCAGACCGGACGATGGAACATGAAGCCTTGGAGGATGGCAGAGTCGGGACGATGGCCCTTCCGCATGGTGCCCCCATTGCAACACCCCGCCACCTCGCCCGGACGCTGGAGGATGGCCGCGTGGGAGGCAAATGCTGGGGACGCTGGGGTCACGCGTGGGAGGCAAATGCTATGCAGGACAGGCAAGTCCGCGAGGAAGACCCGCCCCCTGCAAGCCCCTGGCATTGGCAGGGATGGAGGTGATAGCTGAATGGGCAGTTTTAGGTCCACCAGATTTGAAGTGTGGGGGAGGTCTGTGTCACCTGCACAGCTGGACTGCCGGTCTCTCTCTTCCTGGCAGCAGCCTCTACCAACCGGCCCTCAGGGTCCCTCGTGTCTAGATCCTCGCCCTCCTGCGCTCCTCTCTCAGCTGGGCACAGCCACCCTCAAAGGCCAGCGCCCTCTGGCTTCTGTTTCCATGTGGGCTTGCTGACCCCCTCCAATCCCCGCACATAGGATGACTGCAGGTGCGGTGGGCACTCTAGGGCTTGGGAAATGATAAGGGCCCCATGTCCCCCACCAGACCCAGACAGATTTATTGTTGCTCCCTACTCTGCCCCCCCATTCCTGCCAGCTCTCCCCAAGGGAAGCTGTCCCAGGGGTGGGCTGCTCTTCCCTAGGCGTGAGGCACCACGTGAGGAAGGAAGGGGTGAGAGGGCGGGGACTTGCAGGTGTCCAGAGAGGAGGCTCTGGTTTGTCCGGAAGGTCAATGCAGGGTATGGGCAGGAAGAGAGGTATGGATGGGGCTGGCGGCGGCATGGTTTCCCTCTTGGATCTCCAGGGAGGGTGGAGAGAGCATCCGGGCAGAAACCCTGCCTCCCACACCTGCTTGGTCCCTCTGGGGCCCCCCTGCCAACCTCTCTTTTGATTTATGCTGGAAGCAGCCTTCACATTCAAGGCTTGGCCCAGGTCAGTGCTGCTGCCATCTAGGGGCTGGGCCCAGGCACAGGGGCTACCAGCAACGAGACACCATGTGTGCTCAATTTTTGCCACAAAAAAGGAGGGGGCACTAATCCTGGGATTAGTTTTCAAGCCAGTTCTTTCCCATGTTGACCCCTTTTCCCTTCCTCTGTCCCGTGGAAATAACTTTTGGGGTAGATGGGGGATTCCCAGCAATAAGCATCTAGCTCCTCCTCAAAAGTGCTTGAAGGGGTGGGGTGGAGCTGGTCTGGGGGAGGCCTTTCTCTGCCCTGTCATTAGAAAAGGTGCCAGGGGGCTCTGGAGGGAGCTCCCAAGAGCACACACCCGTCCTACTGCACTACCCTCCTCTCTCTGAAGAGGCTCTTTCCTGTTTCCCCACCACCTGCCACTGCGTGGGGGTGGGGATGGGCATCAGACTTCTGACTTAAGGGTGAGTTCTGTAGAACCCTTTAGAAACCCAGCTTCTAGGAACTGTCAGACCAAGGATACCCAGGATGAATGACCCTGATGGCATTTTAGGACTTTTCTTGCTCTCAAGATCAAATGATATAAACGAGAGGGCACATGGTGCTTTCGACGTTCTGTTGCAATGATGCATGAGCAGATGGATGGATGGATGGGCGAGCAGGTGATTTCTCAGCAGCCACACACAAAACCAGCCACCAGGGGCTTTGCATGCAGGGCAAGGACTCCCATGCCATTGGACGTAAGTCTCAACACATCCTCAGAACTGTCTGGCTCTGCACACCCCCTCCTAACAGGATCGGGGAGCATCTCAGGGCAGCAGCATCAGGCTTCCCCTCGGGCTGAGGCCTTCCTCTGAAAGCAGAGGCAACCTTACCAGCTAGGGCCTGGGAGAAATATAGAAGCCAGTGGGGGAGGGGGGCCTGGCCATCCCTTGTACTATCAAGTTATTTGCAAAGAGCAGATGGCTGCTTTGGGGTAGGGGGGGCCCCAACCTCACCTCAGATCTGCTCAGATTGCCTTACTCTGTGACCTTCCAAGTACACAATACAAATCCACACCTCCACTTTGGAAGTGGGGCTGAAGTCCCCGGTCTTATATGTGGCCGACACCCAGCATAGGGGCAGGGGCTGGTTTTCAGCACTCTGTCCTCTCCTTCCTCTTCCCTCACTCACAAGTGGGTCTCAGGGGCCGGGGAGGCTAGCCCACTGTCCCCAGGAATGACCCACCCTCCTGCAGAACTGCCTCTCTGCTCTGCCTGGTGGGCTGGGCCCCAGGTGAAGCGAGTATGCCGGCCTAGGGGTGGGGGTCCCACACAGAAGCCCATAAATGCGGATAAATGACTGACGGCGTCCCTCCGCCCCTGCCAGCTGGCACGGAGGTCCGGATGCTGACCTGGCGGAAAGAGAATACTGTGTTGGCGTCTCCTGATGCAGAGTTAAATGCTTGTTAAAGAAAAAAGAGTCTTGGCCGTTCCTTTTCTTCCTAATGTCTTCCATGCCCCCATCGGCTGCCAGGCCTCCGGGTTCGGGCCCGTCGGGGCCTGGGGTTTGGGCAGCGAGGCTGAGAGGGCAGCGGGGCGCTACGCTCTCCAGGGTGGACACCCAGGCAGCCCCAATGTTGCTCAGTGACAGCAGATTGGTTAGGCAAGTCCTGAAAAGGGGGGAGGGACCTGGTGCCCTGTGGCTCGGGCTTCTGTGCCTGAGGAGGAAAGGAACACGGAGCTTGAGCTGACAGGGCACCAGGGAGCGAGAGACACATCAACACAGTCCTGCCGCGCATCCGGCTCGCACACAACCCAGGGCCGTTGGCCGGGCAGTGCCGAGTGGCCGCTGTCTGCAGCGGACCTGGGAACACGACTGCACGGGGCAGCTGCTCAGATGGGAAGGAACACAAAGCTTCTCTTGTGGCCCTTTCCGACTCTATACTGTGCGTCAGCTTTTGTGTTTCCTTCTAGAAAACATTCGCCTCAGGAAGCCCTGCGGAATTGGATGCCAAGGGGCTGGGTGCCCTAGCTGCCTGAGGGGTAGGACGGCTTTTGAATTCTGCCCCCACTGCACCCCAGGACCCTCCAGTTACTTGGGAAGGCCTCCCTTGCCTCACCTGGGGGCGGTGGTGGGGATGGTGTGTTTGTGAGAGAGAGAGTGTGTGTGTGTGTGTGTGTGTGTGTGTGTGTGTGTGTGTGTGTGTGTCCCACCTGGACCATTGGGGCCCGGGCTGAAGTGACCCATCCATCATCCTAAAGGATTGTGATATCCTTTCTGGGGGTGGGTGGGTCCCCGCAAGGCTGGCCTTCCACTATCATCAAGTGGTGTAAAAGGCAGCTGCTGATTTCGGGGGAGGGGAAGGGGGGTCTGGCATGACTTCCCACAGCACTGGATCGAGAAAGGAGGGTCTCCTTCCATTATTCCTGAGCCCCCAGTGAACATGCAAGGGAGGAGAATCAAGGGACTGTCAGGAAAGGGAGCTCAGCTGGGTGGGGGTAGGAGGAGGGAGGAGCAGAGGGAGAAGAGGCGTGGTTAGTGAGGTGGGAAGGGCCAAAGACAAACTTTCCCAACTAGTTTCTAGGCTCAGGACCTACCCTGCTGGCACCACACACACTTGTCCCCAGACGTCAAATCACACAGACATCAGGACACAGCGTGGCGGGGAGTGTTCATACAGCTAACAGAACACACAACAGAAGCAAAGTATTCCTACCCTTCCATGCTATGAGCCCCAATAAAAAAGGGCCCCCCCCCAGCATACCCCGAAGTAGATCAGATCTTATCGAAAGAAAGTCGAGTGTAGAAGATAACCAAGGCCCAAAAGACCTGATTCCCAGGCCCCTGCCCCCACCCTGCCCTCACCAAAAACAAACAACCCATGCAGGTTTTCAAAGCTCTGAAAACGCTTCAGGATCCATCACGAATCCTGACTTCAGAACCATGTTTTTGCCCGGTGAAAAGCCGGCCCCCAGACATCTGCTGAGCAAGTCCGGAACGAGATAAGGTGGGGGCATCCCTGAGCCGGGCTCGCCCGCTCACTTACTTCCACATCTGCGAATTCAAGTGCTTCTCTACCATGGAGTTGAGCGCGAATCGAAAGCGATCCCATCTTCTGTCAAACACATAGTACCCTCGTCCCATGAGGCGGCTCCCGAATGAGCAAAACTGTGAGGAGCAAAAAAACATTTTAATTGTGATTACAGGTTCACGAGCTAATACAGAGCGTGCCGAGAAGATAGCATTTGCATAAATACACACCGGGGCACAATTCTACTCAAAACTGAAGAAGTAGCGCAAAAGCCCAAAGTGTTTCTGTGGGACTTGTCTGAGCTCTAGATTTTCTGCAGAACCTCACGCTATCCATGTTATCATCCGAGGAGAGCTGCATGTGGTTTTCAGAGGGCACTGAGGTCTAAGTTCTGGATAGAGCTAGCATTTTAGGTTAACAAAACACCCCCTCCCCCCAAAAAAATAAAAAAAACAAAACTCCTGACCACTAGCAGCCTGGGTGATTTCATCAGCTCACCACACTCTCCTGGGACACTGAGGCTCCCTGCTGTTCATGGGGCCTCAGAGCTGCTTGCTTTCTGTTTAAGGTCTTCCTGCCTGCTATTCACTTCCAAAGGGGTGAAGCACCTTCCGCTCCCAGGCCCCACACTTCCTCCCCTCCTCGCATCAGCCCTTTCAGGCCTGGGAAACATGGTCACTCCCAAGTCTGTGCTCACTCTGTTCCCTCTGCCTGCTGTCTCCTCCCCTCTCTCCTCCCTGCCTATCCCTGTCTGTGGTCTGATGAAGACTCTCATGGTTTATGACCTTCATCTCGATAAAGGCCCCCGGGGGCCAAGTGGTGTGCAATTGGAGGTTAACCTAAGGATTGGCAGCTGGAACCATTTGGTGGGCATCTAGCAAGAAAGCACTGGTGACCTGCTGCTTTAAAGACCACAGCCAAGAGAAGGGTCTTTCTGCTCTGGAACACAGGAGCCTGCCCCGACTTCGACTTCCCCCTGACTCCCGCAGCATCCTCGCTGCCGCCTCTGTTCTCTACACACTGCCTGGAGGTTCCCTTAGAGACGCTGCTGGTGATACATTCAAGAAGGCCCTATTCTCCCCCCCCCCCCCCACTCCTCATGGAGAGATGATACTAGGGGTGTGGCTAAAGAAATGGCCCCACACCACGGGCACTGGGAGCACAACACTCCAAACCCATGGTGGAAATACAAACCTCCGGATGTTTGATAAGGCAGTATTTGATTATGATGTTATGACAACCACAAGGCCAGCAAACAGACATGCAAGAAGGGGCCTCTGAGAAGGCTACATGACACTGAGAGTTCAGGTAAATCTGCATATGGCTCTATAACTTGAATAACTCCAGGGCAGCTTCTGTCCCTCCTTCAGGCCTCCTGGAAGCTCCCTGGCACAGCATCCCAGACATGGTGCTGGACTGGCACTCATTCCATAAACTCTTCCGGGAACCAGCCTTCTGGAAGAGCTTTCGGGAGGGATTGCAAGAAAGAACCGCCCCTTTGTTCCGTTTCCGCTTGTGCTTTGGTGTGTGTGTATGTTACATGGAGGTTTTGCCACCCATCCAATCCAGCCTGTTCCTGCACCTTCCCATTAAGTGTTAGCTCCCCATTAAGTGTGTACTGGCCAAGCAAGGAAGTCACCCACCCAAGGTACTTCTCCAGCATGGAAGCTGCCCGCTCCCCCGCCCTCCATCAGCAGGTGGGCGCTGTGTCAGGTCTGGACCAACATGCCTTCTCTATTCCAACTGTGAACAACACCCGTAGCAAGTGCCCCTTGCAAAATACGCGTTAGTGCACCAACGGGTCATTAGAGAACGGGCAAAGCAAAGAGCCAAGTCTCTGGCTTTTCCATTTTAAAGGACGGGCACAGGGGTCTCCCCCAGGCCCAGAGCTGAGCTGATCCATGGTGGCCTGGCAGCTTTTCAGTGGGACAAAGATCTTGAGGCTCTCAAGAATCTGGGATGCCGGAGGTACCTTTTCCTTGTTGGTATCTCTGTATCAAATTCCATTTTTGTACCGTCTTGCTGAGACTAGTCCTGGGTGGCAATGAGGGGCTGGAGCTGTCACAGGGGCAGTGAGACCATACAGGAAAGACAGGGTTCCAATCACTCTCCTTTGACACCGGGGCTGTGGAGCCAACCTAGCTGGACCCACCTCGCTCTTGCTTGTGGCTATGTGAGGTCATGAATGGCCTCAGCACGGAAGCCACTTGGGTTGTGTTTCCTATTATGGGGAGGCAAAGGCGTCCTCACCATCCCTGTATCTGTGCTGGTCAAAGGGCAGCGGCGAATGCTGTGGGTGAACCCTGGGTAACCCCTGTCCCTAGAAGCAGAGCGCGAGTTTACCTTCATCACAGATCAAAGGGAGGAGGCGCTTAGGCTAACATGATGCAGGCTTCATTCACACAACCCAAGTGACTGAGGGGCAGTGTAGGCGAGCCCAGCAAGGCTCGGGCCTGCGTGAGCTCGGGCGGTGAGGGCAGTTCCAGGCAGTCCCTTGTCCAGAGCCCACACAGGCCTCCTGCATGTCCCCCTTTGATGTCAACAACCTTCTGAACTGCTCAAGCAATGGAAGCAAGGACCCTTCTGGTTAATCAGCTCTCATGCTGACATAAAGTGATTCCTCCCTCTCTCTCCTACATACTCTCACCACCACCCCTTGCACACCCCTAAGACACCCACACCCACAGTCATTCACTCACTCACTACTTCTGGTGCCATATGGTCACACGAATCACAATTAAAATGTAGCACTAGTCAGCGCTGGCACCTGGCACACTGCTCAGACAGACAGCTCCCAGAGCAAGACGCCGCCGCCTAAAACCTCAGGCTCTGCTTCAGAGGGTCAGGCCAGAAGGGCAGCTCCCAAGTGCACTGAGATACGCACCACTTCCCACCATCCTTACTTCGTGGTGGCCCACACTCAGGTGTTTATTGGACCACCACAAGCAGCCGAGAACCCCCCCCCCCCCACCAGCAGCCTGCACAGCTCAGGACAGGAGAAGCAGGCAGAGTGGTGAGCGGACAAGGGAGGCCTACCGCAAGAGGTCTGGGGTGGTGTGTGGAGAACTGGCAGTCTAGCTTCTCGGCTTCCTCAGCCCCGTCCATCTCTCCCTCATCACTGGACAGTCGGCTGGCGAGGTCACCTCCGGCGGGGGCCAGCTGGGGTTCTGGAGTGTAGCCACTGGGATTCGAAGAGGCGCTGCTACTTATGCTGTTTGCAGAGGATGGTCTGGGGGCGAGAGGGGCACAGACTGTTAACACGGCTGAAGGAAGCAGGTCCTCCCAGTTTGAGGGGCCGGGGAAATAGCATACACTGGGTAAGCTAGACCGATGGCAAAGCAAGCCCTGGGGGGGGGGGGGGCGGGGACGGGGAACGGGACCCCAGGGACCTGGAATGAGCAGGACACCTATTTCCCGGGGCAGTGATCACCTCTGGGTTCAGGCGCACCCATCCTACATAATTTGTGTCTGCATCTAGCTGCTTCCTTTTGCAGGTGGAAACACTTTGAAACCGGGGCAGATAGACAGGTGAAGGCTTCAGAAAGCTCATGGAGAAATCCCACCATCTGTGCATCCCATTTTCCCACGGTTTCTGGAAGCTCCCTCGCATAACTGGGACACTTGACAGGGAGACCAAGCAGGTCAAAAGAACTTCAAACCAATTGGCAGAAACGCCAGTGAGCCAGACAGGCCTGCCTCGCAAGCAGTCTTTGCTGCTGAACGCTGACCCTCATGAGAGGGCTCACTCACCGAAACCCACAAGAGCCCTCCACTGACAGCGAGGTCTGCTTCTTAGTAGCAAGCGACACATGGGGTGGGGGTGTTGTCTGGTTGGATTTTCTAAGGCAACAATGTGTCCGTTTACTTTTTGGCAGGATACTTTTCACCACTATCTGGCATGCTTGGCTGATGGTAGCTGAAGAAATCTTTTTTCCCTTCATCTGTGTAAAACAATCCAACCCATCCTATCAGTATGGCTACTGTTGCTGGCTACTGTTGAGTTTATTTTCCGCTCAGAGTGACATCACCCTCCCCCACCTCCGGGGCCCCAAACACGTTACAGAGTAGAACTTCCTCCGAGGGGTTATTTTAGTATTATTTGGGGGCTGTAATTGTTACAGCAGCAGATCTTCCGGCCAGACATTCCCAGGGAGCCTCCACTGCGGGTGCAGCAATGGCATGGGAGGGGCAGCATTCCTGAGGCGTTTCCTAGGCAGTCAAACAAAACCACACCAGGCCAAAAAAAAAAAAAAATCAAAACCAACAAGAATACCCACTTCAGTGAGTTAGCAAGTCACAGAGAGTTTTTCTCCGCCCTCACTGGGTGACTGACCAGAGAAGGGTAGCAGAGATGGGCAGAATTTTTGTTATTATTATTTGAAAAGTCTTTTTTTTTTCTGCTTTAAAAGCTGCCCCCTCCGAGTCACATGAAGCAGCATTTCCACCCCGGGTGTCTGCGCCTTCGGCACTGTGTAGACCTCAAATATCCAGGGGCAAGCCCGGTCCCAGAGGCATCGTCTTATGAACAACGAAGCCACAGGGAGTTTTTCCAGGGTTGTTATGCAAACTCTGGTGGCCTGACCATGTGTTTAGTGGTTGTCACCTCCATAACATGACGTTGCATGCTAAAAGCCCTTAGTCCAGGAACACATGTCCACGAGTGGGTCCCCTTCCCCGGAGGAGCAACATCCTACTGTTTGCTTACAGGTGAAAACCCAAACAGGGAAATGGTTCTGAAAATGATGGGGCATAAAACATGGCGTCTGTAACCCTGCTGCCCAGGATCAGGTGCTGTTAGCATCCTGATGCCCATCTGTGCTGATCGGCGATGAGAATCCATCCTTAATTCTTCTTCAGGGAGCACACCATGCATGTTTCCCAGCAGTTTTCCAGTCATCCTAACTGGGCCACAGCGCACACTGGATTTGAGACTTGCTCCTTGTGAAGAACATTAGCAAAGCTGTAGACATCTTTCCAAGTCAAAAAATACAGAGACAGACTGTCATGTTCAGTATGCCAGTGTTCCAGAGGACAGGTAAGTCACGACTTACTTAGTGACTCTTCTGTGGTGGTTTTCCATGCTGCCTAACAGGCTTCACGTCAAGTCTGCCATGATGGCAAGATTGCCCTGTCCTGCCACAGGTGAGTATCAGCCAGGCTCTGTGAAGTGCGATACTGGTTATGATGCTCAAGGGAATAGCATCTTTTAAAAAGAGGTATTTGGGAATCTTCAGAAGCAAAATGTCCTGAGATCGATGACTTACTTTAAAAATGTATCAGAAAAAGAAAGATGAAACAAATATAGCAAATTACTAACATAACAACAGTCAAAAGGAAGTGACAAAGAGGTGGGTGTTTATGATACTAGCCTGTCTGTACATGGAGCAAATGTCCTAACCAAAGATTTTTAAAAAGAAGGAAGGAAAGAAGAAAAGGGAGTGAATGGGTGGTGTGGAGGATGAACGTGGCAGACGGCTCCCGTCCCTTGATCTCTCTCCTTCTGGATCCGATGAAGGACTGGGGCTGGGGTGTGAGTCCGATGAAGGACTGGGGCTGGGGTGTGAGATCCCTCAGAGTGCAACCAAGGAGACACGATGGCGGTTATGGAGAGGTCTTCCCTACAATCATTTAACTCCCCAAGCGGCAGTCCCACTCTCTGAGGGCACTGGGACAGTTCAGGGGGGTGCAAGAGCGGGCTGAGCCTGCACTGTGGGCTGTAGCACACAAGTCTTTGATTGCCACAGGGTGGTGGGTACTTCTCTGCTCCCTGAAAAGGGGGCAATAGGCCAAATCAATGTGAGAACCTATGATTTAACCCCTAAACTAGTAATAAAAATCTTGATGATGACTGACAGTGAGTCAGTCAGAAAAGGGTTAAGAAATGCCAGAAAGTGGTAGTTGTGTGTTTGGGTGGGGTGGAGGGGAAACAGGACAGTATAGAGGGGTTTTGAGAAAGTACCCCTCTACCCCTCAACTTTAGTAAAGGAACACAAGACGAGGGCCTCACTCTCCTCTGGACATGGCTGTATCTGGAAGTGCCTGGAAAGACTACCCTCTTCTTGTTCTCGGCTCTAGGGATGAAACGAAACACTGAAGGACAGAGGACAGCCAGCCCTTGACTTTCAGGGTCTGGGTGCCCCTTTGCCTCTGGACATTGTGTCGTAGGAGATAAGAATTTTCCTAATTATATAATGCTTTGGTAATCCATATATTTTTTAAAAGTGGGGAGCGCCCTGGTGGCAATAGTGGCTTACATTCAAAACTACCAGCCACTCCATGGGAGAAAGATGAGTCTTTCTACTCTAGTAAAGAGGTACAGTCTCGGAAACCCACAGGGGCAGTTCTACTTTGTCTTATAGGGTCACTGTGAGTTAGAATTGACTCAATGGCAGTGAATTTGCTTTTTTGGACTGGTGGTCTAGGTTTTCTGCTAACTTGTACCTGAAGTATCTTAGCTGATATAAAAGCATTAACAAGAGATAGTACTAAATTATTAGAAGAAAGACTCGTTCCAGGGTAGGAGTGAGGTGCAGGGCCGGAGACAGGGCGATGAGAACCTACTTCCTGTCCCTGGCCCTGTTCCAAGAATGCTTGTAGCAGGAAGGGCCGGCCAGCCACTCTCCCCACACCAGGCAGGGTCTTTCCTTTGAGAAACTGAGAGGATCCAAAGAACAGGAAGGCTTCCAGTTCTGGCATTTTCTGAGTTCTCTGCACAAAAGGCTGGGTTGTGGCCTGCTGTCCCACACATCCATTTCCAACCAACATGGCACTGGAATGAGTCTGGAGAAAATGCAGGTACCAGAGGAACGAGGAAAAATGAAATGAAAGAGACAACCACCACCCAAATCTCTCTCTCTCTCTCTCTCTCTCTCTCTCTCTCTCTCTCTCACACACACACACACACACACACACACAGACACACACACACACACACACACATTAGCAAGGACGTCACCTCTGCAGTGCGCCAGCCTGCATTGTAAAAACATAATCAGAACGAGAAGCAGGCACTACATACTTTTAAGAGTTTACATCTATATAATGGTAGACAGGTGGCATGCAAGAGTTGTCAAAACCCACAGAACTACATGAGTGGGTGTTCACACAGCTTATGGGAAAGTTCCGTGATCTCTTAATTCCATTTTCCATGAACTTTTTAAAGTCTCCCCCATCTAAGACCAAGAGTGAAACCCTCGTGTAAACCATGGCATTTAGCGAATACTGTATTAATATCTATTCATGGTAAAGAGTTTGCCGCTGGAATTCAAGATGTTAAAAGGAGAGGTAATATGGGCGGGGGAGGAATAGCACAAGAGAAATCTGTATTTTCTGTACAATTTTTGGGTAGAAATCTAAACCATAAACCTTTGGTAGTCTAGTTTTAAAAAAGTTACCTGAGAAAACAAAATCTATTAAAATATATAAGCAGCTAAAAAACAAATAAAAATAAAATATATAAGAAGCATAAATCTGGAAAACAAATGTATCATAGGTTGAGCATTCAATATACTGAAGGTAAAGTCATAAAAAGAAAACAGAGGTAATGCATGGAAATATCCCAGGTCCGCAGGGCCGGTGTGTTTGGAACGAAGGATGGGTCTGCACAGTGGGGGGCGGGGGAGGGAAGACCCACATCAGAAGCCATCCCCCTGACAGTCTGGCCAGTCATGAGCGAAGAAATGACCATGAGAGGGAGATTAAAACTTCTCAGTAAAAACATTTGATGCGAAAATCATGGGAAAAACTCGTTCAAAATTCTGCAGGGCAAGCTTTCATGTTAGAGTCAGACCCCAGAAAGACCTCACTGAATGTGGGGCTAGAGCACAAATGTTTCCAGGAGCGCTAGGAGCAGTAACCTTGGCCTCCCATGCAGTTGTTCACAGGAAGTTAGAAGGGGACCAGAAAGAGGAGGCCCCCAGGAGAGACCGACAACAAGGCGACAAGGAGAGATAATGGTGGAAGCACTCACTCAAGGTCAAGTCCAGTTGCTGGATTTTTAGAGGGGGACAGGTGAGAGAAGGGGAGCCCAGGGAGGAGAAGTGGGTCTGGGGGCAGAGGCAGGAACAAGAATGTGTGGGTGTGTGCACCTGGAAGGCGGCTCTCTGAATGGTTTCCCTCTGTAGACTCACTTCACTCAGCAGGACTGTATGCTTTCAGGCCCTTCCAACTGACCCGCACACCCCAAGGGAAGGAGTGAATTCACTGGAAGCAGCTTGTGTGTTGGGCACAGTAGGGTGTGGATGTGGAGTGATGGGTCATGACGAACAAAGCCTTCAGAACCGCGACGCTCTGTCTGTTCAGCTATCACCAGTGCTCCAGCACTGCCCCCCATCTCATCCCATCCTGCTCTCAAGAAACTACGGGATGTTGAGGCCCTGCCCAGTGCTGCTCGGGGACGCTGAGACCACTCTGGGCTAGTTCTCTGGGGAGTGAGCAAAAGACCTTGATGGAGTCTTGACTTTGAGTCAGACATGTTACCAGCATCTTCCCACCCAAGCTACTGCTGCTCTTGTGGTTGGCACCCCAAGTGTGCTCTGGGCGGGTTACATCACCAACCCCTTGAGACTTGAGTCTGTCTGCTAGATTTCAAAATCCCATGTCCTAAAGGGATAGAGTGAAGAAAATGCACAGGGCTGAGCATCGGTCGTGGGGAGAAGTGGCTTGAGGTTTGGCAATGACTCTACTTCAACAGCCAAGACCACAGCTGCTTTTGCTCCAGACTCACCCCTGCCTGCCCTTTTCAGCATGAGAACCCTGTGGCTCTCCCCAGTGCCTTCCTCGGCCTAAAACCAGCACATCCATCCTAAGGGAAGGAGTGAGTTTTGCCATTTTAGGATTTAGAGTAGAAGTGGTGAGAACTTTGGCAAGGCAAAAGTCTGTGCCCTGGTGTCCTCAGCTCTGCCGGTGCAGCTCACCTGACGACCTCCGCCCAGCGCGATTCTCTGCCCGGTCCCCTTTCCAACAGGGTTCCAATGGGTTGGGCTGGTCATCCAGAACCTTTGCGCTCTTTGGGGCAGCAATAGGCCCTTTAGTGTTGGGGACAAGGAAACAGAGCACACGGGCATGCTGTTCAAAGGCCTGCAGGTTAGGGGCAGATGGATGGCGGGCTAAGGCACTCAATACACAATCGCTCTTTGATATAATGTCTCTGGACTTGTTTCTGCAGTCTATCTGGACTACATAAACACATGCACACATACACTTTGCTAATATAGGTAATAGTTATAGATGAACACCTCTTATGTACATCACTTATAAGTGTAAAATAGAAGCTGTTTTACATGGTTACAACGTTAAAGTCTGATCATGCCTTTTCAGGTCCTGCTTGCATGGGGTCTCATCCTAACCTAGAATAAGTGAGAAAGTAGATTATTCTTCATTCACTTTCCCAAAGACGTCACCCTGAGTCTCCTGGTGCCCTGATCAACAGTGAAGTGGCTTTAAAAATCACCATCACCCCTGCGTGGTGCCTTTACTTTTCCCAAGACTTTTTTTTTGCTAACCTCATGTTCCTCTTCAGTTTTCCTAAGAGAACATAAGCAAATGGGCGGCAGCCATTTTCCACATGGAAACATCCCCTTGGAAACGAAACCACTGACAACAGAAAGATGCTCCATGACTTTCCACTGCTGTGTGTGTGTGTTGGGGGGGTGGGGGGAGAGGGCTGATCCCTGATGCCTGTGTTCACCAGGGCTCCCTGCTTGATGAGAAGCACCTCCACCAGTCACATATAGATGGTGAGCCCTTTAAGCCAAAACCACCCCTGAAATCTTTAAACTGAAGAACAGAAGATTTTCAATTGATAAACTAAAAGTAACCTATATAAAACAAAAAACAAGGCCTGCTAGCATGGTCCTCCTTGAAAGGATTTCCTCTGAGATGGAATTGGCCACGGCAACTCAGGGAGTGGAGGGGCTGGGAGTGGAGGGCAGTGAGTTCGAGACCGAGGTGGCAGGAGAGTGTACATGGCTAAGAGGAAGGCTGAGCATGCCCAGGCATGTGTGCAGCACTGCTGGGCTGTACATGGCGACTGTAGAAGGGTCTCTCTTTGGCGGCATAGGCTTTTACTGTCATACAGAACTTATTTCAAAAAACCAGTAACACACAAGCAGATGGAGACGCAGATAGTAGAGAGAGGCTTTTCCAAGGAGATCCCCTGGAATCTTTGGAGAATCAGAAGTAATCCCTTCAGCGGTGGGGCGGTGGAGGGGTGCACAGGGGCAGCGGAAAGAGTTCTGCGTGATGCGAGCAGGGCTGAACCTCCGTATTGGGTTTCATGTAAGATTTTGTTGGAATGAAAAGTTTTACAGCTCAAGTAGGGGGAAACGTTTGGAGACCACACAGACATTTCAGAACCCCTCACAGAAATGTGAGGACCAAATCCTCTCTTTCAGTAATTATCAAATAGTCTCTAAGTAATTATCAAATAGTCACAAAGTGAGGGGCAGCAAGGATGTGGGTCTGAGAGGGGACAATGGTTGTCAGGATGGGCATGTTGGGGGCTGGGAATTCAATATATCTCTGATTCCCACAGAGGGGCTCTCTCTGGCTGTCCAACTGGGTCTGGCTTGAACCAATGTGGCAGAAACAAGGGTGAGAATCGGCAAGGCCAGTAGCCAACAGGTACCAAATCCTTGCTTTTGTGTTCCCCCAGTCCACCCCTCCTTTGGTACCGCGGTTCTCTAAATGAGCACTTGCTTTGGATACATTACTCTCGGACACTGACACCAAGGACTCTGTCTCTGGATTTACCGCCCGGGAGGAGCACTAATGTTGCTGCCCAGGAAAGCTCTGAGCATGTGGGTTGTATCCCATTTTCTAAACTCTAGTTCCCAGAGAGCATGGTCCAACTTGATTCGCCTCTGCCACCCTGCCTTCCAGCACCTAACGTAGTACCTTTGCTCGTGGAGTGGGCCCTGGGTGAGTGCCATCGACTGCACGGGGGTCCCTGTCTGACTGCCTGGAAAGCATCCCGAACTGAACTGTCCATCCATCGAAACAGACACGCAATTCAATGGGGCTTGCTTCTCTGTTTCCTGATCCTTTGCTCTGCCTGGGACCACCCAATAAGGCCCAGGTGGCTCAGAGCTCTCTGCAGAGGGATCTAAGAGGATACAGATGACGGATACATACTCATCTCCCCTTGGTCCTGCTCACCGGAGGCTGGAGCTAAAGAATCCACAACATACGGTGGCAAACGGACCAGCGCTGCCCTGGCATCTCCTGAGGTGTGGTAACCACTCACCCACACGGCTCTCCTTGACTCCCTGTCCCGGGAAATGCCCACGCACATGAAGCCCAGGCACTAGAAACTGTCCTGGTGGTCAATGGGCCAGCCTCTCAGCAAGGAGTCCCTGAGTGCACAAACGCCTGAGGGTCTGGTCACTAAGCGAAAGGCCCGGCCCTCACCTGGAGCGAGCGCAGCCCCAGGGAAGCCTGCGGGGCGGGGCACTGCTCTACTGGATAGTCAGTTGGCTGGCTTTGGGTGTCCTTGCTTGGCAGAAACACATACTGTGGGTGCAAAGGAAGGTCCCCCAGGAGGGGTGGAGGAGACAATGATGATGCCAATGAGGAAGGACCCAGGGAGCAGCTCGGATGGCTCTTGGGCTGAGCTCCGTGGGTCCCAGGTCTCATTTAAACTTAACAGCTCGGACAGGCGGGCAATTCTGACTCCAGCAGGACCAGATCAGACTACGCACACGTGACAAGACCTGGTCATGTGACCAGGGGCCAGGGCTTGCTCCTGACCTATGGGAGTGGGGGTTGGGGGGAGTCTTACCTGGGAAGTACAGAGTTGGGAGGCCTGGCTTTGGCAGGGGATGTGACTTTACATTCTGGCCCCGAGTCCCCTGCAGATGCGGGAAGAGGGCCCTGGGCTGGCCCCGGCTGGCTTGTGAGGAGCTCCCTGGCTGGAGGCAGGAGATGCTCTTTATCTTTCACTTCCTTTTCCCGAGACTTGGCTTTGTGCTCTGCCAGGAGGAGGTCGAATTGCTTTCTCCGGCCAGGGACTGCCCTCCGATGGCTTAGCGAGTGCGTCTAGGGAGAACAGAGATGGAAAGCAGAGCCTCTTTGATCAGCACATACGCCTGCTTCCCCTGGCCCTCAGGCTCACAAACAGCGGCTCCTGGGCTCAACTTCAGGCACCAGCTCCTGCGGCGCTGTGGCTCCCAAGGAGCCATGACACACCACACACACATGCACACATACACCACACCACACACACCCCATGATGCGGTGCCCTCTGCTTCTCCCTGCTGTGGGGGCGGCGGCAGGCAGCGAGAAGGCAAAGCTTCCTCCAGAGTCTGGCGTAAGAGGCCCAGAGCCAGCACGCAACCCATCAAAGTCTCTGGGATGAAAGGCAGCTGGGCGGGGAGGCTAGAGTTAGTTAATCCAGGTGCCTGCCGATGGGAGGGGGCTCCTTGTGGCCCAGGCAAACAGAGCCACCCAGCAGAGAGGGCCACAGCTTTGACCCCAAGGAGCGGAGCAGGAGCAGTTCAGTAGGACATATGGGGCTGGCCCACCCAGCGGTGGCTGCCAGGGGGTCTGCTGTTCCCCTGGCCACCCTGTGTGGCTGGATCAGGGCGTGGTGGCATGTGGCATCCGTATTGTCCTCCCTCCTTCCAGGCAGCCGCCGCTCCTGCATACATTAAGCGGTAGCAGGGTTTAGAACCGCCTGTGAGTGCCTATAAATACCATTTACTGTCTGGGCTCACAAGTAACAAGGGAAGCCTATTTTTTTCCCCCTTCTTAAAAAGCCAGCCAGCTCGAGGCGGGCACTCTGCTACGATGGATGAGAAGAAAGCGTTTCCCTTATAAAGAGCAGCTGGGGGGTCATGTCGAGGCTCCACACCCTCCGTGTGCAGAGTGGCATGCAAACATTTCGACAAAGGCCCCAGCGAGAGCAGGAAGTATTTTTTTATGGAAAGAGAAATACCTTGCAGGTGAGGGATCTTGTGCAAGGTTTCTTTGTCTCGGGATCCAAGACTCCACAGTGTTTATTTGGGTCAAATTCTCTCTCTGGTTTAAGAAACAAACAAAAAATATAAGAAAGAAGGAGGCTAAAGAGGAGTTGGCATTAGAAAAAAAATATGCACATTTGCACCAACAAGTGAGACATTGTTAGGCAATCTGTTTTTCTCTGTTCTCCAAAGTGGCTGCCCAAATGCTTCAAGAGCCGCGCAGAGGGAAATGGCTCCCCTGTGGATGGCCCGGAGCCCCGAAGTCCAGTGGGGACGGGGATGTGGCATGGAGCTTGGGGAGGGGAAGGCACATGGAGGCTGGGACGCTGGGTTGGACTCGATCGGCTCCGCTGGCACTTTGGAAGATGGCTGCAGTCCGGGGAGAACTGCCAAAGGAAGGCCGGAGGGCTCTTGCCCTAGCCCTGGGGTACTCCAGGAGCCTTTCCAGCTGCTGTCCCCGTGCCCCCACTCCCACCCCCTGCCTGCCTGCCTGCCAGCCTGCCTGCTATGGCCACTTCCAACAGGAGTGTGTTCCGTGACATGTCAGTGTGAGCTGGCTCCCTCAAGCTTTACAAAGCCCTCGGTGGCTTTCTACAGTCTCACAGGCCAGTGTCCTGCTGGCCTGACTCAGGGACACTGGCATGGCAGAGCAGGGCCAGGAGACAGTCTGGGTGGGTGTGTCTTATTTGATGTGGAAGGGTGCAGAAAGAACCAAAAAACCCAAACCCGCTGCCCTTGAGTCTTCTAACTCACGGGAATCCCGTGGGCTAGAGAGCAACTGTTCTATAAGGGTCTCTTTGGTCCTTTCTTCTGGTGGGTTTGAACTGCCAACACAGATTAGGAGATGAATGCAACTCCCAGAGCGGGCCCAGAAACCCGAGTCCACCACCACTGAGTCCATTTCTGAGATTATACATCTTTCTCACCTGGGGTGTCTGGGGGGCTTAAACTGCTACCTTGGGGTTAGCAGCCCACCGCTTAATCCACAGAGCCACTAAGACTGAGTGGACAGGGTCTGCTAATCTCATAGCCTGCTTGTTCAGTCCCCATCCTTGGCATGAGACCACCAATGAGGCTCCAACCGGGTGGCCGTGCCCTGGGGTGGGTGGTGGCAGTGTGGGGAGGCAACTGGGTTGTCAATGGCTCCTGCTGAGGCCCCTTCCTGGGAAGCTGCACCTGTCACTGCTCACTGTAGAGCCCTGCTGGCCAAGTGGCTATAGGTTGGGCCGAGAGCCACAAAGTTGGCAATTCGAAACCATCAGGTACTCCTTGGCAGAAGGATGGGGCTTTCTACTCCCATAAACAGGTGCAGTTTCAGAAGCTTGAAGGGGGCAGCTTGACCCTGCCCTCTCAGGTCACTGTGAGTCGGCCAGCAGGGACTCGATGGCAGCGAGTGTGGGGTTTTGTTGACCTTATGCCCCGCCAGAGATTATGAAAACAGCTGTCTACATTTAGAAAGGGAGGGAGTGAGGTGGGCTCCTTCAACTTGGCTGTGATGGGTCCTGAAAAGGCCAGTGGACGCAGCAGCGAGGGGCCTTCACTTGGAAAACAGCCCGACATAAAACTGGTGGGCTAAACTCTGAATAGAACAGATGGTGTCTTGCCTGCTTCAGACTGATGATCAGGAGAGACCAATCCCTGGAGAAGGACAACATGCTTGGTAGAGCAGAGGATCAGTGAACAAGAGAAGGGCCCTCAAGGAGAGGGAGTGGCGCAGTGGCTGCAGCAATAGGCTCCCCTGTAATGACGGGGCAGGACCGGGCAGCATCTCCTTCTGCTGTGCTCAGGGTCGCTAGGGGTGCCGATTGGCTCGACGGCACACAACAGCATCAACAACAACATTTGTAAGGGAAAAGAGAGAAACTTGGGGTCCTGGAGATGATGTTAGCAATAAAACCATTCTCACGGGCAAGACAGATGCCCTAGTTGGCTACCCAGAGCCTGCCCGCCCACCCACCCGCTCCCTGTCATGCTGCTGTCGTCTTTCTGTACTTTCACTGAGGAGGAGAGAAAACACTATCAGTTTGGAGATCCCTGCCTTCTCAGAGCCCTCTCCCCCCGGCCCATCAAGCAGTGAAGGCACCAGGCCCTAGGCTGCCTGGCCTGGATTTCTCGTCAGTCTGACCCATGCCCAGAGCTACACCAACACCCCAGTGGGCTCGGACCTGCGCAGAGCAGGTTGCTTGGCTGCGACTAGGAGCTACGGCCATGTGCAAACAAGGTAGAAGCCAGTAAAAGACCCACAGGGACAAAGCAACCAACAGCACCCTGTCCCTCAGACAGAGGGAGGTCAGGGTGCAGGCAGGCCACACTCTTGCCAGGACAAGGCACAAGGACCCCAGACCCCAGGCTGAGGCCTAAGGGTTGTCCAGGGAGGAAGTTAATTTCCATTAAGGAAAGCACTGGGCCCCAGCCCATGCAGGGAGTGCCCCAGCTTGGCCTCCCTATGCCAATGGCGTGTGAACAGGGTTGCTGGGTGCCGTGGCATTGGTTCCAACTCACGAAGACCCGACCGCACAGAGTAGAACCACTCCTCATGTTTCCTAGGCTGTCGATCTTTATGGGAGCACATTGCTCGCTCTTTTCTCCCACAATGCAGCGGGTGGGTTTGAACCACCGACCTTCAGGTTTGAAGTTGAACACTTCACCTCTCCACCACCAGGGCTCCTTGCATGAATCGTGCAGGGAGGGATTTGCAGGCTACAAAACTTGTCTCATCTGAATGCATTGGGCTGGAGATCCTTAGAATAAGTCATTTTTTTCTTTTAAGTTATAGCTATAAAACAGGCTCATTTGAGGAAGCTCATGGACCAGAAATACAGAGAAAGAAAGTGGAATCAAAATTGCCCACGATTCTTGGGGTGCTTGAAAACTAGGCTCACACCAGAGCATGAAAGTCTTTCTCTCCATCCCTTTCCTGGCAATAATGCATGAGCCTGTGAAGTTTACAGCTTGCTTTGTTCTTTGGGAAAGAAGCCCTGGTGGGGCTTATGCACTGGGCTGCAAACCCAAAGGCCAGCAGTTCAAAACCACTAGCTGCTCTGCAGGAGAAAGATAAGGCTTGCTATACAGAGTTACACCCTCAGAAGCCCAAGGAGTTCTACCCTGCCCTGTAGGGCTCACCCTGAGTCAGAATTGACTTGATGGCAGGGAGTTTGGGTTGGCTTGGTCTTTGGGAGAAAGGAGAACTCTGAAATTGAACTCTACAGCAAACTTGCTGGGCAATATTATATATATATATATATATATATATATATATATATATATATATATATATATATATATATATATCTCCGCTTGGGATCTTCTTGCCAGGAGTCATCCTCCCAATAGGTATGTGCTACCTTTCTGGACACTCCATGTGCCTGTCTCACAACCGAGGGGTGGGCCTGAGAGAGGTCCTCAAGGACCCTGTGCCAACCTGAGCAGCCCTAAACGACAGTCCCAATCTGATGATGTGGGAAAGAAGAGGTTAGAGCCTTGGGCCCCAGAATCCAATGGGGCTCTGGAGGACAGAGGACCCAGGAGCAACACGCCACTTGCAACCTCACCACAAACGGTGCCCCTGGAAGCTGGGGCAGGGCAACCTGACAGCGCCAGGGGTGCCCACACTGATGAGTGGGCCCCTCACGGTCAGCTTCTGAGCACCCTGCCTCTTCGTCACCACAGTGACTCTCTCGAAGGACTGGACCAAGTAAATGACAGACTTCATCTGCCCCGACAAAGAGAACCAGTTCTCCCTTGCATTTTTTAAAGGCCGGGAGGGAGGGGGCAGTTCTGTTTTCGGGCCAACTCCATATACCCCCTTACAATGAAACAGACCCTGGTAGTGACAAGCCCACATCCGTCCTGGGTCACGAGCCACAGGTGGGGCGCTTAACAATGCGGCCACGTACCTGAGAGTCTCCTGTAAGGCTTGTTGCTGTTTCTGGTGCCATTCTGATGTTTCTTGTCTAATGTGGCCGGTAGGACGCCTTTGCCGTTTAAGATCTTCTCTGGTGATGGTGGTACTGGCTTGGGCATAAAACCCGGCTTCATTAGAGGTGAGTTGCAGGCAGCGGAGGGCAAGGTGGTGGAGGAGGAGGGGGTGGCGGCGGGCGGGGCTGTCGAGTTCATTGTGACATTGGCACCATCTGCCTTCATTAGGTTAGGGATCTTTTCTAAACTGACCACAGGCACCGGAACGCTGGAAAACAAACACACAGCTCCTTTGACACGTCAGGTCCATGCGGGAGTCTCTCCTAGCTTATCATTATCAGAAGGCGACCCCAACCACTTATTTATGCGATGCCCATCAGTGAGCAGCGTGAGGCCACTTTGCTTAGAGGGAGTTTCATGCCCAGGAAAAGATCAACAGGTGGGGTGGGGGGTGTGTGTGTGTGGCTGGCACGCAGCCAAGGATGCATCAGCACTGACTAGTCCTGTCGAGCAGGGCAAGGTGCCTGCTAGGAAGGATGAACTGCTCCTTGCCCGAGGTCACGGTGCTTGTTGTTGCACCAGGCCCTGTCTGCCCAGTCCAGGGCCAGTCTCCCAGCCCAGCCCCATGGTGCCGGGCATGTGCTCGGCTCTCAGCACCCACAGCAGGGCATGTCACACCCTCTACTGTTGTGGGGGGGAGGGGCTCCTGGGTGACTCCCCCCATCCTGGGTGGGGCCTCCAACTGAATGAGCCACCCCATCCCATTATGTAAGGTTCCATTTTAAGCAGCTGATTATGTAAATAGGTGAAGCTCTGGGCTGGCAGGTGAGAGGATGCATTTTACAAAGCTTGAGAAGAGAGCAGCTCTCCCACCAGCAGGGTCCCAGCTGTCTTGCCTGGAATGGAAGTTCATCCTGTCTCTGCCTCCATAATGTCCATTGGCCCCATGTCCCCGGGGGGCTGGGCAGGGACTAGACCCCCCACTTCCTCCCCACAGGCAGGTGGAATGCGACCTCGCCAGTCTCCAGGCATCGCGGGGCGGAGCGTGGCGTCTTCTTAGCTCTCAGAACGAACGCCAAGGGAGTGGGCTCTGGCGCGGAAGAAGCGCGGGCAGACAGGCAGGACCGAGAGGCTGGTTTTGGCAGGGAGGGAGGAGCCTAAACTGTCATGTGGCTCGTTGCCACGCCCTTCGCCACAGATCTGAAGGTCATTCCTTTGATCCAGATGTGCTCTGCTCGGAATGACGGTGGCAAAGCCCCAGCCACTGCCCCGGCAGCAGGGTCTCAGATGCTATGGGCGGATCTCTGCACAGGGCAGCAGGCCGGACTTCTGCCAGCCTTCACCCCCCACCACGCACTCTCTCGGCTCAGGGGAGGGGGGCTGTGGGGGCTGCATCCGAGGCGACGGGGAAACTGGGATGGTGGTTTTAATAATAAGGCAAACCAGTGCGAAGCCACCTCGGTCAGAGAGCCTGAGACTGGGCTGCACAGCAGCTGCTTCCGTTTAGCCCAAGCGTTCTCAGCACCCACACACCGCCAGACAGCTCGCAAGAAGCCCTCTAGAGCAGCGCACAAGGAAGCTCACCGACACTACCTGCTGAACTTCGCTCTTTGCTCCTGATTTTTTTGGTTCCTCCTCTAAATTATTAGGGGGAAAAAAAGACCCACGTGTTACAGAATTCTCCTAGGGTCTCTCCCGAACTTTAAAAAAAAAAAGAACAAAAACCAAAACAAACACAAATGACCTAACTCATGCGCATACCAAATCCCTAAAACAGTGACTTTTAGAGTACAGCAGGCAGACGTCAATAAGCCTGATTTCGAAAAGACCCAGGAGCCTACTCAAGATGCTCTGGCTGAACCCATGTTGTGTCCTGGTCCTGACCGCTGACTTCCATGTCTTTAGAAGGCCGAGTATCGAGTATCAAGTGTCGGCAGGAACACCTGGACCACAGGCTGGGATAGGAAGATGCTCTGGTGTGCGAGTGGCCGTCACTGGCACCTATTTGTGGAGCTGGGAAGTTCAGGAGAGAAGTCAGATCTGGGTCCAGGCTACGTAGCCGGAAGGTTCGGTTTCTGTGAACCCACCCCGGGCACACAGAGAGCTCCCAGGGGTCCCACAGACCTCAAACACGGACAGTTGTACAAACTGAGAGCCAAGCCAAGCCAAGAGCTTCTCAGACACTCACAGTACAGCCTGTGTTCCTGCCCTAGAGGCTCCGCACAGCTCAAGGGGTGTCCTCGAGGGGTGCCCCGGCGCAAGCACAGATGCTATCGGGCTGGTTCTGATTCATAGCAACCCTGAGCACCACAGAATGAGACGCAGCCAGCCTTACAACTGTGATGCTGGGGCCCATGTCGCAGCCACTGTAGCAATCCATCTGTTGAGGGCCGTCATCTTTTTTGATGACTTTCTTCTGTAAGCACGACGCCCTTCTTCAAGGGGCCGGTCTATTCAGATAACACATCCCACTCATAGCCTGGTGGTGGTGTGGTTATGCGTTAGGCTGTGATCTACAGGGTCGGCAGTGCAAACTTACCAGCAGGTCCGTGGGAGAAAGACTGGGCTTTCTACTCCCATAAACAGTTAGAGTCTCGGGAACCCATGGGGTATGTGTGGGTGTGTTGGGGGTGTGTGCTCTCTAGAAGTCAGCACTGACTCGATGGCAGTGAGTTCAGATTTACACCCTTCACTACAAATGGTCATAGGACTCTGCTCAGACTTTTAGCTTAGTGTCAGCAAGCAGGATGTGCTTGCTTGGGTCCTGTCCAAAATGGCACAGGAAAATGGATGGTGTGCAGCCTTCTGGAATTTAGTTCTCATGCATTTGGAAGGGGGCGGGGTTGTCATGGATTGACCCCCCCCAAATATGTGCCAACTAAGGCCTCTCCTTCTTTGCTCCATTCCCTCTCCCCTTTATCTCCTGTGAGAGAAAAGATTTGGCTGGACTCCCCGACAAGGGATCAGGGCTGTGACCTGAGGAAGAATGTGGCATCCCTGCTTAACCTCCTTACAGCTGACGGACGAATCACATAACATCCAGGGGGGGTTACATCATCACAGAACTGCCAAATGACAGTGTTACATAACTGCCAAACCACTGAGGAGCACGGCCCAGGCAGGGTGGCACATATTTCAGGGGGTGCATTTGAAGTACGGCAGTAGTCTAGCCTTAACTTGCTCAGAGGAGGTAAGGAGAATACCAGCTTCATGACAGGGGGAGGAGCCGAACACATCCTGAGAGGGACAGAGAGAGAGGGTCGAATCACACAGATGTGACCGCATCACACTCAGAGTACGAGTGACTGTGTGAGAAAGAGAGAGAGAGAAACGAGAGGCAGGAGATGAGAGAAGTGGGGGGTGGGGTGGGAGGAGAGAGAAGTTGGAATCACACAGATCTGACCTTGTCCCCTCACCCCCTGGATACTCTTGGGTCACCAGCTCATGTGCTTTCTTCACTGCCTGTGGGCATCAACCAGAGATCTTACACTGGTGGACAAAGGAGGGGAGATGGTGCATGGCACACGATTTGGAAGGCCAATCGAGAAATCTGCTCTTGTTCAAGCTAAGAGTTGGGGCTGACCCTGGAAGCTGATGAGAATCCCTCATGCCCACTTGGCTGGCATACTGATGCCCTGCCGTGTAGCTTTGCCCCAGGGAGCCAGATCATAGCTGGAGTCACCACCCTGTGCATGCTTTTGCTTTCTCCCATTTGTCCTTCCCTCCTCCCTCACTTCATCTGTCCACCATGTCCCTTCCTCAGCTAGTGTCCAGCCCTGGACAAGTGAGTTAGGGCCCTTTTCTGATGACAGCAGACCCCCGAGTAACAGGTTTCATGATTTTTCATCTGCAAATAAGCCGGCAGGTTCTAACCTCTGAACTCTTCGGCTCTGTGTGTAACCACAGCAACTGCAACACCTCCATGTGTACCTGGGAGCTGGGGGGCGGTGAGCTGGCAGCCCTCGGATGACTAAGTGATTCGTTATTCTGCGGACTTAGGTGATAACCATGTCTGGCAATCACCCTGGGGTTAGCCAAAACCTCTGGCAGGTCCTTCCCTTCAGTGACGAAAAGGTTTATACACTTCTGCTCCCGAGTTTCACAATTAGCCTCCACTGCCGTCCTGTTTGGAGGAGCTGCGTTTGAAAGGGAAGGCAAGTCCCCCTCTCCCCGGGCTGCTTTCCGAATGCTTGGTTTGTCTGCTGGGGTGGACTCCTTCAGCGAGCCCGGGTGTGGCGCTGGTCCCTGGTCTTACTCATGCCCGGGCAGCGCTTATAGCCTTGTTCCCGTCAGACCCAAACAGGCTTCCCTCACCAGAACAGGGGACAAGGAAGGTGTCACCTTGTGAGGGCACAGGGTGAGAGTGTGCTAGAAAAGGCCTGGCTGTCTACTTGCATCGCCCTGGACTCTGATTCATGGTGACTGGGCAGCAATCCGGTCTCTCTCTCTCTCTCTCTCTCTCTCTGTGGAAGTAGACTGCTATGCCTTTCTTCCGCTGGTGGGCCAGTGGGTTGGAACCACCAACCTTTTGGTGAGCAGCTTTAACCACTACACAACCAGGGATTCCCCATCTAAACCTGCAGTCTTGGAAACCCTCTGGGGAAGTCCTACTCTGCCCATGTAAGGCCATGAAGAGTCGGAATGGAGCTCAAAGCTTTCTACAACAATTCTTCCCGTGGGTGTGCTTGACAGGTCTGCATGGATCCTTCTGGACCCAAGGAAGGGCTCTGGCTTAAAGGAAAACGGTTCTTTGGCAGCAAGCAGACTTGTCCCCTGCCCAGTGATGTCTGCAGGGGTACAGAGGTGGAGACAGACAAGGGGCTGGAGGGAGGGCTGTGCTTTGTAACAAGGCCAGCTGCCCCGGGGGCCAGCTACGCTTCTTGCACATGGTGATTGGTTCTCCTGTCCTCAACAGACAGGCCTTAAGAGAATGGTCCAGAGTGTCTGCCGGCCTGCAGGATTTCCGCCAGCCCTCACTGCCCCTAGCAGAGTGGGCAGGGAAGTATTCAACAGGAGGTTAACTGGAAGGCAGAGGGTACCTGTGACGTATGTGCAGAGGGCTCATGGCTTCGACCCATTGATACTTTCAACCAAGGCCCAAGTGCCTATGCAACTGGCCAGGCAGAGCTTGGCGAGTCAGTCCCCAACCACTGGCAAGAGCTCTGGTTACGTGCTAGGTTGCTAACCGCCAAGCTGGCAGTGACTAAGTTTTCTCAAATGAGAGGGGGGTTTACGACCCTCTTTTAAAGGACACAGACAAGGAATTCTACTCCGCTTTCCTGAATGCATTTTTGGGTTGCTATCAGGAAATGCTATCTAAATTCTCCCCCCTCCGTGTCTGTTGGTTTGTCCATCTGTTGGTTTGTAGGTTGCTACGATGCTGGAAGCGATGAACCCATTGGCGTTTCAAACCCCGCAAGGTGAGGAGCTCCCAGACTGACACTGACTAGAAAGATGAGCCTGGTGACCACCTCGCGTGACAGGGTAGAACTGGCCCCACAGGCCTCTGCTGCTGTCAGCTTTATGGAAACAGATCTTTCTCCCATGGAGCTGCCGGGCGGGTTTGAACTGCCAACCTTTCGGTTATCCGCCAAGCACTTAAACCCTGCGACCCTGGGGCTACTTCATGAAAACCAGTCAAAGAAAACATCCAGAGTCACACGGGACATTGTCCCATGTGCGCTTGCTTGGGCGTCATCACGGGAAGGAGCACACCTTGTTGGGAGAAGCGGTAGGCTGTGTGGTGGCAACAGGCTGGTCATTGTGTGGCCGGCACAGGACCAGGCAGCATCCTGCTCTTGCTGTGCCCCAGTCTGCCAGGAATCAGCGTGAACGTGATAGTGGCTAACCACGACGAGCTCAATCCTTTCACTTGAAGAAATACTTAGGGGGCATTGGTAAAGGCGGGTGGCCAGGCCATCACTAAGACTCAACTCAGAAAGCAGAGCCACAACACCTGGCGTGACCCAGTAGCCTGCAGGTGGGACACACGTCCTGACTCATAAACCCCAAACTAAAAACTCACTGCCATCGAGTCGATGCCTACTCATAGTGACCCTAGAAGACAGGGTCCTGACCCTGTGAGTTTCCAGGAGACCTTTTTCTTAATGAGGGGTGGAGGGTGGTAGAGGTGGTAAACAGAAGAATGGTGTGGGATTTATCCATGTGCCATAACAGAAGGGAGACAAAACCCCAAACAGACCGATTTTGAATCAGAAAAGTGGTCAGAGACAAACACAGTGTGAGGGGGGAGCTAGCAGGGCCAACTGACCTACGGCATCTCATCATTGTTCCGGCAGGTTTATAGGGCATGGAGAACACTACAAGACAGTTAAGGCCCGGCTACCAAAAGATATAGCACCTGAAGTCACTCAAGACAATGGGTGCACAAGCAAATGTGGTGAACAAAGCTGATGGTGCCTGGCTATCAAATGATATAGCATCAGGGGTCTTAAAGGCTTGAAGACAATCAGGCAGCCATCTAGCTAAGAAACAACAAAGCCCACAAGGAACCTACCCTGATGCGAACCTACCTACCTACCAACCTACCCTGATGCGAACGCTGAAGACAAAGCGGGTGTGTGGGCAAGTGTGGTGAAGAAAGCTGATGGTGCCCAGTTGGCAAAATATATAGAATCTGGGGTTCCATAGGCTGGAAGATAAACTGGGGAAATTTTACTGAAAAACAACACAGCCCACGTGGAAAATGCACACCAGCCTGTGAGATGACAAGGCATCAAAAGGTTCAGGTATCAGGCATCAAAGACAAAAAAAAAAAAATCATAGCATTGTGAATGAGGGGGAGTGCAGAGTGGGGACCCAGGGCCCATCTGGGGGAAATTGGACATCCCCTTGCAGAAGGGCTGTGGGGAGGTGATGAATCAGTCAGAGTGTAGTATAGCAACGATGAAACATAATTTTCCTCTAGTTCTTGAATGCTTCCTCCCCTGCTCCCCCACTATCATGATCCCAATTTACCTTACATAACTGGCTGGACAGGGAGATGTACCCTGGCATGGATAGGAACTGGAAATATGGGGAATCTAGAAGAGATGAGCCCCTCAGGAACAGAGGTGAGAGTGGCGATATCGGGAAGGTGGAGGGAGGGTGAGGGAGAAAGGGTAAACAGATGACAAGGTCTATAGGTAACCTCCTCCCTGGAGGACGGACAGCGGAGAACTGGGTAAGGAAGAAGTCGGATTGTGTAAGACATATTAAAATATTATTTATAAATTATCAAGGGGGAGGGGGAGGGGAGAGCAGGGAGGGAAGGGTAAAAATGAGGAGCTGATACCAAGGGCTCAAGTAGAAAGCAGATGTTTTGAGAATGATGATGGCAATATGTGTACGAATGTGCTGGACACAAATGATGTATGTACGGATTGTAAAAAGAGTTGTATGAGCCCCTAATGATTTAAAAATAAATAAAAATGAAAAAAATAAAAATAATTAAAAACAGACGATTAAGGATGACACTGAGGAAGACAGACCTGGACACTAGGCACACCCATCCAGTGTCTTAGTTTTCCACTGTTAGACATATTCTCATTGTGAGCCCCTTGGCTTCTGGGTTTCAGGGCCTCCAGGGCCCATAAGGACTTTCGAAAGAATTAGAAAGAGGGCAGCTGATTGGCAAGGGGGGTGGGTGAGGGTGGATGCTAGTTCTTCCCTGCCTCTCGGCTGGGTGGCATGGTGCAGACCCACCGACCAGCTTTGTTATCAGTGACACAGAGGTAACAGCAGGTGTTCCCAAGGGTGAAGTGAGCTCTTACATACAAGATGCTGAGCGTAGTCCAGGGCACACCATTGTTGATGCTGGCTGCCACCCGGTGCCCCCTGACACATGGTGACCCCATGGGGGTCAGAGGGAGAGCTGTGCCCTACAGCGGTTTCAGTGGCTGGTTTTTCAGCAGTTGATTGCCCGACTGGCCTGTCCCCCAGGGCACCCCTGGGAAGACCCAATCTCTGTAAATGTTGGGTGAGTAGCTGTGTGTGTTAAGTGCTTGCATCACTCTAGGGCAGTGGTTCTCAACCTGTGGGTTGCGACCCCTGGGGGGTTGTCAAATGAACTTTTCACAGGGGTTGTCCGATTCACAACAGTAGCAAAATTACAGTTATGAAGCAGCAAGTAATTTTATGGCTGGGGGGTCACCACAGCATGAGGAACTGTATTAAAGGGTCGCGACATTAGGAAGGTTGAAAACCACTGCTCTAGGGACTCCAGGCACCTAGAAGGCCCTCAATAAACTGGAGCTAAAACAGCATGGGCATCTCACCACCTTGGCCCTGAGGTTTCTGGGAGGGGTGTCTGAGCAGGAACCATAGTCACTTTCAGACCATACCCTCTCTTTCGGGTCACAATGGAGGGGGGAGAGGACAAGATGGACAGAGCAGGTGGCCTTCTACCTTTCCCCAGAGGAGAGGACAGAGTAATAATTAGATTAGGGTCATTGTTTAGCATGTAGGTGCTAAACTCACTGCCACAGAGTCCAGTCTGATGCTACGGGGCAGAGGAGAACTGCCTCAGTGGGTTTATGCAGCTGTGACTCTTACCGGAGCAGGCAGCCTCATCTTTCTCCCAAGGAGCAGCTGGTGGTTTCCAAACTGCTGACCTTGAGGTTAGCAGCCTAATGCGTATTCATAGGCCCCAGGGTAACTTCCCTTCCCAGGCACCTCCTGCCCACCTCCACCTCCGCACCTGCTGCTCAGCCCCTTGTCTACTACTGAGCAGTGTGCCTCCTGGGGTATCCATCCGCCAGGAGGTGGAGAAGGAAGCGCAGCCTCCGCGGTGTGTCTCCGGTAGTTCTGAAGTCTGTTCAGCGACAGTAGGAGCTCTAGGATTACTTCTGGAGGAATACACATGTGTCCTCACCCTTCCCCCTGCTTGCCCCCCCCCCTCGCCCCCTGCAGGATGCCTGGGCTGTCTGCTAATCTCTCCCACGCTTCTGTCTAATCAGGGCTTCCCAGGGCACAGAGCTCAGCAGGCAGTCTTCAAACCCACTGGAAGAACAGGGTGCTAAAGGTGCCCTGGCATTCCTGGGCAGTCCAGGGCAAGCATCAGCACGAGGTGGGCAAAGAAAGACAGATACTCCGGGCGAAGAGCACACGTGGCACGAACGAGCTCAGGGCGTTGGGGGGGAGGGGAGGCTGCCCTGCCCGAGGCGTGTCCATGTGAACTCCAAGGGTAACCCAGGGCCACATCACTACCTTTCCTTCCAAGACTCACAGTGGAAATGGCCGCTAGGACTCACATGGACGCATACATGTACCACAAGCTTCTGGGGGCAGGTTTTGGGGACGGGAGCACTCAGGAGCCAGTGGGCTCAGGAGTGTGAGCTGGTGCACAGCGGGCAGCGGGCAGCGGCCCCAGGGCAGCAGCGGGCCCCCAAGGCAGCCAGGGGCCAGGCCAGCTCAGCCCCGAATGCAGGCAGAGTGCTCCCCTCTGCAGTCACCAGAGGGCACCAGCTCCCGCCGCACGGGCATTCGCTGCCCAGTGCAGCCCAGATGTGACCAGTGTCCAGGTGGCAAGTGCTCTGCCAACCCAGACCTAGGGGCAGAGAGGGGAAAGCCTTCCAACAGCACATTCTCCTCCTTCCTCTGCTGGAGGCTCTTCCCTGAGACGCTGGACTCCCTGCCTGGGTCTGAGAGGGGAAGGACTGTGCCCTGTTCCTTCGGAGTGAGCTGGGAGCTAAGGAGAGGGCCTGGCAGCCTGGCGCCCTCAGTGCCCCAGCCTCTGCTCCCTCAGAGCGTCCTTGAGCAAGGGCGGGCCCAGGGGCCACCCTCCTCTCTCACTCACCCCACTTTGCTTGCCCCTATTCACATGGCAGCAAACTTAGCATCCCAAATTAAACATGCTTCTTTTAAAAAACAACTTCTTAACTATGCTCCTGAGGAAGTTATACATAGACCAAGAGGTAGTCTGTCCAAGTGGAACAAGAAGGTGTTGCAGAGTTTACAACCAGGAAAGGTGTGTATGCAAGTTGAATCCTTTTGACACACTTCCTCCATCTGTATGCTGCTGAGCAAAGAGTCGGAGAGGTACCAGAGTTGGAGGAAGGCTCATTAACAATTTACAGTCTTCCCTGTTTGGTGAAAGTTCAGATGGCTCGAAGCACTTATGGATGGAGATCAAAGACGACACAGCCTTCAGTGTGGATGACACTGGTACACAAAGGGGGAGAGGGACTCCTTACGACGGCACCAACAAGCAACATCATGATCAGCGGTGGAGTCGTCCAGGCTCTGATTTTACTTGGATTTACATTCAAAGCCCATGGAAGCAGTGGGCAAGAAATGAAAGGATGCACTGCACTGGGCCAACCTGCGGGCAAAGGTGTTTTCACGGTGCTATAAAGTCAAGATGCCACTCCCTGGACAGAAGGGTCACAAGGAAGAGACGAGCCAGTCAGTGTGCAGTGTAGCAGCGATGAAACATACAACTTTCCTCTAGTCCTTGAATAGTTCCCCCCCCCCTGTCATGATCCCAATTCTACCTTACAAATCTGACTAGACCAGAGCATGTACATGGGTACAGATAAGAGCTGGAAACAGGGAATCCAAGACAGATTGAGACCAATATTGACCTCAGGACCAATATTGAGAGTAGCCAGACCAGGAGGGGGAGGGGAAGGGGAAGGTGGAGGGGTAAAGGGGAACAGATCACTATGATCTACATATAACCCCCTCCCTGGGGGATGACAACAGAAAAGTGGCTAAAGGGAGACCTTGGTCAGTGTAAGACATGAAAAAACAATAGTTATGTATAAATTATCAAGGGTTCATGAAGGAGGGAAGGGGGGGGATGAGCTGATGCCAAGGGTTCAAGTAGAAATAAAATGTTTTGAAAATGATGCTGGCAACAAATGTACAAAAGTGCTTAACACAATGGATAGATGGACTGTGATCAGAGTTGTAACATTCCCCAATAAAATGATTAAAAATAAAAGTAAAGATGTCACTTTGAGGATGAAGATGTACCTGACTCAAGTCATAAGATTCACCTCATGCCCGTGGAAGCTGGACAATGAATGAGGAGCAACGATGTATTTGAATCTGTTCTAGGAAAAAAGATTGACTAGACTGCGGAGAGCTAGAAGAACGAACAGACTGGTCTTGGAAGAAGTCTAGGCAGCTTGCTCCTTAGAATGGAGAATGGGCAGGCTTCGTAGTCCTTGGAGAGGGGCCTCACGGATGGTCCTTGAAAAAGAGATGCATTTGGCACAGTGGCTACAACAGTCTGTCCCAGCAGAGGGACACTTGTGAGGATGGCGCAGGACAAGGCAGCTTTTTGTTATCTTGTACATAAGGCTACTATGAATCAGAAGCTACCCGATGGTACCTAACAATTACGTGAACCCCACAACCATCCAGTGAGAAACCATGGCTTTCCTGGACAGTGACTCATGAGTCAGTCTGACAAGACTATGTCTCTAACAGCTGTCACAGCTGTCCCCTCCCTCAGCCTCCGTTCAGGCGGAACTGGCACGTGCCTGCACTGTGACACAAGTCTCACAACTGGTCTTTCTGGAGCTGCCGGGAGGTTCAGGCTGGATTCAGAAGCAGACGTGGAACAAGGCATATCATTGCTGCTATCATGTGGATCTTGGCTGATATCAGAGGATACCAGAGAGCTGTTTCCTTGTGTTTTATTTGCCTGAGTGGATCATAACAAACTGTGGATATCCTTGAGAAGAATGGGACTCCCAGAACACTTCCTTGTGCTTATGCGGTACTTGTACACGGCTCAAGAGGCAGTTGTGAGCCTAGAACAAGGGCATGCTGCATGGTTGAAAATCAGGAGAGGTGTGAGCCAGGGTTTTAGCGTCTCGCCATACCTGTTCCACCTGTACGCTGAGCAAATGGTCAGAGAAGCTGGATTATATGAAGAAGAGTGATGGCAGGGAGTGTGTCTGTCTGTCCTGAGCAGAATGCGAGCAGCCTGACTGCAGGAACCCTGTGCTCGTACGCTTCTCCAATGAGTTCAGTGTCACACACATTACCTGGCCCATGTTTTCAGAGTGAAGGTGCTCAAGGAAGGTTAAATCATAGATCCCATAGAAAGACCAACCAGCACTGCGCCAACTCTTGATAAGAGCACAGGCTTTACAAGAGAACTAGCCCGCAGCTGCCCCTGGTTCAGGTACTGAAGGTGAGGGTGGCCAGGCTGCCGGTGACACGCAAGAGCTCCCACCTTCTCCACTTGTTCCCTCCTTGGCTATCTGTTGCTGTCCTTAGCTGCTATCATGTCAACCCCAACTCATGGCGACACCATGCAAAACAAAGCCATCAGTCACAGCGCGGGCCCTTGCCATCCACTGGTTTTCTGAGGGGCTTCCTCATGCGGAAGCTCTGCTGACACCTGTTCATTAGCCTCACGGCAACGCGCATGGCCGCGGGGAGGGCTTTGCGCAGGGAAAATGAACCCAGCTCTCCCACGTAAAAAGCAAGAGGCCACCCTGGGGGTGCCAGGCCAAAGCACTTAGCTGCTAAACGGAAAGATTGGTGGTTTGAACCCACCCAACGGTTCTGTGTGGGAGCCCTGGTGGCATAGTGGTGATCGTGACGGGCTGCTAACCACAAGGTTGACTGTTCAAGACCACCAGCCGCTTCGCGGGATACAGACGAGGCTCTCTACTCCCAGAGTTATAGCCTCCGGGATGTGTGTGTGTGTGTGTGTGTGTGTGTGTGTGTGTGTATGCATGCGCGCAGTTCTACCATGTCTAACAGGGTGGGAAACGACCCCAGGGCAGTGAGTTTGGTTTTGGGTGGAAGTACTAATTTACTGGACTGTGCTCCCCAAAAGAACATTTGGAATTCGCTCCTTTCAGCATGTTACTGTTGTTAGTTGCCAATAAATAGATAATGACTCCAGGAAAGAGAAAAGGTTAAAATATTGGCAGTGGCATTTGGGTGCCCTCCACCTCCCAAGCAGTTAAGTCAGCCTGCGGGGTAATTCTGGGCAGGGGAGTGACAGGGCTGGGCGAGATGCAGGTAGAGAGAGGCCCCAGAAGCAACCCCATCCAGGCCCTGAGGTCTCCGGTATGTCCCCCGGGGCGGACACCCCGTTTTCCGAAGCCAACAGTCCAAAGCGGTGGTTTTACCCTGGTTCATGCCAATGCCGGGCAGCAGAGAGAAGGGCAACCTTCCCTTCCCCTGGGCGTGGTGCCCGCTCAGGGTTAGCCTCTCCCTGGGGGAAGCGCCCAGGCCCGGCCCTGCGGCCCCGCCCCCCACGCACCACTCAGAGAGGAGCCCCGCCTCCAGGGGGAGGGGACATCCCCTCCCTCCCCACCCCCACGCACAGGCACACGTGCTGCGGGGCAGGCGGGAGGCCGCCAGCCTGCTGATTTCTCTTTCGCTTTGGCTCATTTTCCTTCTGGAGCAGCAGGCTCCGCTCTTGCATTTTTAATAGCGGAGCATAGTTGGCATTCAACACACACGTGTGGGTGATGAGGCCCGACGAGAAGGCAACCAGCCATGCGGGGGAGGGCGCCTCCTCCCGCTCCTGATTCCCCCCCCACGCGCCCCCACGACCCCCATCCGGGGTCCCCCGAAGCGCTGCGGCGCCACCATCCACTCACCCGCGGGCCCAGGGTGGCCTGGGCGACAGCGGCAGGGTACGTGGGGCTGCTGCTCAGTCCCTGCGCCGCCGGGGTCGCGGGGAGAGGCGGGAATGCTCATCTTGGCTCAAAAGGGGCTAACCAGCCTGAATTCCCTTTCCACTGTCACCTGGAGGCCGCGTCGGCGCGGTGCCGCCTCCCTCGGGGTCCCCGCGGCAGGGCCACGCACGCGTGCGGGAGGGGGCTCCACAGCCGCGGTCAGGCGGCGCCGATGACCGCCCGCAGCGCCTTCCCCCAGTCTCCGACCCAGAGGGCTTTTTAAACCTGACCCGGCGCAGAAGGGAGGGAAAACACAACCCCCCAGCCGTTAACCGCGCAGAATGCCAGCACGTGGGTCTAAGTCTAAACTCCGACGAAGGGGAGGTTTCACGCAGCCCGGTGAATTTGGGTTATTTAGAAAAGCGCGCCCCTGACTGGCTGGCTGTCAGTCACCTCTGGTCCGCAGACCAGGGATCCTTTCTCAAAAACCAAGCTCACTGCCACTAGAGTGGATTCCCACTCAGCCAATAAAGAGCTCTCCAAGCACCTGGGCGGTGCCATGGTTAAGTCGCCCTGCTGCTACCCCAAAGGATGGCAATTTGAACCCCTTCTTCAGTTCTTGGGGGGAAACCATTTCCGTGAAGGTTCCATTAGACTCGAGCAACCCTACAGGGCAGAGGAGAGCTTCCATCCATCCAGTTTTCAAGGCTGTCATTGGGAAGTGGCCTGCCACATCTTTGTCCTGAAGAGTAGGTCATGTGTTCAGCTAACAGCCAAGCGCTTTATCCACTGTGCCACTAGGCCTCCTCTTCCTGTAAAGATTACACCTTAGGAAAACCTATGGGGCAATTCCACGTTGCCATATGAAATGTTTGAGTCAAAAATGGACTGGATGCGTGGGGCAACATTAACAGCAGCAACACGGAGTCCACTGGGGGTAGTGGACCAGGACTCTGGGTTGCAGAAGGTCCCGTGGCTTGCCCAGTCCTCCCTCCAGGCTAAGATGACAGAGGGGAGAGGGCTCCTTCCACCTTACAAGTGAATTTAAATGAGCCCAGTGAACACATCTTTGAATCAAAGAGCCGGCAGACCCAGGGTTCCCTGACTTCCATGTCTGGACCTGCATTGTCTGATGTGGCAGCTACTGGCCACGTGTGACTACCGAGCACTTCACTGCAGCTGAGGAACTACCTGAATTTTAACTTTCGTGAATTAAAATTTAAAACGGATCTGCTGGCCTCGTGATTAGAAAATGTTGACTCACATACAACTCAGACATGTGAATTTCTGTATCGTCTCTAATCATCATGAAGTCTAAATACAGACAGTTTTCTGATGAGATGTTAGGGTCAAAACAGAGGTGTGTGGTAAGTGCACCCCGGATTTTACAGGCGTAGAAGGAAAAAATTGAGAATGCATACTCTCTCATTGATTACTGGCTGCCATGAAAATATTTTGGATCTATTTGGCAAAGTCAAATGTATGATTGCAATTCATTTCACCTGTTTCTTTCCGCCCCTTAAAATGTGGGTTCTAGAACTGCTAAGATGATGTGCGTGGTACACGTCATCTTTCCATTGGGCAGCGCCAGTCTAGATGATTCTGTGATGAAAGGTTAACTGTCTCCAGGAACCGACATTTTACAATCCCTTTCCATGGACAGATCAATTCCACTCAATTCAACAAATATTTACTGACAAAAGAACCATGTTTGTGGAGTCAGTAAGAACCTGGTCCAGAGCAGGACCTTCTGTTATTACTGACCAGGAGCAATGGGCCTGCTAACCTATCGCAGAACACAGAGAGCGCCTCCGGTGGGGAAAATGTAAACCGCAGGACATGTCACAGGCAAGGTCTAAAGGCCCCTGGGTGGTACAAACGGTTAAACACCCTAAGATTGGTGGTTCAAATCTACAAAAGTACCTCCGAAGGCAAGCCTGGAGACGTGCTTCGGAAAGGTCCCGGCAGGAAACCCTCTAGCATGGGCTAGAACCGGCATGACCACCAACAGCCATAACCACGAACCTAAAGGTTGGCGACTAGAACCCTCCAAGTGGTGCTGTGGGCAGCTGACACAAAAGTCAGTAGTTCAAACCCGCTAGCCCCTCCAAAGAAGAAAGAGAAGGCTTTCTGTCCCCACAAAAATGTAAAGTTTCAGCAAAGCTAGGCAACAGTTCTGCGCCATGGGGCCCCGTGAGTCCGGACTGGCTTGCTGGCAGTGAGTGGGGCTGTGGATGCAGGTCTGGCAATAGCTTCAAATAGCCAAAAACATCTTGTAGAGCAGGGCAAGTCTGCAGACATAAGGGTTGATCAGGGGGCTGAAACTGACTGTGATGCCATCAACGGCAGCTCACTGAAGAGCTGGCAGTTTGAAGTCACCCTGTAGTACCACAAAAAGTAGACCCGAGTGATTGGTTTCCATAATTATCAACAGAAGCAAACTCAACTGGTAGTCTTGTATCACCTTGGCTGGGTGTGGATTCTCAGTAGTTTTGCAGCTGGGGCCGAACACAGTGCACACAACTCCAAGAGGGGATTGCTGTGAGCAGCCAAGCAGTTGTGGGAAGATTAGGGTGGAGTCTGAGGATGTCTCCTTAGGGAAGTGGCCTAAGTCCTATGTAAAAATAGACACTGTGGATAACTCCCCACTTCTTCCTGCTGGCCTGCACCCAGCATCTGGCGGGATCCAATGGCCAGTCTTTTGGGTAATGGTCAGGTGCTTTACCACCCCTTTTCTACAGATGACCGCCAAGAAAACCCGATGGAGCAGCACTCCGTAAAGAATGGGTCACTGTGAGTGGGGTTCCAGTGACAGTGATGGGTTTGTTTTTGGCGTAGAGGGTGAAAGGGTTCGGGAAGCATTTCAGGTGGTTGGCTTCCAGAAGAGAAGCTGGCCAGTGAGGTGGGCAGTGAAGGCTGATGAGCACTTAGGGCAGGAGGAGAAAGGAGTGATGCTGGGGAAGGACACTGGCCTGCTAGCGCCGGCCTCTTCAGACTCCTCCTCCTCCCCAGCCGCACCAGCCCCAGGGCCCTGCCCTCAGCCCCCCTTCTCCTTGAGCCACACCTCTGTCTGGGAGGCACCAGCACTCACACTTCAACATCCATGTTGAAACAACATGGGGGACCCTCAAATCTCCATTCCCAACATACCCCTCTTTCCTGCACTCCTGCCTGGTTCCAACATTCAGGGCCCTGTATGTAGCTGTCTCTCACATACTTCAAAGTCTCCTGAACTCAATTCAGCCCCCATCCCCCAAACCCTGGTCCCTTCTGTCCTTTTCTTGCAGAAGGTGCAGGGCCCCATCCAAGTCAGGAACGCATGCACATCATTCTATACCCTTCACTTTGATTCCAAACCATACAAATAACAGGCCCCAGCATCCCTCTGGAGTTTTCCTATTTTGTGTTTCTCACACACCTGCTCCCCACTTTCAAAATATATTGCGTTCGGATGTATTGAACCATACCCGATCCGTTTCCACTGTTTGACATATACAGTCTAGTGACATTAGTGATGCTTGCCATGTGCAATTACTACCATGAGCTGTTACTAAATCTCTTCATCACCCTCAACGGAAACTTAGCACCCCCTAAGCAGTAGGGCCCCCTCCCCTGCCTAGCTTGCCCCTGTTAACCACGAATAAACTCTGGCCTCCATGCCTGCACCTGGCCTCTTCTTACGCTGCCCATTTCCACTGCCTTGATCCAGGCTGTCCCGCACCACACCGGATGACCCAGCAGCATCCTGGATGCCTTCATTGATTTCCAAGTGGTCTCTCGGGACAGCTGAAAGCTGCTCCCTTTGCAGCTCCACGAAGCTTTCAGAGCGAGCTCCCAAATCCCGACATTGGCACACATAGCGGAGCTTCATCATCGGGCCCCCCAGCCGGCTCCAGCTCCTGCCGTTCCTCACACGCAAACCACTCTGCACAGTCTGTTCCCTCTGCCTGGGACACTCTTCCCAGCGCTTTGTCTCGCTCACTCCTACTTGTCCTACTTCAGCTCAGGTGTAACCTCTTTTGAAAAACCTTTTCTGGGTCCTCAGTCCTTCTTTGGTGTGGCCAACATCAGCCTTATCTCATTGGCCTCTGTGCTGGCTGTCTCTTTCCACAGGCTCCCCAAGACAGCTGCAGGGCCGTCCCGCTCAGTTGTACAGGTGATTCGCTGCCCTAGAGTGAGGGGAACGAAGTCCACCTAGCCACGTGTGTACGCTGCTGCAGGACTGCAGGCGGGGCTGTTCTGGTTTGCACAAAGGGGTCATGTGGAACACCAGTGGCCCTTGTCTAGCTCTGTGTGGCACACAGTAGGTGTTCGTTAATGCTGCAGGAAGACAGTTGGATGTATTAGGTCAAGGTACCTGGGGAAGGTTTGGGGGGACAGCTGGAGTAATGGGGAGGCACTGGATGATCAGGATTGGATCAGGATGTCTGCAGTCAGGTTACAGAAGCTCCTCAAATGGGGCTGGGGTTAACGCTAATTCAGTAGGCAGTGAGGAATCTCTGAGATTTCCTTAGCAATCATGACTTAGAATATTCATATTCACCATATTCAGACTCAAGAGAGGGTAAGTGACTTATTCAAGGCCACAGATTAAGTCAGCTGCAGAACCAGGACTTGCTTTTTCTGCCCCCAGGCTCAATGGTTGACCTTCCTCCCTGCATTCTGGGAGCCACCCAGGCCCATTTGTCCCACCTTAGGGACACTGCCTCTCCCCTCCACATTTCCTGGCAGTAGTGAGCAGACATGGACCAATTAGGGGTGTGGAGCCATCAGGGCAGCCTCGCCCAGGGAGCACCTCTCCTTCCGTCTTCAGGCTGGTCACCTACTTCCCTGTGTAAATCATCCATTCGCCGAGTTTTCTGTTCTCCCTGCGATGGCCATGCTCTAGGCTTTGAGGCTTGGTCTTCACAAGCGCAATTCTCCTGATTGCAGCCATCTCGGTGGCTCTGCTCTGGACTCTGGCTACTTTCTCTAGATTCTTCCAAAAACACCTCCTGCATTCCAAGCTGGATCGGATGCAGGAGCAAATGTTGGTCGCATCTAATCCCAGAGGTGTTTTGGAACGTTGGCCCCAGGAGCGCTCCTCCACGCTATACCTCACCACCAAGCTCACTGCCTGGTCTGCCATGGCCCGCTGGAGGGCCTCCTGGCTCCGGAGCCCCCGGCCAGGCGCTCGCTTCTGGTTTCCCTGTAGCTTGTCTCTGAGCTCTGAATCAATAATTTGACTCTCTTCCATTTTCAATTTCCCTTTGTGTCTGAAGAGCCCCTCTCTCTCTCTCTCTAGTATATATATTTAAAGAGAGATTGGACTTATCGGCCTTTATATCAGGTAGCATCTGCCCTGTCCTGTGGCAGACAATGAGGTTGTGCCATCAGGTATTTCCAGAGCATGCGCTGTGAGCCAAACAGTGTGCCGGCCACATCTTCATAGACGGACTCACTTACTCCACACAGCAGGCCTATAGGGTCGAGCACGTAATCATCCCACAGATGAGGAAGCGGAGGCCCAGCTATGCCCAGTAAGTTGTCCCATGCCACCCAGCTGGGATTTGAATACAGGCAGTAAGTCCAGACACAATGCTGGCTGGCAAACTCCCAGGCGCTCCCCGAGTCACGGGTAAGAGGCACTGGGCATTAGTGCCTCCTGACAGGCAGGCACAGAGGCCACCTGCGGTCATTATCAGGCTAGACCTTCCCTCCCCAGCTGTACCTCGATTCTTCCAGGATGGACTGGAGGTCGAAGGGCTTGGAGAGAACAGGGCTCGCCCGGATGTCCAGCTGGGCTGGGTGACAGGTCCTGCCGTCCTTGGCTGCCCTGTCCAGCCTCTCCCCTCTAGTACAGGAGACTCTGGATGAATCTGGCTAATTAGCTCTTTGCAAAGTCATCATAATTTCCAGGGCTCACTGACAAAGAGACAGACGTGATTTCATTCCACCAGGGCTTTCAGAGGTAGGAGGTTGAGAGCAGTTAACAATCACTTCCTAACAGGATCCCTTTTCATTTAAATGCATTGCTGGCTTTGATGGGCTTTCCCCAACCCCCTCTTCGGATTTCAGGAAGCCTCAGGGTCGAGGCTCCAGGCCCAGTAGTAAGTCAATCCTCCCGTGTCCCAGAAGCCCCTGGATGGTGCCGATGGTTAACGTGCTACCCCAAAGGCTGGAGGTACGAGTTTACCCAGAGGTGCTTTGGGAAGAAAGGCCCCCTTTTTTTTTTTTTTTTTTTCAGAAGAAACATCTGAAAAAAATCAGCCACTGAAAACCCTAGGGAGCCTAGGCCTGCTCTAACACATCCTCTTGATAACACTTGGCTTTGTTTAAGTGCTCTATGGCGTGAGGCTGGACTCTAGACCTGATGGCCAGCGTTGGAAGCCACTCCTTTTTGGCTTTCTGTCCTCGATGTCAACTTAGCTTCCCCACTGCTCATTCCACACGTTGCCTACCTCTTCTGACTTTTTGGTTAAGGTCAGGAGAAAAAGATACGCCGAACACCTCTGATATTCCAGGCCCCTGGCACCTGTGCTCCCAGCGCATCCAAGGGATGACATGTGCTTAGGTTTTTCTCTCTGCCTCTGAGGTCGGCTCCAAGCCCCTGCCTCTGCCAGGACCTGGCTGCTCCTGGCAAGAAGGCTCTGTGACTAGGACCCGGCCAGGCCTCTCCCTGGGCCCCCTGTGTGTGCACTGGCTTCTTTACACTCTTCACTGGGGCAGAACATTGAGCGATGGATGATGGAATAACCAAGGAGTATTTCCCTGGTACCTTTTTCTTAGACACAACTTGGTTCAGCTCTCAACAAAGAAAATAAAAAGAAATTCCCATCACAGGCAAGAGGGCATCTTATCAGCCCCCACCCCCTCCTAACATTCAGGTCTCTTCATTTCATCATTCTGGTTTCTGTCTCTTCCCCCCTCACTTCCCCAGATTCTGGGACACGGTGCCCAGGAACAACGCAGAGGGGTGACAGTGTTTCCCATGGTGACAGGGACAAGCAGTGGGGACAGCTGGGGAGAGGCAGATGCTGGCTGTCTCCCCAGCACCCAACACTTACCATGTTTTATCCCTTGATCCTTTTGCAGAAAAGACTGTGTGCTGTTTGCTGCTGGAGGTAAGTAGATTGTCTTTGGGCGCTTTGAATGGCTTTGAGGTGCTGCTGGCAGAGTTGTGGCCACTGAGGCAGGCCTTTGCTTTCACTGGTCCTAGGGATGTCCTGGAATTGGAGGGTGGAGATGCTGGAGAGGGAGACGGTCTGCACATCGGCCCATGTCTTCTCTCTACACGGGGAGAAAGCAGAGAATTTAGCACACTGCCTGCCGCCTACAGCCACTTACCAGAATGTGTGTGTTTGGGGGGGGGCGGGGCGGGGGAGATTGCTACCTAGCTAACTTGACCCCCAGCCAGGGACCTAGAGGCCACCACATCCCTCAGGGCAGTGAGCGGGTCAGGCAGGATCCCTCAGTGGGCAGGGTGGGGATGGTGAGCCTGGCAGCAGATACTGTAGGCAGAGTTCTGGTTTGCAGCCCACTCTTTGAGCCCACTCTGATTAGGTTAGCAGCAGATCTCAATCTATTGGCTCTTCGATCTATTGGCTCCTTGCCTAAACCCAGTAACTTTCCTGTTTAACCTTTTTCTTTTGCATTTAATCAAAACAGGCCTTGGTTACACACATACTTCCCTTTGAAGGGTTTGAAAGCCAAGAGTGACTTCTAGGGCAGCGGTTTGCAACCCCTTTGTGGGTTGAGTGACCCTTTCACAGGGGTCGCCTGATTCAGAACAGTAGCAAAATACAGTGATGAAGCAGCAATGAAAATAGTTTTATGCTTGGGGGTCACCACAACATGAGGAACTGCATGAAAGGGTCACAGCACGAGGAAGGTTGAGCACCACTGTTCTGGGGCCTCCATGTTGGTGTAATGGCACGAGCCCTGGACTGGGAGTCAGGAGAATCAGGCTCTGGCTCCAACTATATATCCAACTCAGCGCTGGAGTTCATCAGTGAAGTGTGTTTGAGTCCTGCATCTTTATCAGTCAATGCAATGGGTCCCTAGACGCGTTCCAAGGCCTCTTTCCAGTCCATGGTGCCATCAACATGCACCCTTCCACCTGCACCCTCCCTCCTCATCCTTCACGAGTCCCGAACAGGACAACAATAATGACTGCACAAGCCTTGGCCCACTGGACTCCGTCCGGCACGGTATTCCTGGGAGCAATCCACCCTTTGTAATGTCGTCCTGGCCTTTACAACCCCTAAGTCAGGCAGGAAGCAGTCAGGCGTCTCCTTCTTCCTCACAGCTGAGTGACCAGAGGAGTCTCAAGAGGCAAGGTGACCTGGCAAGGTCAGGGCCAGTGGCTACAAGTGGAATGGGCCCTCTGTGCCTGCCAGGGGCCCAGTCACCGCTCAGAGAAGTGGGCGACGCACAGGCTATACTGTGAGCAAGATTGGAAACCCAGAAATGAGAACGTGCAGGCGTGGTGCCACTGAAATGTAGAACTGGCTCTTAAAGGTCAGCTGCCGTAATCTCCTTCCTGGTGATGAAGAGTGTCAGACCAGAGGGGTTGTTGGTCACCAGCTTCGGTGGTGATGCTGGGACTGGGGCCGAGTCTCCTGACTTTGAATCTTTGAGATAAAAACTTTACCACAGCTTTGTTTTTACATCTCCCTGGGGCACTGTGGGTTACTGGGTGGGCTGCTACACAGAAGGTCGGCAGTTCAAAACTACCAGCAGCACCATGGGAGAAAGATGAGGGGTTTTTCTCCTGTCAGGACTAACAGTCCCGGAAACCCACAGGGGCAGTTCTATTACATCCGCTGAGGTTGTTATGAGTGGAAATTGACCTCATGATCGTGGGGTTGTTTTTTTTTTGTTTTTTGATTTAGTGTCAAACTAAAGGTTAAAAACACTACCTGAAAACAGTTCATGATTAATCACAGGGGAGAGTACTATGAAGGCTAAGTGAATGGGCCAGACCAATGATGCTAAAGCCCCCTTTTCAGAGAATTCTGGCTAGTGAACCTGGCTAACACACTCTACCCCGAACCTTACAGCAAAAACTAAACCAATGGGGATAAGTGATTTCTTGGCTTTGTATTTCAGTTCCACAAAGTCCTCGTAAACAATCAAAGAAAGAACAAGTTGCATATAAAACCAATATGAATTGAGGCCTCTGCTCAAGCCCCCCCTCAAGGCGAGAATACTTTGTTCTAACATTCTGTGATGCTCACCCTCCAGACACGGTCGCTGAAGACAAAGCGGGTGCATAAGCAAATGTGGTGACGAAAGCTGATGGTGCCCAGATATTAAAAGATATAGTGCATGGGGTCTTAAAAGCTTGAAGTTAAACAAGTGATCATGTAGCAGAGAAGTAACAAGCCCACATAGAAGAAGCACACCACTTGTGTGATCATGAGGTGTTGATGGGATCAAGTTACAGGCATCAGAAAACCCCAAAGAAACCAACAAAAAGACATATTATTGAGAATGAGGGGGTTCAGAGCAAAGACCTCAAACCCATCTATTGTCGACAATAGAACATCCCCTTACAGAAGGGTCACAAGGAAGGGATGAGTCAACCAGGGCGCAGTATAGCACCAATGAAACAATATTCCTCTGGTTATTTGAGGCTTCCTCACCCCCCACTATCATGACTCCCACTTGCCTTTCAGTTTTGGCTAGAATGGAGCATGTCCACTGGTACAGTTAAGAGCTCATGACACACGGAATCAGGAATAGGAATGGGAGTAGCCATACCAGGAGCGTAGGGGGAAGGTAGGGGGAGGAGGGGAAGAAGAGGAAACCGATTGCAATGATATATCTTCTCCTCCCCTGGAGGGCAAACAACAGAAACATGGGTGAAGGGAGACAGCAGTCATTGTAAGATATGAAAATAATAATTTATAATCTACCAAGGGCTCACGGGGGTGGGAGGGTGGGGGAAGGAGGGAAAAAAGAGGAGCTGACACCAAGGGCTCAAATAGAAAATGTTTAGAAAATGATGACAACATATGTACAAATACGGTTGATGTAATTGATGTACGGATTGTTATAAGAGACCCCCCAAAATGATCTTTAAAAAGTAAAAAGAATATGAATTGAAACCTGAAGACTGCCCTCCACCCTTAATCTTTCTTTTTAAAACTGTGTGATTCTGTGTAGAATGTAGACATAAATAAGGAGTCCTGGTAGTGTAGTGACCTGGATGACAAACAGCAAGGTCAGTGGTTTGAACCTACCTGGCGCTCTGCAGGAGAAAGAGGCTGTCTCCTCCCATAAAGATTTATAGTCTCAGAAATCCTAAGGGGCAGCCCTGTGGGTTGCTAGGCATCAGAATTAACTCAATGGCAGTTATGGGGTTGTGTATGTGTGTGTGTGTGTGTGTGTGTGTGTGTGTATAGATATAAATAGAACTCAGCAGCACTTATATGTGAAACTGTTCCTTGTTGCTCTGATTCAATTTAATTGATCACTAATCAGTTCTTCAGTTACAAACACCCAATAGACAACCCCTACTTGCTCTTTAATGTTATATAAATTCGCCCTCACTTGGAAACAATTGAACCGATCCCTGCTTACGCAACACATTCTCCCTCCTAATCGCCCCTTCACTTGCTGCATACCGAAACAAAGCAACACATCTCACTGTGATTGAGTCCGTTCTGACACACTGAGACTCTGTAGGGCAGAGGAGACCTGGCCCGTGGGTTTCTGAGGCTGCACATCTTTGTGAGAGGATAGCAGGGAGTCTCACCGGGTGGGTTTGATTTGCTGACCAAGTGGCTAGCAGATCAAATTAAGGACAAGACCCTAAGCATTTTTTTGGGCACTAAAAACCAAACCACCGCCATTGAGTCGATTTGGATTCAGTGACATGAGTAAGGTTTTCACTGCGGCAAGGTTACCTGGGAGTCCTATACACCTGGGCTGACTCCCCACCTCACACGGATCTCATTTCATTTGTAACTAGGGGGCAGCTTGTATTTCAAGGTGTACTGCAAAGAGAGCTGTGATCTGTCTCCTGTGGTGTGTGAACAAGCTTGCACCCCTGAGAGCAGGGAGAGAGAGGCTCTGTTGAAAGCTGGGGAGAAATGGGGAGAGAGTGAGTGATTAGAGTTTCCTAAAGGGACAAGCTTCAGCAAAGCATTTGAAAATGGGCAGACTGGATCTCCCCAGAAGGGCAGAGCGAGCAGATTTTATTAAAAGACCGTTTTCTTGATGATGACTTCTTGATACAAAGTTCTCTCTCATATATATCTGAGCACGACTGCATCTGCTTCTCTAGTCTACCTGACCGAATACCCTACCTTCTAAGGACCACTGGTGGGGCCGGAAGCTCTAACTTCTCAGCCAGCAGCTGAGCACATTACCAGAACTTTTCAGTAGTTGATCATTTTAAGTAGTTCAGACATTCTCAATCATTTTGAACAAGCTGTAGATTATTCAGTCACAACCCGACTGTTGGAATGGGCCCTGGTGGTTAGTGGGTACATGTTGGGCTGCTAACCACAAGGTCGGCAGTTCGAGCCAACCAGTGGTCGCATGGGAGAAAGACTTGGCTTTTCACTCTTGTAGAGTTACAGCCTTGGAAACGCATATGGGCAGTTCTACTCTGTCCTGCCTCCGTTCCACCTTCTCTCCTAACCCTTCTGAACTGCATCCTGGGGCAATACTGCCCCATTGATCTTAAACGCTTGATTATTCTAAAAGTGTGCCTGCCATACTGGTGTTAACATTCCCTGTATTAGACCCAAACCAAACCCACTGCCATCGAGTTGATTCTGACTCATAGAGACCTTATATCGAAAGTTTCCCAGGCTGGAAATCTTTATGGAAGCAGTTCGCTTCATTTTTCTCCCTTGGAATAGCTGGTGGGTTTGAACCACTGACCTTGCAGTTAAGCAGTCCAGAGCTTACCCAAGCAGGGCCATGAGAGCTCCTTATCCCTCATACAGACAGCCTTGTCTATAGTTTGGTTGAAAATTGAGCCAGGAGGGTGAGCTCAGTTTCAAATCTCAAGGGGGACTTGCGGGCCCTTTCTTGGGGGTTCTGCCAGTCCCTATCAGACCAGTAAGCCTTCTGAATTTTCTTCCACCTTCCTCCCCCAGCACCCGCCCCCCCCCCCACACTCTGTCCAGGACCTTCCAATGTGGTCCTTTTCAGAGAAGTTGGTACTGGTAGCTGGGCATCATGTAGTTCTTCTGGTCTCAGGGTCATAAAGACTGAGGCAGAGACCAATATTTTGCACCTTAGATGGCTGCTCACCAAAGTATGTTGTAGAACATCTGCATCATTTTTTCTTTTTTCTAATTATTCAACATCTATTCTTTTTTTAAAAAATTAAAAGATCATTTTATTGGGGGCTCTTACAACTCTTATTACAATCCATGCATCAATTGTATCAGGCATGCTTGTCCCTATGTTGCCATCATTCTTTTCTAGACATTTACTTTCTGTGCATAATTTTCACTGGCTGATTTTTCTGAAATAGATTGCCAAGTTTTTTCTTCCTGGTCTTATTCTGGAAGCTTTGCTGAAATTTGCTCAGGACTCTAACTCGCAAGCCTCTAAGGACAGATGGGTGGTGGTCGTGCATGAGGTGAACAGGCTGGGGACTGAGCCTGGGTCTCCTGAATAGAGGGGGAGAGTTCTACTAGGCACCACCTCGGTCTTGAAATGTCAGAAGATGGGAGAGACTGGAGGAGCCAGCTGGACCACCTCCCCTCCTAATGCCTGTAGACAGTCTAGTGGAGACCTCCAGGTTCCTGAAGGAGGGGAGAGATACCTGGAAGGCACCCGTCAGAAGCTCCATGCCACAGCCCTGACCCAGCTCTCCTGAGCTCTCCAGTGTCTGGCACCTATCTGTCCAATGAGTAAAAACTCAAATCCTTTTACTTGTTTTTTCCCCCATTTCTGCCACGGCCCTCAACAGCTGGCTGTTCTAAGACCACCTGTGTCCCCACCTTCACGATCCAGGTGCAGCTTCCAGCTTCAAGCTTTGATATGCTTCCAGGAGGGATCCTTGCTGTCTCCACAACCCTCTCCCCTCCTCCCTGCACGAGGATCCACTCCAGCGGTTCTCAATCTTCCTGATGCCTTGACCCTTTCATACAGTTCCTCATGCTGTGGCGACCCCCCAATCAAAAGATTTTTGCTGCTACTTCATAACTGCAATTTTGCTACTGTTATGAATCGGGCGACCCCTGTGAAAGGGTCGTTCAACCCCCAAAGGGGTCGTGACCCAGAGGTTGAGAACCTTGGATCCACCAGGTGAGTCCTCTTCAACAATGCCACACCTGCTCCTCCCCCTCGCCTTTTCCTACTCCAAGTGCATCACTGTCCTGCCTTTAAAACCTCAGCCCAGACGCAAGGGGGGCAGCCTTGCGAGTTGCCGAGTGAGCGGCTAACAGCCGGCTGTGGCTCCCTGCACCATTTTTAGAAAGAAGTTACTGGGAATTTTTCAATGTGGCTTTTGAAGGGACCAGCTCCCTCTAGACAGCCTGTGCCCCACTGTGGCTCTCGGCCCGCTGTGGTTGTGTCAGCTGCCCTGGGCCCAGGCCAGTGCCTGGCATTCTCATCTGACAGTCCCATGTGGCCTTCAGCCCCCATCTCTGAGGGCAGGTGCTTGGCAAATCATTAGCCAGGCTGTCTTCTTTTTTTTTTTTTTTTACTCTGCGGCCCGCCGCCCTCACGCGTCCCCACAGTCACTCGCCAGGCTGTCTTCTTGACAGGTCCTATCTGCTTTATTAGCTGCAGGCTGTGGGTGCTGCCTTCCAAGCACAACCCTGAATCCTAGGACCCTTCTTCCACTCGGGACCAGGACTTGTGGGGAAAGAGGCTCAGGGAGGGCCTCCGCATCAGGAAGCATGGGAGGAGGCACGCTGGCTGCATCTCACACACCAGCTTACAGCTGTGGACACCGTGTCGCATGAATGGGACGCAAGCATCTTGGTGGCTACAGAAGGAGCTCTGGTGCCACAGCGTGGATGGGACTCAGCAGCTCCCTGAGAGGTCAGCAGTTCTAACCCACCAGCTGCTCCAAGGACAGCTCTCCTCTGTCCTGTAGGGTAGCTGGGAGCTGGAATTCATACAGTGGCTTTGGTAGTTGGAGGTGGGATGCAAAACCGACCTTCCTTAGCCAAGGAGGAAATAAAGACACAGGGAAGTCAAGTGACTCTGGCAGCCGTTGAGTGGCAGCCTGTGCCAGCTGGCTCCCCGGCAGGTGTGCTGGTGAGCCTTTCTGGTGCCCCACCCCCTCTTTACATGGCAACACCTCTTTAAAAGACGCCAGGGCTGGAGTGGCAGGCTGCTGTTCCTTATAGCACAGCTGTCACCGTGTAAGATGAACTCGGTTGTCTTTGGGGTAGTGATGAATTGGTGGTAAAATTCTCCCATCATGTGCAGGAGACTCAGGTTCGATTTCCGATTCTTGGCCAATGCATCCCCAACTCGGACACCACCCATCTGTCCGTGGAAGCTTGTGATAGGCTAATATGCTGACCGGCTTTCAGCAGAACCTTCCAGGTGAAGACAGACCAGGAATAAAGGCCTGGTGAACTCTTTCTGAAACCCAGCCACTGAAAACCCTACAGCTCATAGCAGTCTGATGTCCCGCTGATCAGGGGGACGAGTGCAGAGCCAGACAGGAGTTTCATTTGGTTGTGCGTGGGGTGGACACAAGTTGGGGCAGACAATGTGAACTGCAGGGGGTGGGGGGCTGTAAGTTCTTTGCCAACGGTTGGTGTTCTCACATCCACCAAGAGGATTGGGAGCTGGATTTGTAGCTGTCCAATCACCCCTTCATTCACTCAGAAAGGCAACAACATCTCCTGAGAGCCTACTGTGTGCCAGGCACTGCTTCCATATTGTCAACTCATGTAAGCCACCCAACAACCCCTCCAAGTGGATAGAGCTCACTCTCTGTTTATAGACAGGGAAGTCACAGCTTAGCAAGATCAGGAGCAAGACCAAGGTCATACAGCCCTCAGCTGTACTGGGAGGAAAGCCAAGACTGGCCTGGCCCCAGAGCCCTCTGCACCACACCATTCCGCTTGGCGGTATCTTTCCCTCCATACTATAGCCACGCCCCTCACCCAGGATGCTAGAGACACCACTTCCTTCTTTTGGGGCAGCCTTGGCTACAACTCTGAGGTGAGACGTGTAACCTAGGAGCCTCCTTGTCTTCTCCCTTTGGTAGCATTCCTCCTCCTTCTGACTTGTCTGGCCAATAAACCCCGCACCTTTTTTTAGATGTGTGTAATTTATACTAAGGTGCACTTCTCTGGCACCAACCTCTGTGAGGCAAGCTTTGGGCACTGTAGGGACTTTCCAGGGTCCTGAAATATTTCCCTCTGACCCCAGGGTATCCCCTTGGGACAGCCAACCTAGCTGAAAGGGAAGCCCAGGGCAAATCCACCCTGGGGGAACAAGCCCTAGACACACTGCCAGGGAGCTTGCATGGACTGCCTGCTTCTGGAAGGAAACCTGGGCTAACAGCAGGGACTCACAAGTACCCACAGCCCTTGATCTGGTCACCTGGGCAGTTCTCTGTGGAAGACACACGCTAGGAAGGGCCTCCCCCAAAGTGCTCACATGCACACACACTTCAACAGCGCCCTCAGCAGCGCGGTTCATGATGATAAAAGTCCCATGAACAACCTGAGCGACACACAAGCTGGCAGCTGCAATGGTCCGCTGGAGAAACATGTATGTGAAATGAAAGGCATTCCGACTCATAGCATCCCTGTGTGGCAGAGACAGAGAACTGGTCCCACCAGCTTTCCTGGGAGTGGCTAGGTGGGTTTGAACTGGCCACCTTTCAGTTAGCAATGGAGTGCTTTATCCAGGGGCTCCTTGTCTGTGAAACAGTAACTCCCAATCCACCAAACAAAATAAAAACCAGCACAGATACTCACAGATTATCTGTGATTAGTACCTACCTATTATTTGTGATGTCTTTTATTTTTTGTTTGGTGGGCTCAGGGTTACTGTTTCACATCAGAGCCCTGGGGATGCTGTCGGTTAGGTGCTGCTCTGATCACTGCAAGGTCAGTGGTTCAAACCCACCAGCCTCGGGAGCCAGCCAGCTCCCATGAAGAGTTCCCATCTCGGAACGGGAGGTGGGGGTCACTCAAAACCCCAATCAAATTCATCATCCTCGAGTTGATACCGACTCATCCTGACTGTAGAGGACAGGGAAGAACTGCCCTTGTGGGGATCAGAGACTGTGACGCCTGACAGCAGGAGAGATCCCCGTGAGTGAGTGGATGACAGTCCAGGGTTGGGCAATCCCTGCTTTGGGAGAAGAGTTAGGAGCTAGGGAAGGGTGGGGTAAAAAGGCAGAGTGGAGGACCTGTGTTTGCAATAGCTGTTTAGACCCACTTAGGGACAAAAGATCGAAAACAGCAAAACAAAGGAACCCACAGCCCCCGAGCTTATCCCTAGGCAAAAAGGACAACGTGGCGCAAACAGATGCCCTTACCCGGAGAAGACCAACCAGTCAACCAAGCCGTTGCTGGGCAGTTGATTCTGACTCATGGTGCCCGCTCTGTGATAGAGTCGTATTGGGCATAACAAGTTGAGTGGCGGGGACCTGTCAGATACGGGGTCACCATGAGTCAGAATCAAATCGATAGCAGTGAGCAGCGGCAGCAACGATAACCTCGTTGACCCTTCTTCTCAGGCACCTCTGAGTGATTTGAACCTCACCTTTCTGCTAGTGGCTGAGCACCACTCCGGGCTCCACGAGGGAGGGCATGGGTTCCAGCTAAGCAGCATGCATGCAACTCACTCAGTGCTCAGCATTCCCTTGGCACGGGCACTGAGCAATCACAGTGATAAGGCATGCACTGCCAATGCTAAGCTTCCTTCATCATTCGAGGGCTCCCTCAGGTTAGGGGGGCCCTCTCCACAGCCCGGGAGAGCTGCCACCCTCACTCCAGGGGTGGCAGCAGACTCCTTATCAGAGACCTCAGGGAAGGCCCCTCCTAGGTCTGGAGGATGCCACCTGTAGCCAGAACTCCATTCTGTCTTTTAATGTCCAGCTCTTCCCGTGTCCAGATCCTGCCTGGCAGGGGTCTGTGGTGCTAAGCCTCTACATCAGAGTAACACTCCCACTGCCACCAACACACGCGCACACACACACGCTGAGCAAGTCACACAAGTGTAGATACTGGTTTAAGTGATAATGGGTGGCCTCTGGCTTAGATTCTACCTTAAGGTGGCACGTCAGGCATCACCTCTGCCTCCGGGAGGCTGAGGGGTCAGGTAAAAAGGGGCAAAGCCATTTTTAAACGGGGTTCTAAACCCTCAGCTAGAGGAGACACACAAACCAGGATCCTCAATGTTTTAAATACCTGAGCAGCAGGCTCAATCTCCCCAACGCTGTCCTGAGGTTTACCTTCTGGGACATTTGTAAAGAGCGGCTTTTGTCTAGGTGCCTTGGATTGTGTGGGTAAACGCCCAGCCCCATTACAGGCATGTCGGCTCCAAATCCTGGGAAGAGGCTAGTATGGCCCGGATGCCTGAGGCAGACAGAGGTCACCCTCACACCTCAGAGACCACTGGGGCAGCAGCAGGACACTTTAAAGAATGTCCCTCATGCTCCATCAGCTTTGGAAGTCACTGGAAATGTGGGCCAAACGCTGCTGTCTTTGGAATCAGAAAGATCTGGGCTCAAATCCCAGTGCTGTCATTCATTAGCTCTGTGATTTAACTCCCTGAGACCCAGTTCCCTTCCCTATAAAATGGGGACAATTATCCCCACATCATAAGACTATAATTGGGCAGGTGCCTACACAGCACATTGAGCTCCCGCCCCTGTCCTCTTAGCACATACCACAGGTCATCATTGCTAGGCCAGTGGTCTGGCTTCCTGGACACACCTCGAAGACAGGCATCTTGTTCACCCTTCTGTCCCTGACATTCACCCCCAGCCTCTCACTCGACCCACAACGTACAGGGACATTGTGAAGATGGATATAACACGTGACTGCCACGGAGGCAGCACACAGTAGGTACGCTGAGGATAAGTCCTCGGAGACATGGAAACAGGTGTTTTAAGAATAGAGGTAGTAATGTTCTTCAGCCGTCGGTTCTTTGCCTGGGCCTGGCATTAAAAATCATTCCACTTACAAGAATCCAGTGGGAGAGGCCACCCCCGCTGTCTTTCTCGGTGTCCTGCCCACTGGTTTCAGGTCTCCTACTGGAGATGGCACAAAGTCTCCGCTCCCTGCTCAGCCCACCGCGTCGCCAGACACACTCACCACCGCAGGCCGCCGGGGTCCCGCAGCAGCCACTAATAACGGAACCATTTCTGTTCTCCTTGGAGTGGCAGTTGGCAGTGGCAAACAGGAAGTTGTCTCGAAGACGGGTGTGGTTGTACCCTGTCAATACATGCGTACAAAGACACACACGTTTTCCCCCACCTTCCCTTCTTCAGCTCCCTTCAGTCTCTTTCTCCTCACTTGCTAAAGAGCAAAAGGTCTTAATTACTTTTGGTTGGTTGAAGATCAACCGTCACGACCTTACCAACCACCACCTGGGGCAGAAAGGGTCTAACCTACAGCCAGAGGTGTGCTCCCCTACTCTCAGCCAGACACTTAGGCCATCTACCTAGTTAGCGGCTGACACTGTGTGTGTGCGCGCGTGTGCACATGTGCATGACTGTGTGTGTGTGTGGGGTGGCACACAGGAAATAAAACCTGAGCTGGCAAACAGGCCCGACACACTGCCAGTCGTCTTACTGGCCCAGGCCGTCAGGGGCCTGGCCACCAACATTTATTCAGCGCCCACAGTGTGCTCCTGCCAGACCAGGGACCATGGGTGAACAGACAGGAAAGGAAAAACAGAGTTCTTGGTTTCAAAGTGTGAATAAAATAGGCCTACCACGGCTACTTCAGCTACATAATCAACATGACAAAAAGGAAAGAGAACTGCTGAGTGCAGAGGCGGGCAGGTGGCCTGTAAGCCGCAGGTGAGGGCTGAGAGCAGAGAGCAGAGGGGTTTGCAAGGTCCGTGTGGCTGGCTGCCTGGCACTCAGGAAGGTGTGCTAGAAAATTTTCCACTCCTCTCCTTCGCTGGGCCCGAGGCGAGGCGCGCGCCTCCAAAAGGCACGGTCCCCAACCCAGCCTCCTACTCCTGACCTCTTTCCGAGGCTGGCATCTCCCCACGCCAGCCTCGGCCCGACGGGGGCGCCGCTCCAGCGCCAGCCCCCAGGCAAGAGTCCCGCGCGCTACCCCTGGGACGGGCTGCATGGAGGGAGCCCCTGCTCCCCGGGGCAGCGCCGCTGCCGGCTCTCCCCGCGGACCTGCGTCCACCCCGCGCCGCCCGTGCTGCTGGCGGTCGTGCCCTGCGCTCGCACTTACACATCCCGGGAGGCGGCCTTGCCCGTTTGGACAAGGAGGCTGAGCCCAGCGACACGCTGGGCAGCGCGACTTGTGGTTGCCGTTTCCTGGCTCTTGGCTGAGGGCCCTGGCCAGTCAGAACGCACCACTTCCCCTTTAAGAGAGCACGCCCAGCGGAGAGCAGGGAAAGGCAGAAAGAAAAGCCCGGAAAGTCAGCGAGCGTGCGTCCTGAATTTGGCCGCTGAACTTGGGTTTTCCTGAACTGCACACGCAGTGTGGTTAGAGGCGCCGGGTTCCCGTTTGACGCCCCGTCTGTCCCTCGACTCCATGGGATGGTGACCACGCGCAGGCTGAGTGGGCCCGCTCCCGGGAGGTACTCCCGGTGGTCTGGCCTGGGTCCTGGGCAAGGCTGCAGCAGCCCCTGGCCTTTCCACTCCTTTCCCCCTTCCAGTAGGGCCTATCCATGCTGATGGGCAGGGTCCACTTCAGTGGCCAGCACTGTGCTTCGGAGGGCAGACAGACATCTGTAGAGCGACTCACTCTGGACACTTTCACTATTATATAGACAGGGCACTTCATTCATTCTGGACATGTAAGGGCTTTTTGAACCCCCCTCCCCCCAGGTGGAGGAGTGTTCATAGAAACAGTGGTGCCTCCCCAAGAGGCCACAGGGTGATTGCATTCATACGGATTCCTAGAACAGGTAGGCAGGTGGTTGCTGGAGGATGGGGATAACTGTTTAATAGGCTCAGGGGCCTCCTCATCTGGTGCGGAAGCTTTCTCAGAACTAGATAAGAGATGCATGTGGTAAATGCCTCTGGCTCCTGTGCTCCAGAATGGTTAATTTTATGTTAAAAACTTCATCTTAATAGCCCCCAAAAGGTGAAGTATTTTATGGGATCCTCTTATCTTCTAATGAGACCCCACCTGGATTGCATCCAGCATTTCTTTCTAAAAATCTAACACTGATATTAAGTTACCTGGCTAAGGAGTTTTATGTCTGTTAATAAGGAGCATGTGCAAGCACACGCATGCACATACACACACTATGGGGTAACCCCAAAAAGCTGGAAAAAGCTCCGCTGGGTGGAGCTTTCAAATCAGCATTTTTTTCTGTTAGATGAACAACTCAGAGTTAGTGCACCCAGTGGCATCACCTGGGAAGGTTCTCTCTGGTCACAGTGATTTTTTTCGTGAAAGTAGTTTCACTTGAACCTCGTTTTTTATGATGGCTGAGTTCTCAGACATAGCATGGGCTATGACATTTCCTTTCCTGCTTGGGGAAAATGCCACAGATACTGTTGTGATGTTGAACCCAGCTTACAAGGACAGTGCTATGGGAAAAACTCAAGTGTACTGAGTGGTTTTCTCATTTCAAAAAAGGTGAAATGTTGATTGATGATAAACCTTGTTCTGGACTTCTGTCAACTTCCTGAATGGACAAAAATGTCGACCTGTAGTGCATTTGGAGTTTGTTCCACCAGGTCAGACTGTTAATCAAGCTTTCTATTTAGAGGTCCTGAAAAGATTGTTTAACAATGTGGGACCAAAAAGACCTGATTTGTGGCAGATGGGGGACTAGTTTTGTCACCACTACAATGCACCTGCTCAAGCAGCCATCTCAGTGTGCCAGGTTTGGCAAAAACAACAGCATGCCTCTCTTGCCCCACACACCTTATTCACCTGAGCCTTGTTTCCCCAGATGAAGAGAGGCATGAAAGGACAGCAATTTGAAGAAGTAGAAGAGGTGAAGAAAACGAGGGAGGTGCTGTGAGCCATCCAAACAAATGAGTCTGAAACATGTTTCCAAGGATGGAATCGCCGATTTGAAAATGTATGAAGTATAATGGAGCGTACTTTTGAAAGTGATAAGGTTGTTTTGTTTAAAAAGTTAAATACATAGCTTTTTGGAAAATATAAATCCAATTTTGGGGAGTGTCCCCTCATGTATACCAAACCTTTTAAGTGGTGCAATGGTTAATTCACTGAGCTACTCACAGAAAGGCTGGAGGTCCCAGCCCACTCCAGCGACCTCACAAGAAGGTCTGGCCATGGACTTCTGAAAAGCCAGTATTGGGAACGCATGGGTTTCACTTCGACTGGGACACCCGGGTTTGTCATGGTCAGAGTCGGCTGGGCGGCCAAAGAGAGGAGAGCTCTTCCAGGGTCACAGAGTCTGGCCCGAGTGGGAGTATGTCAGGCTGTGGGGAGACGCATGCGCCATACTGGCAGGGCCTACGTGCTTCTCTGTAAAGGAGCTGGTCAGCCATCACCACAGCCGGAGAGCCTGGCACCTCCTCAGAAGGGACAATTCAGGAGAATATGACATCTGGGCTGGCGGCTTCCTTTTCCTACTTGTAGTGAGCCATCCTTCCCAGGAGTGACGGGAAAGTGCTTTCTTTCTGACCCGGAGGGAGCCCTGTGGCCTGGCAAAGCAGAGCAGGTCTCCACAAAGCCCTGTGCTTGGGAACAGACCTGTTCATTTGCAGGTAGAGCTGTCAGCTCCCAGGGGGGCATGCTGGGGGCAGGGGTGGGTGGGGGGACCTTGTCCTTCAGACCCTAGGCCCGAGGGTCAAGGGCACACTTCCCCCACTCAGGGGACTGGAGCAGAGGCCTATTGGCTGTTGCAATACTTAGAGAAAACGAAAATAAAAGGAAGGCCCCGGAGCCGACACCTTCCCAGAGCCAAATGTGGACAGCTTTCCCAGTATCTGTCTGCTGAGAGTCACAGGTGGCCCGGAGGCCAGAGATGGCAACATTCTCTTCGGTGCAGGCATGCCAGGGTTCCCCAGTTTGTCTAGCGAGCTCTGTCCTGCCTCTCTCAGCTCCCTTCTCTCTCCTGAACAACACGTAGGTGGCTGAAGACAATAAGAACTATTCACACTGCTCTGGCGTCTGAGGAGCAGCATGGTTAGGACTTTCAAGCAGAATATGACAACAGGGACCCTCCACCCAATTAAAAACAGGCAAAAGATTTGAAGAGATATTCCTTCAAGGGAGATACCCAGATGGCCAACAAGCATACGATGGATGCTCAGCCTCATGAGTCACTAAAAAAGCGCAGATTAAAACCACAACGAGAGATCACTTTATACCTACAAGAATGGCCACAACGAACCACAAGGTAACAATAACAAGGGCTGGAGAGGCCATGGAGGAACTGGAACGCTCATCGCTCATCGCCTGCTGTTGGGAATGTAAAAGGGCTCTGTTCTCTGGGGAAACAGCTTGGGGATTTCTCAAAAAAGAGAGAAAGCAACCCGGAATTTCATATGCTTCTGCAAGGGCCCCTTAGGTATAAACCCTGAAGAAATGAACATAAGCACTCACACTCCTCCTCGTCTGTGAATGCTTACAACAGCACTTTGGGCGATAGCCAGAAAGCAGAAACAGCCCAGATCCTAATACCCCAAACCAAACTCACTGACACTTGGCGACCCTACAGAGCAGGGGAGCACTGCCACAGTGGGTTTCCCAGATCCGCATGGTCAGCTGCTTGAAATCATGACACACTCCTTGGGAGAAAGACGGGGCTTTCTATTACCGTCTTGGAAACTCACAGGGGATTGATTTGAAGGCAGTGGGTTTGGTTTTTAAAAACTCCTTATGGGAGTAGAGAGTGTCAGTTTTCTCCCGTGGAGCGGTTGGTGGTTTTGAACTGCTGACCTCAAGGTTGGCAGCCCAAGGCGGAAACACCACCACCAGGGCTCCTCAGAGCAAAACAGATAGGCAGAAATTGTGGTGCATATACATACAATGGACTATTACTCAGCTCTAAAAAGAAATGAAGTCCTGATCCATGCTACAACATGGGTGAACCTCAAAAACATTTACGGCAAGTGAGCGAAACCAGACACAAAGGGCCACACATTGTCTGCTGCTTGTTACACCAAGTGATGTCCACACTCGGTACATCCACAGAACAAAAGCAGACTGTAGCTGCCAGGGGCTGGAGGGAGGGAGACCAAAGGGGAACTGCTTACCGGGGGCCAGGATTTTGTTTGCAGTGATGCTAATGTTTTGGAAGTAGAGAGAGGCGGTGATTGTACCTAATGTACTAAATGGCACTGAATTATTTACTTAAAAGTGGTGAATTTTATGTTATGTGGGTTTCACTTTGATACAAAACCACCCTGTAGAAAGGAGGGTCCCGCACAGCCCACAAAGAGAACAGCCGGCTTCAGGAGAGCTGAGCCGTTACCTTCAACGTTCATCGTGCATCACTTAAAGGAGGTACTTTTTAAATTAAGGTAATTAAGGTGGCAGCAGGAGACAGCAGACAGGCTCTCAGATTAAGACAGTGGTTCTCAAGCGCAGCCAATTCAGCACCACGAGCAAGGCTGGATTTCTCTTAAGCAACATCACACATTCTCCCTCGCCCCAGTGATTCGGAGTTTCAGCCTCCTCTCTGGCTCAACGTTGGGGTCTCCTGTCACTGGTGTATTAATGAGATTATAGACCACAGATCCCCAACTTATTTGGCCTATGGCCCTTTTTCAGGGAAAAAGAAAAAAAATTAGAACCTCCTGGCCATTAAGACCTCTTTTTATTCCCCCTTCCAACGACTGCCCACCATGCAGGATAGAGCAGGCATTTGCTTTTGCAGCCGTCTGGTCACTGCAGTACCCCGAGTCGGTGGAACTGCCACTTCGGGAAACACTGCAGAAGATGGCTGCTGGATTTACTATGAAGAGAGGAGTTCTTCGCTGGCAAGTCTGAATTAACAACAACAAATCCTGAAAACCAAGCAGGCAGGCACCATGGGCTATTTTACAAAAGAGGACACTGAGGCACCGTTTCTCTCTGCCAACCCTCTTACCCATCATGCAGCTGCTGGGTCCACCCCAGGAATCGCCCTTCTCGCCAGGATGCAGGGTCTTCGACCTCGAGGCTGGAGCCGAGTCAGGGACTGCCTCGAGGAGCCCTCGGGGAATTCCGCTGTCACTTCTGCCCACTCCTTCCCTAGGCTCCAGTTGCGTCTCCCATACTCTGGCTGAGGGGCTGCCCAGGCCTTGCTTCTGCAGTGCACGCATCCCATTAATGGGGCCGAGAGGAGTTAGCCACATCAGGCATCATGGTGGCAGCGGTCGCAAGTTCTCCCCTCCTGGAGAGCTTCTTTGTAATGTCCGCATGGTAACTATTTCTGCACCTCCAACCAGCCTTTCCTTGCTTTCCCACACACCCCACAAATATTTGTCCCCCTAAAGCTCTTCTTCTCTAGGTCATTGCATGCCCAGCCCCTGCCCCCCAATGTCTTTTAGAAGCACGTCTCATGACATCAAATGTACAATCTCCCCATCTCTGGGTCCTCTTTGGCACCATCTGCGTTTTCCCCTGACTGTGGGACTAGGGTGGGGGAACGTCACCCAGGGGGTGTCTTCTCCGATATTGCCCCTCAACCTGAGTTTACAGAATTAGTTGGCCTGTCTAATGGCCGCCTCACTCCTAGGTCTTCTTTTACACATTACTGCTGTCAAGCCAGGTGTCCACTGGTGTCCTTTAAAGATGCCATCCTGCTGCACCCGGTTGATTACTTCAGCCTTTTGAAATCTCTTGGGGACCATGTATCCATTCTCCTACCTGAATCTAACACCCCAAACTCCGTCATTCACAATGGGGAACAGGCCAGGCCAGTGTGCTACCTGATACTCCCCTCCTGAGACTGACCTGAGAACAGTGCTCCTGAGGGGTGGCTCCCTGAGCCCCGCCATCTGCCATTCAGCAGGGCAGTTATGCATTTTCCTGGGCCTCTTGGTGGAGGAGTTGGGGGGGCGGCTAACATTAGCCCTCTCCTCCCCGGGTAGGTGGTGAAGATCAAGTATAGATAAAGCTTTCCTGGCAGAGCACTGCACACAGAGAGAAATCAGATGCTGCCGTGATGACTGGCTTCCCAATCCCTACTCTACCTTCCACACGGGCTGGGCCACCCATGGATGCTAGGCAGCTCAAATCAACAGAAGGGGCTGGAGTCAGGATCCCCCTCCTTCCAGAATTTCCATGCTGTAAGGCAGGGGAGAGGAGCGTGGGGCTTTGAGCCATTTAAGGTGTAGGGAATCATCAATACCAGATAACATTAACGAAATGTCTGGCTGAAGGTAACAGGCTAGTTGTTTACTTTGGTAGTTTCGTATGGCCTGCAAGTGGTGTTATAAAGATCCGCATGGCCTATGGCAGAAAAGAGATTCCGCCCCCACCCTTGCTCTAGGGAGTAACACAGAGCTCTAGACTGCTAGCCACCAAGTCAGCAGTTCAAAACCACTCCTCAGGAGAAAGATGAGGCTTTCTACTCCAGTCAAGATTTACAGCCTTGGAAACCCACAGGAGCCGTTTTACTCTGTCCTTTAGAATCATTGTAAGTCAGAATTGACTGGCTGGCAGGCACGGTAGTGGGTTTTTGGTGCAGGAGTAAGGGCAGAGGCAGTGTTGGCTCAGCTTCCTATGTGGGAGGAGGCCCAGGGTTGATTCCTGTGCAGCCACTACGCATTCATGGTGTGCTGTCATGATACTGAACAGGCCCCGGTGGAGCTTCCAGACTAAGGCAGACTAGGATGAGGGCCTGGTGATCTGCTTCTGAAAACACAATGAAAGCCCTAGGGATCACAAGGGTCTGACACTCATCTGATTGTGGAGGACCAGGCAATGCCTCCTTCTGGTGGGCATGGGCTCCCCATGAATCAGGGGCCAACGTGACTGACAAAAAACACAACAGCTAAGGGGAATAGTATCTCCCTACCCCACCCACCAGGAGGAGTTAGTGAGATCAGGCGTAGAAAAGAGGCTTAACAGATGAGTCCCCTATGGAAACATAAGGGGAGGATTATGACCAGTACTGTTATCAATAACTCAGACATCATTTCCAGCTGCAGGAACCTGCCTATGAACATACTCAGGCGGCTGAAAGGACAGGCTAGGCAGCACAGAGCAACCGGCTGCGCCAACAGGACAGCAACTGCCTTACCACCTCCCCCTCAGACCAAAGTCAAGGCTGGTTATGTGGGACCATGGAGACCACAGCGAATGGCACAGGGTGTGTGTGTGTGTGTGTGTTTGTGTGTGTGCATGCGCACACATGCTGCAAGAATAGACTAGCCATCATCACCCCTTTGAGACCAGCAGAGACTCAAGCAGGTGATGAAGGGCTGGAAGGGCTGTTTTTAGCACCCCTGGGGTTACATAGAGGAGCCCTGGTTGCACAGTGGCTATGAATTGGGCTGTTAACAGCAAGGTCAGCAGTTTGAAACCACCAGGCACTTTGAGGGAGAAATATGGGGTTTTTTACTCTCATTAAAAGTTACAAACTCACAGGGACAGTTCTACCTTGTCCTACAAGGTCACTATTAATCGGAACCAACTTGATAACGTTGAGATTGGTGTTTTGGTTTGGTGGTTACGCCTTAGGCTGCTAACCAAAAGGTCAGCAGTTCAAAACCACCAGCTACTCTGTGGGAGAAAGTTAAGCTTTCTACTCCCATGAAGAGTTATACTCTTGGAGACGCACAGGGGCAATTCTACCCTGCTCTATAGGGTTGCTCTGAGTTTGGCACTGACTCGATGGGAGTGAGTTTGGTTGTTTGGGGATGCCCCCTGGGTTTCAGGCCTGGTGGGCTCTTGGCTTTTGGCTCTGCCATTCCCAGGGCACCCCCAGAGACCCTGCTCTTCTCTCAGCTGGATCTTGGGAGTCTTTGGGAGGACACCCTGTGCACTAAGAGCAGAACTTGGGGGCAACATTTTGCAAAGCACTGTCAGAGGCCAACCCAGATTTCAGGGTCACAGATGTCGCCCAGCAGGAGAAGACACAGCCAGAAGAACTAGTCGGGCCAACCACAAGCCTCTGGGAAAGAGCAGCAGTAAATATAGTGCACAATCACAGCCAATCTCTCCTTTCCTCGCCCGTCTACATTGGCTTTCTAACCTCCAGAGGGAATGAACATGAAAGACAGATGAAATGTGTCCACTCATCTGTCCCTGGAGGCTTGAATGATGGCGACGGGTTCTCAGTGGCCCTCCAAGACTCAGATGGTCTAGGAAGAAATGTCTGGTGATCTGCTTCTAAAAAGCAGGCAATGGAAACACCCTACGTGTTACACCGCCCAGAGTCACCAAGAGTCAGGGTCCAACGGGAAGGCAACCGGCAGCAAAATGATTACCTACTATTGTATGGCGGGCCTACCACGGCAGGGTGCTGGCTTGGTTCCAGGACATCACAAATAAAACAAACAGAGCAATAGAGTGAGTCAAACACACAAAATGTTTGTGTTGTTTTCCTGGACGTATAAACATTCTCTGGATGCGATACTGTAGTCTGTTACGTATGTGAGAGCGCTATGAAAATGCTTGAACGGTTGCGAAGAGGAGTGACTGAAATGTGGCAGAGACATGAAAGTGGCACGGGCGGATTGGAAAATGGTGCTGGTACACAGGATTTAATTGCCCCCCTCACCAAAAAAAATTTTTTTGTAAAAAGCATAATGATCTTCAAAAGCTAATAAAGGGCGATAAAATGAGACGGGCCTGTGTGTCAATAGTGAAATATGATTTATTGGCCAGCCGGCGGGATGACTGTATGAATGGACCATGGAGATTGTCCAGAGAGGTGCTGAGAGGCAGGAGCTCCCATGGAAAGGTCACAAGCCAGAAGCTGCCTGACTCAACCTAACCCTTACGTCTCTCTCAAGACAGGTGGGCTGCTGAGGTGGCCTGAAAATCATCTCTGGACACAGGACGGCTAACTCAGCCCTTCAGAGCCATGGCTCTCCCTCTGGAAACTTTCAAAGACATCCTCTCCGTCTTCCCCCATCTCTCCTTTGACTACGCTCTCATCCAGAGAGCGTGCCTGGTTCTATGCGACCATCATGCCGTGCCCAGGTGCACCTTGTTTATGGATTCAAGTGTGTGTCCTCATCCCACCAAATACACACTGAAATCCCAGCCCCTCTACCTGTGGGTGTGACCCTGTCTGGAAACGGGCTGCTTTCTGCCGCTGGGGCCACACAGAGGCGGTGGGTCCTAAACCAAATCACGTCTGAGTCACAAAAGGAGCAGACTGGATAGAGACCCACAGAGGGGCAAGACAGGGGCCAACATTCTCTGGCAGACACCAGAAACTAGGAGAGACACTTGTAGGCGTCAACATGGCCCAAGCCCAGATTGGAGGCCCAGATCTGTGAGAAAATAGACTTCTGTTTTTCACAGCCACCCACGTGTGGTATTTTGTGACGGCAGCCCTAGGTACAGAGACGTGGTGGTGTCACTGGTAAGTGCTTGCCTGCTAACAGGAAGGTTGGCGCTTTGAACCCACTTCAGGGGCTCTGCAGGAGAAAGAGCTAGTGATCTGCCAGAGGTCTGCCCTCTCAAAGATTACAGTTAGGAGACCCCATGGAGTAGTTCTGCTCTGCTGCCTGGCATCCTGTGAATGGAACTCAACTCGATGGCACCTAACAGCAACAGGTACCCTGCTCCTGAGAGGAGCAGGCGGCACATGACAAGGGCACTGGAGTGCCTATGCCCACTAGATCGGGGAGAAAAAGCACATACAGTATGGGGGGAGAGAACAATGGACTTCTAACCTCTGACTCAACACATCTCTTTCTTGGTCTCAGGCATGCCGTAATGGCAGCCGGAGTAGGGTCAAGGGGTGCACGAACACCCCAGCGCCAAGCCAACGCTGTCTGTGCAGCTGGTCTGAAACCGTGTGACCCAGGCCACAGCCGACACGGGAGTGACCAACACCTTTTATGGGGCTACTTTCTTGTGATGTGACCACGGACCCTTTAGGATTCTAATTAATTTGTGTGTCACTGCCATCGAAACAACAACAAAAGGAAGCCCACAGCCAGGGAGTTAATGCTGGCTTGTAGGATTTCAAAAAAATGTAAGCCTTTATAGGAGCAGGCAGCAGCATCGTTCTCTCCCGTGGAGCAGTTAGTGTGTTTGAACCGCAGACCTTGTGATCAGCAGTTCAATGCTTACGCAACAAGACCACCTGGGCTCCTCTGTTACTGCTATTAAAAAAAACCCCAAACAAACAAGAACAGAAAGACAAACTCACAGCCATCGATTTGACTGGGACTCACAGCAACCTCATAGGGTACAGTAGAACAGCCCTTGTTGAGTTTTCAAAATGGTGGTAGCTCTCTACAAGAGAAAGCCTCATCTCTCTCTTGAGGAGCAGCTGGTGGTTTTGAACTGCTGACCTTGTAGTTTGCAGCCCAGTGAGTAATCCACTGTGCGACCAGGCCTCCCTTGTTACTGCTAGAGTGCCAGAAAAAGAGAAGCCCTTGGTGAACAGACATGTGGGCAGGTGAGTCACCAGGGTTAAGTGATCATCTGGCCCAGCCCACCCCATCTCAAGCCTGAGCCCAGGCCTCCCACTGAGTGTGGGGTGAACAGAACCTGCCCGAGGGCCTGGAGAGAAGGTGAGCCCACAAATGGTGAGGGCCACTATGAGTCCAGACCTTCAGACCAATTACAAGTCAAACCCCCAAAAGTCATTGCCTCACCTGGCTGGTGGCAGGAGGAATCAAAGTCAAGGAGAGAGTTTAAAGGTTGGTCAGGCCAGTGCGTGGAGGGCACAGGAGGGACAGAGCTAGTCAAACCTCCTCTCCACATTCCCCGGGGTAATAGGGGGCATGACTTGTCCTTTGCCAGGTCAGTGGGGCAAGGGTGAGAAGTCACACGGCGCACTTGAAGCGGGAAAAGATGTAAAGCAAGACCGCCTTACTATTATTCTCAGGTTTCAGGACACACACACACACACACACACACACACACACACTTTCATTTCACCTGGATGAGAAACAGGAAGGTGGTGAAGTCAACTCTTGGCAGCCCTCGGCCTAATGGTCACATTTAGTACCTTGGATATTTCTGTTTCAACCGTCCTTTCTCATTTGTCTGTGATGCTAAGGGTGGGGGTGGGGAAGAGGGGGTTGGCCCCTTGGACCTGGGTCCCTGGACACTCCAGAAAGGACAGCCTCTTCACCTAACTGATGTTTATCATCTTCTCCCTCCTTCTCCATTTGTTTGGTTTAAAATATTTAGCCCGAGGCACAATGAAGTGTCTCATTTGCAGCGCTATCCAGGACCATTAGAAGGGGCCGCTGAGCTCATTAGGCTGATGAACGCGCTACTTACCCATGCAAATTCCAGAGGCAGCAGACACAGAGATGGGAGGGGCTCAAGGTATGCCATGGGGGCTGATTTAATTATGCAGCCATTCAACGGGCAAAGCAGGGCCATTCCTAGCCCACTGTTGGCGTAAATATTATGGGAAACCCTTTTATGGAGTGCTAATTCAAGCCCTGTACTTTCAAACGTGCCCCCCCCCCCCAATCTCTACCTCCCTTCAGGCCAGAAAAAGCAACCAGAAAATACACTTGCCAACCACGTGCCAACTTGCAGTTGGTTATCATTATTTGTAAGGTTAGGATGGCCCGGTGTCACTCTCGCTAGGAGGGAGGCGCACTTTAAGAGCCACTGCCTTCCCCCCCCACCCCCCTTCCCCTGGCTCTTGGACCCCGCTGAACAGCTCCTGGTCCAGCAGCCGCCCCGCTGTGGCCAGCGCTCGCGCGAGCTTGACCAAACAACCGCTCCGAGTTGGAGACAATGCCCAACCCCGACACCCACCCTCGCCGCGCGCCCCAGAGGAAATGGCATCATCGCTTTCAGTTTACCCCGTTTGAGAGCGACCAAAGGCAAACAACCCGTTGGCGACCGCGGCCCGGGTCTCTCTTATCCGCGGCCGGAGGGAACGCTCCGCAACGTGGGAACGACTGCCCCAGCACGCACGCACGGCGTGGGCAAGTGCCAACGCGGCCGCCCGCCCGCGGGCCCGGGCGCGGCCAGGCCTCGGGCTGCAGGCGCTGGCTGCGGCGCTTGGCAGTTGTCACAGAAACTCGCGTGCCTCCTCCCCGCTTCTTCAAAAACTCTATAAATAACCCAGGATCAGCCAAATTATGCAAAACATCCTGCTCCAAGAAGAAAATGTAAACTGAAACCACTTACAGACTCGGCTGCCAACTTAATCTGATTCTATCGCGACTGTAAACATGCTGTACTTTTGGAACCTGCAGCGATCCACATGGGCACGGATGCCATCACACACACACCAAACAACAAAAAAGAAAACAAAGGGAAACAAACAAACTAAATAAAACAAAAACAAAACCATAAAACCCAAAGCAAACCAAAACAACAGCAAATAAAACCCCACGACTAAATAATGAGCAAAGCCCGGCCCCCAGACAGAGCAACGTGACTGGGCATTCCGCAGGACTCGGTCAAGACCCGTGCGCTTGTCGAACAGGGAGGTTCAGTTCCTACCAGTCGGACACAAGAAGTTCACAAACCTGACCCAGTGCCAAGAACAACAAGCACAGACCGGCTTGCCTCATGCGTGTGTTTTTGTTCACACTGTGTGCAAGCCCCAAAGCAACTGAGTAGCAAATAATAATAATTTAAAAAGAAGCAACAAAGCAAAAGATTACCACCTGGAAGGAAATGTCGATGTTGGCAGGCAGATAGAGGGCAGCCATCAACCTACTTTCTTGGTGGGGCGGGTGGGGGTTTCGGGAGAGAAGGGGGGGCAGTCACATGACAAGCTGCGGTTATTAGCAGAAGGAACTGGGTGCTTCCTTGAAGCATCTTGAATGTGGAGATGAACTCGAGAGATTTTGCAAACGCAGAGGCCGTGGTGCACATCTGGGGGAGGTGGTGGAAGCATGGGGTGTTGGGAGTTGGAAAATCCCATAGGAGAAAAAAGGGCCGTGCTGAGACACTTTTCCAAGGAACAAGAAAAGGACTTCCAAATGTCCTGCCAGTGCCAGGAGGTCCCTGAGGAACTGGGTGTTCCTGTCAACAGCCCTGGCCCTGAGAAGGGTCTTCCTCCCTTGCTGCTGGGTAGGGGTGGGGGTGGGGGGTGTGGCTACTATTCTTCCTAATCAGGACTGCAGCCTCTAAGCTGTCACAGGGGGTGACAGGGTGAGGGCAGCCTTTCCACCTTGCAAACAGAAATAAAAAGGGATGCTCAAAATTGCATACTGAAATACAAAATTATGTATTTCTTCCCCAGAGATTCTCATGCCAGGTCAGAAAACTGTGTCAATAATGGAAGCAGGACCTTCTTTTTAGGATCTAGACAATAAGCACGGTAAAACAAGAGGACTGAAGCTTAATTCCTGCCCCCTCCCTATCTATGCTAAAAAAGTTAAAAAGTACTGCTACTGGGGTTGCAGTTCATACATGCACAGGTTCATTAAAACAACAGCAAAGAAGTGCTTGAACATGTCGCTGTGATCAGGAGATGATTGCATACAATATTATGAGGGGGTATCCCCAGGGTAACCCCTCCCCACCCCCCCAAAAAAAAACCTTGAAAAAGCTCCATTGGGCGGAGCTTTCATAGTATGTATTTTTCCCACTAGGTGAGCATCAAGCAACTCACTCTGAGTTAGTGCACCCAGTGGCATCACCTGGGAAGGTTCTCTGTGGTCACAGTGAAATTTTTGGTAAAAGCAGTTTTGCTCAAACCTTGTTTTTTTGTATGTGTGTGATGGCCAATTTAAGAGAACAGCATGCAGCTGTGAAATTTTGTTTCCTGCTCAGGAAAAATGCTGCAGAAACTGTTAAATAATGTTGAACACAGCTCACCACGGTAGCACTATGGGAAAAACTCAAGTGTACGAGTGGTTTTCTCATTTCAAAAAGGTGAAATGTCAATTGATGACAAACCTTTTCTGGACATCACTTAACTTCCTGAATGGACACAAATGTCAACTCAGTGCATTTGGAGTTCATTCCATCAGGTCAGACTGTTGATCAAACATTCTATTTGGAGGTTCTTTAAAGATTGCGTAACAGTGTGTGACAAAAAAGGCCTGATTTGTGGCAGACGGGATTGGTTTTGCCACCACAACAATGTACCTGCTCATGTAGCCGTCTCAGTGCACCAGTTTTTGGCAAAAAAAGCAGCATGCCTCTCTTGCCTCACCCACCTGACTCACTGCCCTTGCTCCTTGTAACTTCTTTTTGTTTCCATAAGTGCAGAGGGACAGGAATGGTCAGCGATTTGATGATGTAGACGAGGTGAAGAAAAAAATGAGAGAGGAGCTATCAGTCCTCCAAGCAAATGAATTTGAAAAACGCTTCCAAGAATGGAATCACAGATGTGACAAATGTATTACGTGTGATGGAGAATATTTTGAAGATAAGGTTGTTTTGTAAAAAAATGTAAATACATAGCTTTGAAAAAAAAATCCCATTTATTGGGGGTATCCGCAATACACTTATCCTAGTCTTAATAGGATGCTTACCCCCCCCCAAAAAAAAAGTCCAAGCAAAACAGTCGCTTCCAAGGGGATCTGCTGGGCCAGTTAAATTCAGAGCAGAGAGGCCAGCTCATGACAAGGAACTTAGAGGATGCTAAAGGGGAAATCTTGATAGGTTTTCTCAAAGGACGCAGGATGATCATGGGTGCTTTGTATGAAGACGTTTTGAGGGTAGCAAGGGCATTCCTATGAGCATTTTGTTGAGAAACTTGACCCCATGCACTCTCCATCCTTGACTTCACCCTTCCAGACTTCTTTTCATTCCCCAAAGTCAAAGAACCTTTCAAAGGAACCTGGTGTGAGTGCCCCAAGGAGACCCACCCTGTCATTCTGACACTGTAAAATCAAGAGCAGAAGTCTTTGAGGGAGGGGCAGAGAGATGGAAACAGCCTTTAGAAGTGTGTAGACCTACATGAAGGATATGTCCAGAAACAACAGCTTCACATTGTAACAGTTTTGTTTAACCATGTGTTTTTACTTCCTCTCATACAGACGCACACATAAGTACATGGCCTAAAGGGAGAAAAGTTTGGACTGGGGTAAAGTGATGAGTCCCTATGAGCCCGGGTCCTGGTGGTGCAGTGGTGAAGTACTCGGCTGCTTACTCAAAGGTCAGCATTTCATACCCCAAATATATTACAATGCGAAGCTATTGTCTCTCCGCATACCCTCCACCTAGTCTACACACATCTGAAGGCTGTGTTTCTCTCTCTCTCCGCCCCTCTCTCAGAGGAGGAAGACCTGGCTATGCGCTCCCATAGAGATTACCACCTCGGAATCCCTGGGGAGCACTTCTAGATTGTCCCATGGATGTGTCCCAAGTCAGAACTGCGTCCAGGCCACCCAGCACCAGGAGCCCTGGTGGGGCAGTGGTTTACGTGCTTGGCTGTAGTCCAGAAGAAAATCAGTGGTTCCGACCCACCCAGTAGCTCCACGGGAGAAAGCTGCCCCGAAGAGCTTATGGGACGGTTCTCTTCTTCTCACACGTGGAAGCTCTGCATCAAAACCCAACTCAACAGCACACAACTCAAAGCACACCCAAACAAACAAACCAAACTCAATGCCGTCGAGTCACTTCTGACTCACGGGGACCCTATCAGGCCGAGTAGAACTGCCCCCTGTGGGTTGACGAGGCAGTAACTCTTTAGGGAGTATAAAGTCTCATCTTTCTCCCGTGGAGTGGCTGGTGGTTTTGAACTAATGACCTTGCAGTTACCAGCCCAATGTGGAACCATTACTCACACAACAGCATTGCACAAGAGGAAGAAAGGCTTGGCAATCTACTTCTGAAAACCAACCAATGACAACCCTGTGGATTACAGCAGTCAAAGCCTGAACACCGAGGGGTGGGGCGTGGGGGGGTGGAGTGGGGGTTGCAAGATAGGCAGCGTCCCTTTCTTTGTGCGTGAAGCCTAGGCCGCTGTGAGTGGGGGCCAGAATCCGAGGGAGCTATCAACAACAGCAATCAGTAAGCAGAAACCAGTAAGCGTATAAACAGCACTGTCATTCAGGCCAACCAACTTTATTCAGGGGAACCGATGTCCCTCCTCAGATTCCAGCGTCCATAGCAGTTAACTTGTTCTGGTCAACAGCGGTGAACCCATGTGGTGACTGCTCTTTCCTTCCCAAGGGAATCCAGATTTTACTACACACCATATACAGCCATTGCTTCACTGGGGCCTGAAACGGAGCCCCGGGAGCGAAGGGCAGCAGATGCCTTACAGATGAAGGGGAAGAGGGCTGGGGCTGGGGAGGGGTTCTGGGATAAGGACAACCATGCAGGAGAGGGAGTTCAAGTTGAGCCAAGTGAGTCTTAAGTTAGTGCTGCCCTCCAGGCTGCCTCACTAAGGCTCCCCGGAACTCTCCCCAGCCGTGTCCCTGACTCCGAGTGGTTTTACCTCTTTTACACGCCTTATGCTATTTGATCCTCTGAGCTGTCATCCTGACAGATGGGAAGGTACTATTATCCCTGGGTTACAAAGAGGGGAAACGGAGGCTCTAGGAAGCCTTTTGACTTTCCCAAGGCCACATGCCCAGTAAGGCTTCAGCCCAAGCAAGGGTGGCCTGGGCCAGCATGGCGCTTTATTATTAACAAGGCATTTAAAGAAGGGCAGGCTTCATGATTTCCCTTTCCACAGAGGAGTAAGTCCAAGGTCACAGTGCAGATTACACACAGCACCACATTCACGAACCCTTAGCCCAGTCGTCCTTGTGCACCTCTGTCACATTTCCAGAAAATGCACTGATGGAACGAAACCTGGCCTTTTCTATGACAGAGCAGGGCTTGCTGGAGCTACCTCTCCACGCAGTAGCCTTGCACAGGGATGCCAATGGAGCCATTGGGGTGCTCTCTGTCCTTTGAGTTGTTCACCTACTTCACATGCCAACCCAGGCCCGGGCTTAGAAGAGGCCCACAGCAGAATGTCCCCGCTGGCTTGGCAAGCTGTTTGTTATGTTATCTGCATGTCCATGATTTGCACTGGCCCATTTTTTCCCTCGGAAGTAAACCGCTGAGTTCTGCTTTGTCGTTTATGGTCGTCTGGAAGCTCTGTTGAAACATGTCCATGTTGGGGGACCCTCTTGGTATCTGAAATTCCGGTAACAGAGCTTCCAGCATCACAGCAACATCCAAGTTGCCGCAGCATGACAAACTGGCAGACAACTATGGGTCTCTTCCAATCAGTGGGCCAGGTAGCTGTCTTCCAGTGTTCTTGAACTAGGCAAGTGTTTCTGTGCTGTATCACGTTGTTGACTACTTCTCAATTGGTATTCCATCAATTGCTGGAAGCTTGTGTTTCACTAATGTCTTCATCGCCACTTGGACTTCTTCAATTCCAGTGGTGCTTCAGTGCCATCAGTGATCACAGGCTACTTGTTGGAATGCTACTTCTTCAGTCCTTTGTGGTTCAGCATCCTTGTGTGTATTTCTTCCATCTTCGTTTGACGCTTTCAGGATCATTTACTATTTTGCCCATCAGATCCTTCAGCATTGCAACTTGAGACTTCCATTTTTTACTGTTTGCTTCTTTTAGCTCATGATATGCTGGGGATGCTCTTCTCATTTCCTTTTCTAACTTCAGGTCTTTGCACATTTCGTTATAATGCTTGGCTTTGTCTTCTTGACTTACCCTTTGAAAGCTTCTGAACAGCTCTTTTTATGTCATTGTTTTTTTTCCCATTCACATTGGCTACTCTTCCTTCAAGGGTTGAGGGATCTCTTCTCCAGTGCCTCTGCCAAAGTTAAACAAATGGCCATCTAGCAGGTAAGCAACAAAGCCCACCCGGAAGAAGCACACCAGCTTGTGTGATCACAGGGTGTCGACAGGATCAGGTATCAGAAGGTCCAAAACAAACACTCATATCCATGTGAACAAGGGGGACTGGAGTGGAGACCCAAAGTTCATCTGTAGACAATTGGGCATCCCTTCACAGAAGGGTCACAAGGAAGGGAGGCGCTAGCCAGGGTGCAGTATAGCACTGACAAAAGACACAACATTCCTCTAGTTCTTTACTACTCCTTCCCCCCACCCCCCACTACTATCATGACCTCAGCTCTACCTTACAATTCCGGCTAGACCAGAGCATGTACACTGGTACAGTTAAGAGCTCTAGACACACAGAATCCAGGACAGAAAAACCCTTCATGAACAGTAACGGGAGTAGGGATACCATGAAAGTAGGAGGAAGGTGGGGGGAGAAGGGGGACAAAGGGAGAAACCAATTGCAAGGATTGACATAAAACCGCCCCCCCCTCACTAAGGGGGCTGAACAACAGAAACGTGGGTGAAGGGAGACAGCAGATAGTGTAAGATATGAAAACAATAATAACTGATAATTTATCAAGTGGTCACAATGGTGGGGATGGGGTGGGAAGGGAGAGAAACAAGAGCTGATATCAAGGGCTCAAGTAGAAAGAAAATGTTTTGAAGATGGCAACATATGTACAAATGTGCTTGACACAATGGGTGTATGGATTGTGGTAAGAGCTGTAAGCGTTATAAGACCATTGGCTATACTCTGGGATGTTTCCACCTTTTAGCCATTGTGAGTAATGCTGTATTGGGGTACAAGTGTCTGCTTGCTGGATTGGGATACAGTCTCAGCTTTCAAGTCTTTGGGGCATGGGAGGGGAACTTCAAAAAGGTTGTGGAAAAATTCCATTCCCAAACTTTTGGAAACCATAGTATATGCTACGAGTGCTATTGCTGCCAAGACAATTCTTCGTTCAAACCGGTTTCCATGGGGATGCATCACTTTATAGTCTCACCAGCAAGAGAGGAGGGCCCTGATTTCTTCCCTTCCTCCCCAACATTCCATTTTTCTGACAAGAGTTACCCAATGGGGGTGAACCTCTTATGGTTTTTTTATTTGCATTTCCCAATGGGTATCAATTCATGTGCTTACCGGCCATTTGGATATCTTCTTTCTATTCAAGCCCCTTGTTCATTTTTTAATTGGGTTGTTTGTCTCTGTTGTTAAATTATAGGTGTTCTTTATATATTCTGGATATTACACCTTTTGGTGATGTAGGGTTTTTTTTTTAAATCTTTTTATTAGGGGCTCATACAACCCTTATCACAATCCATGCATACATCAATTGTGGAAAGCACCTTTGTACGTTCATTGCCCTCATCACTTTCAAAACATTTGCTCTCCACTTAAGCCCCTGGCAACAGGTCTTCATTTTCCCCCTCCCTCCCCGCTCTCCCATCCCTCATGAACCCTTGATAATTTATAAATTATTATTTTGTCATATCTTGAGCTGTCTGATGTCTCTCCACCCACTTTTCTGTTGTCCATCCCCCAGGGAGGAGGTCACATGTAGATCCTTGTAATCGGTTCCCCCTTTCCAACCCACCCTCCCTCTATGTTCCCAGTCTGGCCACTCACACCACTGGTCCTGAGGGATCATCTGCCCTGGATTCCCTGTGTTTCCAGTTCCTATCTATACCAGTTGTACATCCTCTGGTCTAGCCAGACTTGCAAGGTAGAATTGGAATCATGATGGGGTGGGGGGGAAGGAAGTAATTAGGAACTAGAGGAAAGTTGTATTTTTCATCAATGCTACATCACACCCTGACTGGCTCGTCTCCTCCCTGAGACCCTTCTGTAAGGAGATATCCAGTGGCCTACAAATGGGCTTTGGGTCTCTACTCTGCACTCCCCCCTCATTCACTATGATAAGATTTTTTGTTCTGATGATGCCTGATACCTGATCTCTTCGACACCTCGTGATTGCACAGGCTGGAGTGCTTCCTCCACATGGGCTTTGTTGTTTCTGAGATAGATGGCTGCTTATTTACCTTCAAGCCTTTAAGACCCCAGACGCTATCTCTTTTGATAGCTGGGCACCCTCAGCTTTCTTCATATTTGCTTATTTACCCGCTTTGTCTTCAGCGGTTGTGTCAGGAAGGTGAGCATCATAGAATGCCAATTTAATAGAAGAAAGTATTCTTGTATTGAGGGACTACTTGAGTGGAGGCCCAATGGGTGACGTAGGTTAACCAGCATTTTCTCTGATTCTGTAGATCTGTTTCTCCACTTTCTTGATAAAAGTCCTTTGACAAGAAAACATTTTTTATTTTGATGAAGAACAATTAATTTTATCTTTTGTTGCTCGTGCACCTTGTGGCCTAAAAAATTCTTTGTAAAGCTTTAGGCCTTGTTTGTGTTTTAATAAATGTTTGTGATGAACGAGTGAGATCCTGCTTCATCTGATCTTCAATGAGACAAGTTTCTTATACAGGCTTTAGTAGGGATTCCCGAAAAGTGAATTCCCTCCTGTTTACCTCTGTACCAAATTTGACATTTAACAAAGTGATGTTTGTGGTCCGAGTAAGGGAGACGTTAAAAAGAATGTCAATTTAAAGTCTTAAATCTTAAAAAAAAAAAGGAGACCAGGTGGCGTCTGTCACCTTCCTAAGTGATCTTTAGTCTGCTGTACTCCATCTTCGTAAAAAGGTGGATTTTGAACATGATTGGATCCTTTTTGATCATTCAGGGTCGCTTTGAGGGCCAGCGGTTTCTGTTTTTCTTTGCCCTAAAACCAGATGACTTCTGGGTCTACAGTGGTAGCTTTCCAACTTTGGGGGTCCTGACCCATCATAAGAATGATTTTCCCACGGCAACCCAGGATATGCACATACGGGCATGAGAGAAAAGTGCTCAAAGGTTACTCTTTTCTTTTTTAAAAAAAAATAATAAATCTTTTTTTATTGGGGCTCATAAAGCTCTTATCACAATCTGTACATACATCAATTGGGCAAAACACCCTTATACATTCGTTGCACTCATCATTCTCATAATTCACCTTCCACTTGGGTTCCTGGAATCAGTTCGGTTTCCCTTCCCCCCCTCCCTCCCCAGTCCCCCCTGATGATTTATAAATAATTATTATATCTTATCTTACACTCCCCGGCGTCTCCCCTCACCCACCTCCCCATTGCCCATCTCCCAGAGAGGAGGTTACACATAGATCTCCGAGATCGGTTCTCCCTTTCTATACTCCCTTCCATCCTGGTGTCGCCACTCCTACTGCGGGTGTTGAGGGGTTTGTCTGTCCTAGATTCCCTGTGTTTACAGATCCCTACTGCACTGCTGTACATCCTCTGGTATAACCAGGTCCGCAAGGTAGAACTGGGGTCATGATAATTTGGAGGGGAGGAAGCGTCCAGGAACTAGAGGAAGGTTTTGAGTTTCATTGTTGCTACACTGAACCCTGAGTGACTCATCTCCTCCCCACTACCCCTCTGCAAGGGATGTCCAGCTGTCTACAGATAGGCATTGGGTCCCCATCACGCACTCCCCCTCATTCACGGTGATGTGATTCTCACCACCACCCTGCCTTTGTTGTTTGAGACCTGGTCTCCTCTGCCCTTCACGATCACCTATGTTGGTGTGCTGCTTCTGTGTGGGCTTTGTTGCTTCTGGGCTAGATGGCCGCTTGTTTTGCTTTCAAGCCTGTAAGTCCCCAAACGCTACATATCTCTCAGTAGCCGGGCACCATCAGCCTTCTTCACCACACTTGCTTATGCACACTTTCGTCTTCAGCGATTATGTGAAGAAGGTGATCACAAAATGATTGTTTTTGTTCCTTGGTGTCTGCTACATGGTCCATTCAACACCTTCCTTGTATTCGATCACCTATGTTGGTGTGCTGCTTCTGTGTGGGCTTTGTTGCTTCTGAGCTAGATGGCCGCTTGTTTGCCTTCAAGCCTTTAAGACCCCAGACGCTATATCTTTTTGATAGCCGGGCACCATCAGCTTTCTTCACCACGTTTGCTTACACACTCGTCCGTCTTCAGTGATCATGTCGGGAAGGTGGGTATCCTGCAATGACCGTTTAGCAGGGCAAGGTACTATTGTATTGGGGGAGGTTACTCTTTTCTTTACGACCTAAAAAAAAAGCACGCTGACAGCTTCTCTTCTACTCCATATATTAAAAGATCGATCAGGATTCACTGAAGGGATTGCCTTCTCACCGTGTGTGTGCGCGCGCACGCTCGTGTGTGCGTGTCTGGATAAGTATGCAGGGCGGTTGGCCCCCAGCAGAGCGTCCCCTTCCTCGCTTTCTGCCTTGGGTTATTTTTCCTGTAGTTGGATGTTGCTTCTTTTTATGACGAGGGCCTATCACCACGGTGCCCCTCCACGGAGTCCTAATTTGTGGCACTTGAAAAGCAGACAATTAAACTTGCTTACATCACATATGAACAATGTGCACATTGTTTCTCAATATAGGCCTGAAGGGTGCACTGGGGAGTGCCATCTGCAGCTACCGCTGACGGCCTCCCCGGGCACCTCTGGGAGCAGCCAGCAGCTTTCCTCAGCGGCGAGTTCACAGGACTCGGGTGTCTTAGAACCCACTGCTTGCAAACACCTGCACCTGCAGCTACTTGGTGTTTCTCTCTCTCTCTCTTTCGTGTTCACAAAGGAGTATTCGGATCACTGGGCTCTTGGGCTCAGGCGGGGGGTGGGGGGGAGGGCTATAACATGACAAAGATCCTGGCAGCAAGGCTGTTTCAGGAATGACCACATCTGGGCTCGTGTGGATGGGTAGCTTATCTCTGAAGACATTTATCCTGCTGGAGGCAGCTAGCAATGATGCAATATCGTGGCTCTCCACCCTCAGCTGCCCTTCGCCCTATTATTTATAGTTTTCCTTGTCCACACTTTGACTCTCAGGAGTCCTTCCTCTTGAATTAAACAAAGAAACCAAAGTAACAACTATATGAAAGTTTGCTGGAAGTATTTTGAAAAATGTGGCCTTTATTTTTTTCTCATTTTTTGAGAGGATACAAATCGTATATGGCTTATGAAAAATTACAATATAAAAAGGTAGATGTTGTGCTTTGGACAGACTAAAGAACAAGTAATAGGGCACCTGTTAAATAAATTATTGAGCGGAATGCTTGGAAGTTATAAGCATGGTGATATAGATCTATATTTACCAAGACATGTCCACCATAATTTTATATGGAAAAAGGGGGGAAATTTCAAAGCAGTGTTTATAGTAAGATTCTAGTTTTATTTAAAAAACACACATGCAGATATACTCATAGATCAAGCAATTATAAAATACATGAGAGAGCTTTATCTCTCTATCTCTCTCACACACACACACACACACACACACACACACACACCTATACCTTTGAGTGGAAAGGGAATTCAAACATAGCTCTGGCGTCCACAATTTACTTCCAAGTCCTTACGTACACCAGTGTTGAACTGCATATGATCCAATAAGCCAGGCCTCACCTCCACCTTCAGCTCACATGCTATCAAGAATCCAGTCTGGGGTGGGCAGCCAGTAGTGATAATTGGAGAGGGCCACGCTCCCTCAGGACCACTTCAAGTCCTCCTGCGATCTGCATTTTGATGACCCACCAGTAAGTAAGGTTGCGGGCCAAAGAGAACCCTCACCACCTGAAACTTCTTTGGTGGCAACTGTTTTCTAGCACAAAGAACCTCAGGTGGCCACAGCAGTTTAGGTCAGTCCACAACAAACATGACATCTGAAGACACTGCCTTGATCACTGTTCTAGTCCCCAGTCCCACATTTGCCCACGCCCACTGTTGTTGCTGGAACCAGTTCAGGCGCAACTGTATGGTTGAAATAGATAAAGATTATAGTAAAGTCATAGGAGGGACAGTACAATAAAGGGGCCAGGCACATTTTACGGTAGCATGCCCACCTCCGGGGAAGCCATGATCTCAGCAGCCAGGTCCGCGCAGAGAGCAGGGGTGGGGGTCGGGGGCAAGGGGCTGTGGAGGGAGGAGAGACTGTATCTCTTTATTTCTGATCAAGGCCTAAATGTACTTAGGGACATGAAAGCGACCCCCCCCCAGGTAACCACATACTTCACAGGAAGGGGCTGTACAATAGGTGTAAGCATGAGCTAGGGGTGTACATGCAATAGGAAGGGGAAGGATTAGGGGTACACATGTGACAAGATGGGCAGACCCTAGACTCAAGATGGCAGCCTAACCTTGGTCAATCTTGAGTGGGCTCAACCTTGTCTCTGGGCTCTCCTTCAAGGAAACAATCCACTACCCTTATCAGAAGGGAGTGGGCCCTACTTAGGGTGGGACAGACTATACAGTCTGCTTGCTCTAGATTACTGATAACTCTCAGGAAGGTAACCTCTAAGCAGCTTGCGTTGACCTCCAAGTGTACAGTCATTTACCATGTGTAGCAAGCAGCTTCTTATGTCTGGCATACATTTGGGGAGACAACCTGGGGGAAAACCCTTTCGCATCCCACATCACAGCAACGTGCCAACCTCCACTGAGTCTGGAGTGGTGACTGGCATGAGGTACACTGGTGGGTGAGGGATTGAGCCTGGGCTTCCCCAGGGGAGGTAAGATTTCTACCACTGAACCACCCCTGCCCCCTACACCTGTCCATAAAAAAACACCAGCCACTGCCATCAGGTCAACTCCGATTCACAGCTGCCCTAGATAGAGTTTTAGAGGCTATAATCTTTATGGGATCAGACAGCTTCATTATCTCTCTCAGAGTGGCTGGTAGGAGGTTTGAACTGCTGCCCTTGGGTCTAGCAGCTAATGCCTAGCTTAGAACACCAACAGCGTTCAGAGGTAAGACACAGAATGCTGCTGTCGTTCGGAGCTGTCAAGTGAGAGACCTTGTGCACAACTGTGGCACAATCGTTGCACGCACAACCATGGCACAATCGTGGCAGCTACCGTATCAGTCCATCCCCTGGAGAGGCCCCTTTTTTTGATGGCCCTCTCCTTTAGCAAACATGACGTCCTTCTCCAGAGACTTGTCTCTTCCGCTAACAGGTCCAAGTACATCAGAAAGTCTTGCCATCTTGCTTCTAAGAAGCAATCTGGATGTTTTTCGTCTAAGACAGATTTGCTTGCTCTTTGGGCAGTTCGTGGTATATTCAATATTCTTTTGCAACACCGTAATTCAGAGGCATCAATTCTTCGGTCTTCCTTAAACATTGTCCAGTTTTTGCATGCCCACGAGGTGACTGAAAATACTATGGCTTTGGTCAGTCTAACCTTCAAAGTAAGACTGCTGCTTTTTACCTCCTTAGAGAGATCTTTTGCGGCAGTTTTGCCCAGATGCTAACTGCTGCATGAATAAGATCAATGAATCACAATCTTGTCACTTCTAGAATCTCCTTTATTCGCTGTAATCAGTGGCTGTTCTTATATCACTCTTGATAACTGATTCTCACAGAACACAATCTATTGTTTGCCTGGGGTTAAATTGGCACTTAGAAAAAATAAAGATACTATAAGGAACCACTAGGGGCCCCAGTGGCAGAGAGGTGACCTATTGGGCTGCGATCTGCCATGTTTGCAGTTCAAACCACCCGCTGCTCCTCAGGAGAAAGCCTGGGCTTTCTACTCCTGGAAGGAGCCACAGCCTCAGGAACTCAGGACAGGAAGCTGCTGAGCCGGCACTGGCTTGATGACAGCGAGAGGATTATTCCGCTTCCTACCGACCATGTGATGAGGTTGATGTTATCCCCACTTTCAGACGAGGAAGCCAAGGTCTCGAGAGGCTGGGATTGAAGGCTTCGAACCCAGGACTTGAACTCGGGTCTGACGCCCAGCTCTCAACAAACATGAATGACTCCGTTTTGGAGGGATTGAGTATTTCTTTGACTAGTTTTACTCTATGCCAGTGATTCTGAACCTTCCTAAGGCCGTGACCCTTTCATACAGTTCTTCATGTTGTGGTGACCCCCAACCATAAAACCATTTTCATTGCTACTTCATCACTGTCATTTTGCTACTGTTATGAATCAGGTGACCCTGTGAAAGAGTCATTTGACCCCCAAAGGGTCGAGACCCACAGAATTGAGACCCGCCGCTCTTTGCACTCTATGGCAGGCTGCTTGAAACACACACACACACACACACACACACACACACACACACACACGCCCTTTTCCGGCATCTCATGTCTATGCACGGCTATTTTGTTTTGGGTGGTGGTAGGGATATTAGATGGATGCAGGGACACAGGACCTGGCTTCTGGCGTTCTTACTTGTAACGATTTTGATTGGCATGTGGCACTGAGCAGTGTCTAGTGGCCTCTCTTGTCCTCGGACTGCAGAAGAACCCGTCCTTGCCCACATGCTGGATGGAGTTCTCCTGTTCCCAGGGCACTGGCTGTGCTGGATGGCTCAGCCCAGTCCCTTCTGTCTGCCACGGGGCTCCGGAGAGGCTGTTTTCATCTCTGTGACATGGTGCCCAGTGCACTTTCCTGGGAGCGCTCCCCCACCTTGCCTCCTCCTTCGCCTTGGCTAATGCCTTCTTTCGATCAAGACTCAGCCCCAACACTGCCACCTTTGGGTGGGCTGCTCCGCCCAGACAGGTCGCCTCCGAGGCCCCACTCTGTGTTGCAGGAGCCCTGCGACGAAGTGGGTGACAGGCTGAGCCGCTGACCTCCAGGCAGCAGGAGAAAAACACCGGCCCCATCTGCTCCTCCTCTGGAGGAGGGACTGTCTCAGAAGTCCCCCCAGGGCAGTTCTGCAGTGAGTTCTGCCCTGGCCTACGGGGCCACCATGAGTTAGGCCGGACTCGATGGCAGTGAGTTTGGTGTGGGTTGGTTTTCCTCTGTGCTCCCGGGACATCAGGCACATCCCTACGACAGCACTTCCCCGGGACTCTGATGTGACCCCATGGGCTTACCCACCTTCTCCACTAGACCTTAAGGAACTGAAGCCAGGGAAGCCCTCACAGTGCAGGCGCATGAGGGATGCAAACCCCAGAAAACAAGAAGCTGAGTCAAGTCCAGCGAGGGAACATCGAGGGACAGAGGTCCAGCGGCTCCAGAGCTTTCCGCCTCACAGGCCTTTCATGGCGTTGAGCACCACGTCTTTCTGGGCAGTTTTGAACCGCCAACCTTTTTGTCAAATAGTCAATTGCCCACTCTCTTTCTTAGCCTGTGGGCTTAAACATTATGATTTTTTTTATGCCTAAAAGCATCATCGTGGTAGCTTGCATTCCAATAATCTCCACTTGTGCAGTTCAGGGATGCTGGTTGCCTTCTGCAAGCTGAGCTACCACAGGCTGTCCACAGATGGTTCTGGGCTATTTAAATGTGTGCTCCTCTGGCCCCTTCTGCCCCCCCGTCAGAGACCCTGGGAGCGCTTTTCCACACGCAGCCAGTTCCTGCCATTGCCCTACGTCCCCTACAGGGCTAAGGGCACACGGACAGCACCATGTGACGGCTTACTGGCAGTCTGAGAAGCTCTTTGCCAGGCCAGCGTGTCCATCGGGTTGAGAAGTTACTGGGCCCCAGACGCAGACTAACAGTGACCCTGGCAGAGCTACCGCTTGATCCGACTGTGGGACTTGTGGACTAATGAAATAAATCATTCCCAGCATGGCCTGACCCTTCCGACTGTAATTCTTTCTGACCACACTGTGGAGATAAAAATAATTTAGCGATTTCCTCCCACTGAACTCCTGGGTACATACCAAGACTTCTGCAGTGGGGCTGCTCTGAGGCTACCGCACAGTCGTAAAGATTCATTCCCGCCCCCACTCCACCTGCATTCTTGCCAGTTTTTATCCACAGGATGCACTGGTCCTTTTGGGTGGGATCATTCTTCACTGGGGGGAGGAAGGGGAGGGAGCATGTCCCGTACAAGGCAGAGTGTGGGGCATCTCGCGTCCAATGATGGCAGCTACTGTGACAGTGCCCAGCTGTGCATTTCCAATACCTGAGGGTGCAGGTGGGGCTAGCTTTGATTCATTTGGTAGCTCGGTGGGCTGGATTCTAAGGGGGCAGAGAGAGCACGGCAGGGGCAGTGGGGGTGGGTGGGGGTGTGTCTGTGGGACACCAGTGAAGTTGTGAGAGCAATGGGACGCCCACCTGGGTTCCCTGAGTAAAGTCAAGGCAGCGAGGAGCTGCGTTCACTTTTAGAAGAACCGATTCTGAGCCTCACTGTCATCGAGTCGATGCCCGCGCATGTTGGCTCTATAGGACAGGATAGAACTTCCTGCGTTGGTTTCCAAGCCTGAAGCTGTTTATGGGAGTAGAAAGCCTTTTCTCCCTCAGAGCTGGCTCAGGGTGGTTTTGAACTGCTGACTTGCAGATTGCAGCTGGCGACAAGTAACCACTATACCTCACGGCCACCATAGGAGAAGGCAGAACTGGCCCTGTGGTTTTCCAAGACTGCAGCTCTTTACAGGTATGGAAAGCGCTGTATTTCTCCTGCAGAGTGGCATGTGGTTTCGAACTGCTGACCTTTCATAAAACCTTATGCTACCACAGTTCTCCCAGTAGAGGCCAGCATGGTGCAAAAGGAAGAAAGAAGGACCACGGAGGGGTAAGACCCGGGCTTCAATCTGAGCCTCCTCTTTCTAGCCTGCAGGGTGTCAGGAAGGGACCACACAGCATGTTCAAGGGCCAAGAGGGTAGCCCCCTGCCTGGGTAGCCCCCTGCCAACTCTCATGTGCAGGGATTCTTTTAGGTGACATTGAACTCTCCTGGCTTGCTTGGTTTTGAAGGACCAGCACCAACACAACCTCCCTACCACCTACACCAACGCAGCCATACCCGACACATAACGACCCATTGCAGAGAACATCCAGGCCCTTCCATGTCTCTCCGCAGCACAGAGGGAGAAAGGCTCTCAGACATGCCACGGAGCAAACTCCGCTCAAGTGCTGTGTCGAGAGGGCGTGACCGGAGGACAGGGCTCAATGCCCACCCCTCGGATTTAAGGGTCAGGAGCTCAATAGCACAGGCAGCCTGTGTGGATACTTCCTTCTTTGTCTCATCTTTCTCACTTAGTTTAAATTTATTTAACTGTGCTTTCTGGTTGACAGTGTGACACAATCTGTTTTCCATCCGGCTGATACCCATTCGATGGGAGGGGGGCTGCTCCTAAGGGCTTCCAAGGCTGTTGGGATTAGTTTTTCTTTGTAAACAACTGTTCATCCTGAAGTGGGTGAAGGCTTGCAGAGCAGATCTGTTTTCCACTCAACAGTTCATGTGTTTGTTTCAAGTCATTGCTTGCATTCTGCGCAATGCAACCTCACAGATCCTACTTCCTCCTGCTTTCTGAACCCTTCTAACTCTGTCCTGGGGCAAGTGCTAGTCTTCTGATCTCAAAGGCTGGCTATTCTAAGGTGAGCATGGCTCCCTAGTGCTAAATTCCCCCCCTATAGACCTCTTGCTGGGCTGGAAATTGGGCGGTGGAGGGGTAGGGGAATGACTTCCCTTTCAGACCTGAAGGGCAACAAAGGGCCACACTCTCAGGAGCGCCACCAGTTTCCGTCCAACTAGTGAACCTGGGCTTGTTTTCAGTGATTTTGAGTTTTGCACCACATTTTCCTCCAGCTCTCTCCAGGCCTTCTACTGTGACCACTCTCAGAGCAGTTGGTGTCGGGGGCTGGGCACCATCTAGTGCTTCTGGTTTCAGGGGGCTGGAGACTGACGTTCACCTGGCGCAGGCGTCCACGGGACTAACTGTTTCCACGTGCCCTCCATCTTCTTCACTCTCCTTCCTCCAGGTAGGGAAAGATCAATAGTGGCACCTGAGATGGATGCTCAGGAACTTTTAAAATTCCAGTGGCTACTCACCCAAATAGGATGCAGAACATTGTCTTCATGGTCTCTGTGGACCACGTTACGCCAGTTGAGCTTGGAGTCCCCTGAGATTATAGGGTCTTCAGTGCCCAGACCAGTACTCCTGCCCTAAGAAGGTCGGTCTCTCAATGCTGTCCCCAGGTGCTTCGCCACATTATGAATCTAGCGGCACCAAAGCGATCTTCATTATCTAAGCAGACTGCCCCGTTTCTCCCGCGATCAGATGGTGGGTTCAAATCACCAGCCGTTCGGTTAGAAGCCAAGCACTTTAACAACAAGCTTTTCACAACTCTCACCCCCGGCTCTCCCGACAAATTCAGCACCGTTGAGTTGATTCCAACCCACACAAGGTTTCTGAGACAGTGAGTCTGGGTCAGCTGCCAATGCTTAAACCACCATACCACCAGAGTTCCCATACATCCCTCTGAAACAAGGTCTGGGTATAAATAAATATGGCCAAGGAGTCAAATACGTGGCAGCTGTTGTCAGCACTGTCGGCCTGGGATGGAGTGTTTGGCTCTGGTCCAGGAGGAAGCAGGTCCTCCTGAAAGGAGAAAGGAGGAAGGGGAGAAGACTCCAGGGTCTGCTCCGAGTGGAGACTGGCTGGCTCTGGCCCCGGGGCCGGCCCTGCTCTGTCTCTGTCCTAAGGAGTCTCAGGGCCTCAAGCAAGTTACTAGCCTCGGGCCTCAGCGTCCTAATCGCTAAAGCATGGGACCTGCTTTACGAATGATTTCCCAGGACCCTTTGCTCCCAAGCCCTGCCATTCTACACAGCACCCACCACAGCTCTCGTTCCTCTTCCTCAGTGAGCTCGCTTATCTCCACAGGGAGCAGGCCAGTGGGGCTCCTTTCAGAGGGGTCTCTGTGTCTAATGACAAATGGGAGCCATGCTCGCCACTAAGAGGGATGGTGCTGTCACCTGTGTGGGTCCAGGCAAGCGGGGTTTCATTGGATAATGATGGGCCCGTGCCCCCACTGTGTAAGGAGATGAGAAACACAAGGACTTTCATCTGCCTGGATGGGGATGCAGGCATCCTTTGCATTAGGGTCTGTTCTAGACAGTCCTATCACCGTTTGCACAGAATCTGTGGCTGCTGTGATAATTGTTAATAAGAAGGGAACAAAACCAGTAGTAGGTGGCCGAGCAACAGAAGGCATCGCTCATGTTCTGGGACATTCTTCTCTTGGTGTCTCACTTAAGATTCCGGCTTTGCTTTGATGTTTCTTGCCTCACAAACTGCTGGCCGCAGTCCCTATTTGTACACAGAGCGGCGCAGGGCAGCCACTGCTGTGAGCGACCCAGATGGACACATCAGAGGAGCGTGTGCCGGCGCCACCGCCATCTCAGCTGTGCGTCACAGAAGCATCTGGTTCCAATGCAGATTCAGATTCTGGAGGTCAGGGCTCCGGCTAGCCTGCCTCTCCCTTCCTACACTCCTGTCACACAACAGGGGCTGGGGCTGCGCTCCGCTCCGCTACGAGGGATGGGATGGGGGAGACTGAGCCTACGGCAGGCACCTCTCTTACTTTCCAAACAAGGCAGGTGCCTTGGAGCCTGACTGCTGTTGGGTGTCACTCAGTCCATTCCGGCTCACGGTGACCCTCTCGGACAGAGCTGAGCTGCCCTGTCGGGTTTGCTCGGCTATAATCTTAATGGATGCAGGTCACCAGGTCTCTCTCAGACTCCTGGTGCTTTGTTTTTTTAAACACAAATCATTTTTATTGGGGGTTCTTACAGCTCTTATCACAATCCATACATCTATTGTACCAAGCACATTTGTACACTGTTCTCATCATCATCTTCAAACATTTTCTTTCTACTTGAGCCCTTGGTATCAGCTCCTCTTTTTTCCTTCCCTCCCCCCACCTTCCCACCCTCGTGACCCCTTGATAAATGATCAATTATTATTATTTTCCTATCTTACACTGTGCTGTCTCCCTTCACCCACGTTTCCATTGTCTGTACCCCTCGGGGTGGGGGTTGTACATCGATCCTTGCAATCAGTTCCCCCTTCCTCCCCCTTCTCTCACTTCCCCTGACCCTCCTGGTATCAGTACTCCCATTATTGTTCCTGAGGGGTTTATCTGTCCTGGATTCCGTGTGTTGAAAGCTCTTATCTGTACCAGTGTACATGCTCCAGTCCAGCCAGATTTGTAAGGCAGAACTGGGGTCATGATAGTGGCGGCGGTGCAGTGGGGAGGAAGCATTAGAGAACTAGAGGAATGTTGTGTGTTGTTTCGGCTGGTGGGTTTGAACTGCTGACCTTTTGGTTAGCAGCCCAATGCTTATCCATTGTGCCACCAGAACGGGGCCCAGATGTGTGTGTTGGGGTGAGGCTCAAGGACTAGAAGTGGTCTAGGCAGGATCTCAGTCTTTGGACACCAAGACAGGAGGATGTTCTTTCTCCTGGGGCAGCGTGGCTCCACTGCTTAACCAGGTAAAGGCCAGCCAGGATGGAGAACCATTGGCTGTAGGTACTTCACATGCCTTATCTAATTGAATCCTCACAATTCTACTATGAAGTAGCTGCTATTTAAATCCTTATTTTCAAGAGGAGTAAGCAGGTTCAGAGAGATTAAGTAGCTTGCCTAAGCCACTCGCTAATTAAGTGTCCACACTTAAATCCAAATTCTGTAGAACAAAGTCTTAGTTTTGGACTACTGTCCCTGCAGGGTCAGAATATCCAGGAAGCAAGGGAAGCACCGGCTTATCTGTGATTATTTACTGATCTGTAGTGAACACTTCACATTTTCTCACCACTTCAAAGATTCTGCTTCTCGCCCAACCCCACAGCACCTTCCCGCAGAATCAAAGGCCATCTTCAAACTAGCAATTGCTTGCCAGGGACAGGGAACCCAGCACAAGCAAGGGAGCATGGGTCTGCTTACACCTACTTCCTAGCCTGCCTGGAACAATTTCACACGGGTTTCTTGGGAAGCCCAGTTCCTTGTGAAACCCATGTGAAACTGTTCCTTGCAAGTTAGTAAGGAAGCATCAGTCCAGCTGACGGAGCCAGAAGGTTGCCTGTGAGCGTTAATGAAGGGGCGTGTCCAGGAACCTGAGGCAGGGATCCAGCTATGGGTTTCCAAGAGGGTGACTCGGACAGAGTAGAAAGTCCCATGTTTCTCCTGCGGAGCAGCTGGCGGCTTCCAACAGCTTGTAGTTAGCAGTCGAACAGGTCATCCACTAGAGGACCAGGGCATTGCAGTGATTTCTCAGAAGTCGCAGTTTCTACAAAGCATGTCCCCAACTATCATGTTTATAACAGTATACGCCCTTGAGCTGCCAGGCCAGGAGAAGAGTTGTCAAAGAGCAAAGAGGAGCAATGTTCTCGGATAACTGGGGTGAAATATCTACAAACGGCCCACAGGCATCACGGTAAACACCCACAGGCAGTAACCAAACCCAGTCTGACTCACAGCGCTGCCCTGCACGGTTGCCAAGGCTGCCACCTCCAAGAAGCCAACTCGGGACACTGGGACACTTTCTTCCACGGAGCAGCGGGTGGCTTCCAGCTGCTGACCTTCTAGAAGGTTAGCAGCCACGTTCTTAAGCACTTTTGCCACAGCACCTTTAATATGGCACCGGCTCCCAACACCAGAAGGAGTTCTAATCCTGAACTTGGGGGTCTGTCCGCTCACTGTGAACCCACAAACCGGTCAGTTACATCTGACCCACAGCATGGCTTCTAAAGCCACGCCCCCACTGCCACTATCTACTTCAGAGGTGAAGCAGAGATCCTCTCCAAGCAGACTCACTGCCTTTAAGTTGGATCGGACTCAGCAACTCCACAGGACAAAGTAGAACTGCCCCTGTGGGTTTCCGAGACTATACATCTTTATGGGTGCGCACAGCCTCATCTGTCTCTCAAAGAGAGGCTGGTGGGCTTGAACCCAGGACTTTGTAGTTCATAACCCAACCCCTAACCCACAGTACCACCGGGGCTCCTCATCATCCACACTGGGATGATGGGTTTCAACAAAATGCCATTTTGGTTAAGTGGAAGATACAAAGTGATTGTTTAAAACTTTGTCTTTGATTAGTAGTAAGGTTGAATATTTTTTCATGTTCATTGGCCATTTGAATTTCTTGTGAATTGCCCTCGGTGCTCATTCTTTAATTAGCATATCTCCTTCCTCTCATTAGTCTCTAAGAATTTAAAAATCATTGTAACAAAAAAAAGATCATTGTAACAATATCAACATTTTATAACCAGAAGTGGACATTTAAGTTTGTTTCTTAATAGGATTTTAGCACTATGAAGAGTTAACATTATCAGCATGAATACGTTCTTTGGGGAGGAAAGGTTATGTAAGGTCTCTCTCTCCGAGACTAGATTCCAACCTCAGTCCTTGGCTCCGCACGAGAAAGATTTCACGCCGAAGCCGGGCTCGTGATCCAAGTGAATTTAATGAGAGTTAAAAGAAGTTTCAGGTTTTACGGGGCACCCATAGAATTCCTTTGACCAAGTGGCCTGGCAGAGACTGCCCCGGGATACGCAAGGATCTCTCTCCTCCCACGAAGACGACCAGCCCAGCCCAAGCAAGACCCTCTCCCTCTCAGTTCCTGCCTTTTTAAGGGTTCCTGGGGGAGGCGTGGTGAACGACCCCAGGTCGATCCCATTGGCTGAATTGCAGTCACCTGACCCAGGTGGGCTGCTCCAGGTGTAACGCCCATCTCCGCCCACCGGCGGGAAAATCCAGCTTTGTCCTTTGTTGGCTCTCCTGGGCATGCGTAAATGGACTTCCCAATTCCCTAAGCTAGGCTGCCTAACAGTTATGGGGTAGGGGGATATAAAACATTATAAAAAAGCTCTGTCACCAAAAAGTTAAGCATAGAGCAACTGGATACAGCAATTCTGCTCCTAAGTGTTGATGTGATGATGTCGAATTGACCTGAAACCTGAAGTACCAGAAAATCCGGTCTCTCACTCGCTCGCTCACTTATTCTCTTACTCAATCACTGCCATTGAGTCGATGCCAACTCGTGGGGCTGCAGTTCAAAACCACCAGCCGCTCTGCTGGAGGAAGACAGGGCTTGCTTCTCCGTAGCAGTTACGACTTGGAAACTCACAGAGGCAGTTCCCCCTGTCTCACAGGGTCCCCGTGAGGCATCCACTTGATGGATGTGACAGCGCTAGAAAATAGCAATGGTTAAAGAACTCTTCTTTGAGTTCAGGAGAACAGCTTGCTGACTTACATCTAAAAAAGGAGAAAACATTTTTACCAGCCCTGAACCTGGAATTTTCTTTCTAAAACCTCTACCCTCCCTACCCACCCACCCACGCCCTTTTTTTAAAAAAAAAAAAGAGAGAGAAACGATTACAGAATACAAAACACCAGATATGCCAATAACAAAACAACAGGGCTAGGTGGCATCTTGGGTTGAGTCCTGCACGTAAGCTCAAGCTCCCGTGCCTTCCAGGTTAATTGGCTCTGGGGAAGCTGCGCTGGAAGGCGAGCACCCGCGGGCGCTGCTGAATCACAGAGTGTGCAAAGGAAGGACAGGGCGTTCTGCGGAGGCTCTCATTTGGATTAGGGCCAGCATGTTCCAGCTGAGTTCCCGTGTGCCGCTCGAGTGGTGGAGGGATCACACTAAACCATGCAAACAGGAGCTACCTCCATCCTCAGGGCGGTCGATGATTTTACAGGGCCCTTCACACGGTGTCTTTTCTACTCACGATTCAGAGAGGCACTGGCAAGAAATGGCTCAGTGGTTACCACGGGGAAGGTGGAAACCGGAGGGTCCCCCAGAGAGGTAAGGCACAGCCGGCACCAGTTCTGAAATCCTCAAATGTAGACACACTATGGCCTCCCAGGGCAAGGAAACGCCTCTCCAGAGTCGGCACTGCGCAGCACATGTCACGGGAGTAGGAAATATGGCCTGGCCAGGTTTACAGGATGACGACGGCTGGGAGGCACGGAACACCCTTCCACTCCGGGCAAACCCAGCTTAGTAACTGCAGATCAGGTATTCAGGTCAGATGCGTACACTGACTCTGTGCGTGCTGAGGCATGTGTCCAGCCTACAGTGATTCAAAAATAGAACAGGAAGTCCCAAACAAAACAAAAGGCCAGGAGAAGGCAGTAGCCCAAGAATGCAGGACCAGGAAAGGCTCCAGCTTGTGGGTGGGGCCGCTGAGTTCAGAAAGAAGCACCGCTCCAGGCACAGGAGGACATCACAAACAGGTGATGAGCGAAAGCCAGACATCCAGTCACCTGCTGCATTTCCTGATTCCATCCAGAGTCCAAAGTGGGGCAGACTAGGAGTGAGACTGGCATGCAGTGGGCACAGGCCCACTGAGATTACCCCCTGAAACACAGCTCTCTTCTTTCATGTACTCAGTACCAGGAGCTCATACAAGTGAAAGGAAGCAAAGAAAGGGGACAAAGGACTTGTGGGCAAGGGGGATGTTTGCTCTTCTGCCCTCCTCCCTTCTCCCAGGAAGAGCATCTCGATGGGGAACACTCTCTCCCGCTGCGAGTCTGTTCTGCGCCCATAAATTTGCGCTGGCCATCTCCCAGGGTTGGGTTAGGCAGGCCCCCACTAAGTCTTCTAAGGGGGAAGGGTAGTTGATAAAAGTCATTACCCTAGGCATGTTGGTAAGGCCTTAGGAGTTATAGAAATCCCATACACAAACTTTCTACCCTGGTGGCCTAGAGGGTTACTGGTTGGGCGGCTGACCACAAGGTCAGCAGTTCAAAACCACCAGGTGCCCCCTTGGGTGAAAGATGAGGTTTTTACTCCTGTAAAAAAGTTACAGTCTCAGAAACCCACAGTGGCAATTCTCTCCTGTCCTATAGGGATTGAGTTGGAATTGATTTGATGGCGGCAAGTTTGTTTTTTAGGGGGACCTGGGGCTTTGGATCTTTCTGGTTTCTTAAATTCATGCCCAGGAGTCCCTAGGTGGTGTGAATTGTTAATGTGCAACCATTAATCAAAAGGTTGGAGGCTCGGGTCTACCTAGCGGTGCCTAGGAAGAAAGGCCTGGTGATCTACTTGTGAAGAATCACCCAGTGAAAACCCTATCTAGACCAGTTCTATCCAGACACACATGGGGTTGCCTTGAGACAGAACTGACCTTGTGGCACCTGAATTTTTTTTTAAAGTTCCTTCCAAACCTTGTCTCCCGGCTCACTGGATGAGGGTCTCAAAGTTCCCTGGAGTGCTAATTGTTTTTGGTTCCTGCCTCCCACAGGAAGATACCCCAGGCCTTGTATCTGCCCCCCACCCCCATTTCATCCTCTAAAACAAGTGCAGCATATCAGGGTGAGGGGGCTGTCCAGAAAGGACTAATTCTAAGAATGTTTTATTAGGCTCCAGGTGAACTGGGTTCCTGTTTAAATTGGGGGTCCCTAGAGGTCAAAGCGCCCTGGCGGTGTCGTGGTCACGGACTGGGTTTGCCCTCCATGGCGGCGCTGAGGGAGAGAGACCGATAGTTTTGGACACTCACGGGGCAGTTCGACTCTGCCCTAAGGGTCACTCTGAACCAGCATCTATTTGATGGCAGTGTGTGTGTGTGTGTGTGTGTGTGTGTGTGTGTGTGTGAGAGAGAGAGAGAGAGAGGCTGACCTGGAGGCCACCGTGGAGACACTCAGGTCAAGTTAGGGTCTAGCATCCTCTTGGACAAGAGGGCAGACCAGAATCCCTGGACAGAGAGGCAAAGGGACATGCCTTGTGAAGCAGACTTTTGCTTCTCACTTTCCACAGAAGGCCTGGCTGGGGTGCATTTACAGAGCACACAGGTAGAGGGCGCGGGAGGGGCCTCTTCAGCCTTGCGCCACATCGATCCTTCTAAAGCCCAGAGCCTCTGTGAATGCCCTTAAATGTCATTCTGACCCTCTGGGCACCAAAGCCAAATGACACCCTCAGCCGCAAGAAAACTGGTGGCATGGCTGGGCTCCCGGAATCTTCTGTGAGTCGTCTGACAGCTGCGGAGCAAGCCTGCAGTCTGGATTGATCTCAGTCCTCAGTCTGCCCAGGGCCTTTCACTGCCCCCAGGTGGTTTTCCTCTGTGTGTGTGCGGTGTGTGCACAGTGTGTGTGGATGGGTGCGCTTTCACTAACACCTGAACAGTGCAGGTCTGAACGGGCAGAGCTGACTTTTTTCGGCCTTGGTCATCAGGCATTTTATAGTGACCTCAAAGGAGGTCTCTCCTCTGGGCATCCTGGACAAATCCAGGGCACTCCACCTGCCAGGAGGAGCTAAAGCAAACTGTGGAGAGCCTGAGAGGAACCCTGTCTTTTGGTTCTCCTCAGCTCTGCACCATGCTTCCCTGCCCTGCCTACCACCCAACGTCAAGCTCCTTAGGGGTTCTTGTCCTCTCACCACATCCCAGCAGCAACGACCCCACCACTATGGGTGCGGGGTGACAAGGCCAGAGTGGCAGCCGTACCCTGTCCTCTGTGGGATGGCTGGGGGCTCCCCACTCACCCACCAGCTGGTGGGCTGTCAGCTGGCACGTGGAGAGTCAGAGGGTGACAGCATGGAGGTCACCCCAGACCCTGGCCTCCACTGCTGCCCAGCTCAGACGCTGGCTTCCCACTAGGGAAGCAGAAGAGGGCTGGATGTAAACACTCAACTCACAGTGACCCTGCAGGACAGGGGAGATCTGCTCCATGCGGGTTTTCGGGAGTAGGCAGCACCTCCCTTCTCCATGAATGTAAATAATCCTACATACAATGTTTGTGATTGCCAGGGTGTCAGCAGGGGGCTGAACTGAGCAGCTGGGACAATTCCAGGATGACTCCAGGATCATTCGTCCCAGCTGGCTTCGAAGCAGCTCATCAGCAAAACATGTCCTAGGAAGGAACCCCCTCTCCCACCCACCCCCGCCCCTGTGGGGCCCGCTGGAGAGCAGTTACATGTCCCCCTTTGCATCCCGACTGATCTCCTGTACGGCAGCCATCACAGCTGCTCCTGGGGCCTCGCACAGGGAACTGTGGTCTAGCCTCAGGGGTAGGGGTGGAGGAGGCTGACAGGGACAGGACACAAACTGGCACTGATGTGGGTGTCATTCCTTTGTGACCTCATTTTGCAAAAATTGCAAACACCCTAGACCAGAGGCAAACTTGGAAGAATTCCCAGAGGCTGGTTTGGCAGCCCCAGCCGAACTGCTTGGTCAGCCCAGCCGGCCATAGGCTGCTTTTTCCCTCGTTCCATCTGCCTCTGCTCAGACGCTTGGCTGCCCCGGCTTCCTCACCTGCTCTGTAGACTCAGCACTGACTACTGTCTGCTTCCAGAGTTGGCACATTCAAGGGAAACCTGTCCTTGAGAAACTGACATCAGTGAGACTTGAAGCTGACATCAGTGAGACAAGGCATTATACCAAACACAAGCCAGAGGCTGCCAGGCTGATTCCACCTCAGGGTCTCCATGAGTGCCAGTCTTGGAGCCGGGTAGTCCAAGCATTTTTGGTTTCAGATCTGCCCAGTGGCTATGTCATTCTCTTTCTTTCATTCTTGTGTGTGTGTGTGTGTCTATATGTCTGCATAAATGGTCATCGTGATTTGAGTAAGTCTGTAGGGTTTTTAGTGGCTGAGCTTTAGAAAGCAGACCTCCACACCTGTCTTCTGAGGCACCCGTGGCTGGGTTTGAGCTGCCAATCTTCTGGACAGTAGTTGAGCACTTACATGCTTGCATCACCCAGGGCCTCCTTGTACCATCCAGAAACTCTTAAGTTATAACAGTGAGACATTGCTCCTAATTCCTTACCTCGAAGCTTCTGTTTTCTTGGGAGGGGCTGGTGCCCACACTGGTGTGGGCTGTGTGTGTGTGGGTTCAGGCGCGTGTGTATATGTATGCATATGTGGGTGCATGTGTGTGTGTGTGTGTGTGCATGCATGCGCTCCCCACAGGGTCATGCTTCTGCTGTCTGGGTGGTGCCTCAGCCTGGTCACACGAAGGCTCCTCCTTCAGTGCTTTCCAAATGCTCTGAGCTCCCTCCAGAGACCCCACCTTCTCCCGAGAAACTCGGATGGCATGTGTGCTCATGGTACCTAAACTAAGGGGGAGAAGATGCAGCCGCCTTCCACATTTCAGGCATGGTTCCTGGATCTGGTGGACAACAAGTCTCACTCTTCGGCTCCACGAAGGGGATCGTTTGATACTAATTGTGTGTGTGTATGTGTGTTGGCAGCTGCGGCGGGGCTCTTGGAACAGAAGGAGTAAGAGGACAGGCTTAGGATGACACAGACCGCGGCTGAATCCTTACTCTGCACTTGCTAGCTGTGGATCTCTGGGCAAGTTCCATTATGCTCCGGGCCTCAGTTTCTTCGTCTGTAAATCGAGGCTGCAGACAGTCCCTACTGCAGAGCACTGCTGTGAAGCTCAAATTACTATTACAGACAGAGCACTTGGAAACCTCCTGGCACATAGGATGCATTCAGTAAATATTTGGTCTTATTTTAATTATTATTCAACAAAGAGCAGATGTCACCATTATAAATAAAACGTGGTGGAAAGTTGGACTAAATATGTCACGTCTCGAAGTTCTTAGAAAACCCTGCACGTTTGTGATGTCATGAGGTTCCTGAGATCTTGAATGTGGCCGCTGTGTTGAGTTGATTCCATCCCACAGAGTCCCCATAGGACAGGGGAGCCCTGCCTTACAGGGTTTCATGGGCTGTTATCTTAATGGAAGCAACTCATTAGGTCCCCTTTCCTCCTGCAGAGTGGCTGGTGGCTTGGAGTCACCCACTTCTTGGTTAGCATCCAAGCTCTGGGCCACCACCCCTCCTGGGACCTCAAATAATCCACTGTCACCAAGCTCATTTGTACTTGGTGACTCCAGAAGACAGCAGAACTTCCCCTCTGGGTTTCTGAGACTCTCAATCATTATGGAAGTAGGAAACCTCATTTGTTTCTGGCAGAGCAAGTGTTTGAATCATCTACCTTGGGAATGACAGTTCAATGCTTAACCTACTATGCCACCAGGCTCCTGGATCTTGAATCTAAAACCAACCCAAATTCACTGCCATTGAGTCGATGCTGGCCCATCGTAACCTATAGAACAGGGGAGAACCCCCTGTGAGTTTCTGACAGATAACTCTTTATGGGAGTACAGAGCCCCGTCTTTTTCCTGTGGAGTGGCTGGTGGTCTTGAACTGCTGACTGTGTGGTTAGCAATTCCAATGTAGAATCACTATGTCACCAGCGCTCCTATGATGGAAAATACCAGTCGAAGGGTGAGAGGCCACCCAGAACCCAAGAGCCAATCCTCACCCTTCTCCTGGACTCCATCTGTGAATTTCTGGCAAGGCCCACCTGTTTCAGGTTGGCACGAACCAGGTGGGCGCCACAGGCCTCTTCCCTTGAGAATGCTGTGGATCCAGCAGGTCAAAATCCATTTTGTTTTCGCCTGTTTGTGGATTCTGGCTCCGCCCCCACAGCCGCTGCTCCACGATGCTGGGCTGCTTAGCTGGGCGACTGGGGTGAGAACTGCATACAGCCCCAAGTGTCCATGCAGCTGCTGGAACATTCGACTGGCCCTAGACTTTGCTGCAAAGCGGGGAGGTACAAAAGAAGCGATGCTTGCAGGAAAGGCCACATTTTGGAACTGGGAGGCACTTTAAAAAATGAGGCCGAGTTTGTTTTTCATGGAACCAGAATATTTGGGTTTAAAGCCCCCTTTATAGTATATCTTATTGTTGTTGAGGCTACAAAGAACACTGCATACACCAATTCAACACTTGACTGCGTGCAGTGAAGGGGCATTAAGTGGTATTCTGCAAGTGGGGCAACTATTCACGAACTGAGCTGCTGACCACAAGTTCAAACCTACCAGCTGCTGGAAGGGAGAAAGATGAGGCTTTCTGCTCCCGTAAAGATTGACCGTCTCAGAAACTCACAGGGGGCACTTCCACCCTGTCCGATTGGGTCACTATGAATCAGCCTCGGCTCAATGGCAGTGAATGAGTCACACACCCTCACGGCCCGAAGTGTCCTATCCACTCTCCCCGGCCGACTTGCAAAGGCTCCTTTTCGATGAGAACCAGAAGACGGAGGCAAACAAGCCCCCTCCCCGCCACCCCACACACATAGAGTGGTGAAGCGGGAAGAGAAAGACAAGAGTTCACCAGAGAAATCGCCTCTGCTCCGAGAGAAGCTGCAGAACCATCGGCGGGGCAGCACACTCGCCATGCCTCACCCCACTCGGGAGCCAGAGGTGGCACAGTACAAGAACTCTTGCCCCACACCTGACGCCTCGCTGGCTGAGAAACAACTCCAGGGGCACAAGAGGGTGGCGTCAGGAAGGTGCTGGGGCAGGGGGGCGGGGACACCCACCAGTGACATTATCTGAGGAGGCTGCCACACCTGCCCGTTTCTCAGGTAGCCCAGACGCTGCTTCACAGGCACTTAGTGAGCAAAGCATGTCTGTCTCTTCAGAAAAGGCTGCGTGTCTGGATTCCACCACACACTCTGCCCAGGGGGAAAGGGGGCTCAGCGAGGCAGGTGCATCCTGGGAGTTTCCCCCACCTGTCTGAATAACTGCACAGTGGGGCAGGAGCTGGGTGTTAATAAACGAAGTCATGGGCTTCCTACCTGTCAAGGTGCTTCGCATGCCTCCCAGGTCCCCACTTGGCAAGTAAGCAGAGACTGCCTGCGGATTCAGGCAGTTGCTCCAGCAGCTGTGGCTGCCAGGGAGAGCTGGGTGGACCATTAAGCCACACTGCCTCTTCCCTAATACTTTAGCTATTAACATTTTGAAAGCCTTGGAAATCCTCACAGCATGAGGTTCTTTTAAATAACACAGAATGCGTTTTACCCCCGAGTTACTATTCTCTAGGGAGAAGCTTCAAGCCAAATAAAACCCGAAAGAACAATCCCATCCTCTCTCTCCGTCCCACCCAGTCACATCCTACGGAGCACGACCTTCTCCCCCAGGTTGATTACAGAGGTGGGCGATTTGAATGGAGCTGTTCAGATTATAATCTGCATCTCTATGACCAACGAAACACTTAAGCACTGCTGATAGGAAAACAATGGTAGGAAACATCCCCCCCACCGCCCCGCATCCAATATGCTAGACCACGCTCTTCATGAGCTGCAGGGCCATAGACTGCTTTATAGCAGTTGATCCAAAAATTAGTGCAGAGGGTGTGAGGGATACCATTTATTTTTAAACACAGGTGATAGTATTACACATTTTCTATGGATATTAAGCCAAACCAAACTCACTATCATTGAGCTGGTTTGATTCTAACTCCTAGTGACCTTATATCGGATTTCCAAGACTTTAAATCTGTACAAGAACATGAGAACGAACAGCCTCATCTTTCTGCTGTGCAGGCATCAGTGAGTTTGAACTGACATTCTTGCACTTAGCAGCCCAACGCCTAACCCACAGCACTATGGATCCGTTCGTGCAGACGTAAGAAGAGAGGATGGATAGATACACCCCAAACCGAGGGAGGACTGAATACGCTTTCAACAGTACTGAAAGGCTCTTTAACTTACATACATGCTTTCCCGGTACAACGTGAGAATTATTTTTAAAACAACAACAAAACAGAAACTAGAAAATGGAAGAAAAAAAAAGTGTGATGGTGGAAATTTACCACAGTGATTGTTCTTTGTAAATTTACTATTGCGGTCGGGAAAATTGCTAAACTATCTCCTTTGATCCCAGGCAGGAAGGCAGGCTGTGAGCTTGAGAACAGACCTGCACAGGTCCTGGACCCAGGTGGATCAGTTGTGTCCCAAGGGGAAGGGCCTGACATGGTGGACACGCACCCCAGAGCTGAATGCCTAAGTCAGTGGAAGGCTAAGGGGGTGTTCACAGATAGAAACAGTTCTTTTTCTAAAAATTAATATTTTTATTGACATCTTACTCCTTCCAATATATCCCCCCCCCCTTCCTATAGAGTTCTGTTGTTCAGTCCCACTGGACAGGGCTATAAAATCATCGATGCTATCACGCCCCGCCCCTCTCCCTCAGCCTCCCTTCCCCCTCTCACTTCCCATATCCCCAGGGAACCCTTACTCTGGTCACTGGCTCTGATGGGTCATCTATCTTGACTGCTGTGTTAGTCCAGGGAGACTAGAGAAAAAAAATCATAAACATGCATATGTATATAAGAAAGAGGTTTATATATGAGTAATTGAATATTGAGAAAACATCCCAACACAGTCCAGTCCGAGCCTGTAACTCTGATATCAGCCCAAATGTTCGATACCAATCTATAAAGTCCTCTTCAGACCTCATGAAACACATGCAATGATGCCAAGTGCAGGATGATCACAGGCCAGTGGGTAGAAAGTCTTTGGATCCAGCGGCATTGTAAGCATCCCAGAGCTGGCATGGGTCTCCATATGGCTTCTCCGGCTCCAAGGTCTGGTTGCATCAGGGCAGGTCCATGTGACTTCTCCAACTCAGGGCACTAGTGTAGTTCCATGTGTCTTGTCAGCTGCGATGTCTCCCAGGGAGTCTGCTGAGAGAGTTTCTCCCACCTCCAAGAAGGAATATAGGAATTCCCAGAATGCTCAGGAGAAGGCCATTCCTACACAGAGGCCTCACTGGCTATGAGCCGATTGATAGACTACACTCCATCCCTTCACTCTTAACCCTATCAAGTCCCAAATTGACACCAGATTAAGTAACTACCACAACTACCATGTACTGAGCGATCTTAAATATACAAATAAACATCCGGAAATCTAACGTGACCAGTGAGGGATATCACGTAAGGACCATAATAGTAAGAAGAAGTTAATCTTAAAGAACTAGAGGACAGTTATGTGGTTCATCCGTGCCACAACCGCACCCTGGACTTCTCCTCCACTCCCTGAGGTACTTATAAGAGGGACTGTTCAATTGTCTTGCTGGTGGACTTTGGGTCTCCACTATATCCATGCCCCTTTGTATCAGTTTGGATGTGTGTTTTTTGAATTTCTGATACCTCTTTCTGTCGACACCTCATGATCACACAGTCTAGTGCACTGCTTCCATGTGGGCTTTGTTGCTTCCCTGTTAGATGGCTGCTTGTTTAATTACAAGCCTTTAAGACCCCAGTCATTATAGCTTTTGATAGCCGGGCACCATCAGCTTTCTTCACCACATTTGCTTATGCACCCATTTTGACTTTATCAAGTGAGGTTGGTGAGGCCGCATCTCAAGTACTTTGGACATGTTATCAAGAGGACATTGTGCTTGGTGAAGCAGAAAGACAGCGGGAAACAGGAAGGTCCTTGACGAGAGGGGTGGCCAGTGACTCAATAATGGGTACAGATATAACAATTGTGCTGATGGTACAGGACTGGGCGGTGTTGCTTTCTGTTCTACACAGGGTCTCTGTGAGTCAGAGCAGACTTGATGGCATTGAACAACAACAAGGGTGTCATTGAGCCTCCTGTGTCACTTCTAGTCTGCCTGTCTTGACCCCTGCAACTTCCTACTCACAGCTGGTTTAGACGAGAGCCATAGTGGGTGAGAACCAGAGAAGGGCAGCCTGGAAGATATCATCACAAACCCTTTCATGCCCTGTGACTGTCTCAAGGACGCCCCTCCAGTTGTACCAGGCTCCTTGCTGCTCCTCAACCTGCCAAGGCTGCTCCTCTCTCGGTGCCTGTGCACCTGCTGCTTCTTTTCCCTGAGGAAACCCTGTGCCGTGCCCCCGCCCTGCTGCTGGGCCTCTGCTCAGATGTCACTGCTTCAGAGAAGGCCAGCGTGGTGCAAAGAGCAAGCCCTACATCACCACGCGGTTCTCCCTCGCTGGCCTCATCTTGCTTTCTCGGCACTACTATAGTGTATATTTAGTTGCTTATTATCTGCCGCCTCCAAATGGAAGGTGATTTCCATGAGAACCAGGCCTTCACTGCGGCATCATTGATACCTAGAATAGAACCCATTACTTAGCAGGCACTCAGTAAGCTCTGTTGCGTGAATAAGTGAGTGAATGGGAGAGGGTTTTTTTCCCCCTTGCATTATGGTGAGTAGTTTATGTGGATCGACAGCAGCAGCTACACTCACATTGTATTTTTTAGTCCCTTCTGTTCTTTACAGTTCCGAAACTTACCTTCTTCACAAACCTGGATGTGCTCCAGTGAGAAAGCACGAGGGAAGGAACTTCAACAAATACCATGATCGTTTAATTCTGCTTTTCAATGAACGTTCGGAAGCCCTCTCATACATGCATATATAGCACATTATTCATTCAACAAATATTTATTCAATGGGTTTTATATGCCAAAGCATCATGTGTGCACCAGGTGTACAAAGGTGAGTAAGACTTGCTTTCTGACTTCTAGGAGCTCAAAGCCATCCATCCACCCCAACCATCTATCCATCTATCTGTCCACCAACCCACCCACACCATCCATCCATCCCATCTATCCACCTACCCACCCCATCCATCCATCCACTCACCCCTTGCCCAGCCCCTATCCATCTATCCATCCACCCATCCATCTATCCATCCATCCACTCAACCCCTCGTCCAGCCCCCATCCATCTATCCATCCAAGCATCCATCTAAGCATCCATCCAAGCATCCATCCATCCAACAATCCATCCATCCATCCATCCATCCATCCATCCATCCATCCATCCATCCATCCACTCAACCCCTCGCCCAGCCCCCATCCATCTATCCATCCAAGCATCCATCTAAGCATCCATCCAAGCATCCATCCATCCATCCATCCATCCATCCATCCATCCATCCATCCATCCATCCATCCAGTCTTTCTAAGCCTCGACTGAACAGCAGCCACTGTATTTCAGGCGGGATTGAATGGATGGTCTCTCGCTCTTTCCTGGATTGTGAACTCTCTTGATAGCAGGGACTTAAGAGGTCGATGTAGCTCTCCCACTGACTTTGTTGGACCTGGCAAATCACCGAACTCAGTATTATTTCCCTCATCTGTCAAAAGGGGTGAGAGGACCTTGGCCAGCCTTCCTCCCCATGCTGCTGTGAGCACCATACGAGATCATCCCAAAACAAATGTTTTCTTCACGGTGAAGCCTTCAACACGCTTCAGGGTTTCCCAGTTGGTGGTAAAAACCAAACCATCCAACAAGACAAAAGCCCAACTCCAGTCTCAGATTGCTTCTCAGGGAGCCCCCATGCCTGAGGCAGCTGCTGGTGGACCCATCTGCCATCACTCAAAAATCCCTTAGTTGGACAACAAAACAGGACAGTCAGCCCAATTCCTGTCAAGGTAATCCTTTTCAGATGGAGTAGGCCATCCATAATCTTTGGTTGACATTTGTTTGAAGCGTGGACCCGCCCCTCTGGCTGAGCATCCCTGGTCTGCTGCTGTCAGCCTGGGACAGCCTGCAGTCTGCTTTAGGTGGCCCCCTAAGCCTTGACTTGTGCAGGCCTTGGAGGTGGGTTTTTGGGGAAGACAGGGCTGGGTCCTAAGTAAGCGACGATAGTGGGTGTCGACTGGTCTCTCCAAAAGGAAGCTATTTAAGGCTTTCAAACAAGTCAAATTGATTAGGCAGTGAGCGGGGGGGGGGGGGGGGGGGGGGGGGAGAGAGAGAGAGAGAGAGAGAGAGATATTATGAACGAATGAGCATGCTATTACAGAGAGACGTGTTAGACAATAGGTCTTTGAACGTATTTGCCCTTCCACCCCCTTTATCAGAAACACAAACATGACTCAGCAACCCCTAGCAATGGGAAACGTTTGTGCTAGTCCACAGTGCAGGAGAACATGGAGCTGTCTGTCTGTCTGCCGTGGCAGACCCCGGGACCTTTCAGCTCCCCTCAGGGGCAGGGCTGCTCACTTTGGGAAACACTGTGCCAGATGGCATGGGTGAAATTTGTGTCATGATGAGATTTCGTCAGCGAGCGCGGACTTTTCTAGTCTCCAGACTCATGCTCTCTCTTGCTGATTCGGTGCAGGAGCCTGTTACCCTGCCTTGGGAAGGTGACTGTCAGAGCTGAGGAATGAATTCTATGGAAACACTGATTCACACCCTCCCCCTTCCCCCCACCCCCGCCTTCTCATCTGGGGCTATAACAGTTTCAAATTAAAGACTCCCCTTCCTCCCTACTAAGGGAGAAAGACGGGACTTTCTACTCCCGTAAAGCATCAGCCTCAGGAACCCGCTCAGGGGCAGCCATGAACGGGTATCGACGGGATGACAGTGAGTTTGGTTGGTCCTACCAAGGTCTCCAGGTCCTGGTTCACAATAACGATGCCGGCGACCACGGCTGGCTTTCCCACGGAGCACTTGCTCTGAGCCAGAGCCATCTGTCCACTGCGTCCTGGAAGGAGCCTGCAGATGCTAAGGCACTGACTCCTCTTTGGGGATGTTCTCTCGGGATTATAGGGTCTCGCGCTTCTGGAAGCTTGGTCCTATTGCCATGTCTTATTTCCTTTGCATTCTTTTATCCTCTTACAGAAGATTTCAAAGACACACAGAGAAAGAACAGGCCAAAACATGCACATGTACCCACCACAGTTTCCTTCCCGCCCTACACACCTTTCTTTAAAGAGTTGAGGGGGCACCAACGCTGATGCTCTTGGCAGCGAACTGAAAGGCGAGGGTTTGAATGCACCTGGCGGCTGCACTGGAGGAAGGCCTGGTGATAGCTTCCAGAAAGATCGCAGCCGAGAAAGGCTGAGGGCAGTTCCACTGCGTCGCAGGGGCGTGGGTGAGTAGCAACAGCACGTAAGCACCACCGCCATGGCCACCTTCACCGCCACGGCCCCCACCATCACCGCCACCTCCTCCTTCTCCCCCACCACTGCCACCACGGCCACTTCTACTGCCACCACTACCATCTTCACCACCACCCCTCCACTGTTCTTTATAGGGCATAGACATCGTACCCTTTCAACATCACTCACTACTCGACAACAGCACGTGTTCTTTTTGTCACCTCTACCTCCCCTGCCCCCCCAACTTTGTTTCAGGCTGCAGGGACTCGGAGGACCCTGGCTGTTTGGCTGTGAGGTGGGGGTGTGTGTGTGGACATAAACCAAATGCAAACTCACGGCCACTGAGTGATAACTACTCATGGTGACCCTACAGGACAGAACAAAACTGCGCCTTTGGGTTTCTGAGACCAAATCTTGGCAGGAGTAGACAGCCTCATGCTTTTCTGGGTTCAAACCTCTAACCTTGAGGTCAACAGCTCAATGCGTTACCCGCACGCCCTCAGAACTCTAGTATGGCAGACACATGAATATCATTTTATATGGCTCCTAACATGGAACTTGAGCCAGCAATCCACTCATTTAACCATTTTTTGGGGGGGCCTGGTGATTGATGGTAAGGTGTTTAAGTTTCCGCATTGCTATCAGAGACTAGAACCGACATTTATACCTAACCCCGGGGCTGGCAAAGTTCTGAGGTGGACGGTGGTCAGGGGAGTGCATCACCTGACTCAGAATACCGCCCCGCCCCCCCATCCTCTGTGAAGACTTGCAGGGCTTCAGCTATGCGTGGGGACTTGAGGTCCAGAGGGTGAAACGTGGATGGTGCGTGGGCACGCACCGCTCATTCATTCTTTACAGGACTGCTCGCCATGTGTGCCTAATGATTGGCAGCGCAGTCACGAGCGGGCTGTCATTCGAGTCTCATTGGAGTCCAGACGGGAACTCTCGGTGCGGCTGCTTGGCCTTCCTGTGCAGCCAGCAAAGTGGCCTGCTTGAAACTGGAGGGTGAGCGGTCCTGCTCCCGCGGGCCCGTGGCTGCTGGAGGCACCTGCAGCTCTGTGCGACGCCTTCACGCTGGGACCTCACGCGGCGGCCTCTTACAGCTCTGATCAGGACTGACTTTGACGAAAGGCTTCTCCCCAAACTGCTGTTGGGCGGGGCTGGTTTGGAAGGGCAAACCAGGTTCATGGGATGCCCCTCTGTCTTCAAGTGGCGGTTCCGGGTGAAGCACTGGTGCATCCGTGGCAGAATTCTCGCCTCCCAGATGGGAGATCTGGGTTTCCCTTCCCGGCCAATTCACCTCACGCACAGCCACCACCCACCTGGTGGAGAGGCTCGCGTGGCTACTGTGCAGCTGCCTGGCTAAGCGTGGGAAGCAAGGCCTGGCAAGACTTCTAACAGTCAGCCAATGAAAGCCCTGCAGATCAGAATGGTCTGAGCCACACCAGTCTCGGGCATGGTGCCAGGCTGAACGGTAGTTTGTTTCTTTGTGCCGTTAGATGGGGTAACTCAACACCAGGGAGCAATTGTCCTGTGCAGCTTGAAGCCTATGTCTGGGCTCCCTGCGGGAGACCCGCTGCAAAAAGTCTACATGTTTTCTGCTTGTTGCTCTTAGTGGCCCTTGAGTTGATTCAGACTCGGGTGGCTCCGTGCGTCCGTAGGGCTTTCCAGGCTGACATGTGTCCGGTGGGTCTGAACTGCCAACCTTTCTGATCGTGCGGTGAGCTTACTTGTGCCACCCAGGGAGCTTGGTTTTGAGTGTGAGGCTCTTTTTTCCCCCAAAAGTTTTGAGACAGAGACACATGTGCTCTGTTGTGTGCTTTCAGGTCATTGTGGCCTCAAGTCACAACCAGAGGCAATTGTTCACCACACCTGATGGTCCGAGATGGTTTGAAAATCAAAGGTTATGCCTCTTTCTTCGAGGCCTAAGTAGGACTCAGTTTTAAATTCACGAAGTTTTTAAAAAATGGCATCTCCGTAACGTATTTATGCCAACGGTTCCCGTATTATTCTGACAGTCTACCTGAATTTACTCATTTAATCCTCACAGCCCAACGAAGCGAGTGACTCCACGCTCCTCACGCCACAGGTGACTTCCCCACCTTCCAGTGCACAGAGAACTTCAGGCAGGGTTGCTCTGAGCACATAGATACAGTAGCACCCACCTCCAGATGCCGCCTCCGAGCCTGGGTGCGGGGTGAGTTTACACATAGCCGGTATTTGATTTAAAAAGCAAAGATGTTACTTTGATGACGACAGTGCATCTGACCCGAACCGCCCGGACTTTTCAAATAGCCGCTGTGCTTGAAGAAGCTGGATAATGAGGAAGGCAGGCAGGAGAAGGGGTGGTGCATTCGCACTGTGGGGTCTCTCGGGGGGAAGAACACGGAATTCACCGAGGATTGTCAGGAGGAGAAACAGCCAGAAGATATATAAGCAGAGCTGCTTACACGTGAGAATGACAAGACCGTAGAGCTTGCCTGTGCTGGACACGGCCCCGGAAAGACGCACTAGAAAAGGACATTGTGGTTGGTAAAGAGGGTCAACAGAAACAAGGGAAGCCCGCGGTGCGACGTCCCGATGCAGCAGGGATGATGGGTTCAGCTGTACCAAGGATCGTGACGTTGCCCCAGGACTAGGCGAGGCTGCACCCACCCGACACAGCCACTGGGCCCACAGTCCACACCGACTGCTGGGCTGTATTGTTCTAGGGTCGCCACATAAAGGGAACATCTACAACAGCAACGGGATGGGAGCAGCTGGTTTCTGTTCAGTTGGAAGTGTCTGTGGTCTTTCCAGAGTTCTCGGGCTGAGAGGCATGTGTGTTAGGACTTAGATTCGGAACACCTCATTTGCAGAAAGCTAGGGATGACAGTGAAAACCAACACTCCACTCACAGGATCCTCATTTTCCTTCTGACCATCAACTAGGGTGGGTCCCTGGTATAGAGTGGTTATGAATTGAGCTGCTCACCACAAGGTCAGCAGTTCAAAACCACCAGCGACTCTGAGAGAGGAAGATGAAGCTTTCTACTCCTGCCCACTCCCCTCAAGTGTCAACAGTCTCAGAAACCCACTGGGGCAGCTCTACCCTCTCCTGTAGGGTCCCTGTCAGTCGGAATGGATTTGTTTGAGCTGATCAACGAGGGATGAGAACAGCCTTGTCTTCAGGCCGAGTCAGTGGGAAGTGGACGACCACCACCTCCCTCTGGCCAGCCCAAGGAGGGGGAGTCTCCCTAAGGAGATAGCCTGGGGGTGCTCTTGATGCAGGTTACAAAGTCCCGAGTCACACCTGGACTGCCTTGGTTGGAAGGCCCTGGACCAATCTTATAAGCTCTTCTAGACACATAAAGTGTGTGCCCCAATCATGGTCCTGTTTCCGCTCTTGCAGTCCCACCTGTACCTGTGGTGTATTGATCTGCCACCACTCATGAGTATGTCACAGTTTCCTTTGTGTTTCAGGCCTTACTTAAGCAGCTGTGTGGCTATTAATTCTTGGTCGCCATTATGACCTTGTGCTGACGGTCTCCCTCATCTGGATGATGTGTCTTGGTTTTTGTCCTGTTTAAGACTTACCACATGTTCTCTGTGAAGTATATTTGAGCTCTGAAATGGAGCTCTGGGCAGGGGCTAGTGGTTACATGTGGGGCTGCTAACTGAGAGGTTAGCAGTTTGAATACACTTGCTGCCCGAGGGAGAAAGATGAGGCTTTCTACTCTGGTAAAGAGTTAATCTCGGAAACCCACAGGGGCAGTTCTACCCTGTCCTGCAGGGTCATTATGGGTTGGAATCGACTCAATGGCAGTGAGGAGAGTTGAGTTTGGACCCTAAAACAGGTGACAAGACTCTAGTGGCAAAGAGGGCCCTACAGAGTCAGGGCTTTGTGCTCCAATGATGAGACCCATTCCATTCTGTGGCCCGTTGGCTGATCTGGTCCAAGGCCGCCTGAGAGCTGTCTGTGCAGCCAGGCCGCGAGAGCAGCCTGTGCCCACTCACACCACAGAGTAAGGCCGGGAGGGACGGCAAAGACAACTGCAGCCAGCTACCAGAGGCAAGGCTCCTATTGTGCGCTGCTTGCAGCAACAGAACACCGAGAAACCATCGCCACGAAGGGTGTGCTTCAAAGACACTTCAAGGACTAGCTCTTTCTTGTTGCCAGAATAAAACCTGAGCTCTCCAGTGTTGACTTCCTACTGTTCCCCTCGGGCACGGCTCAACTCCTAGCTCTGTTTGCTCTTGTCCATCCTCCTGCCTCTGTGCGTCTGCCCATGCTGTTCCTGCCACCAGGAATGGCCTTTCACCATCTGGGTGTCCCTATGCCAGGACTATTTCATGATCTAACATAAATCCCATGCTGCTGTTTTCCACTCTCTCCTCCTGGAGCTAAGCAGCACCTGCCCTAACACACTGCTTACCATGTGTGCCAGCTCTTGATATGTGGTAACTCACTTAACCTTCACATCAACCCTGCGAATTCTACTATTTTACACCAGGGGAAACCGAGCCACAGTAATTCGTCCAAGACCACACTGCTATTAAGTAGCAGAGCTGGGATTTGAGCCTGCTTTTAATGCCTCTGCGCACAAGGCAGGAGTTACCGGGACTTAAGCACTTGCATGACTGTCCCTACAGGACAGCAAGCACCTTCCGGAAAGGCTGTGGGCCTGCTTCACCTCTGGGCCCAGTCAGGAGCTGGTGGGTGGAGTAAGCTGGAGCTGGTCACCACATTAGGGGCTTGCCACTAAGAAGAAGAGCCCTTGAGTGGCGTAGACTCTTGGCTGCTAACTCAAGGTTGGAGCTTCTAGTCCACTCAGAGGTGCCTCGGAAGAAAGGTATGGTGAGCTGCTTCCAAAAAACCAGTCATTGACACTCCTGTGAGCACAGTCCTGCTCTGACGCACACGGGGCACCATGAGCTGGAGGCAACAGGACAGCAACTAGTTGGCTGTACTGAGTATGGGCGGACTGGGAAGGGGAAGGTGAGGAACATGGACCCTAGGTCGCTGTCATCCAGTTATCTAAAATGTGAGTGGGGAGGCTGACTTTTGATGACCACTAGAGTAGGAAATCACCATGGAAGGATAATCAAATGCAAATCCAGAGAGTACACAAAGGATGCATGGGAAATGCTGGCCAGATGTGGGCGTCTGTAGGCTTTTTGGGACCCAGGGCCTTATCTTCTGGGCCTGCTCTACACCGGGAGGTCCAGGGTAACAGCAGAGGCATCCCTGGGAGCCTTTTAGAAACATAGCATCTCCGATCCCAGACGGACCAAAGCACAGCCCGCACTTCTACAGGAAGTTCAAGAGATGCTCTCACAGGAAGCACCTCACTGGTCGGGGGCAGGGCAAGAGCGGGGGTGGGGGTGGTGGTGGTGGTGGTGGTGAAGGGTTTGTTAAAGTGACAATACCCAACAAAGCACAGTGCACAGCGGGTTTTAGCAGCCAGAGACTGGCCGAATGGCACACTTTGTCATCCTATCTCCCTTCTGACCCATTTTGAATATATTCTGCATATATATATATATATATTTTTTTCTTTTTCTGCTTTCTTTTTGATTGAGAGCTTTCCTCTGTTTTATTCAGTCACCATTGCTGGCTCGGCATGGGTTTTGCTGGCCTTGGCTTTGGATGGGTGGATCTATGAAGACGGCAGCGGGTTAATAATTGCCCGGGGGCACAGGAGAGGCAGTTGGGGGAACTGCAGCGCTCACAGCTCGCAGCAGTGGGTGCGAGAAGGAAGACGATGTTCTGAAGCTGTTGGTGGTGATGGTTGCCCAACCCTGCTTAATAGGGTTGAACTATTGGCTTGTGCGAATGCTCATTATTGCTCTACGGACCTACTGAAACTAGGTAGCAGAGCACTAGCCGTTTCAACAAGTTTTACACGGACACCTGGTAACGGGTCGTCCATCACGCTGTACAGCCATTCGTTGCTGTGTTGCCTTGGGGCCATTCCACCCCCTAGGGGCACCGTAGGTGAGTGCAGGATGGGTTTCCCAGGCTGCGGGCCTTAGGCCTCCTGGTGGCATCCTGGGTACAGGCTCTCTGGGCTGCTCCTCAGGGAAGGACAGGCTCTGTGCTCCTGCAGCAGTCCCAGTCTGTCCTATAAGGTCGCTACGGGTCGGAACGGACTTAATGGCAATGAGTTTTTTTTTTAATTAAATACTTTTATTAGAGGATCTTACAGCTCTTATCTTATTATAATCCATACATTCATCCATTGTGTCAAGCGCATTTGTACATATGTTGCCATCATCATTCTGAAAGCATTTTCTTTCTACTTGAGCCCTTGATATTAACTCCTCATTTCCACCCTTTACCTCTCCCTCATGAACCCTTGATAGATTATAGATTATTATTTTCATATATTACATCGTTCTCTGTTTCCCTCACCCACTTTTCCATTGTTCGTCCCCCTGGGAGGGGGTTATAGATGGATCCTTGTGATCAATTTCCCACCTTCTCCTTATTCTCCTGGTATCTCTATTCTCATTGTTGGTCCTGAGGGGTTTATCTGTCCTGGATTCCCTGTGTTGTGGGCTCTTATCTGTAGCAGTGTACATGCTCTGTTCTAGTAAGGTTTTTAAGGTAGAATTGGGGTCATGATAGTGGGGGAGTAAGCAATAAAGAACTAGAGGAGAGCTTTATACAATTGATGCATGTATATGCATGGATTGTGATAAGAGTTGTTTGAGCCCCTAATAAAATGTTTTAAAAAGGAGAAAAAAAAAAGAACTAGAGGAGAGTTGTATGTCTCATTGGTGCTATACTGCAAAGGGGATGTCGGTAGTGAGTTTTTAAAACCTTTACCAGAGGCAAGATAGTGCATCTTTCTCTTACTGAGTGGCTGCGAAGTTCTCATGGAAACCACTGCTCCCTGGGGCTCCTTGTATGGCAGCCGCTGCTGACATCCTCTTCCCACATCTACCCTACGTTCCCAAACTTATTTGGCTTACTGCCCCCTTTTCAGAAAAACAAACAAACAAACAAACAAATAAACCCAAATTATTCCATGGCCCCCTGGCAATCAAAAAACCTGTCTGTCTGTCTGTCTGTCTCTGTGTGTGTGTGTGTGTGTGTGTAAGTTGTGGAATGAAACGGAGCCACCACATGGAAACAGTGACCGTGCTCACACGGTGAGAAGGAAACCAAGGTCCCTGAACAACCTGAGAGGAAACTGTTGAATGGAACCTAAATAGCGGTGTCACCCTTCCCCGCGAACCCAAGACGGTATGGTGGGCAACAAAGGAGGCCTTCTCAGCTCATGTGACACTGCAGCCCTGGTCAGAACCACAGCCAGGCCTTCCCTGCAGACTGATGGAGCGGTTAGGGGTAGGAAGGCAAGGGACGATTGCTGCACTGCCACCAATAAGCCAGGAGGACGTGGACAAGCCACTTAGTGTGTCAAGTCCATGGGATCACAGTTCACAAAACTCAGAGTTAGAAAATATAGGTTCCTAGACCAGGTGAACGGTAGCTCCTAGGGCTTGGCCATAAGAATGGGCACTGTTCAGGGTGCAGCAGAGCGCTGGCAAAACACACTGTATTCCTCTCGTTCTTTAATGCCTCTTCCCCACTACTATCATGGCCCCAGTCCGACTTACACATCGGGCTAGACTGGAGCATATACACTGGTACAGATAAGAGCTATTGACACAGGAATCCAGGACAGATTGACCCCTCAGGAGCAGTAATGGGAGTAGTGATACCATGAGGGTAAGAGGAAGGTGGGGGGAGAAGGGGGAAAAGAGGGAAACCGATTGCAAAGATTGATGTATCACACCACCACCCCAGGAGGGTATGAAAAACAGAAACATGGGTGAAGTGAGACAGTGGAGAGTGTAAAACATGAAAATAATAATAATTTATAATTTTTCAAGGGTTCACAAGGGTGGGGGAGGGAATGGGAAAAAAGGAGCTAATACCAAGGGCTCAAATAGAAAGAAAAATGTTTTGAAAATGATGATGGTAACATATGTACAAATGTGCTAGATACATTGGATGTATGGATTGTTTTTTATAATTTTATTGGGGCTCATACAACTCTTATCACAATCCATACATATGTCAATTGTGTAAAGCACACTTATACATTTGTTGTCCTCATTGTTCTCAAAACATCTGCTTTTCGCTTGGGCTCTTGGAATCAGCTTCTGACTTTTCTTCCTCCCCCTCCTTGCTACCACCTCCCTCATGAACCCTTGATAATTTATAAATTATTATTATTTTATCTTACCTTACACTGCCCGACGCCTCCCTTCACCTACTTTTCTGTTGTCCACCCCCCAGGGAGGAGGTTATATGTAGATCCTTGCAATCGGTTCCCCCTTTCTACTCCCTCTTCCCTCCACCCTTCTAGTATCACCACTCTCACCACTGGCCCTGAGGGGTTCATCTGTCCTGGATTCCCTGTGTTTCCAGTTCCTATCTGTACCAGTGTACATCCTCTGGTCTAACCAGGTTTGTAAGTAGAAATGGGATCATGGTTGGAGGGAGGAGGAAGCATTTAAGAACTAGAGGAAAGTTGTGTGTGTCATCGATGCTACACTGCACCCTGAGTGACTCATTTCCTCCCCACTATCGCTCTGCAAGGGATGTCCAGTTGTCTACAGATGGGCATTGGGTCCCCATCCTCCCTCAATACAATAACACTTTGCCCAACTAAACGGTCATTCCATGATACCCACCTTCCTGACACGATCTATCGCTGAAGACAAACGTGCGCATAAGCAAATGTGGTGAAGAAAGCTGGTGATGTCCGGCTATCGAGAGATATAGCATCTGGGGTCTTAAAGACCTGAAGGTAAACAAGCAGCCACCTAGCTCGGAAGCAACAAAGCCCACATGGAAGAAGCACACCAGCCTGTGTGATCACGAGGGGTAGAAGGGATCACCTACTGAGCACCAAAGAACAAAAAAATCATATCATCGTGGATGTATGAATTGTTATAAGAGCTGTAAGAGCTCCCCAACAAAATGATTTATATATATATAAAAGGAAGAATGGGTACTTTTGACCCGTTCCCCAGGGTATCCTCCTGCAGCTACCTGGTGACGGACTAGATGATGGCCAGGGACTCTTATTGCTAAGAGCCAATGATTGTGGGGAAGGACAGTTTGCTCCAGGTTAGGAAAGGCGTAACAAGCAGATGTACTTCTGCCTGCCACCTGCTATCAGAAATGTAAGCACTTTGCATGGCAACCCAGTTCAGACAGACCTCAAAAACTTGGCGGGTTCGGTTCCAGACCAAGGCATTAACGTGGGTGGCATGATAAAGGAAGCCACGGGCATTTTTTGGTTGCTTGTGGAAGGTTATGAGGACTTGAAGCAATTGCTGATAAAGATCAAGGGTTGAAGCCTTTAGTATGGAATACAACTCAATGTAAAGAAAACCAAAATCCTCACCCCTGGGCCAGTGATAAATGGAGAAAAGGTGGAAGTTGTCAAGGATTCTGTCTTTCTTGGCTCCACAATCAAGGTTCATGGAAGCAGCAGTCATGAGAGCAAAAGACACGCTGCATTTGGTAAACCTGCACAAGTCCTCTTTAGAGTACTGAAGAGCAAGGACCAAGGACTAAGGACTAAGGTGCGCCCGACCAAAGCCATGGTCTTTTCTATTGCATTGTAAGTCTGTGAAGACGGACGTTGCCTAAGGGAGCCCATAGAAGAATCGGTGCATTTGAATTGCGGCGCTGGCGAAGACTATTGAAAGTGCCGCGGATGCCAGAAGGACAAACTCATCTGTGTTGGAAGAAGGAAGGCCCCAGTGCTTCCTAGACGCAAGGATGGCAAGACTTCATCTGCTATGCTTGGCACATATTGTCAGGAGAGACTGGACCCTGGAGAAGGACATCATGCTTGGTAAAGCGGAGGGACAGAGGAGGAGGGAAAGGCCTTGGCAAGATGCACTGGCACAGTGGCTGCATCAATGGGCTCACACATAAGCACACTTGTGAGGGAGGTGCAGGACTGGGCAGTGTTTGGTTCTGTTGTGCACAGGGTCGTTATGGCTTGTCACCAACCTTCACTTTGTAAGACATAGTGTTTGCGAAGCACACCCACAAAAACAGAGTGCAGTGCAAGACAATGAGTTCTGCCGATACGTGTGTAGGGGTGCATGTACGAGGGGTCACCCCCCAAAAAACGGAATATTTTTCAAAGCTGTTTTCAGATTTTTTTAAAACAAAACAACCTTATCACCTTTCAAGGTACTCTCCATTATACTTCATACATTTGTCAAACTTATTTCATTCATGGAAACATTTTTCACACTCATATGTTTGAATGGCTGATAGTACCTCCCTCACTTTTTTCTTCATCTCTTCTGTCATCAATCGCTGTCATTTCATGTCCCTCTTCATTTGAAGAAACAACAAGAAGTGGCATGGAGCAAGGTCGGGTGAGTCAGGTGTGTGGGAGAAGAGAGGCAGGCCAAAAAATGGTGCCCTGAGATGGCTGTGTGAGCGGGTGATGATCATGGTTGCAACACCAGTCTCCTGCCTGCAACAAATCAGGCCTTTCTTGTTGCACACTGTTATGAAAGCTTTTCCGAACCTCCACACGGAAATCTTGATTAGTAGACCGACCTGGTGGAATGAACTCTAAAAGCACTGTGAGTGCATATTTTTGAGTTTTTTTGGAAGTTGATGGAAGTCCAGGACGAAGTTCGTCATCAATTGACATTTCACCCTTTTTGAAATGAGAAAACCACTGGTACACTGAATTTTTCCCATAGTGCTGTCCTTGTAAGCTGTGTTCAACATCACAACAGTTTCTGCGGCATTTTCCCTGAGCAGGAAACTAAATTTCATGGTCCCATGCTGTTTTCTGAAATCGACTACCACAAAAAACGGGGTTCAAGTGAAACCACTTTTACAAAAAAATTCACTGTGACCAGAGAGAAGCTTTCCAGGCGACGTCACTGGGTGCACTAACTCAGAGTGCGTTGCTGGATGCTCGCCTAGCAGTGTACTATGAAAGCTCTGCCCAGTGGAGCTTTTTTCTTTTTTGGAGGGGGTAACCTCCTCGTATGTATATATTTATATGTGTACACCCTCCCACAATGTCTCTCCCAAACACAGATATTTCATAGATCATCTCTTTTCCTTACTACATGATCAAATCTATTTTTTCTCTCCATTCTTTTTCTTTCAGAAACACACCACTCTGTCGATGCCATGACCTGATAAGAGGTGGAGATAAGGAGACCTGGTGTAGCAGGAAGACTATGGGGGTGCCCTCTGGCAGAGTGCCTGCAGCTACCTGCTGGCCAGTCCAGCCCACCAAGGCTGGCGGGGGTTAACCAAGAGGAGGCTCACCATCACTACAGAGCAGCTTTTGCAAGAGCGAAGACCCACAGAACATCTAAGCTGGAAACACACTGGAATTATCGGAGACTCACTTCTTATGAAGACCCGTCTGACTCGCAACTCCCTCCAACCTGAAGTCCCCCCATGGGATAACTAGCCGGTGCAACTGGGATTGGAACCCACTGGCTAATGGGTCCAACAGTTGGGGTCACGTAACACAAACAATGCAAGGTCCCTTCTAGCCTCTAGAATGGGGTGACCGCATCTACCTTTACAGTGGGTTGTGTGCATGAAATCAGAGAAAGTTCCCTACACACCACAGTGGGTACTTGGTCAAGGGTCATGTCGGTATGATTCTAACTCCCTCCGTGCACTAAGGAGGACAGTGTACCCCAGAAAAGTGGCCTGGTAAAGGGGATGACACTCCCCTTAACTGCCTCGTGGACTTACTCTGGGCACAAGGACAGAGCCCAGAGATCTTCTCTGCTAGGACGAATCTAACTCAAAAGACTCCACAAGGCCATTTTCCTCCCTCCCACACTGAATGTAAGCCAGGGCGTGGACCAGCCAGCGGGTTTGCCATCAGCGCACCTTTCGCTAGTATTGTGCCTAGTTTTTCACTGCCGTCCCGTTGATTCCGACTCATGCCCATTTTACAGACAGAAATGGAGGCACAGAGAAATAGTTTCCCCAAGGGCTACACACCTAGACGTGGGGGTGCTGCCATCTGGCTCCAAAGCTCACCTTTTAAACACGGCAGTGGGCTACAGCCCGCTGAGGGCTTGCCCTGCAGGGGCCACGCCTGATTTCAACTGCTGGCGTGAACGTGGTTGATAGTCGCAGCCTTTCATCTAAGTGCGCTTGTATCTATAAAAAACTACGATTTTATATCGTCTTACTTCCAGGAAAGGGACTTTAATTTTGAATCTTAAAAAAAAAAAAAAAAAGCTCATCACAGGCCCATCTACTTACCCCAAACCTCCCAGACTCAGACAATGTGGTCCCTCCCCAGACAGGTCCTGGCTAGTGATGCTACAGCTACCCCTGGTGGATATCTGCCAGCATCCAGATGCCGGCCTTTCCCCATCTCAACCCCCCCCCCCCTCCCCACTCCCCTTTCAGCCCTGATTTCCGGGCAACCAAACCTCCTCTGGCCAAAGTCACTGTTTTCAAACCAGGATTTGCTGGCTCTTTTTACTTTGCCGAGCAGTGCTCAGCAACCCCCCTCCCCCCGCCCCCATATGTGAGTGATATTTTGGTATGAGTGATAACTTGTGCTCTCACTCCGGGATGTCAGAGAGGGGCGCGGAGAGCAGGAGAGCTACAGGAGGAGGACCGTGGACAGACTGACGCTGAAGGGGAGGGAAGAGAAAACCCGTGAATGGCTGCCCATTCCTGTCAGGAACCGCACCGGCCCACTGTTCCCTGCGCCTTCTCTCAGGGTCAGCGGTGCGCTGCAGAGCCAGGCTGGGTCAGTGCATCACAGCCCTCCCCCGATCCAGGTGAACAGCACCTGGCCTCCCAGACAACCCTCTCACTGCCACCGAGTCGATTCTGACTCACAGCGACCTTGCAAGGCAGGGTAGATCTGTCTCTGTTTCCGAGACGAAATCTTTATGGGAGCTGAAAGCCCCATTTTTTTCTCCTGCAGACCAGCTGGTGGATTTGAACTGTTGGCCTTGCCGTTAGGAGCCCGATGCATAAGCCACTACGCCACCAGAGCGCCAAGATAACCTCTGCTGGCCCTTTAAACAGGGCTTCAAACGGATTTGAACTGCTGCTTTCACGGTGGCAAAAGTGACACAGCAACGGCCCTGCATTTTTACAGTCCCCGAGACGGGGACTCCGTGCTGAAGCTGGGGAGGATGGGGTCTGGGTAGAGGCCGGTGAGCCGTGGGTGGGAGCAGAGGCTGTGAGTCTGGGCAGACGCCTGGGTCGTGGGTGGGAGCAGAGGCTGTGAGTCTGGGCAGAGGCCTGGGCCATGGGTGGGAGTGCGTTCCGGGCCTGCACACATATTCAGGGCCCGGCTGTCCCCACCTCTGAGCAGCCTGCTACTGTCTTTCAGTGGGCTGGGTGGCTTCCGCTCAAACTCCACTTTGTTATGGAACTTATTCTCACGGTGAAAAGATCAAACAGCTTCTGGGCCCAGCCCAATCTTCCTCACCACCGCCTTGCCTTGCCCTGACTTGCTGCCAGCAAGGAGCTGCTTTCAGACCCCTGAGCCCGTTTTCCCACTGACCTGCCCCTTCTTAAAGCCACTTAGGAATGTTCTCGCTCATAGCCGGGGCTGCCTGTAGCTCAGTCAAAAAGGCCATCCTGCCAGGGCTGCAGGTGTCCCTTTGGGTCACCCTGTGAAGGCAGCTGTGTCACTGCCCATCAGAGGTCCATGGCTGTGTGTCACCTACGTGTGACCACACGGAGTCCTGGGAAGGCCTGCTAGCTCACTCGCTGTAGATGCTGACAGTGCCAAATGCGGCAAAGCTTCCTTCTAGAATTAGCCGGCGAGACACGCGGGTGGTTACTGACTCCTGTTTGCTAACTTACGAGGAAATAGATCTTTCCGCTTCAGTAACAACAAAATTGGTCCTCGCATCTGTGAAAACGACGCGGTAGATGACAGCGCTCCCGAGCATTAATCAAGCATCAATCACCGCCAGGAGGGGAGAGAGCGGCGTCTTCACGCACGTCTTGTGTTGAGGGCAGCCAAGCGAGGGCTGACTGTGGGGAGAACCCTTCAGTGGGGCGAGGCGGGGAAGTGGGCCAGCACGGGGCCTTCCAGGGCAGGGTGACAGTGGCTGAGTTGCCAGTGCTCCCCGGGCCTCGGTTTCCCTCCCCACAGGTACAACAAGGGAAGCGCCACCCTCTCCGGGGAGGGACTGAGTCCTCCAGAGAATGCCTCTGTGAGGCATGGAGCCCAGCAGGCCTGCGGAGAAGCAGTTATTTATTAGGCACACTTGGAATAATGCGGAGAACCCACCAGCTGGGAACAAGGTGCCTTCTCTTGCCAAAGTGTGAGCTGGGAGGGATTTAACACACGCTGTGTCCACACCAGGTGCATTTCCTTTTTGAGTTTGAACGCACGCATGCACCCACGCACCTAAAGGTCTCATTCTCCTTGCTATGCCCCCCTTTTACAGGAGTCCAAGCCCCGCACTCAGACCTTATTTCCTTCAAAGAGCCTCTAGATCAGTGGTTCTCAACCTGTGCGTCGTGACCCCTTTGGGGGTTGAACGACCTTTTCACAGGGGTCACCTGATTCATAACAGTAGCAAAATTACAGCGATGAAGTAGCAACAAAAATAATTTTATGGTGGGGGGGGCGTGTCACTACAACATGAGGAACTGTATGAAAGGGTCGCGGTCTTAGGAAGTTTGAGAACCACTGAGCTAGATGCAAAACCCAGAGCCAACAACAGGAGGAAATCGCCAGGCAAACCCAAATGAGACAATCTACACAATACGTGGCCTGTGATCTTCCCGACGGAACCGGGTGGGTCTGAATCAGTGCGAGTGGTGTCTTCATCAGGCAGCAGAAGGGCACAGGCAGGCCAAGGGGAGGCCTGGATCTTCAGTGCCAAGGGAGGGCAGCCATCACCCGCAGCCAGCAGCGAGGACAAGACACCCTCCCTGCTGTGCTCTCATGCCTCCAGCCTGCCTATCGCAAAGGCTGTTGGCCCTACCTTCCCGACAGATCCAGCCTCCAGCTGGTCTCCATTGTCACCCTCCCTGGTCCAGGCCACCACTATTTGTCACCTGCACTTCTGCCAGTGCCTTCTGGCTATGCTCTGTTCCCACCCCACAACCAGCCGACCTTTCCTTGAACTGTCCTAGGGCTGGGGGCCCAGTTAGAAGAAACTCTTAAGTCCTTCCAGGGGGGATCTGTCTGCCCCTCCCTGTGTCTCCAACCTCCGTTCTCACACTTCGTGTTTTCCCAGGGACAGTCCGGCCCAGCAGCCCCAGCCGCAAGCCCCTCTGGAGAGGCTTTCCTTGACGCTTATCTAAAAAGGCAGGCTCTGCCCTCCCGGCCCCACTCTCCTTCCTAGTACACAGCGCCCCGGAAGGCACCAGGGTGCTTTTGGTTTCTGTCTATAGTCTCCAGGGGATCCCGGTGGTGTACAGGTTAGGCAGGCTAACCCCAAGGTCAGTAGTTCAAAACCCCTAGCTGCTCCTCGGCAGAAAGATGGGGCTGTTGACCACTGTGAAGGCATGACAGTCTTGGAAACTCACAGGGCCTGTTCTACCCTGGCCTAGAGAGAGGGTGGCTATACGTTGGCTCATTGACTCAATGGCAATGAGTTTGGCTTTGGGCCCTTGGTCTATAGTCCCCATGAAGATCCTGGAAGCAGGGAATCTATTTGTTTCACTCAATCCTGGCATCTAGAACACTGCATGGAGCTCAATACAGTAAATCAATGAATGAATGCATTGTTAGTTCAATAAAGCAGAAAGCAAAACAGTGTGTATAATTGTGTATATCATACACATATGATTTGTACATGCACAATGGATAAATAACCCTTGATTGGGAGATAATATTGACTGTAGCCATTGTGATGGGTGGGCAGAGACGGGGCAGTGGGGGGCTTTCACTGCTTAGCCATTTGGGACCTTGTGCACCTTGTCAGAGGGGGCATGGGTTAATTCAGTGAATTAACAATGAGATACACCTACGGGAAACCCCAGGGAGTGGTGGTGGCGCAGAGGGTAAAGTGTTCAGCTGCCGACTGAAAGGCGGGGCTGCTCATGCTTCGCAGTCTGTTTCAGGAAGGCTCTGCAGCCTTCAGGGCAGTCCCACAAGGTCTCCCCGGGTCACTAAGAGTTGGAACTGACTAGACACTGGAGCTGGGCCTGGGGGAAGCTGGAACTTTTCCAGGCAGGCCAGCTTTAAAGGCCTTGCAACTCTCTGTTGGACCCTTCCATGTAGCTAGCCACTCATCATCCTGGCAGTAACATGACTAGGAGGCATGCCCACAACAGAGTGGCAGTGTGGAATTCAGGAGGTGGGGGCAGCACTCCTGGAGAGTGGGGTCTACCTGGGGCCCTCAGGACAGAGTGGTGCTGGGTCTCAGGCGCCTGGCTGTCACAAGGGGGTGGGAGGTTGGATCAGACCATTGTGGGAGTCTCTTTCCTGCGGCAACGCCCTAGGGTTTTGCTGTGATGAGAAGTTACCTGTTGGACCACCTATATGGGAAGGCACGATGCCCTTTGAGATCCACGGTGGCACCGCTTCAATGCTGATGTCACAGGAAGCTTCCTGTCACTGGCTGTGACCCTGGGCTATTGTTCTGGTTCTCTGTGCCAGACTGAGCCAGAAAGCTGAGGCTCACCCTCCAACTTCCAGAGGCTTCCTCTGCAGCCCGTGGCTGGGGCTTTTGTCCCCGGCACCTCTGCCAGCTTTGATTAGCCAAGAGAGGCACTCTGGGAGCGGCAACGCATGCCCTGAGCAAAACAACTCTCAGAGCCAGGCATGGACAGTGTGGGCTCTGTGTCCACAGGCTGGACCCACCCCCAAGAGAGAGGAGGGCGTCAGATGGTTTCATGAACCAGCAGAGCAGACTAATTAAATCGAACTTTGCAGAGAGCCAGAAAAAGGGGGGAGGGGGAGAAGAAGAGCTTTCGGTGTGTTGGGGAGTGTGTGGGGCGTGAGGTGTGGGGAGAGGAGATGCTGGCACAGTCGAGCCCCAAAGGATATGTGTTTAGGGGAAAGGAGGCGAAGGCCCAGATGTCTGGGGAATCCTCATCTCCTTGGAATGGCCACATTACTGTCTTCTGTCTTGGATTTGCCTGGCTAACTACTCAGGATGGAGGCTAATGTGCTTGGCATTCCCCAGGCACAGACCAGCGGGTGGGCAGGGAGTTGCCTGGAAGTGTGCTGGCTTTCTAAAGGGAATTCCCTTCGGAATCAAAGAATCCTTTCTAGATGGCCCTCAACCTAAAGTGTAGGGTTTGGTTATAGAGCGGGAGAGTCAGAAAGGGTAAACTGATCATACCACAAGGCCAACAAGAATGAGAGAGCAAACGGGTTTCTCAAAAAAAAAAAGCCTGTTGAGGACTGGAGGAGGGGAAGGGAGAGTAATTAGACTCTGAAGATGCCAACGGTGGGATTTACTTAACCAGCGCTTTTTAAGGCAAATTTTGCCCCCCCCCTTTTTATTTTGCTGGTGCAAGCTGTAAGTCTTTGGAGTTGTAATTTGGGCTGGAAGGGAGCATAAGTCTTCACACTCAGTAAAACAAAAGGTAACAAAAAACAAGGCAGGACACTCACTGCCATTGAGTAGATTCAGACTCAGCACAGCCAGCGTGCAGGGCTGAGTAGAACTGCCCCTGTGGGTTTCTGAGATGTTCTTCTTTACAGAGTAGAAAGCTTCATCTTTCTCCCACACACTCAGTACGTGAAAGCTCCACCCACAATGGTGAAGTGGTTATGGGTTAGCTGCCAACCTCAAGGGAAGCAGTTCAGAACCACCGGTCGCTGCTCTGCCGGAGAAAGGCGAGGCTTTCTGCTCCTGTACAGGGTTACAGTCTCTGAAACCCACAGGGCCGTCCAGCTCCAGCCGTTAGGCTCACAGGGAGTTGGAGTTAGCTGGAGGTGGTGAGATGCTGAACACATTATGATACTGGTGGTTTTAAACTGGAAGAATGGGGGACATCCGACTCAGTGGGTCTGGGGCGTAGCCTGCAGGTCTGTATTTTACAAGGACATGCCCTCCCCAGCTTCTATCCAGTAGATTCTGACCCCCGGCAACTGCTCGTGCTTCAGAGCACAACTGGGCTCCAGTTGCCAGTGGCTGGCTTTTTGGAACGAGATCACCAGGTCTTCCTTCCCAGGTGGATTCAAACCACCAGCCTTTCGCTTAGCAGTCACATGCTGAGCTGCGCCACCCGGAGAGTCCTAAAAGGCCTTCTGAGTGGTGCAATCACCCTGTTTCCACTCCAGCTTATCCCCCTGGCCCCGAGCCCCCTGCCAGGAACCACTGCTCTGGACACTTAGGTCGCTTGAGTCAGTATCTACTAGAGGGCAGTGAGTGATATTTACAAGTGTAGTTTTATCAATTGCACTTCCTAAAATCTGTATAAAGGGTTCCCCTCAAAACAAGGCCCCAACTCTTAGAAAAACAGCTTTTCCTCTTGCTCAGCTCCACATTCAAAGCTTTCTGCAAACTGGCTCCAATATGATCTTTGAGATTGTCCCCTCTCTTTCCCTGAGACCCACTTTATCACTGCAAATCGCTGGTAGCCTTGCTGCCTCTTGACACCACCCCCCCAATCCTCATTCTTTGATTTGTGCATAGTGTGTAAGTGTATGGGATGTAATGGGAGGGCTGAGTCAGAGCAACTCCATGGCGGTGACTCTGGAGTTTTGGTGTATGCATGTATTATGTATATGCATGTATATATGTAACCATTGTCCACTGTACTGCTATAATGACCATTGTCCACAGTCACTTCACATGCCTCTCCAATGTTGTTACGACACAGTACTGTATCACTGGGAGGCACTTGTGCTTTGGGGTGGAATTCCCAATCCAGATGTGGTTCCGAGCCAATACATCTCATGCTCAGCCATCGCCCTCCTGTTGGTTGAGGTTTGCATGCTGCTGAGATGCTGAGCAGGTTTTAGTGAAGCGTTCAGATTAAGGTGGGCAAGGAAGAAAGGCCTGGCAACTAGCTCCTTTCTGAAAACCAGATCATGAAAACCTCATGATTACAACGGCCCCATCCCCAACTACTCGTGGGGCGACGTGGGAGCGGGAAGCGTGGTATTCTGACGGCAGCTGACCACCAGGCTGTCTCATGGTGCAGCCTGGTTAACTGGGTCCGAGTGCTGCACGGTGCTCTGTCCCCTGGCTCGGAGCTTTGCCAGCCATCATCTAGGCCGGTGCTTCTCAAGTGTTGGCATCGAGCACTATGCGTTTGAGGAGTGCGGGGTAGGGCAGGGGTGGGAGACACGCTTCTTGCTGAGGTATAACGTGTCTCCAGCAAAGGCCAGACCAACCGTGTCTTCCCTGGTGACAGCTCATGATCGAAACACACTGTGTACACACACACGCAGATCAAGAGACAGTTTTTAAAAACTGCCGCAGTACCAGGCTTTTGTGGTTTTGATTTCTGATTTCTTAGATCTGAGGTGAAGCCTGGGAATTTACATTTTGAAGATTCTTCCCCCGGACTCTTTGTAACTGAGATTCTCTGATGGGGTCCCCATCCACCACCAGACTTGGAAACCAATGGCTTTCCAACCCGTCAGGGGGACAGAGAGGGAGCTTCCACAGGAGCCACTTCTCTCTCTGTCTAAACTGGACACCCAGCTGTGGTTAAAACACCCACACAACCATGAACCCCCAAACCAAACTCACTACCACAGAGTCAATGCTATCTATGTAGTGACCCTATAGGACAGGGAATTGCCCCTGTGGGTTTTCATGACTCTCACAGAGCGGCTGGTGGTTTCAAACTGTGGACCTTGGGGTTAGCAGGCCAACCCCTAGTCACTATGCCAACAGGGCTCTAACCCCACACCAACAACCCACCAGTCAGTCAGTGCTCAGTCTGAGGAGCAGACGCCACGGACCGATGTGGATATGTTTATGCGTTTGTACATTTCTAAGGATCCCGGGTGGCTTCAGGGTTCTTTGTTGGGCTGCTAACCACAGGGGTAGCAGTTAGAAGCCACCAGCCATTGTACAGGAGGAAGTTGAGGCTGTATGCCCCATAGAGAGGTATGGTCTCAGGAATCCCCAAAGAGCAGTTCTACTCTGTCTGACAGGGTTGCTATGAGTCATAATTGACCGGTGGCAGTGGGTTTGGTGGGTTTCTGTACAAACGTGTATGACTGCTCACCAGTCAGCGCTGGGTAAGCAGCCAGTACAAAGCTGTTGTGTCCGAGGCTGGGGAAGTGGTTGGGAAGATGGTTATGCAGCAGGGGAGGGGGAGAAGAACTAAGTGGGACCCACCTCCTGAAAGGAAACCCCCTGAGGACAGACTTTGTTGCTGTCCTCTGTCCATTCTTGTTGCCTTTGACCTTGTTGGGGATGTCTGGCAGAAACCAGGGCCTTTCATCCTGAAGCCACACACATCCGGCCCATGAGTCCCAGTGGGCGGAGAAGGCTGTGGGGAAAAGCTGAGCCCCTGCAGGCCTGGGGGTGAACTGCAGTATGGCTGCAGCATCCCATCTTTTCTAAATCCCCCTCTCTCCATCTGCTGGAAACAGAGGACGGGGATTCTGGGAAATGTTGCTCAGGCGGGACACATGGACACACTATAAAGTCGCCACTGGTTCCCGAGTTGGCTGTGCGTTGCAGTTGTGCGGGGCGTTTAGGAAAACCGATGCCAGGTCCCACGCCGGGATTATGCCTTAGTGGTACGGGGACCCTCCTGGCTGGTCAGGTACGTGAGAGCTCCCCAAGTCATCTCGGGGGCAGTGGAGGCCATCAACTGCCAAACTGACATGAGCCCCAGGCCAACCCCTTAGAAGGTACAATTCTATTCATCTGCCCCAAGAGGAGTCCGAGAAAGCACCTCCCTGCTCCCCGAGCGCCTGGACCACTGCTTAGTTCAGCCTGCCTGCCACCGTCCGCCTGCCACTCCTCAGCGAAGCTACCCACAAAGCTACCCACAGCCCTCCCGAGTCCTCAAACAAAGCCACCCCTGTCCTCCTGGTGCTAAGTGGATTAGAGCCAACGGAGGGACTCTGGATCATCGGAATGCCATCCGCTCAGAGTGCACGCAAGGCGCAAGGCGGATCCACTGTCAAGCTTCTAAATAAAGCGTTGCTTCCTCCTAGGCACCAACTAATTAAGTGATCAGAGCCCGGCAAAGTGGTCAGCATGCACGTGCCTGTAACCGGAGCCACCGCGTTGGCAGGAGCCAGGGCTACAGACACGCAGGGGGCTGAGCCCTGCACGACTCCCTGCAGGAAGAGCAGTGGGAAACCGGGGATGGGGTGGCTGCATGAGTTCTACTGCCCAGCCACTGAGGGGCAGTGGGCACATCATGTAACTTTCCTAGGTAGGCCTTGGTATCAGCCCCCGGTGCCACTGGGCATCGGAGACAGAAGAGGCGCTGCAGCTGCCGAGAGAAGTCTAACAGCGTCGGGGCGAAAGTCTCACAAGCATAGCTGTCTTCCTGTGTGCCTGGCTGTACTGATAACTCTTACAGGTAGTGAGGGTGCAAGGTCATGGCTACCTGGAATGAGGGATCATGTAGACTCTTTGCTTTCTTCCCTTCCCTCCCCTCCACACTTCCACCCCCCACAATCTGGTTATTTCTAATGAGGTCTAGCCAAGTGGGAGCCTGACACAATTCCTTAACAAAGGTCGTTGGGATTAACGTGCTCCATTGTCTCTGTTCTCCCACTCTCCTCCCCATTACTGCCGACAGCTGCAGACCGGCTGAACCAGCCCGTTCTATCTCCGGGACATATGTGTACACACCAAGCACTATCTCAGTAAACAACAGCGGCAGAGGAATCTTTTGCACCATTTCTGGGATGTCCAACTGGGGGAGGATCAGGCAGTGCTGGAATGTGTTTCTCCACTGGAGTATGATTAAGTAGCTTTCTCCGATCCAGGCTCCTCGATGCCCTGGGCTGAATTACCATGTCCTTTCCTTGGGTCTCATGTAGTGGCTCTCACAGCACAGAAGGATCCTGGGTGACGGGCCAGAGCTACTACAGTGAGATCTCTGCTCTGCCCATCAAAAGTCATTTCAATCCTTCCCAGTTGCCTGCTCCCTAAAATAGGGAATTCTACTCCTTATTTCATGGCATTCTTGTATAAAACAAATGGGGTATTTATTGTGTGTGACGGGTTGAATGGAGGCTCACAAAGGTAAGTGTTGGCTCCTCCATCCTGCGGTGGGGTCCTGTTTGGAAATAGGACTTTTCTGTGGTTCTGTTATTGAGGCAATCCCAATGTAGGTTGGACCCTGAACCTAATCTATGGGGTGACAGACCAGCAGAGGCACAGAAACACATCCTTGCGGGAAGACAGGTGCTATGCACAGTAGAGAATACTCAGGGCCAAAGGCGTGCCCACCGGGACCTACAAGGAAGGAATTGACATGGCCAAGACCCCAACTTGGGCTTCTCATCTCGAGAATGGAGAAATATGTTTCTGTTCTTGAAAGCCACCCACTTGTTGCTGCACGTTACAGAAGCGCTAGCTAGCTAAAGCAGTGTGGAGACAAGCTTCTATGATCCCAAGAGTGGGGAGAATGTGCTAAGAGCTGTGTGGCCCAGTGACTCTACCTGATGCGGCTCTTTTAGTCAGTCTTTCTAAAGCCACCCAATTAATTGCATGGTGGACCATGCAAAACAGGTGCATCAAACTCTAACATGGGGATCAGTTAGTTTTGTCATCCTGCTGAGTTTAAAATGAGTCACCTTAGAGAAGGTAAAGGGGGAATCTCAATATGAAGAAAGAAGAGCCAGGAGTGGAGCTTGTCATTTGGACCCTGAGATCCCTAGCTCTTGGTTCTCCAGGTGGCAGAGGGCTGTAACAAGGGGAAAGTGGTGGTGAAGTGGAAGAGCAGCAGCAGCAGAGGCAGTAGAATCAAGAGCACAAGACAGAGCACAATGGGTCGTCGCCAAGAACTTGATCTGGGGAGCTAGGGCTGCTGACCCAAGGAGCTAGGGCGGAATGCCTATTTGTGAGTGGGCTGAGGCTTATTTGTGAGTGGGCTGAGGCTTATTCGTGAGTGGGCTGAGGCTTATTCGTGAGTGGGCTGAGGCTTATTCGTGAGTGGGCTGAGGCTTATTCGTGAGTGGGCTGAGGCTTATTCGTGAGTGGGCTGAGGCTTATTTGTGAGTGGGCTGAGGCTTATTTGTGAGTGGTGTGCCCGTTGGGTATTTACCAGCCGCACTAGAGGAGCGTTGTAAGCCCTCTCTGAGCAGGGCAGACCGTTTGGCTGAAAGGCCCAAACCCAGAGAGAGCCCTACCTAAGAGCATGGCTGAGAACACTCCTGACTGGAAGAACTGTATGCAGAACACCTCTGATCCTGACTTGTATTCTATTAACTTCCCTAATAAACTTCACACTCGTGGGCATCATCTGTGAATTCTGTGTGGCCGCTACAACACATCCAGCAGAATGGCAGGGGAAGGATAGCTGGGCTCAGAAACGGCGAGGGAGGTTGGAGGGTAGAGACACACCTGACCTCGGCCTCATGGGAATCGGCCAAGGGTCGATGCTGACAAGTATTCTTCTCCTTGAGAAGTCTGAGGATGTCCAAGGACACCCTGGCACCAATTCAGCGAGCTCTTACTTCTCAAACATGGCATACCTGCTGACTCTCTGTTTGAGGACAGGGTGGTGCAAGGCAGCAGTGGCCGGTGCCAGGCTGCGCTGATGGCGCTGGGGCCTGCGGAGGGACAGCAGTTCCATGGATCACGGGGAGTCTCTCTGCTTATTCACCTGCTGCACGCTGTTGGTTAGCCGGGCCCCTTTATTGGTTCATTCATCTGCCAGACGTTTACCAGCAGCTGCTAGGTGCCAGGCCCCTGGCTAGGGGTTGAGAACGGAATGGTAAGCAAAGGCCCACTCGCGTAGCTGAACCTCACATGGACTCCCAAACAGGCTTGTGTGGTTGCTGTTGGGGGCCGTTGGGGAGACGGTCAATTCAATGCAAGCCCACGACTAGAACTTCCCTGTCGGGCAGCAGTTCTCAAGCTCCCTAATGCTGAGACCTTTGAATACAGTTCCTCGTGTGGTGGTGACCCCCCCAACCATAAATTATTTCTGTTGCTACTTCATAACTGTCATTTTGCTACTGTTCTGGATTGGGCGACGTGACCCACAGGTTGAGAACCACTGCTGTAGGGCTCTCGTGTGTGTATGGTCATTCTCCAGCGGAGTCACTGGAGTGGGCCTGGACTGCTGGATTTGGGGCTGGCAGGCAAGCATTTAACTGTGTGCCAGGAGAGCTCCTTAAGATAGGCTCGGGCTCCGGTGTAGACACCGTGTGAATGGGAAAAGTAGCTCTCAACGGCCTCCAAGAGCGGCGGAAAGCATGTTTCGGTGGAATTCCAACCCTCAGGTGAGGGTAAGGCTGAGTGGAAGAAGAAAAGGCAAACTCCAGCCAAGCCCTGGCGGGGCTTCCCTTGCTGTGTCCAACTTTGGGGGCAGAGCGCTGCTCTCTGGACTGTCCCCTCCATTGGGACTAGTGCTCACCTGGCTCACTAACGAGTTCACAAATACGCCGGGGGAACTGCTCTCCTTAATAGGGAGGAAGGCCTTGGGGCCACCTGGAGAAGGAGCTATTTTAGAGGACACCTGAAAGCCACATCCCCAAGGCAGCCACTTCAGATTCGCTCTTGCAGGGACAAGTGCAGTCGAGGAAGCAGGGTGGATGGCACAGCTACAGCCCCCTGCATAAACGTCTGCGCTTTTCAGGGACAGCCAAAGATAAGGGCGGAGGGAGGGCAGGGAGCACAATGGGTATTGCCAGACTCCTGGCTTTTGTCTAAAAGCGGGTTCACAGGTGCTGAGTCTCTGACTAAAAGTAATGGTGATGACTAATCTTAATGTGTCAACTGGGCTAGCTCATGAGTCTCGGTGCTATTTAATTGTTTTCAATTTTGTGACCAGGCGTATGGAGAGTTTCCGTAGTAGTGTGGCCCGCATCCAATCTGTATGGGTATTCAGGGAAAACTTGTCCTCTCTTCAGCCTGCATTCGACTTGTTATCCTCTGACCCCTGGTTCTTGAGCTGTGAGCCAGCAGCCTGCCATTTCACATGCAGATTTGAGATTCGTCAACTTCCACAGCCATAGGAAAAGCCTTTAGTCTGATTCATGACCCATGCCATTGGGACGTGCCAGTGTTTACACCTGCCGGAGCCATTAATCTCAATCTCTCCCCCCCCCCCGCCCCCACTGCTATCAAGTCAATTCTGACTCACAGTGACCCTACAGGACAGAGCAAAACTGCCTCCGTGGGATTCTGAGACTGCTAATCTCTACAAGAGTAGAAAACCTGATTTTCTCCTGATACATACGTAGGTTTTATATGTATGCTTCGTACATATACTTCAGATCTATGCTTGGCTGGTTTTGCTTCTCTAGAGAACCCATCATAAGACATTAACTAACTGGATAATTAACCATAGAAGTGAAAGGGGGGAGAAACAAAGACGAGGCGTGTCTCAGCGGCTAGCTGTTGCTGTGAGCTGCCATCGAGTCAGAACTGACTCAGGGAGAACCCGCGGGGTCAGTGGCTCAGAATACCACATTCACTGCCATCGGGTCCGTTCTGACTCAGAGCAACTCTCTAGAACTTAGAAAAGTCCCATCCACAGCCCTCTTGTCAAAGTTCCTGGAAGCCTCTCTCAATTTTGACCAAGCGGCCAGACAACACCCGCTAATCCCATCTAGATTTATGGTTTCCCTCTCAGTGAGAAAAGTGAGCCATGTTTTATTATAAGACAAGCCTCCCCAAACCAAAGAAAGGTCAAATTCCTGAAAGGTTATAGGCAAGTAAACCCCAAATGGACCCGTAAAAAACAAACCACAACTTTCTGTTGTAAAATAAGGCAAGACATGGCAAAACATATAGCACTGGGAAATTCTGTAAGGCACCCACTCTTGTGAACCACAATTCAGGTCAGGACTAGAATGTTCTCAGCCTCCCCCTCCAGCTCTCCTCTAGACTTGGTCCCCTTCTTCCAAGGGTCGCCGCTCTCCTGGTTGTGCAGGGCTGAATGAGTCTAGCATCACCTAAGCGTGTATTCTTAGAGTCTGCAGTTAAATTGTACCCATTTCTCCTAATAATACGATCTAGCTTTTTGTGGTGGTAAAAGATAAGTAGAGCATACAGTCTGCCATTTCAGTCACGTTCAAGCACACAATTCAGTGACATCAGCCAAGCTCACGAAGCACCATCAAGAATGTCTGTCTCCAAAGTTTTTCCATGTCCCCAACGGAAACTCTGTAAGCAATGTCACCACTTCCCTCACCAGACCTCTGCGTGCGGACTCAACAGGCTTTTCCTGGTCTCTGAGGTTTTCCTGGCTTTTCCAGGTCTCTGAGGTTTCTGCTTTGACAGGGGCAGTCTGGGCACTCCCCCCACCCCCAGCCCCTCGATCTGGGGAACCATCTGGGTCCTCCACTGGCGGTTTCCACCGGACACAGGCTCTGGCTGCAGGCTTTCCTGTTCGCCGAAGGTTCTCCCGCCCCGGGTCTTTTCCTTGTTATCCATACGTCAAAGGCTCCTGGAACTTGCAGCTTTCCAGTCTGGATTTCGCTCGTGGTGCACGCCAGCACGTCCCAAGGGACTCATTTTCAAACCTGCTTTAAAAACCTGTCAGCCTGCAAGCCATGCTCTGCAGGGCGGGGCACCCACCGCAGTCACTTTCTCATGCACGTTGGGCAAAAGGAGCGCTTATCGATCCAGGGAAAACAGCCCGGGATGTGGCGCTCGCCATCCACACCTGGAGAAAATGAAGTTCTTTGTGGAACTAAGGATTTATGACCTTTTTCCTCCCCCCTGTCGTTGGCATGCTTCTCTTTAAAGTCTTCCAACACAATTTTCTTTCGCAGGAAACACATCTGCAACGAGGTCTGGCGTCATGTTACGTTCTGGGGCCCCGGGCTTGTATATGATTAGGCTCCATCAAAGATGATTGTCTAATAGGAGTCTGGATGCTGCAGAACCTACGGAATCTAAACCACTAACCAGACTCACCAAATGCAATAAATACAAATGGGAGATGAAAGGCACATTAGAGCTGGCCACTTACTTATGGTTTGGAGCAAGAAAAGGGAACTTTTAAGATTTTTTTCCTTCCCTTTTCCCTAATCTCAGCAGGCAGTCCCAAGAACATAACCACCAGAATTTTCAAAAGGGGTTTAAAAATCAAATATCGACTTAATAAAGATCCTCTCTACTTACCTTACCCCAACCCCCACCCCCAAAAAATCTTGGATCCTACGCATATTCTCCAAAATGACCATAACCACACACAATGCACCAAAATGAAGTCCTGGCATCCCAGGAAACGGGAGTTTCCTGAACACTTGCCATCAACTATGGCCGCGGCTCCTTTCAGCTTGCTGCGGGGAGAGCAGTCACGACTGGACGCGAGAAGAGGACTCAAACGTCCAGGCGCTCTATAAACCCAGAGCCCACCGTCACTAACTCCAGAGCTTTCTGCAGCCTGAGTCGGACGGCAGGAGCTCAGAGTGGAGTGGAAGACTGTAGACAGAGGCCCGGCGGGCTCCCCCTCTGCTGCCTTCCCTTCCTGGGCCTTCCCTGGGGGTTACCTCTGGGAAGGACATGGGGTTTGTCCACACAGGAGTGGAAGAGCGGATGGAAGAGGCTGGGGTGCCAGGGAGGACGACGATATGCAAATGTGACAGGCAGACAGATTTCATTCTAGGGCTCCTCTCAGCCAAGACGGCAAGTGATTTCCAACCCTGCTTCTAGGACCCTCTGGGCAGTAGTTCCCAACCTTCCTCATGTTGTGGTGACCTCCAACCATAAGATTATTTTCGTTGCTACTTCATACCTCTAATTTTGCTACTGTCATGAATCATCATGTAAATATCTGATATGCAGGATGAATTTTCATTGTTACAAATCGAACATAATGAAAGCATAGTGATTAATTACAAAAATAATATGTAATTATATATTGTGAAATATTTATTTCTAGTGACAAATAAATGAAATTTTGTCTTGAAGCATGGTGTAACATGGGTAATAATCTTCACACCCAAGTAATCATATGTGGGCGTATGTGCATGTGGGCGGCGGACCTGCCTGGAGACGATAGAGGAGCAGTGTCTCGCTTCCTATGAACATGGGAAATATGTGTTTTCTGATGCTCTAGGTGACCCCTGTGAAAGGGTCATTCGACCCCCAAAGGGGTCATGACCCACAGGATGAGAACCACTGCTCTCGGGTATTTCCAAAGTATTATAGTGTGTGTGTGTGTAAGTTCTCAAAGCCAGATTAACTTGAAATTTCTTTCACAGAGAGGGCAAGTATAATGCAAATGCTTTTTTTCGTTGTTTTTTTTTTGTTTTTTGGTCCTATTCTCTCTCTCTGAAAGTTGTGATGCTCTTTCCTGAATTCCCTGGGGCCTGGACTCGGATGTTGTCATTCTGATGTCTGAAGTGTAAGCCTCTACCTTCTGGGGGTGGTGTCATACTCCTCTGCTAGGATCGCTAGGGCTTCTGCTGAGTTCTTTCCACACCCAAACCGCTCATGGGTTCTCTTCTCATGCTTTCAAATGCCAGCCTCGAAGAACTGGGGTGGGCTGGGTCCCAGCAGGAAGTTAGAAAGGAGGACCAGAACTTGGGTGGGTTCGATTCCCCACATCTCCCAGGCTTCTAGTGGCATAGTTCTGCTGGGCTGGCCCAGGCCGGGCTGGGGCTGGGCACTTTCCAGGAAGACTCTTATGGACCTTAATCCCTGCACCACAACCCTGAGAAGATTTATATTTGGAGAGGGAAGTTGCTAGAAGAGACCAGATGTGTTCACCTAGAGCCAAGCCCAACTTTGAATCCTGACACTCTTCCGTTTGAAGCATGGAATCATTCTCAGGTTCCTGGATGTTGGAAGGGCCCAAGAGCTCTGAGGTTTGCTTCTGTCGGGGGGCCAGTATCTCAGACTCAATTGCTATCAAATCCATTCCGGCTCCTAGGAACCCTATAGGACAGAATAGAACTGCCCCTTTGGGTTTCTGAGACTTCACGTTTTTATGGAAGTAGACAGCATCACTTTTCTCCCATGAGCAGCTGGGAGTTTTGAACCACTGTCCTTGTAGTTGGAAGCTCAATGTGAATCTCATATGCCACCAGAGCTCCTTGGTGGACCAGTAAGAGGACAAAGAAGTAGATGCAAGCTCCCCCTCTACTGCCCCCCTACCGGGAAATCTGGGAGGGGTCCTTGCCCTGCAGCTGTCCAGGTCCCCCATTGATGCATCTCCCGAGAGGTACCACAGAACGCGGGGGTAGACGAGCTCATGACTTGGACCTCCTGACGGTTCCCAGTCGAGCCCAGTGGCTCTTCTAAAGCCGGCTCACTTGTAGGCAGAACAGGGTCTCCACATTCCTGGAATCACGCCACTGCTGAGATTCAAAGTTTAAGCACAAGGCCGTCAAAGGAAGTCTTGGATATGGACAAGGTGTAGGAAAGGCTGGAGGTGGGCACAATTCTACCTGGAGATCAGCAATATTCTCCTCAGCCGTTCCTGCAACCCTACGGACCACTTTAGAGGCTTCTTTACCGTCTTGCCCCCTAAGCCCGTGTTCCAGGCCATCAGCTATGACACAGACATCAAATATCTGATTGCTGATTTTTTCAACTCGATTCTGGTCTCCCCCACCCCGACCTCTCCCCCCCGAAACTGGTGATTTAAATGCACCAGCCAGTTTTGGAGCATTGAGGTGAAGACGGATTTTGAAATAGGCTTGGGGTTTCCTCTCTCCACTTCAACCTTCTGATTCACCTATGATAGATGTGAGTGTGACGTCCCAGGCTCCTCCCGGGTTCAGACACAGATGCAGATGCCTCGATTTGGGGACCCACAGGAAGGCGAGGCTAAAGTCCCTGTGCCACAGGATGGCAAAAGATGACCAAGTGTGGTCTGTAGGACTAGTAGACAGAAGGTGTGTGTGTGTGTGTGTGTTAGAACAGCCAACCCTGGTAAACGTCGGGGTGGATGGGAGGGGTGTGTGACCAAGAAGACAGAAAACACGTGGAAGTGTGCTGTAGTCTTGTGTACGCACGTAGCCTTGTACTTACGGGAACACAGTGAGTTAAAATTAAAGCAGCCTGGAAACGGAAACCTAATCATCGCCAGCAATTTCTTAAACATCCAAGGTTTCAGGTCTTATTAAGTGTTTAGTGTGTGTTTTCCTGCCCTCTGATGCTCACTTCTCCACTGTCAGCACCTGCTGGTAGCAGCTGGAGCAATCTCACAAATTCTGCTGTATGTGCAAATCAATTGGATCCTCTCCTGCATCCCCTCCAAAAAGATACAAATCCGTAAGGTGATTAAGTCACAGCGAAAGAATGTTACCGAAAGCACAGACAAAAGAAAAGACTGGGAAGGCACTGCCCTGGGGTTACCAGTGACTTCCACCTACCCACACGAACCCTTTCACGACAGAAGTCTTGTGTGTGTTTCAGTAATGAAAGGCATGCTGGGTTCAAGGGAGTTTTTTTTTTGAGGTAATATGGATTTTGATACAATTCTGTGGGACGCATATGTCCCAAGAAGACTGGTGGTAGGGTAGCGGGGCGAACCCTGCTTCTTCAGTTTCATGCCATTGTACATTCCCTGCCGGGTGCCAGCACATACTACGATGATAGACATTGGATGTTGGAAATAGATAGGAGCTCTTCATGAAGCCAGCGAGGCTGGAAATGCTAGTGGGTGATATACGAGTATGTCCCATGGGTCACTAAAGGGTTACATCCTTTTTCTGTCCCTTAGTCTTCATTCTCCGTGTCTGCTTTAAAGCATGTGACACCCAGTAGATCATCAAGCCTCTTCCAACTTCTAGAAAGTCTCTCTTCTTTTGACTTTTATTGTGCACTCAGTGTGCCACATTCCCCTCCTCTGACTATTACTTCCCATCTATTCATCCACCTACCTGTCCATCTGTCTGCCCATCTATCCATCCATCCATCCATCCATCCATCCATCCACCCACCCACCCATTCATCCACCTGTTCAACCGTGCATCCATGCATCCACCTGTCCATCTGTCTGTCCATATAGCCACCCATCCAACAAACCATCTATCTACCCACCCGCCCACTCACCCATCTGTCCATCTATCTATCTGACATATTTTAATGACCCCAACATGCCAAGCACTGGTGAAAAGGACAAGATATATTTTATGTCAGGTTTTACAGTTTGTAAAATGCTTTTGCATTTATTATTTCTATACATTCTTGCTATCACCATGTGAGATGGTTGTTGGAATCCCCATTTTGTAGATGAGGAAACAAGCTCAGAGAGGATTTGTGATTTATTTAGAGCAGCACAAGCCAGCAGGTGGCAGTGTGGACATGAACTCAGGTCTTCCTCCTGCTCACAATTCCTATGTGCAAGGCATTCTTCTACAACATGGAAGAGGAAAGGCAAGTTTAATTTCTCGACTAGTCACACTGTTCCTACTTAACTGTCATGATCCAATCAAGGTACACTTATTGAGATGGTGTGAGTCTCTAGGGGGTACAATGGTTGGTTCCCTGCCCTCCTTGAAATTATGGTTTAGTAGGGGAGTCATGTTAATTTAATCAATATGAGCCTAAGTAAACATACATGTATTTTCAAGGTATGAGGGAGATGTGGAGTTGTGGAGATCGGGAAGGTCTTCCATGGGGAAGTAATTGTGGGGCCGTGTTCTGAAAGGGGAGCAGATTTGGTGGTGGGAAGAGGAGATGGAGGAAAGCCGTATACAGAGCAAAGGCCGGTGCAAGGGCCATGGAGCTCAAAGCGAAGGGCAGCTGAATTGGCAGACAGAGACTGAAAGGAGCCGAGTGCAGGATTCAGTCTGACCGTAGGCAGGGCTCAGACGAGGCAGGACTTTGTAGCCATGATAATGGATTTTACTTTTGGCTACAGAACAATGGGAAGCATGAGTCAGTGAATGCATGCTTGCCTTTGAGTCTGATGTTGACCTCTGTGTGAACTGTGCGTTGTAGAGGAGTAGGAGTGGAGGCAGGAGAAACAGCTGGAAGGTTTTTGCAGATGCCCAGGTAAGAAGTGATGGTAGCTTGCGCCAGAGTGGTGGTGGTGGTGGTGGTGGAGGGGGAGCGGCGCCCACAGGGGCCCTTTCCTCCCTAATTCTGTCACCAGGGTGTGCTCACATGGAAGCAGCACACGGAAGCTTGTCCACACAGGTCTGTGCTGGAGTCACCTCTTCCAGGAAGCCTTCTAAGGCAATGCTAGTCTTCCAAGACCCTCCAGAAGCTGTGTGTCTCTTCCTCATTGCCCATCCTCACACCTGATGATTGTCTATGGCTTGGCTGTTCTCTGGTCCACTCCTGGGGAGGCCTTCCTTTCTCTTGTCTTGCTTTCGCCCTTTGGAAAGTAAATGCTTTGTTGGCATTTGCCGAAAGGTATCAAAAGGGCACCTTTGGAAGTGACATTTGTGAATTATTATTCATGCCAGTTGCCTCCCACCCCATTCCTGAATTAAACACTGGTTGCTTACATCTGTCTTCACGATCTTGTTCTATCAAAACGTATGTCCCAATTTCCCCATTAGTTCTTCTCAACTCTTCTCCACATTTCTCCTAGAAAGCCAATTCAGGGCGAGTGGAGTGGGGGCAGGAGTGTAATTAAACGGGGGCCGTCTGACCAGAATTCCTATACCTTTTAATGGGGCATTTGATTAATCCTTTCCACAGCCGCCATTACTCATGCCTTGATGGAATCTCATTTTATAGTTCTTAATACATGGACCCAATTTATCCACATCACATTGTATTCTAATACTTGTCATCCAAGTTATTAGCTATCTCCTTCTCCGTGTAAAATCCTCAGCAAGTTTGATTAGCTCGTTCCCTGGGGCCGATAGGGAGATAAGAACAGACAGAGTACAATATGACCACCATGGTTTGCGTCCTCCAAGGAGGGCTGCGTCGTGGGAGCAGGAGCTACTTGTGGAGTCAGGTGGAGGGTCTCTGGGTGGGACCCAGGAGCCGAGGCCATTCAGGGCTGATGACTGTTGTTCCTGGCGGGACCCAATCATCATGCAAGTGGGCTCACATCCAAGAATGCTGTCTTCTCCTGTTTCCTCCTCCCCCTGCCTCCCTGTTCCCCATTCCCTTCCTGAGACGTACAGCCCAGAAGCAGTCTTTATTCCAGGACACCGCCTCTGCCTGATTCTTCCTCTCCTAGGGAGCGGGTGACTGGACAATCCCGAATGAGTCCCACAGGATTGCTTACCAGTATCTCTTAATCTCTCTCTCTCTCTCTTTCTCTCTCGGCTCCCAGCAGTCAGCTCTTGCCTCCTCTTCCTTGGACCCAAATGCAAGCCTTGTGACTCATGGACCGCTTCCATGATTTTTAAATAAGGTGACCCCCAAGTCTGCAAGAAAGAAGAGGCTTGAATGGCCCTTACAGGACCGTGGACTCAATGGAGAAGGGAATTGGGAATGCTCCCTTCTTTACCAACCTCTGCTCGGTTTCACCAGGAAACCACCAGGGCCCCGGTGCTCACAGACCCTTCTAGAGCCCCTTGAAAAGCCCCTTCATTACTTTCACAATTTTAGGCTTCCTCTCTGCAGCGGTCTCTTCCCCACCTTCATGGTGGGCAACTCAGAACCGACCATGTGCTGCCTTAGAGACTGGGCCACCAAAGGCATTTTTGGCAGCTGCCTCTCTCTCTCAGGGATGGCTTTCTTTGGAGCGAGGGAACTGTTAGGTCATGGACAGCCTTGCGAAGTCTAAGGCCCTGAGGGGGAGGAGCTAAGGCCTTGTGACAGCCGCTGGAAGTGTCCTCCAGTCTTCAGATGCCTGGAGGCAAGGCTGACAGACAGCCTGACTGGGACCTTCTGAGAGACTGAGCCAGAACCAGTCTGCTCAGCAGCTTCTGGGTTCCCAACCCACAGACCTGAGGCAAGACGATAAATCATTGTTGCTTTAACCTGTCAGGGTGATGCAGGCGATTACAATGCTCCACCTCCTTTCCCTCCTCTCAGCACTTTCCCCCCTCAGGTCCCATCTTGACCTCCTCTCTCTGTGCAGGGGGCCTGGGACCCCTGGAGTCCTCTCTACCATCCCAGGCTGCTTCTGTGCATCCCCCAGAGAGGGGCAGGATGTGAGAGGGGCTCCACAAAGCCCGGACTTGGAATTCCCATTCCTGCCAGCCATGCAGAGTGGTGCCGGAAAAGAGGCGGAGGGCTTTCCAGAGAGAGAGAGAGAGAAAGAGAGAGAGAGAGAAGCCTCTCCAGCCATGAAACCGCCTCTTGTCTCTGCAGTCGGGGCCTAATGACTTCCGTCAGGCTGACAGCCAGCACGAAGAGACTTTGCAACAACGTGTTCCCTTTTGTACCAGCCGCTCCTCGCCCGGCTCGCCCCGGCACCCTCCTTGCTCATCTGCAGCTTCAGGGAAAGGTCACGTCTCGTTCCCAGTCTGCAGTTAAGTGCCTGGGACACCAGGCGGGGGGGTGGGGGGTTGGGGGGGGTGGGTGGAGATGCCACGTGGCTGCCATGCTGCAGGGAGGGTTGCTCTCTGCTCCACCCGCCCAGCACAGCCCCCGGAGTGCAGGGGTGGGGGGCATCTGGTGCTCGCAGGGTGCTCCTGCTGACACAAAGGGCAAGAGGTACCTTTTGATTAAAAAAAAATCAAAAATCGAAAGCGCTCTTTCATCTGGTGAAATCCTGTTCGTGTTGACAAAATCTGACTTAGTTCTCTGGGGCAAGTCGAGAGGCAAATCTCTCCCGAAAGGCTTGGGAAAGGTACATGGGGTCCCATAGGTAATCGGGGGTGGATGATCCTCCCCACCCCACACTCTTGGGCTGATCGTCTCACTCACTCATCTAGAGCAAACAGTTGCACCACATCCTCCCATTAAGTAAACCCCAAGCTGGTGCCCGGCTGCTCCCTACTCCGAGAAGAGTGGGCGAACCCTAAGGCAGAGGGTCTCCAAGCATGGTCTTATGTTCTTGGGACCCCTGTATCAGGAACGCTGGGGCATGGCCCCACAACTTGTGCTTCAACAAGTTCCCTCACCCCCACGCCCCCATGATGCATATGCATGTCTAGAGGCTGCCCATCACATTCTGCCCAGGCCAGAATGGAGGTACCTTCATTCCAAGACACTCGCAAGGCACAATGAACTCGGGGACAACGAAGTGGAATTGTCAGGAATGCCCTTCTCCAGGGGCCTATCCCACTTCTTTCCCCCTCGCTTGATCACAAAGCTTGAAAAGAGCACAGGAATTCGAAGACAGGGATCCTGGCAAAGGAAACTATTCTTCATAGGGAAATCTTGTCCATGGACGGAAAGCACACCGAAATTGTTCCTTCGCAGGAATGATCAGACTCCCCAAATAGTAACCTTTCTAAAGGAAGTCAATGTGTGGTTTTCACATATCATGTACAGCTGACTCAGCCTGCTAGACTCAAAATAAATAAATCAAAAAAATCAAAAGAGGAGTTCACCATGAATGAAAAGCTGAATTACTTCAAAGATTCACTTAGGTATTGTCTGTCTTTTAACGAACAAATTATGCTGTGCGTAATCATCTTCCATGAAGCAGTGGCTTCCTCCTCAGTCACAGACACCCAAATAAGCCAGAGCAGCTCGTACTGGGTGCTTCCGATGGCTGGGCCCTGTGGCGCCCGGCATTCCTTGACTCCTGTGAGGTGGTGTGACCTCATGAAGTAGGCATCGTAAGCACACAGTGTACACATGAAGGACCAAGGGCCTGTCCCCAGCCTGCAGGAATAGCAACCCAGGCCCACCTCTTAACCACATGTCATCAATCCCGCTGTGCTGCCCCTCAGCCCTGCTGGACCATTCTGCTGCCCATTGAAATGATGAATTGGTTGGTCCCACATACTGTCCTCCTTTAATACAAATCCTATGAAGCCAGAGCTGAAGCTGGAATTGGGGGCACTGGTCAAACATTTCTGAAGAAACAGAATGAAAAGAAATCGGAATTACCTCATGAACCCTTTGAAGACCCCCTCTTATATCTTCTTCCTTACCGTAGTCCTCGCTCACTGCCACCTATTAGATTCGAACTCATAGCTACCCGATGGGACAGAGTGTGTCCCAGGCTACCGATCTTTATGGGAGCAGAAAGCCTCATCTTTCTCTCCTCGGAGTGGCTGGTGGGTTTGAACCGTCGACCTTGGAAGAGCAGCCCGACTCATAATCCGCGATGCCACCAGGGCTCTGCTCAGAGAGCTAGGATGGGACAAATGGTTCATCCTCTCGGAGGCACTCTGGAGGAAAGGCCTGGCGATCTCCTTTTGAAGCAGGCATTGACAAACCTGTGGGGCACAGTTCTATTCTGACACATGAGTCAGCATCAACCGGACAGCAGCAGGTGTCTGGGGCTCGGCATTTGTGGCTGCTTTAGAATTGTGCCCCTTAGCACCTCCATGATGACGCTTGCTCACAGAGGCAGCACGATTGGTGCAGAGGCTCTCCTGTGGCTGGGAACCGATTGAGCCAATCCAGTCAAGCCTGAGCCCTGGTGACTGGCTGCTCAGCTAATCGGGCAGCCGTGGGGGCAAACGATATAACCTCTAGCCACAGACGAAATCACAGCGGCGGGGCTGACTGTCAAGGCACACGGTCCCTAGCGTGGGCACGCCCAGCATGCCTGCTCTGTCTAGCTCCGTGCATCCATCACAAAGATCATGTATGGGGCCTCACAGGTCCCTGCTGCCATCACTCAGCCGCTAGACCAGGCCTCTTCATCCTACTGTGTCCTTGGGAACTGCCTGGTGTTCCTGGTTCTAATCCCCTGCCCGTCTGTGCAGGGAGCCACACAGGCATCTTCCCAGCCGGGAACAGAGGCTGCGAGACTCAAAGTGAACAGGACTAAGCAGCCCGCCTTCCTCTCTGGTTTGCTGTAATCCAGCCTCTTCAGGAGAAAAAGCCCAGCCCGGCTCTATTTTTAATTCAGGGGCGCTGCTGGCTTTTGCTGAGAAACTGGTTTGATTGGTCGCATTCTGCGGGACTCTCGACGTTGACAGGTTGAGCTCACAGACGTATGACTCATTTCAGACTTCTGGAACGAGGAACACGCCTATCCATGGCACACCGGCGGCGGGGAGTTCCTGAGAGAGATCTGCATGCATCTAAACAACGGGGCGCTCGACGACAAACACTGGGTGTGTGGTTATGATCCCTCCCAGCTGGACGGCTCCACGGGAAGGCACCGGGACTGACTGATTCCTCGTGCGGACACCCGTATGCCGCCTCATTTATCTACCTGTGACAAGGACGAGCTGGAAGAGAATCAAAAGATGACAAAGTGCTTCTGGTTTTAAAGGAGCTGTGCGGGCTGGGTGGACACCCAGGGGGAAGCGGCTCTCCTGCCAGGAGCCATCACTTCATCCTGTGAGGAAGTCGCATTTTGGCAAACACCAACCAGCAGATGACTGCTGTCTCCTTTCACCAGAGGGTTTAAAGGTGCTTGCTGGGCAGTCACTGGGAAGGCTGCTGCAGCAGGGAGCAGCCCTGCCCACACCGCAGGGGGCCGGGCAGGGAGGCCGGAGACAAGCCTGGCAAGATGAGGAAGACTCTTCCTTCCTGGTGGAGGCAGAAGGTAACAGGGGAATGGCACTGCAGGGTGCCAGAACAGAGATACTGTCTGTCTCAGAGAGGAGGAGGCAAACATTTCCAGGACAGTGGCCAATGGAGCCTGTGCTTGCAGACATAAGCCCCCCAAACCCTGAGAGGCAGGACACTGACCCCTCAGAGCCCTCTCTGCTCGCCAGCCCGGTGGACCAGCAAGGGCTCGCTGACACTCCAGTCTGGAACCTTAACTCCTCCTCCTCTCCATTCGCAAATGCTTCCTCTCCGAGACAGGGCTCTGGAAGTGAAATTCCTGACTCGCCTCCCCTTGTGGTTTCCTCCCCGCTGTGTGCAGGAACCAGCGAACCCGAGAACTGCCTCTCTACACAAATGTGAACATGCTAGGCGCTGTTCTGAGCCTGGTCCTGGTATCTGTGCATTGTATCCTCATGACCGGGAGAAAGGAAGACGGGGCTTTCTGCTCCCACGAAGACTAAAAGTCCCGGAAACTCGCTGGGGGTGGATCTACCCTGCCAAGAGGGTCACTGTGAGTCAGCATCGACTCGCTGGTGGTGAGCGAGTGAGCCTCATGAACACCTTTCTGAGATAGGTGCTGTTATCGTCCCACTTTGCGGATGAACAAACTGAGGTACATTACGGAGATGGATTTGCTGAGGGTCACAAAGCTAGACAGACGCAGGGCTCAGGTCATGCCTGGCCAGCTTGACTCCTAAGCCTGGCACTTTCCGAAGGGCTTCGTTGTCCCTCAGGAGCCCTGGTGGCGCATCGAGTGACATGTTGGGCTGCTAACTGCTAGCTCCGCAGCTTGGACCCCGGCTGCTCCCAGGGAGAAAGGAGGCTGGCTGCTCCCTACAGGCTGGCAGCTTTGGAAACTCACAGGGCGGTCTACTCGGTCCCACAGGGAGGGCAGCTGCAAGTCAGAAGAGGCTCCATGGCAGGTGTTTCGTTTTTGGTTGACCCTCAAATCCAACCCTCCTTTAGGCAGACCCTCTGCCCCCAGCCCATGGCTGACTTCTTGTGAGCAGACTGGCAGGCCTTCCTACAAGGCACCTCTGAGTAGGCTCCAACTTCCACCCTCTTGGTCAGCATGTTCACTGGCTGCCCCACACGGGCACTCTTCCTTCGGGGCTGCAGTGGGCACCGAGCTCGACCCCACGCCTGCGGTGTGAGCACCAGGGCACAGCACAGCTCCACCGCCAACCCTCTGCTGCTTTCTCAATTCAGGTCAGACGCCCACACGTTATTCTTGTTTGCTTTGGATATTCCACCGCGGGGCCCTGCCGGCGTCACAGACACTCTGTCCGCCACCTCAGCAGCGCACCTGTACCCTCCCCGCACACTCCTGTCTCTGGCAAAGCTCCTGCTGCCAGCGACGGATGTTCCCTGCCCAACCTCATTATACATTCCAGCTAAAAACTCCTGCTTTCCGTGTGGCAGTGAGGCATATTTATAGTCCAAAGTACAGGCCACGGCGTTGATGAATCTGTCATTTCTAATAATAGTCTTGGAGCATAACCACCACACCCATTCCACAGGGGAGCAAACAGAGGTCACCGCAAGGTTGCAATCCAGCCCCAGGTGCCGCTTACATAGAGAGACCTCTCTCTTCCGCTCACTCCCTCTCGTCCCCCGCTTCACTCACTCATGGGTGGCCTCGAAATGGGTGTTGCTATCAAGATCAGCTCGTCTTGTATTGTGTCTGTAGGCCAGCTCTCAGAATGCTAACAAGCAGTACTAAGCTCTGATGACAGGGACATCCTGGCTTCGCTCGGTGCCAAAGCCCATCCCAGAGTAGGCTTACATGCTTGGAACACGAGAGTTACAGGTCTCTCCACACCGTTGTCCATCATCAGGAAGCTGGATGAGAGGTTTACTCTCATGCCAGACATGACCAAGCACCGCGGTCCCTCCGTGCCTGCTGAAGTGACCCTCGGTCATTGGTTCAGATGGGAGCCCCTGGCCAGGGGCAGAGAGCGTCTGCGGAAACCTGGAGGCATACTGAGCACGCCTTCAGAGTCACGGCTGTCAGACGGTTGTTCAAAATCGCTCGGGTCCAGTGTGACGGAGCCGGAGGATGGGCTGGGTGCACAGAAAGCAGCCTGGTCAGAGGCTCTGCCATCGTTGGGGATTCTGTACCCCAATCCAACCTCCCCGAGCGGGTGTGTTGCTTTGCTGCTGCTACGCATGTGGTTCCTGGACGTGTCTGTTCGGGGAAAGGGCACCACAGACCCCACCAGGAGTCCTGAGTTCCCGTCCCGACTCTGCCCCGCCCGCTGTGTGACCGGGAACTTACTGGTCTTCCTTGAACTTCCAAGTCTGTTAGAGCAGCTAACACCCAACCTACCTATATGAGCTGAAAGGGAAAGCAAAGCGAGCAAGCTACGAGAGTCTGGGACAAGCGGCAAGATGCAGGGGCCCCTGATGGAGTAACGACGAAGGGAAAGGTGGCTGGAGCCCACCCAAGCGCCCTGTGCGGTCTGTCTCCCAGAAAACAATTCTACTCTGGAAGAACACACGGGCTGCCACAGGTCCGAACGGGCTCTGCGGCAAGCGGGTCAGTTTGGTTTGGGGTGTAGGGTGACCAGCTCACTTGTTCCCTCAGTTGGGCTATTTCTCTGGACAAGCTGTTCCTCTGCTGGGGGGGTGTCTCATCGGAATATCCATTTTGCCTCCTCCCAGCCCGTGGGGAGCAAGTGCTTTGAAGTAAGGGGGCCTGAAGACGGCACACATGTCTCTAAGTTCCTGAAACTCAGATCCCCGAGATCCATGACCCGGGCAATGCTTTTCTCTTTTTTGTGCTCCCCATTACTTTCAATAGGAGCCCCGGGGGCGTAGTGGTTACGTGTTGGGCTGCAAACTGCAAGGTCAGCAGTTCGAAACCACCAGCCGCTCTGCAGGAGACAGACAAGACTTTCTACTCCCTTTAAGAGTGACAGTCTCAGAAACCCACCAGGCCATTCTACCCTGTCCTACTGGGTCGCTATGAGTCTGCATGGACTTGATGGCCGTGAGGTGGGTTTTGGTTGCTCATTACCATTTCCCTCAGGCATACCATGTGCTTGCTGCCAAGCCTCCCAGAGAATCGAACCCCTTCTAGTTTCCCTGCATCAGATCATCGCCTCACAAATATTTCCCGTGACCTTGTTGGTGGCTTCACGCCACCAGCTAATTCTCCTACCTGACAGCTTCTGGCACGTGGTGCTTCGTGAAATAGTCACCAGAAACCCACATGTACAGCAGGACGAGGACTGGCGACGACACAGAGCAGGGAGACTACACCTGGGCCAGCCAGGAGCTGGCCATCTCGGGGTGGGGTGTTTTCCTCTTTAAAAAAGTAACAGCAAGGACCTGCCTGAGACAATGCGATATTCATAAAGGAGAGCAGCTAGGGCTTCCTTCTCTGTCCCGCCGAGAGCGAGAGCTATTTATCACGGACGGCGACTGAAACAGCTGTACGTACACTGCATTGCTCAGTGCTGTAAATTACGGTACGCAGAAGATTAAACGTAAGCCTAATGCTACCCTTGAGCTTCAACAGCTGACCCTGTAAATGGACACCCGTTAAGAGGAGAGAATCATTTTGCTGGTTACTATTTAAAAGATAGCGCGATTAAAATCTTGTCTTAAACATCAATCACCGGGAAGGCGGCCCCTGGCCCTTGGGTAGGCTCTTCCTCGGGGCACTGACTCACGGGACTCACGTCTAAGTCACACGGAACTTGAAGCCTGTGCAGTACTGATCTCGCGGGCACACGGCTGAGGAAGAGGGATGGAGTCGAGAGCGTTCACGGCAGGCTGACTGGGGCAGGAAGGGGGTTTCAGCAAGACTCCTGAGACTGGATGAAAGACCACTTCAGAGGCTCCGAGTGAGCTTGCCTGCTGGTATCTGCTGCTGCGTGAATTGTCAACGACCCCTGACCCAGAGCCCCAACCCCACTGGTGCTGGGGGGATTTTGTCTCCCAGGCCTTGTTCTTCCAAGTGTGCTCTGGCGTCAGCCCCACTTGGAAGACTGAACACTCACTGCCACTGAGTGGATGCTGACTCTGACTCGGTGACTCCTGAGACTGTAATTCTTTATGGGAGTAGAAAGCCCCTTCTTTCTCCCACCATTAGGGAGCAGGCTGGATGTGCTGCCTTTCAAATGGGATTCCCTGGGTGATTCCCATGCAAATGAAGGCACTTCCTGCACATTAAAGACTGAGAAGCAAGGGGCAGGTAAGTATCACAGGAAGAGCGCCTAGGTTCCCTAACTGGCAATCATTACGACTGGCAAAGATGATCACTCTGAGTCCCCTTTCATCCACTCTGACTACAGGACACGGGCAGAAGCTCGACAGACTGGTCTTTATAAGCTGGGGACGATGGATGTAGCACTCTGAACCGAGAGATACGAAAACGCTTCTCTGGGTGTAAAATTGAGTGCGTTCGGGCTGAGCTCAAGCTTCTTAAACCAGTGGGGATGGCGTTAATCCCCTTGTGAAGCAAGTAGGCTGGGAAGGCACTGCCAGTGTTTAGGGCAATGGTTTCAGTCTTGGTTGTAATTACTGGTTGACCTCAAGTGGGTAAAGTATGCAAAAGTCTTTGTGTCCTTGGAGAAGATCCTGAATAATGGGGGGGGGGGGCAATTACAGGTAAGCATGCATGTCAAAAACTTGAAAATGGAAACATCTAGTATAACAGAAATAAAATCTGCAGCAGCCAAGGGAGCAGAGGAAAAGAGACTTAGAATAATTATCCAGGGCAATGCAGATGCAACAGTAAACCAAATGAGAGAATGAGATGAACAAATACAAATGAAAAGAAATCGATCTGGATCCATGCCGAGATCCCAACAAATGTAAATGGACAAAACTCACCTATTCAAAGGCCCGGTCAAAGTGGGCTTTTGAAAAAGGCTAAAAACAAAGATCAGATGAGAAAGGCAAACACATAGTGACCAAAAGAAAACTGGGCAGCAATTTAATCAGATAAAACAGAGCCCGTGGCAAAAGCATTACTAGGGATGAAGAGGCCACAAGTAAAGTCATGGGCGTCCTAGACTTAGATGGATCCAGTCACTGACTCCACGGCCATCGAGTCCATGCTGACTCATAGCAACCCCCGCTGTGGGTTCCCAGACTATTTACAGGAGTAGAAAGCCTCGTCTTTCTCTTACCACAGAGCAGCTGGTGGTTTCGAACAGCCAGCCATGAGGATCTAAGCTCAAAGCTTAACCTCGACACCACCAGGGCTCCTGGGGCATGTACCAGGCATGCACCCAATAGCACAGTTCAAAACCGTTAAGCAGAATCTGTCAGTCATAGGAGAGGTTGTGTTATAACAGATTTAAAATTTCTTTCTCAGAGATTATCGTAAAGCAGACAAAAATGGTGAGGATATAAACAACAAAACAAACAATAAATACGTCAAAACCTGCGCAAGAGAGACTATATAAAATTTCCTATTGCACGAGACATTTACTCACCACCCACTAACTAGTCACAAAGGAACTGTCTTAAGTTATAAATAGATAGCTTACAATCAGCAGTCTCTGATCACTAGAAATGAAATGCAAAAAAAACAATAAGGCTCACCCCCCCTTACATTTGAAAACTAAAAGCCACACTCCCGAATTATCACTTGACAGCAGTGTGATCCCCCTTCCCCGCTCCCTCCCTAATTGGTTTGATTTATCCGCCATTTATCAGGAGTTCCTTAGGAAACAAGAAACTCCCCAGTACCAATCTAGCTTCATTATTTTGCACTTCTAACTCAATTCTTCAATGAAAGGAAGGTGAATCACCTGACTCCCCAAAGAGGAGGGGGCAGTGACAGGGTTTACGATGACCACATGTCCAGCACTAGAAGCTGCTCTGGGCTCCTTCCTCAGACTGTCCCTGCCCACCTCCCATTCCATCCCACCTGATAGCCTTGCGGGGAAACTGCTTGTGGGCTAAGGCGAGTCCTGGAGTGCTCCCAGCACTTGGAAAAAAGGGGCTATGAGATCACTGTTGCATCTTGCAAAGATAGGCACCCTCCCCAAAACAAACAAACAGACAAACAAACAAACAAACAAACAAACCCAAACTCACTGCCAGGGAGCTCATTCTGACTCACAGTGACCCTGCAGGATGGGGCAAACTGCCTCTGGGGGTTTCCAAGACTGCAACTCTACAGAGGAGCGAAAGACCCCTCTTTCTTCCCCAGAGCAGCTGCTGGTTTCAAACTGCTGTCCTTTCGGTCCGTAGCCCAATGCATATAACCACTAGAGCCCCAGGTTTCTAAAAGATCCTGGAAGGAAAAACGCTCCACTGAACAGTTTGTGTAGACCCTTTGCTTCGGTCTCTTCGCAGGGCCAAATACTTCGGAACTACAAGTGGGGAGTGCCTCCTGAGAGACCAGTCCCCAAAGGCATTCCCACACACCAAACCAACACCAGACCGCCGGTCTCTGCCTGCACACTGTGCTGTCGGCCCCAAGCAACTCCAGTGGGGGCTGAATCATTACACATAATATACAAAAAGGGAAAACGCAAATAACCTAAAAAGGCTGGTACACAGGACGGGGGCAGTACTGATCATATCGCACTGCTGGTAAGCCTGCCAGTTCTGTGTGTGTGCGTGTGTGTTGGTCACTGAACAATGAAAAGACAGAACCATCCCTGTGCGGTGGGAGTGCTTTCTTGGTTCACCACCATGACGAGCTATAGCACAAACCAGCTCTCAAGGGCACCCCACTTTCCCCAGGTCGCCCAGTCCCCCCGATTCTCCCTTGAAGCACAGCTGGAGGGGAGTCTTGATGTGAGGACCAGGGTGCATGGGATGAATGCCACAGGTGGTCAGTATCTGACACTGGCAGCTGGGAATGTGGTAGAAGCGTTTCAAAAGAGCACCTGTCTGGTCCCTGGCTCCTTACGTACACTGGCCAATTTACATGCACGTGGAGCTGACAGCCGTGCAGGTACCTGAGATAGGCCTGGCAGGGTCAATGTCAACACAGTCTTCCTATTAATGGGGGCCTACATGGTGCTGTGGCACAGTGGGCTGTGTGCTGGATTACTAACCACAAGGTCAGCAGTTTGAACTCACCAGGCGCTCTGTGGGAGAAAGAGGAGGCTTTCTGCTCCCGTAAAGATTTACTGCGTGGGAGGCTTGTTTTGAGTCAGCATTGACTTGGCAGAGATTTCGTTTTTTGGGTTTCCATGGTAGCGGTCCAGTACAATGCAGGTACTAGTTCAAGAGGGTTCCCTATGGGGTGCGGGGCAGCCTTTTAGAGATGGGCAAGAAGCCACACCCATTCTACACACCGAGCCAAACCTGTCTTAGACCAATGTACCATGGGGAAACTCTTGAGAATGTGAGGAAACAATTCAAGGGGAAGAAAGCTAAATTACCATGATTGCTAATAAGCAAGCAAAGAAGCTGATCAATGAATGGATGCACGCATGAATAACAGGGTCAGTCAGAGACCAAAGCTGAGGCAGGATCCATAGTTCCAGTATTCCAGAACAAAGAAGACAGTTGATTTCTTGGGGAAATAAAACATTATTCTTCATCACAGGTGAAGCGGGATTCATCATAGCACATTTACTGCCTCTCTCACCACTTATCCCCACTCTGGACCTCCTGTTTATTTCCGATGTCTACCCTCAGCAGTAACCCCCCCCCCCATGTCGCCCCCACCCCCAGGCTGCCCTCGTTTGGCAGTGGTGCTTGGCCCTGCGAAGGTGAGGACGAAGGTCTCACAGAGTCCTCGGGGCAGCATTCCAGGGTGCCATCTGTCCTAAGACGCCACATCGATTTACACCATCCTTTTCCAGGGAATAGAAAGTCTTTCATAGTGAACACACACACACACACACACACACACACACACACACACACACAGACTACACACTAGCAGGCCTCTGACTGCAGAAATGAAAATGCTTGGAGCTTGCTTTAGAGACCTACGGTCGTGTCTGTGGCCACCCATCCCTCCAGGCGCCCGGGCTCATCAGATCTTGGAAGCCAAGTAGGGTCTGGCCTGGTCAGTCCTGCTTGGAGAGATCTGAAGGGTCCCCAAGGCAGAGATTTCTGGTATGGAGCACTTTGGGAGGTGACCCAGGACAAAACCACAGGACGCTCTCGGGGCCCCTTGAAACTGAGGTTAAAAGACTACTGTGAGGGCGGCATTGGGGCCAAGGCGGGGGGCAGAGGGGGGGGCAGGTTCTCATCATGTCTGAGTTAAGAGCTGTATGCAACAACGACATAAAACAAAAGAACTCTGCTGCTGAGTGATTACGATGCATGGACCCGGAGGGTCAGAGGTCAAGCAGAAGTGCGGCCTTAGGCTTTCTCTGAAGTACATCACCAGGCCTTTCTCATGAGACACCTCTGGACAGACCTGAACCGCCGGTTTTTTTGGATAGCAGTTGAGTTCACTGTATGCATTCACCCACGGAACACCCCCCACCCCCAAAGAATCCAAACCACTCTGGAAAACCCCGTCATTCTCTAAGTACAGGCTACCTGGTCCCAAATGACCCTTGGTGGTCAATTTCTCCTCGAGGGACAGAAAAAGTCCCGAGACTTCATGTGCACGACAGATGGAAGGGACTGTGTATCTTTATGACTTAGCGTGGGAAAGTTGGACACTGAGAAAGGATGACGGAAGGAGAATGGATGCATTCGGACGACGGTGCTGCGGCACATACTGAAAGACCGTGGGCCGCCAAGAGGCAGCAGGCAGACCTGTCCTGGAAGTACAGCCAGGAGGCTCCTTAGAAGCAAGGATGGAGAGACTTCGCCTTGTGGACTTTGGGCATGTCACCAGGAGACCAGCCCCTGGGGAGGGCATCGTGCGTGGCAAAGCCGGGCGCCAGTGAAGAAGAGGAAGGCCCTCGACAAGGTGGACGGACACTGGCCGTGGCTGCATCAGTGGGCTGAACCACGAGAGCAATGGTGAGCATGGCTGGGACCGGCGGCGCTTTGTTCGGTCGTACTTGGGGCCGCTGGGAGTTGTAACCAGCTTGATGGCACTTACCAACAACGGTGCCTGCGGTGAAATCGGCTAAGAGGCAGGAGACTCCAATGTGAAATAGAGGCTTTCTTTTTAAGGTTTGCTTAGCGCGCTGAAAATGCTAACAGCTACAACGACTCTGACTCTCTAAGGGGGTCTCTGGCACGCCGTGTCTCCTGCGGGTCTGCATCCTCCCAGTCACAGCCCGGGGACCCAGCACAGTTTGCCAACGCTGCTGCCCTGACTGCTCAGGATCCGGAGAATGCCAGTGTGGCCCTTCGAGCCAGCGCGGCCCTTCGAGCCAGCGCGGGTCACATTCTTTGCTCTGATTTAGAGAAAGCCCTGATTGTGACTGGGGCTTTCCTAGGCTGATGCAGCTCTGAGGAATGGAACAGGGCAGCTCTGGCAGAGAACATGACCTGATGAGTCAGAAGTCAGGAGGTCAAGTTAAGCAGGAACAGCCCCCAGAAACCAGCCCTGGTCAGGGACCAAAGCAGCAGCCTCCACCCCAGAGCTCAGGGAGGAGGGGCTGCTTGTCCTGCGTCCACCCTTCCAACTGCATCTGAACAGACATGGCAGTTCCTTTTCCAAGGAGCAGTCTCTCCTGAAAGAATGCACTCGCTTGCAGATGGAATTCGGCTTATTCACAACTGGCAAGATAATTGTGCTTCCTGCTCGCTTCCTCTGGCTTTCCTTCCAAGATTCCTTTTTGTAAAAAAGCACACTGAGGGTGGCTTTAGCGGTGGCACTCACTGTGTTAACTCAGGAAAGAGAATGGGGGCGCCTGCTGGGGCTCCAGGCGTGTGTGTGTGTGTGTGTGGCCATAGCTGTGACACACGGTTTTAGACAAGTGGACGGTGCCAAGAGCAGCCAGCGCTGGGGTTGGAGGAGCTCTTCCGTGTGCAGGTCTGTCACGTGTTCATCAAAACATGTCTGGGCGTCCTCTGAAAGGCACCAGGAGACCGGGGTGTGATTCTTGGCTAAGGCACTTCATGTGCAGCCACGACTTGGCTGTCCACGGAGGCCTGCGGTTGCTGTGATGTTGAACAGGTTTTGGTGCAGTTTCTAGACCAGTGGTTCTCAACCTTCCTAAAGCCACGACCCTTTCATACAGTTCCTCATGTTTTGGTGACCCCCCCAACCATAAAATTATTTTCGTTGCTACTTCATAACTGTCATTTTGCTACTGTTATGAATCAGGAAACCTCTGTGAAAGGGTCATTCAATCCCCAAAAGGGTTGATCCACAGGTTGAGAACTGCTGTTCTAGACCAAGCAGGGTTAGCAAGAAAGGCCTGGCAATCTCTTTCCAAAAATCAGCTGTTGTGGGATATTTCCCCAGCTTTGTCTCCGCCAAAGACATGCCAAACATTAGAGGCTATTTGCCAGCATCTGGTGGGAGGTCAGATGCTCAGAGACATCCTCCCTGAAGGCAGTCAGTTTCCAGACTACTGTCTGGTCCCACCACAAGAGAGGCCTACTCCCTGCTGTGAAGGACAATGGGTTACTTCTCCCTAAAGGCTGGTCCCTGTAGGTGGGGTTCACACCCTACTGATAATTGTTTCCATGGAAGGGCAGAGTACAGGTAAAACCTGCTCAGTGACTTCCAAAGTTGGGCTGCCATCCTGAATCTAGGATCCGCCTATCTTGTCACATGTGTGCCCCCAATACCTCCCCATCTTATTGCGTGGATACCCCTACATCTCTCCCTCTCATTACTGTATAACCTATCATGCAACCCATTCCTGTGACGTATGTCTCTACCTATAATTAGTGGGCTTGCACACCCCCAAAGATATATAAGCCTTGGTTAGCAATAAAGTTCTCTCTCCCTCGGCTCTACCCTTCCCCTCTCCCTCTCCCTCTCCTCTCCCTGGCTCTTGCTCCCCCTTTCTCCCCTCCTCCTTCCCCTCCTCCCTCCCCTGTCCCTTTTCCCCTTGTCCTCCTTCCCCTCCCCCTCTCTTCCGCCCTCCATCTCCCATCTCCATGTGGACTACCAAGGGAGCCCGGTTGAGGTGAGCATGCTACCATGAAATGTGTCTGACTCCATTATTTCAATCTCTCTTCTATCTCTCATGCTCTCTATGACTATTATAATCTATCTATCTATATTAACTGTACAATTGTGCCTATAGAACCCGCGATTAGTTGTGGGGGGCTGGTCTTTCCCCCACAAGCTGTGGTGACTGAGATTCCTTGGTATGGCTCTTCATTTTCATAGTCTCTGTGACATCCTGCGAACACAGTGTAGAGAAGACTTTAACGGGATTGCTCAACATTGTCATTTCAGGGGGATAAGAGTGAGTCATCTCAGAAGCAGGAACAGGGAATTCCGAGACCATCAAGAAAGAAGAGCCCCAGTGGATTGCATGCAAGATCCCTGCCTGAAGGAGCAGAGGCAGCAGAGGTACCAGAGGCCACAGCACCAAGACCAGGAGACAGAGTGCGGCCTTCCCGGCCCAGAGAATAAGTAATAAGTGGAGTACCTTTGGGCAGGAGGCTGGCTTGCAGGGTAGGGTGCCTCTTGGGCATCTTGTCAGTGCCAGAGGAGCTGTGTATACTGGAGCAGGGCAGAGGCCAAGGGGCGGTGTGACCGAGAAGCTGAGGATCAGAGAGAGACACGCTTGCCAGCATGGCTGAGCTTCGGACTCAGCTTTGGACAAAAGAGCTTAGGGCTTATCATGCATTCTGATCCCGACTGTGGTAACCTGTTCACTTCCCTATGAAGCCCCTATAGTGGTGAGCTTTGTCCGTGAGTTCTGTGTGACCACTGAAATGGATTATCGAACCCTCAGAGAAGTAGAGTTTCGTGGGCAGGGTAGCTAGGGTCAGACTAGAACAAAGGAGATGGAGGGTGTAAGCGTATTTGACTTCCGCCTAGCAGGGAGCATCTTTGGGCAGATGGATTCTCCCTCCGTGTAGCTGGAGGAGGTCAGATATGGTCCCGACAATAACAACCCCATGGATCTAAGACAGGAGAGTGCAGGGCTGGGCAGCATTTAGCTCCATTACGCATGGGGTCCAGAGGAGTTGGGGGCAGACTTCGTGGCAGTTAACAATCACCCCATGCCCCATAGCAGGAAGCACGTTTGATGCTGGGACACAGGCCTTCCCATCTCGTATCGATTGATAACTACATGGCCGAGAGATCAGGGGTCTAGGTAACATAGGGAGCAGAACAATTTGGGACAGCAGCTGAGCTGAGCACAAATTCAGAAAAACAGGGCATTGCCAGCTTGAAGAGAGCTCTATTCAGGGCATAACCATGCAGCTATTTGAACTTGGGAAAAATCCCAGGCTTCAACTAAAAAGGCTATTGTCAATGTCAACCACCACCTTTAGATGACCAACTTAGTGGCCCGTCTCTTCTCCTTTCCTTCCACCTCTTGTCATTGGCTGTGGTAGTTACCTAATCTGTTGTCAACTTGAGACTATGAAGAGTGAAGGGGTGGAGTCTAGCCTGTCAATCAGGTTCCAACTTGATGACCTCATTTGGAGGCACTGAGGAGATAAACAGCTTGCTGAAGGCGGGACACACACGCACTCTCCCTATGAGACATTCCTGTTGACAATACTCAGGGAGATGCACTAGAGCCCTGGACCTGGAGAAGCCACATGGAGACCCCCGTCAGTGCTGAGATGCTTCCACTGCCACTGGATCCACAAGGCTTTCCACCCACTGAGCTGTGATTTTTCTGCATTTGGGTCATTGCATGTGTTGGATGAATCTGAAGAGGAATTTATAGGTTGCCATCGGACATATGGGCCAATATTAGACTTACGGACTTGATCTGCACTGGGCTGGGATGTTTTCTTAATCTACAATTCCTCATTATATACAGTTCTTTCCTTATACACATATGAGTGTCTATGAATTTGTTTCTCTCCTCAACCCAGACTGACACATTGGCCACGGTCGGGGAGTGTCTTCCTCTCTTGGTTTCTATCCTCGGCAGGAGCCCTTCTCCCTAACTCCACATCCGTATTTCCCACAGTGGGCAATACTGGCCTGGGAGGGGGGGCGGTGCTCTGGAATAATCCAGGGGAGCTGCAGAAGCAGATACCTACATTTCACCCTAGATTAGGGGCTATAGTATGAAAGTGCTTCATTGCCAGGGAAGCCAGGAGTAATTGGTTTTTTTTTCTGAAAAGGGGAACAGGAAGCCCAATAAGTGTGGGGACCTATGCTCTAAATGGCGGCTCTTCCTGCTTCCAATCCGGGTCACCAACAAATTCCTTCAGCTTCATTAAAAAAAAAATCTTCTGGCCGTATGTACTGCTGTCTGCTAACACTAGCTCTCTTGTAGTTTCCACAAAAGCCAGCGTGACCTTCTAAATACATCAGCAAGAGCCTGTTTCTCTCTCTCCTTCAAAGGCATGCAGCGCCTTCCCGCCCCACCCCAACTCCTGCCTCTGATCTGCAGAACTCAGCAGTTCTGGGCCCCGCTTGCCCCCCCAGAAACCTTGCACGCGCCTGGCCCGCCTTGGTTCTCGCTCTGCCCATCTTCCTGTGCCAACTCTTCCCACAGCTTGCCGGGGTACCTGTCACACCAGCTAGCCCGCCAGAACGGGAGCGTCAAGAGGCCACGGCCTGCTTTGTCTTCTTCACCCCACTGGGCCGAGCCGGGGCCAGAGAAGGTGCTCCATCAGTCTTTCTCAGATAAATGCAGGAGACAAAGCCGTGTGGCCCCCAAGAATGGCATTCTAAGAAATTTAGCCTTTAAGAAATAGTCTTTGATGAGGTTAAATGGAGAAGGGTTGGTTTTTTCTTTTCCCCACATAGAGCTGAATCTAATAATCTGAAGGTTATGAAGAGCTCGTTAGCTGATCTTTGAGTCTGAGTTGGGCCATTACATCGGCTGAGTGCCTATTTGCACTATTTTAACTCATTTCACGGAACACAAAAGAGGAAACTTCACTGACGACAAGGAGCCCTGGTAGTGCCGTGGTTAGGCGGCCCACTGCTAGCCAGCAGGCCAGTTTGTGGTTCAGACTCAGCAGTCACTCTTGGAGTGAAAGATGTGGCAGTCTGCCCCCGGAAAGATGCCCCCCTGGGAATTGTGGGGGGCAGTTCTGCTCTTCACAGGTCGCTGGGAATGTCAGATTCAACTGGATGGAAACAGGTTCGGTTTGGTGTTAGGGTTCCATCAAATAAGGCGCTACTAGAGTTCCTGGATCTACTCATATGTTGCAAATAAATAAGAAACTGCAGGCTGAACTGATGGGGAACCCGGGTAGTGCCCACTCCACTGCTTCGATGAGCTCCTGAGGAGCAAGACGGGCTTTCGACTCCCATGAAAGTTGCTAGTCTTAGAAAGCTCCACAGGCACCTCTACGCTGTCCTAGAAGGTCGCTATGAGTCGGCATGGACTGGATTTCAGTTTATCTTAGATGGATCCCCGGGGGACCAACTCATGTGTAAAACAGCTCAGCACATAGGAAGTACTCCATAAGTGTGCTTCCTTTAACCATCACCATCATTATCTTCCATTAACAAACTAAAAAAGAAGAGTCAAGGTTTCCTGTCAGACCAGCCTGCTAGCCTCTGGGCGAGTCCGCCACGGAAAACTCCGAGAGTGAGAAAGCCAGTCTACTTAGTTGTTGATTGTTAGCATCATGCTTGACTCAAGTTGTAGCAGTTTGTAAATCAACCACTCTTCATTTCCTTCCTTGGGACCTATATTTCCATACACACATGGGAAGTGCCCTGGAATGGAACAAGTGGCAAACATGCTTGGCTGATAACTGATAGGCTGGAGGTTCAAGTCCACCCCGAGGTACCTTAGAAAAAAGTGCTGGTGACTGACTTCTAAAAAGTCAGGCGTTCATCAACCCCTGGGGCACACTTGCACTTTCTCAGCAGAGGCTGCCCGAGTGGGAGTCAACGTGATGGCTGCTGGTGTCATGGGAACATACGATCCGCAGAAACTTGTCTGTTCACACAAGCCCAGAAGATATGAGGAGTTAATTCTGGATGTGGGGCACATGCACCAATGAAGGCCAAAAACAATTCCAGCGCTGAAAAATTCTATAGCAAGAGACCAAACTTTGTCTACATTGTTAAACGGAAAATGAACGCCTGGGTACACTTTCCCCCAAACAATAGTAAAAAAGACCCCAAAAAAACAGAGACTGGAGAGGAAGCGGGAAAGAACACACAGTCACTGTAGCAAATAGAACTGGTCGACATCAACCATTTGAGAAGGTAGCAGGTGATGAAGAACTGAAGGGACTTCCAAAGGGAGCGATCGCTTTGCACTAAAGGCCCTGGGGGGGAAACAAGGCTTCAAGAATTGCCAGCAAAGCAAGTGGAATGTTTCAGAAAACCGATGGAGCCAAGACACTCATTTGGAAGACTGGAAGAGATGTCTATTTGTGATGACTATTCTTAAAGTAAAAAGTGACCCAACAGAAGGTGGAAATTATTGAACATCACCGTAACTATCACACAGAGTAAACTTATCGTGAAGACAGTCCGAAAGTGGGTGCAGCAGTACAATAGGGCGCTGCCAGAAATTCGAGCCAAATTCCGAAGAGGACGTGGAATGAAGGGTATCTCTGCTGATGTTAGATGGCTCTTCGCTGAAAGCACAGAACGCCAGAATGTTGTTTATTGTGTTTCTTTGACGTGACTGTGTGGATCGTAATAAATTGTGGATGATATTGTGAAAAATGGGAATTCCAGATCACTCGATTATGCTCACGTGATACAAAGACCCAGGGGCGGTCATTCATACAAGACAAGGGATTTAAAACCAGGAAAGATGTGTCAGTGTTATATCCTTTCACCGTACTTACGACTTGTTACTGCTCATCTGATAAAGCGGACCATGTGAAGAAGAACGTGGCATCAGGTTTGAAGAAAGACTTATGGGCAACCTGTGATATGCAGGTGATGACACAACCTTGCTTCGAAGATGACACGCAGTACTTACTGATGAAGATCAAAGATTGCAGCCTTCAGTGTGAATTATACCTCAGTGTAAACAAACAAACCAACCCAAACTCACTGCCACTGAGTTGGTTCTGATGCACAGTGACCCTATAGGTCAGGACAGAAGTGTCCCTGTGGAATTCTGAGACTGCCCCTCTTTGCAGGAGTAGAAAGCTCCATCTTTCTCCCACAGAGCGGCTGGCAGTTTTCAACTGCGGACCTGTGGTTATCAGTTCCATGCGTAACCCAGTAGCCACCAGGGCTCCATACACCTCAATGTAAAGAAAACACACATCCTCACAACTGGCAATGTCACAATAAACAAAGAAAAGATTGAAGTTGTCAAGGACTTAATTTTACATGGCTCTACTGTCATGAAAGCAGCAGTCAAGAAACCAAACACTATATTCCAGTGGGCACACCTGCTGCCAAAGACGTCTTTCAAGTGTTCGAATCAAAGAAGTCACTGAGGACTAAGGGGTGCCTGATCGCAGCTATGGGCATTCCCAATCGTTTTCTGTGCACGGACAATGTAGAAGCAAGACCAGAGAAGAATGAATGCCTGTGAATTATGGTGTTGGTGGAGAATATTGACTATACCATGTGTTGTCGGAAGAACAAAAAGATCTCTCTTGAAAGAAGCACACCCAGAACGCTCCGTAGAAGAGAAGGGGGCGAGACTTCATCTTATGTACTTTGGACCTGTTGCCCTGGAGAAGCACATCATGCTTAGTAAAGCAGAGGAAGGGCAAAACAGAGGCATGCCCTCAAGGAGACAGCATGACACAGTGGCTGCGACCGTGGCTTCAAGCATAACAGTGGTAAGGCCGAGGAAGGACCAGGCCGTGTCTTACTCTGTTGTTCACAGGGTCGATCTGAGCTAGAAGCACCCGGTCAACATCTGACAGCGACAATAAGCAAAGAGCTGGTCTAGGGCCACAGGCTCTTGCCGAGCTTAGCAACATCGCCAGGTTTGACAAAGGGTACTTTCGGTGAGACCAGTTTCCTTTATTTAACTTCTATTTGGGTTGGAGCCAACTCAATGGCACCTAACATTATATACTTCTCCAGTCTCATACAAAATGACCTACAATAATATGACTCAAACATTAATCCAACAGATAAATCCAATGTAACTGACCCAAAAGCTCCCCCCCCCCCCAAGCCCCAAGCTCTGCACGGTGGCAATCAACACCTGCAGAAGGAAGTGCTGGCTGGGTAATGAGTCCCTGATGAGAGCTGGGGAGCCCAGGAGGCCACTGACATGGGGGAGGGGATAACTCTCTCAGGGACCAGAGGCACAAGTCAAGGAGAGGTCACCTGGAGATGGCTAAAAGGACAAGAACAGTGTCAGGGACCATGGAACTTCATGAGCCAGGCTCCCGTGGGCAACACTGGCTGGTTCTGAGGCTGCCGGCGGCCAGCCAGGATCAGCACCAGGATGCCTGGGATGCTAGGCTTGGCTCCAGGAGGGAGACGCTGTCACTCACTGAGGCTGAGGCTCAGCCTCTCTGCTGTAGCTCACAGTTCATTAAATTCTACTGCATCGCCATCAACATGCAAAACAGCCACTTGAAGGGCATTCAACATATCACCAGAGAGGAGAATAAAAAACCCTCATGGAGACAGGAAAAAATTAATCCTCTCTTGTCTGTTGAATGGCATCTAGGCTCTTGCGTTCCCTTTTCCGTGGGGCTGAGGGCAGCTGGGGAGTGATGGGGGTGGTCCCTCGGCATCTAGGGCGAGGACCAACGTGGCCAGCTGATTCTGAAGGATGTGCGCATGTGGGCACACCTATTCCCTTCTTTTTACAATTAAAATTTATTTTTCTTAGAAACAGTTTTTTTGAGGTAGAAAGGGCTGCAAGCACATGCAGGCAGTGGGTCTGATGCTTTGCGATGGGAATGGGTCCTCTGTGGGAGCTGGAAGGACAGTGTTCTACATAATGACGGGGCCCAAGACCAGCGCGCACACATGGGCTCGGAAAGTTTCAAAATAAGCATTGGTATGACAAGTGAGGGGTGGCAGTGGTACATTTTTTGGCAGAGGTTCTCAGCTGAGGGCAATAAGAGACACTGGCAATGTCTATCCATGGTTTGGGTTGCCATGACCGGGGTAAAGAGGGGGAGTGGGGTGGCGTGGTGGGAAGGGGAATGCTACTCACATCTAGTGGGTAGAGACCAGGGATGCTGCTGCTGGTCTGCCGGTCATGCACAGGCAGCCCTGCAGCCCCACAGCCCACAGGACAGCCCCACAGTGCTACAGCACACAGGACAGCCCCACAGTCCTACAGCACACAGGACAGTCCTACAGCACACAGGACAGCCCCACAGTTCTACAGCACACAGGACAGTCCTACAGCACACAGGACAGCCCCACAGTCCTACAGCACACAGGACAGCCTCACAGTGCTACAGCACACAGGACAGTCCTACAGCACACAGGACAGCCCCACAGCACACAGGACAGCCCCACAGTCCTATAGCACACAGGACAGCCCCACAGTCCTACAGCACACAGGACAGTCCTACAGCACACAGGACAGCCCCACAGTCCTACAGCACACAGGACAGCCCCACAGTCCTACAGCACACAGGACAGCCCCACAGTCCTACAGCACACAGGACAGCCCCACAGTCCTACAGCACACAGGACAGTCCTACAGCACACAGGACAGCCCCACAGTTCTACAGCACACAGGACAGTCCTACAGCACACAGGACAGCCCCACAGTCCTACAGCACACAGGACAGCCCCACAGTCCTACAGCACACAGGACAGCCCCACAGTCCTACAGCACACAGGACAGTCCTACAGCACACAGGACAGTCCTACAGCACACAGGACAGCCCCACAGTCCTACAGCACACAGGACAATCCTACAGAACACAGGACAGCCCCACAGTCCTACAGCACACAGGACAGCCCCACAGTCCTACAGCACACAGGACAGCCCCACAGTCCTACAGAGCCATAAACAACATCATCCTGCACTCTGTAGTAATCCTAAGTGCGAATTCTTTGGACAAGACTTTCCTAGATATCTTTGTTGTACCTTTATCATCTGGCCAATGATAGCTTATTTATTTATTCATTTATTTTTAAAAGCACACAGTTGTTCCACCCAGATATTGGTAAGTATTTTCCACATGCGATTTCCTTCTTTTATCACAACCTCGTGCGAGAAGCCATTCTGGCCACGTTAAGAATATGGACATTTCGGCACAGAGAAGCCCAGCAGCCTGCCTGAGGCCACACAACCGTCAAGTGGTGGCGCTGACGTCAGCTCTCTGCACACTGAGTCCAGCGGGGCAGCACATCTCAGGATGACCAGCTGCTGAGGACGGGGTGCCGGCTGAGTGGGCCAGGGGCCTGAGATGGGGCCTTTCCTTTCTCTCTCCATGACTCTAACTTAGCCACCCACCTAAGCACCTTCACAAACAAAGCAACCCCCTGGAACCCGAGCTCTCCAGGGTAGAGGCTTAACAGTTGTAGATGCAGGTAGCAGATCCAAGAGGCCAGCATGGGTTGGTGGCACAGGCTGGGTGCCCGGAGGCGCTCTACCTCCACGCCACGTGGAGGGGCTCCTGAGCAGAGGCCGCTCTTGCTCTGGTGTCTGGGACGACCCCAGCTAGGGGCAGTCGATGGGCTGTCTAGGGTGAACGGCCCTCCGCAGGGGCCCAGGGTGACCTGGAGCCCCGTGCTGTGTCCACGCTGGAGCTAATGGGAGTGCAAACCAGGATTTGTCAAGCAAGTGCAATCGCAGTCAAGGCGACAGTGCCTGCCTGCGGGAGAGTGGGGAGTGCGCCATGAATCCCGGGCAAAGCCCCTAGGCTGACCTCTGAGTTCACGCCCCGGAGACAGGGCGGACTGGAAGACAGGAAGCACTCGACCAAATTGTTCCCCTCATTTTTCAGAAGACACATTCAAGTTAATAAAAAGGAAAGAGGCCTTCCTTTATTGACAAGAGTAGCCACCCGCTCTTTATTCCCTCACCGTGCGCCAGGCAGCGGCATTTCCAGCCCTGGCAGCAACTTTGCAAAGGGGGCCCACAAAGGTCAAGGAGTTTGCCCAAGGTCACACAGCCAAGCACGCGTTCGAGTCAGGATTCTCACCCAGGATCATTCGACTCCCAAACACAAGGTAAGGCCTTCCGCTTGTCATGCGACCATCAATTTCCTCAGAAGCAAATACCTCCGTGTGTGTGTGTGTGTGTGTGTGTGTGTGTGTGTGTGTGTGTGAGCGCGCGCATTAAAAGGCAGTGGAATTTCTCGAAGGCCCCTCGTGTGTAGACAGACATGAGGGGGCTTCAAAAAGTTCTTGAAAAAGAAAAGCCCATTACCTCTGAATTCCACTTTTCCATGAACTTTGAAAACCCCCCTCATATGTACTTGTGCATGGGAGTGGCTATGTGTGGGGGCAGGCACCCCCAGAGCCGAGCTTCACTTGTTACAGATGCCGTATTTCCGAATGTGCCTACTGGCTAACATTTATCTTCAACCTCGAGATCAATAGTTGCAGTGGTTTTTCCAGTGATGTGCACAGAGCACCTTCCCAGCTGAGGCTGGACAAGGCTGGCTGGGTGCCCGAGGCGGACTCTCTACAGAACAAAACGGGTTCAACTATCGAGACATCGAATACCCTTGTGTTTAACGGAAATGACCAGTACACCAGGAGCATGACAGCTGCCTTGATCCACGTGGTCCCTGGACAAGCCCCCCCACCACATCATCCTGAAAACCTAGAAATCTAACCCCAGGGGTCAAGAATGAGCCCGTGGTTCAACCCGCTGTCCTTTCTCGAGGCAACAAGCCTGCGGTCTCAGGGCTGACAGAGGCTGAGCTGAAATGTGAGCCCAGGAGTGCTCATCCAGGCAGTGTCCCCCCTCACTGAACACAGTGGCTGCTTCCCAGGGCCAAGCTGAGGGGGTGGGAGACGCAGGGTCAGGCAGGTAGGTCCCAGGAGATTGGAGAAGGCAAGCCACAGAAAACCCAAGTTTGCGAGGAAGGTGGGAAGAAGCCCAGGAGAAGAGAGTGGGATGGATGCTAAGATCGAAGCAAGCCTCGGGAATTGGTTTGTCTGTCCACGTTCTCTTTGTCTCTTCACACCGACACATTTCAAAGGTGTTTTCGGAGCCCTGGCGGGTCGAGGGCAGCAGGGAGACGTCAGGAAGACGTGAGGAGGAGGGGGCTTGAGCTCCCACCCCAATGTCAACCCCAGCAGCTCTGCTGCTCGGCGTTATTGACTGGGAGTCGATTTCACACAGACACATGCTCTGCTACTCTGAAAACCAGTCTGAAGCCTCATCTTGCGATACGTGTCTGGGGCTGGGCCTTAGCGTGGGGAACGAGCAGGAAAGCCATGGGCTCCACACCAGGTGGCAGGGCAGGGCTGAACCTGCAGGCTCCAGAGACGCTGCCTAAGTTCAAGATCAGGCCCTGGGGCTGCCCTGCCCAGCTCCGACCTCCCTCAACTGTGACTTGGGCATGATGTGGCCACCTACTTGGAAGGGCTGGCCAGGGTTACCAGCTCAGAGATAATGGAAGGCGCTGCCTGACAGTTGTTGCCACCGGGCCAGTTCCGACTCCTGGTGACTCCATGCGACAAGAGAGGAGGTGCCCCAGGGGATTTCATAGGCTTTAATCTAGAAGAGTTTGAACCGTCCACCTTCAGTTAGCAGCCAAGTGCTTCATCCCTGCTGCCAGGTCCTTGCCTGGCACTCAGTCAGCCCTTCGGCACTGTTGGCTGCAAGTGAGCGGTTACTGGGGCAGGGCACACGGCATTCTTTTCGACCGGCTGGAGGCAGCAAGGTCACTCATGTGGTGGTGAGGTGCTGTGGAGTGGGTGCGGAAGAAAGGAACTCCGCCAGGTCGGTCCCCACCGCCCTCACCATGGTTCTTCGGTTTGAGCCCACCGTGGCAGCCGCCGGTGTCAATCGTCCTGGGCAGGGGCTTCTTGTTCGCTGCCCCTCTACTTTCCCAAGCCTGGTGCCCTTCTCCAGACACTGGTCTCTCCTAACATGCCCAAGGTCCGTGAGAAGTCTCCCCATTCTCGCTTCTAAGGAGCATCCTGGATAAACTTCTTCCAAGGCAGATTTGTTTGTTCTCTTGGCAGTCCACGATACTTTCAAAATTCTTCTCCAGCCCATCGTTCAAATGCAGCCATTCTTCCCTGGTCTTCCCCATTCAATGTCCACCTTCCGCATGCATATGGGGTGATGGAAACACCATGGCTTGGGTCAGACCCATCTTCGTGCTCAAAGCAGCCTCATTGCTTGACAACATTTTAAAGAAGACTTCCCTGATGTGCGTAGTAGAGTTACCCAATGCAATGCAACATGAAGGTCAATCAGATGAAGTACGAGTCAAATAAGCAAAACCACGAACCTACTGGGGGTGTTGTTATGGAACCCCAGAGGTGGTCCCTGGCCCCGAAGAGCTGCTGTGCTCTGAGCCCTGGCTTGCTTTCTCCTGGCCTTGGACAACACCACTGTACCACTGGGGTACATGTCTGAGTGCCTGGGGTGCGCCCTGCTGAGCCGTAACTGTGTCCTCCAGCGCAGCTTGTCACCTGACTCGGAGCGAAGCTCATTAGACACTGGGATTCAAGTGATGAGGTCAGTCACCCCAAACTAATTTGCTGTCACTGCTCAGAGCAGGTGGCCACAAAGCTCTTGGCTCCCCCTCTAAGCTCAGGCGTGGAGACGGCACCAAACGGCCCAGGGTAGCAGGAAGCACGTGCGGCGGCTGTGCCCAGGCCCTGAGGCCTCCTGCTCCGGCTAGCGGTAGCCTGGCCCTTTGGTCAAATTCTGTAGGATGCAGTGGGGTCCCAGGCCCCTTTCAGGTTCCCTCCATTCAAGACTCTGCCTAATGAGAGAAGTTCCCGGAGATGGATCTGACAGAGCATAAGCCCCACGAGAGTTGAGGCACCTCTCTGTACCCCCAGTGCACATCCCTGTGAACGAACGAATGCACCGGCACTCGCTCATCCAGCTGCTGTGCGGCGCTCAGCAGGCAGACAGAAGCAATTGGCCACAAGGCTCCCCCGTCAGTTGCTGAACAGCGAGCTGTGGGAGATGTCACCACTGTCCTGCTCTTGATTCCCCCACCAGTCACCTCGGCCAGTAGCACCACCGCTGAGCCTCGGTCTGGCTCCTTCGGGGGTGGGGGGTGACCTTGCCTTGCTCCCGGGCGGAGGGGAGGGCCATTTGCTACAGTGCACTGAGCAAGAAAGTCAGCTCACGAGGCAAGCGCGGCCTGCTCTTTCCACGCTCCCTGCACTGGAAATGAAAATGTTAGCGTGGGAAGCATCCAGCAACCACCGCTCCCAAGAGAGCCAAGGAAACCAAGACCCCTAGACAGGCAGCAAGCAGCGCAGAGCCACAGAGTGGGCGCGGCGAGGGGCCCTGCACCAAGCTCTTTCTACCGTACTTCCTAGCCTGCTGTGTTCCAGTGCAGGCCAGACAGCGCTGTAATGATACCCAGAGATCAGTGCCTGTCCGTCTTACCCAGACACAGACCACAGCCAGCACAGGCTCGGGGGATGGAGCTCCAGCTGGGCACCAGTCCAATGCTCAGCTGCTCACTGAAGGGTTGACAGTTCAAACCCACCAAGGGCTCTGCCAGAGAAGACACCTGACTGCGGACGACGTCCTTAAATAGGACGGCGAAGAAGACCCTCCCGGGCAGCCTGGCTCCGTCCTCCAGGGATGCCATGAAACAGAACCGACCCGATGGCGTGCACCAAGCGCAGTCTAGAGTGCCTGGATGGACAGCACCCACGACACACGCCTACATATAAACACACATGCATATCCATGGACATGTGTGTGTGGGGGGTGGTTAGGTCGGAGGGAGGCTTCCAAGAGCTTTCGGAAAAGCGTAATGCCTTTTCCCCACACGCTTCTTATGCCTGGTTATTAGAGAGCATCCATTCTTATCTGAAAGGGCGGTGGAGAGCCAGAAACTGGGAGTCTGAGAAAGAGACAACGTGTGTGCTTTGCAAACGCACGCTCAACAGTACGTCGGCCTCAATCGGTTTCCCGCGCACACTACCTTCAACGACCGAGGAGGGCACCTGGCCTGCTTTCCACGGGGGCGTGGCTGCAGCGTCTGCAGGGCTCAGCGGCAAAGGACAGCCCGGTGGGCGGGGGAACATGAGGGACCTTCCACCCCGAGAGGTGAAGTGACTTTCTGTCTCAGGTCAAACGCTGTGCATTGGTTCCGGAGGGAGCGGTTCGTGGACTTGATCTGTCCCGGGTTCACACCCCAATGGGGGTGGGGGTCTGGGAATTCTGTGGATCAACTAAACCGAACACAAGGGGCCTTCAAAAAGTTCACGGCGAAATCCGTTATCATCTGGCTCCCTTGTCCCCACAGACTTTTTAAAGACTACCCCCAAGTCTTCCAGAGAAGCACTGCACACCCCACACAGCGGACCGCTCGGTAAGCAGGCCCCTCAGCATCGGTCCCGGAGAGCCGCAGGCATATCCCCGCTTCTCTCTCCGCAGAGGCAGGTGGATGGCTTCAGCCCTGTTCCATCTACCTGAACAAGACGCAGCTTTCCTCTTACTGGTTCTGACAGGCCAAGCAGCCCGGCCGAGGGGCTGGCACGCTATGGTAGCGACCCCGAGAGCAGAGCGGAGGCAGCTGCCCCAGGCCGTCTGCCCCAAGCACGTGTGGAGGCCGACGCAGGAGCAGATCCTGCCAGGAGCCAAAAGGAAGGCGCCTCTCCCAGGCCCGACGGCTGCAGCTGGGTCCCCGACACACACACACACACACACACACACACACAGCCCCCAAGCCAGCGGTCCACTTACCGCAGTGCGACTGGAACACCTGCGGCTTGACGACCTGGTTACAGGCACTGCACACCACCAGGTAGAAGTCGTCATGAGCTGGGTAATGGCCGAACAGGTGCATATCTGTGGGGGAAATGAAAACACCAGCAAATGATTCTGATTTTCTTTTTTTTTTTAAAAAGCAATTCTGTCTCAGAAGGGGTAGTGTCCTCTTCTGGGGCCAGTGTTTCCAACAAGACTCACACAAATGCAATGCTGTCTGCTACTGGGAATGCAGCCCGTCAGAACACAGCTCCCCGACTCTCAGAGAAGCAATCCACTCAGACTCAATGTCACTGCCCGCACAGAACGGGCTGCTCAGCGCAGGGTGGCCCGCTCCGAGTGTCACGCATGCAGGGCTCCTGAAGTCTCGCTGAGAGAGCCCGAGTGCTAGCTGAGATCCAGCGACGCTCTACCGCAGTCGTTCTCAACCTGTCGGTCCCAACCCCTTTGGGGGCTGAACGACCCTTTCACAGGGGTCGCCTGGTCCACAACAGTAGCAAAATTACACACAGTGATGAAGTAGCAATGAAAATAAGTTTATGGTTGTGTGTGGGGGTGTCACCACCACATGAGGAACTGTATGAAAGGGTCGCAGCATTAGGAAGGTTGAGAACCACTGCTCTCTCTAGTTCAGGATGAGGGGGGACTCTCCCAGACCCATTCCTACTTAAGCAGAGGTCTCTTGGTTGGGCAGGGGGCATCGGGCACAGAATGAGGTGTCATCTCCACCTCGGAGTTCACTGGGGGTTTCCCACCACCTGAAGGAGAAGCCAGGGCAAAAGGAAGTTTTCCTTTGCAGCCTCCCTGTCCACTACTCATCTGCTCTCTGCTTCTGCGTGCTCTACTTGAGTGGCTGGCACTGTGCCTGGCGCCGAGGGTCCCTGGTGGAAAAGAGTGACGACTCCGCTCTTCCGGAGCGCATGGGAGCAGAAAACGTCATTACGACACCAGCAACGATTGAGCTGTACTTCATGGCAAGTTCAAAGGCGATGTTGCGCAGCGTCTTAGGAAAGCGTGGGGTGGGGGTGTCTCATCTAGTCCTGGGGGCTGCAGAGGGCTTCCCTGCGGAGGGGGCATCCCAGCTGAGACCTGAGGATGAGCAGGGGTCCGAGAGAAAAAGATCCAGGGGCGCAGGGGGGAATATTCACACCCAGGGACCCCTGCTCATCTGAGGAAGCACGTGAACGGGACTCAGGAACAAGATGGGAGTTTGGGGGAGGGAGATGCGGCTGGAGAGGGCCCAGAACCTGTAAGCCTTGTAGACCGAAGTAAAGCTGTTGAACTTGATTTTAAGAGTAACATGAAACTACTGGGGATTTTTAAGCGAAGATGAGCTGCGGCGAGATCACGCACCGTGAAAAGATTAGTGAAGAAAGAGATCGGTTATGCGGACACACGGTACTTCCAGTTCAAAGCATTGTTACTCCTACTGGCCAGAAAGTAGAAGCCCCCCCCACCCCCTACGTGTGCACCAACTGAGGAGCACCCGGTGGGCGGGCCACCGTGGAGTGTCCTTTGGGAATAAAAAGGAGTGAAGTACTTAGGTGGATAAACCGAGAAAGATGTCAGGCCCCGCCCTCCAAATCAGAGAGTGTAGGATTCCACCAAGCTACGGATCGTAAGCAGGAAGCTGCACCAAGGATTCTTTTTGCCCTTCATGACACTGCACCTGCTCACTCCTCAGCGGCAGCAAGGGCTGTATGATGTGACTTTTGTTGGGAAACCTTATTAGGACACCCCCCCCCCCCCGCCCGCATCTGCTGACAGTTGTGACCTTGCCCCCTTGAACTGCTTTTTGTTCCTTACACTCAAAGGAAGGCAATTTGAATTCCCGGAGGATGAGAAACACTGCTGTCCGTCCGGGAGTTGGGTTGGCTTTCCCAGGGACGGTTAGAGAGGAGGAAATACTGCCGGGCCTGGAGACGCTGCGGGGGGCGGGGGGCAGCTACAGGAACACACTTTACGATGTTTGCGTAATAAAGGTTTCCATTTTGTAGAGAGTTTTTAAGTGCACCTCAGACATATAGGTCCCTCCCATCCCTGCTTCCTTTAACATGGAAAAAAAACAGGAGGTGGTCGGAACTCAACGGACTTATTCAATGAATATTGACTGAGCTGTCTGAAAGTCTTTCTACAATAAGCCAAGCTACGAAGGAAGAAAAGTGCACAATGACTTAAAAGCACACAGGAGGTGTTGCAATCCCTTCTTGAGCACTGATTCCAGAAGCCGCAACAAAGTGTGGGGAGGCTAAGACAGACACTGTAGACTGTGGTGACGTGTCTTGCCTTCATGCCTTTATGGGACATTTTTGATAGCCCGTCAGGGGGCTGTGAGGACTTCATTTGATGCCTTACTCCCAATTTCCTTCAGAGCCTGTAACTGCTCTCCCTCTGCTTCCATTTCTCTCTCTCTTTCTCTCTCTCCCTCCCGCTCATTCTTTCTCTCACACACACCCATCTTACATCACTGAGCTGAAAGTAAAGGTTAGGTTAGTCAGAGATGGTGGTCACCTTGGCGGGAGGGGTCCCACTCCAGGCCCCGCACTCAACTTGGATTTTTCTTGGTGTCCCTCCAGGGAAGTTCCGACCTTGTACGTGTCTGCTCAGAGCGCATCTCTGTGGAAGGGGCGAGGACCTGCGTGTCTGCTTGAATTATTCCCCAGTGAATCAACCAGGGGTCCTTTTACAGGTAGCTCAGGCTTTGCGAGCTGGGCAGATGGGAGCAGGGTAAGAGTCCTTGGCTCTCGGATAGCATGAGGACCACCACTTCACGTGGCTAGTGAGCCGCTGCCTGTTTGGTTAGATTGATGGCAGCTGGGGGTGGGAGAGGCAGGGCAGGGAGAGAGGCAAACCAGAACACCAGGCATCATGGTAGGTACTCCGTTCAATCATTTTCTCTCTCTCTTCCGAGAACCTCTCAAGGAAAACATCCAGTGCACAGTCTGAAATAAAAGCCATCGTGGGTCGAGATGGGCCTGCAGCAGCTCATGAGAGCCGACTGTGTATTTCTCTTCCCAACTCTATGTTCAGTGATCTCACACTGGTAGCTTATAATTGGCCATGGTGGGAATTTTTACCAGGGAAATGGGAAAACTGGAGACACCACAAATCAGGGTGGTTCTTTTCCCCTTTTGGAGAGTAGGTTGCCAAACATTTACCAGCGCACTGTTGGACCAAAAACATGGGCAAAAAACCAAACAAACCCCAAAGTGAAAACTATAATTGTGTCTTGGTTGTCTAGAGCAGCTGCAGCAGAAATATCATGAATGGATGACTTCAACAGACAAAAGTATCCCCTCACTGCTGAGGGTGCTAGAAGTTCAAATCCAAGGCACCGGCTCCAAGGGAAGGCTTCATTGCTCTGTCGCACTGGGAGAAGAGCCGTGTTCCCTCTCAACAACTGCGGGTTTGGTATTCTTGGGAGATCTCCATGTGTCTTGGCATGCGTCTTCCCATGGATCTAGGAGGTTCTTGGTCGAGAGACGATGGGCCCAAAGACTCACCGTCCTTGGTTCTCTACTTGCTTGTCTCTCACTTTCACCTCTTATGAGGTTCAAGGAGATTCAGGCCACACCCCAGGGAAACTCAGAAACTTGCCTTATACCGGATCCAAGCTGTGACCTGAGTAAGAGTGTGACTCTCACATCCTTACATCTGATTGGCTGATCACATCAGATCAGGTCATGGGGGAGGGGGGGGCGGGTGGGTGACTATACCATTATAAAACTGCTAAATTATGAGACTCATGACCAGTCAAGTTGACACATTTTTTGGGAGGATGTGGGGCACACGAGTCAACCCATGATACCTTGCGATAGCATCTGATCTATGAATGTATGTCCTTCCAGACTTTTATGTAGTGTTGCTCAGTGATAGAGATGGCCTGCTCCATAATGCCTCTGGGGTGCAATATTGATGGAGGCACGTTGTCACGGGTTTCTCCAGGGTTGCTCCAATGGCCAACCTTCCCGTTAGCAGCCAAACGCTTAGCAATCACAGCAACAGAGTGCTCCTTTCATGTGGCAGCATGATCTCATTGAACCCACACAACTAGCCCCCCATATAGTCTTCGCCCCACAGTCCCCGTGAGGAGATGAAGGTAAAGTAGTGTATCTGCCATTCTGGGTCGGTGCTTGGCAAGGCACACATGATTCCAGAACACGCTGGTTTCTTCCTCAGGAAGCTGCTTTAACCACAGCACAAGGCTCCAGGGAAGCTACTGGCTGAGCAGAGGCCTAGGTCAGAAGGTGGGGCTGGAGTCTAGTGTCCGTTAAGCTGTGCAATCTCAGGAAGGTGCTTCCTGAGGATCGGTTCTCTTATCTGCAGAAGAGGGTTCACAGTCCTTGCCTGATGACATCGCAGAGAACTCTATGGGGGCAATTCATTGCTTTCACATGGGGTTGCTAAGAGTCAGAATTGATGGCATATAACACAATTACATGAAAGTCTGCAATATATATATACACACACACACATATATACATATATATATATATCATATGCCAATACCAAGGTGTGAGGGACTGAATTGTGTATCTCCCCCAAGTGTGCCAACCTGGCTGAGCCATGGTTTCCAGTGGATTGGCAGTTATCAGTTATGCAATGAAGCAAACTGGCAACTGTGTGATGATGTGCTGTATGTAGTATATACTCGAGTATAAGCCTACCCGAATATCAGCTGAGACACCAAATTTTATGACAAAAACTGCAGAAAAAATGTGCTGAAAAAACTTGGCTTATACACGAGTAGACCCAGTAATCATCTTCCAAGATGTAATCAGTCAGTCAGATATAAGGGGATCAGGGTCCCAGTCCTGATCAAATGTAGGGGCTGGGATGTTTCATAAAAGGTTGTACGACCTTGTGTCTTCTTCCAGGAGAGATTTAGGAAGAGCTGGAAGGACGCTCTAATGGAGGTCAACCACCCTGTCATTCAAAACAAGTTCTCCCTCCAGGCCTGGCTCCGCGTCCATGCTTACATTCGGCCTCTAGTCACTCACAGCAGACTTCCTGGGAAGGCTGGTGGCTTCTCGGGCCTGTGGAACCCCACATGTGAGAATTATGAACAAGTGCATATGCAGACAGGTGGTGGCTGAGAGGCACCCCCAAATGCTCTCTTTCTGGGAGATGACTGCATTCTGGGGAAACACGCATGTCAAGACCCATGTGTTTCAAACACAATGTGCAACCCTCTCCCAGAGAGACTAAGCCAGACCGGTCTGTTCCGGACTGTTCCCCTCCTGCAAGTGGCTGGACTGGGACCAGGAAGGGTGTGGGTCCCACCCCAGCCTTCTCAGAGTCACTCTCCGGATGTGATCAACGAGCTCCACTTGGCAGCCGGGGGACGCCGAGACGCCCTTGGTGCTTTTCAGATGTTTGGTCCACCTATTGCACGCACACGAGTCCTGGTGCGGCAGTGCGTGAGGCAGCCAGCTGCTAGCCAACAGGCTCGTGATTCGAACCTCGCAGCTGCCCCCCTGGAGAGAGCTGAGGCAGTCTGCTTCTGTAACGGCTGGAAACCAAGGGGCACTTCTACTCTGTCTGATAAGGTCACTCTGAGTTGGAATGAACCCCAGGGCAGTGAGTTTATGATACACATAAACATCATGTCTATCCATCCATGTATCTATCAGCTAGCTACCCCTCCACTCACCATCTATCACTGAAACATGTGGGTTGCATTCTGAGAGCTGCTCTCCCCCTCATTTCCTTTTGTTGTACTCTGTTCTATCTCATCTCAAACAAACAAACCCAAACAAAACAACAACAAACCCGCTAAGCAAACTGGCGATGATCACTAAAATAAGGCCATCTGAACCACTACCCAAGGTCTCACAAGCAGGCAATGACCCTGTCAGCCAGAGTCACACAGTGCCATCGGCTTTCCAAGGCTGTTCGTCTTTAGGAGCAGACTGCCACATCTGTCTGCTAGGGAGCAGCTGGTGGGTTTGAACCACCAGCCTTTTGGTTAGCAGCTAAGCAGTTGAAGCACTGCCACACGGGGCTCATGTGTATGTCATAGGTGGGGGGGGGTCAACATTTCAAAAATTGCCGACCTACGAACAGAGGACACAACCTTGCCTGCTAAAAGTGAGGAGGACTAGGAGCCTTTGCTGACAAAGATCAAGAACTGTCGCCTTCAGGATGGATGACAACTCCACGCCAAGTCCTCACAGCCGGCCCAATAGGCAACATCGCGACAAATGGAGAAAAGGTGGAAATTCTCAAGGATTTTGTCTTGCTTGGGCCCCCAATCAATGCTCACAGAAGCGGCAGTCAAGAGATGTAAAGACAGTGAGTGCACTGCGTGGAGCTGCTGCCCCAGACCTCATTAAAGTGCTGGAAAGCAAGGCTGTCACTTTGAGGACTAAGGTGAGTCGGACCCAGCTCAGGGAATCTTTAATGGCCTCATGGGCATGTGAAAGACACACACTGAATAAGGGAGACTGAAGATTCTATGCCTTTGAATGGCGCTGCTGGTGAAGAATATTGAAAATACCACAGACAAACAAAAGAACAAACAAATCCGTGTTGGAAGAAGGACAGTCAGAATGGTCCTTAGAAGCGAGGATGGAGAGACTTCTCACATACTGTGGACGGTATCAGGAGGGGCCATTTCCTGGAGAAGGACGTCAAGCTTGCTAAAGTAGAGGGGCAGTGAAAAATGGAAGGCCCGTTAAGATGGACTGACCCAGTGACTGCAGTAGTGGTCGCAAACACGAGAACAGCTGTGAGGATGCGGCAGGACTGGGCAACGCTTTGTTCCATGGTACGTCAGGTTACTAGGGGTCAGGACTGACTCAGTGGTACCTAACAACAAGAGGTAATGGAGGGATTCAGTGGTTGAACTGGGCCCGTGAGTTAGTTCATGATTCCCAGGGCACCAAGCGGGTCCTCAGTGACCACTGAAGTCTCTGAAGCCCTGACTGAGTGCCAGAGTGGACCGGCTCACCGAGCCAACGGTGCATGTCTTCCCAACAAGGCATCCAGTGACATCATGCTATTAGCTTGAATTGGTTGCCAGGTAGTGTTTACACCATGGTAATGAGCATTGGGTTAGTCCGGAATGACCACAGAAACAAATCTAGGGAGACACTCATACACGTATAAGAAAGAGTTTTATATATAAGAGCAATGGAATATTGAGAAAACATCCCAGCCCAGTGCAGATCAAGTCCATAAGTCCAATATTAGCCATATGTCCGATACCAATCTATAAATTCTCTTCAGACTCACGCAATATATGCAATGACACCGAATGCAGGAAGATCACAGGCCAGTGGGTGGAAAGTCTTGTGGATCCAGTGGTGGTAGAAGCATCTCTGCGCTGGTGTGGATCTCCAGGTGGCTCCTTCAGCATGGTTTAATCAGCACAGCTCCATGCGGTTTTTCCACAGGAATGTCTTGCAGGGAGAGTATGTGTGTCTGGCTTCTAGTGAACTACTTATCTTCTTAGTGGCTCCAAATGTGGTCATCAAGCTGCAACTTGATTGACACGCTAAATTCCACCCCTTCACTCTTAAGTCTCAAGTTGACACCAGATTATGTAATTACCACAAGCATTCACTACAAACCAGGGCTTCTGCTTTAGAGGCTGGTCGCCGACAGTCTCCAGCATCCAGTGACTTGTGCCCACTCAGATGTTGCTCTCCGTGGATCAACTTACCCAGCAAAGAAACACAAAGAAATGCGTTGTCATCATCTACCACCCTAGGATGTACAAAGGCATCCATGAAATTGGGAGGAAATAGTCATTTTAATATAAATATTGCCATGGTGTCAACCGCTAATGCAAGAGCGTATGCACAGCAGAACCAGGTATACCTGTGGATCACTTTCTAGTCACCCTGGATGCTGTAAATTGCCCGAGGTCTGGTGGGTTTGATGGGGGGCTGGGGGGATTAAGTTACTGAGTGCTTTTCAATGTCTGTCAACTTAATGCTTACTTATTAGAGGTTATTCACGGAGATTATTCACAGATTAGGTTCATGCAATTAAATTAATGCTGCTTACTGCTTTTACCACATCTAGGCTCGGAGTCAGTGCCCCTGCTGAAAGCAGGAAGGCTTTGACTTCCTGTATTTAATTACCTTCTGGTACAATTCTCATTTGTGGCAGAATCAATTACACTCACACTGTCAACTTAGCCTGCCATATTCCCTTGGCTTCTTGACATCACTGGGGCTCCACCAGGCCTTTGTCTGACTCTTAAACTCTCCCTGCCCTTGAGGCAAGACACACACCAGCACCCCTCCCTTCCTCAGCTCTCCCAGAGGCAGAGGAGAAAGGGCTGGGGGTAGAACTCAGCTTGGGACAACAGAATAGCTTTTGTGGAAGTCAAGTAGTAACTCCGATTTCCCAATGTCGTTGGTAAACTATTCCTGAGCATTGAAAAGAAATGGGGCAGGTTGGAAGTTGCATGTTGATCAAGGTAAACTATTTTCTGCGGCAGCACTGTGTGTCTGTTTAACTTTTTATTGTGAATTAGGTGAAGGCTTACAGGGCAGAGCCTCAGCTTTGCCGTCAACAGTTCATACACCTTTTGCTTCCACTCATTCACTGTGATCCCCTCAGTGGCTCATCACTTGTCCCACGTCCTCCCTGTGCTTCTTGTCCACCCCCCCACCTTCTTTGTAAACCCTTCTGAATGTTTTCCTGGGCGTAAATGTTGCCCTTTCCTCACTGTGGTTGATGGTTCTGAGGTGTGCGTGCCTTCCTCCGGTTATTGTTTCCTAGAGATCTCGCTGCTGTTTTGCTGAAAACTGAGGCACCGGGGCGAACCCAATCCTCTGGTCAGCACCCGAACTCATTTCTAGACGGTCGAAGGGTGACTAAAGGCCATAGTCTCAGGGGTTCCACGCCTCTCTAGACCAGTCAGCCTGGTCGTCTTTATGATTTGGGGTTTTGCTCCATATTTTTCTCCCATTCTATCCAGGGCCGGTGTGATTCCCCCTCAGAGCACGTGGTAGTGGTAGTGGGGCACCATCTAGTTCTTCTGGTCTCAGGGTGGTGGACACTGATGTTTGATGGGTCGTCTGTTTGTTCACTGTATGCAATAGTGTCTTCAATTTCAGCACATTCCTTTCTTCCGAATAGGGAGACAACAACAGTTGCACCTTATGTACGGGGCTGCTGGTGAGCTTTGAAGACCCTAGTCCTGCACTTCTCAACCTGTGGGTCAAGACCCCTTGGGGGGGGCGGTTGAACGACCCTTTTATTCATAACAGCACCAAAATGACAGTTATGAAGTAGCAATGAAAATAATCTTACGGTTGGGGTCATCACAACATGAGGAACTGTATGAAAGGGCGGAGGCATTAGGGAGGTTGAGAACCACTGCCCTAGGCCCTGAATGTTTTTTGTAAACTACGCATTATGCCAATTGACCTTGGCATGTCATGAGACTATGCTCCTGACCACACAGGCCCAGTGGCTCATTTTCTCCAAGTGTTTGCTTACGGAGGGCAGGTTTTGACAGGCAGGGCCATGTGTTCGTATCAACATTGGCTTCCATCCTGCCTCAGGATTATGAAACAGGCTGCAGTGAAGGACCGGGCAGGGTGAGTGTGGGGCCCCCACCCACTGTATGCACCTGACTGGACTGGTTTCTCAGATGGGAAGACAGCAGGCTAAAACTCGGCGCTGGGAACTTTTAAATGTGCCCCTGCATACCTCCCAAAGCTCAAGACATGGACCTTATGAAGCGACAGCTGGTGTGCGCTACAAAGCAAGAACAGCAGGGCGAGTGTGGGTTCCTGCCTCTCCTGCGTGGGAATGCTGGGTGCAGGGCACGACGCACAGAGGAGCCGCAGAAGCGGCTCTGAAGCTGGCAGAGCCGCTTATCAGCAACAGGGAGGTCTACACTAGCTATAGAAAGCGCCACACTGTGAGGGAAGTGCATCCCATCTGACCCCACCACATCGAGGCAAAACACTAAGGGCGTGCAACAGAACAGCACGAGGAGCAGAGCAATGAAGTCCCCAGAGAATACCAAAAATAGACTTTGGGGCCAGGGCTTGGCACCCCATCAGACTCAACCAGAAAAAACTCCTAAAGGTCAGCAACAGACCTTGAACTATTTACAGGCTTTTCTTTTTTATGTCTTTGGTTTTATTTTTGTTGTTGTTCTGTTTTCTTTTGTTGCTTTGTTTTGCTCTGCTTTGTTTTTTGTCCTTATTATTATCTCTGCAGGTCTATCTAGATAAGACAGGCAGGAAAAACAATCTGGAGGAGAAAACCATGGAACTGACTGGTTCCAGGGAGACATGAGAGAGGGAGAGGAGGGGGAAAAGGAAGTGGGTGTTAACAACCCCAGGGACAAGGGAACAAGTGATCTAAAATCGGTGGTCAGGAGGGTGTAGGAGGCCTGGTAGGCCTTGATCAAGGGTAATGTAGCCGAGAGGAATTACTGAAACCCAAATGAAGGCTGAGCCTGATAGTGGGACAAGAGGAAAGTAAAAGCAAATAGAGGGAAGAACTAGGAGGCAAAGGGCATTTATAGAGGTCTAAATACAGGCATGCACATATGTAAATATCTTTATATATGATGATGGGGAAATAGACCTATGTACATGTAGTTACAGGTTTAGTTTTAAGGTAGCAGATGGACATTGGGCCTCTACTCAAGTACTCCCTCAACGCAAGAAAACTTTGTTCTATTAACCTGGCATTCTGTGATGCTCACCTTCCTGACACGATTGCTGAAGAAAAAGAGGGTACATAAGCAAATGTGGTGAAGAAATCTGATGGGACCCAGTTATCAAAAGATATAGCATCTGGGGTCTTAAAGACTTGAAAGTAAACAAGCGGCCATCTACCTTAGAAACCCTCTAAACCAGAGGATGTACACTGGTACAGATAAGAGCTGGAAACACAGGGAATCCGGGACAGAAAAACCCTTCAAGATCAATACTGAGATTAGGTAGGGGAGAAAGGGAGAACTGATCACAACAATCTACATATAACCTCCTTCCTAGGGGATGGACAACAGAAAGTGGGTGAAGGGAGATGCCAGACAGTGTAAAACATGAACAAATAATAATAATTTATAATTGTCAAGGGTTTGTGAGGGAGGGGCTGATACCAAGGGCCCAAGTAGAAAGAAAATGTTTTGAGAATGATGATGGCAACAAATGTACAAATGTGCTTGACACAATGGATGGATGTGTGGCTTGTGATAAGCGTTGTATGAGCCTCCAATAAAATGATTTTTTTTAAAAAAGAAGTCACTATAATTAAAAAAAAAGGAAGTCCCACAGTGGGAAAAAGAGGATTGCAACACGGCCAGCCTTGACTGTTAGCTTCTCTAAAAACAAAGGGACAGAATCGAGTCTCAGGGAGTAGCCTCAGAGAACCCCCACATCTTTTCCAGGCCTGTGAAACCACCCAAGCCCCTATGAACCCCAAACGCCTGCCATCTGGTTGGTTCTGACTCCTAGCTACCGGATGGGGCGGGGGGCTGCCCCTGTGGGTTTCTAGCTCTTTGCTTTAACTTTCTAACTTGTTAGTCACCTTTCCAGAGTAGAACGTCTCAATTTTCTCCTGAGGAGCGGCTGCTCTTTCTGAATACTTAACCCACCGCGCCAACAATGTTTTCCTAAACACTGTCCTTGAGTCGATTCCGACTCACAGCAATCCTATAGGATGGGCAGAACTGCCCCTGTGAGCTGCAGATTTCCTAACTCTGTATCGGACTCAAGAGCGCCATCTTTCTCCCTCAGAGCGGCTGGTGATGGCAAGCTGCCCACCTTGCAGCGAGCAGCCACGTTCCCAGCTCTCCGCACGCGACCTTATAGGAATGCTAAAAATGCCGACCAGGTAGCATGTTGTTAGGCTGACAGGAACGGCCGGCTGAGAAGATGGCCCTGCCGCAGGGCAACTCCTCCGCAGCGGAAGGGGTTGCTGCCTGGTCCTCATGATGGACTGCAGATGTGACCGCTGAGCTCCGCGAGGCTTTCACTGGATGAGTTCTGGAAGCAGATCTCCAGGCTTTTCTTCTGCATCCTAGTCCAATGCTCCACGGAAACCTGCTCAGTAGCCCCTCACAAGCCCCCACTGCCAGAAGGCTGTGCTTATGGTGCGCTGAGCAAGCACCCGAACGCAGTCTCCTGTGCAAGGTGAGGATTCTACCACTGCCCTGCCACCACCGTGGCACACACGATCGTACTGGCTTCTGTGAACATCATTTTAGGTACCTGTAAAACTAGGCTTTCCTTGAGTGAAATCGTGACATAAAAAACAAGGGGGTTGGATTTACGTAAGTTGAGCAAATTGAACCCTTTCCCGGAAGGTGAATGTGCGCCTGCCTGGGATGTCTGCCTCAGACCTCTAAAGTGTGACTAAGCCCCAGGGAGTGATGGCCTCATGGTGGCCGGAGGACCGGTCATCCAACTGAAGCTGCTTGGAAAACTAGCCCCAAGATTTGCTGGAGGCTGACAGGGCCTTTGATCTGTGGATTTCCACTTGCGGTCTTGAAGTAAGGATCTTGGAAGCCCCTCTCCCTCGAGGGCATCTTGTGGCACCTTAATGGGCACCTTCCACTTCCCTGGCAGCACCATCCCACCCAGAAAAAGATGGCCATTTTCTGCTGTTGAGATCTCTGAGGCCCGATGGAGACGGGGAGGACGGGAGAAGCAGACGGTGAGCTGGGCGAACGGGGCGGGAGGGGGGCTGCGCAGGGGTCCTCCTGTCTGGTGGGCCAGGTGCTAGGTCTGCAGCAGGTTGATGCCGGGAAGCATGGGGCAGGTGGAAACTCTCCCCCCAACACACCACTTTATGTGACCGGGATCACTCCCTCCCCAGCCCAGCCCAAACCACCAAAGAACCACAACCAGCAGACACAACCACACACAACACCCTAACCCCTCGTTCCTCTGGACATGTGGTCAGGGTCGGGGAGGGAAAGGGTGCTCCCTCACCCAGTTTCTCCTCCGGATGCCACAGAGCACCAGCAGGACCTCCTGCAAGGAAGGAGGTTGGGAGCAGGTGGACACAGACGAGCAAGATAGCCTGACACTCGGGTAGGTGATGGACCTCACGCAGGGCCGGAGAGCTGGGCCCCAGAGTGACCCAGCCCTGAGTTCACACCCTGCCTGCCAACTGGCCAGCTAGCCACCTTTCAGTATCGATTTCCACATCTGGAATTAAGTGACTTGCGCGGCACACAGTAAATTATACCTATAAATCTGTTATTCTCTTTGGACTTCTTCCTGTTTTTCCAACTCACATGCCACCTCTTCCAGAAAGCCTTCCTGGATGCACCTAGGTGAAGACTTCCTGGTTTCCCCCTTCTTCCCTCCTTGCACACCCCCCAGCAACAGAACCACAGCTCCCCTCAGGCTGTACTGGATTAAAGCCCTTTCTGTCTCTGCCTCTCGCCAGGCTGGCGTCTTCCTGAAGATAGGCATTGTGACGGTGTTAGTCTGGGTACTTTAGAGAAACAAATCCACAGAAACTCATATGTATGAGAGTTTTATATGAATGTTAAGTGCACATAAAGAAAACATCCCAGCCCAGTGCTGCCCAAGCCCACAAGTCCAACATTACATTAGCCCATATGTCCGACGCCAATCTACAAAGTCCTCCTCCATCTGACAAAACACATGCAATGATGGCGACTGCAGGAGGAAAGCCCAATCAGTGAACGTGTAAGCATCTCAGCACTGGCAGGGGTCTCCGCAGGGCTGCACCAGCACCTAGGGCTGTCTCGGGGTAGGTCCATGTGGCTTCTCCTTGGGGATGTCTTGCAGGAAGTGAGCCTTGCCAGGGAAGCAGGGAGCTGACTGAGGCAGCTGCACCCTGTTCTGACCATCAGAAAGCAAGAGACCCGAGAACTCGAAAGGCGAGGCTCACCGAATCATTTATCCCTCTGCCCTTCAATTAACCCCACATGTTTCTCGGCCAGGTTGGCACAGTAAACTAACTACCTCAGTGACTCACTAGCCTTTCCACGGAGGCTTCAAAAAGTTCTCAGGAAAAAATCCCATGACCTTTTCATTTCCCTCAAGCTTGTTGACATGCCCTGGTAAATCTGCATATCCAGACAGAGTCTGGCACATGGCAGCTGAGCCACCTGAGTTTCCCAAGAAGGGTATTTATGTTTCATGCCTTCCGACTTGCCCATCTAAGGGGAAGTGGTAAATGGTAACGCAGGACCCTGATCTCTAAGCAACAGCTCAGGGCTCAGTCACTCACTGCCAGAGGGGGTGGGGTGGTCGGGGCTGACTCCACCTGCCGGCTCTGGGGGAGAAAGGACCCGGTGCTCTGCTCCTGTAGACTGTCATCCTCTGGGGCATGAGACTGCCGTTACTGTTGTTAGGTACCGTCCGTTGGGTCAGTTATAACTCACAGCGACCCTGTGTACAACAGAACTGAACCCAACAGAACAGAACACTGTCCGGCCCCACGCCGTCCTCACACTTGTTCCTGTGCTTGAGCCTACAGTTGCAGCCGTTGTGTCCGTCCACCTCATGGATGGCCCCGCTGCTTTACCACGCATGACGCCCTTCTCCAGGGCCAGGTCTCCAGGGCAACACGTCCACAGTGTCGCCAGCCTTGCCTCTAAGGAACATGCCTTTCAGTTCTTCCAAGACAGATCTGTTTGTCCTTCGGGCATCCGTGGTACTTTCAGTACTCTCCTCCAGCACCGCCATTCGGACACGTGGACTCTTCGTCGATGCGCAACTTTCACATGTAACTGAAAATCCCTGGCTCAGGGCAGGCCCCCCTCAGAGCGCACAGTGACCTTTCCAGGCGGTCTCGTGCAGCACGTTTGCCAGTGCAAGGAGGGTTTGCTGCGACATTTGTTGGGGGCTGAAACTCAACTCCAGCCCCCTGACCACACCAGCAATAGCCACGTGGCAAGATCTAAGAGGTCTCATGATTATTATGTCCGCTTGTCAACTCTTAGCGAGCCTTGACCTGAGGAGGAGGCATCTCTGGGAGGGCGAGCAAGGGGTGATAATGCGGAGGCTTGCGGCATGCAAAGAAAACACAGCAAGATGGCTCCTTTCCCCTCTGAGGATGAACCCCGAATAAGCCCACAGGCCCTGAAGTCCATGCCTGGCCCCGCGGTTGCCCTGCACTTGAACACAGTGCCTGAGCTGGAGTCTGGACGACAGCTCAAAGGCTGGTCAGCCTATGATTCCAGCCCAACTTGGCATGGGATCTGCTGGCACGCTAGGCAGCTGTGACCTTGGTAGCCAAAAGGTTCATTTTGCCAAGGTTCAGGCCAAAGATTTGCCCTTAAAATGTGCTCGTTAATGTAAAACCAGCCCTGTTGAGCGGCTGCAGGCACACCCAGGCTCCTCCCATCCCGTCATGCCCCCGCCTGGCCTATCATTCCATCCCACTCAGCCAGTGGCTTCCACCTGACACACACCTCTGGCCCTCAGGCAGGCCAGGGTCATGTGACCCAGGTGGCAGATTGCACCCCTCGCTGAATTCGGTGAGATTGCATCCCTCGCGGACCCCAGGTGAGGGGCCCGGGCAAAAGTACTTTTAGGGAGCAGCTGGGCGGAGATGCCAGCTTGACACTCCCCCACTACTTCACGCCCAGAGACCTTGGGTGGTACAATCAGTTCGCACTCAGCTCTTAACCAAAGGTTGGAGGTTCAAGGCCACCAGTGGTGGCTCAGGAGAAAAGTCTGGCAATCTACTCCCCAACAATGTGCCACTGAAAACTCTCCTGAGGACAGGTCTACTCTTACACACATGGGGTGGCCGTGAGTCAGAGTTGGTTCTGGTGCCCTGGGCCCAGCCTAGGAAGAGTTCTGTGCCAAAGGTCAGGATTGGTGCACATGCACAATGGAGGGCCTGCAAGCGAAAATTGTACGGTTTACCTGGACTCAAACAGGGAGAAGAGCAAACGGTCAACTTACTAGGGGAAGTGCAGTCCCATCTCCCTGGCTTCCAGGCCTGGTGGCATGTGGAGTCAAGAAGTACCAGAAACACCAAAACTCACTGGCATCGAATTGATTCTGACTCACAGCGACCTTATAGGGCAGAGTAGAACTGCCCTTGAGAGTTTCCAAACCTGTAACTCTTAAACGGGAGTAGAAAGCCCTGTCCTTTTCCTGCAGAACCACTGGCGGATTTGAACTGTGACCTTGCGGTTGGCAGCCCTTATTGTAACCACTACACCACCAGAGTCTCTCAGTAGAAGATAATGTAGCCAGCAAAATCCGAGTGGCTTCCTCCTAGGGGTTAGGGAAGGCCTGCTTCTGTCTCCGGCCTATCTGTTTACGTATAGGCCATCTAACAGGAAGCATGATATTGTTTACGGAGTGCAAGGTCAGCAGTTCAAAACCACCAGCTGCTCTGCTGGAGAAAGACGAGGCTTTCTAATCCTGTAAGATTTACAGTTTCAGAAATCCACAGAAGCAGATCTACTCTGTCCCACAGGGTTGCTATGGGTTGGAACCGACTCGATGACAGTGAGGTTTTTGTTTTGAATTTCTGTGGTGCAAACACTCTGGTTCTGAGGTAGAATGATCCCTGCCTCTGCCTGTTTTGCTGCTACATTAAACACTGCAATTCTGGGATGAGGCTGGGCTACAGCTTAACCAGTACACAACATTTATGTAAATATCAGTTCCTCCCAACCCCCCCCCCAACGGTTGCCAATGAGTTGATTCCAACTCAGTGACCCAGGTGAGTCGGGGTAGAGTTCTGCCTCAAGAGTGTTCAATGGTTGCTTTCTTAAACAGGCCACCAGGCCTTTCTTCCGCAGCAACTTAGGTGAACCCAACCTTCGACTTTTAGGTGAGTGGCTGCCACATGAACAGTGTGTGGCCTGAGGACTCAAAAAATGAATGAGTACAATTTTAAAAGCCCAAAGAGGGAGAGAAGAAACCTGGCAATCACAGGCAATCATCAGGAGAAGAGATACTGGCATTTCTGAGGCACAAGAAGAGGAATTATTCCCTAATCTAAGAACAGTTAGTTCTTATGATACGTCCTGGCTCAATACATGCTCTCATGAGGTGATCACTGAAGATATAGGCGCTATAACAAAATATAGTGCAGAAATCATATGGTGCTTGGTTGTCAGAAAGACTAGCATCTAGGGTCTTACAGGCTTAACTTAAAATAAGCAGCCGTCTAAGGGAGGTGTCAGCTAAGTCCACACCGAAGCAGCACACTGACCCATGTGATCCAAGGACTGTAAATCATAAAATCCAAGATCAGAAGAGGGAGTTATATGAGAGCTTAAATTCTGAGCACCCAGTTTGCAGAAGGCGACGGATGACGGGGAAAGCTCCAAATCCATGTGCAGAGTTCCCACACGGATTAAGTCTCCATCGAATTCCCTTGAACCATTGACCAGAAATGTGACTACTTTTGCCCTCAGAGTAAATTGGCTAGTGGATTACTACAGCTAAAGTCTGGTTAACATTTAACATCTCATTTGCTTTTCCCCTCTTGACCTGTTTTTACCTTGTTCTAATGACTATTTTCTGTTTTCTCTTGAGTTGACGCTTTGCTGTTTTTGCTGTTCTTAGGGTCTTCAGCATGGTTTTCTTTATTTGAAATCCAGGATCGATCAATCTACAGATAGTAACTGGATGAACACTTCCTTAGGTTTACAGCAGGGGAGGTTGGGGGAGAATGAGGAAGGAAGAATGGGTACAAGATGAATGAAATGTTCCAAAATTGATTGTGGTGGTAACTGCACAACTCTTTCTAGTATATTTAAAGCCATTGAATTGTAAGGTATGTGAATTTTATGTCAATGAAACTGTTTAAAAGACGCAGAGGCAGGGGGGCTTGGCCAGTGAGAGTCTGTCGCTAGAGACGTCAGCCATCCACCCGTTGTGGCAAGGCCCTCCTGTGAGGGAGAGCAGGAACCCTCGAGGTGAGGAGGATGTCCACCCCAGAAACCCACGCTGCATTCAGACACACCCACATCCACCCTGGCTCAGCTGTGCAGGGCTACCCACGGGGCCAGGCTGCAGTGAGGGGGAAGCAGACCCGCCCAGGTCAGACTCCACAAGGTGGTCCAGGAGCCACGCTAGGGCTCCGTGGCCTTGGCGAGGCAGCCAGTCCCACAGCAGTGGTGGGCTGACCAGTGTTCACAGGGGCTGAGACCCCATCAGTGGCTCTGAGCACAGAGCAGAGTTGCCTCTGGCTGTGGTTTGTGTTGCTTCTGGCTGTGGTTTGTCCCTACCATTCCGCCCCCCTGCCCCCTTCCAGGGCCATTTGTCAAGGTCATGGAGCCCCACCCGGGCCCTTTAAGATGACCATGAGTACCCCGATGATGCTGCCTAGCTTAAGGGAGCGGCAGCTTGGCAGGGCCAGAGGGCTGTGGGAGGGAATTGTGTTATGACCCAGGGAACCATGTGAGCCAGACTATGGGAAGTTTTGAGCAGATTTCCTAAGACATCTCTTAGGCGCAGGCGCTTCCTGGGGATCTGGTGTCATCCTCCTGGACTCCCCCTGCACCGTGCACACCAACACGATGATGAGAAGAAACTGCTCGTCCAGCCACACCCAGAGTCTCACACCAGCACCAGCCCTCCTCCCTGCAGGCCCAGTCTCTGAGCAGGTGCTTAGAGCCAGCGGGCTTCACCATACACAATGCCCAGAAAGAAAACTCCATTTTCCCCCCAAAATGGCTGCTTTAAGGTCACGGAACAGTAGGCCAATCATTGAGAGCAGAGAAATCACAACATCTTCAGGTCCAAATCCAGCCTGAAACTAGTTCTGTGCCCAGGGAAGGAGTCAGACTGCTAGAGAGGTTCTTAAGGCTTTGGGATCTGCCCCAAGCCTTGGGTTCCCAGGCTCAGCCTCTGCTAAACTGTCCCTCACCTCTGTCCTTCCCCTTAACTCCTCTCCACATGTCCTTCAGGACCCAACTCTAGTGACTCTTCCTATCCAGATCCTGCTCTGACCGTCACTCCACGCCTGCCTGTGTCCTTGTCTGATCAGCGCTCAGTCTCTTGCCTTCCCTCCTGTTGGCAGTGTCAGGTGCCCACGCACAGGAGACACTGCCTGGTCCTGCAACACTGGCACCCCTACTTGTACCAACCTACCCCGCCTGAACAAGAAACACCCACGGCCACTGAGTCGATGCCGACTCACAGCGGCCTGAGAGGACACTGCAGAACTGCTCCTTAGCCTTTCCTGGGCTGTCAATCTTGACCGAAGATTTATGGAAGCACACAGCCTCATCCTTCTTTCGAGAAGCAGCTGGTGGTTTTGAACTGCTGAACTTGTGGCTAGCAGCCCAATGCTGAACTCAGTGCTGCCAGGGTGCCTCTCCCACTTGTACAGTTATATTTGATTCATAGTTGCAGGCATGAAAAATTAAGACTGCCGGGAAGACACTCAAATGCTTAAAAAGCACCAATGAATCAAGTTGGCCTTAATTTAAACTAGAAACCACCCAGGAGACTTGGGGGAGTCACAAATCACTGCTGTCTCTCTCGCACTGGCTTTGTACCCCTGAGCGAGGCCCAGAACCTCTCTGGATCAGTTGATGCTCTCCTGGAAAACAGTAGCCATACCTGGCCAGAAGCTTGCCATGGGGATTAAGTTAGATAATTGGTGGCAGTGGTAGTGTGGTTAACTGTCATCTCATCAAGGCTGACACTTGGCGACTCTGTGTGTGCAGAACAGGTTTTCAAGCCTGTGACCTTGGGGAGGCAATTGCCAACCCATCTTCCAATGTGTCTTTGGGTGGATTTGAACCTCCAACCTATTGGCTAATAATTGAGTAGTTAGCCATTTGGGCCAGCTGGGGGACTCACAGACAGACAGACAGACAGACAGACAGACACTCAGATCCACATGAGATGGAACTAAACTAGCCACGTCAAAAGCCAAAGGCCCTTTGAGGAATACCACTTGCACTGACAGCTCTGTGTTGCTTTGAGATTAACAGGTCCTGGAGTCAGCCTGCCTGACTTGGAATCCTGGCAACAAAACCTTCTTTGAAAACGTCTCTGGGTGAGTGTGGCAGGCCTGGTAGGGCATGATCAAAGGGAATGTAACGAAGAGGTATAGCTGAAACCCAGGTGGGGATGGAGCATGATAGTGGGACAGGAGGAAAGTCATGGGAAATAGAGGAAAGAGCTGGGAGGCAAAGAGCATTTATAGAGGTCTAGACAAAGACATGTACATATGCAAATATGTATATGAGGATGGGGGAATATATCTATGTGCCTATATTTATAGGTTTAGTATTAAGGTGGAGGAAGGACATTGGGCCTCTACTCAAGTACTCCCTAAATGCATGAATACTTTCTTCTATTAAATTGGCATTCTATGATGCTCACGATCACGACACAACCGCTGAAGACAAAGTGGTTGAACAAGCAAATGTGGTGAAGAAAGCTGATGGTGCACGGCTATCAAAAGAGATAGCGTCTAGGGTCTTAAAGACTTGAAGATAAACAAGCAGCCATCTAGCTCAGAAGCAACAAAGCCCACATGGAAGAACACACCAGCCTGTGTGATCACGTGGTTCCGAAGGGATCAGTTATCAGGCATCAAAGAACAAAAAATCATACCATTGGGTGCACACCTCCATGATACAATTGTCGAAGACAAACGGGTGTATAAGCAAATGTGGCGAAGAAAGCTGATGGTGCTCGGCTATCTAAAGAGATAGCGTCTGGGATCTTAAAGGCTTGAAGGTAAACAAGCAGCCATCTAGCTCAGAAGCAACAAAGCCCACATGGAAGAAGCACACCAGCTTGTGCGATCATGAGGTGTCGAAGGGATCAGGTATAAGGCATCATCACGAAAAAAAAAAAATCTTACCATAGTGAATGAAGGGGGAAGTGCAGAGTGGAGACCCAAAGCCCATTTGTTGGCCACTGGAGATCCCCTTGCAGAGGGGTCTAGGGGAGGAGATGAGTCAATCAGGATGTGATGTAGCACCGTTGAAGAATACAGCTTTCCTCCAGTTCCTAAATGCTTCCTCCCCCCCCACAACTATCATGATCCTAATTCTACCTTGCAAGTCTGGATAGACCAGAGGATGTACACTGGTGCAGATAGGAGCTGGAGGCACAGGGAATCCAGGGCAGATGATCCCTTGAGGACCAGGGGTGTGAGTGGTGATACTGGGAGGGTAGAGGGAGAGTGGATTGGAAGAGGGAACCGATTACAAGGATCTACATGTGACCTCCTCCCTGGGGGACGGACAACAGAAAAGGGGTGAAGGGAGACATGGGACAGGGCAAGATATGACAAAATAACAATTTATAAATTATCAAGGGCTCATGAGGGAGGGGGGAGCAGGGAGGGAGGGTGAAAAAAAGACCTGATGCAGAGGACTTAGGTGGAGAGCAAATTCTTTGAAAATGATGAGGGCAAAGAATGTACAGATGTACTTTACACAATTGATGTTTATGTATGGATTGTGATAAGAGTTGTATGAGTCCCTAATAAAATGTTTAAAAACAAAACACCCCCCCCCACGAAAAAAAGAAAACGTCTCTGTGTCTTAGTTTTCTCACCTGTAAAATGGGGATCATAACTATAAGGGGTGCTGTAAGGACGAGAAAGGAGCCCTGTTAGGACAGTGGGTTAACCGTTGGGCTGCTAATTGAAAGACCAACGGTTCAAATTTACCAGCTGTCCATGGGAGAAAGATGAGGTCGTCTACTTCTGCCCAGATTTACAGCCAGGAAGCCCTAAGGTTCAGGAGGTAACACGTGCACCTGGTCTGATCCATAGAAGGCGCTCACCTCAGCAAACATTAGCTATAACGATTTGGAATCAGATTTTGCATGGCAGGCCTTTGAAACAAAACAAAACTCTGCAAAATTGGATCAAAATCATGAGTCCTGAGAGTGAAATCACCATGCTAAAAGTCCCAGACCTTGAACTTGAAGTTCTCCAAGTCCCATGCCAACAGTAAGTCCCCAGGAAGGCCTACTGAAAACTCAGGCACTGCCTGCAGTTTGCTCGCCAAATGCAGATGCCTGGATCCCATCTCAGATATCAATAAAATCCAACTCGCTGGGAAAGAGCCTCAGGAAGGCGCATTTTAATGAGTTCTTTAAAGGTTCTGATAAGCCCTAAAATAATATAACTACTGTCCTTTCATGCCAACGGTGACAATAGAGACATTTGACCACTTGCTGTCTAGGGCAGTGCCAATTGGCCAGCATGGGGCCTCTAGCCGGGGCAAAGGTTGCTGCCCAGAGCAGGCAGGGCTGCAGGATGCTGAGAGTGCCGCTGGCGGGCCTTCGGGTGTGTGAGCTCTCGGGGTGGAGGTGGTCCAGGCTGGTGGCTGGAGCGGACTGGAATGCTTGCTTGTCTAGCAACTCCATCTCGGTGGTGGGCCAGGATGGGGGTGCTGACACCATGGACATTGGCAAATGCGACAACCAAGCCTATCCTTCCAACCTCCCTGTGCACCCCTGAGAACTGGTTCTCATCCAGAACTATATAATTAGGTCGTGGGCCAGTTTGAGACCGGCTAACGCCTGGTTTCTGAAAACGGATCGAAAACAGGATGCAAAAGATGCTCTTGGTTTTCATGCTTGTGGCCTGGCTCAAACGAAAACCTCCTTTGTGCTCTGTGGTCAAACCCTGGAGCCCAGTGTGGGGCTGGACTTGGGCAAGTCGCAGTCCTGATGCACAAGCCTCCGGAGGCCAGTTGGGCTGTGGGTGCTTTGCAGCCAGCCCCTCACCACCACTAGGAAAACAGTTCTGAGGGGAGGCCTCTGTAGCTGAAGGCATGGGCAGGAGGATGGAGGCTGCCCAGTCAGTCCCTCGATCACCCCCGGGGTGGGGGCCAGATGGTGAGGTGGTCTAGCTACTGTACACTTCAACCCTCACCCCTAGCTGCCTTCTGACAGGTCACCTGTTAAGAGCCGCCATGGCCCTGCTGCCTGCCCTGTTCCTGCAGACGCCACTGGGGAGAGCACAGAACTTCTTTGAATTCCTCCATTCAGCAGTCAGGTGAGTCAGGGAGAATTCAATCCAATTTCTCAGTAAATCCTACTATGTTCTGGAAGGACACGGCTTGAAAAAAAAATCTATTTTTGTACTCTTATTTACTTGAGGGCTGCCCGCCTGGGGGGGAGCTTTCTCATAGTGCAATCAAACGGCTTCTCACCAGAGAGAAGGAGACAGATCCCACCTTCCTGGAGTCCTACCAGCAGCATCCGCCGCCGCACAGCCTCCCCTTCCTCCTGCTGCAGGCCTGCACCAGCCTGCCCAGCCCAATGCCATCTGCAGCCCGGGGCAGGCGGCACCGAGGCAGCCAATTTTCTCACTGGAAAAGGGACTCAGCTTCTGGGCCCTCATTCCCGGATGCAGCCTGGCTCCAGCGGGTCCTCCCTCTCCCAGTGTTGTCTTTCTGGCTCAAGGCTGTTTCCCATTCTGCATCACAGCCCGTAGCAGTTTCGCAGTGTCAACCGCTGCGGGCAGTGCTAGGTGGGCTTGGGCAGCCCATGGTTCTGGCCCTGAGCATCTGGCAGAAGGAACAACCCTTTCCCTCTCTTCAGGACTTGGAGCTTCCTGTGCCACTGACCTCAGCCCCCGGCTCCCCCAGATATCAATGGGATCCACTCCGTCCCAGCGCTGCCGCTGGCTGTCTTCAGCTTGGACCTGGGGGCAGCACCTCAGGCAGATGGCAGCCTTCTCTTGGCAGCTGCCCAGCACTTGTGGGTTGTCGATCTGCCCCACAGACTGCCAGGCACAATGGGGAGGCGGTGCGATGAGGCGGAGGTTAGGCAGGCATGGAACCACAGACCTTTGAAAAGAAATGGTCCCAGTGCCCCTTCCCTCTTTGCTCTGGGCTCCTTCCTCGGCTTCCCTGGGTGCAGGGACCTGTGGGGGTCCTCGCAAAGGTGCTGGGCGGCTGGCCCCGCTGCAATTACCAAGATATCCAGCCAACTGCTGGCTGCCGACACCACCCGTGGGTAGGAGCCATTCCTGGGCACTGGTGTGGTCCCTCCCCATCGCCCCCCATGAGGCAGCGGGACAGGCTCTCAGCGCCGGAATCTCCCAGGAGCTTTAAGCAAAACTGGGTCTCTGTCAGGCTGACTGCGGCAAATCTTGGGAGTTGTCCCGGGAACCTGCCTTGTGGGAGAGAGCGTCACCGGTGGGTGATGGATGCAGGTGCTCCACCCACCACTGGCTGCACTCCCCCAGCCCAGTGGAAACAACTGTCCGCTGTTCTGTGCATTCGCTCAGGTGTGCACTGCGGTGAGGGGTGAAGAATGGGGGGCGAGAACCGGCAGCATGCCTTACCTGGCCAGCAGAGGCCGGTTCTGACCTGGCCAATCACAAGACAGCAGCCCAGGGCCGGTCTTAGTCTGGCTTCAGCCCCCTACCCACCTCCCCAAAGGTAAGAGGGAAAGGAAATCATCTCGGCCATGCCCTTTAGAAGCCACGCCCAGGTCTGGCCACACCTCGGAGGGTGGAGGCCAGGTTCAATGCTCCTGCTGCCATCCGGCACCCAAGGGCCTGGGCAAAGCAGCCAGATACAGCCATGCTGAGACCAACTCAAACCAGGGGGGCCGGGGGGGAACCCAACCCAAAGCAAACCAAAGTCACTGTCATCAAATCGATGCCGACGCATGAGTGATCCTATAGGGCAGGGTAGAACTGCCCCTGTGAGTTTCCGAAATCACAACTTTACCGTAGTGGAAAGGCCAGCTTTCCCCCGTGGAGAGGCTAGTGGTTTCGAACAGCTGACCTGGCAGATAGCAGCTCAACAAGTAACCACGGTGCCACCCGAGCCCCTTAGACCAGGTAACACCAACCCTGAATCAGAAGTCATTTGCTTCAGGATGCTTGGCTGTCCCGGGGGCTTGTGTGCCAGCAAAGAGGCTACACTCCCCACCAGGAGACAAGATAAGATTCAGAAGGTGGGTCCTGTTCCCAAAGCTCGAGGGCTCCGTTCAGAAATGCACGCAAAGGTCCCATTTCCTCCCTCCAGGCTGGGGGAACAGGAGCCTGCTTCAGAGAGAGAAAGAAGAGGGATTCCAGGGGCAGCCCCAGGAAACCATTTGTATGCCAGTCAGTCTCACCTCATATATTTGTATTAGGTGCCAACCATGGGCGGCCCTACCGTACGCGTCTGTGGGGAAGATGTATTGATAAAATAATAACATTATTGAAAACAACATCAATCATGGCAGCTAACATTTATCGAGTCTACTCCGTGCTAGGCACTTGCTGAGTGCGCCACATTGATTGTTTCATTTAATCCTTACAATAGCTCTGCAGGGGAGATATGATCGGCGTTGCAAAGATAAGGAAACAGAAGCGCTGCCGAGAGATAGCACTATTTGCTCCAGCTTTCAGAGCTTGAAAATGGTGGGGCCGAAACGTGACCCCTGGTCGGCTACCTCTCAACTCCCTGGCGGTTCTGCCTTTCCAAAGGCGGCAGCTGGGAGAAAGGGGACAAGGGAGAAGTGACAGGAACCTGGAGGTCAGTTGTGAATCAATAGCTGTGAAATAGCACTTATTAAATGCCCAAGAACCCATGAAGTGTCTAAGGACCGTAAACCAAAGCCCCTGTCCACTAAGGGGGGCTCAGCCAGGCCAGCAACGCATGCACTTCCCACACTGAGTGAGACAGTAGAATGTGCTGACACCACAGACCGGGGTGACCGGGGACAGTACGGCACACAGGAGAGGAGATCTTGCCAGGGCCCTCTGCACTGTGGACACACACACACTCCTCCGGCTTGGTCAATCGCATGTGCCAAGAGACAGGAGGCTGGCAACCAATGAAACGTGTCAACAGGCCACCTGAGGTGATCCCATGTGGGAAGCAGGAGGTTGCTTATCCCACCTCCTGTACCCTCTCTACTCAGGCGCTTATACATTCGGCACTTGTTTATCCCCACTGACTGTATGCCAGGCGCTGTATTGGGCACCAGGACACAGGGAACCGAGTGAGACAATTCCTGCCCTCAAGGAGCTCCCAGACCACTAAGAGAGACAGGCCCGTGCGCACAGGACCACAGTACACTGTGAAGGGACAAATCATTCTGGGCTAGGGAGCAGGGAAAGCTTCCCCAGATTCTTATTTAGCATTATTTCAGTCTAAGAAAGGAGTCCTGGTGAGGCATCGGGTTGCAAACTGCAAGGTCTGACGTTCAAACCCACAAGCTGTCCCTGGGAGAAATAGGAGGTTGTCTGTTCCCGTAAAGAATGTCAGTCTCAGAAATTCCATACAGACTGGCTATGAGTCACAATTAACTTGAGGTCAGTGGGTTTGGGCCTTATTGTTATAAACGCGCCCAAGTGGCCTGTTGGTTAGCTTTTAGGCTGTTAACTGCAAGGTCCTAAGTTCAAACCTACCACCTGCTGCTCAGGAGAAAGGTGAGGCTATCAGTTCCCATGAACATTCACAGTCCTAGAAACCCTATGAGGTGCTGCTATGAGTCAGGCGATTCAACACAGTGGCAGTGGGTTTGCTTTTGATTTGGGTTCAATAAAGGGGTGAGGGTGGTGCAGAGGTCAAACTGCTCTGTGCTAACCAAAAGGTCCATGGTTCAAATCTACCAGCCACCCCGCAGGAGAAGGAGGAGGCAGTCAGCGCCTGTAAAGACTGACATCCTTGGAAACCCCATGGGCCAGTTCTACTCTGTCCCATAGGGTCACTCTGAGTCAGAAGGCTCAACACCTTTTCAATGATTTAATATCTGCAAGAGCAGGAAGTGAAAACGATCGTGATAAAGGGTTTCGTGTAAGTAGTTCAATTGTGCCAACGTGAGGGCAAATTTACACGGCAAGTCAGCTGTTCGTTTGGTTGTAACTCTGGGACTGCCTGACCTGGGAAGTGGCTGGGCGGTTGTCTGGGGAAGAGAACAGATTTCCCTTGTACCCTGTTAGTTGATTCTGAGAAACTGATCTGCAGTTTGAGAGGCAAGCTGAGGCGAGAGAGAGAGAGAGAGATAGCAGTGAGCGAGCTTGGCCCAGGGAGTCACCAGCCTGGAGTTGGAACATGGCGGGAGCCATGCTGTGTAAGGAGTGGCTCACAATAGATTAAGGGTGGAGGAACTTGGGGGGTGCACCCACCACAAGGAAAGGCCAGCGGAAGGAGATGGTCTCAGAATGCTGAGAAGCGATGGTCAGAGAAGTCCCAGGTGAGTCACCGAGAATGTGGAGGGGAACACAGGCAACACAGGAGCTGGGCCAGAACACTGCAGTGTCTGACGCACCTGCTGACGCGGAGCAAAGAGTATTTTCATGGGAAGAGAGCAAGCGGAAGTCCAGCGGCAGTGGCTGCTAGGGGTGTTCACCCAAAAGAGGACTTTGCCTGCTCGCTTCTATTTTACACAACAGTCTTGCATCTGCTCTTGGGTGGCAGGAAGAAGTCAGTAGAGCCTCCCTCTCCTTCCTGGTCTTCACGGGGCCTGCTGGTCCCTGGGAACCTGCAGTTCTGGGGAAAACCAAGCTTCCTGGGTGTGGAAGACTGCCTCTCTCACCCCAGGAGTTGGCACTGCCCAACTTCCTGCCATAGGTACCATCCCACTGCCCACCAGTCGTAACAGCTGGCACCAAAGGCAGGCACTTGCTAGACCCCGAGTCCCACAAATATCACTTCACTGACTCCTCTGAGGAGCCTTGGGAGGGAGGCTCGAGCAGTCCAAGTCAGGAGGAGGAGCTGGACCACAGAGAAGCAGTTAACTGTCCAGAGTCACAGTGCCGGAAACTGGGGCACAGAAGTTTCTTCTGGGGGCATCACATTCCACAACGCTTTTCTCTGCAAAAGCACCACAACCACGCATGTGTCCCTTGAAAGGGAAACCCCATCCTGGCCGTGCCAACATAGGGACATGCCTTTTGACAGGCCGATGGCGTCCACCTGCTTCTTCCTCTCTGTCTGTCTGTTTCTCTCTCTCTCAACACACACACGCATGCCCAGTGGTGTAGTGGGTAACATGTTGGACGGCAACCCCCCAGGGCGGCAGTTCAAAACCACAAACTGCTCTGTGGGAGAAAGGTGAGGCTGTCTACTCCCATAGAGGTACAGCCTCGGGAACAAACAGGGGCTGCTCCAAGCTGTGAGTGGGGATTGACTTGGTGCCCATGACGTCTCCCTGGTGGCCAGTGATTAAGCATTGGACTGCTACGCTAGCACCCATTCCAAAGACGAAAGGCGTAGCCGACTGCTTCCATTAAGAGCACAGCCTAGGCAACCTATGGGGTAGCTCTCCACTGTCCTATAAGGTTGCTATGAGTTGGAATCAGCGTGAAGGCATTGGGCATTTCTACCGAGGAAAAGTTTGTGGACAATAGAATGAAAATATATACTGTATTTCTCAACATAAGCTGTATCATGTTCAAGACACCTTTGTAGATGTTGATTATAGACACTTCGTCCATCCCTCAAGAACTGAGGGGTCTGGGATTGAAGTCTGTCCATGCAGACTTTTTTAGTCACTGAAAACAAATGGGTGCCCTTTCAAAGTTGTTAAGATTAGGAAACAAAGTTAGGAGGATTGAACTGTAAGGCGAACAACCGACGATATCCCATCAAATTTCTTGTAAAATCGCCCTTGTTTAATGAGAGAAATGAGCAGGAGCCTTGTCATGGTGGAGAAGAACTTTCTGTCGAAGCTTTGCTGGGCATTTTTCTGCTAAAGTTCTCAAAATACTCTCATAAAAAGCAGGTGTTCTCATTCTTTGGCCCTCTGGAAAGGCAACAAGAACAATGCCTTGAGCATCCCCACACGGTGGCCCTGGTTTGCTTTGACTGGACCACTTTCACCTCCCACTAGCCACTGCTTCGAGAGTGTGTTGTCTTCAGATCCTGTGAAAAATTCATGTTGACAATTTTTTGAAGAAATGCTCCAAGATATTGATAGCACTTGCTTAAAATGTTCATCAAAAGCTCGGCTCTGGTGTGCAGCTCATCTGAACATGAGATTTTGGCAACCCTCGAGAGGAAAGTTTGTCCAACTTTCAATTTTTCAGTTAGAACCATCTAAGATGTCTGTAGAGTTGAGGATTGTTTCTGCTGTTAAGCATTGGTCCTCCTCAAGTAGGGCATGAATGAGATGATTTACACACCACCCCCCACAAATTGGTGTGGATTGTCCGCCACTGTAGGCTCCATCTTCAATCTTGTCTTTCCCCTTCTTGAAAAGAGTTACCCACTTGGAAACAAGCTGACTTCTTTGTTCCCATCCACTTTTGGGGGAAGCACCCATGATTTCACCATTCTTCCACCCAAGCATTACCACCAATTTGATGTTTGCTCTTGCTTTACTGTTAGCAAGTACTGTTAGCTCTGAGGCAGTGGAGAGTTCCGGAGCCTCTGGTCTCCACAGACTCTTTTGGCAATGGTGAAACCACTGCGCCAATATAGCATGACCCTGGGCATGGAGGGCCACCAGGCTCTTGGAGGGAGTGGTAAAAAGATAAGCACCTTCCCCTCGGGAAGCTCAATGGTGCCAGGTTGTTTGGGCTCAAGCACCTTGTCCTCCAGCCTAGTGGTTTCCATTGAGGAGAACGGAAGGAAACGGTCCCTCCACAAAGCTCTACCGCAAAGGCTGCCAGGAAGCACCCATCAAGGGTGCTAGAGGAGCTCTTTGGGAGGCTCTGCAAAACCCAGCAACCTCTAGCTCCACTTAGCAGGGAGCTTTGCTGTTTCCGCTCCCAGAGGTGGAAAATGAATGGGTACCCGAGAAAGTTAACACGATCAGTGGCACTTTGATAAGGTGACAAAATTGCTCCCTCCTCCGGTCCAAACCCACACTCTGTGGTGAACTATTATGGGAAGGAGGCACCGGCTAATTAGAAGCATCTCTGGGACATGAGAAAAATCCGCACCGAAAATGTCTGAGCAGAGAGCATTCCTTATTAAGAAGAGAGAAAATAAAAACAATTGGAACAAAAGCTAAGATGTCACTTTCCCCAAGCATATTTATGAAAGGAGGAGATTAAAATTAATTAGGAGAGGGGTTTCTCCCCAAGTGACATAGAAGACACAGTTCTTTTTGCTGTTATCACAGAGCAAATGCCCCTTCTAGGTGGGGACAGATCCCTAGCATTGCCTACCATTTTGAAAAATGACTCTTAGTCTTTGCTGGTTCTAATGAAGCTTGAAATTAAGATGGTTCTTTTGTTTACTCCCCTTGTGTATGCAGCCTTAGCTGCCCATCAATAATATCAATGTCTGGATTATGTATTTCTCATTGCTCAGCCTATGGGGCATAGAAGAATCCTGCGCAGCCAAAGTGGGAGGCAGTTTCCCGTGAGGGATATGGGAGCGTCTCTCCGAATTGTACGATATGACCCTCTTAGGACCTGGAGTTTGACAGGGCTGATGCCCACCTTTGGGCAGGACAAAGAGCTTTGGGCATAGAGCCAGAAGGGTCGATTCTGGTCATCCATCCCCTGCCATTACTACTTGCACAATCTTAGCCAAGCCCCCTTTACCCTTGAGAAATCCAATGGAACAAACCAGTTAGGGACCAACACAATCTATTGATACCAACATGTAGGATGTACTGTTCGCAGTAGGCAGCTGCATTGATTACCTCATTTCAAACTCACAACCCCATTACTATCCCATCAGCAGAGGAGGAAACTGAGGCACTGGGAGATGAAGTCACACGCCCAAGCTCGCCCAGAGAGTAAGAAAGAAGCAGAGCCAAGAGACTCCATTCTTTCACGCACAGGATTACATTGTTTCTCTACAGCTTAATATTTTATTTTAGGCAAATAAAGTCACAGATATACTGAAATTGCTGGGGAGTAGGGCCAAAGATGGGGTGCGCAGAATCGGAATGAGCCAGAGGCTGAGAGATTTCCTTGTGCTGAGTTGGAAGTGGTTATTTCATATCAGGAAGAGTATGATCTTACAGCCTTTATTGGAGGTAAGAGAAAACTCGAGGCCGAATACTGGCTCTGTGATTGCCCGAGACACATGGAAAATATCAGCAAACAAAACTGACAAGAGCCTCGCTTTGTGGAGATTACCTCCTAGAGAGAAGAGACAATACATAATAAATATTTCAAACACAATATGAGGAGGCTTCAAAAAGTTTGTGGGAAAATTCTATTATCGCTTAATTCCTTTTTTTTAAACTAACTTTTTGAAGTCCCCTCCTACCATGTATAAAAACCCAGCCCACTGACTTGATGGACTTGGTTCTGACTCACAGCAACCCCGAACAGGACTCTGAGACTACACAGCTCTGTGGACGCTGACAGCCTCCTCTCTCTCCCATGGAGCAGCTGATGGAGTTGAACTGCCAGCCCTGGGGCTAGCAGCCCACCACCTAGCTTACAGAGGCAGCAGGGATCCTTATAATGTATTCCATTGTTGTCAGTTGCCATTGAGTTGGTTCTGACCCATAAGGACGCCATGGACATTGGAATGAAACGCTGCCCTGGTCCTGTGTCACAACTGTGATGTTTGAGTCCGGCGTTGGAGACGCTCTGCCAATCCATCGATGGTCTTACTCTTTTGCACCGACCTTCTACCGGGCAGGATGCCCTTCTCCAGGGGCTGGTATCTCGGTTACATGTCCAAAGTAAGTATGTAAGACCAAGTCTCATCATCCTCAGTTCTCTGGAGCATTCTGGCTGTCCTTCCAGGCAGATTTGTTTGTTCTTCTGGCAGACCACGGTGCTGAAGAAGATTCTTCACCGGCACTATAATTCAAATGCATTGATTCTTCTTCTGTCCTCCTTATTCATTATCCAACTCCCACGCGCTTATGAGGCAACTGATAATACCCTGGGTTGGGTTAGGTAGTTCAAAGTGACAGCCTTGCTCTTCAACATTTTAAAGAGGTTTTATGCAGATTTTCTCAATGCAATATGTCTTTGGATCGCTTGACTGCTGCTTCCAAGAGCACTGGTTGTGGATGCAAGCAAAATGAAATCCTTGAGAACCTCAGCCTTTTCTCTGGTTATCATGATTACTAGCTGCTGGTTCGGCTTCCTATCCGTTGTGAGGATTTTGGTCTTCATTACACTGAGACGTAATCCATACTGAAGGCTGCAGTCTTCGACTCTCTCGAGTCCTCTTGGCTTTCGGCAAGCAAGGCTGTGTCATCTACCTAGTGAAGGTGGTCCATAAGCCTTCCTCCACGCCTGATGCCATGTTCTTCCTCACGCAGTCCAGCTTCTTGTACTGTCTGTTCTGCATACAGATGAACACGGATCTGATGGTGAAAGGATTCCGTAACGGCCCCACACACTTGGAAAATAGCAGTAAACAAAACTGACAAGATTCTTGATCTGTGGAGATGAAATCTAATAGGGAGAAGCAATTGTGGGGTCCTGGTTTACAATTGCCGGCACCAGCACCATGACAGGCAGTATAAAACCAAAGTCTGGGGCAGGCTTAAGCTCTAATTTCAGATTCCTGGACACTGAGGTAATTCTATCAGAGAAGGCGTCACCTGTCCCAGACAGACCAGTAGGGAGCAGTGACCACCATCCCCTAATTGATCAGTCAAGAGACTACGCACGGAACTACTCGCCAACCATCACTGGACAACGCTGATGTCAGAAGTTTTCTCCAATAAGTTTAAAGAACAGCAACACTGGACTGCCCCCCTGTCCCTGCCCCCATAAAAGCCCAGGGAACAAAGAACTCGGGGCTGATTCCCTTTTGGACGCTGGGTCCCCGCTGCGCTGGGCAGTGGAGGGAGGGAAGTCCTAGCTCGAGTTAGGAAAAAAATAAACTCCTTTTGCCGCGTTTGCATCTCAACTGGTCGTAATTCTTCCGTGCGCCCAAGGTGAGCTTGCGTTCCCTTCCCCAATCTAACACAATACATACTAAATATTTCAAATAATCAATCTATGAGTAGGCTTCAAAAAGTTTGTGGAAAAATTCCATTATCTTTTAATTCCATTCCCTGCCACCCCCTCACTAACTCAATAACGATGCACATCTGTCCTGATTTTACACCATGCAGTACTCCTTTGTGTCTCTTTGTAAGACTGCCTCTTGTTCCAGGTACAGGTTCTGCATGAGCACAATGATGTGTTCTGGCATTCCCATCCTCTCAATATTATCCCCATTGTTTGCTACCATCCTCGCGGCCCAGTGCCTTTGCATAATCAACAGAACACAAATAAACATCTTCACGTTTTCGCTTTCAGCCAAGATCCACCTGCCATCGGCAACGATAGCCCTCATACCACGTTCTCTTCTGAATCCAGCTTGAATTTCAAAATAATCTATGGACGACCTGAAATCTTTCTTTGGAATGACAAACTGACAAGGAGTGGTTATCACGTATGGGAGGGGAATGTGTTATGGAAAAAAATTGGAGAGCAGGTAAAGTGACTGGGAAGGCTGAGAGTGAGGTCTGGTTGGAATATTAAATATGTCATTTTGACATGATGATGTGGACAAGGTGAGGAAGCCAAATCATGAGGCAGGAGGCTATCTGGCATCTCACGGCCATCCTGGCAGAGGGGCTGGCCAGTGCAGAGGCCCTAGCGGTGAACAAGCCTCACAGATCTGAGCGAGAGCAGGAAGGTCAGTGTGAACGGAGCGGCCAAACCAGAGCCAGCGTAGAAGACGAGGCTAAGAGAGGCTCAGGGGCCACTGCAGGGACCTCACGGTGACTATAGGGAGCACGGGAGGTTGGGTTGAGTTCTGAATGACGGGGTGACATGTGACGCTTGACTGTCGTGATTTGAGTGGCGGTGACTCAGATCAGGGCAGCAGAAGTGACCGGGCCTGGATCTAACCCCAAGGGACAGCCCAGGGACAGCCTGGTAGGCGAGAAGTGAGACAGGAGAGAGAGAGACAGGAGTCAAGTAGAACAGACACCAAGGAGTGTTCCCAGGACCACTGGACCGACGTGGCCATCAGCAGAGACCAGAAAGCTGCAGAGAAAGCAGATTAGAGGGTAAGATCAGGAGTTGGCTTTTCAACAGATCAAGAATGGAGATGTCGAGGAAGCGACTGGATTTACTAGGAAACTTGAGTTCAGGAGAGAGACCAGGGCTGGAGACAGCAACGTGGGGGGTGTCTGCAAATCGAGCCATGAGACGGAATGAGGTCCCAAATGGATAAAGGAGGGAGCCACCAGACAGAGCCTGGGGTGCTCCAAACCAGTCAAGGACTCTGAGATCCAGTGGCCAGTGGGGCAGGGGAAAACCAGGAGCAGGGTTCTGGAAGGCAGCACATCTGCAGTGTGTCCTGGTGGATCAAGGTCTCCCTATACTCATGTCCACCTTCCTCTCCTCTCCCCATACTTCCTAAGCTCCAGCAGAACAAGTACCGAGCCACCACTTCCTGGAAGCTCATCCTCTTGTGGAAATCCAAAAACCATTCAACCACTTTTAGACTTCTGAGACCTCTCCTTTTCCCCACAATGCTGCTGAGCTCACTCCCTTGGCCTCAAACAGCACTAGCCGGATCGGAAGTCCCCACTCGGAATAGCTGGATATTCTCTGGTGACGTCTTTACCTACCCTGGACTCCCATCTTCTCTGACCGGCGTGAGTCCCTCCTTGCTCAGGGTGGCAACCTTCCTTCTGAGAACCCTCCCAGCCACTGTCTTTTCTCTACCCTCCCTAACGTATTTCCCAGAGCTGACGTATTTCCCAGAGCTGACGTCTTCCTTCGGAAATCTTCCTACTGTCCAGCACGCTCCATACTTGCAGTTTCCCATCTCGCACACACGGAACTTGAATCCTGCCATCAGGAACTGCTCCTCTCCCCAAGGAGGGCTTTACTCGCCCACTCTTTCTCCAACCAGCACCCTCAGCAGCTCCCACAGCCAAGTGGGTGACCCTTCCGGGAATGACTTGGTAGTTCACGACCTTATTCCAGCCAGCTTATTCCAGCCAGCTTCTAAAAAACCCCAAATACACTTTATCTTGGTGTTCCTCACACCACCCCAGGACTTGATGAAGATATCCTGATGGTAATGGTGCTGGAAGAAGGCACGGCAGGAGAAATGATTGTCAGTGTCTTGCAGTAGGATGTGTCCAAGAACTGTGCTCTCAGGAAGGATGTCTGCGTGGAGCAAAAGGTGTGCTTTCAGCTTGGAACCCTAAAGGTGGAGGTACTAATCCGCCCAGCAGTCCTGCAGAAGAAAGGCCTGGTGATTTAGTTCCATAAAATTAAGGCCACTGAAAAGCCAATGGCACACCATTCTACCATGAGTTGGAAAGGGCTCCGTGGCAACTGGCTTGGCTTGGGGTTTCTAGCTAAGGAATATGTCAGTGGCAACGCCACACAGATTTGCAAGAAGATTGGGTTAACTTGCAAATCATTAGAGGAGTTAGTGGAACTTTTGTTATTACTTGACCTCCAGGTGGAGTTTTGTCTCCCTTCCCTGCTTTTTAAGCACCCTCTCAAGTCGGGGACCCATGACTCCACTGTGTGGAAACCTTCTGGAGCACAGAGCACACGTGAGGAGGGAGAGCAGGAAACGCGAGGAAGAGACGGAGTGAGGAAGAAGGGGCCAGCGCGGGAGACGTGAACCTACGTGCCCAGTTCACAAGATGACGTTTTAGCTCGTCTCACCTCTCCGTGGCTAGACATTCTGAGAAGATACAGAAAATCTGATGCAAAAATAAATTCTTCTTTAAATAAGAAGAGAATGTTCCGAACGGCTGCTTCCCGGGGTTTTGTATTTATTACAGACATTTCACAGAAATTGCCAGCCCAGAACAATCAGTTCACAGGATTGTTACAAAAGACTGAGCGTACTGGAGACCGGAGACATGATCAGGAACAGGACTGTACTAACAAGGCCCACAGTGGGCTGTGCAGGAAGATGGCCTTTGCAGGGGACGCCCCTGGGACGTCCTCCCACCTCCCTTTGGTTTCTCGGTGGGGAGGGGTGCTGAATCATTCTTCCACGCAAAAAGACTTCATTCCCGTTCTCAGGCATTTGGAAAGCTACTTGAGCCTGGCGAACCAGGTATGATGTGAGTGAAGAGGGGAGAAGTACCAGGTGCAAGGCCGCCTGGGAGTCAGAAGCCAGGGAAATTCACACGTGTGTGTTCGCAGTGCCAAGAAAAGGTATGCACCCTGCAGGCTGACTTCCTAAGAGTGATCCAATTCCTCCTAAATGTTCTACTTGGACAGCATTTATCTAAAGCTATGTATGTGCATGTATATACACATTTGCATATATCCCCAAAGCCCACTGCCAACACGTTGATTCCAACTCCTATCTGCCTTATTGGGTGGAGTAGAACTGCCTTTTAAATTCCCAGGGCTACCAATCATTTTTCCTTTTTTAAAAAAAAGGCTGCAAATCTTGATGGAAACAGATCACCTTACCTTTCCCGAGAAACACCTAGTGGGTTTGAACTGCTGACCTGTAGCTAGCAGCTCAGCTTGACCCACTACGATACCTGGGTGTATCTCTGCTCTCTCTCTCTCTCTCTCTCTCTCTCTCTGTCTCCTCTGCCGTATAACCTCCATACGAGAATCAACTTGATGACAGTGAGGTTGGGGAGATTAACACACACACACACACACACACACACTTCAATCTTAAAAGTAGAGTGCTGTCGGTGCAGAACACTTCCGAGGAATTGGCATTTAAGGCGCTGTTTCCTTCTGCTGTGCGGAGGGCCGCCGGGGTCGGGTTCCTTGACCAGCCCCACCACAGAGCTCCCTTGAAACACTGCTGAGTTGGCTGCGTGCTTCATCTCACGTCCCTCACGTGGTTCGGGCTGTTGTTCACTGCCGTTGGATCCATTTTGATCCGTGGCAACCCCACCTGTGCAGAGCAGAAACCCCTCCCCAATGGTCTTCAAGGTCATGACCACTGGGGACTAGATTGCCCCCCAGGTCTGTCTCTGGAGGTTCCTCTCAGGTGGTTTCAGCTCCCACCTTTTCAGTGTTAGCGACTGGTCAAAGCGCTCACTCATTTGCACCGCCCAGGGACTAAAGATGCTACAATGTTACAAGCCTGGAGGTGCATTTCTGTGAAAGATGATGAAAACATTGGGAGCAGAAGATAGCGGTGATGGGGAACATGAGTCTACAGGTACGCATGGCTGAAGAGGCAATTGTAGAGGCGGCGGGGGGGGGGGCTTCAGAAAGTTTGTGTGGGGAATGGAATGAAAGATGATGGATTTTTGTTTTCCCCTCAAACTTTTGAGGCTCCATCATAGATGCTTTACTATCCCGCCCCTGCGGCTAACATCCTAACACCAGTCAAACACAAATGTAGCCACAGCGAGGGAGGCGGTGTCTCAACCATGCAAGCCTGGCGTCCTGTTTGCCAGCCGTGGGCATGCGAGAACAAGGCGTGAAGCCAATCACCAGCCCCCAGGAAGGCTCCGGACCGGAGGCCTTGGTGGGAGTGGAGAGGGGAGGCAGGGGTCTGTAGGAAGACTGCTCTTGATTATCCCCAGCCTCAACACTCTTCAGGAAATGAGCTTCCACTTGCCCGAGAAGTGGCACCCCAAGAGCCTTCCTGGCGGGTACTTGCTGGGGAGAGTAGTAGGGGAGTGCTAGAAGGCAGCCGGGGTGAGAGAGAGCCCACGCCAGAGAGCCAGGGCATCTCCATGCAGACCAGTGAAAACAGCACCAGCCCCCAACCTTCAAGGGCTCATCCCTCTAGGCAGGAGACATCCTCCCTGGAGAAACCAGGGGGCGGGGAACTCAGCTCTTCACCTAACCACTCTCCTGAGGAGCTCGGGATAAGAAGCCCCACCATCACAGAGCATTGAGGAAGTTCATCATAATCACCAAGGAGGCTTGGCAGTGCAGCAGATAAGCACTCGGTTGTTAACTTCAAGGTCCCTGGTTCAAATCTAGCAGCCACTCCTGTGGGAGAAAAGACCTGGCTGATCTTTTTGACGGAGCCACGAAAGACCGCAGCGGAGGAAACCCTACTTACTGGATAGGTCTACACTGTCCTACAGGGTCGCCAGGAGCCAGCATGGGCTCGACAGCAGACAGCCCCAACCACGAGCAGCAGACATTGAGCAAGTCTCCTAAAACGAGAACAGGAGACCCAAAGCAGCAGGGGTTAAAGCAGGAGCTACAAGAATCAGAGACGATTCAGAAAGAAGAAGGACACTGGAGGGGTGAAAATTCACATCCATGGTGCTGTAAGATGCGGCACCTAGGCAAACAAAGGTGCTCTAAAAAGGGCGAGAATCAGAATAAGAACCACCTTTGGAAATTAAAACGGTATCAACTCAAATAAAAAAAAAAATGAGGGGAAGGTATGTGAAAATCCAGTGAGCAGCCAGACAGACTCATAAAAGGAGAGAGGGTGAGGAGGTGGCTGGAGGCCCTCGGCTCAGTCCAGGGTGTGTGACTAGCAAGGAGCTCCAGAAAGAAGGAAATGGGGGGGGGGGGGATGAGCAAAGACACCCTTGGAATATTTCAGAATTAAAGAAAAGGCAGCTTCAGATGGAAAACTCAACTTGAGTGGAAGGCCAACAGCTCCATCCAAGGCATGTGGTCCTGTCCATAAAGGAAAGCTCCTGAGCCTCCAGAGAGAGACACGGGCCCCAAGAGGGATCAGGATGGGCCTGGGTTCCTCAGTAGCAACACCAGGAGGTAGAGGGCTGTGGAATGCTGCCTTCAAACGTGTGATGAGAAGTTACTTTTCAGTAAAAAAATTTGATTCCCACCTGTGATGGTTCGTTTTATATGGCTATTGGTTAGGCTATGGTTTCTGGCCAAACACACTTTGTTTGTTGGTCCACAATGGAAATCTAGTGCAATGGAAGGCAATGCCTTTCCATAATGCAATCGACTGTAGTACAACCCATCAGCCAGTGGAGGGGAGACTTCCTCAGGGTGTGCTCTGCCTCCAGACGCCACACCACACGCACTCTGCTTTCTCTCTCTGCTCTGCTCTTATCCTGGTACCTGGCCTACCGCTTCGAACGTCCCAGTCCCCACAATCATCCGAGTCCATTGCTTGGAAGTAAATCTGCCTCTAGTCATAGGTTCCAAACTTATTTGGCATACCAGCCCTCCTGTCAGAGAAACAACATCAAAAACTCAGTACCCCCTTGGCAATGAAAAACTTCTGAGCACTAGCTAGCCCATAATCCGAGATATGGGGTAAATGTCTGCTTTCATAGCCCCCTGGATTGTTGCTGACGTTGGCAAACACTGCTCTATACGCATGATTGTTTCTTTAGAGAACGCCAACTATGGTACCACCTAACCATCACTCAGGGAACCCTGGTGGTACAGTGGGTTAAGCACAGGGCTCTGATCACAAAGTCGGCAGTTCAAACCCACCCGTTGCTCCGTGGGAGAACGATGATGATGAGGTCGTCTGCTCCTGTAAAGATCGACAGCCTCGGAAACCCTATGCAGGGTCACTCTGAGGTGGATCCGACTTGGTGGCAGTGGGTTTGGCTCTTTGGGTCTGTCAGTGTGGTCAGTGGGAGCGAGCATGGACCGCGGCAGTGGGTGATGGCATCATCCCTCAGCTGAGGGACTCCCTGTCATCATTTACAGCACCTGGGAGAACGACTGTAACCCCTGACCGGAGTGGAAACCCGTCTTTCTTTCGTGGAGCAGCTCGTGGTTGCAAACAGCTACCCTTTTGGGTAGCAGTCCACGCTAACACCATGCCGGCAGAGCTCCTGGACCAAAGACAACGATACTTAAAAACTTCTTCCTTGTCATAAATATATATGTAAAGCACTTGCCAACTGAACCGTTTTTACATGTACAACTCGGTGAGTTTGAAGTGCAAACAATTGCCACTATTTCTCTCCCAGATGACTCTGCCACTGTTAACAGAGACTCAGCATCCCTAAGCAAGGACTCGCCTGTTTCTCCCCAGCCCATGTCCGGTAAGCACTGATACGTTTTGGCGATGTCTCTATCCATGTGCCTGTTTCATCTCAGTGGGATCACGCAGTGTGGCGCGAGTCCTGGTGGGACCGACTGGAGTCACTCGGCAGAATGTTTCCAAGGCTCATTCTTGTTGCAGCGTGCACCGGGACTGCCCTTCTCTTTATGGCTCAGTAATATTCCAGCCGTTTTAAGGCTCGTGGGGCCTCCAAAACGTTGCAGGAAGGGATTGCAGGGCGTGCTCTACTCAGCTAAAGACCCCAAGCCACACCAGCTTGCTGCTGCCAAGTGACGCAGGACGCGCGGTGACGCCATGTGTGGTAGAACTGGGCCTCCAGGGCGTGTCCTGTCACAGCAGGCTGCTAGGGTTCTCCTTCAAGTGCCTCTGGGTGGGTCTGAGTCACCAGGCGCTTAGGTAGTAGTCAAGGGCATGAGCGTTTGTGTCACCTGCCAGAGGCAGACGTCAGAGCCCCTCAGTGCCTCTGGGCAGTGGGCTGAGGCGTGCTGGCCCCAGCAGGATGACATACATGACAGAGGAGTCAGGAGACGCAGCGGCGGGTGGGTCATGCTGTGTCTGCAGGGCTCACCCTGGGTTATCAAACGCCGGAGCTGAGTTGCTGGGTCTGCTGTGGTGAGCTGCCCTCAGGTGCACCCGTGTGTGCAGGGTGCAGCTGCTGCAGCAGGCGCTCAGAGGCGGATGGCCAGCCCGTTTCTGAGGCACCTCTGGGCGGGTTTGACTAGCCCACTTTGTGACCAAGTAGTGGAGTTTTGAGGCTGGCGAGCATTGGACAACGGGCACGGGCAGGGATGTGATAAGTCTACTTGGGCTTTTGGGGAAACTTACACGAGGTCCTGGGTACAGTAAGCACTCTCTGAAAGGCAATCCGTCATGTTAAGAAACCCTTCCCTGCCGATGTGATGTCTGGGGCCCAGGGATATTAGGCATTCCTCAGAGAGGGGCTTAGCCCCTGGGCAGGTTCTAAACATCACTGTCACCCTCTGGGAAGTGCGGTGTGTGTGTGTGTGTGTGTGTGTGTGTGTGTTCTGCTGCAAGCTATAATGTTCACCCCACCCCCACCCCCTCGGGGCTGGGGAAACCAAGAATTCCAGAAAAGCCCTAGAGAGCAGAGCGGCGTGAGCTGTGGCTGATGACAGGTGTCACGGTGACCTCCAAGTTGAGAAACAATCAAGGGCGAAAGGCACGGATCATGGATCAGCGTCTTACCCAGCTGGCACAGTTCATGGTGAAAGCCAATCATCAGGCTCCTAGCAACAAGCCCTGGGCAGAGGCTGCCGATGCCATTGTATTTAACAGAGGGCTTCTCTTCCTCAAGGGTATAGCTGCTTTAAGGCAACGTTTTCCCACAGGGCAAGGATCATGTTAAATTATACTGGTATTTCCGCTTTCATTCCCAAGGCCTGGGGGCAAGGCTAGGGCATTTATCTCTGCTCTGCCTCCTATGCCTTCAGAGAGCCTAATGAGGGCGGAAAACACACATCTGATGAGAAACAGGAATGTCGATATGAGCCCTCTACCATTGTTGATGCAAGAGAAGCCAGTTTTAATAAGATTGAAACAATTAGGTTCAGATTGCTGCGTGCAAGCCACGTGGAAATGGAAACCTAGTGCTCACAGTGGGTTGGTGGTTTCTTTTGATTGCAGTAAATGCTTGAGTGTTAAATTTACTGACGTCCATAAGTACGCTGGGGCTATATAAGAGAATATGACTATTTTCAGGAAACACACAGAGGGGTAATTGTTAAAGAACCCTCAAGTGGCTCAGAAAAAACATTGTGATAATTCAAACTATATCTCTGCATCCATCCACCTATCCAACAAACCAACCAGCCAACCAGCCAATTGCCGTGGCGCTGACTCTGGCGCATGACCACCATGTGTATCGGAGCCGAATTGTGCTCCAGAGAGTTTTCAATGGCAGGCTTGTCAGAAGTCAGTCAACAGACACCTATCCTGTCCTCCAAGGCACCTCTGGGTAGACTTGAACTATAACGAACTACCTCAAGAACAATCAAGCAAATGGTCCAAAATGTCAACTTCTGTTGGATCTGGGTACAAGGGCATTCTTCTTAAAAACATTTTTTAAAATAAATCATTTTATGGGGGATCTTATAGTTCTTATAACAACCCACACATCAATTGTATCAAGCACATTTGTACATATGTGTTCTTATACTTGTAACTTTTCTATTAAGTTTGAAATGTTTACCGTATATACTCGTGTATAAGCTGTGTTTTTCACCACGTTTTAAATGCAGTTTTTGTGGTAAAATAGGTGCCTTGGCTGATATTTGGGTCGGCTTATACTCGAGTACCAACGGTGTAAATAATATGCTAAAAAAATACTAAACAAAATGAATGGTCTCTCCAGTGCAGCTGTAAGCAAATGACTGGTGCTTTTCACTAACACTCCAAAGGCAGCCTGGGTAAGTGCCATCTTTTCCAGGGATCACCCTGGGTTACCAGATGCCGGACCGAGCAAGCTAGCCATACTAACATGGTGGGAAAGCTTTCTCAACCAGCAACATTGTCTTGGATGGTCAAAGGTGGAAAACAACTCACCTGTCAGGGTTTGTTTGGCTGGTTAATGCCTAAACACTCAGGCCCATGCTTGAGTTGACCAATCAGTTTGAATCACACAGGTTGAATCTAAAACAAAGGAACCCTCCTGTCATTTAAGTCCACCGCTTGCCATGGAGTCAATTCTGACTCACGGTGACCCCATAGGTCAGGCGTCCTCAAACTACAGGCCGCGGGCCACATGTGGTCCGTCGAGGACATTTATCCAGCCCTCCAGGTGTTTTTGCCCCGTTTTGTTTTTTAATTCAAAATAAGATATGTGCAGTGCACATAGGAATTTGTTCATAGTTCTTTTTAAACTATAGTCCGGCCCTCCAATGAGTCTGAGGCACAGTGAACGGCCCCCTGCTGTAGGTCCTTAGGGTTTCTAAGATGGCACATCTGGATGGAAGCAGGCTGCCTCCCCTTTCTCCCGGGTGTGGCTCGTGTGCTTGAGCTGCCGCCCCTGCTGCTAGCAGCCAACACGTACCCACTGCATCTCCAGGGTTCCAATTCTGCCAAGGGGGCCTCCAACAGTCTGGGCATTGGAAGCACGCCTCATTCCGTTGCCTTTGCTTTATGGCACTGCAGACATTGCTGGGTTTGTTTGTTTGTTTGTTTGTTGAAGGACTATGGCAAGCCTGCATCTGGCAAGTCTATCAGCGCCATCTTCTCAACAGGAGGTGCTCATTTTGCGTCTCTGGGTCACGGTCTGGTCAATCTCACAATGTTTCCAACTTTTCCACAATGCTCTTGCACACTCAATGTGGTGGTTGTTAGGTGCTGCGACTCACAGCAACTCTGCACAACAGAAAGAAACCCTGCCCGGGCCTGCCCCATCTTCACAACTGCTGTTACATTGGAGTCTGTCCGTGGACCTTCCACTCCGGTGCAGCCTCTCCACTTCATGGAGCCTGGGGTCTCTCTCCAGGGACTGGTCTCTCCTGACAACATGTCCAGAGTATGTAAGACGAAGTCTCGCTATCCTCAGGAGCACGCTGGCCACACGTCTTAGAATCAGAGCATTTTCAAGATTCTTCACCAGCACCATGATTCAAAGGCATCGATTCTTCTTCAGGTTTCCTTATTTAAAGTCCAGTGCATTTGAGACCACTGAAAATTCCATGGGTCAGGCGCACCTTAGTCCTCAGAGTACACGTTCGAGAGGTCCTGTGCAGCAGACAGGCCTTGTTCAGTTTGACGTTTGGTCTCTGACTGCTGTTTCCATGGACATGGACTGTGTGGAGTCAAGAGAGACGAAATCTTTGTCTCTGTTTATCATGATGCTACTTGTTGGTCCAGTTGTGAGGACTTGGGTTTTCTTTATGCTATATTATAGTGTAAACAGAACTTTTCTATGCACTGGGAACTACCGCCCCACCCACGCCCCTCCCCACCCGGAAAGTCAGTGTGATTTGCTTCTTTCGAGAGCCACCTTACTGGGCCTGATCCCATGCTACCTCCGAGGTATGCTTGTATCGGGTTTGCCTGCAAGTTCCAGAGAGGAGTGACCTGCGGCCAGCAGGCATTTGCAGCAGACTGCATGCCGATGATCCCTAACTCTCCGCGGCGGGTACGAACCAATGGAAGGACATTTCAATAAAAGGACAGGCTTTACTTAAAACTTGGGGGCCGAAGCCATGTAGGGCTCAGGGCATTGAAAGTTATGCCTGTCCTTATCCCTGGGTCTGACACATGGGGCTCATCTTTGGGGGTGGGGGATGCTGATGCAGCCTCACTGACCTGCACGGACTGACGGAAGTGGTTCTCAGCACTCCTTGGTAGGGACGTGCCACTGACAACGCCTTCCCACCAGCCCTCTAGGCCCCTGCCAAAGAGGGCTGCTATTGCAAATCTCCCTGCGTGTGCTTGGGAGATGCGACAGGGACATCCCCACGTGCCACCAAGTAGCCTTTCAGATGCCTGTGCTGTGCAGGGGGAGGCAGGAGACTCTGACACAGCTGGGTCTCTGCGAAGCAGCTGGACTGGACATCTGTTGCTCCTTCCAGCGCCGATCCTCTGAAAACTCCCTCAAAAAGAACATAATGGAACCACACACGCACTGACAAGCCCCGCCCGGCCTAGGGGATCCTGACTCGCGCAGGCCAGAGTCACGGGGCTACATCCAGTTCTCAATGGTGGTGACCCCTCAGAAGAAGGTCACTCGGCTTTTCTTCTGAGAAGAATTCAAGCCACCAATAGTTTGGTTCGTAACTACGCATGTAGCTGTCAGAGCTACCCAGGGCCCATTACTCATGTGCCGCGTGTTCTTGAGTTGGTTTCGACACCCGTGACCAGAGGACCGGTAGAACTGCCCTCCTCCCCAAGAGAGCTTCCAAGGCAGATTGCAACACCTTTCTCCTGGGGAGTGACGTGCCAGCCTGCCCATGAGCGGCCAAGAGTGCCACCCCCGCATCACCAGGGCGCCTCATTATCCACACAGAATATTGGCTCTGAGGCTCCCCAAGGGAGGTGCTCTCACCACTGATGCAAACATAGGCAGTGGTCTAGAAGGGTTCTGGAGACAGAACGCTCTGGAGCCTTCCTGGCGCTGGGCACGTCATTTAACCTCCCTCACCTGCAGGTTCCTAACTGGTGACACGAACTGCCGGCAGCACAGGCCGGTGAAGCTTCAAAGCAATCCGGTCCTGTGCAGCCTCGGGCAGGGCCGGTATAAAGTACCGTTGACTCTGATCGCTGCTCTAGTTCACACGGTCTTAGGTTAACCGGTACTCAAAGCATCTGATTTCCCCCTGGAATCATTAATCCTTCACGTTGGCAAATTCCAGAAGCATAGTTCTGCTCCACTGTGACATCGCACATAGAAAGGTGGTCCGTCAGGAGGCTTAGCGATGATACCAGGCAGCTGGTGGGTTTCTTTTCCTGCAGCCTGGGAACCTCCCCCTATACACTTGAACTGGACCCACTGAAAAACCTTTGAGTCTCATGAAAACACTGCAGCTGCCTCTCGACAAGAGACTGACTTGTCAAAATCCCCCCCTGGCAATGATGAGCAGTACAGGCACCCTGGGTGCTGCCCAGCGACCCCTGCCATTCTGTGGGCCACGAGACGCGCTCCACTCCTCGGCTGCACGAGCCAGTGGGCTCACCTGAGTAAAGCTTCACCCGACACCCCTGGTGTCAAAGACTGTCTGGGCTTTATTTCGTATGGCCACCAGAAAGCCTTCTTGAGAAGGGGTGAGGGAAGCCCCAGCCTTCTCTGGATTATAAAACCTGCTCTATGGGTCTATAAACACCTCCAGACACGCCAACCCATTTCACCCTCGCAGCCAACCCATGAGGAGGGGAGGGAAAGGCAGCATTTTTATGATCACTTGCACGCTGATGAGGACGCAGAGGCTCACAATCAAGTGGCTTGCCCCGTATCCCACGCATTTCCAGTCTCCCAGAAATGTGTTCCTACGTGTGTGCGCATCCTGTCGCCCAGGACGGGCTATTCCTGGAGAGACCCACCCCAAAGCTTCTGATTCTACTTGCGCTTACCGCCCCCCCCCCTTTCTGCTTTTAATGTTGTTGTTTGTTCCACAACACACTCTTTCAAACACAAATACCGTAGGGTGCAACCTCCAAACAGGGGCACGTGCTGTTGTTAGTTGTCATTTTTGTTTTGCTAACGTAATTAAGAGAGGCGCGCTGGTGGCACAGCACTTAAGCACTTGGTCTCTAGCACAAGGTCAGCAGTTGGAACCCAGCAGCAGCTCTGTAGGGAAAGATGAGGAGTCTATTTCTGGAAGGAATGCAGCCTTGGAGAGCCTATGGGGCAGTTTTACTGTCTTATGTTGTCGTTGCTGTTTGGAGCCACTGAGTCAGTTCCAATTCATAACGATTCCTCGTATGTGTTAGTCCAGGTTGACTGGAGAAACAAATCAGGGAGACTTATATGTGTGTCAAACAGAGTTTTACATAAAAGAACAATTGTCTACTGAAAAAACAGTCCAAATCAAGTCCTTAAGTCTGATATTAGTCCCTATGTCCAATACCAATCTATAAATTCCTCTTCAGACTCACACAACACATGCAACGATGCTGAATGCAGGAAGATTACAGGCCCATGGGTGGAAGGTCTTGTGGATCCAGTGGTGGTGGAAACATCTCAACGCTGGCAGGGGTCTCCACATGGCTCCTCCAGCCTGAGCTCTAGCATAGCTCCATGTGTCTTGTCAGCAGGAATGTCTCACAGGGAGTGAGTGTGTGTTCACCTCCAGCGAGCTATTTATTTCCTTAGGGCATCCAAATAAGGTCATCAAGTTGTGACCTGATTGACAGGCTAAACTCCACCCCTTTACTCTTAATAGTCTCAAGTTGACAATAGATGACATCACTAACATACAACAGAGCACTACGCTGCCTGCTCCAGCACCGTCCACCCAATTGCTGTTACATTGGAGCCCATTGTTGCAGCCACTGTGCAGCCAATCTTGCTGAGTCTTCTTTGTCACTGCCCCTCTGCTTTGCTAAGCACAATGTCCTTCTTTTCAACCAGAACCGGTTCAACAGCAATGGGTTTGGCTTTGGTGATCACAATTTCGGGGAGGGGGAGACACCCGTGCAGTCATAACGGCAGCCATATTTGTTTAAATGAACTTTTCTTGGATTCTGAATCTCCTTCCCAAATAAACAGTGTGCTTTCTCCATGTTCAGGAAGTACAGTTCATTTTTATATCGTTCATTAAACATTTAAACCATTTATTTAAATAATACACTTTAAAAAATTGAAGTAAAATAAACCACTCATTTTTAAGGATACAGTACTTTTTCATGCCTTTAGGATAACAAAGTCAATGTTTACGGAGAACTTATGTAAAACAGCATTATAAAAGCGTCATGCAAAATACCCTGTTTAATATTTCTAATCACCCAAAATGTAGGTACTATAGACCCACACTCCCTTATCTGAAATACTTGGGCTCAGCAGGTTTCCCAGCAGAGAAATTCCTTGTGTTTTCATTCAGTACAGTGGTCACCGCAGCAGAGCCCAGCACAGCATCCAATCGTCAGGCCCATGTAATATTTAAGCAGTGAAGTACAGTAATAGCCACACTGATTTGGATAAATAAAGAGTACAGATAGAAACATGTCAGTTCAGGCTAGATTATGATTCCAAAAAAGTGCGACTCTAACTCAGGGCAGAAAAGCCTTCACGTCTGCGAGTTCGGGCTTTGGAAACATAGACCAGTACTACCATCCCTATCTGACAGATGAGGACGCTGGGGCACCAAGAAATAGTGTGACTTTCCCAAATTCACAGAGCTGAGATGTGGTGGGGTCAGGAGATGACCCTAGGCCATTTGGCCCTGGGACCCATGCTCTTCATGGCTCCACCCTGCTGCTGTCTTGTCTGGGCACACATTTTAGGATTAAAGTTGAGAAGGATATAAATCCGTTATTTACCCCAGAAGTAGTCCAGGAGCATGTATCTGGATTATAGTAGAGTCCTACTAAGACGTGAGAGAGCCAGGGCCATCGGTTCTCCCATCCCTGAAGAACAAAGAGGATAACTTGGAGGAAGACCATAGGCTCAGAGTTGACTGGGGGGTGGCGGTGGGGGGAGCAGTCAAAGAGTATTGTTTTGACGTTAAAGAAAAATGACGAATCTGTGAAACCCCTCATACCATGCCTGAGCCTGGCCGCGGACGCTATGCTGCGTGAAATGAGTCCATCCCAAGCAAAGACAAAACACGTAGGAGGCCATCACTTTAAAAAGTCAAAGAGAAGTAGCGCTCTTTGATGGTGACCCAGGGCGGGAGGGGAAAGGTGAAGGGGGAGTCACAGGTTAGTAGCCGCACATCAACTTGGGTGAAGGAGACGCGATCCACAATGAGCTTCAGAAAGAGGACGGGGGCAGGGAAAGGCACTGGGGATTTGAAAAATTAAAAGAGCCGTGCTACAGAATCATAAAAACCTTTATTCACAAAAATATCAAGATGTGAAGCTCGTTTCTCGGCATGCCCTCCACCGAGGACAAAATACTCGGTGAATGTGCCGTTTCCATGTCCCCGGCCTTTCTTCAAAGAATTCTGCCCTCTGCCATTTCCACTACGCCCGAGCGGCAATCGGGGTCTCATGGGGGACTCGCCTTGCTTCATTCTCATACGTTTTTAGAGTTTGGGAAACAAAACAAGGTCACCGATGACCAAGGATGTAGTTGGATGGGCTCAGATCCAGGAGAGTCTGCTGGGACAGCCCCTGCTACCTGGCACAACTTTCCCGGCCTTTCCTTCACCAAGGATGCGTTCCATGTTCTTACAACTTCTTAGGAATAAACCTGCGTGAGGTTTCTGTGTCCTTTGAGAACATCTGTCAAGATGTTACTCCTTTGGCTTCTACTCCTCCGAAAAAACAAATGCTTTCAGAACTGATCTCTGCCTTGAACTGAACGGGTCCAGCAGATCCCCTTGTAAGTCCCTCTTTTGATTGGACCTTCGTTTTTGAAGGTGCTTGAAGGAGACTAAGAGAAGCGTATTCCCGAGAGAACTTGTCGGCAGCTGTTCACTTATCTCAAGAGCCATGTGGCAACAGGCTGCGTTGGCAATACACCCAGCATGAACCAACTGGAACCCTGGACAGCAACGCTCTTCCACTTCCCCTCGTCCGCAGCAGACCTGGACATGAAGAGACCCTGGGAAAACCACGGGCCGTGCTCAGGGCTGCCTGTGCTGGCCTGGGATTCCATGGGAAGGCTGAGAATGAGGAGAACCCAGAAAAGTCCTACATAAACCAGGGAGCCAGTGAGGCTGATGGATAGGAAAGAGGCCATTGATAATGAAGAGCCACACTAACCTCAGCTCTGGTTTCTGAAGGCGCCCTGGTGGCACAGTGAATTGCATGCTGGGTTGCTAAGTGCAGGGTCAGTGGTTCCAAACCACTCAGACTCCACAGGAGAAAGATGAGGCTTTCTGCTTTCCTACCCACAGGGACAGCCCTACTCCGTCCTATAGGGTATCTGTGAGTCAGAATCGGCTGGATGGCAGTGAGTCTTGGTTTGTTTCGCAAGCACCAACTGGATGCCAAACGCGATGTTAAATGCTTTCTGAGATGCTGGAACTCCAAGAACCAAACGTAACACCACTCCTAGCTCCCCATAACGTTTCTGAGGCTGGACATCAAAGCCGACAGCCTCAGCTTTCTCTCGAGAAGCAGCTAGGTTTGAACCACTGACCTTGATGTTAATAGCCCAACTCTTAACCTGCGATGCCATCAAATCCACTGCCATTGAGTTGATTCTGACTCACAGCGACCCTATAGGGGAGAGCAGAACTTCCCCTTTGGGTTTCCAAAGCTGCAGATCTTTATGGGAACACAATTCTTCATCTCTCATGGAGTGACTAGGAGACTCAAACTGCTGACCCTACAGTTAGCAGCCCAGTGCATACGCCACTATGCCGCCAAGGTCTCCTGGCTGTACAAACACCTGTTGAGGGTCTTTCCCATTTTACAGAGCAGGAGGCTGAGGCCAGAGTGACACAGAAGCAGGGGACCAAGAGCAGAAAGAGCACACAGGCGCAAAACACAGGCCGAGAAGCTAGAAATCCCACTGAGGGAGACAACAGTGGTGAGCATTAACGGTTTCCAAAGGGGTTTACCAGCAATGAAATTCATGGCTTATGAAAAGAGAGCTGTTTTCTATCAAGGTACTTTTCAAATTATGTCTTCGTGGGATAATGCCTTTGACAGAGTGGATGAAAAGGGAATTTACATACGAGATAAGCAGTCTTATTTGCTTTTTCACACCAGAAGATGAGCAAATATGTAATTTCCCGATCTCCAACTTGGAGAAAGCAATCAATATCGTTGACAAGTTCAGTCCTCAAATTGCAAAGTGGCTACTGCCATTTCCCACACAGAGAGATGGCTCCTATGGGCCACCGAGGAGGGAAGGGGGATAATGGTACAATTTATGGTAATTTAATTAATTTAATTAACAGCTATAGAACACCCACAAATCTACCCTCCCGTGTGCCACAGACTACAAAGCAAAGCAGAGATCCACACACAGGGCCCCATTTCCCACGGGAGCCAAGAGCTGAGGCTTCACCGGGGCTTGTCCCAACACACCCGCAAGGCCTACAGTAGGCCTTTTCCGGCTGGAGGGAAAAACAACAGAACTTCCTTTCAGAACCGCCAACGACAGAATGTTGTTTACATTCCCAGCAAACTCGCAGGCACTTAACAACTGGAAGTTACAAGGACCTTACCAGAATCTTCTCTGGAAAGAAAGGATTAAAAAGGAAAACCCTGTTATTACTAGCTACTCAGGAGGGCTGGGTAGGGCAGAGAGAGCTTTTCGAAAACAGCCCTTGTGAGAAAGCTGTGGGGAAACCCGGGATGGGACCCCCCCCCCCCCTTCAAGGCCAGGTTCTATAAAGGGGCCATGGGAAAAAAATAAAGAGTCCCTGTTGTCAAGGTCAAATCAAGTGGTAACAGTTACTAGTCATTATCCACCACCACCCCTGCCCCCACAGCAATTTCCTGCAGGGCAGAGAGCGCCTGCCCATCTTACAGATGAGGGGAAGGAGGCTTCAGGGAGGCCAAGTCCCTTGTTCCAGGACCAAGTACAAGGGAGCCAGAAGGACACTAAGGCTTCGCTTTAGGAAGGAGGTGTTTGTGACAGGGCTGGAGATCGAGGGTACTCAGGGGCCTTCCCTGCTCCTGATTGTACTGCTCCACCGGAGCAGGGGGGTCCAAGCTTATCTGTCTTATTGACAGGGTGAGCGTTTTTTTAAAAAAAATAGCTGCCCCCCCACTCAACTTTAAATGAATTCAAACTGTATTTACACAGCCTTATATACATTTGAAAACATGATCCAAGAATAATTTAACAATACCTAGGCACCAAAAGAAGGAGCCCCAGCGGTGTGGTGGTTACAAATTGGGCTGCAATCCACAAGGTCAGTGGTTCGAAACTACTAACCGCTCCTTGGAAGATGGGGTTTTTTCCTGTGAAGATTCAGTCCTGGGAAATCCACAGGCGCAGTTCTGTCTGTCCAATAGGATTGCTATGAATTGGCATCGACTCCATGGCGGTGAGTTTTCGGTTTAGGCTGCGCTGTGGATGGCCTCTTGCCCGCTTTAAGACCCCCGGCACTGGGCAAGGAACGAGGAGGTAGGAACGGAAGCTCTAAACACGCAATTAGGTCAGGTCTCTGGAATGTCCCATGAAATCATGGCCCCAAACCTCCACACCAAGGACCCAAATCCCAGGGGGTGCACTGGTTGTACACAAGCAGCCTCAGCAGCAGCTTCACTTTGTTCGTCTAGTCGTTGCGGTCGGTATCACGTAACTTGTGCCATTTCCACTTTTCACAGGAGAACTACTGACAGACAGCAATTGCAGCCATCAGTCGCCGTGCAGCTCAACCCTGAATCGACACAACCGTTAACCACCACTGTTAGCCTCTTTTCCCCCTTTCTCTGTTTGAGTCTCTGATTTCAAGTCTTTTGAGTACATAAAAAGGAGTTTCAAATGTTAATGGGAAAATTCCCTTATTTTTAAATTCCCTTTTCCCACAAACTTCTTGAAGCCCCGTCACACCAAGGAAGGGACTAACTGGGCCAATTCCAATGGAATTCCCAAGCGGATGTGGAACAAGCGATATCACTGCAGCTCTGAGATGGATCTAGGCTACAAGCAGAAACACCAGAATGATCTTTAGCTGGGCTTTAATTACTGTGGAAAGGCATTCGACTATGAGCGTCATAACACATTATGGATAACACTGTGAAGAACGGGACTTCCAGAACACTGCATTGTGCACGTGTGGAACCTGTACACAGACCAAGAGGCAGTCAGCCGATCGAATGGAACAAGGCAATGCTGCAATGAAAATCAGGAAAGGTGTGCATCGGTGGCTTTATTTCATCTACATGCTGAGCAAATAATCCAGGAAACTGGTCTATAGGAAGAAGAATTTGGCATCACTATTAGAGGAAAACTTATGAATAATTTGCAGATGGTAGAATTTTGCTTGCTGAAAACAAGGAGGATTTGAGGCACTTGCTAATGAACCTAAAAGAATACAGCCTCCACACGATGATTTAAAGGCCTGACTGTTGGTAAATGATCGAGACAGAGATAAGAATTTTCGTACCCAGTTGATCACATTGTTATTTCAAATAGAAGTGACCACCCACAGTATCCTGCTTGAAGAAGGATTTGACAATAAAGCAATACCTGTCACTTGTACGTTTCCTCGCTCCAAAGAAAGCAGTTATGCTCTACAGCTATAAATCATGTAAAGACTATTTTCTATCATTTATGTTATCTTTTTCTTTTATCAGACTAAATAAAGGTATTGACGTACAGCTTAAAAAAAGAATACAGCCTTCAGTATGCCATTACATACCCTGCACCACAGGGTTCCCTGATATCCGGATAAATACAGAAATTATGGACGTTGTCAGGAATTTCATCTTACTTGGATCCATAATCCACATGCAGGGAAGAGGCAGTCAAGAAACCAAGTGACATATTGCGTCAGTGAGGCAAATCTGCTGCAAAACACCTCATTAAAGTGACTAAAGAGCCAAGATGTCACTTGGATGACTAAGGCACACCTGGCCCAGCTCATGGTATTTGCGTACCAAAGCTGGCCAGTACCCCAGGCATTACAGGCTTGCAAGCTGACCAGTTATATCCTCTCTTTGAGTCACTATGAGTCGGCACTGACTCACTGGCAGTGAGTTTGATTTTGGAATGGTGGTGTAGTGAGTTAAACCAACAGAGAGGTACGAGGAGCAGGCCCCAATCCCAACTATGTGGACAGTGGCCCACCCAACCCCGGCCCCCCGAAGAATTTACATCAGAGGAGACAGCTCAGGGAAAGGGACATGTCTGATCAGAGCACACAGGAGCAAATGAAGGGGGAGGAAGAGAGAGTGGAGCACATCCTGGCCCACCAGGCCTTGTGGACAATATCCCTGCTCAGAGCAGCCAATGCAGACAGGACCATATGGCTGGCCCCACTATGAGACATGACATCCCTCACTGACCCATAGCACTATGGGGACAACAATGGAGACACAATGTGGGAATTGTACCTGATCTGACCCCACCACACTGAGGCAAAACACTAAGGGCGTGCAACAGAACAGCAAGGGAAGCAGAGCAAGGAAGTCCTGAGGGAACACCAAAAAGAGACTTTGGGGCCAGGGCTTGGCAGTTTATCAGATTCGACTTGAAAATACTCCTAAAGGTCAACACACAGACCTTGAACTATTTACAGGTTTTTCTTTTTGGTCATTGGTTTGTTGTTGTTTTCTTTTGCTGCTTTGTTTTGCTCTGTTTTGTTTTTTGTGCACATTATTATCTCTTCAGGTCTATCTAGATAAGAAAAGCTGGATACACAATCTGGAGGAGAAAACAACAGACTGACAGTTCCAGGGGAACATGGGAGACGGGGAGAAGGGAGAAGGAAGTGGTGTTAACAAATCCAGGGACAAGGGAACAATAAGTGATCCAAAATCGATGGCGAGGAAGACTTAGGAGGTCTGGTAGGGCTTGATCAAGGGCAATGCAACCAAAAGGAATTACTGAAACCCAAATGAAGGCTGAGCATGATAGTGGGATGAGGAAAGTAAAAGGAAATAGAGGAAAGAACTAGGAGGCAAAGGGCATTTATAGAGGTCTAAATAGAGGTATGCACATATGTAAATATATTTATATGTGATGATAGGGAAATAGATCTACATGCACATATTTATAGGCTTAGTATTAAGATAGCAGAGGCTTAGTATTAAGGTAGCAGATGGGCATTGGGCCTCTTGTCAGTGCAAGAACACTTTGTTCTATTTACCTGGCATTCCATGATGCTCACCTTCCTGACACAATTGCTGAAGACAAATGGGCACATAAGCAAATGTGGTGAAGAAAACTGATGGTGCCCAACTATCAAAAGATATAGCATCTGGGGTCTTAAAGGCTTGAAAATAAACAAGCAGCCATCTAGCTGAGTAGCAACAAAGCCCACATGGATGAAACACACCAGCCTGTGTGATCACGAGGTGTCGATGGGATCAGACATCAAAAAACAAAAAATCTTATCATTGTGAATGAGGGGGAGTGCAGAGTGGGGACCCAAAGCCCATTTGTAGGCAACTGAACATCCCCTTACCGAAGGGTCACAGGGAGGAGACAAGCCAGTCAGGAATGCAATGTCGCAACAATGAAACATACAACTTTCCTCAAGTTCTTTAATGCTTCCTCCTCACAACTATCATGATCCCAATTCTACCTTACAAGTCTGGCTAGATCAGAGGATGTACACTGTACAGACAGGAACTGGAAACACAGAGAATCCAGGACAGATGAACCCCTCAGGACCAGTGGTGAGAGTAGCAATTACAGGAGGGTAGAGGGAAGGTAGAGTAGAAAGGGGGAACTCATCACAAGGATCTACATATAACCTCCTCCCTGGGGGACTGACACCAGAACAGTGGGTGAAGGGAGACGTCGGACAGTGTAAGACATGAACAAATAATAATAATTTATAAATTATCAAGGGTTTGTGAGGGGTGGGGCTGGGAGGGAGATGAAAAAATGAGGAGCTAATCCCAAGGGCTCAAGTAGAAAATGTTTTGAGAATGATGATGGCAACAAATGTACAAATGTGCTGGACACAATGGATGGGTGTGTGGCTGTGATAAGAGTTGTACCAGTCCACAATAAAATGATTTAAAAAAAAAAGTTGGGCTGCTAACCATAGGTCAGCAGTTTGAGTTCACCAGCCACTCGGAGTGGGAAAGATGAGGCTTTCTACTCCTGTGGGCATTTACAGTCTTGGAAACCCATAGGGGCATTTCGACTGTCTACCGTAGGGTTGCTATGAAATGATTCCAATGGTAATTAGTTTAATAGTTCAAAACCACCAGCAGCTCCTCATGGGAATGATGATGTTTTCTGCTCCTGTCAAGATTTACAAAGTCTTGGAACCTCTATGTAGGGTCATCATGAGTTGGAAACAATTCAATGGCAGTGTTTTGTTTTGGATGGCTAATGATGCACACGGTTTAAAATCAGGAAAGGTGAGTGACAGGGCTACATCCTGCCACCACCCTATGCAATCTGTAGGCTGGGAAAGTAATTATAGATTCCAGATTATATGAAGAAGAATGTGGCATCAGGATTGGCAGAAGACTTCTTAACAATCTTTGATATGCAGAGGGAGCCACCTTGCTTGCTGAATGTAGGAGGACTTGAAGCCCTAGCTGATGAAGATCAAGGGTTACAGCCTTCACCATGGATTACAACTCAATGTAAAGAAAACAAAGATCCTGGACAACTAGATGTAACATTATGATTAACGGGGAAAAAGGCTGAAGTTGTCAAAGGATTTTGCCTTACTTGGATCCACAATCAATGCTTATTGAAGTAGCAGTCAAGAGATCAAATGACACACTGCATTGGGTAAATCTGTGGCACAAGGCCTTTAAAAGCAAAGATATTACTTTGAGGACTGTATTAGTCTAGGTAGACTAGAGAAACAAACTCATGGACACTCATATGTGTATAAGAAAGAGGTTTATGTACAAGAGCAGTTGAATATTGAGAAAACATCCCAGCCCAGTCCAGATCAAGTCCATAAGTCTGATATTAGCCCATATGGCTGATAGCAATCTATAAAGTCCTTTTCAGCCTCATGAAACATGTTCAAGGACACGGAATGTAGGAAGATCACAGGCCAGTGGGTGGGAAGTCTTGTGGATCCAGTGGCGTTGTAAGCATCTCAGTGCTCCACGTGGCTTCTCCAGCTCCCAGGGCTGCATCAGGGTAGGTCCATGTGGCTTCTCCATAGAGAGGCCTTGCAGGGAGTCAGCCTTGTCAGTAGAGAGTCTCCAAGGGAGTGATCCAAGAGAGTGTTTCCCACCTCTAAGGAGGAAAGCTGGAGTTCCCAGAATCCTCAGGAGAAGGTCATGCCCCACAGAGGCCTCGTAGGCTAAATCCTGATTGACAGACTAGACTCTACCCCCTTCACTCTTAATCCGCTCAAGTCCCAAATGAATACCGGATTATGTAAGTACCACAGGGCTAAAGTGCACCTGACCCAAGCCATGGTGTTTTCAATTGCCTCCGATGCACGTGCAAGTTGCACCCCAAAAGGAAGACCGGAGGAAAACGGACGCGTCTGCACGCGGGTGCCGGGGAAGAACCTTGAACGTGCCGTGGGCGCCAAAAGAACACATAGACATCTGTCTGGGACGAAGTACAGCCAGAAGGCTCCTTAAAAGCACGATGGCAAGGTTTCATCTCACACACTTCGGACATGTGGTCTGGAGAGACCCTGGAGAAGGACGTCGTGCTTGGTAAAGTAGAGGGGCAGTGAAAAAGAGGAAGCCCCTGGACCAGATGGACTGACCCAGTGGCAGCAACGTAAGAACGTTGTGAGGGCGGCACCAGAGCAGGTGGGGTCTCCTTCTGCTGTTCGTGGGGTCGCGAGGAGTTGCAACTGACTTCACAGTCAGGATGCGAAGCATCCTTTCACGATGAGCTTTGTGGTCCTCTGAATGTCCACGTTGGAGAAATGTCTATTCAAGACCTTAGAATATTTTGTGGTCAAGTTGTCCAGTTGTAAAGTTTTACTTCGTAGATTCTTGTCCAACATATGGTTTCCAAAAATATTTTCCCAGTAGATGGCTTGACTTTTCTTTCTTTTTTTTTGGATGAAGTCTTTTGAGGAACAAAGGTTTTCCACTTGTCTCAGACTCTATGTGTGGAGTTTGTCTTCTGTTTGTCCTTTTGTTATTAGACTGTTGAAAGCTAGGCCTGACAGTGTGGCTCTTGGTTGGCTTTCTAAGAACTTCAGGATTTTTAATTTGCACAATTAGTTAGGCCCAAATCCATTTAAACATTTTTTTGTGTGTATGGTGGTGTGGCATGGGTCTGTTTCATTTTTCTGCATGTGGGAACCTAATATTGCCAGCACATTTAAGAGAATCTTCTTTGTCCGTTAGATGGATTTAGCACCTTTGTAAAATATCAGTCGATCACAGATGTGTGGGTTTATTTCTGGGTTCTCAATCCGTTTCGTTGGACTCTGTATCTGCTGTTATACTAGGACCAGGCTGTTTTGATTACTGCAGCTATACAATACGTTTTAAAAATCAGGAAGTATGAACCTTCTTACTTTGTTTACTTTCAACATTGCTTTAGTTCTTTGGGAGGGATGGTTTTTCTATTTCATTAAAGGAGTTGTTGGAATTTTGACTGGGATTTTGTTGAATCAATAGATTGCTTTGGGTCGCATTGGCCTGTAAACAATATTAAGTCTTACACTCTAAGGGCATTGAATATCTTCTCATGTATTTAAGCCTTCCTTAATCTCTTTCAGTAGTGTCTCACAGTTTTCACAGTATAAAACCTTCACATCTCTGGTTAGATTTCTTCCGAGGTATTTTGTTCATTTAGATGCTATTGAACACGGAATTGCGTCTGTAATTTCCTTCCATGTTTCTCATTGCTGGTGGACAGAAAAATGCTGTCTCCTCAAGCAGATTCAGGTTGACAGAACTATTGTGCAGGAAGTGCAGAGGATTTCCATACGCCTGCTCTGTCTCCTGTGAACATCCTATGTTCATGTGGCACACGTGTTGCCCCTGATGTGCCCATAGTGACACTGCCACTAACCAAAGTCCAGAGTTTATATTCGGGGTCAGACTTTGGGGTGAACCATCCCCATGGGTTTTGACAAGTGCGCGATGTCTGTGTGCCCACCCTGAGAGCATCATTTAGACAAAACCAGCTTTTGCTTCACGTTTTCTTTGGGAAATGGCTCTACTCTGAACACATCCACAACTTCCGCCTCAACGAGGCCAACTTGGAAAACCACTGGCCCCACCCCCTGACTTGTGGCAAGCCCTTGATTTGTGACTGAAAGCGTTTCCAACTTCTTTCCTCACTCCCTTCAGGGATACGGGGGTGTGGGGGGTGTGGGCAACGACGGTGGAAGAGGGTAAGGCGCAGCTGCGTGGGGAATGTCAGACATACCTAACACATGCTTTGGCAACGGAGGATAACATCTGAGCCATAAAGCAACCGACATCAAAACAGTAACTCAAAAGCAAACAATGGGGGAAAACACATTCCTGGCTTCTATGGCACCCAAGTGGTTAGGATTCCCATCCCAGAACTCTTAACCCATAAATCTACAAGTGTATTCCCTCTCCAGGAGGAGCAGTGAACACCAGCATGCCCACTTCTGCACCAGTGGCAGGTGAGGGCCGCGGGGGCCATGCCCAGTCACAAAGGGCCCCAGGGACAGAGGCAGCTGCCGAGCCTGTGACCCCACCTGCAAACAGTGTTTTATCTCGGCAAAGCAGGACACATTCTAAAGGGCCAGACCCACAGGGTTGCCCTATTGAGACTCTGCATGCCCAGTGCTTCTGAGCCCAGCTCCCAGGACCCCTGGGGGCTGCAGGACCATGGCCCCAAAGCCGTCTGGCTCCCCTTGCCCACCAGAGCTGCTCCACCAGTTCCATGACGAGGACCTTATGCAGTTTCATTTTAAACTAAGACGCCCAGCTGGTTTCTGTAAAGAAGCCACAATGCCTGCGGGGAACAATGAGGCTTTCTGCTCCCGCAAAGACTTACAGCATAAGAAACCCACAGGGGCAGTTCTCGCCTGTCCTGTAGGGTCCCTATGAGTCTGAATGGACTCGCCAGAGTGGCTTGGGTATGGTGGCTTAGTGGTTAAACATCGGACTGCTAAGTAGGGAAGGTAGATGGGTTAAACTCTGGCTCCATGAGAGAAAGCCTGATGGAGCAGGTTACCCTGTCACATGGGGACACTCTAACTTCAACATCAGCTTGACTGCACCAACAACATCGATCTTTACAAGCTGTCTGGATGGTGTCCGTGGTTTATTCTCAGGGTGAGTGGTTTGCTGGAGCCCACCTAGATGCTCCACGGAAGAAATGCCTGGCAACCTGCTTCTGTGAAAATCACAGCCAAGAAACAAAGCACACGGGGCTGTCATGAGTTGGAATTGACCTGACAGCAAGGGACTTTTTGTTTGTATGTTTATTAAGTCTCCCTTTCTTAAGGCTGTTTTTAATCTCTGGAGATGGAGTATTGCTTGGAGCTAGGCTCTGGGCTGCTAACCACAAGGCTAGCAGTTCAAACCCACCAACTGCTCTGAGCTAGAAAGATGAGGTTGTCTATTCCTGTAAAGACTTTGCCTTGGAAACCTATATAGGGTGGGTACGTGTTGGAATCACTTGATGGTAGTGGATTGGCTTTTATATTGTTGATGAGGCCGCTGTGGTTCAATGTGGGAAACCAGCTGAACACCATCACACAGCTGCTCAGTGGCCGGGCTCTAGCCTGGCTGGGAAAGGACTCTGATTCACGGGAGCGGATTACGTAAGGCCAGGAGGTCACACCTTGTCGTAAGAAAGGCTGGGAGCATGCCAGACCCGTTCCAGAGGGCTCCATAATAGCTCTGGCAGTCATGGCCGATTTACAAGGCATGGAAAGCCAATTGGTTGTGGCAATGGTACTTCCAAACTTGCAGCTCCACAGGCTGAGTTGGGTGACAGAGGGAGGAAAATCATCGTGTGAGCAGCTTCTATTGACACCTTGTGTGAGAGAGTTATGGCCAGGAGGTCTGGAGCAGGCCCCCAGAGAGCGTGCTTTGAGCACGGTCTGAGCACCACAGTGCCCTCGGTTCTCTCCTGGCATCCTGTTAGAATTGGCAGCGTATTTCTTTCTTTTTTTTTTTCTGGAAAGACTTTATTTTGGGGGTGGGGAGAGGGGGGCACGGCACTCAGTCCTTCTTGGCAGCGGCCTTCCTCATGGCGGCTAGCACGTTGCTCAGCTCCTCTCTCTTCCTCTTGGCTCGGATATGTGTGCCCACCCACTTCTTGATGAACTTCAGTGCCTGCTTGTCCTTGGAGACCTTGAGCAGCTCCATGGCCCTTCGCTCATAGGGTGCGAAGCCGCACACCTCCCGGATCATGTCCGCAGGAACTTGGTGTGCTTGGCGGCTGTGCCTCGGCTTGCTCAGGTTCTTGGTCACCTTGTGGCCCTTGTCGAGGCCCACGGCCATAGGGGAGCGCCCAGCCATGACAGCGAGTCTTCGATGGGTGCTGCGGCGGAAGGCGCGTATTTCATTTTAAAGAGGCATAAACTACCAGAAAAACGTGAACTAGGCAGATGACAAAGACCCAGGATATTACCAAAATTTTGGATACTGCTGGAGGGTAGTTAGCCAAACAGTAAAAGACCCAGTGGGCAGGGCAGTGTGCAGAGCTGAGGTGTGGGCTGGTCTGAGCCTAGCATCAGAGGCACCGGAGAGCCTGGGGAGCAGGTGGGCTGTGGAAAGTCTGTGTACGGGCTGCCCCCACTACAGCCCAGCCGGAGCCTGCAGAAACCAGAGCGGTTGACTTTGCACCTTTATATCCTTCACTGCACCTGACCCTGAGCAGTTAGTGACTCGAAGGATCCTGTGAGTTTGATTGATCTTGAGGGCAATCATCAGACTACTGTCCTTCTGATTATTCCTAATTTCTTCCAATCTACGATGCTATTAGTGTGCCATCACTTACATATTCATGAGAGAACGAAAGCCAGCCAATTAAACTATGACATGGCATCGATTATAATACCCACCTCAGCTTCAGAAATGTTACAATGTGGCTATCACAAGCCTCTTGGAATCAATGAATGATGGCAGGTTCCTGTTTTACAAAAGGAATGCACACAGGCCCTCACCAGCCCCGTGAAGCCAAACCCTCACTACCATCAGGTCCATGCTGACTCCCAGGGACTCTGCAGGAGAGATAAGAACTGCTCGCCAGGGTTTCTGAGACTGCTCATCTTTACGGAAGCACACTGCGCTGGTTTTCTCCCGAGGAGCGGCTGGTGAGTTTGAACCCCTGACCTTGACGTTCGCAGCTGGAATGCTTACTACGCTGTGAACCAGGGTTCCCTCCCATCCATGAACGGGGCAAGAACAAGACTCATCTGATTAAGAAGCAATATTCCCAGAGTCTACTTACTGAAACACCACCAACAAGAAAATCCAAGCCAGTTGTCGTGGGGTCACTATGAGTCAGAATTCATTGAGTGTGTGTCCTCCCAACCCCTGATGTGCCAGAATTGAGCTCCACAAACCCAATAGTTTCCTGTGATCTTTGGGAAGTGGATGGCCTGGCCTTTCTTCTGGGAAGTGTCTGGATGGACTTGACCCTCCAACCTTTCAGTAAGCAGGTGGTCGTGCTAGCAATGTGCATGGTACTGGCTCGATCGACTCAACAGAGCAGAGTAGAACTGCCTCCGTGGGACTGTAACTCTTTATGGGAGTAGAAAGCCTCATCTTTCTCCCGCGGAGTGGCTGGTGGTTTCGAACTGTGGACTCTGTGGGTTGGAAGCCCAAAGTGCTAACTATAGCATCCAGAAAATGGCTGAGAAGCAGGAGGCGGCAAGGGAAGTTATTCTTCAAAGCAAGCAGGCCCACAGGCATAAGGGCACCCGAGGAGCTGACCCAGGGTGTCCGGACCCAAGGGACTGGGCCACTGAGCACCCTTCCGCTCTCACGTGATGAGTCAGCGGCCTCGGGGGACCGTTAGCCAGGGCCGCCTCCCTGGCGGATGAACCCAGCACAGGTGCACTGGCTCAGTATGGCAAGGTCCTGAAAACAGGAGTCACCAGCACAGCAAGCACAGGAAATGTTTCCCAAAGAATGAACCAAGTCTTCTCCCCTTGGAAAAGAGCTTCCCTCCAGCCTCCTTCCAGGAGCTTGGAAAGGAATGCTGCCCATTTGCAAATCAATAACTTACATTGGCTGTGTAGACAATAAAGCTCAATATGTGACCCTAGAGACCCATAATGGCTCAGTGTTCTAACATAATCCTGCCCTGCAAGCAGCAGGCAAGAAACCCACACAGGCCTCCTGGCGGCTGTGCGCCCAGGACCACACCGAGGGCTGCGGGGTCCGGGCGGGGGTGGCTGCAGGGGGTAGATCGCTATATATCTATATTTCAAAAATCAGGTTAGAGCTGAGAATGCTGCCAGCAGCAGGCGACACTCGACATTTACCACTTCCGACTTTTCATGGTTATTTGCATAAGGGTTGTTAGGAAAATACCTATACCAGAAGGGAGAGCGGTGTAATGGAAAAAAGCATTTCAAAGCACTGCTTTCCGCCAGCATCTCTCTCTCCCAGGCACTTGACATTATCCTTGGAAATCAGGAGCGCGGCAGCTGCGGCGCGGGCCACGCCCCCCGGGATTTCAGGCCCGCGGCTCGGGGCGGCGCCGCGCCCGGCACAGCCTGGCTCCTTGGGTGACGTCCCGGCGAGAGCAGGGGCTGGAGACCCGGGGATACTCGTGAGCTCCACCCTACCTGCGCCAGCCCCGTGCCCAGCCCGCAAGGACAATAGGAGGGCTGGTGCCTGGTGACCATAATTCTCCCCTGATGGTTCCACTCCCTCCCAATTACTCTCCGAGCCTGGCACCACCCGCGGAGCCGTGGGCAGAGCGGTGACCTGAAGCCCCAGATCCCCCCTCCCCACCCCCGGGGGCCGGGCCAGCCACGTCCCCGGGAATCTGGGAATGAGCCTTTAGCAACCCCCTTGCCTCGTGCGAGGGCTGGCAGGAGCACACCTGTTTCCTTCCCACTCCCTGGAGACTCTTAGGAAGCTTCTGCTCCTACCTCTCCTCCCTCCCTCCCTCCCTCCCGACGGAAAGCCGCGAAGGAACCCATGCCTCGGCGGCGCCAGGCGTCATCCCTGCTGCAGCCAAGCATCCCTTCGTTCAGACGGAATCACGGAAGAACACTCCCCGCTGCCCACTCAACTTTGGGGAAACCCGCCACGCGCAGCAGCCAACCAAACTTAGCCCGCAGCTGACACTGGGCGGCGGTGGGTGTCCTAGATCCGCCAAGAGGCTTTTCCTTTCACAGAGGCCAAATGGCATGCTGTTATGCGCAGCAGCTCCGCGGGAGAGGTTTGCAGGAAGCTGTTACTGCTGCATGCAAAAAAAAAAAAAAAGCTAAAGGATTTTGTGCACTTAAAATGAAAATCAAAACTTGACACTGGAAGATGGCTGCCTGATGGTTTGGCACCTCTCCCTGGCCTAAGCACTCCAGAACCAACACGGGGATTTCCACGCCTCAGCCCAGCACACTCTTCGCTGGCCTCGCTCCCGACTTGTTGGGCACGTGGGTGGAAATGCTGGCAGCCTCCCCGTTTGGACTGGGCTCAGCCCAGTACCTGATTAGCACGTACGAGCCGGGTTCGGGCCATTTGGCCTTTATTGGATGGTCCATCTGGGGTGTCTGAACGGCAGCTGTTAGGCCGTCAGCGCACAAGGGCAGAACTAGAGGCGTCTTCTCTGGGCTGGCAGACGGCCCCAGGGGCGAGAGGCAGGCAGTATGCCCCAGAAGGAACGTAAACTGAGCATGCTCCATGTGCCCAAAGTGTGGGAGGAGCGTAGAAACCCACACTGACGGTGGCTTCACGTGCAGTCCCGCGTGCAGGACAGAGCTGTCCTACCACAGCCCTCAGCCCAGGGGCGTCATGGGAAAGCACCCACTACTGGTAAGCCTGGTAGCTCAGTGGGTTACACAGCTATTCACTAGTCCGAATGGTCGTTACTTCGAACCCACCAGCTGCTCCCAGGGAAAAAGAGGAGGCTGTCCGCGCTCATCAAAGTAGACACCCTCGCTAAACCTGTGGAGCAATTCTACTCTGTCCTGTAGGGCTGCTAGGAGTCAGAACCGGCCACCCTGGCACTGGGCTTGGTGTGTGCCAGGTGGGCACAAACAATAATGCCCCCAGGTGCTAACCTGAAGGTTGGTGGTTTAAGACCATCCGGTGGTCTTTAGAAAAAATACCACTTCTGATCCAATTCGGGGTAGCCATGAAAAACTGGACTCTGAAACGCATGGGTTCCCGGGAGGTGGGGCCATCCCATGGCAGCTGGTTTGGGCTTTGGCACTGCATTTACGTGACAAGCGTGGGGAAAAAGGATACATCTGAGACACGGACCCCACCTTCCAGGAAGAAAATGGAGTACCACACCGCAGTGTCATCAGATAAACATCTGACCTGGCTAATTCCGCAGGGGTGGGGGGAGGGAGGGGCAGATGTCAAGGATGTAGCCCCGTGGATGTAAACAGAATCGGACAGCAGAGGAAAGCAGGCTTGGTTTGCTGCTGCGCAGGGAGCAGGATGCGGGAGGTGGCGGGGCTGGGGCTGCGGGGCCCACTGTGGAGACCACCTGCCTGCTTTGCTCAGTAGACCCGAAAAGCCACTGACACAATTTACAGGGTCGAGTGATGATCAGACTTGAGTTTTAGAAAAATTCACTCAGAAAATGGTAAGGCTGCATTACTAGTCACCATTCAGGAAGTGGCAGCGTTTGGGGGTGGTGTGCCACTGTGCAGGAGTCAAAGCTGCAGGTGGGAGGGGCGTGGTGGTGGGGTGGGGGCACTGGGGGACCAGCCTGTGCCAGCAGGGATGAAAAAGCCTGGCAGCCTTCGAACATACCAGCTGCCTGCCACACCTTCTGAACTTTGCCGAGTCCCAGATTCACACCTGCCAGCTCCATCCTGGCATCCAGCTCTGCCTTTTATATCTTACCCAGATCGTGTATCTCACCCCCCTCCCCTGCTGCCCCGCTCTCACCCACCGGCAGTCAGATGCTGGGCCACGGGGCCCACTGTTGCACCCAAAGCCCCTTTGTTCTCTGCTTGATCCTACCCATTATAAACCTTGCCCAAATATAAACCAACAAATAACCTAGCAGATGTAGCCGGATTCTGGAATGCCCAGGTGAGTCTGTGGAGCAGCGGGATCAGAAAGTGTGGCAGAGAGGCAGTGCTGACAGACTGGTCTGGCCTGTAGCAGAAATGATGGGATCGAGCCGCTCTCCCAGACGACCTCTGCACCCAGGTGACCCCGTGGAGTCATGACAATCTTGCAGTCTTCCCAGAAACTTCTTGGGGACATTCTTGTGTGACTAGAGCGTACGTGAGATGCCGATCCAAATTTCCTCAGTGAACGTCAAAGGAAGTATAGTTAGGGTGGGGCCAGGACAGATCATGGGGGCAGCTCAGCCTCCGAAGTTTTTCCGGTGTGGCTAACAGCTGATACCTGTGCGTGCATGATACAGCACTGGCATTCACAAGGAGGTTCTCGGCATGTAATGGGATGCCCACGGGAGGTAGGCGGGTTGGAGAGAGATATTCCTGGGTTGCTATGGAGCAGAGCCGGAGAGCACAGCTATAGAACCAGATTTTGGAATCCTGCCCTGCCATCCGCTGGCTGGCTGGCCAGCTGGCCCTGGACAAGTACTTCCCTCCTTGTGCCTCAGTTTCCTCGGCTGAAAAATGGGATTAAAAAATCATGCCTAGCACAAACGAGAACTTTATAAATGTACATAGAGGAAAGACCCCCAGTTCTGTCAGGTTGCCATACCGTGGTGGCTGGTGAGTTGCTGTGGTGCTGGGACAGGCCACTGGTATTTCAAATGCCAACAGGGCCACCGGTGGGGGTCACGTTCCAGCCTGTGGCAGACCAGGAAAAGAGGCCTGGTGATTTGCTTCTGGCAATTAGCCAATGGAAACACTGTGCGTCACCAGAGAAGGTTGGGTGCGTTCTAGAAGGTGAACATCCTAGGCACTCCAACCAAGTTCACAGCGGCCCTAACCAGGGCCTTGAGCAGAAGGGTGGTTCCGAGATGGTGCAGGAGTACAGGGCAGGGTTTCGTCCTGTGGTACGAAGGGTTCACCATGAGTCAGAGCCGACGCGATGGCAGCAGAGTACAACAAAGAGCTCTCTTGGGCCCAGGGACTTGCCTGAGGTTGCCCGGCTGGAATGTGAGTGGGCCGCCTAGAATTCCTTGGCGCCCAGGCCATACTCAAGTCACGTCAAGCAATTGTGGGAAGCACCTGTTTCTCATCTTGTCTTGGAGGTGTCTCTACAGGGCAAACTATGTCTGTCATCAGTGATCGCAAGAGCCACCGAAGGCCAGTGCTAGTGTGGCTGCTGGTTGTCGTCAAGTCAGCGCTGATGCGTGGTGACCCATGCGCGTGGGGTAGAGCTGCTCGCTGTGAGCTTTTAGATGCAGACACCCAGGGGCCTCTGGGTGGGTTCGGAGTCCCACCCTTTCCACCTCCCAGGGATGCCTACATCTTTAAAACAAATATTTCGTTTAAACAAGATTCTTATCACGTAACTCACCACTTACTCATTTTATATATATAATCCAATGGTTCTTAGTACACTAACAATCCAGTAGTGCTGTTAATTGGGAGGATGGTGCAGCACCGGGTAGTGTTTTGTCCTGATGTTTGTAGAGTGGTGAAGAATGAAACTGATTCAACAGCACCCAGCAACACAGCACCAGCAGCATTGTGTAACCACTACCACTACCTTATTCCAGAATATTCTCATTGCCCTAAAAAAAATTCTATCCCTTCCAATTTCCCTATCCTCCATTCTTCAGCAACCAGCAATCAACTCTCTGTCTCTATGGACTTGCTTATTCCATATGTTTTATATCAATGGAGTCCTATAAAAGGCAGCCTTTTATATCTGGCTGCTTTTAGTTGGCCTAAGCATTGGGCTGCTCACCACAAGGTTGATGGTTCAAACTCACCAGTCACTGCAAAGGAAAAAGATGAGGCACTCTGCTCCCATAAGGATTTATAATCTCAGAAACCCCATCTAGGGTCGCTATGGGTTGGAATAGACTCAGTGGTAGGGGGCTTGGTCCTTCCCTTGGTGCAATGTTGTCAAGGTTCACCATGTTGTAGCATTTGCCAAGACTGCGTTTCTCTTCATGACTGAATCAATACATCACTGTATGGATATGCCACATTTCGATAATCTGTTCAGTGGTGATGGGCCTTTGTCTCAATTCGCCCCAACTTTTTGGTTAGTATGGATGATGCTGTTATGAACATCCATGGATGAGTTTTTGTGGACATATGTTTTCAGTTTAATATAAGGGGATTTCAAAAGAGTTCATGGAAAAATGGAATCAAAGGCAAAGGGAATTTGTCCATGAACTTTTGAAGCCCTCTCCTATGTGCCTAGGAATGCCACAGGTGGATTATATGGTAACACTGTGGAATTTGGGGGAAGAAAATGCCCAATGATATTCCGCAGTGGCTGCATCGGTTTGCATCCTTAACCAGTATGGGGGTTCCGATGTCTTCACACCCTCCCCATCATTTGTTCTTTGCTTTGAAAATAAAAACAAACAACTTACAGTCCTCGTGGTGGATAGGAAGAGCGACTGGGTGGTACAGTGGCTACTGTGTGCCGCTGCTACACGGAGGGGTGAAGGTTCCAGTCCACACAGGCCGCCTCAGAAGAAGCACCTGACTGACCATTGTTCCCTGAACAAATCAGGCCCTGAAAGTAGGGAGCAGTCTGCTCTGACACAGCCGAGGAAGCGGCAAGTTGGAATCAGGTCCACAGCAAGTGCTGACAGTGAACATGAAGAGGCAGCTCACTGTGGGTTTGATTGACATTTCCCTGATAATTAATGGAGTGGAGCCTCTTTCATTGGCCAGCACATCCTATGCTCTTCATGTGACAAAAACTGAGGTAAACGATAGCATGGCTATGAAGTCTTGCTCCCCTTTTCTTGAATGCAGGCACTGGCTTGGTGTAAGCGCACAGCCCCACATACAGCTTGCAGCAGGCACACCAGACAGACAGGCTTCCTGGTCAGTTCTCACTACAGCAAGCAGACGGTGACCTCAAAGGATGGGTGAGATTTGGGAATGTGGCATTGACCCACAAAAGCTTTCATATCCATCTGACGTTCATACGACTCTCCTCTTCATGCTGGGTAGTGGGTTGAATTTGCCTTTCGTTGCCTTCAACTCTACCGTCACCTTTTGAAGGGCCGCTCAACTGTGCTCATGAACTTGTAAGTGGGATTAGCATGGGGCACGGAATGCTCAGCTGGTACACCAATTGCAAGCCCGAGGAAGGTCGGAGAATTAAGGATAAGTGTCACGCGACAGATCCATTCAGGAGGTGAAGGGAGCAGATGGTCAGAAATGGCAGCCAATGTCAGGGCTGGGCATGCACGGGAGGAAAGCGCCTGTGGTGTGGGGGAAGGACAGGAGCCCCGGGGCAACTGGTGTATGAGTTCTTGTACCACGAGCAGAAAGAGGACACCATTGGGTATCAGCCTTGCTGAAAACAGACGAGTGGCCATCAGTTTACTAGGTGGCTACTCCAGCTGGCTGTCCGAGGACCCAGGGCCCTCCTTTTCATTGCCGCCCTGCGGCCATTTCAGCATTTTTCAGGGGCTTCAGTAAGAAAGAAGGGACATCACCCTACACACCTCTCTAATTCTTGTACAAAGGTTTGAGCACGTGAGTCGGGTGGACACCACTGGATTCATGCTCTCCTATTGTGTAATAAATGATCTGAAAGCTTTGTGGCTTAAGACAATAATTTATTATGATCTTTCCTAGTTCCCTGGATTGATTAGACTCAAGCGGGCAATTCTTCCTTAGGAGCAGATGCCAGCTGGTCCTAGAACCCTGTGAAGGATCTGCTGGGCTGAGTGTCCAAGACGGCCCACTCACATGGCGGGCAGTGGTGACCATCAGTCAGGAGTTCATCTAGGGGTGCCAACTGGAATGTTGGCATTCCAATGCCTTCAACTTCGTACAACATGGCCCCTGGGGACAGCGCAGGAGCATCCCACCAATGCTCAGGGAATGTTCCAAAAAATCCAGACAACTAGGAAGGATCCTTCCGACCTAGCTTCAGATGTCGCATAGTGTTACTTCTGCCATAATCCACCCGTCAAAACGGAGTTCCAGGGAACATTTTCCAACTCAGTATAGGAGGCCACTATTAACTTAGTATCAAAACCGAAGGCTTCACAAGAAAACGATATACCAAATCCTTTATGAACACAGATGCAAAAAAAAAAAAAAAAGCAACAACATCCTGGCAAATAGAATCCAGCATCATATAAAGAGGATTATGAAGCATGACCGAGTGGGACTTATCTCAGGAATGCAAGGCTGGTTTGACAAGAAAATCAATCACTGTAACGCACCATATAAAGGGCAAATCCACATGAGCGTCTCAGTGGAGACAGAAAAAACTTTGACAAGAGTAATACTCTTTCATAATTCATAATAAAAAACCCACAACTAACATCACACCTAATTGTGAAAGACTGGTTCCTTTTAATATCATGAACAAGGCAAAGATTGTTAGCTCTCAACACTGTTATTGTTCTAGAGGCTCTAGTCAGGACAACTAGGCAAGCAAAAGAAATACAAAGCATCCACATGTAAGACTCTCTCTATTTGCAGACAACATAATCCCATATATTGAAGACACACACGTACACACATGTACATACAAAATAACTACTAGAGGAAATAATTGACTTAAGAGGTTACAGAATACCAGATTAATGTGTACAATTCAGTTGTATCTCTGTAAACTAGCAAAGAACAATCTGAGGTGGATAATAAGAAAATCATTCCATTGGTAATGCCCACCCCCCACATACTCATAAATGTAACCAAAGAAATCAAGACTGTACACTGAAAACTAAAGAGTCTGTAAAGAAATTAAAGAACACTTAAACAAGCAGAAAACTCAACGACTCATTGTCCTCAAATCAGTGCCAACTCATTGCCAGCCGGTAGGAGAAGGTAAGCTGCCCCTGAAATCTTCACAGGAGCACAAAGCCCCGTCTTTCTCTCGCTGAGTGGCTGGTGGCTTTGAACTGCTGAATTTATGGTTAGCACCCCAATGTATAACCACTGTGCAACCAAATAAATGGAACCTAACTCTTTATTAATGGGCAGAATGAAGTAATATTTTAAGTTGTCAATATTTCAAGAAGTAATCTACAGAGTCCATGCAACTTCTATCAAAATCCCTGATGCCTCTTTATTTCTTTCAGAAATTGATTTGCTGCTCCTAAATTCATATGAAAATTCAAAAGAAACATAACAACCAAAAAAACCTTCAAAAAGAACAAGGTTGGAAGGCTCATACCTTTTAGTTTCCAAACGACTGCAAAGCTACGTTAATCCAGACAGTGTGGTACTACCAAAAGGGTAAACGAGAATTGAGATTCCAGAAACAAACCCCGACATTCAGTGTCAACTGTATTTCAACAAACGTGCCAATACAATTCAACAGATATATATTTAAAAGTATTTTTAATAACGTGCTAGGACAACTGGGCATCTACGAGACAAAGAATGAATATGGGCCCCTCAGTCAAACCATATCAAAATTAATTCAAAAAGGATCAGGGATGTAAACGTAAGAGCTAAAGCAATAAAACTCTTCTAAGAAAACACGGGGGTACATCTTCGTAAACTTGAATTAGACAATGTTTCTAACAGGACACCTAAAGGTGAAAGGACAAGATGGTAATAAAAATAAGATAAAATTGGACATCACCAAAATTAAAACCTTTTAGGTGTGGGGAAGCAAAGTGAAAAGGTAAGCTACCAAATGACGGAACGTAGCTGCAAATCATGTCTCTGACAAGGGTCTACTGGTCGGAAGCTATCATAATTCCTGTCACAAAGATAACCCAATTTGGAAAATGGACAAAGGAATGAATAACCTTTTCTTCATAGACGATCCAAATGGCCAATAAGTGCCAACATTTCACGTATAACACATCCACAGAAATAATAAGCACAGGGAGCTAACATGTGGCGGGGTCGTGTGGTTTTGCCATGTAACACCACGTTATCTGCATAAAATCACTGTACATGAAAAGAAACTCAACATCATGAGTCATCAGGGAAATGCAAATCAAAACCACAATGAGATACCTCCTCACATCGACTAAAGAAGAGATCAATGGCCAAGTGTGGCTAGAATGTGGAGAAACTGGAACCCGCAACCTTGGCTGGTAGGGACATAGTGGAATAATCGTTGGAACAATTTGAAGTTCCCCGAAGAGTTAAACAAAGTGACCACTGATCCACCAATTTGTGTTAGGTATAATCCCGAGGAAACGGAAAACATGCCCACCTCACAGTCCGGGCAGGAATAGCCACAGCAGCATGATTCCTAACAGCCCGACCGTGTAAGACGGGCTCGAGCCCTGTCTGTCTCTCAAGCGGTGGATGGCAATGGTTCTGCTTCCTAGATTCCTTTCTGATGTGTTCTCCTTGTTCGTGTACATGAAGCCAACTTAGTGTTGTATGTTAATCTGGTACCTTGCCACTTTGCGGAATTCTTCTTAGAGCCAGTAGCTTCTGGTGGAATCTCTGGGATTTTCTGTTTAAGATCAAGGCATCGGTGAATAGAAATAATTTTACTTCTTCCTTTCCAATTGGGATGTCCTTCATCTCACTTTCTTGCCTTACTGCTGTCCGGCAAGGGCTCCCAGTACAATACAGATTGCGAGGGATCTCACGCCCTTTCACGGTCTTCCTCCATTGAGAGTAGGACTGGCTATTGTTTTTGCGTACTGTTGCTGGTAGGCACTGTTGAATCATTTCTGACTCAACAGCAACTACGTGTACAACGGAAAGAAATACTGCTGGTCCTGTGCCATCCTTCCTCACAACTATTGTTATGTTTGAGTCTATTGTTAGATTTGCATAAGTGACCTTAATTATGTTGGAGAATTTCCCTACTATTTTTGGCCGAAGAGTTTTTTATCAGGAAAGAGAGTATTGGATTTCATCAAGTGCCGTTTCTGCATCCATTGAGATGACCATGTGATTCTTTTGCCTTATTTAGTAGTGATCCACTGAGAAACAAATAAACCAAATCTGGTATATCCATATAATGAAATATCACTCAACCAGCAGAAAGAATGCAATGCTACACACGGACGGATGTGGACAGCGTTATGCTAAATGAAAGAAGCTAGCCACAAAAGGCCCTATCTTGTGCACCCATTATCTTTTAATTCAGTTTCCCATGAGCCTGTTTGAAGCCCTCTTCATACTATGCAACTTATAAGAACTGTCCAGAATAGGTAAATCCATAGAGCACACACTGGATTGGAGGTTGCCAGGACCTGAGGGAAGGGAGCAGGGAGTGACTGCTAATGAGCACAAGGTCTCTTTTGGGCGTCATGAAACTATCCTGGAATTACACAGCGGTGACGGCTGCCGCAACTTTGTGAAGATGCTACGAAACGGAGTAGGAGCTGCCTTTAAACTATGAATTGTATTGTCTCTTAATAAAGCTATTAGAAAGGGGCTTTTAAGTGTGTGGACAAAACCCATTATCCTGCAATTCAATTTTTCCATGAACTTTGTGAAGCCCTCCTCCCCCACCCCGTGTTAGGACACACACGTACACACAGAGACACACACACGTCATGGGTCAGTCAGAGTGAACCACACTGATAGGCATGCTCAGTGCAGGTCATCTTTGGGAAGCAGTTACCACACGCTCTCCAGCCTGCTCCTGTGTCCTTCATGTGCGAGATACCTGGGGGCCGGGACAACAAATCAAAGATGGGGTTGGTAGGATCGTTCTGCCTTGTGGTCTGGAAATCTGGGAGAGAAACCACAGCTTGGTATCATTCAGGCTTTTCTATCAGGAGCGGAAACAATCAAGACAACTTCCTTTGGGTCTTCCTTCCTCCCAAGGCTTTCACGAGGCAAACGGCCTCCTTGCTCTAGGACCAAGGAGAGAGCACGCAAACCGGAATGCTTAGAGTACAACCGGCTGAGTTGAGATGCCATGGGAGGGCATAACTGAGAGGTTGGAGGTTCAAGCCCACCAGGGAAGGATCTGGTAATCTGCTCTCATAGCCACGAAAGCCCTATTGGGCCAGTTCTCCTGACGCAGGGGTCACTATGAGTTAAGAATCGACTCGACCACACCCAACAGCAGCAAAGGCAGATAAATCCAGACTTAGGGGGGCTTTGTTAGCCCAAATCCACGTGTCAGGGTGTGGAAGCTGTGGAGGAAGACCCTGACTTGTAACACTATAAAGGATCTTCAAAAAGCTCATGGACAATGTATATGGTGAAAATTAAGGATTTAAAAAAAATTTGTTACCCAAAACCAACTCATACTAACTTCTTAGACTATGCCTGAACAAGATCTTGCATGAAGCACTATGAAAGACATCAGTTTAAAATATCCCCTATCAGAGAAACATGAATTCTGCTGAAACTGCAGCAAGAACAAGCAACAGATTTATGGTGAAGCTGAGTGGAAGAATGATGAAATCACTGGCCCTTTACAAAAAATGTATGGGGTCAGTGCCACAAACTGCTCAAAAAAATGAGCGGTTGACAAACAGGCAACTTGCTTTAAGACAGGACAAGGTGATGTTGGATTTGAAGCTCACCACAGGATGTGTGTCAATTTTTGTGGGAAAAATTAATCTTGGTCATGGCCTAATTGGGGAATAGACTAACAGCAGAGATGAGAGCTAACACACAGACATCTCAGTTCAACTTACACAATTCTGACTGAAAAATTAAAGTTGAACAAACCTTCTGCTCAACAAGTGCCAACATGTTTGCACTTAGATCAGCTGCTGAGAAGAGCAGCGCTTTCCATAGAAATTTTAAACAAGGAGATCAAGATCCCAAAGGACTTCAACACACAGGATTTCTGAGTAGGATCCTGAGGACAAAGCACAGTCAAAGTAATGGGCTACTGAGAAGTAGAAGTGGTCCAGCCAAAGCAAAAGTGGGCCTGTCAAGAGCACATGCCATGGCAACAGAGCTTTCAGATGCTCAAGGCATTTTAGTTGTTGAGTTTCTCTAGGCCAACGAGTGATAGCTCCTGATTCTAAGGAGAGTGTTTAGAACAAGTTAGGCAATGCCCCTGCAGAAAAGCTCCCAGGAAAGCTTCAGCACAAAGTCTTTCTCTGCCATGACAAGGCTCCTGCCTCATTCCCTGCAGTAAATAAGGGAAAATTTGCAAGAATTTTGATGGTAAATCATTAGGCATCCACCTTTCAATCCTGAGTTGCTCCCTTCTGACTTTTTTCTTTTTTTAAAAAACAATTTATTAGGGGCTCATACAACTCTTATCACAGTCCATACATATACATACATCAATTGTATAAAGCACATCTGTACATTCTTTGCCCTAATCATTTTCTTTTATTTCTTTATTTTTTTACATTTTATTAGGGACTCATACAACTCTTATCACCATCCATACATATACATACATCAACTGTATAAAGCACATCCATACATTCCCTGCCCTAATCATTTTCAAAGCATTTGCTCTCCACTTAAGCCCTTTGCATCAGGTCCTCTTTTTTCCCCTCCCTCCCCGCTCCCCCCTCCCTCATGTGCCCTTGGTAATTTATACATTGTTATTTTGCCCTATCTTGCCCTATCCGGAGTCTCCCTTCCCCCCCTTCTCTGCCGTCCCTCTCCCAGGGAGGAGGTCACATGTGGATCCTTGTAATCAGTTCCCCCTTTCCAACCCACTCACCCTCCACTCTCCAGCATCGCCCCTCACACCTCTGGTCCTGAAGGTATCATCTACCCTGGATTCCCTGTGCCTCCAGCCCCCATATGCACCAGTGTACAGCCTCTGTCCTATCCAGCCCTGCAAGGTAGAATTCGGATCATGGTAGTTGGGGGAGGAAGCACCCAGGATCTGGGGGAAAGCTGTGCTCTTCATCGGTACTACCTCGCACCCTAATTAACCCATCTCCTCTCCTAAAACCCTCTATGAGGGGATCTCCATTTTCTTCCTTAATGTTAAAAAAAATCTCGAAAAACTGAATTTTTTCAGTTAATATTGTAAAGAAGATAGCATCGGCATGGGAGCATTTCCAGATCCTCCTGGAAAATGTGTCTTGACCTTGATGGAACTTATGTGGAGAAATACAATGAATATTTTTTAAATGATCTTTTCATTATCCCACAGAATTTAAGAGCCCCTCACATGGTTATAAAGGCTTTCCCTGAGAACAAGTCAGTTCAGCACCGTGCACGAAACCTGAGTAACGGAGGTGGCCAGAACTGAGTTCAAACCTAGCTCTGCCACTTTCTAATTATGTAATTTCAAGAGAGCTACTGATATTTTGCTTTTATTTCCTGTCCCAGGTCATAGTAGGAGTAAAAAGAATATATATGAAGGGCCTGATCTATAATCGGTGCTTACTAAGTGGTCACTCACTACCATTGAGTCAATTCTGAGCTGTAGTGACCCTACAGGACAGGGAAGAACTGCCCCCGGGGAGTTTCTGAAACTGGTGTAGTGGTTATGCATTGCGGTGCGATCCGTAAGGTCAGCAGTTTGAAACCAGCTGCTCAGCAAGAGGCTTTTGACTCCTGTTAAGAATTAGTCTCAGAAACCCACAGGAGCAGTTCTACCCTGCCTATAAGGTCACCAGGAACTGGAATTGACTTATTGGCAGTGAGGTTTTTGTTGTTGTTATTTTTAAAAACGGGCACTTTTGTTATAAGCAGTGACAGTGTTGCCAGTATAATTATTAATACGGATGGCCCCGTCGGCATCTAGGAACTCCAACACTGTGGCTTGTCAAATTATGTCAGGATTTTAATTTTCCTTGCTTTTTTGGTTTTCTAGGGCTAGATCAGAGTCAGAGAATTCTCAAGATGTACTTTTTGTTGGAATTTGTGAACCCTGGTGGGCTGTGGTTTAAGCACTGGGCCCCTCGCCAAAAGATCTGAGGTTCAAATCCATCAGACAGATGCTCCACTGAGCACTCCGTGGGACAAAAAATTCCATTAGAATTGTAGGCTACAGTTAAAACTTTGTTGGTAGATTTCCCCCTAGGATGCAGGCTGGGCCTGATCTGGTTGCCAAAATATTCTGGTTTTTTTTTTTTTTTGGTTTGTATTGTTTTCTCCAGTTTTTGTTTGTTCCTTTAGGGTGAATCTCAGAGGTGTTATGTCAATGGAGGTCACCCTCTTGAAACTGTCATATGCTTTTCTATTTGGGGGTAGATGAAACCTAGGATCGATGATCCTAGAGGGGAGCAAGTAGAATAAGGGGATCAGTGAGGTGGGGGTGTGCAGTGGGTGAGAGTGTGTAAAAGGGGTACAGATGATGTCAAGGAGTCCACACAGAAAAGAATGTCTGAACTGATGTGATAGCAATTGCACTTTCTACCTGACGTGACTGGAATTGGGAATGACGTGATATACATTAAATCCCAACTAATAAGAATAGCAGCAGTCGTAGCAGTGGTGGTTTATAGCCCAGGAAGCCCTATGGAGCATTCTATTCTGTCCTGGAGAGTCTCTATAAGCCAGAATTTACTTGATGGTAGTGAGTGGGTTAAAGATTTCCTGAAAACACATCACATAGTAAATAGCCTTACTATATTCTGGACTTTTACAACTCAATAGAGGGATAGGGGGAGGGGAGGCGGAGAAGACCAGTAGAAAACTAGGCAAAAACAGCAACTATACCAACTGACGATAAATACATGAAAAATGTTGAATATGATCAGTAATCATCTGAGTGTAAAATAAAAAATAAGTTAACACGTAAACTTACTAAATTGCCAACTATGTGAAAATCTTTGGTGAGGTGTTGGTCAGAGTTTCGGCAACAGTTAGTACTCTCATACATTCCTAACGGGAGTGCTCATTGTTAAAGCAGTGTTTCTGAAGGCCAACCTAACGATGAGTATCAAATGCCTCCAACAACATACTTAATATTCCACTTTGGGGATGTTACGCTACAGAAATAATCACAACTGTAGGCAAAGATTTAGCTACCAGCATATTCATTCACTCACTGCAACATTATCTTTCTAATAGTGAAATACTGAAAACCACCAATAAACTCAATAATAGGAAAAGCACTAAATCAATTATGGGACACGCATGAGGGAGCTTCAACAAGTTTGTGGCAAAATGGCTTCATGAGGTAATATCAGGATCAAAATCCCCAAAGCATCCCATTTTCACCGACGGTCATGCGGGAAGAAAAGCCGGCATTAGTTAGTCTAGGATGACGGTGTTCTAAGTTGTTCCTCTTTCCATTTTTGTCGATGTCTGTTTTCCACAGTGATCACGTATCACTTTGGTATTGAGGAAGAAAAGAAATTTGAAAGCATTTTAAAAAATACCTAAATTTGCTCACAGAGGCCCAACCCCGCAACCCACACCCACCCCTGACCAAGTGCCAGTGTGTGCCCAGCCTTGAGCACAGGGCTCCTCAGCGGACGGAATTCCCAGCTCCGCAAGGCTTTCCCTCCTTCCAGCGGCAAGCTTCCTCAGGCCAGGCCTCTGCTCTCTGGCCCTTTCTGGAGCCTCCATCTCATGATTCCAGATGCTTGCATGAGGCCTGGGCCCAGCCCCGGCACTTCCTGTCACCTCATCTCAAAACTCACTGGCCCCGCTCCATTCTGACTCTCTGTGACCCTGCAGGACAGGGTAGAACTGCTCTCTCGGTTTCCCAGGAACCCTGCTGGGTGATATGTGGTTCAAGGGCTATGTGTTGGGCTGCCAGTTCCAAGGTCAGCAGTTTGAAACCACCAGCCTCTCCACAGGAGAAAGATGAGGCTTTCTACTCCTGTAAAGAGTTACATGCTGGGAAGCCCAAAGGAGAAGTTCTACCCTGTCCTACAAGGTTACTAAGAGTCGGAATCGACTTGATGGCAGTGAGTTTTTGTTTGTTTGTTTGGTGGTGGGGGTGGGTGGGGTTGGTATAGGTTTCCCAGGCTGGATACATCTTTAGATGAGCAAAAAGCTTCATCTTTTCCCAGGAACAGCTGGTGTTTCGAACTGCTGACCTATGGGTAGCGGCCCTAAGCGTAACCCAATGAAACCACCTATCACTGCAGTATCTCATATAGTCTCCCTGCACCTCCAGCCCCTGGTGGGCAAGCCCTCCACCTAGTGCCCCCATGCCCATCTCCAGAATGCAGAACGCCAACAGCAAAGGCAACTTGCTCCCCAGAAGCCAGTGTGGTGGCATGCCTGCCACTTCGCTGGTAGCTTTCCTTCTGGCCCATCAGGACACCAGTTGCCAGCACAGTCCTTGCAAAGAGCTGAGTGGCCTCGGCAGATGACCCGTCCCTGACGAGTCAGTCTCCTTTGTTGGAGGCGGTGGGAGAAGGCCCGTCACTACGCAGACTCCTGGCAACGCCCCGCTGCTCAGTGGCCCAAATCCCCCTCAGCTGCTCCCTGTCCCCCCATGGACTCCCGGGGTGCTACAGACGATGAGGTGCTCAGAAGAAAGGCCTGGTGGTGTACTTCCAACATCAGCGGGGATCAAAGCCTTAGGGGCCACAGCCCTACTCCGGTGAACATGGGGTCACACCATGAGCTGGCGCTGACCCTCGAGGACTGGCCTCGCATGGGGGCTGTGTAGGCGGGAGCAGAGGGCAGGGCTCAGGCAGAGAGGAGGTAGCTCCGTCAAACGTCCACGGACGCACTTGAGACATGTCATGCGTGTTTAAAGGCAGGAGGGCAAAGCTGATCATTTCCTACAGATTCCACAGGCACCGGGACTCCAGAGCTGCGACCCCAGCCGGAGGCACTGTGTGTCTATGGGTCACACAGGGTGTGCTCAGAAATAGTCAGTGGACGCCATTCTTTGACTGGGGGTCGGCATCTGTGGTCTCCATCCCTCTGGGAGATGAGGCAGTTAGTTGTCTGCGAGGTCTCTGTCCTCACTTCCTTTCTGTCGATCTGTCCAGGTCAACCACGTTCTTGTTCTAGGCCTTGAGTCTTCAAGCCCTTGGTTCCCTAGCCCTGCCTATGTCCCTCTGTCACGCATTTCTCTGGCTCTCTGTGCCATCTTCCCCACAGGCTCTGTTGGCTGCTCTCCTGCTGACAGGAACCTTCCAGCCCTACCCGATTTTTCACAGACGCAGACCCCTAGACCTTGCCCTGTAAGTGCCCACAGCTATCCCGTTTCCTGGCTGAGGAAGACCCACATCTGACCCAATGCAGGTCCCTCACCCTTCCCACAAGGAACCCGGGGGGTGTGGGGACTGGACGGGCTCACGGGTCATTCTAAGCAGCCTCAGAGGGTCGCTATGAGTTGGAATCGACTCGGTGGCAGTGAGTTTAGTTTGGTTTGGTGACCCTTCCCACAAGCCTCTCTCTTCCCTACCAAGAAACAAAAGCACCCAAGACCCTATGTAATCCAAGTCTCTCAGACGTTTAGCACTGGGAGTCTCTGGGGGTCCACACAGCACCTTGGTACAAGTCAGGAAAGGGCACACACTCTGGAGAGACGCAACCTGGAGGAGGCACAGCTCGGAGTGCCATCTTTTTAAAAAAAACAACCTTTTATTGGGGCTCTTACAACTTTTATCACATTTGTCCATTTGTTGCCATCATCATTCTCAAAACGTTTGCTTTCTAGTTGAGTCCTTGGTATCAGCGGAGCGCCCTCTTGATCTGAGAACGGGGCAGTGTGGATGGCACGGTGCCCCCGGGCAGCGTAACCTCAGGAGCACAGACTGGTCTTCCTGAACAAGATGGAGCTAGCAGTACTTGCCTGGACCTCACCTCCAAAAAGATCTGAGGGTTTATCATACTTCTCGCAAGAGCCTGACACGACGCAAACCTCCTCTCAGCACAAGCCACACTGCAGAGGCCCAACATCTTGGGCCACGTGATTTGCCACCTTGGTGGATAAAAGGGGTCACATCCATGGAAACACGTCCTCGGACCCCGTCCCACATGCAGCCCATTTGCTCCAAGGCTGGGGCGGCCAGGCCCATTCTTCATGGGCATAATCTGCCATCCTGTTAAAAATCCTTTCCCACAAAGCACTGGAGGCTGGTGCTCTCAATGTGCCAAGAAGTCTTTTTCTGACCATCTGTAATCCATTCAGAGGCAACCGGCAGGAAATGGCGGAAAGGAAAACCCCGGCAAAACGCAACTGGTGGGACCACCTCTCTCCTCTGCTCCCCGCCAGCAAGCAGCGGCAGGAAGTGCGTCTCCCCGGGACAGAGAGCATCTGTGGGCGTCCGATGGCTGCCGGGAGTCTGTCAGGGGCTAAATGGGCTCGAGACAGATGCTTGTAAAATGTGGTAAGAAAGGCATGCCCTATTGAGTTTTTAAATTAGCTCGGAGGAAAACTCAGTTGAAAAAACAAAACAAACCCCAGACCCTGAGGGGGGTAAAAATATAGCGAGAGATGTGAAACCCAACCTCAAAAATGCTTGCTCTGCTACCTGTGGGCAATTAGACCCCACTGGCAAGCCTTCAAGCCCTGCTTCTCGGGGCTCCCCCTCCAATCTGGTGCCCTTGGCCTCTTCTTCCTCTCAGCGTTTGGCACGAAACGCCGAGGCCCTCAATGCATCTCCGTGGTGAGCTGGAGCCGGCTGGTACAGGCTCACAAGAGCTAATTGTTAATCTCTTCAGTAATTTGGTGAGTCAAATTATTAAAAAACGAAGTTCCGTGAGCTGACAGTGACATTGCATAAAAGCAAAGGTAGTAACGAGTCCAAAGCGCATCAGGTCCATTTATTTATTTTACGATTGAATTTCTTTATTACGAGCCAGGCTGAGCAAGACGCAGGTAGCAAGGTGGGTGAAGCACAGGGCTGCTAACCGGCAGGTGCCGGTGAACCGCCCCATCCCCCACCCCTTTGGGAGAAAGACGAGGCAGCCTGCTCGCATGAAGATTTCATTTTAGAAACCCAATGGGGTCTGTTCTAGTCTGTGCTACGTGTTGCTCTGAGTCAGAAGGGACTCTATTGCCATGAAGTTGGTTTCTTGGCTAATGCTCTGAGTGGGGCTGACAACTTTTCCTATAAAGGGGCCGCAGGTGACAGTGTGCAGCTCTGCGAGGCATTCTGTCTTTCCCTCAACTACTCAATTCAGCCAGTGCAGGGCAAAAGCGAGTATTGGCAATGTAGACACGCGTCGTGTGACAGTGTCCCAGGAAAACTATTCGCGAAGGAGGGCAGCGGGGCACGTTCAGCGTCTGGGTTGTAGGTTGCTGACCCCTGCTCTTAAGGTCTACTTTTATCTAAGGTATTTGTGCGACAAGAATTCCACAGAGCAGAACGACCACAGCACACCTCTTCCCACGTGTCTGCTTCTCAGTAAAATCACATGACCAGCTTGAAATCAGCCACGATGGTGGGAGAATTGACACGACGGCGGAAGTCATCAACTGTCATAAGTCGGGGAATGGCTTATTACTTTGTTCATTGTCTAGATTTAAGAATGCGATGGAGGAGATCTTAATAACACAGATCACAAAGTGCATTGTGTCTGCGGCTCTATTGTGAATAGCATTAAGGAAAAAAAGAGAAGCTATTCTTTCAGTACTTGAAAACTATTATCCAATTCCGCGAGGAAGTCACTCCTGTCACTGACAATTGAGTGAAGCTCTCACATCCGTCTTTGTTATTTCACTTTCATCTCACTGCCTGACTTAAAAACGAAAGTATCCACCCACAGCCCTGTCGGACTTAGTCGCTAACAGCTGCCCCCTCAAGTTGGCTAAGGGATACAAGCATCGGGTGAAAAACAGACCACCTTGTGCGAAGGGGCTGCCTGTTATGAAATTCACAATAATGCGTGTTAAACATTTTATGATTGCTTGTAAATTTCATGCTAAACAGTCTTTCCTACCAGTAAAATTTATACCAGACGTGTATGTATGCAAATCTTTCTGAGGGAAGATTGTTAAACATTTACTAGCAGAGCACTGATGGTAATCGAATTTACAAATTAACTGGGCAGTAAGACCAGAGACGTGAAAGACGGAGCGGCGTTGGGGTCCCTCCGAAGAGCGAGAGCCAAGCACATGGATGTGATCAAACAAAGGAGGAGACCGTGTCCTGGTGGGAAAGCTCGCCTTCGGAAAAGCCTGTCTTGGTGTGTCGGCGGCTCGAGCGGGTCTACAACTGGAATAAATCAAGCGCCGTTTCACTTCAGTATTAATGGCAGATCCAGGACTCATCATAACTCTTTTTTTTTAATCCCCCAAAAGTAACTTCCTGGGGAACTCGCAGCCCTCATTAGGCTGTTCCCACCCATTCAGGGAATGCCCCGAATGTCTAAAGCCCAGCTCTCCGTGCAGACTCAGCACAGACCCTGCCTCTGTTGGCACGGGGCAGCCACTCATCCGCTCTTCAAGCATTAGCTTGGCTCTCACGCACCTTTCACTGTGTTCCACACTCCAGAGAGAACCACAGACCCAGCAGCCCCTGCCCCCAGGGCACAGGTCCCATGATATTCCCTCTACATTCCCCTCTCTAAGGGGCATCCGAGTACCCAGCCTGTCCCAGGGTGCGTTTCTGGAGGGCAGGAGACGTGGCTCTTTCACCTTCCCACCCTGCACAGAGTACAGCACATGGCACCCCGCCCACAGCCTGGGCATTCGGTCACCCCCCCTCTGGGTCACGGCCCTGGACTCAGCCTGTCAGCATCCCTCATCCATCCTCTTCCTGGCTTTCAGCTTCGGCATCTGCCCAGGCCACCTCTTGGGCTCCAGGTGGGAGGTGGGGAAGGGCTATTGCAAGTCTGGTACCTCCCTCCCTCCCTCCCTCCCTCCCCACAGGAACGGTTCATGTGAATGTGGACCAGTGGTTCTCAACCTTCCTGACACGGCAACCCCATAATACAGTTCCTCATGCGTTGGTGACCCCCCAACCATAAAATTATTTTCGTTGCTACTTCATCTCTGTCATTTTGCTACTGTTAGGAGTTGGGAGACTCCTGTAAAAGGGTCATTTGACCCCCAAAGGGGTCGCGACCCACAGGTTGCGAACCGCTGGTGTGGAGGCTACTAGCGGAAGATTGTCAAGTTATGTCCCGCCCACCGAGATTTGATCACACTTTACTAATGGAAGTTTGCATGATAAAGCCGTACCATCCACCCACCTAATCCATCTAAAATTTCCCACTGATTGGTTTTCCCCACGACACATGTTATCTTCTTGAAATGCTGGTATATCCAGTCCTTGGGATTCAGCTCTTTACTCTGAAAATCGGTAATTAAGAGGAAAAACTTGACTCTGACTTTTCAAGTTCACCCCCATCATTCTTTCTAGATGAATGTCCATATCAGTAGAAGGAGATGATTAGGGTGTCAGGGTCTGAAGAGGACCACTAACCCTAGCCCTAAAGAAATGGCTGATCCTAGCAAGTATCGCCAAGGGATGCCAAGACATTTCCTGCTGGGGAACAACAGGTTCTCTTGGTGCTCTGCAAAGCAGCGCCCCCAGAATGGCATGCTGACCGCTGAAGGAAAACATCTCCGCAATGACCAGGGGTGGTCTCCACCTTACCACGTGATGGATTCCTAAGCGTGGGATCCCTTGGCATCATGAGCCTCCGGGGGAGACACCCAATGAACCTCACCTGAGCCGTTTCCCTGCCAAAATGTTGCTCTTGAATCGAATTGAGGTCACAGATCTACCACTTCCAGACGAGCGGAAAACAGATCACGAGAAAACAAGCGCCAGAGGAAACAATCAGAGAAATCAGAAGGTGACGTCGTCGAAGGCCCCTCCTCCCCAAACAAGGCGGGAAGAGAACTGTTTCAGACTGCAAGGGATGGAAGAAACACAAGCAAATCCGATGCAATGGTTTGAAAAAAGCAGCTCTAAGCTGTTTTAGGGGGGGGTCACACCTACGGCCATCAAGTCCGGCCCCCAGCAATGCTGCAGTCCCGAGAACTGCCCCAGCGGGTGTCAGCGGCGGTGATCTTCACGGGAGCAGACTGCCACATCCTCCTCCTGAGCCACAGAGGGTTCAAAGCTCTGACTTCGGTCAGCAGTCAGGCTCTTACCCTTCAGGCGGCAAGGATGCCTCATGTCGGGGACAAAGGAGGAATAGGAATCCCAACCAGATACTACATGCCATTAGGGAGAATTTTCCAAGTGTGACCCTGGCATGATGGTTCTGTAGCAGAGAGTCTTTATTTTTAGGAGATGCAAGGATTCAGGGTAAAGTGTCATACTATCTGTGACTTACTTTCAAATGGTTCAGCAAAAACACACATACATATTTATGTAAGATGAGGCTCGGAGACTTTCCGTGAGTAGCTCAAGGTCACACAGTCAAGATGTGGCAAAATGATAAATATTTAGAGGGTGTTATGGAGGTGAAGTGTCGGTGTAATACCTACAACTTATTTTCAAATGGCACCGAAACACATACACACATCTTTATAGATAAAGCGAAATTAGAAAATGTGAAGCAACTTTAAATCTAGGTGGTGCTTACACAAAGGGCCTTCAAAAAAATTCATGGAAAAATGAAATGAAAAGGTGAAATGGAAAGATAATGGAATTTCCCCATACATTTTTTGTAGCTCCTGACCCCGGTGGGTGTCCATGAACTATTATTTCAGCTTTTCTATATATGTAAAATGATATAGTTTTAAATAGTAACAACAAAAAGCAAACTCACTGCCACCAAGTCAATGCCAACAGGGTAGAAGTGGCCCCTGTGAGCTTGGGGCTGTAACTCTTCATGGGAGTCGAAAGACCTATCTTTCTGCCATGGAGCGGCTGGGGGTTTCAAACTGCTGACCTTGCAGTTAGCAGCTCAGTGAGTAACCACACAAGGGTGCAGTGTGGGACAGACCACAGCCTAACCTGGAATGAGAAACTGCAGTGTGACTGTGGCCTGAAAACGGAGCTTTTCGCTGCTGATGGAAGAGCTGCAGCACCCCTGGGCTGGACTGAGCCTTTGACTCTGGGGTTCCAAGTAGCCACTTGAGTAAAAAAACAAAAACAAACTTGAGGTGTCAGTCCTGAACTGGAATCTCAACGGCCTCCAAACATCAGGTGGTGAGCAAAAGAACCCATAAATCACTTCCAGGTGGCTTTAAAAAGGAAACTAGAGGCTTAACCCTGTATCACGAGCGACCTGTACCTGACAAATAAATGGGATGTTTTGCTCACTCTGCAGGCTGACAGGTAACTTGGGAGAACAGAAGAGAACTTAGCGTGCTCCTCTCCTCTGGCCCACCTCCATGGCACAATGCGGCTGTGGAAACAAGGCATCATGCAGACCTGGGGTGGCCCGTGGTTATGGGAAGAAGCGTGATCTGGGGGTCAAAGGGCACAGTGCTGTAGGCAGCAGGACTGGCTCCAGAGCAGGCCCTGGCCATGCAGCCAGAGGCTGGGGAGGCTCTGCAGTCGGTCGGACTGTGGGCTGAGGCCCAGGAGATCTGGGATACGTGGGGACATGATGAGCGCCTTCACTCGAGGAACGACCTGATCAAATTTGAATTTCCGGGAGATTAATTTTGAAGTGCTGAGCAGGGAAGATGGAGGCAGGGAGGACAATTAAGCAGTTATGACAAAAACCCAGGTAGGCTCAGAGGCAGGCCTGGCCTGGGGTGTGAGCTGTGGGGATGGAGCAGCAATGAAGAGGTTCAGAGAAGTGCTTCTAAGGTGAGAGGCAGGGGAGGAGGGAGGAGGAGCAGGGGTGGGGGGCAGCCTGTGAGAAGGCAGGGGATGAAGTAGCCACAGGGAGTCTGGGCACACTCAGGGCTCATGGGGTGGCCCAGGCAGTGCCCCATCCTGGAGGGCAGAGGACTGCAGGAACCCCACCCAGAGGGGAGCCTTCTAAGGCTGTGCAGCAAACCAGAAGGACAGGGCCTGGACTCCGGAGGCATGGGGCAGATGTGAGGAGCTGGCTAAGTGGGTGATGCTCAAAGACCTGTTAAGAAAATACGGTTTTCTAACTAGGGTGGTCTGACTGGCTGGTGCCAACTGAACACTCAGCGGCTAACCCAAAGGCTGGCAGTTCAAGCCCACCCCGAGGCCCTCTGGAAGAAAGCGGTGGTGGTCCACTTCCCACTGATCTACACAGAAAATTCAACGCAGCGCAGCTATGCTCTCAACACCTGCGCCTGCGCGATCACAGGAGTGCACACAAGCGCACGCGGTCACCATGGGTTGCAATTAACTCCACAGCCACCAATTTAGCCCCCAACGACTCCAGTGGGAGAGCATTTCCATGGGCAGGGTTTGCACCGGACAGGCGGTGTCTTTTAGTGTCAAACATCTTCTGCCATCCAGGATGATGTCTGAGCCGCGGACACAAGTGAGTTCTGTGTTCTCTTTTGGTCTGACCTGCCTCTGCAGAGGGTGGTGCAGCCAGATGCCCACAGTGAAGGGGCAGGGAGGAGCCCAAGGGAACAGAAGGGCTGGAGTCTGGAGACTCAGCAATGGGGCAGGGATTCATGGGTGGTGACACAGACACGTGTGACCGGGTCCCCTCTGTCGTGGTGGTAGGGCTGAAAGAGGGGTGAGGGAGTGCACAGGCCTTTGTGGGGAGAACCACGGTACCGGCCAACAGACTCTGGGGTCTGGGCCCCATTACCTTGGGGTTGGGTGTCCTCAAATGTTTTTTGGCTCAGGAGGACAAAGCAGAACTGTCCCACTGGGTTTTCCAGGCTGTCGTGTTTCTAGACACGGATCGCCAGGCCTCTTCTTCCAGAGGTTTTGGTGGGTTCCAATCGCTGACCTCTCCGGTGAGCATCCGGTGAGCAACCACGTGCTTACTCAGGCCCTGCCATCATCCTCCTGACCCCACCCCCCACCCCAGGAGGGGTCGATGCTGAAGGAGGAGCCCGTGTCATGGATGGCCCTGCCGGGAAAGGCTGAGAGAGAAGGTCAACTCCTGGAGACTAGCTAGGCCAACACGTAGCCAGGGCGAACCCCAAAGCCACAGGAACCGAGCACAGCCGTATTGCCCAGTGCTCACGTGGGACACACACTCTGTGTGTGCCTTTCTCGGCCCCTCTGTCACTGATCCTCAGAGCCAGCGGCGAGCAGGCCATCGCTGTGGCTGGAGAAGGCAAAGGGATGATCACACCCACTTAGCACATATGTCCCCATCAAAAGGATGGCTCGATGCGATGCGGTGGGTGCTGAGACACTTGCTTCCTCACCAGACAAGGGGGTACACCCCCCACCAGAACCCGAGCAATCCCACCAGTGCCACAGGGAGGCGGCTGAGATGTTTAGCAGGGAAAAAGGGAGAGAAAGCAGCACTGTGGATAGATGCCCCAGGGGTTGCTTGGCAACCATCTTTGCTAACACCTTCTCCCAAAAAGGAACGGTTGGAACCAGCTCCCTAGATTCCCCAAGGCCAGGATTCTGGCCGCAGAGGCCCAAGAGCACTGGGCCTGGGGACAGGAAAGCAGCTTGCTGAGGGCGACCCGGAGCCCCGTCAGCAGGGGAAGACAGGATGGCTGGTCTTCGCCCTTCTGTCAAAGCGTGTGTGCTCCCAGGCGGGGCTGGGAGTGCTGTTGTTAAGTGGATTCTGACTCCTGACGACCCCATAGACCCTAGCAGGCTGTGCAGAAGAAAAGCTTAGGTTTAGAGGCTGCAAAGGGCCCAAGGAGGAGACGTTACTTTGTAGACTGTCAAGCCTGTCTTACAAGGCACCTCTGAGTGGGTTTGAACCACCAACCTAGTGATCAGTAACCTAGGCTAGTAACTGTGTGCTTCACCATTTGCTCCCCCCCCCCCGCCCAGCCTCCATGGACACTCGCTGGGTGCAGTGTTGAAGGGGGCATTCACTCTGCACTTACAGGAGCCTGAGCTAGGGTCCCTTCAACATGTATCCTGGATGCCTGGCTGGCCTAGCCCCAGTCAGCCCTGCCCTGAGGATGACATCAGGACCCAGAGCTCACTAGCATAGCCTTCCTTTGTCACTTACCCTCAGAGCCTCAGCATATTCATCTCTAATATGGGGTTGATAGCAAAATGTGTCTCATGCGTTGGGCAGGCGGATTAAGTGAGAAACTACCTTTAGCCCTGGGCCTGGCATCTAGTCAATGCCAAGTAATCACCAGCATGGAGGACTGCTATTCAAAGGAAACACCTAACTGCAGCTCCCCAGAGGTCCGGACCTGGGACCTTGGGAGTGAGACTCTTTGGGAGTGGTCCTGCACCTTCACCAGGGACCCAGAAAAGGGGCGGGGATGGGAGTTGCTGAGCTCCTCCAGAGGGAGATGGAAGCTCCTGCGCCTGCTCCCAGCCCTTCAGGTACCAGGAAGAACTGGAGGGACTCTTCTCGGCACCAGGTCCCCACAGACTACACTCTGAAAAGCACCGGAACCCACGCACTCTTGAAAGTGAAGGGGACAGGAACACTGATCCGTCTCCTTGTGCCTCCTCCGAGCACCAGGCGAGCTCCTGGCACAGGGAGAGCCGCTCCTCACCTGCCCCTGGCCATGGTAGCTGCATTACCACAGCAAAGAGAACTCCAGTCCCTGGTGACCCAGCAATCCCCATAACCAAGTTCCCAGTGGAGTCAGCAAACACCACAACCCAAATACCCCACCACGTATCACATAGTACCTGCCAACAGGTAAGTTCCCAGGCTCCTGGCTTTGAAAGTGAGGAAAGTGAGACTCAGCTAGCGATGCTAGTGAACAATCAGAGCGCGCTCTGTGGTGCCCAGGTCTGCATAACCAGAACGCTTTATAATAAAATGTGGCAAAGGATACGTAATGGAACACCTGCAATCCAGGGATATTTATGATACACACAGATTGTATAAGCATCACGCTCATCTTCCCAAAAGTTTTTATCCCTCCAAAATGAATAAGGTGCTGGAATTATATCTCAACCATCTTCCATGTCGCCAGACCATGGGACTCCCCTGGGGCTGGTGTTATCAGATTGGGGGAATCTTGTGTCCCCCACCCCACCCCAGGACCCCATGAGCAGTTGGTATATCCCACCTGGCTGAGGATGTCCCTGAACTGTGCACATCCTGAGAGCCACAGCCACCTGTTTCCATGCTCATGGAGCTGGTCACCAAGTCCCTTTATCTATCCCACTGTGGTGACCAGTGTCACTCGGTCCTTCCCTCCAAAAAATCAAATGCACTGCCATCCAGTTGAGGCTGACTCATAGCAACCCTATAGACAGGATGGAACTGCTCCTGTGGGTTTCCGAGACTGTAACTTGTTATCGAAGGGCAAAGCCCCATCTTTCGCTCAAGGCGTAGCTGGTGGCTTCGAACTGCTGACCTTGCAGTTGGCAGCCCGATGCGTAACCATGACACCACAGGGCTCCTCGGCCCTAGAAAATATTGTGTCATTTCTTTAAGCACCTGGTTGGCCCCTCACAACTGGCAGACGGACTCTTATGAAGTCTCGGGTACCAGAATGAAGCATTTGCATTAAAAACACAAGCAGTTCCCCCTAACTGAATTTCAGCTGTTCTCATAAGCAACAGCTTAAGCCGGGTCTGGCCCCCGGGGCCTTCAGGATCCTGTACTCTGGCATCAGCCCACTTGCAGCAAGGAGCTTCCTGAGCTTTCATTAGTTCACTCGTGTCAGGATGTGAACCCACATCAGCCACTAGAAGTGATGCCACGGGAGAGCCAGCCGAGCAGCCACTCATGGGTAGGGAGAGAGATGGGGGCAGACGTCAAGCCTTGCCACTCATTCCCACAGCATTCCCCAAAAGTCCCTCCCGCTACCCATCACGGCGAGGTGTGGCGATCAGTCAGTGACTGAGCCCGGCTTCCCGGTGGGGGGAACAGCGGGCCGGCCGCCTCGGCAGCTGGAGGCCCTTGGGTAAAGGCGATCAGACTAGAACAGGTTCTCACTGTGTCTGTGCCTCCTGTTTGAGGTCCATTTCCGAAGGCTGTGATGACTGAAACACAGTTTCTGCGTGAAGGGGTCGCCCGGAGCGCAGAAACACAGGCTCCACGAAGGAAGCCGCCTAAGCATTCGAAATCAATTCTGAAAGCGCCAGGCCCTGCAAACGGTTGACTGAAGGAGGTAATGTGGCCTCTCGGCCGGAGCAAGGCTGGAGACCACTTGGCATGCAGGTCCGAAGCCCTAGAGGAATCGGATCCTCTCCAGCCCTTCTCATTTCCCCAGCCCTAAGATGGAAATCCTGCAGCCAGTCCCCGCTCGCTTGCCATCATGCACATCCCCGTCCCAGCAAACCCCACGGGTAATCAAACCGCAGAGTGCCCGTTGTAGTTCCAGCCTGACTTTGAACAGGAACTGAAATCCTTACTGCTTCACTGTGGCGCTTCTGACAAGGGGGGGGGGGGAGCGGGGAGGACACCGTACCATAAACACCATCATTATCCAAATGGGTGCCTGGGGTCCCCGCTGTTCACAGAGAGGGTGGAGGTGGGCCACCCAGGATGATAATCCGAATCTCACTCTTACCGCCATTGACTGTGGAATGGGATGGAGGGTCCAGGCGAGCCATGGGGACACCTCAGGAGGGCAACTTGAGGGACTGAGTTTGTGCTTTCTCTCTCTCTCTCAGCTCCATGCGCACCCCCCCCCCCAAAACCCATTGTTCCACACAGGTCTTGATTACCTGATGAGACAAATTTACCTGGCCGGTAGGCCTGAAAATACCAACAGAATATTTCTGTGAGTGCCTGAGTCTACTGATCTGGTGGCCTTCCGTCTCACAGTAATGATTCGATACCAGGGCCACTTCTGTTCCCAAAGGGACACTCTTAATGCCTGGAGACACTTTCAATGTCTGTCCCCACTGGGGAGGGTGACACTGGATCGCGTGGGCCGGGCGAGGGATGTCGCTAAGCACCCTCTGAAAGGAGGGCAGGCCCCCGCAGCAAGAAGGTACCCGGCTCAAAAACGCCAACAGTGCCAAGCTTGACAAACCCTGGTCTGTCATGCATCCCCCCACCCCCACCCCTCGCTTTCCCATCGTCACCAAGTCAAACACTTTTGTAGTTTCCTGAGCGTTCTAGAGTCTCTCTTGCTTGTCCACAATCGCACATGTTCTTCACTCCACCCCACAGCTCTCAATGACACAATTTTGGGCGCAGACACCAGGCTTTTGATTAAGTAGACGTCTCTGAGCGCCTCATCTAAGCCACCGCTCCTTTCCCTGGAGAAAGAGGAGGCTGTCTGCTCCCCTAAAACGCACAGTCTCAAGAGCGTACGTGCCGGCATTGACTCGACAGCAGTGTGGGGGTTGGGGCCACGGCCTTCAATAGCAGTACCCGTCATCTCTTTCTGGAGCACTCCCATGCACTTCACTGCTGGATGGAGGGCAGAGGGCAGAGGCCCATGGCCGCTTTCTTCCTGCTGCCCCCCCACCCGGGGCCTAGCCCTGCGCTGACACCCTGAGAGAGTTCCCGGAATCCGTGTCCAAGGCGTGAGTGAAGTCGGCAGTTGTGGTGTTTGGCGTGCGACAGAGAAGAACTGCTCTCTAGCGTTTCCTTGTCTGTACATGTTATGGGAGCAGCCTGCCAGGAACTTCACTCCTGAGGAGTGGCTGGTGGGTTCAACCCAGACACCTTTTGATTAGCAGCTGAGCACTCAGCTGTGTACCACCTGGGTTCCTTAACAGAGCAGGGATGGGGGTATATTTAAAACTCAACAGGGCACCCAAAGGCTTGCATGGCCATCCTTCTGTGAATCGATATGGACAGCTCTCTCCGATCAATGAAAATGGCAAGATGCTAAATATGATGTACAGTACGCTACCTTAAGGAGCCCTGTTGGTACCACAGAGCAGCCCTGGTGGCGTAGTAATTAAGAGCTGGGCCACTAACCACACGGTCAGCAGTTTGAAACCACCAGCAACGTCTCGGGGGAAAGATGAGGATTTCTACTCCTGTAAGGAGTTGCAGTCTTGGAAACCCTAGAGGCAGGTCTACTTTGTCCTACAGGGTCACTATGAGTCGGCATTGACTCGACAGCTGGGAGGAAGGTGGTGCGGCAGAATAGGGTTGGGCTGCCAATGGCAAAGGCTGGTGGTTCAAGCATACCTGTTGCTCCTAAGGAGAAAGATAAGGCCCTCTCTCTTCCCACAAAGATTCACAGTCTTGGAAGCCCTCTACAGGGTCACGAGTTGGGGTCAACTTGAAGGCAGTAGGGTTTTGGATTTTACGCTATCGTTTGTGTAAGAAAAGGAAGCGGGAAAAAGCAGGCATTTTTGAAGGCACAAGGAATGTCTTTGGAAGAACAGCCAGGCAAGTGGTAAACGGAGGTTCCCTGGGCAGGGAGGGGAGGAGTGGACAGGGTGGAGCAGAGGTGAGAGAGCGGTACTATTCACTGTACATCCACCCTTCGGAGCTGAATAACAAGTGAACCATTAGTACTGATTCAACAAGTGTGCAGCCTTGGAACAAATGGGTCACGATGAGTAAGCATGTGTGCCTGAAGAAGTCTACACATTGTAGCCCCTTGTCGGGGCGTTGGGGGACCCCGCGTGTTACAGACCAGAACAGCCCCCCCTGGGTGTCCTTGACTCTCATCTTTACACAAACAGATGAGCAGGCCTCTCTCCCATCATACCACCGGGTCGGTTCCCATCTTTAGAGCTAGACCACCTGTCCCGCGCTGATCAGCGACGCCTTCTCTTGGTCAAAAAGGCACCATGCTCATAGAACCTCATCGGAGGAGAAGGTGCGCTGCAGCTGCACACGGAAGGCAGTCCCCTATAGGGTTTCCAAGGGCGCCTGCCCTGTGACGCTAACTTCCTGTCTGGAAGAAGTGCTTCTCCAAAGGGGAACCCCTATCTGCAAGGCAATAACACATTTGGAAGCATTGCATATCCACAACTTGTTACGGACACCTGGGCCAATCGGTCGCATCCTGACAAATGGAAAAAGACCTGCTCAAGGATTTCATCTTGCTTGGACCCGCAATCAAAGCCCATGCAAACAGCAGTCAAGAGAGAAACGGGCGTGCTGGACTGGGCAGGTCTGTGTGCAAGACCCCTTTCGAGCACTGAAAAGCAAGGACGTTACTTCGAGGACTAAGGCGTGGCTGAGCCCGGCTGTAGTAGTTTTCAATGGCCTCACGTGCGTGTGAAAGTTGGACATTAAATAGAGAAGAATGGCCATGTTTTAATTGTGGAGCCAGCAAAGAAGACAGAAATCACCGTGGACTGCCAGAGGGACAAACAAACCTGTCTCAGAAGGACGGCCAGAGTGCTCTTTGGAGGCAGGGAAGGCAGGACTTCGCCTCACGTACTTGGACATGTTGTCAGGGGAGACCAGTCCCCGGACATGGACATTACGCTTTGAAGAGTCCTTCCACGAGGGGAAGGCCTTCCATGAGATGGACTGACACGGTGGCTGACACAACAGGCTCAGCCCTAGGTCAGCGTGAGGATGGTGTGGAACCGACAGTGTTGCGCTGTTGTGCACAGGGTCACTATGGGTCGGAGCTGGCCCGCTGGCAGCTAACAACAACAACAACAACAGGTACCGACTGCTCTTTGTGCTCTCTCTCAGAGCTGCTGTCTTGGAACGAATGCCCCTCTCTCTTCTCCAACAGTTGGATGCAATCGGAAAGCTTAGTAATTCTCCAAGCCCCTATTTCTCCTCTCCCTTGTCCTCTCCATCCCCACCACCTGTAGGCCACTCCCTTTCCCTGTCTTTCTATCCCAGAGGGCCCCAGAGAAAAGAGATGACAAAGATCCGCCAGAGTGAACAAATGTTACTGCTGGTTAGCAGGGGCGTGGGGGTGGGGGCTGCAGGCCTAATGGAGAAAGAAGTTGAAATTAATGGTGAAGATGAGGTTTATCTGTGCAATCTGTGGACTTCGTGCCTTCCCATCTCCTATTAACATAGATAACAGAGCTGTCTGTATAATGATAAAGGGAAGCCTCCTGCAGATTCCCATAAATCTCCACTACTTGTCCCTGACTTCTCTGGCTCGGATTCTAAGAACACTTCATTCTTAGCAAGTCAGTTGCCATCTCTTCCCCCACAAATTGCTCCCATCCAGGATTAACTGCAAGGCTCCTAAACTTGGGCTGAACTCCGCTTCCCGGTCTGTCACGTTCCAGCCCAGTTCCATCAGCCTCTAGGGAGAATCGCAAAACCCTAATACTTCCGTGCGTTAGTACTGGCCCAAGCTGTTCTGAATGGGAAGCACTGCACAAGTTTACCCACATTAAATCAAACGCACGAATAAAACAAAACTCACTGCCATCAAGTTGACTCTGACCCATCGTGATTGGATAAGATCGGGGAGAACTGCCCCTGTGGCTGTAGTGCTTTGTGGGACAGAAAGCCTCATCGGTCTCTGTCCGAGTGGCTGGTGATTTCAAACTGCTGACTTTGTGGAATGCTGCCCAACTCATAGCCCACTATGCCACCAGGTTTCCTTACACTAAAGCCCCACACCAGAACCAAACTCACTGCCATCAAATGGTTTGACTCATAGCAACCCAATAGGGCAAGATAGAACTGCTCCTGTGAGTTTCTGAGACTGTGATTCTTAACCGGAGCAGAAAGCCTCATCTTTCTCCCTCAGAGTGACTGGTAGTTTTGAACAGCTGACCTTGTAGTTAGCGGCTTAACTTGTAACCACTAGACCACCAGGGCTCCTTCATTAAATCAAAAGGAACATTAAAATACAGTCAAATGTCTGAACAATGTAGGCTTCCAGAAGACCCGAGCATGGACCATCATTTCCTTAGGGAGGAAAAGAAATAATTTACCCATCCCTTTTGCAACTTTTTTTTAGCTCCCAGACGCTAGACTATATGAGGAAGGAGGAGGTATCAGGATTGCAGGAAGGCTTATTAGCAAGCTGCGATATGCAGATGATACAACTTTGCTTGCTGAAAGCAAGGAGGACTTGAAGCACCTGCTGATGAAGATCAAGGACTGCAGCCTTGGATTACAACTCAGTGTCGAGGAGACCAACATCCTCCCAACTGGACCAACAGACAATAATCACAATAAAGGGAGAGAAGACAGAAATGATCAAGGATGTCATCTCCTGGGATCCACCATCAATGCTCCTGGAGGCAGCAAATCTGCTGCCCAAGGCCTCTTCAAAACAAGACTCTCACTGAGGACTAAGGGGCGTCTGCCGCTCCAGATGCATGTGAAAGTTGGGCAGCGAATAGGCAGACCGAGGAAGAACTCCTACATTGGAATGACGGTGCTGGCAGAGAACTTACAATAGCATGGCCTGCCGGCAGAACAAGCAAATCTGTCTGGGAAGAAGTACTGCCAGAATGTGCCTTAGAAGTGAGGCTGACGAGACTTCCTCTCGTGTATCTTGGACGTGTCCCTGGGAGAGGCCTCCTGCTGGATAAAGCAGGCCAGCTTCAGGGAGACAGACCCCCGGCGAGATGGAGGGGCACAGTGGCTGTCACACCGGGTGAAAACATACCAACAATTGTGAGGCCGGCGCGGGACCAGGCAGTGTTTCCTTCTGGGACACACAGGGTTGCTATGGGCCAGAACCCTCCTGACGGCACCGAACAACAGCAGGGGTCCCCAGAAAGAGGCCCCCAACTCCCCAGTATTTTCCTCTGAGCCTCAATGAGACTTGGACAGCCACTTCTTAAATATGCTCCCTTGAAAAACATAGTATTTGCAGAAAGTTGTTTTAAGCAAACCATTAGCTTTACCAACGATAAAATGGTTTTGAAACACCCTGTAAATGAGGTATCTGATGCAGTACATGTCCTCCTTAGTTAAAAGTCCCAGTTACTAATAATAGTACAGTTTTCTACAACTGGCTTCATTCATAATAATAAGGGTAATCATAATAATAGGGAGAAAGGGAACAGTAACAACAAACCCTTTTTAAGCACTTACTGTGCGCCTTTTGGCTTCTCTCAGTCAGCCCTAACCACAAGCCCTGCTGTTAGGCCTGTCCTGTATCCTGAAGGACCCTCGGCCGCACGAGCTGGGCTCCGTATTTGTGAGTTGGCATTCTTTTTGAGTCCACGTGCTGCCAGGAGACAAGAAACCACCGAGAGCTTTCCCTCACACTTAGAGAGTCTTCAGATAAATTTACTCAGCTGGAGAGATAAAATTTGGTTAGCAGAGACAAATGGTCTTCCCTTGGAATTTATTTTTTACCATAAACACATTTCACGTCTTAGATTAGGCGAATAAGGTTTCTGGGAACTGTCCTCTCAGGAAATCCAAAAGCCTGACCGGCTGGAGGTCAGCTCACTCACCAGTGGGAGACGTGCATTACTCAGGGCCCTGGCACTCTCCCCTTTCCCGGGGCCACGGCCACACACCAACCCTAATGGCTTGCAGAGCTCGGATTCTTCCAAATATGCTTGCATATAAGACACAGTGATTCTTGCCATCAAGAGGCTACACAACGAGAAAATCAGCCAGTATGAAGTGTTTGAAACGATTTCTGATTTACATGAAAATATAATCATTTATAACTTATCAAGGGTTCATGAGGGGCGGAGGGTGTGGGAGGGAGGGGAACAGAGAGAAGCTGATACATACCAAGGGCTCACGTAGAAAGCAAATGTTTTGAGAATGATGATGGCAACAAATGTACAAATGTGCTGACACGATGGATGGATGGGTAGATTGTGATTAAGAATTGCACGAGCCCCCGATAAAATGATTAAAAAAAGATTTCTGATTTAAAGGCTTGATTTCTTTTTGGGGGGTGGTGGTAGTTTCTTTTAAAACGCCCTGCTTAGTATGACTGCATCTCAAATATACAAATATGCGAAAGAGAAGCCGAAGTTCAGAGGCCCCACAGGGACCAAGGAGTTTAGAGTCCCTGCTCCATCCGTGCTTTGCAGGTAAGGCCATCAGCCCAGAGACAGCAAATGACGTCCTCAAGGTCACCCATTGGGAATGAAGAAGCCCAGCTGTCCCTCCTGCCCTTCTCATGGCTCTAGACGTGTCCCCCAGCCCACATCTTAGCAAGGTATTGGCAACACCTTCTGAACCCACGTCAGGATTTGGCCAGGTTCAAAAGCCGGCGGAAGGGAAGGGGGGTCAGACAAATCTCTCTCGGCCACAATTATTTCCGCGAATCCTGGGTGAAATAATCATACAGAGGGAAAGCCTTGCTTTCTGCCATCTCACACCTGGTAATAGGTAGACACCAGAGCCCCGAGAAGGAACAGGCATGAACAATGGAGGAGGAACTCTACCACAACCGTCGGGTCTTGAGAACTTTTCGTGTCTTCTTGAGGCGGTAGCCAGACAGAGGCACAAGGTGACATGATGCTCACTGCTGAGTCCCAGCCTACCTTCCCTCCCTGAGCCCCGTCTAAAAAACATATCACTCTGAAATCGGAATCAAATCCCCTCATTTCACTACAGGGATTGCCAAACTCATTCTATTCTTTCAGTCCTAGGCATACCCAAGTTTCTTCTCCAGACCTGCTTACTTTCAGCAGGGGTCACGGCGAAGCTACACGGGCTCGCGTACTGACGCACACAGGCCACTTTGTGTCCTGCAGCGAAGCATCCACACACAGTGATAACTCCACCAAGATCAACACACCCAGGCCTCCTGGAGATTCTGACAACCAAAGGCTCAGACACAGAGTCTCCGCTCGGCCCTGACATCCACTCCATCAGGGCAGAAGGGATTTAGTCTGTGCCTATTTCATCCATAAGGAAAACCGAGTGCCCGTGCCAGAAAGACTGTGAGACATGCTCACCCAAGTCTGCTCCACCAGGCCGCGAACAAAGAGATTTCAGCCCATACATGGCTATTTTGGTGAACTCAGCAATTGCATGTTACACTGAACAGTGGGTGTCCTTAATGCAAATGCATATAATTAGGAGCTAAATCTTTGTACCTTTACAGGACAAAGGACATAATAAGCAGGATGTACGCTTGTGACTTCTGAGGAAAGGAGAGCGTTTCATTTTTCCTTAAAAGAATCTATTTCTCACGAGGCACAGGGAATCTGAGAACAAGAGTCTTTTGAAATAGAAGAGGAGGAGGACACAGAACGTGTGTTTCTTGTGTTCAGGTCAGAAGCCATCAACCAGGCCGAGCGGAGCCCAGCCTTGCCAGTCACTGACCTTTATACTCAACTTCAAGGGTTTGCACCCTGTCACTGTCTTTCCTGGGAAGCTTTCATGGCTGGTGGTCTGAGAACAGAGTCCCACGAGCTTATAAAGATATCAAGAGTTTGTGAAGCAAAACCCAATCTCCAGTGGCTGTTCCCACAGCCACTGCACAGCTCGGCAGCTACTTGTCAGAACATCCACGGGCCATCATCCCCTCGTGCATCCTGAAGACACACGTCAAGATCACACTGAGAAATTTAGTAGCAAACATCTGTAGAATAAGGTTTTGCTCCCAATCAAATGGCTTAATTAGCAGAAGCATTATGCCAGAGCCCTGTCCTTGAGCATGCATTTTAACCTCCAGGGGTTGGTTTTTTCCTTCTTTGGAAGCACAATTTTTCCTCTCACTGGATGGTCAGAAAATGTTTGGGCATGGAAAGCTGACTGGGATAGACATCAGTCCACAAAACCAATTGCCTCTTTCCAAGCAGCATTCAGCTGCCTTACAGGGTTGACATCCGTGTTTCTGAGAGAGACCTGTCTTGGGCATGGGATGGCCTCTTCGGCCACTCCTTTTGGGTCAGTAGTGCTCCTCCTGCCCAGTAAAACCTGAGCCCCTTCTCACCGCCCTTCTCGGCCGTCCCCTCACGCCAATGTCAGCCAGTGTAAGACATCCGTTTGTGAACCACAACTCACCTACTGGCTCGGCAGAAAGTGGCCTCCGGAGGGGTTCCATGGAAGCCCATTGGCCAATTAGACATGGCAGGTTTGCCCATGCCCACGGGACATCACTTATGCACGACAGCCATGTGTGTCTAAGGCCCAGTTCCAGCAGCCTGTGGCTTCTCCCCTGAGTCTGAGATGACCTATCTACTCATGACGTTCCACGTCAAGGATTGCTGTTTCCATGCTGGGAAAAGAGAGATGGGCTGCTGGCTGGCTGGGGGCGAGGGCCGAGGGGTGGGGGTGGGGGTGCTGTGCACACAGACACCCCAACTCTGCAGACCACATAACAATCTGCGACCTGCTGGAAAGGTTTGCCAGGTACAACGGCTTTCAGTGGCGAGTGGAGAGGTAGCTGCTGAGACGACTGACTGCGTGGGGTTTATTAAACGGTGGTGCGTGTACCCACAAGGCAGCAGCTTTACAATGCTTGGGATGGGGGTCTCAGTCCTCATGTCCGAGGTTCTGACCCTCCACCACTCAGCAACGATGCCCCAAAGGCAACGGACCCATCAGCATGTGAAGGTCCAAGTGTGGACTCCAACGAAGTGCAGAGAACTTCTGCCTTCCAGTCTTCCTTCTCTGCCCCCCCTCCCCAGTTGTATTTACACTTTCAGAGAAGTTAACACGAAGCGATCGTCACCTGGGCGTGCTCAATTTTTGACAAGCCTTAGTCACTCTGTACCCAGCTGAACAATTCACATTATATTCGAGATCTTGTGAAGATTCTGCCACACATGCTAACACTAAAATGCCAGTAGCCCCACTTACCTTCTTTATTAAGCCTCATAACCTCCCTGCTTTTTCCACCCTCTTTTCCAGTCTCTTCTAAATCTACATCTGCAGATGAAAAAGAAAAGGGGAGGGGGAAAAAAAGAAATAAGAAAAAAGAGGGGGAAAAGGGGAGGGAAAAAAAAGCCAAAGTCAGGGGGGCAGGGAGAGTGTTTATTTGCAAACAGATCGATAGAAATATTGTATATGAAAATCTTTCAAAATTTGACAATGCAACATTTTCCCCCAAGTCGGGGTTTCCATCTACCTGGCCCAGATAGGTACCCCCAAAACTATGCAAGCAGCGACAGAGTAGCCTTTTAAACAGAGACACACGGCGGGGCTATGAAAGCCCACCCCGCATGCTGCCACCGGGAGCCGGGCACAGACAGACAGACAGACAGTCCTGGCAGCCGGGCCTCTCTCTGTGCACTGATGATCTGTCTCTGTGTGTATTTATTTAGAGAGAGGGAGCAGCATGGAGGACACGGGGGCCACTCTCTCTCTCACACACACACTTTTTCCCAGTGGCTCTAGGTGAATGGAAGGGTTACAGGATAATAAAAGGAGGAGGAGGCGGTGGGGTTCTTACTGTCGGAGCAGTGTAATTTGGCGGCGTCGATCCAGGAGGACCAGGGTTTGCCCAGAAACGCCTCCGGACTGGGCACTTTGCGATCCAGTGTCGCCATTGCTCGTCCTTCTTGTTGCTTTTTCCCTGTTCCTTCGGCAGCAGCAGCCGAGAGACACGGGATTCGAGAACGCTCCGACGTCATCTTCGGAACGTTCCGACATTGAGTGTTCTGAAAGGGGGAGGGAGGCGGGCGGCGGAGGAGGCGGAGAGAGAGCAGGAGGAGGGGCGGCGGGCGGGCGCCGGAGCCGGCTCGGCTCGCTCGCTCGCTCGCTGGCTCGCGGTGGCGGCGGCCGCCAGGGGCAGCAGAGAGGCGTCCGCGCCCGGCGCCCGCCCGCCGGGGAGGGGCCGCGCGGCCCGGCGCTCGCCGCGTGCGGAGAGCCGAGGCTGCAGCGCGGGGCGCGGGGATGCTGCGGCGCCGCCCACCGCGGTGGGCACCGCGCGGGGCTGCGGGGGCGGGGCAGGCGGGCGGGGGCTCGCCCGCGGAGTTGCCGCGGCAGGCCAGAAAGTTTCCGCGCGCAGCCCTGCCCGCGCGCCCCTCCCTCCCCGGGCCCCTGTCTCCCACGCTGGGGCGCCGCCTCCGCGCGCGCCCGGGTGGCTTAGTGGGGAGGAGCCGAGCAGATGTGCGCCTCGCCACCTCCCCGAGGCAGGGAGGGGACTCCGGTGACCTCGCCTACCAGTCCCCCCCCACCCCCCTTCATCCTTTCTTCTCGCTCGCGGTGGACTTTGGACCGTGGGGAGTCCGCGGATGCCCGTGGGAGCTGAGCCCATTGGGGAGGTGGAAGTGGTTTTCGGAAGCAGGTGAGTTTGGAGCGACAGGAGCCGCCTTGCCTTCTCGGGGCGGTGGGGTTTGCAAAGCGCACAACTCGGGGCCCGGGGTCCCCGCTCCCTGCGCCCCTAGCCTCCCTGCGCCCTGCGAGCCTCCAGCCCAGGCGCCGCCGACTTTGCGCCGGGTTTTCCGTAGCCGCACTCGGCGCCTTTCGGGAGAGCTTGCCAGCAGGCCCAGACCCTGGAGCCCTTTCCCGTAGGTGAAGGCAACGCCCGAGCGCTCTACCTGGCGAAAAGGTTGGCCAGAAGTAGCGGCCGACTCCTACAGCGCACAGTCTGATCCCAGGGAGAATTCACTCCAGGTTTAACTGCTCCAGCCAGCTAGCAAAGAAACGTTAGAGTTCCTCTAGATCAGCGGTTCTCAACGTGTGGGTCGCGACCCCTTTGGGCGGCGAACCGTCCTTTCACAGGGGTCGCCCGATTCATCACCGGCGCAAAATGACAGTGATGCAGTAGCAGCGAAAATAATTTTATGGGGGGGGAGGCGTTCACCACCACATGAGGATCTGTGTGAAAGGGTTGTGGCAGGAGGAAGGTTGAGAACCTCCGCTCGAAATGATGCAAATTTCATGCTTTGAGATTTCCTCCCTCTTGGGGAGGCCTTACAAAAATCTGATTTTTCTTTCTCCTTAGAAAGAACAAAACGAACACACACACACACAACACCTGTATTTACTAGGAATTACACAAAGTAGAAGGAACCCTGGGGCCCACGGAGCAGTTGTTCAAGCTCATCAGCTCCGTTGTTGGAGAAAAGACTGGGCAAACTGCTCTGAAAATGATCCCCAACCAGACTCTTGACAGCTTGCTCATCCTCAAGGAAGCCAGTAGCCTCCCGCAGAGTGCCGGTGGGTTTGAACCAGGACTTTCAAGGCTGAGCGCTGAACCACTGGTCTAGCCAGGCCTTTTCCAGAAAGACTGCGGCCCAGGAAGCCCTCTGGGGCAGTTCTATTCTGTGCTATCGGGTTGAATTGACCAGATGGCACAAAACACCCAGGCAGCCTCTTCCATTCAATGTCTATTTCTCTACACCCATTTCTTTCTTAACGTTTCTTTTTCCCTAATGCTTGTTGGTGGAGAAAGGCAGGGCTTTATACTCCCATGAACAGTACAGTCTTGGAAACTCCCAGGAGCAGTTCTACCCTGCCCGATAGGGTCGCGTGAGTCGGCATCCACGCCATCGCAGCGAGTTTGCTGTGGTGTCGGGTGCTCATTAGAAAGCCCTGCTAGCCAGTGAGTTCCGTGTTGGCCTGCTAACCACAAGGTCAGCAGTACAAAGCCATCAGCCACTCTGAGGGGGAAAGAGGCTGTCTGCTGTCACAAGGAGTTTCAGGCTTGAAGACCCACAGGGCCAAGTGTACCCTGCCCTATAGGGTCGTTATGAGTTGATGCAGTGAGCATGGGCTCATTGACCCCATCCCGATGTTTAACAATTTTTCCTGCGTCCCGCGGCGTTTTTTAAAACTCCCGATTTTTGGAAAGAATGCACGACAAGCTAGGGTATACAGTTTTCGGCCGCCATGTGGCTATTTCGCCAGGATATGAGTTTTGTCAATGGTGTCCTGCTGGTGCCCCGCTTTACCAGTTAAAATCTGGTCACCCTACCCATAACTGAAGTGCACCAAATTGAAATAGCTTTGTTATTGGGTGAGTTCTTCCCTGGCTGTGTCTGCTAATAGCAAACGCCTGCCTCCTGACGCAGAGGATTATGTCTCAAAATGGGTCTAGGATGTGGGGGAGGAAGAACGAGTTCCACATTTGTCCCTAGTTGTGATGTTTGTGTTGAATGGGATTCAGACACAGACTGTTCATTTGCCTTTGCTCCGTTTGGAAAGGTTCTTAGGTAGATGAGATGCTATCTGGTGGAGAATTCCTGTCGTGAGGATAGGTGGTGCTAACCATCACTTCATACTCATTGACTCTGGGTAGCATTCCATCCTTCCATTCAACTCTCCAACAATCACTGCAGGTCCCGGACCAGCCACGCTTAGAACTCCCAAACACCAACCTCACGGCCACGGCGTGGATTCAGAATCACAGCCACCCACAGAAGAGGCAGATAAAGGAGACCCAGCCCTCAGGGCAGTGTGGCCTAGTGATCTCTGCGCAAGGAGGAAGGTGTGGTCCTTGCCATCTCCTTGGGAGAACAAGACATGCTCGCCATAACTGACACGACCGGTCAGGTGTGTTCTCTGAGGGCCGTGCCAGTTCAGAGCAGACCTGCAGTCCAGAGCGTGAAGCAGTGACAACACATTGCACAGACAACATGGGCTCCGTAGCCTGAAGATCAGGAAGGACTTACCTACCGTGGTGAAGGGCAGGACGGCCTCTACAGGCACAGGACGTGATGGTGCTGGCAGAGGCTTCACGCGCTGAGCGCAAGTCAGGTGTTCTGGGTGTTGGGCATGGTTTACTTGGGGAGGATGGGTTCAGTTACCCAGGCTGGGTCAAGCCACAGGAGGCATGGAGTGGCAACCTAATAGTCTGGATTTTGTTTGCCAGTGGGGAGCCACGGAATGACTTTGTGTAGCATGAGAATCCTCAGATGTTGAAAGTGCTGTTCAGAAATGACCCTGGCTGGAGTGGGTACGGAAGCTGGCTGGAAACAACACCGGTTACCCTTGGCTCAGTTCCACTCCTGGCAACACCCCGGGTGCCACGCGTGGACCTGTGTTGTACAGGTTTCAGTAGCCGATCTCTTTCAGAAGTAGAGATGGCCAAGCCTTTCTTTTGAGGTACCTGTAGGTGGCCTCTGAGGAGCCCCGTGGTGTTATGAATTGAGGTACAATCTGCAAGGTCGGCAGTTCGAAAACACCAGCTGCTCCTTGGGAGAAAGACGGGGCTTTCTACCCCGTCAACAATCGCAGCCTTGGAAACTCACAGGGGCAGCCCTGCCCTGTCCTGTAGGGTCACTGTGGCTCTTCACCCACTCGATGGCAGAGAGTTTGGTTTTGGGGTGGTGGGCGACCTCTCACCTTTCACTTAGCAGCTAAGCATGTGGAACCGTGAGCACCGTCATGGAGGAAGTCCGAGCGGAGACGCTGCGCTACAGTGTTCAGGGTGGGAAGAGATGGAGGCCTGTCGGCGAAGAGGAGAGCGCAGACGTGACTGGGAAGAAAGCCGCCCTTCAGAGGGTGTGTTGTGTGGCTACACGTTGGAGGGAGAGAGAGTGCTCAGAGGCATTTCCCCTCCCCTTTAGCTTTCCCACTCCTCCACTCTCTACCTCTCTGGGTGTTTACTCCTTTATTGCTGTGGATGCAAAGGCAGGCATGGTAGACACCCTCTGGTCAGAGGGTCCCTGATGATCCCCGGCTCCTGGTATCCATCGTTTGTGTCATTCCCCTCCCTAGAGTGTGGGCTAGAGCTGATGACTCGCTTCTAAATAGAATATGGCCAGATTCATAGGCCAGCCATTCGGAGGCTCGGTTTCAGAAAGACTGCGACGTGCTCTCGTCCCTTTAAAGCACGCCCGCTGCCGCGTTGAGCTGCGCTATGGAGAAGTCCGTGCGACCAGGAACCCAGGAAGGCTTCTAGCCAGCAGCCAGAAGAGTGAGCCTGCAGACCTACATTCCTGCAGTTGGGCCTGGAGATGAAACCACAGTCCTGGCCCACATCTTGATTGCAACCTTGTGAGAGACCTTGAGGCAGACAGACCTCGCTTCACCAGGCCCGGATTCCTGACCCACATAAACTGTGAGCAGTTGGATGCTTGTTGTTATTTTAAGTTGTGGCCTTTTGGGGTAACTTGTTATGCAGCAATAGTTCACGAATACAGAATGATTGAGCTAAAAACTTACTCGAAAAATAAGGTGAATAAAGAAAAAGTTTGAGAAAAATTCACATGTCCCTCTTTTGAGTCGCCTGTGAATTGTCTGTCATCCCCTTCAGAATTGCTTACCGAGGCGATTTTATTGAAGTATCTTCTGTAGTCTGGTTGTAACTTGTCTTCTGGGCACTGGGTGTGTGAAAAGACATATAACAACATTGGCCACTTTGGCTCTCCAAGCCAGCAGCATTAATTATATTCCCATGCCTCGCAGCCATCACGGCAGTGAGTCTTGAACTATGTTTACTACCCTAAACTGAAGCTCAAGTACTCAAGTTTTGCTATTTAAACTCAGAAACTACCTTGTCGAAAGGCACTCTCCAATGACCGGGTCGTGCTCTAACTCCTGGAAACCTTTACTGATGGAGAGGGTCCCACAGTGGGAGGTGTTAAAATGCTGTCCTCCTCCAGGCTGGTGAGGAGGGGACTCTAGTTACTGAGAGTCAGAGATGGAAGCAGCTACAGTTTTCTTGCCCCTCTCAGGAGCCACTGTAAGCCACTCAAAAAAAAAAAAAAGGTGGTTTTTCACCCTGGGCAGGATAAAGAAAAGGCTTCCTACTCTAGTAAAGAGGTACAGTCTCAGAAACCCACAGGGGCAGTTCTGCCCTGTCCTACAGGTTCGCTATGAGTCAGAATTGACCAATGGCTGTGAGTTATCACCCTGGAAGGAGCCCTTCTGGCACAATGGTTGAAGCACTCACCTAATCAAAAGATTGGTGGTTTGAATCTACCAGCCGTTCCCTGGGAGAGAGATGCCGCAGTCTATTTCCATCAAGGTTTGTAGTCTGGGAAACTGGTGTACTTTGCCCCAGAGCAGTGGTTCTTAACCTTCCTGATGCCACAACCCTTTAATACAGTTCATGTTGTGGTGACCCCCAACCATAACATTATTTTCGTTGCTACTTTATAACTGTCATTTTGCTACTGTAATGAATCATAATGGAAATATCTGATATGCAGGATATATTTTCATTGTTCAAATTGAACATAATTAAAGCATAGTGACTAATCACAAAGCAATATGTAATTATATATTGTGAAATACCTATTTCTAATTACAAATACATGAAATTTTGTCTTGAAGCATGGTGTAGCATGGGTAACAAAAGTCTCAGTATAACAACAGTAAACTACATTGCTACATTCTGTGACATTCAGCGCTAAGGTTGAGATAGCTTCTTTCTCACCAGATGAGGATATCTGCATGTGGGCAGACCCTCTTGGAGACAAAAGGAGCCGTGTCTCGGTTCCTAAGACCATTGGAAATATGTGTTTTCCTATGACCTTAGGAGACCCCTGTGAAAGGGTCATTTGACCCCCAAAGGGGTGGAGACCCAGTGCCCTATAGAGTCCCTCTGAAGGACCCCTGGCGGTATAGTGGGTTGTTCATGGGGCTGGTAACCACAAGACCAGCAGTTCAAAACCACCAGCTGCTCCATGGGAGAAATATAGGGCTTTCTACTCCTGTAAAGATTTACAGCCTTAAAATTCCAGGAAGGGGAGTGTGGGGCAGGTCTCTGGGCATTGAAATCGATTTGATGGCAGTGAGCTTGATTTTCTTATCGGGTTTTATGAGTCAGAATTGACTTACCAGCAGTGGGTTTGGTTTAATTTGGGTATCATTCTGGTGACTCAATGGTAAATGCTCGGTTGTTAAGCCAAAAGTTCAGAAAAACCTACCAGGCAGACTCCGTTACATGGGATCTCTCTCAATTGAAACCTGCTTCACCATACACAACAACAGCAGCATCAGAAGTCAGGGCACCTATGTTCCAGAGAAATAAATGATGGTTCCCTATTCTTACCATCAGCCCACTGCTTCCTCTTAAGTCTCTAGATGGATTAGGACCCTGACTATGGTTTGATACCCAGTCTGAATCTCTTCTGGCTGAGGGGGGGTTTACTATGGAACAGCATGAACCGCAGTCTGAAACTGCATCCGTACCAAATAAGGCTTGGGACACATTGTCAGATTTAACAGGGCATCGGAACACACCTGCATGAGCACCTGCATTATGATGGTTGGAAGATGGGGTATCTGATCCTAGAGATTCTACTCTCAGCCTTCTACAGTTGTTTCCTCTGATGACGGAGTTGATCATACCAGCCTGGTCAGACCGCAACTCACCTCTGAATGTGTAAGGACAGACAACCTGGTTGTCAATTAAATTTCCCATTCAGGAGCCTCAGAAGTAAGACTGCATTGCTCATTAAACTACCTGATTGCCACACGTCATGTTGCATGAACATACAGGTCATCTGGTACTAGTATTCGGGTACTTGCCTGTGACTAAAACCGTAAGGTTAAATCAATATCAAAGCCTGGAATTCCCATTTTCCTCCCTACACCTCTTTATATGCATATGCCTGTAGTTTTGGGTCAATCTAAGTACAGATGGCAAATTTATGGCAGATTTTAGTCCCTTTGAGTAGTAAATGCTCACAAATACTGTTCATGGCCAGGGGAGTCTTATATATTCTTAGTGGGAACAAAGTGACGTGCGAAGCAGCCATAGAAAGCATGCTGGTAGAACGTCTGTGATGAAAACCTTCCCACAAAGACAACACCACCTTTCCCTCGTGATGAATGTTTAGGACAATAATAAAATGACACGAATATTTCGTTGTTTTGGCCGCTTACTCAGAAAACGGACAGTGGTGGGCTTAATTAAAAAGGACACTCTCCCTGACATCAAATTAAAAAAATGGGTTCCACAGAGATGACTGGAAAATTTCAATTGAATTTGAATAGCATCGGGTTCTGTGGAAGTGCCTTCACTTAGTCTGAGGTATGTGTGCTTTCACTGCGTTATTAGAAAGAAGACAAGAGGGAATATTGGCCCCCTCATTTGCGGATATTAAACTCCTGCTGCGGTGGAGGCTCACACCCTGCTTCCTGCCTCAACGTCATCGAAAGTTACCTGGAGGCAAGGAGGAGAAATGACAGGTTCCATTAAAATGAGGCATCCCCAGGACCGTCTGATGTTCTTTGCCTTAATTGAATCCATCTATCCCATCTGCCACTCTTTTCTCAAAATTTATTTCCCTCACCCCCTCTTTGGGGGGAAATTTGTTACATACGTTCTTACCTTCTACAAAGGCTCCTGGCATCTGGTGGGCAGGTGTGCCGACTACCTTGCCTTGTTAGACAACTTTGCCTGCCTCTTCCCTGGCCCCTCACATGTTTTTGGATTAAAAGCAGCACTGGGATCAAAGACCCCTTAGTAGCCACAGGAGTGGGAAGGAAATACAAATTCCAGGCTCTTGGTTATTGATTTCATTTAGGGCCATCTGCAAGATCTGGACAAACCTGGAGTCTATTAATAAATATAACCACAACCACCATTCCCCAAAATAGACGCTACGAGATTTGCATTCTGAGTGGAACAGAAAAGCTAACACAGGAGTGTATTATGAGATCAAGCTGCCTTGGAATTTCAACAGATTCCCCTGTGGTCACTGGGGGCTCCTTGGAAGCAGCCAGCTGGTAGATCCCGCCCCACTCCGAACTTCTGCAGTTACACAGGCGGACAGATCCAAGACGCTTCAATCCTGTTCTAGAAATCACCTTGGGCCCTTAACTTCAATTTAAATAAAACAGACTCAACACCCTTCATTGCCATTGAACCAATGTTGATGCTGAGCGACGCTGCTGTGGGTTTCTGAGACTAACTGTTTAAGGGAGTAGAAAGCCTGACCTTTCTCCCACTGAGCTGCTAGTAGTTTCAAACTGCCGAGCATGCAGATTGAAGCCCAACTCTTAACCACTACACCACCAGGGCCCCTTCAATAGAGCGGAAAAGCTCAGTTAAAATGAACATAGACACACTGGTTGGAGCAAAACCCACTCCTCCTTTCAAACCCCCCTGTTTAATGTGGTTGAAAGGGGCAGCAAAGAGTGAAGGCCAAGATGCAGACTCAAGATTTGCCCGGCAGTTCCTCCTTTAATCTCACCAACCCTCAGTTTCCTCACCCGTAGAGATGGGCTAAGATTCTTGTGGAGGGTTGAGGTGATGTCTAAATGCAAGTCTGGCCATGAGCCCCGGCATAGGGCCTTGCATACCGCAGAGAGCTACAGCGGTCACTCGGATGACACCCGGACCGGCCGTCACCCGGAGTGACAAGCAGCTGCCGGTCAGAACAGGATGGCCCTGACCTTAGGAGCTTTGCTCTGACGACCGCCCTTCTGCCTCGGAAGGAAGCAGCACGGGTCTTCTCTTTGCTGGGCAGAGGCCTGCCTCAATTATGTGTATTAGACTTTTGCTGCCCGAGACTTCCTCTGGGATTGAACTCCAAAAAACAAAACAGCCAAGTCATTGCCTTCCAATCAGTTGGGACCCTATGGACAGAGGAGAGCCGCCCCTTGGGCTTTCTAAGGCGGTACATTTTTACAGAAGCAGCCGGCCACCACTTTCTCCCACAAAATGGTCACAGGGTAGAGTAAACACCCCTTTGTTCCCCAGAGACCTGCAAGACCTTTTTGTTATGCAAAGGGCCCCGCTCAGCCCAGCGGGTGAAGACAAAGCTGCCTGTGCCTGGTGGTGTGAATGACTGTCTTAGGAAGCAGTGCAGTGTGTCTGCACATTATGTTCTTCAGGAAAGTTTATTCATTTTTATTTTGTAAGGGGAACAATATTGCATTTCAAAAAGTCATGCACGGACTTGTTCTCACCATAAGATTTTTAAGACAACAGAGACGGGGTGGGGGCGGGGGCAGGGTGTCTCCTTTATTTCCCTTTTGAAGCATGGTTTCCTCTCTTACCTCTGGGTTGGCAGGCTTGTTTTTGTTAAATAGCATTTTTAATGCATTTACCTGCCATAGCTTCCTTTCCCTAGGTGGGATTGTTAATGCTTTGCCTGTGTTTTTCATTTAATTTTTTAAATAGCATCATTTTGTAGACATTTCTTTTAACTTCCTTTTTTCATTCAGCAGTGTCTTGAAGAAGCGTAAGTATACTGTCATTACATGTGAAAACATTTTATTCTTGTTAACAGCTGTGTAATATTCTACACATATTACGACAGAATCTATTGACCTAGTCTCTTGTTGCTGCTTCTGTGGTGTACCAGCAAGTCAATTCCCACTCCTAGAAAGACCCTTGGTGGCCCAGCCGATGTCCCCAGCCTGTAATCTTTATGGGAGCGAGCTTTGGTGGCCCTGTGGTCAAAGTGCCTGGTCACTTTGAAGAGTCAGCAGGTTGAGCCTACCAGCTGCTTCACAGGGGAAAGAGGTGGCAGTCCACTGCCATCAAGTCGACGAACCTCAGAAACCGCCGGGGCAGTTCTCCTCTGTCCTGCAGGCTTGCAGTGGGTCAGAATCTACTGGGTGGCAGTCGGAAATCAATCTTAGGGGGAGCAGATCACCAGGCCTGCTCCTGCGAGGCCAGTGGTGGGTTCATACCCTGACCTTTCAATGAGCAACCAAGTGCTTGACCACCGCACAGCCAAGGCTCTTCTTGGACAGATAGGTATGTACGTTTCCAGTTGTTGCTTCACCAATGGGAGACCAGTCAGCATCTCTGCTCTCACTCAGCAGAGTTGCTGGCCATTCTTAACGCCATCTGACTGGCTCCTGAAATGCAGACTAACTTGTAGTCCTCCTGGTAGTTTAGGAGCGCGCCTGTTTCCTCACAACCACATTAATGCTGCACTTTTGCAGAGGTTTTAATTTTTGCCTATATTTTGAGCAAAGGAAAACAAAATCATATTTAATGTGCGCCTCTCTCACTTCTAGTGTATTTTGGAGTTTTTCTTGTGTTCTTGCTTTCCGTCTATAAATGGCTGTGCCTTTTGATATTGGTCATTGGTATTTTAAATATCTCTTGATTTGCAGGGATTCTCTATAGACGTGAGGTGTGGAGGCTTCATCTGCTTAAAACACTAGCTTTTTAGAGCTTGTTGCTTTTCTTCTGCCGTTGTTGATGGTGTCTTCTGTACTTTCTTTTACTTTGGACTAGTAGATTTTTTACTAGTCTGATCTGGTGCTTCTCGGAGGTCTTGTGCTTTCTTGTCTTACTGGTCATAAAATCACATCATATTTTCTTGTGTTGGTTTTTATTTTTACTTTTGGATTTCTCATCTATGTGACATTTTATAGTTAATGATATGGGATAAAATATTAATTTCTGATCTTTCCCCAAACAGCTATTTGCCTCAGCATTGCATATTGATGAATTTGCCCTTACGGATCTGTCGTAGAATTCAGTTCTCACATATGTGGGTCTGTTTCTGGGCTCTCTTTTCTGTTCTATCATGTCAATTGCCCTTTCCCGTACCAATTCCCTACGGCTTTCGTGACTCTTATTTTATTGTGATCTTGTTGGAGGGGACGGGAAATCCATTCTGGATTTAGCTAAGCGAGCAACCAGCCGCTAACGGAACGGTTGGCACTTCAAACCCGGCTAACTGAACAGTTGGCAGCTCTGAGAAAGAAAGGCCTAGTGCTCCCCTCCCTCCTGTAAAGGTGGCAGTGTGGAAACCCTCTGCCACTCAGGGTCGCTGAGTCAAAAGGGATTGGGTGATGCTTCCCAGCAGTATCTGTAACATGCGGCCAGTGGTGTCCAGTGACTGCTCCCATCCTCAGAGGAGACTCTGGCCCGTTTGATGTGGGGCCAGTAGACCTCCTGGGTGGGAACCAGCAGCAAGCCCAAGCCCACTGCCAGCACGTCCAGTGCGACTTCTGTGGAACCAGGTAGCATCTCATAAGGTTCTCAGAGACTGCTTCCTCCCAAGTAGGAAGCCAAGCCCTTCTTCATTGTCTGTTCTTTGTCTGGAAGCTCCGCTGAAACCTGTTACCTTTGGGTGACCCTGCTGACGTGTGAAATACCAGTAACGCCACTGCCAGCATCACAGCCACACCCAACGACAAACTGACAAGACAGGTGGTGGTCAGAGAAGCCGCGCTGTATGAAGAAGCGTGTGGCATCAGGGTTGGATGGAGGTGTGCTAACACCTGTAGTCTGCACGTGACTCAGCCTTGCTTGCTGAACATGAAGAGGAATTGAAGCCCTTGCTGATGAAGATCTAGGACCACAGCCTTCTGGATGGATGACAGTTCAATGTAAGGAAGACCGAAATCCTCACAACTGGACCAATAGGTAGCCTCGTGATCAATGGAGACCATGTTGACGTTGCCAAGGATTTTATCTTGCTTGGCTCCACACTCAGTGCTCATGGAAGCAGCCGTCAAGAGATCAAAAGAAGTATCACATCATGTCAGTCTGCAACCGTATTTCCGTCGGGTAAATGAGCTTACCAGGGAACCCTTTGAACCAAGCACACAGTTGGAAGGATTTCTGGTTGTCATCTCTTTGCTTTCCCCTGAGCTATTTTATCAGACGACTGGGCCGTTGGTAGTTGTGCTGTGGGAAACCAAGTGACGAGCCGGGCGTGCCCACCCAGAGTCCCGGTTGTCAGGCTGCGAGGGCCTAATTCCGTGCCAGAGCTGTGTGGTCACTGCACATTACTCGAGAGAAAGTGGCCATCCCAGGACCCGGGGAGGTGCTGACATCCCGTGAAGAGGAGGGTGCCTAAGCCCTGGTGTCTCAGGTTAACCCCAATCCAATGCCTTCTTTCAGCTCATCTCCAAATCTACTCCTAAGGGAGGAATTCTGAAGTAAAGGTCAGCGTTTGTATTTTATCTATGTGACAGAAAATAGAAACTCAGCGCCTTTAAGCTCACCCACAACACTGGCAGAACTCTGCCGGCCTTCACAGGTTAGAGGTTAACTTGCTTATACAGGACCACTTCTCATGGGCGACAATAAGGCTATAAATCTCAATGTCTATATAGATCCATGTTGCAAAACTGGAGACATTTTTCCACGAATTTCGTTTGTATAAATATATTTCTAGCTTTTGAATCAATTTTTTAAAAACTTGTTGTGAAGGACAGGATTGCCTCTTCCGTCTGAAACGTTTGCCAGCCCCTGCCCTAGAAAAAAAGAACTATCTGACCCCAAATAGTCCTGCTAACATGGAGAACCCTGACAGAGACCAGGGTTTTCATTTCCAGAGAATGCGCTCCTAACGGAGTCAACTATTTTGTCATGGTGGGCTTGTGTGACCTTACAGAAATCCAGCGAGAAGAGCAGGGTAGGGGCTGTGAGATTCCTCATCGCTACTCCGAAAGCCCAAAGTCTCCTTCGTTGTTTCATGTTAAGACCCATCTTTCATTCTTGGACGATTACTGTTTGTTGAGCTAAAGAAAAAATGACCATAAGCTCTCCTGCCGATGCAATTAGTATGTGGCCATCATGTCAAGTAATTATTCTCTGCATAATTCAGACTCCTGCTTTAGTGGGTTATATGTCAGGGCACAGGGCAGCAGTTTGAACCCACTAGTTCTCCATGGGAGAGAAAGGCTTTCTGCTCCCTTAAAAGCCCACAGCTTCAGGAGTTCTAGTCTGCCCTGTAGGGTTGCTTTGGGTGAGAATTGACTCAGTGGCTGTGAGTGAGCTTACCTACTCCACTACAAAGACATTCTCCTCCGTGGTCCTTATCAGTCCCAATTTACAGATAAGGAAACCGAGGCTCAGATGTGAGCCAAATTAAAACGTGGCTCCTTCCCAGTGTTGGTCTGCTTATTTCTTTTTCTTCTTTTTTGGTCATGTACATTGATTCTTTTATTATAGGCCAGGGCATTTTACATAGAGCAGCCTCTACTGGCCTTCAGGCTCTTCCGTCTCCTGGATTCGGTGGGACTGCACAGGGGTGCTGTGGGCCAGGGCCCACGGTTCGATTCTTCGTGTTCATGCCACAGAAGGAGTGCGTGTACAGGTTGGAAGATTTCCACTGTCTGCACCGTTTCCCTGAGGGAGACACGGTCCCGGGTCCTGGTCACACCAGCCAGTCCAACTTTCTGGATTGGGGTGCTCACCCTTGTTGCCATGAATTACTGTTGCCCCCAGAGAGGCCTCCCTGGTGACTTATCTTCCAAAGTTTTCAAACCCATAGCCAGGGGCCGCTGAGTAAGCTGTGCATGGCACAACTGGGTCCCCTCCAAGGGACCATTCACATCACAGGCTTCATGGATTGACTCTGACAGGTTCCACGACAGATGGCAGTCAAGTGGCTAGTTCTAACAAAATCAGGAGTCCACTGTTAGACGGAAGCACGGGGCCTGTTTTTAAAGCTCCCAAAGGCACCACGTGGACTATCAAAAGGGACGGTGTCAGGATGCGTCTTTGTCCGTAAACGCTGACTGTGCAACCAAAAGTTGGACGTTGGCTTGACCAGGGCCTGCTCTCCCTGGCCAGCTCTGTGTGTGACTGGAAATCAGCACTGCAGCGTGATGCGGGTTACAGGTAATGCACCCCAGCTGGCAGACTTCCCAGCAGGGAGCTGCTCCTGTGTGAGAAGACCGTGCCTTGGGTCTTGGAATAAAGAAGGGGCCTGGTCTCTCGTTTCATTTGTCCCACTTCTGTGAAAGCTGCGGTCACCTTAAGCCTGGCGCAGAGGAAAGCACACTGGCATGAATATAGTTTAATAAACTTGGCAGCAGGGAGGTGCAGAGAGGACCGTTCCAGTTATAGATTGACCCCCAGTTGATTTAGCAAGTGTGTTGCTTAGGTTGTAATCAATGCCAAGTAACGGCAGGTGCTGGAGCCTTAGGAGAGTAAAGCAGATGTTGGAGAATTGATCGAGTGAGACGTGCCACGTTGGCCCTGCACCGGAGAATCCAAATACAAGTCAAATACTACGAGCTGGCAGTGACAGCCTTTTAAGTGTCCGCAGCGCCTGCCCCAGCTTTTCCCTGCCTACCTGTGCACCACCCCCGCCCCCTCCCTCTTTCTCGGCACTATTCTGTTTGAACTGCGTCCTGGGTCTACCAGGTGCTGCAGAGCATCTTTCCTGGTGCTTTCAAAGAGAGAAAAAGTCTCCTTGATTGCCTTTTCTCTTTCTCTGCAAATCCCCGGGTCTCAGGGAATCTGGATAATGAGAGCATTCCTGCTCACGGTGCCTAGTCGCTCCCTCTGTTTGGGTTGGGGTGTGGTGTGGTGGATGACGGGATTACAATTCCCATTTTATGATCGGAATGGACCCCCCGGGTTTGCCAATGGTTGATGTTCTTGGCTGCCAAATGAAAGATGGAAAGTTCCAATTTATACTGAGGTGCCTCCAAAGAAGGGTGGCTGGGTGGCTGGAGATCAGTGAAGGGGCTTTGACAAGTTCAGGGGAAAGTCCTATGATCCCTTACATCCATTTTTCAACGGACTTTTTAAAGCCTCTGCATGCGTCCCCAACAATCAGCCATTGAAATCCCCGTGGAACACAGGTCTACTCAGACACATGGTGTGTTCATGAGTGAGTTGATTTGATGAAATTTTTTTATAAGATGTTGATGGGCGCGCCTTGCCTGGCCCTGTGCCAGATGCCGTGCGGTACAGAGACTGAGCATGACTTCTCGGGAGGAACTCGGCTTGAGGCAGATGCCCGTGCGATGGGTATCTGGAGGACCAGCTCTCCCGGAGGAGCAGATAGTGCTGTGGTGGGCAGCCGCGCGTGGCAGAGAGGAGAAACCTGAGCTGGGCCCTGCAAGGCTGGGTGGCTATAAATAGCTCGTGGCCAGAGTGACCCAGCAGTGGCAGAGGGGAACAGTGGCCATCAGAAGTAAGAGCCTAGGGGCACAGAAATCATGGGTTCCCTAAACAAAGTCCTTAGTGGAAAACCAGTGAAGTCATGAGGGAGTTGCCATCAAGAGTGTGACAGCGTCACACAGGGTTTCCAAGATTAAAGTCGACTGTAAACGAGGGAGAGGCTGGGTAGTAGGACAGCCATGCTTCGAGCCAAGTGGCATATTTCTTTGAGAAATACATTTTATTGAGAACAAATCTCTAAAATTAGGGTTCTATTGATCCAAATGAGCTAGTTAGGTGGCAAAGATGCACTTTTCAAGATTCCTTAGCCATCTGCCCTGGCATATTTAGAAATTACACCGAACCTACTGGTGAAAGGGTTGTTTTCTGCGTGTGTGGTTTACCCTCTAACACAGGGGTTCTCAACCTTCCTTATGCGTGACCTTTCAGTTTCTCATGTGTGGTGACCCCCCAACCATAACATTATTTTCATTGCTACTTCATCACTGTAATTTTGCTACTGTTATGAATTGGGTAACTCCTGTGAAAGGGTCGTTTGATAACCCCCCCAAGGGGTCGCGACCCACAGGTTGAGAACCGCTGCTCTAACCCTTTTAACACTGGTTTGTTCTCCGAGATGATGAAGCAAACCTTTCATTCTAAGTAGGCTGACGCCACATCTGTGTTTGCCTAGGGAGTCCCACTTTATGCTGGTTGTCCCTGCACGGTTATTAATAGCTTCCCACTCAGTCTCAAAATTGCCCTGGTTTGGATGATAAATTATATGACTGCCCTAATGCTAAACGATCCACTTTGGGCTCTTTCGCGTATCCTAGGAATCGTTCGTGGCCAGCCGGGATGCTGGGAGCATTTACTCACGTGCGCACTCTGGTTTTTAAAAATGGTGGTATTTTTCTTCCACATTTATAAGACGATCACTGCAGAAGTGTCAGAAGACATGCAAACAGCATGAATAAGATAAAAGAGGCTACCATAAATCCAGAAACAAATGTATATGTTTGGACAAAGTTATAATATAGTGCATTAGATTAATACACTTAGAGATACTTAATCTCCAAATCAAGCAACTTTTCTGGGACTGTCGCCCCTCACATACATACCTAGTTATGGATGCAAACATACCACACAATATTACATATTTAGAAATGCACAATAGGGTTCATACATATATGTCAATATGATCACTTGCGAAATTAGTTTTAAAGATTACAGAGTACTCCAATGAAGAAAAACTAACTCGCTGAACTTGACTCAGGTTGACTTTATAAGACAGGCTAGAACTGACCCTGTGGGTTTTCGAGACTGTAACTTTTTATGGGAGTAGAAAGCCTCAGCTTTCTCCCACGGAGTGGCAGGCAGTTTCAAACTGCTTACCTTGTGATTAGCAGCCCCAGGTGTGATCCACTCTGCCACCAGGGCTCCTGTTATGCTAATGAATGGCTGTTCTTAAACTACAATGTATTTAACTAATCCCGTATTTGGAGTTTATTATCGTTTAGGTTGTTTCAAATTAAAAATGCATATGTATATATATAAACCACGGTGTAACGAGTACTTTGGGCTGTTAAATCTTTCTTTGTGTCTAATCACATGTTTAAAATATACTTTGTGGAGCAGTGAATTATAGAGCCCGAAGCCGGGAGGGAGCCCACTGAGCGAGGTCGTAGTAGCTGCTATCAGAGGTGATGGGTGCCAGGGTAGTGTGGAAAAGTTGGACATTTGAGATATCCTTATAAGGACCAGCTTGATAGTGATCTTTCTCAAGGAAATTATTCATGAAATTGGTGTCAGAATGATGGGATTTGCTGCAATAGGGCCTGACTTACTAGGGTCTTGGGGGATAAAGAGGGCAAACAGGAAACTGAGGAACCTTTGAATTGAAGCAGCTGTTGTGTGGCAGAGGCGCCCAGGCACAGGCGGGTACCCAAGGAAGTACCTGTAGGTCTGGTGCACCTAACATCGAGGCACGGGCTGGTTGGATGTGGACATGGAGTGGTAAATCCTGTTAGTCCCTGCAGAATTATTAGTAACTTCCTGCCTCATGTGTATGCACAAGCCAGGCAATGAATACAGAAGACCAGAGAAAAGTCGCTACAGGTGAATGAAGGTGTTGGCAGGAATATTGAATATGCCACGAACTGCCGGAAGCGCACACGCATCGGTGCTGGAAGCACAGCCGGAATACTCCACAGAAGCCGGAGGGTGACACTTTGTCGCGTGTTCTTTGGACATGTTAGCAGAAAGGATCGGTCCCTGGAGAAGGCCATCGCACTCGGTGCAGTGGGGAACACCCTCTCAGAGACAGATTGCCTCCGTGGTGGCAACCAGGAGCTCGAGGAGAGGAGAGATTCTGAGGACACCGGAGGCCCCGCACTTTCATTCTGTTGGACATGGGTCACGACGAGCCGTCACTGGCTTGACAGCACCTGGCAGCAGCCATCAGGAAAGGCCTTGCTTATTCCGAGTGGCTGCAGCGGCGGGAAGGATGGAGGGGTGGATTATAGCACCGGGTCAGGGCTACACCTGCTCACTTCAGAAAGGGAAAACTGTTCGTAACCACAGGAAGGACCCCTGCAACCACTGTTACCAGGAAGGTAAACTGGGAGGGGAATGGGAAAAAAAGCACACACAAAAAACAAAACACAACAACAACTTTGAAACTGGGAACTAGGGCATAGAGTGCATTGTCAGTGTCCTGAGGAACGGTCACTGAAATGGATTTCTAGAGGGACTAATTTAGAGGCAGTGTGTGTTTAGTGGTGTGGTTGTTATGCACGGGGCTGCAATCCGCATGGTCGGCAGTTTGAAACCACCCAGCAGCTTCTCAGGAGAAAGACGGCTTTCCACTCCTGTAAACAGTTATAGTCTTGGAAACCCGTGTGTGTGTGTGTGTGTGTGTGACTGTGAGCCAGCGTTGACTTAATGGCAGTGGGTTGGGTATGGTTTGATGTTTAGTTTGAATGCTACAGAGTGGAAGAGTAAATTTGGCTTCATGCACGATCCACCATTTACTATGGAATCGTCCTGGATGATGATACAAGATCCAGTTAGACAGCAGGTTAAGGCTTGCAATGAGATTCCTTTTGCCTGAGAAGGAAGCGGCCCCTGTCCCCTCCCTAAGGAACTCTGCAGAGGGAGTGGCTCAGATGCTGCATTTAGGGGCCGGGTGGAAGAGCTTTGTGGTGAACACGAGGTCCCTGCAATGCACACGTGCTTTCTTTGATAATGAGTGGATTTGTGGTGATCAGGATGTTCACCCTTGCACAGGTGATGGCAGCTTTGGTAATCCAAGGAACCCCTTCTCCATAGGCACCCCTGTAACTGTGTTACTGTGGGACAAAGCAACAACCTGAGAAGCTGGGTCAGATCTATCAGCATAGCTTCAACACAAGGGTCTTATGGATGCACGAAACTTACAGGCGACTCAGAGGAGAATGAAAGAAACAGTGGGGAAGAATTTACCCAGCAGATTGGAGATTCTCAAATGGTTACTGTGATTGCTAGGTCTTAGGTCAACTTGGGTGGGCTAGGATTCTCCCAGAAGGTGATCTGACTTAGTGTGGGCGACTCCATGATGGGATCTTCTGTGAAGCAGATAAGCAGTTGTGGGAAGACTAAATGTCCTTAATCTAGTTACAGGCTTGGTAGAATTAGGGGAGGGTTCCCTCAGGGTGACCTACTCGTAGTCTAAATGAAGAGTGTGTGAAAGCTGGCTATCCTGCATCTGGTTCATCAACTTCCTGTTAGTTTGCCCTCCTATCCCACGAGCCATCAGCAAATGGATTCATTTGGTAGATCATGGATTCATTTAGCTCTACATCCACCAGCCTGTGGTCTTCCTGCTTCATCTACCGCTTCTTGTTTGTCAGCTGTAGCTGTACAGGACCCACGGACTTGAACTGGACTGAATTTGGGCACGTCTACAACTGTGTGAGCCATTGCTCGCTCTTATCTGTCCATCTATCTATCTCAACACTTTTATTGGCACATAATTTACAGATCAATTCAAGAGTTCAATTGTCCTATCATATCAAGGAGAATTGTACACTCACCGCCACAGCACTCTTGATATAAATCTCTTCCTGTATGCATACAACTGTCACTGGTTTTGCTTCAGAACACAGTGGACATTGATGGATTCAAGGCCATTCTTTTTACCCCAGTCGGGATGAATTTGATGAAGGGAACCCGCATCTAGGACCATTTGAAACAAATGTTCAGCTAGTTGATCCATCTAAGAATTGACAAAGGGGCCAACCCTTAACAGGAGACCCAAGGCTATCTGCAAATGTGTGGGGGAAATGGCCCAGAGGTGGGGAAGAGTCCTTGGGCTGCTGGACACGAGAACTGGATCTATGGTAATGCCCAAATCCGTCATTCAAAATGCAGTAGTGAATGTTTGGATGTGAACGGCGAGATTTAAACAGATGTTGTATGAAGCAGTGTTATTGCTCTAGATACAGTGTCTCATTGAGGACTGCTCATTGTACCTGCTACAACACTGAAGGTGTGTAAGTGGACCCTGAGGCCAGTATTGATGGAAAGAAGCTACTGTGTCCATTTCAGCCTCCAAGTTGTATTTCTTCAGAACGAGGAACACACTTTACAGCCCACATGGTGCAACCACGGTCCAAGAATGTTCCTATTCAATGAATATGAGTATGAAGTGTTGCATACTACCCCAAAGTGGTAAACTTTGGGACGGACCACAGCCTCATGAGTACATGCTCACACTCTCCACCGCTCACACTAGCCACCGCTCATACTCGCCACCGCTCACACTCGCCACCGCTCACACTCTCCACCACTCACACTCACCACTGCTCACCACTGCTCACACTCCACTGCTCACTCTCCGCCACTCACACTCGCCACCGCTCACACTCGCCACCGCTCACACTCTCCGCTCACACTCTCCACTGCTCACACCACTGCTCACACTCTCCACTGCTCACTCACCACCGCTCACACGCACCACCGCTCACACTCTCCACTGCTCACACTCTCCACTGCTCACACTCACCACCGCTCACTCTCCACCGCTCACACTCTCCACTGCTCACACCACCGCTCACACTCACCACCGCTCACACCACCGCTCACACTCACCACCGCTCACACTCCACCGCTCACACTCACCACCACTCACACTCACCACCGCTCACACTCTCCACCGCTCACACTCACCACCGCTCACACTCTCCACCGCTCACACTCTCCACCGCTCACACTCACCACCGCTCACACTCCACCGCTCACACTCTCCACCGCTCACAATCACCACCGCTCACACTCTCCACTGCTCACACTCTCCACTGCTCACACTCTCCACTGCTCACACTCACCACCGCTCACACTCTCCACCGCTCACACTCACCATGAGGGAGACAAAGCGACTGTCACCAGTGGATAGGCTCCTACATTTCTTAGGGAGATCTGGGGAGGCGGGGACGGGGAAGGATGCTGGTGCCAATGTGTGGTTGTTCTGTACGTCCCCCCGCATCGCTTTTCCTGCCAGAAGCTGCACCTGTGAGTTGCAGAAGCAAGAAACTAAGCCAGACACTGTGACCATACCCCTGAATGTGTATGTCAGAATTCCCAAGAGCCTGATGGGAGGAGTTACCCTTGGGGTTGGCAGTGGATAGTGCTGTACGGTCTAGAGTCGAGATAACCCGGCAGTCTTTCACCTCCGTCACCTCACCCAGAACCCTACCCAACACGAATGGGCGTGGACTGAGGTGGAAGCACTGATGAGACTATTTTTGTTACTAGCAATTTGGACTAACCCAGCAGCTGACTCTGATGCCCCATTCTCAAGCTGGAAAAAGTTGGGTCAAAATTAATGAAAAATGGGCGGGATCATGGCGTCTGCCGAGAGTTGGGGCTGTGAGGAGTGGGAAGAGGAGGAAGAACATTTGGTTTGGGTGGAATTGTCAGGAATTATTGATTCAGACTTTCTCTCAAAATGTGAAAATAATTTCAAGATTTTGGGGATTGACACTGAGAAGCCTATCATGCACGTGGACAATTATGTCTTTGCTGGGGAGTATGAAGACACTCTTGGGACCTGTGTTATACTCGAAAAAGATGGGGAGGAATGTGTGGATGCCGAAGGCAATAATAAAACAATGTTAAACTACAAATGCCATACAGTGAAGAAGCTCAACATGACAAGAACTCTTCGGACAGAAAAAAAAGGAAGGAGAAGAGAACATAGGTGGAGTGGACAGGCTGTGGATCAGTGATGGTGATTCCTCCAGTAGAGCCAGCATGATTTGTAGCTTTCCACATGAAGACGAAGACATGGTAGCTTCGGACTCCCACACATCTTTAGAGTTGAAGGAGCAAGATGTGCAAATGAAAGATAATGCAGACCTGAGTTACGAACAGGAGGAACCACTGCACTTAGATATAGAGGATTCGAGTCCTCCTATCGAGCCGAGCCCCCTTCTTTTGATAGAGAAGGTTTTGTTTTTATGGATTCTCAAGATGGTGCGTTGGAAGCCACTTCCCGATGACATGCTCCTCCCAATACCGCATATCGTGAACTTGGTAGTTTTTACAACTGTAGGTTCCATCTGTTCATCTATTTTATTCTTTTGGTTGGCTTTCTAATTATAGCAAAACCTAATATTGCAGTCATTCCAAGACCAAGCATGAAACAAACGAGAAACCAAACCCCAAACTGGCAAAATTAACCCTAGATTCCTCTCTGAAGAATCCTTTAGATTTGGTTGGTTGACTAAGGTAAGTATATTAGTTTTTAATTACAAGCGCCTTAAATTACCACAAACTTGTGTTGTTGGCTGCTGTGGAGTCACAGCTAATGGTGGGTGACCCCAGGAATAATGGGACTTGGAGGACAGAGTGAAGATACTTCTAGCTGAAAAATTGATGCTACTGGGGCATCAGACTGCATATTTTGCTCTGTAAACCACACAGTTAAGTGAGCTTGGTGCCAGATTAGATCTGACAAAGCATACTGGGCCCTGTGACAGTGGGTGCCAAGCCAATCCTGGGACTGCTGCTGCCCAGGCAGAGTGCATCGCCACTGCCCACCTCGCCGCCTTTTGTGTGGGACAGAAAGAAACTTCTCTCTTGGTTCAGTCACTGTGGTACAGCCAAACTTACTCCTAATTGATACATTATACATTTTTTAAAACAAAAATATCTAAAGAAGCATAAAGAAGTAGAGTGGAAGATTTTTGAGATTGTTAATCCTACAAAGGAAATTGATCTAGACTATCACAGTTCTGTTAGAATCGACTTGATGTCACTGGATGAGTAACCTCACGTTGAAAAAGGAGAATAAAGTCTTCAAATTCTGGGGAAAAATAAATGAAAAAAAGGACTAAAGGAGGAGTAAGGGGCTCAGGTAAAGGCCTGAGTAAATGGAGTCTGCAGTGGGGCAAACCTAATAGGATCATGTTTAAAGACTCAGAGCAAGGGAGTTGCTCTATTTGACCCTTGTAGCCCAGGCCTCCACTTTGTGGTGCACTGTAAGCCCTCGCCTGGATGCCTGTGGCAGGGTCCCATTTGGGGGTGGATTTTTTCTTAGGTTAATGAGGCAAGATTAGGCTGGAATGTACGAGGGGGCTTCACAAAGTTTATGGACAAATTCCAGTCTGCTTTCATTGTATTTCCCCACGTAGTTTTTGAACTGCCTTGTAAGTAAGTGCTACCTTTCTCGAAGGCGTGACGCAAGGCATCTTCGGGGCTGGTGGTTTGCATACACTGAAGCGGAATGCTCTCTCAAGTTCCGTCCCTTGCTTCAGATCCTGCATCAGGGTCATCTGTGTCTAGCCCTTAGCTCTTCAAGACTTGAGCCAGAGGCCTCTCTTCTGACCTGATGCTGTGGTTTCCATGGGCCTTGTGAACTAGCAGCTTGTCATCTGACCTGCTGATTTGGGCTCATTTGCCCCTGCTCGTATGATTGAAGAAAATCTTCTCAACTCATGCCTGACCCATGGACTTGAGACTTGCCAGGCTCCACAACTGCACGAGCCATTTTCTTGGCAGTTTGTGTGTTCGGTCAGACGCTATGACAAATTACAGAACCCTGAAGCAGGAAGGAGAACATAGAGGAGGGAAAGGAGAGCTGATGTCAGAGAGGATGGAGTGATAGAGTAATTTCGAAACGTTAAACATTTGGGACATCTTTAACCTCCACTTCAGATGGGCCAGTCTTGAGCTAAGTCCTGTAAAAGACATTATTTATGTACTTCTCATTTATGTAGATGAAATTGCTGTCAAAGGGGGAATATACATTAAAAAATTTTAATTACCACAACTTGCCAGCAGAGTATGAGGATTACCATTTCTCCACAGCCTTGTCTGTTCTCTATTTGTTATTTTTTATTTTTCCATTCTGATAGGAAAACAATCTCCTGATTATTTTAGATGTGTTTCTGATTATTAATGATTTGTATTTTCTTTTGTAAATGGCTAATTTTTCTATTGCGGTGTTCATCTCTTTCTCATTGAATTGTCAAAGCCTTGTATTTAAATAACGCAATTCTTTGTGTTGTGAGTTGCAAGATCTCTTTCCAGATTTATTATTCGTATTTTAACTTAACGTCTTGTGGGTTTCTGTGAATGTGTGAATCCAGAAGTCTTCCTGTTTCATGCAACCATGTCGGTCATGGTTACATCAGCAGGAGGCTGCCATAAATTCAAGTCAGATTCAGCAGAAGGGGAGCCTGAGCAGTGGCACAGCAGACGTCAGATGGATGTTGACTGAAAGCAGAGGACAGCAGAAAGATGCTTACTTTTCTACTGGCTATGCAAAGGCATGGAACTGTACAGATCAGAATAAACGATGGGGCACATTGAGAGGAATGGGAATTCCAGATCACGCAATCGTGCCCGTGTGGAACCTGTACGTGGACCAAGAGGCCGTCATTCAGACAGAACAAGGGGACCCTGCATGGTTTAAGATCAGGAGAGGTGTGTGTCAGGGGTGAATCCTTCCGCCACACTTAGAGCGTTCTGTGTGCTGAGCGCACAGTCTGGAGAACATGGAGAACACGGCATCAGGATTCGAGGAGGGCCCATTAACACCTGTGATGCTTGCCGACAGTGAGGAGGACTTGAAGCACTCGCTGATGAAGATCAAAGACACCAGCCTTCAGGATGGATGACAACTCAAGGTCAAGAAAGCTAAGATCCTCACAACTGCACCAGTAGGTAACCTTATGATAAACCGAGACTAGATTGAAGTTATTAAGGATTTCATCTTGCTTGGATCCACAAACAATGCCCATGGAAGCAGCAGTCAAGACATCAAATCTGCTGTACGAGGCCATTTTAAAGCAGTGCAGAGCCAGGACGTCACATTGAAGACTAAGGTGAATCTGACCCAAACCAGGGTATCGTGTTTTCAATCGCTTTATATGCATAGGAGGCATTGGACCTTGAATAAGAGAGACGAGCAAAATTGGTGCCTCTCAGTGAGGAAGCTGGTGAAGAACGTCGGCAGGACCATGGACTGCCAGACAGCAAGCAAACTTGTCTGGGAAGAAGTACAGCCAGAATGCCCTTGGAAGTGAGGATGGTGAGACTTAATCTTGTGTGCTGTGAGCTTGGTATCAGGAGAGACCAGTCCCTGGAAAGGGGCCGTGTTTGTTGAAGTAAAGAGCCAGTGGCGAGGAAGACCCTGGCTAGGAGGGATTGACACAGCGGCTGCAAAAATGGACTCCGGCATAAGTACCATTGTGAGGATGGCACAGGACATATCAGGCAGTGTTCCCCTCTGAGGTAGGTAAGGTCACTCGGAGATGGAACTGACTCGGGAGCACTTAGCAGCCCCAGCGACATCTCGATTAGGCTTTTCCTTTATGGAGTTAAGTATTTTTCAATGAACTAAATCTTTGATGTGTCAAAATAAAAACAAACAAAGAAATGTCAAAATAAGCCTGTGGAATTTTACCGGATACTGTCAAAGACCGTCAGCTCATTGTTGTGAACTTCACGGCGTGGCTGGTGTAGATTGATGAGGCATACTTTGATTTCCATGTGTGTGCTTCAGTGCATTTTGGAAGGGGTTTAACCACTTCATCGTGTACAGGGAATTCATTGCAGGCCAGAACTGGGGATGCACATAGTTTTCTTCAACCACAAAGCCTTGATACCTCCCTCCATGAAAAGCTATATATAATGGACATTGGAACAAACGAGTTTAATTTTTTTTTGCAGAGTGAATCATATGGTCCTGTTGATATACTTTATAATTGCAGTGATAAATTCACAGGAAAGCTGTGGCATTCACCCGGGGTTCTAATATATGGTAATAGAAATGCCACAGCCGATCATCCTCCCCCAAAGCAGGCAGTTTCCCATGAAACGGTGTCCTGGGTGCCAGGGCAGAATTACTATACTGTAAGGCAGCACTCCAGGCAAGTGCATAGCCTGGTTCTACCCAGGACGTTCATGTGAAAACTCTGTTTGGACTTCCACGCTGATGTGTGAGGTAGAAGCACATGTGAGTTCAAAACCTCTTCTTTTCTTCAGAGTTCAACCTGAGAATCCTGCTGTCTCCTTGGCCCTCCCCTGTGTCTGCTTGGCCATCCTAATGTTTATCCTAAAAGGTGGGGAGAGAAGAGACTCCATGTTCATATTCCTAATAGTTGCCCGCGTGGTTGTCCCAACACACCTATCACTTCCATCTGAGTCCCTCCTTCTAGTCGACAGTGTCTCCGGAGAGCCCCATCACGGATGGGAACCAAGGTCCTAGATCAATTGGCCTTTACTTTTTTGGCTTTGACAAATGATTTCACCAGCAATGAATACATATGGTAACTGGTATCACCTACTTAAGTTGGTGGGAAACCAGGTTAATAGTGCCAACTGTGAGATCAGAGCAGGGTTTGAAAATAGTCTTCGCTGTGGAGCCTTTCCCTTGTGGGTTTGGTGGCTCACTCCTTAGGTGGCGGACTTCCTGGGTTTAATAGATCAGGGACGCCTACAACTGGGAAAGATGTGATCATTTTCCTTCTGTGCCACTCAGTGCCATCCGGTCTCCCTCTCCCCATTCTCTTATTCAGTGTCACAAAAGCCAGAGAACTAATTCAGCCGCAACACTCCTGGGAGTGCTAAGGAGGGGGAGGAGTTAACTACCAGCAAAGCCCAAACCCTCTTTAATGGGCCAGGCTCATTTTCAAGTACTTCAGTCTTGTGATTCATTGGACAATCATACTTCCTTCCCAGTGGGTGCTGGCAGCAGGTAGATGGTGCCCACCTAGAAGAGTCCTCACTCCCAAGTCCCTTCTGATGTCTCAAGCACCTGTGAAGTGGAGAAGCCAATCACAGTAAAGGAACTGCAGGCACATGCCAAGACCCCCATATGCCTAAAGGAATCATTTCTCTACTTGAAGGCTGGGGCGGGGAGTGCTGGAATCTGACAACCGCATCAGCCTATTTATTAATTCCAGAACCGTTTACCGAGCTCTCCTCTGGCAGACGCTGCTAGAGCGGTGGGAACGAGAAATCCTGGGCACAAGATCTGTCTTGATTTCACAAAGGCATTTCACAAAGTCACTGACAACACCTGGAACGGACTGAATGGTAGCCACCAAAGATGCTGTTGTGTTCGGGGTCACGGACTTGGTTCCGATCCATAGCGATCATACACACATCAGAGCGAACCCCTGCCCAGCTCTGTGCCACCCTCCCAACTTCCGATGCTTGAGCCCATTGTTGCCGCCACCATGTCGACCCACCAGGCACGATGTGCTTCTCCAGGGATTGGTCTCTCCTGACAACATGGTCCAACGGATGTAAGACGCAGTCTTGCCTCAGGTATATTAGGTTCTATTCCCTGGAGACGGTGAAAAGTTGACCTTAGGATGGCAAAGTCTTTGCCTGTGGGATGAAAGTATGGCTTTGAGATGTATCACTGTGGACGACTCTACTTGCTATTTGTGATTGGACTCCTGCCATCAGGACCAGTGAACATGCATGCTACCCACAAGGCAGACACAAAGAAGCAACATACAGTGCGTGTTTCTACTTTGAAATGCAGATAGAAGCAACACTTCAGAATGCAGTTTATACAGTATCGCGTATCTAGATGAGATGTTTGAGAGAAGTAAGGACATGATTGCCAAGAACGTGAGGCGAAGGGGTTGCTTGGGGGGGGAGGCGGGGGGGGGATGCCTGTGGGAATGAGGAGGACAGCTGTGCTGCTTGAGATTCAGTGTGTCTTGACCGAGAAGGTGGCTCACAAGTGTTTGCTTTGTGATCGTTCATTACACTTCACGTTTGTTTTGAATACTTTAATCTAAGAGTATTATATTCCACAATCTAAACAGGTTTTCTATTTTATATATATATATTTTTAGAAAAAGATAGATAACACTTGTAAAATGCTTGGCATCGTGCCTGGCCTGTATTAAGAGCTCAACAGATGGCAATTTTCCTTACGGTTATAACCCCGTTGTTAGAGCCACGCTGTCTCCTAAGCAACCTTCCGGCTCTTGATCGGAGCTCTCTCTCTCCACGGGGCCTGGCTTTGGGGTTGATATTTCCAAGGCCACTTTCCTTGGGGAAACCCAGACCAACCAAATCCACTGTCCTTTAGTTGATTCCAACTTCCGCCAACCCCTTGTGTTAGAGTAGAGCTGCCCCACAGGTTGTTCTTGGCTGTGACCTTCACAGACACAGATCACCGAGTGGGTTCCAACTGCCTACCTTTAGGTTTGGAGCCATTCGCTCCACCCACGGTCCTCAAGCCCCATGAGTCCACACAGTGCCCTTCAACCGATGTATGGTGGTGCACTCGGACGGCCTCAGACTCACCCGACAGGGGCTGCCCGAGGTTGGTCCAAAAATGTGTAGTAACTTTGATCCTTCCTGCCGAACATTTCTGCTGTCATACAATTGTGGGAAGCTAGATGGTTAAAATAAACTCAGCTCACACAACGTGGCACAGAACCAGAGGCCAGCCAGCTGCAGGTCAGAGGTCGGACCTGCTGACAAACTGGTGCCAAAGAAATAGGAACATGTGAGTACTTGGCTTCCTGAGTTTGAAAGAGTGTTTTCTGAGGAAGGAAAGTCCCATCCAGACAGACAGTGGTGGCACAGAGAGGGACAGGTGAATCTCTGCCTAACTGTGGGTACCATTTAAACCCTTCAAGCGTGTGGCCCAGATCCTGGAACTCTGCAGAAAGGTTGACCATCACAGACTGCAGGTAACCTGAGAATGTCTCTGTTTCTACAAGCCTAATCAAGGAATGACCATTGTCTAGTTACAGGAAATATTGTATACAAGAGTGCTTTGGATTGGATGGTGTCTCTCCAAAAAGAAATGTGTAAGTCTCAACACCTGGGTCCTTGTTTGGAAATAGGAGTTTTATTTTGTTATAGTAAGGAGACCATGCCAGAGTTGACTGGATCCTAAACCTAATCACTCCTCCCCAAACCCACTACCTCAAGTCGACGCTGACTCATCATGACCCAATATGGGGTCTCCAGGACTAAATCTTCTTGGAACAGACAGCCTCATAGTTCAGCCAGTTCATGGACTGGCTAGGGGATTTGAACTGACAACCTTTGGTTTCATAGCCCAATGCCTAACCCACAGCACCACCAGAGGTCCAATTACTCCTTAAATGGTGTCTTACGCTAGCAAATGTTCCTTGAACTAACTACAAGCTTTTCTTTTGTGAAGTGTTTTGTTCTTTGTCAGTGGTTTGTTTTTGTTGTTTTGTTGTCTGGTTGTATACTGTTACTTTGTTTTCCTCTGCCTTGTTTTCATGCATGTTAGTGTCTCCACAGGTCTGTCTGAATAGGACAGGCTGGATGAACTATCTGGAGGAAAAACAATGGGACCGACAGTTCCGGGGGGACTTGGGGTGGGGGGGTAGGGGGTAAGGAAGTGATGTTAACAAACACAAGGACAAGGGAACAACATGGGACCCAAAACGGTAGTGAGGGGGGAGTGGCAGGCCTGGTGGGGAATGATCAAGGGTAAGGTTGCGTAGAGAAGAGGTACAGCTGTAGCCCAGGTGGGGACGGAGCATGGTAGTGGGGCAGGAGGAAAGTCAAGGGAGATGGAGGAAGGAGCTGGGAGTCAAGGGGCATTTATGGAGGGACAAAGACATGTACATGCAAATATATATAGGAGGATGGGGAAATAGATCTATGTGTCTACATTTATAGGTTTAGTATTAAGGTGGCGGAAGGACTTTGGGCCTCTACTCAAGCACTCCCTCAATGCATGAATACTTTCTTTTATTAAATTTTCACTCTATGATGCTCACTCTCCCGACACAACTGCTGAAGCGAAAGTGGGTGAACAAGTAAATGTGGTGAAGAAAGCTGATGGCGCCCAGCTATCAAAAGAGATAGTGACTGGGGTCTAAGTAAATGTGGTGAAGAAAGCTGATGGCGCCCAGCTATCAAAAGAGATAGTGACTGGGGTCTTAAAGGCTTGAAGATAAATAAGCGGCCATCTAGCTCAGAAGCAACAAAGCCCACATGGAAGAACACACCAACCTGTGTGATCACGTGGTCCCGAAGGGATCAGTTATCAGGCATCAAAGAACAAAAAATCATATCATTGACTGCACACCTCCATGATACGATCGCCGAAGACAAATGGGTGCATAAGCAAATGTGGCGAAGAAAGCTGATGGTGCCCGGTTATCGAAAGAGATAGTGTCTGGGGTCTTAAAAGCTCGAAGGTGAACAAGCGGCCATCTAGCTCAGAAGCAATAAAGCCCACATGGAAGAAGCACACCAGCCGCTGCGATCACGAGGTACCAAAGGGACCAGGTATAAGGCATCATGCAAAAAAAGAATATATGTGTGTGTGTATATGTATGTATGTATGTGTGTGTGTATATATATATATATATATATATATATATATATACATACATACACCATAGTGAATGAAGGGGGAAGTGCAGAGTGGAGACCCGAGGCCCAAGTGTCGACCACTGGAAATCCCCTCATAGAGGAGTTTAGGAGAGGAGATGGGTCAGTCAGGGTGCGATATAGTACCGATAAAGAACACAGCTTTCCCCCAGATCCTGGATGCTTCCTCCCCCCAACTACCATGATCCGAATTCTACCTTGCAGGACTGGATAGGGCAGAGGTTGTACACTGGTGCATATGGGAGCTGGAGGTACAGGGAATCCAGGGTGGATGATACCTTCAGGACCAGGGGTGTGAGGGGCGATGCTGGGAGAGTGGAGGGTGAGTGGGTTGGAAAGGGGGAATGGATTACAAGGATCCACATGTGACCTCCTCCCTGGGAGATGAACGGCAGATAAGGGTGGGGGGGGAAGGGAGACTCCGGATAGGGCAAGATATGACAAAATAACAATCTGTGGATTATCAAGGGCTCATGAGGGAGGGGGGAGCGGGGAGGGAGGGGAAAACAAAAAGAGGACCTGATGCAAAGGGCTTAAGTGGAGAGCAAATGCTTTGAAAATGATTAGGGCAAAGAATGTACGGATGTGCTTTATACAATTGATGTATGTATATGTGTGGATTGTGATACGAGTTGTATGAGCCCCTAATAAAATGTAAAAAAAGAAAAGAAAAAAAAAGGTGTCTTACAAAAGATACAGGCTAGACCCAGACACACACATAAGGGAGACATAGGCCACATGAGCACCCCTATGCAAGCCCAAGGTTGCAGGGAGACATCAGAAGTGATGTGCGTGACCCACAGGATAGATCCATGTGGCTGAGACCTGGCTTTGGAATTTTAGCCTCTGGAACTGTGAGATAATAAACTTCTGTTCTTCAAAGCCATCCACGTGTGGTATTTTTTGTTATGACAGCATTAGGTAACTAAGAAAAATAGCTAATTATAATAATTATAATAATAGCAAATAATTATCAGGTGCTTACAAGAAGCAGACACTGGTAATATTGCATCCTTGCTTCCACCCTAGGAGATGAAAAAGAAAACAGACCCACTGTCACAGTCAGTCCTGACTCATAGCAACCGTGGGGATGGGCAATTACTGATGGCTCTTCTCTGCCTGCCTCCGAAAACCCGCGGAACGATAGGGTGGGACCACACAGACAGGGTCTTTGAGACACTAAGAACGGGGAGTGGTCAGCTCTGCCATCTCCTTTGCAGGGGGAGGAATCTCACGATGACCGCAAAGGAAGAGACACCAGTGGGGCACGAGTGGGATCCTTGCCCGAAGTAGTGGAGGCAGTTGAGGCCCCCACGGTAGTGCCACACCAAGACCAGGAGGCAGAGTGACAGTCTGGCTGGGCATGGACAAGGTCAAGGACACTGACTAGGAGCTGAGGGAGACTCGGCTGTAGGCTGAGCAGAGGTGATGCTGTCCACAGAGCACTTTATCCTCCTTGCTTTCTGAGCCTAGACTGTTGGCAACCTGTGACTTCCCTAATTGACCTTCATAATCATGGATATTGTCCGAGACTTCTGCGTCACCTCCCAGAATAGTATTTCTTTTAATCCCCTGGCTCTTAAAGGGAGGGCACGGCCCAGCATTTGGGAATTAGTTTGAGGCAGATTTCACCCATGATAAGCAAAAAAAATCCTAACAAGCAGATCCGTCCAAGAGTAGGAGGAGGAGTCTGGAAAGTCAGCAGATTCTCTAAGCAGAGATGACTTAGCTGTTTAACAAAGTGACAATGGAGAGATTCTGGCTTTGAGGGACAGATTGGGCTAAATGCCATTCCAGGCCTTTCCCCAAGAAGCCCAAATTGTAAGTTTGGGTCTTAGTAGAGCTCAGACAGGGCCTCTCGCGTGCTTATTTTCTCTCTAAGCATGGACCTCCCAACTTCAATGCCCACTCCGACGTGCCCGCTACCCCTGGACGCCCTTGGCGGTGAGCTCCGCTCCGCTCCACGGAGGCACAGGAAGGGCTTTCCCCCGGGGTGGGCGGGGGGGGGGGGCTTTTTTAAGTGTCCACATAAGTTACATAGAGCCTTGATTAGCAAGAAACACCTTGCTGCGTGAGCTGCAGGTGAACAGTGATCCGCATTAGGCCTTCTTTAATGCCCGGCCGGAGGCTGGTCTTTTCCTGTGGACTCTCCGGGCAAATGGCGAGCGAGGTGCGACGCGGACGTGTGCGCATTGACAATGGTGTTTCACGCACGGCGTTTGTGCTGCTCAGAATCTCCCCTTGATACTGCAATGATAGGCCTGGCTTGGTTTCCAGGGTTACGGAAACTTGGGGCCCCTGTCCCCAGCTGCACCCCGCGGAAACGCGCTACTCCCCGGCGTCACTAGGGGGAGCGAGGGGTTGTGGATGCACCGAGGTGACAGTCAGAGGGCGGCTTGACACCATAATGGCTTCTGTAATTTTTGTGGGTGCAGCTGTCAGCATCAATTTAGCAATTTATTTTTAATGGAAAGATCGCTGTCGCTAGTCTTAACCACCGAAACGCTTTCCTTCCGTGTCTCAATGCCAGGGGGCTGCCCGAAGTTCATGAAAGTTCCCTGCATTATTCGTTGGACTTTTCGAAGCCCCCGCAGAGGCATAAAAAGGCGAAACAATGCGGATTTAGGTTCAGCCCCTCCTGACGTGCTGCAGCCCGGGCTGTCCCAACCACGTGCTGCCTCGGCGCCCCGAACACGTGCGGCTGCTTCCCTTGAGCCCCCGTTTCTCACAGCCACCGAGTCTGTCAGATTTTCTCGTGTTTCAGCTACAATATTGTGGTAATTAGGATTTGTGAACCTTTATCAATAGCTTATTTTTTTTGAGAGTGGAGTAGTAATTAAAGAAAAGGAAGGAGGAAAACTGTAAAGGCTTCTGCTGTTACTAATAATGTAACTAATAATGTAATTTGAAAGAGAAAGGCTTTACAGAATAATTTGGTTGTTAGTATTCATAACACTAATCTAAGAAATATTACACTTAAGCCACTGACAACGATATTTATCACATACTTCTCTGCGATGGAAATCGACCGAAAGCACGACTGGGGTTTCTTTCTGTGCGCGCGTTCAGCACGGGGCCAGAGGGCAGTGCCATCCCGAGTTAGCTGAGCCTGCTGCCGCCCTGCCCTGCCGACCACCGGCCCGCCCAGGAAAGGCGGCTCTAAGTGCCCGCAGAGCTGGTTTTCCCGAGCCCAGCGATCGTTCGAGGTGGATTGCTTGCACGGCAGGGTAGAAACTGACCCTGGCGTTCGGTCATGGGCAGAATATGAGAGCTGAGAGCGTTTGGTAATTTTTAAAGTTGAATAACGACCGCTTTAAACAAACGGGTAGAGTTTAAGGATTGCCGTGCCTAGCACTTAATTTATCGTTTCACATACAATTAATTAGGTAGGTAATTAAATTACGTTAATTAAATCTAGCTTATTGAATATATACTATTTTACCAGATGGAATGTCTCACTTAAGTTGCTTGCGTTCTTGTATACAGAACTACCTCCACGATGGCAGTGAGTTCTTAGGCTTTTTGGGTGACTGAAGTGGTGAAACACTCTGCGGCTGACCAGTTTGGGGGTTCGAGTCCAGCCATAGGTACTATGGAAGACAGACTTGGTGACCTATTTCCCGGATCCCAGCCATTAAACCCCACCTGGAACACAGTTTGCTCCGACACACACAGGGTCGCTCTGAGTCAGGCACCGTTGTAGCAAAATTCTTACTCGGGTGGGGGGAGTGGCAAGCCGCCGTCCCCCCTGAAATTGGCATATTCAGAATCCTTGCTTGGGTTTTGTTTAAAGTAGCGAGAGGTAATGATAATCTCCGGTGGCCTAAACACAGAGAAGCCTGAGACTCTGACTTATCTGGGGAGACAAATGTCATTAGTAGGCTAAGAAAGATGAATGAGTGATACTTAGATATTGTTTCACATGCTACTTTTGTGGGTTTTACCTCATTGGGTGGTGGTAAGGCAGGGGGACTTATCCAAATATGATGGGAGTTCACAGTTTGGCCAAGAACCTGATTTTTTTTTTACTACTTTGAAATATTTAAAAACTAACAGAAGGGGATTTTGACCAAACAGCACCGAAGACACCGATAAGATAACCCACAGGCCTTCAACTTAGAAATCAGCATTTGCTTATACTGATTTATTGAATACTGTTATATTTTATATAATCCAATTACATAATTTATATCATTCTTCACATAATTTAAGTATATAAATTATGTCATGATGGCTTATGTAACTACACGATTTGATTTTTCTGAAATATAAGATATACAATGGTGTGCTTAGACGTCAGTGTATATTAAGCGTAACTCCGGAAGCACGTCCATGCATCGACAAAGCAGGGCTGGACAACCCACGGGGAGGTGGGTGTTGGACTCCCTCTGTTTGGACACCGTGGGTCACCACTAATCAGCAAGTGCTTTGAGCCAGTCCGGAGTGAAAGAGAAATGCTAACATTTAGCTGAGCGCCAACAGAGCAAACATTAGTGAGGCAGTGTACTAAGTTCTTAACTGGACCATGAGCCAGACCCAATATCTAGAACATGTGCTCAACACTGCCCTGCCTGTCCCACATAGCAAGCAAAAGCCATGGTCCCCCAAGGTGCCATTCCTCCAAGAAAGTCAGAAAGAGAGGGGACACTTGTGGTTTACCCACATGCAGGTCCCTCTTCTTGGGTCAGAAGGATACAAATAATCTCCTTCAAAGCTGTCCGAGAGGGGAGGCTCGTGAAGGCAAAGATAAGCACCCAGAATCTGCAAACCATTTGGCCTGGAAGGGGCTGCGGCCAGCGCTGTTCCACAGACAGATTACAGGTGGGGGCCTCTGCGGCCTGGGTTCCAGGCCGACCTAAGGACCTTTTGTGGCCTTGGACTAGATATATAAACCTCAGGGTTTTGGCTTCTTCATCTATAGAACTGGGAGAATCATCTCTTCCCTGGAGCCCTGCTGCAAGGATAAGCAATGGCACATAGTAGGGATTCAATAAAAGGGAAGGGAATTTTAAAAAGTCATTAAGCCTTTACGTATATGTTTAATGGCCATACTGTATTTTCAACCCCACCTGTTTGCACTCCTTTGATTGGAAATGAAATATTGTGCACCAATGTGTTAGCAGCCCGGATGCCTTGAGTTACAAGTAGAAAACTCGACAGTGGAAATTAACGTTGATAAAGTTATTGGCTCCTGTGACTGGGGAGTCCCATGATGATGTATGAAGCACTAGGAAAAGCTCCGTCATGTCTTCAAAGACATGGACTCTGTCATTTCTCTTCTGCCACCGCGGCACCAGCGTTATTTTGAGCCTGGAGTTCTTTGTAGTTGCAACATGGTGGTCAAGAAAAGCGTGGGTCCGTCTATTAGAATTACGTTTACATTGGGAAGTAGAAAATCCACTGTAAAAATGGATATAAAAGTAATGACATCAGCATGATCCAGATGATGAGACAGTCCTTGGGCCGAGGTCTGTGGCTAAATGAAGTGCACCTGAGGCACTTATTGACTGTGTGAACGGGGCAAAGTATTCAAAAGCAGCCTGGCTGCGAGCCTAGAAGAACATAGGCAGCCCTGACAAAAAACTGTATCCTGAATATTCTGGATTCTGAATTGTAACCTGTCAACTTCCTTCATCAACTCCATAATTATGGAAAAAAGAATGGATATAAAAAGATAAAAGTATACCATATGACTTAAGAAGTTCTTGGAAAAATGGAATGAAAATGGGATTTTTCCATAAATGTTTTGAAGCTCTCTTACTTCTGTCCCCACACTAAAGGGATCCAGAGGTGGGCAGTCTGACCATGTCATGGGCCCAGACTTCGATCTTGAGGTCCAGATCCATGGGCATGACTTCCTTTCCCATGGTCAGCTGAAGGTCCTCTACCTCTGCCGTCACACCGCTAGGCAGAAGGAAGCGGTAGAAGACTTCTCTGTTAAGAGGTTCATTGGCAGCACCACATAGCCTGTACTGTTTACATCTCACTGGCTGAAAACCAGTCACCTGGCCACACTTAGTTGTCAGGGAGGCAGAGGGGCTGGAAATGGAACCTCGTGTTGGACTCAAGTGCTCGCAGTGGGAAACTGAGCCATCTTATCCCAACAGAGAGGGAGAAAGGGGCCTGGGAGACAGCAGTCGTTGCTGCCACTCAGGGCCACACGCTCCCGTATAGACTCAAGTGAAAGGAGGGAGTGTCTTGCCTGGGAGCTTACATAGAAGGGAACACATGTTTGTTTCTTTCTCAGAAGATCCCAGAAAACACTCCTGGTGGCTCATTGGCTCAGACTAAGTCTTGTGCCTATCCCTGAACCAATCACTGTGGCGTGATGTGGGAGATGCTGAGTTAATTGGCTAAAGGACATCTTGCATTAAAGGTGGGATGGGTTCTATTAGCTACATCCATGGTGTGCTTAGAGACCTGTTCAGAAGAAGTAAGGGTGCAATACATGCCAGTACAAAGTGATCCTGCCCTCTACCCCTACTTCTGCCCTTGTTTCACTATGCTGGACAACTGCCAACCTCTAGACCAGCGGTTCTCAACCTGTGGGTCGCGACCTCTTTTGGGGGTCGAATGACCCTTTCACAGGAGTCACCCGATTCATAACAGTAGCAAAATAACAGCTATGAAATAGCAATGAAAATAAGTTTATGGTTGGGGGTCACCACCACCTGCGGAACTGTATGAAAGGGTCACAGCCCGAGGAAGCTTGAGAACCACTGCTCTAGGTGGAAGTCTCTTTGAGCCCTTCTTTATCTTTATGGATCTTCTCTGAATCTTCTGTCTTTCCTGCACCTCTTGATCATATCCTAGAAAGGCTCTGGTACATGTTATAATTTACAGTAAGAGGCAGCAAATCTCTAAGCCTCAGTTTGTCATTGAGACCATCACCGCCACTGTTTTCTCTCCGAAGATGAAATGAGAAGATGCGCGTATGCCTGGCCCCCGTGAGATGTGCTAAAGGCCCACTGACAAACATGACAGCCTTTCTGATGCCCAGGTGCTTTCTCCGGTTTGCTTTTTCCTTGATTGTGGCAGTTTCTTTAACCAAAACCTTAGAATCATTTCCCTGCACTCCTTCAGCTTCTGTTTCTCTAGTGTGCGTGCCCACCTTCAGAGTTTTACCCCCGTAGCCACCACATCACTTTAAAAATCTATTCCTTTATTTTAAAAATCTATCCTATTGTGCTTGCGTGGAAGTTTACAGAGCAAATTCGTTCTCCGTCCCACAGTTGAGCCACATTCTGTTTTGTGGCATGAGCCACAACCCCCTGGGTGTAACAGCACTCTTCCCATTGCCCCCCTGGGACTCCCCGTTTCCACCTGGCCCTCCTTGCCCCTTCCCGTCTTCCTAGCTTTGCTTCTGGGCAAACACTGCCCTTTTGGTCTTGTGTTCGGAGGAGCTGATGGGTCCGCATGGGTGTTAATGTTCGCTTTCTAGACCTGTTGTGTGACTGAAAGGTGCCTCCCCACCTGGATTCGGTTCCAGGTTTGAAGGGTGCCTAATGGCCGTCATCTCAGGGGACTCATCAGTTTCTATCAGACCAGTAAGTTGATTTTTTTAAATGATGTTGAATTTTGTTCTACATTTTTCTTTTTCTGCCCTCTCTCCTTGAATCACACTTCATTTCCCACGAAAAGAACTTCTCGCAGAATTCCTTCCACATTTTGGAGGGGACCAATGAATTCCTGGGTGTAGCTTGCAATTCAGTCTTAACACTGGGGAAGGGATGATAGCTAATACCAATTAGCTAGTCACTATGAGCACTTCACATGTTTAATATAATAGCTACGCCAGCGGAGTTTAAATGTATTGCATCGGTTGACTTATATTATCCCCAAGTACCCCTCTGAAGTGCTTATTACCATTATGCCAATGTTATAGATGGAGGGATAGGCTCATGTAGCTCACAGCAGAGTCCAGAGTCAAACGAGACCCTTCAGCTCTGTGTTCCTACCTGGGCCACTCTACTGGCCCTGTAGCAGGAGGTGAACGTCACACACACTTTACACATAAGGAAGTGGGTCACAAAGCAAAGACGCTGTCCTGGACGCATTCAGGGCACCATGCTTCCTCTTCTGGGAGCTTGTGGGACTCTCACCAGATCCAACAGTTCACGTCACCACACGACCCATCTGGGCAGCTAACGACATCGCACGGGCCACAGACAGACAAAGGGGCTGGTTCTACCTAAAACTCTGAAGGATTATGTGATAGCTTGAATTATGCTACCCCAAAAGAAATGAGGTCTTTAGCCGTTGTCCCTAGAATGCGACCCTGTTTGGAAACAAGAGCTTTCTTTTGCTTACTAGATCATACCAGAGTAGAGATTAGGTCGTGAGCCAAATCTCCTCTGAGGGAGATGAGACCATGTGAGCCCTGGGACACCATGGACTGGCAGAGCTAGTAACAGGGAGGGCCCCTTCCTTGGAGCCAAGGCCCTGATTCGATCTCATAGCCTCGAAACCTGTCAGATAATACATCTGTGTCTTATAAAGTCTGCCATCTGTGGCCTTTGGTTATGGCAGCCCTGGGAGCCTAAGAAGGCCCTCGGGGAGATGGATTGACGCAGTGGCCGAGACAATGAGATCAAGCACAGGAGGAATTGTGAGGAGGGCGCAGGACCACGCAATGTTTCCTCTCATTGTGCACAGGGCCACTATGGGTCGGAACCGACTCAGTGGCGCCTAACAACAACAACAACAACAAGAGAGACTAAGGTAGGGGCACACCGGAAGGCCTCATATGAGAGGGAGCAGCCACAGACGTGTGACAGTGTGGCTGGACTCCGAACTAGCCCACAGCCCTCCCCAGAGACGGTACATTAGCTTCCTGGGCTGGAGCTGTCTGATCTCTAAATTGGGACGGATGCCACGTGGAAGAATTGGTGTGAACACTAATGACCATCCATATAAAATCCCTAGCTCATGCCGGGCACAAGGGAAGGAAAATAGAGGGCAGATTGAAAATGAAGCCAGCAATAAGGCCACTACCAGAATACGCCATGAAGTCTTGCTCCCGCCCGGAGAGCCACTGAGAGGAAAGAAGGCAGGTTGTTAGATCACTCCTGAGAGTTCATGAGGGAGAAGAGTGTGCGGTGGAGCCTTCCTGACGGCCCGGGGCAACATTATGAACAGTGTTTATACTCAACAAGGTCTCGAGAGTCAGCCCAGTGACAATTGCCACAGGCGGCTTCTAACAGTGGCTCATGGCCACAAGCCACAGCATAATGCAATAGAACAGAGAGCCACTGTCATGAAGTTCCCGCACAGGCTCTCCACGGTCTTGACCTGCCCAGAGCCACAGATAGTTAAAGCTTCCTGAGCATCGTGAGGGGCCAGTGAGAGAGAGAGAGAGGGCTAAGCCCACCGCCCTCCTTCCTTCATTTACGTCTTACTTCCACCCAATTTGCAGATGAGTAAACTGAGGCCCCGGGGAAGTTAAAAAGTCCAAGGTCACAGAGCTTGTGATCCCTAGCTAGGATTCAAAGCGAGGCAGGGTGGCTCCAAAGCCTGGGTCCCTAGCCCCGTTGACTGTCTGTGAGACTCCCTTGTGACAGTTCCTCCTAAGGAGCTCCGTGTGAGCTGAGCCTTCGGTACATCTTCAGCAGCAGTAGTGCGTTTCAAGATGGTGTGGAAATTCTGAGACATGCCGTGTGATCTGATCTGTGGGCGTTGTGTCAGCTGAGGTGACCTGTGGCCCATTGTCTCCTGTTCAGGAGCCTCACCCAGGCTCCTGCTTGAGCCAAAGGCCTCCAAGACCTCGACTCAGAAAAGGGGGAAGGCAGATAGGGGAGGGGGACCAAGAATCACCTTACAAAGTGATCTGTTCGGCTGTTTCAACATGCAGCTCTCTTGTGATTTTTATGTCATATGCTGACCCTTCAAGCCTGTCTGACAAGAAGCACTCCAAACGTCCTCGATCTCGTAAGCACCTTTCGAGCAGAATATTCCAGAAAGGCCACATACGTGGTGGTACTTGTCCTGTTCCTTCAGGTCAGACATTGCTAGTGGCCCGGCCCACCGGGCTTTGGAATCCTCTTCAGTAGAGTGTCAAGTCGAGCCAAACCTGTTTGCTGTTGCCTGTGCAAAGAACGAGAAACAGTTCTAGACAAGAACTAGTCCAGGAGCCAGGCCACTTCCTGTGCCGCTTCTACACATTGGGAATAAGAGTGATGCCAATTCTGCCTCTTCCCGGAGCTGTTGAGATGATGGCATCCGAGAGCAACGGGAAGAGGCCGTGTGAAATAAATCTCACGAACGGAAGCATACTATGCAGCAAATGGGATCACGCGTGTGCTCAGTATGGCGAAAGACAGAAAGCATAAAGCAAACATGGTGTGTGTAAATGCCCCTCTGCTAAGGAAGTACGGGTGCTTTAAGTGGGTGCAATCCCAGGCCCAGAGATGCCTGCTGATGACACTCGCCCCTCTGTTCTCCTGGCAGGATGGTCGCATGGCATGTGGGTACCCTGGTTGTCTGACACGGAGCCCCCTTCTTTCCTGTGAATTGATGGGGTGCCTACAGCGCGGAGGTCAGAGCAAAGCACACTGTTCGCCACAGACTCTCTGTTGGGTCCCTTGGAAGGAGGCATCCCGCTGTAGATGACCCGGTTTCCTCAGGAACAAACTGTGTGCCTGCCCACGGTGGAATGTGCTAGCGCTGTGGGATTTGATGGGTGGATGGGAGAGGGTGGAAAAGAGCAGGGATCCTTCCCCGGCTGGAAGGAGACCGGAGCCCTGGTTGGCGGGTAGCATTTCTGAGGGAAAGGACTTGATTGCGGCTCTGAGACACACGCGGAGCACTCAACAATGTAAACTGGAGGAGGCAGCAGCGCTTCCATTCAGAGGTCGCTCTGCTCACCACACGCATTTGTTTATGAGCGAGCTGTGATCGCCTGAGGGCCACGGGTCAGCCTCAGCTCCAGCACCAACTGAACTCAGCCGGCACGCTGGGTCCCCACAGACTGGGGGTGGGACAGCTGAGCTGCGTGGAGGCCACCCAGGCCCAGAGACAGCTCTGCTCCCTGGGTGTTTTGTTTGGAGAGTGGCGGTGGACTGGCAGGAGGGAAGACAGCAGGCCGGCCCTGAGCTGGAAGCCCTCCCAGCATCAGCTTGCACCTCTGGCTCTGTGAGGAGCTTGTCTTCCAACAACGGTGGGGCTCCTGGCTCCCGTAGTGACTTATAGCCAAGGGAACCCCAATTCGGGTCACCAGGAGTGGAACTGGCTCCACGGCAGCGGGTTTGGTTTGGGACCTCTCTGCTGCTTGGCTGGAAACTGAGCCACCACTGGGGGACGCGTAGTCTCAGAGGCTCCGTATGACTTCACCTGAGCAGCAGATATGTGTCTATTTGAATAGCTATCTAGTACTTCACAGAGTGGCCTTCCTATAGTTTACCTTCATTTCTTTGTATTATTGAGCCTTTGATTGATTCCAGATTTTCAGAATTAGAAATTGTGCCCAATGAAAAGATATCTGGAGATAACTTTTCCCCCAACAGTTTTATTGGCACACAATATATCATACAAGTCAATGGTTTACTCACATCAAGGGGAGCTGTACGGTCTTCACCCCATCAGTGTTCGACTATCCCTTTCATTCCTGGACTCATTATTAGCTCCCCATTCCCCAAACCACCCTCCCCTGCCAGCCGCCCAAGGAAACATTGATCCAGTTACTGTTGCTATGGATCTACCCATCCTGGATTTCATGTACTGGATGTCACTTCCAACTTTTGGGAAGTCTATTTTCTTCAACTAAAATTCCCACCTGTTTCTGGATAGAGGAGTGTATGGCTCTTGACCAGGCCAGCAAATCACTCTGTTAAAGGACTGAATCCAATTTACTGCTACCAGCAGGCTGAGAATGTATTCTCCACAATTCACCACACTGGGTTCATCATTAAAAAATAATAAAGTTTGCAAATTGTACAGCCAAAATCTAATTTAATATAAGCTGCTAAATTAGCACAACTTTGAACACACATGGAATTTTTCTCCCACCCCTTTTCTGGTGGCATCCTCACCATTTTGTCAATTGCTCGAGGGCAGTTTACAAAACCTGCACAGAGTTAGAAAATCAATAATTACTTTTTGAAGCAATGAATAATGCAGGCAATCCCACCTCCCAATAATTCTTTCAGATTTTTAATGGTAGAAGTTTTTTTTCCTTTAACTAAATTACCTTGTATTTTACTTATGTTGGCAGCCTCAGAGAGCTCAGGTTGCTGGGGGGAGGTGTGAAGATTTTCCCTGGGTGGAAAGGAGGCCCCTCCCATCCACCAACAAGCAAGCAGCTCCATCCATCGCTCTAGTCCTCCGGCCACTCGCTGTACCCCCACCTCATTTCCTGTCTCCTGAAGAGCTGGCTCAGGGAGAACTCAGGAGAAGCTGTTTGCACTGTGCCTGGGAGGAAAAGGAACACGAATAGGCCCTTCCCGAGCGATTGAGCTCAGCCCTCGCCCTTCCAAGCAGGGGGGTTTGTGCCTGCCCAGACGATAGCATTGGTGCTGTAGTGCCCCGTGACTGGGACCATCCACGACGCTGAAAACCTAGCGTGGGTTCATAACGCTGTCAAATAATGGCGTGTTTTATTAATAGCAACAGATCTGCATGCAGTTGGCGAGTAGTCGTGAAATGTGTGTGTGAGGCCACGTGCATCCAGCTCCGAGCTCTGGTGTGCGCAGCCGTGAGTGAGCAGGGGCACTCGCAGATTCCATCTGTCTTTGTCGGCACAAAAGTTGGGAAATGCTGCTTCGAGAATGAGCTGGGCTCCTAACCTGGCAAGGAGGAGGTGCTTAACCCATTCAGATGACTAGTGAACTTCTTGTCATTGTAACCGATGACTTGCTGGTTTCCTCTGGCTTAGGTACCTGTCTCTTCAACTTTGAAAGATGGCTTGTTTTGAAAGCATGCTTCCCCTGTCCACCGTCTTCTCATAGGTGACAGCAGCAAACAACTAATGGCATTTCCTAAATGCCTTGCTGCCTGAAATAACATCTTTTCTCCCCAATTAAAAAGCAACAAAGGCTGCCCGCCCTTCTCCTCTGTTCCCTTCATTGACCATAACATCTTGACATCTCTTCCCCAGCTCCAGCTTTGTCTAAGACCTCGGGCTGAGATGGGCCATATGCATTTACAGGGGACGGACTGTTTGTGACTCTGACTTCCAAAGGAAATTTATGCCGGCGACTTACAGAAAGTTGGCATGTCCCCAAGCGTCCCCTCGTTTAAGGGCAGCAGGGTCTCTGGATCAGCACCATTTCCTGGACCAGGAATTCTTGTCCTCGGGCCACGATTAGGCTGTGGTAAGGGTTGGAGAGGATCCTGAGGAACTCACTTACTCTTACCCTTTTCCTAGTTTTTAAATGATGACCCCTGCTTCAGCACCACACATTGGAATTCAACTCAGCAAACATACTGTATAAGGAGTCCTGTTGGTTCTAGTGATTACAAGTTAGCTGTGATCCACATGGTCGGCAGTTCAAAACTACCAGCAGCTCCTGGTGGAGAAAGACGAGGCTTTCTACTCCCATAAACAGTTACAGTCTTGGAATCCCACAAGGGGTAGCCATGAGTCAGCCTTGACTGGATGGTAGTGAATTTGGTTTGGCATATACTGTCTACATTGAGTCCTAATTTAATAAATCACTTTTTTCATATCTGCCTTTTTCATATTTCAGTTAGCCAGTGCTTTCTCCAATTTTCCATCAAATTTACTGATATTATTACTATAAGATTCTCTACTGTGTATATATATATATATATATGTGTGTGTGTGTGTGTATGCAAAGCTGAACCTCAACCTAGCCAATAGCTGACTGCTGCTAAATCACCTCTGACCCTCTGACTCATGACAACCTTGTAAGTAACCCAGTAAAATCTTGTCTAGTCTGTCATCCTCAGGGTTACCAGCATGTTCAAGTTCATAATTCCAGCTTCTGTGCCAATCCCTCTCTCACCGAGGAGCTGCCTGTCCCTGCCCTCTCCTTTACCAAACATGATGCCCTTCAGTGATCTCTCCCAGGCAAGTGAGCCAAGCAGTATTCTATTGTAATCCATAAGGATTGTGTGTGTGTGTGTGTTGTTCCTTCCCCATTAATATGAGGTCATTGTTCCCCAAGGTTCCTATCCAACCTTTCAAGTTGGTGTTGCAGTTTAATCCCATATAGGCCTTAAAGGAGCCTAATGCTCAAGACAGACATTCTTTGCTAGTTAAGCTAAGCTACAATTTGGTTTTAAGACAAATTCAGGGATTTTTTTTTGGGGGGGGGACTTAAGGTTTAGCGATTATTTTAGGACAGTAGTTTCAGGGGTTCACTCAGTCCCCATGACTACATGTCAGGAAGCCAGGAGGTGGCAGCAATTTCAGCTCTGCATTTTCCCCTTGAGTCCCACTCTTAAAACCAAGTAAAAGCAATCACCATCTAGTGGGTTCCAGGCTGGATTTCTATCAGCACCTCTTGGAAATTTGTTGCCCAAAATGTATGGTATTGTCACCACATCCACTCTGACCATTAGGACTAAATGGGGCCTGAAAATCTGTCTTTCAGTGAGTTCTCCTTACGCTCCTAATGATACATCAGATTTTAAAACCACCAACCTACACAAACGTCCAGAGGAAACCCCCTGGAATCCCGTCTCTGGCAGGTGGCTGCAAGCTCCACTGACATGCTTCTAGCCTGGGGACCCTGACTACTTCTCACGAGTGGCCCGAGTTGAAGTGGCTCATTCTTTTAGTAAACTAAAGGCATTTCCACCACAAACGTTTCTACCCATTTGTGATAGTTCAGGTTTTGTGTGAATTTGGCTAAGCCAGGATTCCCAGTGTTTTGCCAGTTAAGACCTAGTAGACATCCATGGTTAGACCTCCTAGAGCAGAGCTTCTCAACCTGTGGGTCTCGACCCCTTTGGAGGTCAAGCAACCTTTTCACAGGGGTTGTCCAGATTCATAACAGTAGCAAAATTACAGTTATGAAGTAGCAACAAAAATAATTTTATGGTTGGGGGGGGGGGGAGCGCACCACAACGTGAGGAACTGTATTAAAGGGTTGTGGCCTTAGGAAGGTTGAGAACCATTTCCCGGGAGGATGTGGCCTACTTCCAATATAAGTAGATGCTGTGGAAAAGCGTGCTGGCTTTTAACTGGGTCTGGGTCTTACCTCTGGCTCACCTGCCCTGGTTCTTTGGACTTGACCCAATGGCCTGCTAGAGTGCCTGCCAATTCTGAGAGTCAGCAGCAGCCAGCCACCTTACCTGCTAACCTTTGATTCATTTGCCTGTCTGTACAGCAACAAGCCTGCCCTGTCAACCTTGAATTCATGTGTCTCTGTTGACACAAGTCTGTTGTCTTCATGCCCATGTTGTATTTGTCCATTCCTGCCTAACATCTCATCTCACCCACAGACTTGGAACTTGCCTGGACTTGAAACGTATCCACTTCTACAACTGTGTGTTCCCTTTTCTTCATATAAACATCTTTCTCTATATATGTACACATATATATATATATATGCTTCTCTAGCTTTGCTCCTCAAGAGAACCCAGTCTAAGACACAATTGGCCGCAAGGAGATCCTTAGGGAGCAACATAGAAGCCAAGTTATTCTGTCTCCCCCAGATGCATGAGGAAGGCTATTTTTTCTCCCCCAGCCTCTCTCTCTCTCTGTCCTAGCTGCCCTTCTCTGGGTGTGATTAGAGGGAGTTTTCAGAGGGTTGACCATGTGCCAGGTACTTTCGAGATACCTTTCAGATTAGCTCTCACTTGAACCTAATGGAGCAGGTATCTTCCCAGTGCTAGAATAAGACGAATGGCCACTCAAGTGACCTGCCCCAGTTCCCAGAGCTAGTAAGTAGCCAAATTGAACTTTGGAGAAAAAAAAACTGACTCCAAATTGTGCACTCTTCACTAACGTATTATGGTCTAGATTTTTCGAATTCTTTGTTTCAAAATGCAGAATAAATCGAGGCTAACTCAGTAAGGCACTCTGGTGGTATAGAGGTGACATGGTGGGCTGATAAGCACAAGGTCAGCAGTTTGAAACCATGAGCTGCTCCTCAGGAGAAAGATGAGGCTTCCAACGCCCAGAGAGCAGTCTCAGAAACCCACAGGGCAGTCCTGTCCTGTCCTGTCGGGTCGCTGTGAGTCAGAACTAACTTGATGGCAGGGATTTTTAACTAGAAGCACATAATATTAAAACCTCACTCTTCAAACCTCTGCTCTTCAAAATCAGTCCCACACAAAGTCCTTCCAAAAGCATACGGCTGAAGCCTGGACTTTATGTATGGAGCAGAAGAAGCCAGCTCTGCCTCCCTGGCCCTGGGCACCATCTGCAGTGCCTGCAGCCTCCAACGGCACTGTGGGTTTGGATCAAAGGGCAGACCTAATATTAGTCTCAGGTTTTAATAGGCATTATCTTCCTCATTCACTATCATAGGTTCTCGAACTTGTTTGCCCTCTTTTGAAAAACAAAAAAACAACCTGCCCAGTGCCCCGCTATAGCCCCTAATGCAGGATAAAGTGTAGGTGTCTGCTTGTGCAGCCCCCCTGGAGGGGCCCATTCTCTCCCAGGGAATGCCACTTGAAAACACTGAAAATGAAAGATTTTCTTGTTGAAGTTGCTGTATGGCCTTCGGACCATTCCCAGAGACTTTAAGTGGTTGCCTTAGTGGAAGCTTCATCGGTTTTGGCCGGGGTCTGGGTGTACGCAGTGCTTCATGTTGTCGTGGTGAAAACAGAGACTTGGACAGTCCTTCCTTCAAGAGTCTTTATTTATCTTGAAATACTATTTCCCCCTCCCATGTCCAATCTAGTGGGTGTATTGCCAACACAAGGGCATCCTTATTGGCAATGTCATGGACAAGGGTGCTTCAAAACGTTCACGGAAAAATGAAATGAAAAGATAATGGGATCTTTCCATGAACTTGTTGAAGTCACCTTGATGGCGGAAGTATAATAGCAGGCCAAAGCTCCTAGTAAGCAAGGACTACAGCTTCGCAGGCTGTAGCCAGTGGTGAGATTCAGTGGGTTCTCACCGGTTCAACAGCATCAATACCCACCCAACTCTTTGTTGAGTTTGGTGAGTCAGTTTTGTTAAATTGGCACTTATATATAATCAGGGTTTTCTAATGTGGACAACCGCCCCATGTGGAAATCACCAATCTACATTCCTCACTCTTTCTTAATGGTCATCTGCCCAGCAGCGTGTTCCAAGTGCCCGCAGTCATGTCCATTCCACCCACAGGTGTAACAGATTAGACGGAATTATGCTTGTAATACTCATTCATTAATTTCACCAAACTTGTTAGACTTTTGATGGAATACTACGTTTTACTGCCTCGTGTTTGCTACTTCCATAAAAAAACGTACAGCGTAAGGAGAAAGTGTGCCACAACCAGAGGGCAACACGCTGCTACTCATTTTCAGCTTTGTGTTATGCCCCAATTTCCCACGAGGTGTTATGAGTGAGTTATGCAATTCCTCAGCGTGTTCAAAGAGCTGAAAATTTGTCAGAACAATTCCTGTAAATTCAGCAGACGCGGAAAGGGGTTTTTCAAAGATGAACATAAGATTCTCAGAGACAAGACATTGCCGGTTTCTAATCTATCAAACAGACGGACTGGCCCACTTCTAAAGGAATGAGATCCTACTCCAACAGTGAAAAGACGGTTAAGGATAAATCACACAGCCAATGATGTTTAGATTAAAATGTTTAGATAAAAAATTAGCAAGTGAGAATGCTAATTGAGAAGCAATAAGGAAATTTCTCAAATGACAGTTTTATAGGTATTTTTTGTCAAAATTATTTAACATTTTTCATTAATATTTTAAAACTTGTATGACACAATCTAGTTTTGTGTACCCTTTTATTGTTCTGATTTAAGTATTAACTGTATGAAATAACAAATGACCTTTCAGTATATTATATTTTAAATACTTAAATGGCCATTAGGGCTGTGAGAGGGTTTTGACATTACTTGAATCCCACCCCCGACTGTAGCCCCGCCCCTAAGTATCTTTAAGATGCGAGATGGCTTGGCAGTTGTTTTGACATGGGTGTTTCGATTTGGTCAAGAGCAGGGGCGCTGCTGGTGAGGAAGGAGGTAGATTGGGGGGAGGAGGAATTCATGGTGTCATCAAGGGGAGAGGACTGGGGAGTGTGTTACCTCCTTGGAGTGAGGATGTGGAAGAATTGGCTGAAATGGATCTTTTCAGTGGCTACCTCTACTAGACCTCTGACACAGAGAGCTTCTATCTCCTGGAGGACAGGTCATTGACTTGCGTCTTACAGGCAGATGCTACCTGGTAAAATATTGGGTATCGATTGGTCTGTCACTTGGATGCTCACGTTGTTGTTGTGTGCCATAGTATTCATCTCACTTTATCCTGATCCTCAAGGACAGGCAGAACCCCCCCTGGAGGACAGGGCAGAACCCCCCTGGAGGACAGGGCAGAACCCCCCTGGAGGACAGGGCAGAACCCCCCTGGAGGACAGGGCAGAACCACCCTGGAGGACAGGGCAGAACCACCCCTGGAGGACAGGGCAGAACCACCCGTTGGACAGGCAGAACCCCTCCTGGAGAACAGGGCAGAACCCCCCTCCCCGCTGGAGAACAGGGCAGAACCACCCCTGTAGGACAGGGCAGAACCCCCCTGTAGGACAGGGCAGAACCCCCCTGTAGGACAGGGCAGAACCTCCCTGTAGGACAGGGCAGAATCACCCTGTAGGACAGGGCAGAACCCCCCTGTAGGACAGGGCAGAACCCCCCTGTAAGACAGGGCAGAACCCCCCTGTAGGATAGGGCAGAACCCCCCTGTAGGACAGGGCAGAACCCCCCTGTAGGACAGGGCAGAACCCCCCCTATAGGACAGGGCAGAACCACCCTGTAGAACAGGGCAGAACCCCCCTGTAGGACAGGGCAGAACTACCCTGTAGGACAGGGCAGAACCCCCCTGTAGGATAGGGCAAAAACCCCCTGTAGGACAGGGCAGAACCACCCTGTAGGACAGGGCAGAACCACCCGTTGGACAGGCAGAACCCCTCCTGGAGAACAGGGCAGAACCCCCCTCCCCGCTGGAGAACAGGGCAGAACCACCCCTGTAGGACAGGGCAGAACCCCCCTGTAGGACAGGGCAGAACCCCCCTGTAGGACAGGGCAGAACCCCCCTGTAGGACAGGGCAGAATCACCCTGTAGGACAGGGCAGAACCACCCTGTAGGACAGGGCAGAACCCCCCTGTAGGACAGGGCAGAACCCCCCTGTAAGACAGGGCAGAACCCCCCTGTAGGATAGGGCAGAACCCCCCTGTAGGACAGGGCAGAACCCCCCTGTAGGACAGGGCAGAACCCCCCCTGTAGGACAGGGCAGAACCACCCTGTAGAACAGGGCAGAACCCCCCTGTAGGACAGGGCAGAACTACCCTGTAGGACAGGGCAGAACCCCCCTGTAGGATAGGGCAAAACCCCCCTGTAGGACAGGGCAGAACCACCCTGTAGGACAGGGCAGAACCACCCGTTGGACAGGGCAGAACCACCCTGTAGGACAGGGCAGAACCACCCTGTAGGACAGGGCAGAACCACCCCTTGGACAGGCAGAACCCCCCTGGAGAACAGGGCAGAACCCCCCTCCCCCGCTGGAGAACAGGGCAGAACCCCCCTTCCCCGCTGGAGAACAGGGCAGAACCACCCCTGGAGGACAGGGCAGAACCACCCTGTAGGACAGGGCAGAACCACCCCTTGGACAGGCAGAACCCCCCTGGAGAACAGGGCAGAACCCCCCTCCCCCGCTGGAGAACAGGGCAGAACCACCCCTGGAGGACAGGGCAGACCCCCGCCCCCACCAGAGAACAGGGAGAACCCCCCCTGGAGGTCCGGGCAGACCCCCCCTGGGGGACAGGGCAGAATTCCCCGGAAGAGTATGGTGAACTGTAATCTTCATGAGAACATATCTGGAGCCTCCTCCATTGGCTCAGACTCCTGAGCTGAGCAGTAGGGGCTTCACTTTTGCTCCCCAGCCCCTTTGGATGGTCTCCTACTGTGTGTCTCCTACTATGTTGGCTTTAAGAGATTTGGAGGCCTACAGGAAATAGGTAAATGTTGCAAAAAAAAATGGGTGTTACAGGGAAAAATCAAGGAAAGAGCTTGGTGATACTGGCAATTGTGTATGGAGGACAAGTGATCTTTACCTTTTTTTTTTTTGCTTCGCAAAACTTGGGGCATATTCTGTGGTTTCAGAACTGAACGAACCCAATAGGGAGGATTTGTCTAAATGTAATGCATTTCATACTCACATCTGAGCAGTTGCAGTTACTGTGGGTGTTATGGATTGAATTATATCTTGCTCAAAATGTGTGTTGTAACTCTGAGCCTCTATGCCTATGTTTCTAATCCCATTTGGAAATGGGTTGTCTTTCGTATGTGAATCAGGTCCAATTACTGTAGGATGTGTCCTGAGTCAATCTCTTTTGAGATCTAAAGGAGATTAAACAAGCCAGCGGGAGAGACAGAAACAGGAAGATGGATGTCAAGCCACATGAGAGGGCCAAGGAACGGAAAAATAGAAGTTGAAGAGATAAGCACCTCCCCCAGAGCCAACACAGAGAAAAAGACTTCCTCCAGAGCCAGAGCCAGTACCCGGAATTTGGGCTCCGAGCCACCTCAACTAATGAAGTTCTGTTTGTTAAATATCACTTGTAATATTTCTGTCGTGACAGCACTAGGAAGCTAAGCAGTGGGTTTCTTATTGGTCTGATAGAAAATGAGCTTTTTTAGCTAACATGGAAGCCAGTCTGATGGGAATCATGGAATGCTGCCGTGGGGAGCTCGGGGTCACACTGGTGTATCCCCGTCACCTGGAGCTCCTGGGCATCTGAAGGGAGAAGTGACTCAGGGACCCATCTTGAATAGGCTCTTGAATTTTGCCTCTCCTTCCAAAATTGCTAGAACTCCCAATTTACAAAATGTTATGGGACAGATTGAGAGGCACTTCACAGCCACCATAGCTAGGTGTTGGGAGGTGGGTCACACATGTCCTTCCTCTCTTGCTGGCAGACTGGCCACTCTGGCAGTGATCTATGCCTTTTCCTGTAACTCTATGCTGACAGCTCTAACGATCAGGGAAGCGGAGTTGTGCAAATGTCTGGGCATTCTTGCCCATTTAACCCGCTGTCCTGAGCAGGGCTGGGTAGTGAGCCCTGCGGGCCAGATGTGCCAACTGTGGGTCTGGGTGCTCAAGATGCCGTCTCTCTTGGGGTTAACTGAGTGGTGATTGATGTCTTCCTTAGGCTTGTGGGAAGTGGGTTTGTAGTGATTCATCCACGGTGTGAGGGAGGTCCTGATCCCTTTCACTGAAAACCCACATCACTGCCATCAAGTTGGTGCTGATTCATGGTGACCCTACAGGGTCGGTTAGAACTGCTGCTGTGGGTTTCTAAGACTGTCCCCCCTGATGGGAGCCGAAAGCCTCATCTTTCTCCCTCAGAGAGGCTGGGTTTAGAACTGCTAATCTTACAGTCAACAGCCCACTACATAACCCATTACACCACCGCGGCACGATGAATAGGATCAAAACATGACTTCAACGGTCAAGTTCTCTTTTGGCCCTGACCTTGCTATCCAATATGCCATCCACTGCCACCGGGGGCTATTGTTTGCTTGAAAATGTAGCTAGTGTATCAGATATGCTATAACCGTGAAATATACACCAGATTTTACAGAGAGTACAAAAAGGAGGTATAAAATGTTTTTGCTGTTCACCTATTATACAGATTACATTTTTGAAATAATATTTTTATATATTGAATTAAATAAAATAGATTTTTAAAATCAATATCACCCATTTATTTTTTATCTTTTCTAATATGCACAACTGGAACATTTAAAATTACATTTACATGCCTCTCATTTGTAGCACACACACTATTTTTATCGGATAATACCGGTCAAGATCCTTGCTATTCCAAATGGGCAACATTAGCATCAGCATCACATGGAAGCTTGTTAAAAACACAGAACAATCTCAGGTCCCACCCCTCAACCTGCTGTGTCAGAGTCAGCATTTTAAGATTCCCTAAGCAATTTTAATGTTTATAAGGTTTAGCATGCATGGGAGTAGAATCGATGCTGCCCACTATGGTCCCCACTAACCACATGTAGCTATCTATATTAAATTTAAATTAGTTAAACTTAAACATAATAGAAAACTCAGTTAGTTGCACTAGCTACATTTCAAGTGCTCATTACCCCCATGCGGTGAGTTGCTGCTGTATTGAATTGTGCTAATTAGAGACTGTCTCTATTGTCACCGAGAGTTCTGTGGAACGGTCCTGGTCTAGGTCTCTTTGAAGGGGAAGAATCTGGGGGAAAGTATGCTCCTCCAACTTGTCCATCTGGTGGTTTTGAGACTTGGTAAGGCTAGGAGAGGTTTAATTGGGATGGCGACGGAGACCCTCTGTTCCAGAAAAGGTGGTTGTGAATTGGAACAGAGGTAAATAATGTCTTCAGGTCTTTAAAGATCCCATGGGTAACCTCTGAAAGATGTAAATTTTCGGGTGCTGGTATGGCAGGGGTGGGGGGGTTCCCCTAAACATAAACACTGAAAATCAGAGAACTTCAGAAAGGGGTGCTGGGGATGATGTCGACACACCTGAATATCATGCTGAGAGTTGATGTCGCTCAGACCTTTGGCTTACACTGGGAGGTCAACTACCACTTGCCAGCCGGTTTGTTGTTCTGCGGTGGCTTGTGTGTGGCTGTGGTGCTGGAAGCGATGTCCCTGGTATTTCAAATACCAGCAGGGTCACCCAAAGTGAACAGGTTTCAGCAGGTTTTCCAGACTAAAAACGGACAGCGAAGAAGGAATAGGCTGTGCACTTCAGAGGAACCAGCCACGGAAAACCCTATGGATAGCATCAAACATCGCCAGATAGTGAAACGTTTACAATTAGCAAGAAGACATGGTCGGAGATGGTACCAGAAGAAGAGCCCCTCCGGTCAGAAGGCACTCAAAGCATGCCCGAGGCAGAGCTGCCTTCTCAAGTTGGGTCAACCATATGGTTTGATGGAGTAAAGGCTGTGGAAGGAAAGCCGTGGGGACCTTTATTTTCTGATGGGGTACGATCCCAAATGAGGAGGAGATGACACACAATCTATTAATAATTGGGACTTGGTATGTATGAAGTATGAATCAAGAAAAATTGGAAGTCATAGAGGCCTATGTACATATATTTATATGTTAAGTATTAAGATAGCAGGCAGACTTCGGGCCTCTACTCAAGGCCTCCCTTAACACAAGAACACTTTGTTCAGATAACCTGCACTCTTTGATACTCACCTTCCTGGCATGATCACCAAAGACAAAATGGGTGCAGAGAGCAGATGGTGTCGGCTATCAAAAGATATAGCATCTGGGGTCCTAAAGGCTGGAAGTTAAACAAGCGGCCATCTAGCAGGAAAGCAACAAAGCCCACATGGAAGAAGCACACCAGCCTGTGTGATCACGAGGTGTCAAAAGATCCATAACAAACAATTATATTGTTACAAACAAGGGGGGTTGGAGTGGAGACCCAAAGCCCACCTGTAGACAACTGGATATGCCACCACAGAGGGTTATTAGGAAGGCATGATTTAACCATGATGCAGTATAGCACCATCATTCCTCTACTTCCTGAATGCTTCCGCCCCCCACAAACATGACCCAGTTCTACCTTACAAATCTGGCTAGACCGGAGAACACAGATTGGTACAGATAAAATCTCTTGGCACATGGAATTCAGGATATCTAAACCCCTCAGGAATAGTATGGGAGTAGCGATATCATGAAGGTAGGGGGATGGCTGGGGAAGGGGAGGGGGAGATAGGGGGAACCCATCACAAGGTTGGATAGCCTCACCATCAAAGGGGGTAAATAACAGAAATGTGGGTGAAGGGAGACAGAGGACAGTGTAAGATACAAAATAATAATAATAATAGTTAATTGATCAAGGATTCATGATGGTGGGAGGGGGGAGGAGGAGTTTATACCAAGGCTCAAGTAGAAAACCTTTTGGAAGTGATGATGGCAACATATGTACAAATATGCTTGATACAATTTACGTATGGAATATTATAAGAACTGTAAGAGCCCCCAGTAAAATGGATTAAAAAAAACCAAAAGAAGATGCAGTCTTTAGCATGGATTAAAACTCAATATAAGGAAAAGCAAAATTCTTTTAACTGGACCAAAAGGTAACATGATGATAGATGGAGAAAAGATAAACATTTTCAAGAGTTTCATCTGGCGTGGGTCTAAGATCAATGCTCATCGAAGCAGCGGTCGACCAATACACTGCACTGGGCCGATCTGCTGCTGAAGACGTTTTTAAAGTATTGAAAAGCCGAATATTCCTTGGAAGTAAGGATGGGGAAATTTCTTCTCACCTACTTCGGATATGTTCTCAGGAGAGACCAGTCCCTGGAAAGGACATGTGCTTGGTAAAGTAGAGGGAGAGTGACAAAGAGGAAGCTCCTCATCTGGAAGGACGGACACAGTGGCGATCACGGACTCAGAGAGAGCAGCAGTTGTGGGGATGGAGCAGGATGGGGGCTTCGCGCGGTTGGACACAGGGTCACTATGAGTTGGACGGCACCCAGCGGCACTTAGCAGCAGGTTTTACATTTCGCTCTCTCTCTTTTCTCTTTTTAAAGAATGGTAACTTGTTCATCCAGAGGCCTGTTGGAGCCCCCTGGACAAGGGGGTAAGAAATTAGCATATAATTGGAACCTTTCCCGTAAAAGATCATGTACTGCTCTGCCTTTGAGGACACAGTCATGTGTCATCTTGTGGGCTTCTGCCAAACATTTGACAAATCATATCTTTTGTGCTGTTGTTAGTTTACCTTATTTTTAACGTAAGGGGAATTGGATGAGCGTTTTTTGTATATCTTTTGTTGCAGCTCAGTGATTGTAATCCTACAATGTAACCCTGTGTTTCCTGCTTCCGCTCCTCCTCCTCCTCCCTTATGAACTTTGCCGCCCCCTCCCCCCCAGGTCTTTTTGATTATTCTAAAGTAGCTGTCCTTTGTAGGGCGCTCATACCCCTTAGGGGACACAAATCAAGCCCCCCAAGGAGGATGGCCAGACCTGAAGGGTGGTAGTCTTAGGGCCATTCTCTACCCACGGGTCTCCCAGTCTTTTTCATGATTTTGAGTTGTTCCATATTGTTCTTCCATTCTATCCAGGACCTTCTAATGTGGTTCCTTTCAGAAAAGTTAGAAGTGGTACCTGGACATCACATAGTTCTTTTGGTCTCGGGGTTGTGATGGTGATAGTCTTGTGGTTCAATTGTCACTGAAATAATTGTTTCCATGCATTTTTGATTGTCCTCACTTTGCTTTCTTTTAAAAAATAAATTATTATTATTTATACCTTGCTTTCTTCTGGAGGGGGAAGGAGCAATAGTTACACCTTAGATGACAGCTCACAAACTTGTAAGAGCCTAATCTCTACACACCAAAATAGGATGTACTACATTGTCATGGTGGGTTATGTTGTGCCAGTTGAACTTGGCATTCCAGAAGACCATGCTCCTGAGCCCCCTGGTCCCATAACTCCCATAAAGTTTTCATAACTTTACTCTTGGTATGCTCTACCACGTTCATGGGTAAATTTTCAGCAAAGTTAAATATGCATGTAGAAATAGTCTCTGTCAACTTATGTATATTTGTGGGCACGCTATCTCCCTCCGTCATTAGTTCAGAGTGCTTGTCTATCCATGAACCCCCTCATAGGTCACCATTATTTTAGGAAGTGCTTGTATGTTGCTGTTAAGTTTAATAAATGAAACATTGTCTTTTCCTTAAAAAATGAAATACATGTTACCAATCTCATCAATTTTCCTTCACGCACGCTGAGATTACGAGAGGACGTTAAATGTAAATGGCCCTAAGATTACCTGTGCTTTCCCAAGTGACCTTCCCAAAGATTCTTTCATCCAAATATAACTTTGTCTGTGACCCTGGCGAAGCGACTCAGGTGTGGAGCTGGTCCTGAGGGGAGAAGAGTGCTGGAGATTGAGTCCAATCACATGGCCAACGATTCAAACCCCCTCACGCCTCCACAATAGAACTCAGTAGAAACTCTGGACACGGAAGCGTGCATGAGCTTCCTGGTCGGTGATCGACACCGATGAGCTGAGAAAAGAGAGTGGGACTCACCCAGACCTTGTTCTATCCATTTCCTTTTTAATGCTGGTTCTTGTTTGTAGCTTTTAAAAGAAAACTGTCACAGTAAGCATATTGTGAGATGGACTGACAGTGGCTCAAACACAACATGCTATCGGCGAGGAGGGCGCAGAAACAGCCGGGTTTCTTGTGTTGTGCACAGGCTCCCTATAAGTTAGACCCAACTTGATGGTACCTCACAACAACTTTGCACCAGATTTTTGTGAATCATTCCAATGGATTACCAAATCGGAGGAGGATAGTTGGAAAACTAGAATTTGTAGCTACTTGGTCAGGTGTATTACATGATGTCCCAGGGACCCACAAACTGGCAGCTGATGTCTGAGGGCTTTGGCAGAATTGCCAGCCTGGAGGATTGTGCCCCGACTCCAGGTGCTTAGGGTTAGAAGAAGAAAACTGCATGATAGTGAGTGTCAAAAAAAGATAAAACTAAGTTGTCCCCATCCTAATCTTCAGACACGGAACATAACTTTACCTCTGCAAAGGGACTTTGCAGATGTAAACTTGATGTGCGAAGACATCTAGTTGGCCCCACCTTACGGCACCCCTGTGAGGGACAGAAGAAAACCCTACCTGCTCCCTGACCATCTTACGATTGTGTTGTGTCTGAGTCCATGGTAGCAGCCATGGCCAGTTCATCTTGTTGTGGTTTTTCATCTCTTCTGCTGACCTTCAACTTTACCAATGAGGTTCCTTCCCCAGGGGCTGGTTGCTTTTGACAGCATGTCCAAAGTATGTGGGGCACCTTTGCTTCCAAGGATCATCCAAGACAGACTTGTTTTTCTGCAGTCCGTAGTACTTTCAATATCTGTTGACAACCCCACCATTCAAATGTGTCAATTGTTCTATAGTCTTCCTTATTCATTGTTCCACTTTCACATGCCTATGAGGTGATTGAAAATGCCATGGCTTACACCAGGTGCACATTAGTGATCAAGGTGACACCTTTGCTCTGTCACACTTCAAAGAGGTCTGGTGCAGTATCTTTCCCAAGGCAACATGCCCTTTGCTTTCTTGACTGCCCGTTTAGATGTGCACTGATCTGAGGACAGTGAAATCCTTGACAACTTCCAAATATCACAGTGTTGTCTGTTGGTCCAGTTGAGAAGTTTTGGGTTTTTTTTTTTATCACTGAGTTGTAATTCATACCAAAGGCTTTGATTTTCATTAGCAACTTTTTCATCTTTGATTTTAATTAGCAAGTGCTTCAAGTCCTTCTCCCTCTCAGCATATCTGCATATCACAGGTTGTTAATAAGTCTTCCTCCAATCTTGATGCTATGTCCTTCTAATGAAGTCCAGCTTCTTGGATTATTTGATCGGCATATCGATTGACTAGTACGGTGACAGGATTGAACCCTAACATAAACCTTTTCTTATTTTAAGTCCCTGCGTGTCCCTTTGTTCTACTGTAACAATGGCCTCTTGGTCTAAGTGCAGGTTCCACATTTACTGTAGCACAATGAAGTGTTTTGGAATTCCCATTCTTCTCAACGTCACCCATAATTTGTTATGATCCACAAATGGAATGCCTTTGTACAAGCCAACATCTTTCTAGTCTTCTCTACTTTTAGCTAAGATCCATCTAAAGTCGGCAGTGATATCTCTCATTTCACATCCAGTTCTGAATCTGGCTTGAATTTCGGCAACTCCCTATTGGTGTACTACTGTAGCCATTTAAAAATTATCTTCAACAAAATGTTACTTGCGTGTGATATTGTTGGGTAGTTTCTACATTCTGTTGGGTCGTCTTTTTTTGGAATGCGCACAAATATGGCTCTCTTTCAGTCAGTTGCCCAGTTAGCTGTCTTCCAAATTTTTCGGCACAGACTAGGGAGTACCTCCAGCGCTGTGTGTCAGCTTGTTGAAACATTTCAATTGGCCGCTTTTTATTCCGTAAATTCTTGGGATTTCGTGTTTGACTAGTGTCTTCCATGCAGCGTGGGCCTCTTCCTTCAACACCGTTGGTTCTGGGCCACCTGCTACCTCTTCAAAGGGTCGAACCTCAGCCACTCGTTTTTGATTCAGCGACTCTTTGTATTCGCCATCTTCCTTTGAGGATTCCTGTCTCAGTCAATAATTTTCCCATCGAACCATTCGACGTTGCAACTAAAGGCTTGATGTTTCTCTCGACTCTTTCAGCTTGAGATAGGCTGTCTGCGTTCTTCCCTTTTGGCGTTCTGACCCCAGGCCGTTGCAAAGGTTAGTACGTCTTCTTCTGTCTTCTCAAGCTGCTCTTAGAGCGCTCCTGTTCAGCTCGTTCATTTCACCATTTCTGCCATTAGCTTTAGCTGCTCTGTGCTCAGTAATGGTCCAGAGTGTCTTTGGGCAGTTACTTTGGTCTTTTCTTTCTTTCTGGTCTTTGAAAGCAACTTTTTGCTTTCTTTATGCATGAGACTTTTGGTTCCACACGTCATCAGGTCTTCTGCTAGTAGTGTTCAATGACTCAAGTCTATTCCTGCGATGTTCTTTAAATCCAGGCAGTACATTCTGAAAGTCATGTTTGGCTCTTGCAGACTTGTTTTCATTTTCTTCAACATCAACCTGAACTTGCATGTGAGCAACTGACGGCCCGTTCCATAGTCTGCATGGGCCTTGTTTGGATGATCTTGAGCTTTCCCATCATCTCTTCCCACAGATGTCAATTTGACCCCTGTGTATTTCATCTGACGAGGTTCAGTTGTTGCCGGGGGTGGGGTGGGGGTGGGGGAGTGGGTGTATTTGCAATGAATAATTCTCTAATGATCTCCACTTCCATTTTATTACCTGCCATCTGACCTGCCAACTTGGATTTATTTACCTTTGCAGCCATAAGCCTGACCTCTGCTGACCTTGGATACACGCACCTCTACAGCCATCAGCCAGTGTGGTCCATCAGCCCAGGAAGCGGCTCAAGGCAAGGTAAACCTCAAGCCTAACATCTGACCTGAAAACTTGGAACCTGCCTGGGAGTAGCCACATCTACAACTTTTTGAGCCATCTCCTTGATAAAAATTTCTCTCTCTCTCTCTCTCTCTCTCTCTCTCACACACACACACACACACACACACACACACACACCCTTCTTACCGCCTAATATATACATATATGTGTATATTCACATATATATGGACAGAAGATATGCATACACAAATATACACATGTGTATACATATATGTAAATGTCTTGGAAACCCAAAGGGACAGGCTTATTGTCTTACAGAATCTCTATGAGTCAGAATTGACTTGATGGCAGTGAGTTGCTTTGATAAATATATAAACTTCAGTCATTTTATTTTCCTAGAGAATTCAGCCTAACACAGTTCTGTATTATAATAATTATAATAAAACTCTGTGGGTGAATATTGTTGGTGAGAATGCTCAGTTATTCCCAAAGGTTATTATATTATATTTGGTTCCCCTTATAGAGCCCTAATGGTGCTGTCAGGTAAAGGTTGGCAATTCAAAACCAACAGTTGTCCTGCTTGGGAAATATGAGGATATCTTCTCCCTTAAAAATGTAGTCTTGGCTTTGGACCTCTACTCAAGTACTCCCTCGATACAAGAACATTTTGTTCTATTAAGCTGGCATTCCATGAGGCTCATCTTCTCAACATGATCGCTGAAGACAAAGCAAGTGCATAAGCAAATGTGGTGGAGAAAGCTGATGGTGTGTGGCTATCAAAAGCTATGTCATCTGGGGTCTTAAAGGCTTGAAGGTAAACAAGCGGCCATCTAGCTCAGAGTCAACAAAGCTCACATGGAAGAAATCCACCAGCCTTTGTGAGCACAAGGTGTTTGAAGGGATCAGGTATTAGGCATCAAAGATCATATCATTGTGAATGAGGGGAGTGAAGAGTGGAGACCCAAAACCCATCTATAGGCAACAGGACATCTGCTTACAGAAGGGTCATGGAGAGGAGATGAGCCATTCAGGGTGCAGTGTAGCAATGATGAAACATACAACTTTCCTCTAGTTCCTAAGTGCTTCCTTCCCCAATTCTACCTTACAAATCCGGCTAGACCAGAGCATGTATTCTGGTACAGATAAGAGCTGGAAACACAGGGAATCCAGGACAGATAAACCTCTCAGGGCCAATAATGAGAGTAGCGATACCAGGAGGGTAAGGAGAAGGTGGGGGAGAAAGGGGTAACCAATCACAATGATCTACATATAACCCCTTTCCTGTGGGATGGAAAAGTGGGTGAAGGGAGGCGTTGGACAGTATAAGATATGAACAAATAATAATTTATAATTATCAAGGGTTCATGGGGCAAAATGAACTGATACCAAGGGCACAAGTAGAAAGAAAATGTTTTGAGAATGTTGATGGCAACAAATGTACAAATGTGCTTGACACAATGGATGTATGTATGGATTATGATAAGAGTTGTATGAGCCTCCAATAAAATGATTTTAAAAAGATTCAGTCTTGGAAACTGTGTGATGCACTGAGTCTAAATTGACTCGATGACAGTGGTTTGGTTTTGTTTTCAGGCTTTTTACCCGTTAGTTTTCTGGGTAGGTGTAAGACCTCTGATGCATACTTTGGGAGAGAAAGTGTTTGCCAAGAACTGGCTTGGTGACATGAACAGAAGTCCCGCATGACTGTGGCTTTGGAAAGCCTTGTGGTGATATCATCGCTACAGCCTGCTGGTTTTATTTTTTTCAAAAAGTGGACCCTAGGAGGTGGATGAATTTACACCTTTGCTGAAAACTGGTCTTGGTGGGCTGTTTGCAGGAGATGGAGGATGCGAGGTGGAGGGTATCCAGTGCTAGCTCATGGTACCATTGTGACACTGGTGAGAATTAACACCTGTTAGAGGGAAAGAAGACAAGGTCATAGCTTCTACGGAGTGGCTGCTTCGTACACGTGGGGCCACTCATGCCTTTGGCATTTGCACTGTGAGCTTTGGCTCTGTACGAGTGCCCTTGAGGTCCCCGAGTTGACCACGGCTAGTACTTGGGAGATGGAGCTCAGTTGACAGCACATTAGTTTTCAATGACACAGCCCTCCCTTGCCATCTGGAAGGCCTTGCTTCATCTTCCCAGAGAAAAGATGGACTAGTTTCCCAGTGGATCCCTAGAGCTCTGTCCACCAGTTCTAACTCCCAGTGATTGCCGTGATTGACTGACCACTTGTCCCCAAGCAGACACTGTCTTCTTCAACAGTAGCAAGGCACAGATTAGTGTTTTCATTTCATGACTTAAAACACTGTGATTAAGAACTAGAGAAAGGAAGAAACCTTGACTCCTGTTGGGCCTGGCATACAGGTGGGGAAAGGTGGAATGGAAGGTGGAAGTAGCGGTGGGCTTGTAAAGGGACTGGCTAGCTAGAATGAGGTTGACAAGCATTTGGTCAGCTGACCTGGGAATTAAGACTGAGAACTGGGCTGTGGCCCTGGCAAAAGGCTTGACCAGTGTGCTGGGTAGATTTTATGTCAGCTTGAACCTGTGAGACCGTGTAGGGGTGGAGCTGAACCTGTCCATCAAGTTATAGCCTGGTGATGTTTTCTTGGGGTGGGGGGGGGTCTTTCTACAAGAGAGACACTGGGAATTTATCTCTCCTCTTCTGCACTTTCATTCCTCCTACTTGCTCGGATTCGGTGTCTACTTTGGGGCCTGGGGTGGGCAGCCCTAGGTGAGTTCCTGACCCTGGGAGACAACCCTGAAGTTTTGCACCCACCTTGGATCCAGGTGACTGCACTCCCTGGTCTGTCAGCTGCCTGCTTTATGCCTCACTTTTCTACATCATTAGCCTGCAGCTACGGGAGCCGGAAGAAGGCCCCGGTTAGCATCAGACTCCTGGGCTTGAGTTGGACTGGTCTGGGACACCTTCTTGATAAAAAAATAATTACTTCATTCTTATCCCTACAGGGGCATCACAGTTTTGTTTCTCTAGAAAACCCAGCCTAACACAGACAGGATCCTTGCAGCCACCCGCTGAAGCCAGAATGAGAGAGGCCCGAGAGGCCCTGAAAGCAGGTAAGGATGCAGCTAGCAGGTGGAGGGCAGGGTCAAAGGTGGTGGGGTGTCACGGGTGAGAGCATGGGCTTCCCATTCACCTGGACAGACTTCAGTTTAAGTCTTGTTCTGCCAGGGTGATTTTGGGCAATTCCCTCAAACCTTCTGTGTCTTAGTTAAATCACCTCTAAAATGAAGATAATAGGGTATGTTCTGTAGGGGAGTATAAAAATTAGAAATAATGCTTATGAAACACCTCGAACATTATTTCTTCAGCAAGAGTCCATGAATGAATGTGCTCTCAGGGCCCAATCGCTTTTGAATGAAAACTGTATTTTAAATTCTTATCCAGTGCTTTCTAAACTAGGGTCTTTGTGTTTGAGTCTGGGCTGGATATCTTTCTGAACAGGAAGCTGATCAAGAGCTTCAACCTTTAACAAACGCTAGTCTAGCATATCCAGAAAAGAAAAGAAAACCTCCCCAAGCAGCCAGTTGATTCTGACTCACAGAGACCCCTGGAAGGTTTGTGAGGCCCACCTCCTTCAGGAGCAGGCAGCCTCATCTTTCTCCTGAGGAGCTGGTGATTTGAACTGCCGACCTTATGGTCAGCAGGCCAACGCCTAACCCACCATGCCACCAGTGACCTTTGTCGAGAATGTGATAAGCTAAACTACCAAACTCATCGCTGTGGCAGAGTCAACTGAAGAGCAACTAAAAGTGTGGTGTCGTGGCCTACATGTGGGGCTGCTAGTTACAAGGTTGGAGGTTCAAACCCATGAGGGAAGCCCACGAGGCTGTCTGACCCTGTACATACTGACAGTCTCTGAAAGCTACAGGTGCAGGTCTACCTGTCCTACAGCACGACAGTACGTTGGAACTGACTGGATGGCAGTGACCTTTTTCTTGAGCGAGAAACGTGTGAAACAGGGCAGGGCCCAGCGAGGGGGCCCCTGTCAACTGAGTTTGCAATCTTGGGGCTTTCTATCGGAAGACAGGATTGAGCGTCCTGGGCAGGTGTGGTGGGTGTCCCGGGCTCCAAGAGGTACGTCTCGGGGCAGATGCTGGGCTCTGCTGTCACTTCACCGCTGCTGACATCTCAGCTTTCGACCCCTGGGATGTTTTCTCATCTTAGGTTTCGGGCTTTGCTCTCGCTCTGTGACCAGCGGAGATTACAGTGAGATTACACCATTACCTCGGCAAGGTCTTCCAGTTCCGGCGACTTCATTCCCAGCTCGTTTAGAGCTGCCCTGGGCTCTCTCGTGAGCTCGCCATCCGTCTTCGGCGTCTCTTCCCTCTGAGCCCTCTGCGCTCTGCCGTCCCTGTCTTGGAGGTTCTCCCAGATGGCCAGGAAAGGAACAAAACCACGGCTGGGCCGCTCTGCCTTCCCTCTGTCGTCTGTTCTACCACGCTCCCCCAGCCACCCACTTCCTTGGCTCCTCCTCCGGACCAAACACAGTTTTACAAGGGTCCCTTAACACACAGATCGGGGTGACGCAAACAGTGAACAGGCTCGGCCGCCTGCCTGAAGGTGAGGGGTGGGAGTCCAGTCAGAAAGGCCTGGCTATCCACTTGTGAGAAACCAGCCTTTGAAACCCCGGTGGAACCGTTCTGGGCCTGCAGGAGGCTGTCGTGAGTCGGGATTAACGGTACCAGGCGGTCTGGGTTCTGTGAGCATTTTCACCGCGGAGGCCAGAGGTGCAGTTCCTTCTTTCCCACTCTTGGCCCTCTTGCTGGAACTTTCCCTGCCCAGACGGCGAGGGGCTTTTAGGTACCTCCCCCATCTTCCCTTGCAGTCTGTAATACCGTGTTCACAGAATTTTATTTTCTAAATATATGAGGGGTTTTCCCCCTTCAATTTCACAGAAAAATAATGATTATTTTAGTCAATGCCATTCAATTGGAGCTGTAGACATTTTGAGAATGTCATTTTCTAGTGCTCGCTACATCTCAAGCCGTATTTCCTTTTAAATGAGCAGAGGCTCTCAAACCTGGCCGCCCCTTAAAAAAGCTGCAGCGATCTTTGAGAAACTCAATGCTCCATGTCACTGGAGACCAACTGAGCATCCCTCAGATACGCCAAAACACAACCTGTGCCACACCTCTGCCACCAAACCAAACTCAGGGCTGTCAAGTGATTCCAATGCACTGTGACCCCAGAGGACAGGGGGAACTGCCCCTGTGGGTTTCTGAGATGGTAGCTCGTTCCAGGAGTGGGGAGCCCTGTCTCCCTCCCACCGAGTGGCTGCTGGTCTCAAATGGCTGGCCTTGCAGTTAGCAGCAGTGTGACCACTCTGCCACCCGGGCTCCCTCTCCCCGGCATGGGGCCCAGGAATTTGTTTTTCCTTTACGGTGGTTCTAACCCACCCAGCAGTGCCCAGAAGATAGGTCTGGCCCTCTGCCCTTGAGAGGTCACAGCCTGTGGAGCAGCTCCACTCTGCACACACGCCATCACCACCAGACACAATCCACTCATGGCAGCCAACACCTGATGATCATCAAAGGAAAAAAACATGGTTAAAATGGACTGGGTAAAAAAGACCAAAAAATCTTTGCTCATCCAGAGGAAGACATAAGTCACCAACTGGGGAAAATAATATTTGCCATCCATATGCCTGACCGGGGCCTTCTATTTAGAGCATTTTAGCAACTCCTACAGCTCAGTGATTAAAAGACAAACAGCCCAATTAAAACGAAATTGACCAAAAGGTTTAAACAGGAACTTCACAAAGGAAGCTCTGTAGCTAGTCTGCAAACATCTGCAACAGAGTGAAACCATGTCTTTAGTCTTCAGGGAGATGGAAATTAAAGCAAACGCAAAATACCCACTGCAATGGCTAAAGCAAAAGACAGATGGCAGTAAATGTTGGCAAGGACACAGAGCAACCAGCCGTCCCGTTCATTGCTGGTAGGAGTACCGCCTGGTGGGCCAATCAGAGGGAAGACATGCATACACGAGGGCTGCTGGCCTTGTTATCTCATCTGGATGTAAAAAGTCTGATATATTTGGGAAAGCATCTTTCATTCATTTCATCCAATGAGCATCCTTTTGCTCTTAAAGGTTCTGATTTTGATGCAACTTTACGTGTTCTTATTTAAAGTGAAAGAAGAACACATATAATCGCATCCAGATCAGTACCTTTAGGAGCAAAAAAAAGAAAACAGCATGTTGTCATTGTGGCTGATGCATTGAACCACTGACTGCAAGGCCAGCACTTTGAACCCACAGTAGCTCTGCAGGAGAAAGACGAGGTTGCCCGCGTCCATAAAGACTTGTTTTAGAAACCCAGTCCTATAGGGCCGCTGTGAGTCTAAGCCAACTTGATGGCGGTAGGTTTTAAAGGGAAGTTCTTGCCCCTTCTTGCTGGTTATGCTTCTTTTGTATAAAACGTAATTTTTAAAATTGCCACTTGCCCTCTGAATTGTCTTCCATGGAGATCCAGGTTTCCTTTGGGAACTGTGTTTACTGTGGTGTACCTGTATCTTCAGGTTACTTATTACCTGTGTCCTGTGCCTGGTTGTAATTTCCTTTTTGTGGGCAAGGGTGAGATCTAATTTGGGTTCTCTTTGGAAGATTCTGCATCAAACACCTGTGAGCAAATACAAGACTAGACCAGCTACTCAGCATCCTTAACTAACCAGAAAGCAGCTAATCGCTAAAGAGTAACCAACAAAGAGGCTGTGACTACATAGAAGATGCCACAAAATCCATGTACTTTACTCAGAGGTGAGTCTCTTGGGCCTGAGACACAGCTTAAACCAATCTTTGTGCTTCCCCCCTCCACCCCCACTATCACGATCCCAATTCTACCTTACAAATCCAACTAGACCAGAGAATGTACACTGGTACAGATAAAAACTGGAAACACAGGGAATCCAGGACAGATAAACCTCTCGGTACCAATAATGAGAGTAGCAATACCAGGAGGGGAAGAGGAAGGTGGGGGAGAAAAGGGGAACCAATCACAATGATCTACATATAACCCCGTCCCTGGGGGACAGACAACAGAAAAGTGGGTGAAGGGAGACATTAGACAGTGTAAGACATGAAGAAAATTATAAATTATCAAGGGTTTGTGCGGGAGGGAGGGTGGGAGAGGGAGGGGGAAAATGAGGAGCTGATACCAAGGGCTCAAGTAGAAAGAAAATGTTTTGAGAACGATGATGGCAATAAATGCACAAATGTGCTCGACACAATGGATGTATGTATAGATTGTGGTACGAGTTGTACGAGCCCCCAGTAAAATGATTTTAAAAACCCACAACAATCTTTAAGACCTGGTTAGACTCACAGAATGCGTTAGAATACAGAACAGAGGAGTCACTTGTGGTCAGGAACATCGATAGCTGTGAAAAGCGAGAAGACAACAGGAGATGAGAGGACTTAAACAGAAGCCCAAGAGACCAGTGGCCCTTTGGTTCAGGAGCACACGTGTAAAAGGACGCTCCGTCATCTCTCTAGGCATGACCACATTCAAGGGCAACACACACTGTCACGTATGACAAACTCCTTTAGTCATCATGAAAAGGCTACATGTTCCGTGCACTCTTTCCTTAAGGAGTCAAAGATGTGCATGATGTGGTTAGGAAACGTTCCTATCAAATTGGGTGGAAATAAAAGTTTTGACAGTTCACCTGAGCAAGCTTCAGCATCTCAGGGGAGGATTCTCCTGGCAGTGTGGTGGTGAGGAGACCCTCACAGCTGGGACAGCAGCGGCTGAACCGAGCACGCCTCCTCTCCTCCAGCACCAGCCCTCACCCCATCCCCCGTCCTGGACCCCGTATAGGGAAGTACCTTTGAAAACACGCGAGGCACAGTGTTCTCCTCACCGTCACCGCAGCTGTTCACGCGTGGCCCCCGGGCATCTGGCCTGGCATTTGCAGGCTTACTGAGCGCCTGCTGCGCTTCTCCCTGGCAGCCTCTGCAATCAACCCTCTTCTGTCTTCAACTGCCTCCAACTCCACGAGCTTCTGGCCCTCTGGGTAGGCTCTCCTCGCTCTCCAGTCCCCTCCGAGACCCAGCCATCCGTCCGTGGATCTGAAACAGAAGAGGCGTGTGCAGAATCTTGGCGGATAAGGTGGTAAAGATGCTTGGCGCTGCTTTTAGAACAGCCCAGTGGAGCGGGCAGACGCAGCGAGGTCGTGGCTGACTGCTGTTGAAGGTGGGCCGTGTTCGTGTTAGTCATGGGAAAGCATCTTAGTTTGTGTAGTCTAGACAATGTTCCCTGATAAGGTTAAAAAGATGTGTGATCCTGTAGAGCACATTTGAAAGTCTTTTTAAAAATCATTTTTACATGCATCTTAATGTTACCATGAGCCGGAGACCACCCAGAATAGTTTCTTCCACAACAGCTTCCAGGAACAAACTCTATGGAAATTTTAATGTAGAGGACAAGCACCTCTATTTACCCCTTTTGTTCCCCAATAAGCTTTAGGGTCTAGACCAGTGGTTCTCCACCTTCCTAATGCCGTGACCCTTTCATACTGGTCCTCATGTTGTGGTGACACCCCCCACCCCCGGCCATAAAATTACTTTCGTTGCTACTTCATCTCTGTCCTTTTGCTCCTGTTAGGAATTGGGCGACCCCTGTGAAAGGTTGAGAATGCTGGTCTAGACTCTTCAGAGTAGCTGTAAAGGGTCCACATGAAGTAGAACTCCATGCACATGAAGTTGAATGCCAGGGACAGAAGCCAAGGTCACACCCAGCCCCATCAGTACAATCCAACTCCACAGCTGTGAGAGTGGAGAGATCAAATTTGAGCCCTCATGTGCTATGCATTTTGGGATGTAAGTCTTTAGGAACTTGACTCTTTTTATTGGGAAATGAATGTGCTTTCACACAAAAGATGTGCACATAGTGCATTCTATTTTGCAAACCAATCATTTCCCTTGCGTACGAGTGTTCTATGAGCCCTGTGCGTACCATTCGGTGGGTCTGTTAGACGTGGGAAAATGCAAGTCTTTCTTTCTCTTGATTAGTTCAGCCTCCTTTCATTTTCCTTTGCCCTTCCATCTCTCTCCATCCCTGATCTTTTATGAAACCATCACGGTCACATTAAAAACTCACAGCATGTTTATGCCAGAGCTTCATGGGGTTGTAAAAGATTCATAGAGCTACAGGTGTGGAAGAAGGAGATCTATAAATTAATTAGAGTAATTTTGATTATCATAATTGAGGAGTCTGGCTCGCGGCCAAAATCCTATGTGATCTTTCAGGCCTGACAAACAATTACAAGCTCCCTTGGGAGGAGGCCGCCCTCCCTCATCAGACTTGGTGCACTTTGCAGTCTCTGGAGGGAGTTGTACTCACCAATGCATGCCACTAGGGCGGCCAGCCACAGTCACACAGAACCCAGGAACCCCTATGCAGAGCCTTTTTCCTCAAGGGACCTCGGTTTACACATTTTTCTCTATTGTGATCAATCACTTTCCACCCCTAGGAATCCTCTCTCTCGCCTGCCCAGTCCCCCAGGTCCACATTAAGACAGGCCCTCTTGCTCAGGGTTCTTGGCAATCAGATTGTCCCCTCTCCTGTGCAGCACTGCCATCTAATGACCCCTTGCAGGGGGACGGTCCACGGGAGGAAATGGAGCGCTCAGCAGCTGGTGCTCATTTGTGCCTTTTGCATGAGAAGGAAATAAAGTCTTGAACTACTTTCAGATTGGCTTCTCTTAGTTGTCCACCTGAATATCCAGCAGCTTGATTATAATTTTAAAAGTATATTTTGTTATGGAAATGCGTTTGTCTGGGTTAACTAGAGAAACAAATACATAGACACTCGTGTAGAAAAAAGAGCTCACATGTTTGATACCAATCTATAATGTCCTCTTCAGACTCACGAAACACATGCAATGATGCCAGATGCAGGAAGATCACAGGCCAGTGGGTGGAGAGTCTTGTGGATCCAATGGCGGTGGAAGCATCTGAGCGCTGGTGTGAGTCTCCACGTGGCTCCTCCAGCTCTGGGCTCTGGCTGCATCAGCGTAGCTCCATCAGGCTCATTGTAATGTCTTGCAGGGAGAGAGTGCATCTGGCCTCCTGTGAGCAATTTATCTCTGTTGAGCCTCCAAATTAGATCATTAAGCTGCGACCTGATTGCCAGGCCAGATTCCACCCCTTCACAAGTTGACACAAGTATGTAACTGCCACAGGAAATTTTCAAGAATATACACACGTGTATGACTAATACAATGAGCTCTTCCTATCACTCAGCTCTAATACATGCCCATACTTGCTTGGTCCATCACATTTTTAAAAGATACAATTTTATTAATTTTGTGGTTGAGAATATGCACAATACATGCCCCAGCTCAGCAGTTTCTGCATGTACCATTTAGCGGTGCTGGTTTACTTTCTTCCAGCTGTACAGCCGCTCTCCCTCTTTTTCTGAGTTGTCCCTCCCCCGTTAACATCAGTCCACAGGTGTCCGCTAGGGTTCCTAACTAATCTTTTGAGTGGCTGTTGTCAGTTTGATCCATGCGGAATTTTAAAAAGAGCATCTGGTTTTAAGAAGACTTACGAGGGATATATTTGGTTTAAGGACTAGGGATTATCTCAGGGCAATCATTTTAGAGGTTCATTCAACCTTCTTGGCTTCAGGAAGTATGGGGTTCAAGGCAGTTTGAAATTCTGTTCTGTATCCCTTCCCGCTTTTGATCAGAATTCCTCTACGAATCATGTTCAGTAACGGTGCCCATCAGTTTTATTAGTTGCCGACCACCCCCCCCCCCACACACACACACCATCCCAATCCTTCTTCCCATCTCATTCTGGATTATTTTAAAACAAATCCACAAATCATATTGTTTCATCTGCAGACACGCCCGTCAGGATCTCTAAGAATAAGAACTCTCTTTTACTCTCTCCTCTCTCTTGTGATAGTCACTACCACCTTCACACCTCCAACAATAACAGGGATTTCACCATGGTCTAAGATCCGTGGCCTGTGCTCCAATTTGTCAGGTTACCTCCCAATTTCCTTCTGCGGTTGGTTTCTTTGAACCAGGATCCAAACACGACCCACTTGTTGCACACAGTTGATTCTCTTATCTTTTATAATTTAGACACTTCCCCCTCCCCTGCTGCCCCATTCTCTCCCTTGCTATTCATTTATTGGAGGACCTATTTCCCATAATTTCTAGTCCTCCTAGTAGTTTAAGGGAAATTTGCATCCTTATGTTTGTCTTCTGGATTTAGCTGATTTCCTCCTCAGAGTATAACTTGTTCCTCTATTATCTATAATTCCTGTAAACCGGCAGTTATACCAACAAGAGGATTATTAGTAGCAGTCATCTTCTTAGTAGCATGGAGTCCTTCAGTTCTAAGACCAACCACCTCCACGCACGGCATTTCCTCGCCGTGAATAAGGCAGGGTCCAGAACGCTTCCGAGGCAAACAAAGAAGGGCAACTGTTGGCGTGGAGTCATGTCTCACCTCCGTCTACTTCACAAAAGCTTCTGGCCAGAATCCATTCTGAACCCCGGAAGCCTGATAGCTGGCACGGAATGGGTGTCCCCTCTGGGTGTGGGAATGAATGTGGCTGGGTGCAGCCAACACAGATTTCAGTGGACAGACAAGACCTGAGTTCTGACGTGATCTGTGAAAAACATGCCTTTACTATTTACTATGTTATATTGTTGCTGGGTGCGATCCAGTTGGTGCCGACTCAGTGACAGAGGAGAACTGCCCCACTGGGGTTTCTTGGATATAATCTCATGGGAGGCAAATCACCAGGTCTTTCCCCATAAAAGTAGCTGGTGGGGTTGAATCACCAAACTTTCAGGTAGCAGCATCATGGTCTTTGTATCACCAGGGCTCCTTCCGGTCCTTCTAAGCCCAAGGCCATCCAGTTGATTTGGGCTCGTAGTCACCCGCAGGGGATTCCTGAGACTGTACATTTTAATGGGAGCAAACAGCCTCATCTTTCTTCCTTGGGGCAGTTGGTGGGTTTGAACTGCAAACCTTGCATTAGTAGCCCAATGCCTAAACCATGACATCACCAGGACTCCTTTAGATTCCTTATATGGAAAAACAAAACCCACTCACTGCCATCAAGGTGCGTCTGATGCATAGTGACCCTATAGGATGGGATAGAACTGCCCTGTGGCTTTCCAGACTAACCCTCTACGGGAGCAGAAAACCTTTTCCCAGAGGAGCCCCTGGTGGTTTCAAACCGCTGACCTTGCGGTTAGCAGCCCAATGTGTAACCACTACACCACCATGCTTCTTCAGATTCCTGTCAGTAAGGATCATTCTCTCTCATCAGACTGCTGAGATGCACCTGTCATTAGAATGTAGTCAATTATTGATTCTATTCTAAGGTACATTAAAAATAGGAATGACCTACACTTATTCAAAAGACTACCACAATCTGTTTGCATCCAAATGCGGCATCCATTAACTTCTTCCTATCATAAAGCAGGCTTTCCAGTCAACCTCAAGGGAAACAGACAGGCAGAAAGGGGAAAGGGCATGGGAACAGCAATCACCACTCTCCTCCCTCCCTCCTTCTTACTCAGAAAATATAGGAAATTCTTCCCAAAGAAAGTATGACCCATTTCAGCCTAATGATTTGCTATTCTCTGGACGGTGCTGGCTCGAGAATGCATCTCTTACCAAAAGATGAGTTCAGAGTAAATGACTTAGAAACATATGGACGAAATTTCCCTTAAGCTACCCGGGGGATTAGAAATTAAGGGAAAGAGTGCTTGGCAAAATGCACTTGGGGTTTTGCCAAACCTAAACCAACTGAGAAATAGTTAAGACACAGGCAGATCCCAAATGCTGCCAAGTTTACCCATCTTAGCGAAGCAGGGATTTAGAATTAGAGCCGCTCAGGAAAGCACTGCCACGCGGGTGGCAAAGGACAAACAAGCCCGTGTCCGCAGGGCCTTCAGGTACCTGCTGTGGCCCGGACAGGGCCCTTACAAGGCACAGGATCCTCTCCATCCTCAGGGCCAGGTCTGGCCTGCGGGGCTCATCTTCCCCCCAAGCTCCTGCCACACTCCCCACGCTAGTTCTGCTTGCAGGCCAGCCAGGGTGCTTCTGATGGTGCATTCATGGACGTGGGAGGACAGATCCTGATGCGCACTTGAATTACAGAGGGAGCAGTAATGGGAAGATGTGACAATCTGATCGACGTAGACTTTTTTCCGCTCCATTGTCTCTTGCCTTTTGTCGGCCTTCCACATTTCTCTGGCTCCTACGGGCTTTTTCCCGAGAAAATGAAGTCTTTGGACTAGTGGTTCACACCGTGCTTCCTGGATTCTTTTGAGGCCTGGTCAGGTCCAGCGGGAGAGGGGGAGGGGCAGTGAGAAGGCTTTATGAAAAAGGAGAGGGGTTAAGCATGCAGTTTTCAATGAGCCAAAGGGTCTGAGGTTAAACTATTGGAAAAGCATGAGACTGGCTGTGGAAGTTACATAATCTGGTGCCCACTTGAGATTACTGAGAGTGAAGGGGTGGAGGTTAGCCTGTCAATCAGGTCACAGTCTGATGATGCCTCATTTGGAGGCGCTAAGGAGATAAATAGCTCGCTGGAGGCGGGACACACACACTCTCTGCTTTGTCACCCTGAGAGATTCCTGTGGACAAGCCATATGGAGCTACACTGATAGAGCCAGAGCCCTGGAACTGGAGGAGTCACGTGGAGACCCACGCCAGGGCTGAGATGCTTCCATCACAACTGGATCCCCAAGACTTCCCACCCACTGGCCTGTGATCTTCCTGCATTCAGCATCATTGCATGTGTTGCGTGAGTCTGAAGAGGAACTTATAGATTTGTATCAGACATATGGGCTAATATAAAACTGATGGACTTGATCTGGACAGGACTGGGATGTTTCCTCAATATTCGATTGCTCTTGTATATAAAGCTCTTTCTTTTATACACATATGTGTCTCCCTGGCTTTGTTTCTCTAGTCTACCCAGACTATCACACAGTCCAAAGTCTCAGGCTCCTTCTAACCCAACAGTGCTGGTGCTGTTGGCATCTCACATTTCAGTCTCCATTCACTAAACCATAAGGCACCAACTCACCACTCACCTCACTGCCATCGAGTCAATGGCCACTCAGAGTGACCCTGTAGGACAGGGCAGAACTGCCCGAGAGTTTCTGAGACTGCAACTGTTTACAGAAGTAGAATGCAGGTCTTTCTCATGCAGATGGTTTCCAACTGCTGACCTTGCAGTTAGCAGCCCAATTCATGACCGCTATGCCACCAGAGTTCCTTAAGATAGCACCAAAGATGGAAACAGATTTTCTCTTCAGCTTCCATTAGCCTGCTCCTGGGTGCCAGGCACTGTGCTGACCACTAGCAGGGAGCCAACACACATAGTGCCTGCTCTCACAGAGCTGACACACTGGCTAGAGAGACTGTCATTCCACAACATAAGTACAGTCAATCCTCATTATTCACAGGTTCCACCCAAACCTCCATTTGCCACGCTTCTGCAGTCAACTTGTGAAGGTGGGGAGTGGTGACAATTTCGAGTTTGCAGCTTGACCCAGGAGACCTTCTGTTTTCCAGTTTCAAGCACATCTCTGCTTTGTGGTCTATTTAATGTCATGCTTTTCGTGAACATATTAATGTTCACCTTTTATATTTTGCTGATGAATCATTTAAAAAAAAATTGTTTCCCAGGTGTCACGTGGAAGTGCTGTCTAATGTTCCTAAGCACAAGAAGGTCTGGGTGCAACCAAGCGGCCATATAGCTCGGAAGCAACAAAGCCCACAGAGAAGAAGCACACAGCCTAAGTGAATACAAGGTGTTCAACGGACCAGGGAGCAGACACCAAGGAACAAAAACCATCTTGTGTGATCACCTTCCTCACATAAATGCTGAAAACGAATGTGTGCATAAGCAAGTGTGGTGAAAAAGGCAGATGGTGCCCGGCTATTGAGAGATATAGCGTCTGGGGACGTAAAGGCTTGAAAGTAAACAAGCGGCCATCTAGCCCAGAAGCAACAAAGCCCACATGGAAGCAGCACACCAACATGTGTGATCATGAAGGACCTAGGGGACCAGGTTTCAAACAACAAAGGCAGGGGAAAAATTCACATCATGGTGAATGAGGGGAATGCGTGATGGGGACCCAATGCCCATCTGTAGACAGCTGGACATGCCTTGCAGAGGGGTAGTGGGGAGGAGATGAGTCACTCAGGGTTCAGTGTAGCAACAATGAAACTCAAAACCTTCCTCTAGTTCTTGAACACCCCCCCCCCCCCGCAATTATCATGACCCCAATTCTACCTTGCGGACCTTGTTAGACCAGAGGATGCATAGCAGTGCGGTAGGTATCTGGAAGCACAGGGAATCTAGGATGGATGAACCCCTCAGGACGAGCGGTGAGAGTGGCGACATCGGGAGGGAAGGCGTGTAGAAAGGGAGAACGGATCTCAGGGATCTACATGTAACCTCCTCTCTGGGGGATGGGCAACAGGAAGGTGGGTGAGGGGAGATGCCAGGCAGTGTAAGATAAGATAAAATAATAATTTATAAATTATTAAGGGTTCATGAGGGGATCAGGGAGGGAGGGGGAGGGAAAAAAAGGAAAATGAGCTGATTCCAGGAACCCAAGTGGAAGGCAAATTTTGAGAATGATGAGGGCAACGAATGTATAAGGGTGCTTTACTCAATTGATGTATGTATGGATTGTGATAAGAGTTGTATGAGCCCCAATAAAATGATTTATTATTTTTTTTAAAGGTCTGGGTGAACCTTGAGAGTGTGTTCGAGAAGCTTCGTTCAGGCAGCAGTTCTAGTCCTATTGACTGTGAGTGCATGTTAATGACTCAGCAGCACGTATTATAGAAAGTGTTTTAAAACAGGAACCAGAATCAAACAAGTTATGTCTCGATTGGCTGATGAAAATGTGACCAGAGGCTCACAGGAATCTAACCTTGTCTGTTTCCTAGAAGCAGTAGCTCAGAATCTGCCAATTCAGTGTTCATAGTGACTTCAAAGAATATGACGTATTGTAAGTAATGAGAATAGCTTAGATCCTAATCAAGAGACATGGGCAACGAAACAAAAGGCTTGAGGCAGAGTAGGCATGGGGTTTGAGAGATGCTGTAGGAGATCTATCTCTTACAGTCTTCCTGTTAGCATCTCCCCACCAGCGGGCTTGGCATGTGGAAACCCGTGTGGTCATTGGGCGAGTGAGGTGTCCTGATTCACAGGGACCCTCTGAGCAACAGAAGGAAACACCGGGTTGGAGTCCATGGTTGCAGTCACCGTGTCAATGCAAGGCCTTCCTCTTGTTCGCTGCCCCTCTGCTTTTCCAAGCATGATGTCCTTCTCCAGGGACTGGTCTCTCCTGACAACATGTCTGAAGCATGTGAGATGAAGTCTCACCATCCTGACTTCTAAGATTAGAATCAATAGACTAGCTAATCACTTTGAAGTCATTGAAGGTTTCCATTAAAAATACATTTTCTCTGAGAGAGGAAGGTCAAAAGCACAGGAATTAGTGGATCCATTCAGCTAGCTAGCTATTATTGCAGAAAGCAAAGTGGATGGAGTTGAGAGGACAGTTGGTGGTTTGGGGTAGGAAGTCTACCGCTTGGTGGGCTAAGGAACAAATCCAGGTCGGTCATTTGAAGGGGGACGAGAGGTTCAGAAAGCAGATGACCCCATGGGCACGTGAGCTATTTATCTCAGGGACTCCTTTACTTTATTTATGTCAGCCTGTATCGAGAGCTACCTGTCATCTCTTTTCCTGGTCCTTCTTGGAGTTTAGAGCACTATCCACAGTGAATGTTAACAGATTAACTGTCTTCATTCAATTGCTACTCCTTTGCCAGTGTCTAGTTTTCCCCCCTTCTTTTTACATTTTTTTGTCGAGAAATTGATTAAGAAACAAAACAACTTCCTGATATAGTTCCAGGCTTCCTGTTCACCAAGTCTGGCTTGTGGTATGCCAAACCTCTTACCTGGAAAGATGTGGGGGTAGGTAGGCAGAGGTTGGACCTATGAGCTTAAAGAGCTAAGACTGCTGTGGGGCACTAGAGGGCAACATTTCCCCAAATCTAAATGCAGCCCAGGCAGGGACCTGAGGACAGGAGGTCAACTCTGCACAGCTGCCAATCCCAGCACCTTCTGTGAAACCCAAGCTCCTGCGGAAAAGAGGCTGATGCCAGACGTGATGGAAGAGGGGGCCTCATTCGTTTCTCTCTCAGGCCCATCGTAAGGGCCGCCATCACCTCCGTTACCCAACCACCACCCCTTGCACCACCACTGCCACCGCCGCCACCACCACCACCTCCACCTCCACCACCACCACCACCACCACCACTACCACCACCACTACTAATTGGGCCACAGACATTTCCATTGTTCTTGTTGGTGCTGAAATGGAATTTTTATTCTGGGAAAAAGAAAGGGATCTAGTCAAAGTTAAATATCTCCCCTTCGCTCTTTTGGGGAGGAACTAAGTTATAAATGCCAAGTCAGGATCGACCCAGTGACAGTGAGCTTTGAGAGGTTAACAGCAAACTACTGCCTGGTAGGGAGACCTAAGAGGACTGCTTTAATGAAGACAAGACTGATCCGTGTTTGACACATTATTTTGGGTGGATAAATAGCTGCTGCTTATCAACTTGAGCCGTGTTTGAAAAGAGTGTGTTTTTCTATGCCAACTGAAAATTTCCTCCTGAGTTTTGTTTGCATGATCCGTTTATTTAGCATACTCTTTCTGCTTAGCAAACACCCCCGCTCCCTAGGCCCTGACCCTTTAATTAGTAACCTGTCACTGTATTTCACTGTTCCTATTGACACACACCCACTAGCAGATGGAGAGTCACAACATATCACTCGACACAGAAACAAACATTTGCTGAACTTCTCCTTTAACCAGGCCGGTCAGATGAATGGTTTCTAGGGGCCAGGACCTGCACGGAGGGGAGCTCCTGTGAGCACCCCAGAATCAAGAGGCTCAGAAAGGCAGGGCTGGCCAGGGGGAGGGGCAGCAGGGAAGAGGGCAGGAGTAAAAGTTGATGGCTGGCCACTTGTTTTAACTGCCTATTTTTTTTCCCTCCCCCTTATGGGCTGTAATCTTTTTTTTTAAAGATAATTTATTTGGGGCTCTGACAACTCATGTTATAATCCAGACATCAATTATATCTGACATATTAGTAAATATATTGCCGAGAGTGGGACATGGGGAGGGAGGGAGGAAGGGGAGCTGATCCCAAGGGGTCCATGCAAAGTCAATGTCTAGAACAGAACGATGGCAATAAACCACCTCTTTTGTGCCTCAAATCCCCAGTGTTCCATAACTGTAATCTGATGGAGGGAGCTGTCTGCATGGGGTCATTCACGTATCCAAGTCAACAAAGCTTGATTAACTTCTAGACGAGGCTGAGCACAGGGCCAGCCTCTGGGGACCAGGCAAGGAGCAGAGACCTGTGTTAATGATGCTGCCTTGCTACTGGTGGAGAAAAAACAAAAAGAACAAGAGGACTAGATATAAGGAAAGTTTGATTTGTGCCAATGAGAGTTTCGCCAAATCAGAACACAGTGACAGGTAACTCTGTGTGTGTGTTGGGGTCAAATGGGTCCTCAAGGCAGGCTGGTCGGAAGAGATGACGTGTGAACAGACAGACCTGAGTGGATCAAGGGGGGTTAGATAAGCTAAACCACCTGTCCGTCACCATGACTGGGAATGGACTTAAGTCAAGATGCCTGATTGACAGCTCGCAGGTCCTCAGGGAGATGAGCATCACTGGAAATGGTTGAGGGAGACAAGGGTGATCCAGTCCTCTAGAGCTTTGCTCTCGGGTTGCCAGGCAAACAAGCCTCTTTGGTCATGCATACAGAGATTTATAAGAGATTTTAAAAAATGAACTGGTGAAATAATTCACACAACCTGTTCAGTAAGCTCAGGGAGGTCTCAGCAGTTTGCTCTGACTGGAGCCCGTGCCACCGGGAGCGTGAGCAGCCCTTGGGACCGAGGCGGTGCCAGACATTTTAGAAGCAGGGTGCCGTTGCCTGACACTAACGCAGGGGCCACCGGGACTGTCACAAGTCAGTGAGGGCATCCTGGACTCTGGAAGGCCAGGGCTCAGGGCCATCTCTGAGGGGCGGTCCTATTGGATCCCTTCACCCTGTTTGTCACCCGTCAGGCCCACTGGAAGCAGATGAGACAGAGTGTGGGGAAGACGATCCCCATGAAGATTCCATTCCTGGAAAACCAAGGAGAAGAAATCTAGACCGGGGCAGGGAAACATCCGTGAGAGGAAGTTCTGACAAAGCCTCAAGCAGCCCAGTGTGGGGTTCTGTGGGCTTGCGCTGGGTCAAAAACGGTCAGCATGCTATCCCCCACCTGGCTCAGGTGGTGGACAGTTGCTGCCCCAGGTCGGGAGCCAGGGGGGCTGGTCTGCTGAGTAGCAAGTCCTGTTTTGAAAGGGGATGTGTGCGCCACATCTCTGTGTACCGCCCTCTTCAGAACAGGGCAGAATGGTACACGTCTATGGCATTTTAGCCCATCTCCATATCTCGAATGCCTTTCCATTCACCTAGAGTCCACTTCCAATCTTCATCCCACTTTCTGACAATTGAAAGCCCGCTCCTGACCTGCACTGTGCTTGCTAACGGGCAGACCCTCAGGGAGTCACTGAACATGGTCCGCAGCAGCACTTGAGGAGGCCGCCTCAGGAGCGTGGCCTCTCGGATAAAGCGTGGCACTTTCCCCTAGCGAGCGCGCCCCTGCCCTTGCAGTCAAGGCTCCAGTGCACCAGCGCGCGCACAGTCTGTGCGCTCTGCCTTGGTAACGTAGGTCATAGACTCCTTAACAGCCCCACGCAGGCCACGCCGACTCTGTGTCGGGGACTTCCTTGACTGGAAGGAGCAGAAGCCTATTGAGTTTGTGGAGAGTCGTGCGACCTCGAGCCAGCTTCAGCTCAGAGCCATGCCCCGCTCGGGTGGCCTAGCCTGGGCTCATCCTGGGCGCAGACCACGAGACCTTTTCTCGGGTGGGGCTGCTGGTGGAGTCACACTGTCACCCTTTCGGTGAGCATCCACATGTTTAACAATTATGCCACCAGGGCTCCTAAGTTTGAGGCACGTGGGGGTTTACTGTCAGAATACACAGTTTGGCTTCACAAACACGTGGAAGCTATTGGAAAAATTTTAATTGTTATGGCTGAAATTGGGGTATTGGGATCTCTAACTTGCCCTGCTTCTCCCTGCTTTTGCCACTTATTCACCGAGAGGCCCCCTGCCCCCCAGTCCTGATTATACGTAACCTTGAAACACACACCATAGCATAGTGTCCATTTATTGTTGATCAATGGCTTGAGAAACAAACCAAAAAAACCAAATCCATTGCCGTACAGTTGATTTCAACTCATAACCTATAGAGTTTCCAAGACTGTACACATCTTTCTCTGGTTAGCAGGCCAACACCTAACCCTCAGTGCCACCAGAGCTCCTTGTGAGACACAAAACAAAACATGAGGAGGAAGTATGACCTGTTCAGCCTTGGCCGTCACTCTTCAATGTGGTGCAAACAATTGGGTCCAAGGATGTGGTTTGAGTCAGATGAGGCTCCTCCTCCCACCAGGGGCTGGAGGCGGACAAGCCCCCGGGAAAGGATGAAGACAGGGAGGCTGTGTCCAGCATCTTTGCACACCTATTTATTGGTAATGTGGGACCTTGCCAGAAATTCCTTATTCTATGCATGCTCCTGTGTGTGTGTGTGTGTGTGTGTGTGTGTGTAAAGGCACACCAGGTATAGTCCATTACCCTGACCCAAGAATTACCCCCAAAGGCTGTGGGCTCAAACATTCACATGTTGTTGCTTCCTGGACTCGGCTCAGATATGTCTTCTCATTCCCTTGCCCTGAAATCCCGTTGGTTACAAATACCACCCGCTGGGTTTTCACTCAAAGAGGTGAAGACTTGAATTCCGCAGAAAGGGCCGCTTGCACCCCCACCCCGAGTAGATGTGAGCAGCATGGCGCAGCCTTTCCCGCCCCGAGCACCCACTGTCAAGTCCTGAGTCCAGTCGCTCACAGCCATGCCGTGCGGCTGTGAACCCGCTGAGGAAACTCTGGCCTCTTTCTCAACCGAAACAAGCTGACGTCAGCGTAAGCTAGGCTGTTTCTCACTGTGTCCCTTCATGTTGGTTTGCAGCCCTTGGGAGTTCTCCAGGTCTCGTCTCATCAGCTGGGCCGCCTTATAGGCCGCAGCAGTGACAGGCGGAGTCCTGGGTCCAGACTGAGTGGGCGGAGAAGGGCGACACTGTGCAGGTGGGAAGGGCCCTGCTCCTGCTCAAGGTCATTTCCACCTTCCTCAGAGGAAGGCGGACGGGGGAGACGCCTCAGGCAGAGGCCTGCCAAATGGAAGGCTCAGGAAGAGCAGAGGCAGACACTGCGTCACTCCCTTTAGGACCAGGGAGACCTCAGCAAAAGCCTATATTTACCCCGTGTGCCTCCTCCTCCTCCCCTTCCCAACTTCACAGGACCCGGGAACTCACCACCTTAGTTGAATAATGCGATCAGAGCGCCGACTAGTCTCTCTCCTGAACGCATGGGGCGGAAATGTCCCAAACGGGCAACTGGGCAGCACCGGGCAGAAACCGTCTTGACCTCAGTCTAGCTGCCGGCACAAGATTCACGTGCGTCTCAGACGCCGGACTCAGCTCCGTCTCCGTCTCCACCCCAGCCCTCGCAATTGCCCCGTTTCTATCTCCCAGCTGCTGAGCCCAAGTCACCTGTGTGTTATCAGTGATGTTGGGCGCCAGCGAGTGGGTTCTGAGTCAGGAGAACTCTGTGCGCCACCCAACAAAACGCTCTGGCTCCCGTCGCAGCGCACACTTGTTCTGCTTGAGTGCACGGCTGCAGCGCGGTGTTCGTCGTCTTGTCGACAGATAGGCCCTGCACCGCCAGCGCCTAGAGAACCCGCGCTCTTCTAGCTCAGCTCACGCTGACCCGCAGCCTTCCTCTTTGCTGCTGGCCGCTTCTTTAGCAAGTAGGTCTTTCTCCAGGGGCTGCCCCCCATACCACGCCCGATACACGAGATGACGTCTTGTCACCTTCACTTCTAAGAAGCCCTCTGGCTATGCTTTCCCAAGGCAGATGGACTCATAGCTCTGGCCGCCCACGGTCGAAGCAATATTCTTCACCAACACCACAATCCACACGCATCCTTCTTGTCCTCGTGGGGCCAGCTTTCCCACGCATGCGCTGTGAGGCGAGTGCAGCCGCCTTAGTCCTTGCTCGTTAACAGGTTAAAGAGGTCTTTTGCAGCAGGTTTGCCCAATGTCATCGGTTGACTTAAGTGTGGCTACAACCCTGACATAGATTTCCCCTGATTTTAAACCACACAGTATGCGCATCAGTCTATTGCAGCGGTTCTCAACCTGTGGGTCGCGACCCCTTTGGGAGTGAATGACCCTTTCATAGGGGTCACACCATTCATAGCAGTTGCAAAATTACAGTGATGAAGTAGCAATTGTTGGGGGGATCACCACAGCATGTGGAACTGTATGAAAGGGTCGCGGCATTTAGGAAGGTTGAGAACCCCCGTTCTGTTGGAACAATTGCCTCTTAGTCGATGACCAACTTCCACATGAGCACAGTTCTGGAGTTCATGTTATTTATGGTCGCGTCTATTATTTGCGATGATTGACATGGTCAATGCCTCTGCAGTCAATAAAATAGAGGCATCCTCTTCTTGCAGCCAAGATGCATCCAGAATCCGCAAAGCCAACCTTGGTTCCTCTCCCTCTTTTGAACCCAACTTGAGTTTCCGGCAGTTCCCTGTTGATCTATTACTGCAATTGTTTCTTAATTATCTTCAGCATAATTTTACTTGCATGTGATACTAATGGTATTGCTTGATAATTCCTGCCCTCTCTTGGATCACCTGTCTTTGCAATGACACACATAAGGATCTCTTCCAGGCAGTGGATAAGCAGCTGTCCTTCTACATTTCTGGGCATAGACACGTGAGCTTCGCCAGCACCGCATCGTTTGTTGACATTTTCAGCTGGTATTCTGCGGATTCCTGGAGCCTCGTTTTCCCCAGTACCTTCAGAGTAGCTGGGATAGCTCCTCCCAATGCCTTCATTTTTGGATCATCTAATAATACCTTCTGAAATGGTTGAATGTCAACCAATTATTTTTGGTACAGTGACTGTGTATTCCTCCCATTTTAAAAATGTTTTCTGCATTGTTCAATATTTCACCAAAAGACTCTTTCCGTATTGGCGATATGCAGCTTGAATTTTGTCTTCAGTTCTTTCTACATAAGAAATGTTAAGCATGTTCTTCCCTTTGGGTTTTTTAACGTCAGGTCTTTTCTGATTTCACTATCATGCCTTTGTCTTCTCGGGCCACCCATTGAAACCTTGTTTGCTCTGCCGTCATCCTTTCGTCCGTTTGCTTTAGCCACTTCGTGCGTGAGAGCGGCTTTCAGAGTCACCTCAGGCACCCTCTGGCCGGCTCTTTCCTTCCTGTCTCGTGATGATCATCTTCATGGATGGTGTCCTCGATGTCATTGTGCGGTTTTGCCTCATTCATGTTCACTGCGTCAAGGCCATTCTGGAGGTGGTGTCTGCATTCAGCCGTGTCGCACTCAGACTCACTCTTTGGCTCTTCCCGATTAGCTGTAACTTTCCTTAGCTTCAACTTGAACCTCTGATGAACAGAAAAGCAACAGCATGGTGAAAAGGAGAAAAAGATTTTAAAAGCTACACATCGTTTTGGAAAAAAAGAGAGCGAGATGTTACCACCCTTGTACTTTCCAGCAGCTTGTGTACAGACATACTCTTGGCCTCTGGCCCGGCGTGCTCTGTGGGCCTTCGAGGAGCCTGCAGTTGGAGGGTAAATGTGACAGTGGGTCACTTGTGATTTGGCCCCTTGACTGAGCAGAGAGTGGGACAGCGGGGAAGTGGGACCACTGTGTTTCAGGCAGGAATCTCTCCATGACACATAAATGCAAAACCCACTGCCATCAAGTCAATTCTGACTCAGAGCCACCCGATAGGACAGGGTAGAACCGCCCCTGTGGGTTCCCGAGACTGGAACTCTTTACCGGGAGTAGAAAGCCACGTCATTCGTCGGTGGAGCAGCTGGTGGTTTTGAACTGCTAACCTGACAGCAGCCAAACTCGTAACCACGATGCCACCAAGGCACACAGCTGTCTTAATATCACCTGGAGCAGGTGCAGCCAACCCTCCAAAGTCAGGGAGACAGTCCTGCAGGCCCTGCCTCTGCCCTCCACCTCCTCATCATCTAAGACCTCCAGGGACCCACACAGAGCAGGCACAGAGAAAAGGAGGCCCCCCTGAGCCCTGTTGGGGAGGTCCATGCATTCTCTGGCTGCAGCCTGCTGCCATTGTGACTGCCGTCCCTATTGCCGCCCAGGTGCGCGTCAGAGTGGAGTTCTGCTGGAGGACACAGCGCTGTGGAGAGGGAGTGCACATCACTGTGGTTCTCCGTGGGCTTTTGGGGGAGGGGTTCTTTGGCTGTTTTTTTAGGGTCTTAGGCTGAGGCTGGGACTTTTATCTTCTCAAGCAAATCTGACAATGTGCACATTTCCCCCTTTCTTCACAGTCAGCTAGATGGTTTATTGGCAAGTGCTGATGGCCCATTAAGAGACAGACTCCTGACAGTAAAACACCCTAGGATCTGTCCCCCACCTCTAGACCCGAGCTCACCCTCCCTGACAACTAATCTCCTGCCCCCCAGCCCGTTCCCTCCGCGAGAAACTGTGAGATGTCTTGCGATAGCTGCAAACAAGCCAGCCCTCTGCTGCAGTTCCCCGTTCCATAGGGCCTGCGCCGATTCAGAAACAGGAAGAAGAGGTCACAGGAGGTAGGGCCCCATGCTGATAAAGAGGCTACAAGTGCTATTTATGGGACCTGGAGACTCTGGGAGATCTGAAAGTCGGCACAGAAAAGCCAGCCTGCAGTGATGTAGAAGCCAGGCTCTGCAGCCCATGGGCCCCTCCCCCGCCCCCCCCCCGTAAAATGAGATACGTCCAATTGTGTCATAATGTTGTGAGTGTTAAGCGAGTGAATACATATCCAGAACTCAGCACTGTGTCTGGCACATGGGAAAAACAAGCAAAATTACAGGCACGGCCATCAGGTAGTTTCCCTGTGATGTCACTGTTATTGCTCTTTTTACAAAGGAGGAGACGGGGGCTTTGGCATGAGTTCCACAGAGACACAAAGCCAATACGTGGGGAAGCCCCAGTTCAAAGTTCAGTTCAGTGGCAAAGCCCACGCATGTCCCTGCACCCTGCTCCGCCACCGCCCAGCGTGTGACTGAACGAGGCTCTTCTCTGGCCAGGAACCGTCAGAGTAGCCAGTGCCTCCTGGCTCTTCGTTTCTGGCGCAGGAAGGCCAGATGTCTTGTCCGCATACTGAGCAATTTAAGTCCGTGGAATTCTTATCCATTTTTGACAAGCGATAGAGACCGCAGACAGTGAACCTGACCTTACTCCAAGCACTAAGTGATTAAGTCTGACAAAGAAATGTAAACACGGTTTTAATTGATTCATGTGCTCACAATTGGTGGCTCATTTATTCCTGTCTTTTCTCTAAGGGCCTCCATCTGGGCCCTGCAGCCTGCGCTGCTACAGAGTCTCTGTCACTGGTTGGTGGCCAGGTCCACCAGCCCTGCTCCGATTCATCGGTCTGGTGAATCAATGAGTGGCCCTGCCTTCACGGGCTCCTTGTTGATGGACCATACCCAACGACCGCTCAGGAAAACACAGGGAAGCCTTCTGATAAGAACCACGGATAAGTGGCCAGACCCAAGACAGGAATGTGGGTAGTAAGTACCCAGCCTTGATATGCACACGTCCACAGTGTTGTTTATCCCAGTCATGTCTGAAGCTGCGAGATACTCAATCCAGTATTTTATCTCTGTTCCCACTCGGTTTCATGACAGTGAAGTTTTAAAATGAGAGCCAGGAGAAAGGTGAACAAAGCCGCGCCGAGGGAGAAAGCCCAGGTGTGGGTGGTTAGGGAAGGGTCTGGCTAGCCTTGAGAAGATGCAGAGCCAGGGAGCCGGAAGGAATGGGCGTATTATGGAAATGAGTTGAGATGGGCAAGTAGCAGGGCTGCTGTTGTTTGTTGTTGTGTTCCATCGAGTGGGTTCAGACGCACAGCGCCCCTCTGCACGACAGAAAGGAACCCTGCCTGGCCCTTCGCTGTCCTCACGGTGGTTCCTGTGCCTGAGCCCACTGCTGTAGTCACTGTATCCCTCCATCTCCTCGAGAGCCTTGCTCTTGGGGGCTGGGCCTCAACTTTACCAAGCATGGTGTCCGTCCCCGGGGACTGGTCTCTCCTGACAGGTTCAAAGTCCTTACGATGAAGTCTTGCCATTCTTGCCTCTGTAGGGATGTAATTGTGAGACTACACACGGTGGGGGAGCCTGGGGTGGGGGTGACTGGCTTTAACAACCAACACCAATCTACAATGGGAGGTGAGGTGAGTGGGGGAAGTCTCAAAGAGATGTAAGAAACGGGGAGAGAGTGGATCCTCATGCATTGCTGGTGGGACTTTAAAATGATGATTATTGGCAGTGATAATGACCCTGGAGTATGTGCTCACACGGGTAGTATTAATGGAATGCTGCTTCACATACATCCTCACCGACATCACGGTGCCCTGAAGGGCTTCCCGTGCGCACACTGTGCAGAAACAGAGCAGCAAAGCCGCTACGCGCCTTCGTGGCCTACAGCAGGCAGTGTCCAGGCCCGAGTCAGAGACAATGTGAGAGATGACGTGAGCGGGCAGCACTCGCTTCTCCCAGCCTTCCCTCCACCGGCCTCTTCCTCCACCTCCAAGCCAAGCTGGGCCCGGAAAGGAGAGTTGAGGAGGAAGTGCGATAGATGTCCTGTGGAAGCTGTGGTTCTTCCAACCCGCCCAGGTATGCTAGCCCACTCACAGGTGTGAGTATGTCTGTCGGGGTACACAAAGGAGCCCCTTCTGAGTTTGGAAGTCTGAGAATGGGGCGGACCTGTGCCATGCTTCCTGGTGAAATCTAGGGAGACGATAAACCTGATCCTTTGTTATTTCTCAAGGCATAATGGGGGCGGGTGGTGGGGAGAGGCTACTTGGAGTTTCCTGATACCTGAATTGGTAAGGGAAGTCATATGACAACTTCCAAGGTCCCAGTGCAAAGCTATCTGGGAAAGAATATGTAATCCCATGAGGTCTTAGGAACCAGCCCAGGGAACTTCATATCAGTATTATGTCCCATTGCCCCTCCCCCACTCCCCGGAGACCAGGACTTGAGCAGACTGGGAAGGATAGCTTAGTGACCAGGCAGGCTGGACTACATGTAAAATGAGCCGGCCAGAGAGGACCTAAGGAGTCTGTGTTCTCTTCAGGATCCCCAGGGCCTCCAATGCCCAGCACATTTCAAGACCCTGGTATATATTGGCCAAGTGAATGCATGAGTGTGATTAGTTAGTTCGGCAGGATTTATTATTAGAGAACCTATGTTGGCGCCCAGCTTCTTCCTTGGCGTGCACCTAGCACCCCGCGGATGAGAATTTGTTCTAGGATGTGGCCATGACTGTGCTTCTCTGCAGGAGCTGGACTCAGAATACCCCCCAGCTATCTTTGACAAGGTTGGCCCCATTGCTTGTCTCGCACACGGTGAGATCTTGACTGACATTTCTTCATGGTCTGTTCTGCTCTCTCGGACTGGAGATCTTTTGATGTGAAAGAGAAGATGGGGGCACATGGGCCTTCCCCCGAGAGAGCAGCAGCCTGTCTCATCCTGACGAACGTCCCTACTTGATCCTGCTACTTTTCCCAGCCAAAATATCTACTCACACCACCCATGCATTACTACTGTGCTCTGTAGTCCAGTTCTCAAGAGAGAAATACATTTTGGAAAATACTAAGCTTCAAGCCAAATATAAACCGATTCCCCAAACTCAACATTAACGTTCTCGCATACACAGTGGTCAACCTTTCCTCCTATTTGGGGTAAGCCATCTCTTGGAACGTGGTGTCAGGTAGGTATCAGTCCCGCTTTCTTCTGCTCCTTATCGCTTTACCTTGGAGAAGTTACATGTGCATCTCCATGAGCACTCTGGAGCTCCGGTGGCATCATGGTTACACGTGGGCTGCTCCCCTCAAGGTCGGCAGTTGGAAACTACCTGCTGCTCCCTGGGAAAGAGGCAGCTTTCCACTCCTGTAAAGAGCTCATGCCTTGGAAACCCAAAGGGCAGGTCTACCTAGTCCTCTAGAGCTGCCAGAGTCAGCGTCCACTCGATGGCAGTGAGTTGTGTTGTGTTATAAGCACACAGGTGATAGTCGATGGAATTAGAATTAAATATATTAGCTGTACTCCGTCACAACATACCTCTCGAAGAAGATGCCACCGCTTCCAAGGGTATCTGCGAGAGAAAGTCCTCCAGGCATCTCCTCTGCAGAGAGCAAGCACTCAAACACATGGATGCACTGACAAGCCCGGCCTTTCCCGGCAGCACCGTTACCTGCACACACCTGCAGATTGCTGCGCTCAGTGGGGCTCTTTGGAACTTCTGATGTCGAAACTTCTTGCTCCTCGGCCATTACTTTTCTGGATCAGACCTCCTCAAACCACGGGGTCTTCAGGCAGGTGACACCAATGCTGTGCCCTGGGGAACGCTGTGGTGACAGCAGATTTGTGTGCCTCAAACAGGCACGCTGAAGTCCTAACCCTGTACCAGTGACCATGTCCTTGCTTGGACACAGGAATTCTCTTGGTGACCAGTGAACACGGTCACACCAGTAAAGGATGAGTCTTCATCCCTCATGAGCCGTGTCCTATGAGAAGGGAGAAGACATAGAGTTACTTAGGATGAGATGCTATGGGAAGATGCACCTAAAAGCCCCCAAATGCCACTGGACCAATAGAAACCATCATGAGCAACAGAGGCAAGAGTGCCAAGGTCACGGATGCCATCTTGCTTGGATCCACAACCAGTGCTCCAGGAGGCAGTCTCACAAAACCAGACAGATTGCATTGGGGAAGTCTGCTGCACAAGGCCCCGCTAGGAGCGTATTGAAGACAAAGACAGCACTTTGAGGACTAAGGTGCACCTGACGCAAGCACGGTATTTTCAAGGGTCCCAGATACATGTGAAAGTTGGGCGTTGGATAAAGCAGATGGAAGATTTCATATCTCGAGTGGTGGGGCTGATTTAGAAAAGGGAACGGGCCACAAGCTCAGTCCCATCAGAGTGCTCCTTGGGGTCAAGGACAGCCCAGTCCCTGAAAGGGACGTCATGCTTGCTAAAGTAGAAGGGCAGGGTAAGAGAGAAAAGAGCGGGACCCTTAAGGAAGTGGATGGACACAGTGGCTGCAGCAATGGGCTCCATCATAACAATCGTGGGGCTGGCGCAGGACAGGCAGTGGTTCCTTCCGCCATGCAGAGAGTCGCGATGAGCTGGAACCCACTTGGCAGCACCAGACGCCAACAGCAATATCAAGACCCTTTCCCTAAAGTAAGCAGAGAGAGCATGGCCCTGCCTGACTCCTTGGATCAACACTCCGAGCCTCCAGAGCTGAGACAGCACCTTTCTGCTCTCCAAAGCCATCCTTTGTGGGGTTTTGTTCCAGCAGCCCCTGAAAACCAAGGCAACACTCAGGACCATGTTCAAATCAGCTGATGACCGTCCACTCCCACTCTGAAGGCCCTTCCTTAGGACTCTGTCCAGGCCAAGCAGGCCGCTGTCTTCTGCAGCTAGGTCGCTGTGACGGAATATCTGTATCTTCACACCCGTGCAGAGATGGAGGTGGCAACATGAAATGTGTAATTGGCAAGTTGTAGTGATGCATATGAACGTGCTTCTGGAGAGCAGCAGCAAATAGGAATCTTCTTCCGCTGCGCGTACGGCTGCTGTGGTTCTTGATGCCACGTTGGCACCATTGGTGGAGGAGGAGGAAGATCGTGGCACGGAGCCTCCCGAGGGCTGGGTGTTGTTCGTGTCGATGGATGGAGGCTGGGGTTAGGGGCCTCGAGATCCGCGCGGACTCCCTGCAGCCCTAAGTACAGTAGAACCAAATAGTCCCCGTCCTGCCCCATGCTCACAGTGCTGTGTGAGCTAGGTGAGTCAGGCAAGGCATTTGACTTGTGTTCTTATCCAGAAAACACAAAGCGTGGATAACACGCAACTAGGTTTTTCCAGATATCTGGGGCCTTAAAATGCTACACAGTTTTTACACTTGTTGCTGTTGTTGTTGAGTTTGTTTCCACTCATAGCAACCCCATCTACAACAGGACGACGCGCTGCCCGGCCCCTCAATCCTTGGGTTCTTGCACCCATCGTTTCAGCCACTGTGTCCATTTTATCCTATTGAAGCGGTTCCTCTTTCTTTGCCAGCCTTCTACTTGACCGAGCAGGATGCGCATCTCCAGGGACTAGTCCCTCCGGATCACACGTCCAAAGTAGCTGAGATGAAGTCTCACCGCCCCTGCTATGAGTGCAATCAACCAGATGCCCAGGAAGATCCTAAACTTTCAGTGGGAGACGGCTCCGTTAGATGCTCTGAAGCCCGAGTCTTCCTGTTTTGACTGTAGCGGAGGCCTTCAGTCAGGTGGTAGAGGCCCGCCCGAGAACAGAGGCTGTTGAAAGCCCAGCTGCGTAAACTTATTTTTGAACGTGGGTTGATAACCAGTCTCACAAACATGCAAACACTCACATGCACACAAACACACACACACACACAGAAGCATTTCATACTGAGGGATGATATCGTTCAGAAAGCATACATATTATGTTAAGGTTTTGCATTGTAATATTTTCATTGCACTACAAGAATATACTAATTTGAAAAGGAGAGAAGAAAATCCTGGGGAGTCCTCAAGGCTAAGCAAAACCAGGCTGAAATAAGCAAAGACAATGCCAACGGTTTGTGTTGCAGACACTCCTGTTGTTAGTTGTTATAGATGTTGAAATTAATTTTTCCTTTCTAAATTCGTTTTTATTTTAAAGAAGCATATATTCTTTCCACTATGGACTTTTCTGAAAAGGATCACATTAGAAGGCCCTGGATAAAGTGGGAAGAAAACAAAATTATTTTTAAAAAGGTCAGTTTGACTGGTTGGCTAGAGACTGGTGGAACCCCCAAGAGTCTGGTTCTTAAGACCTCGTTGAGTCCCGGGATTGAACTCATTCCCACGGCGTGCTGTGCATCCAGATGATAGGCAGGTCTATAAGGTCAACAGACACTGGAGGGAGGAGGCATACACTCTGTAAAACCACCCCCCCCCACAAAGCTCAAAGGACCGGCATTTCCTGCAGAATGAAGCGCACAAGGCAGGAAGGGCTGGTAAAGGGGGAGGAGTGGGAATGGTCGACTCGGACTAGCAGTGGGCTAAGGGACGTTGCATTCCAGGGATTGCAAGCAACCCGTGAAACAAAATGTGTATAAATTCTTAAATGAAAAAATTGACTTGCTCTGTAAATTTCCACCCAATCCACTGTAAAAAGTTAAAAATATATTTTTTGAGAGAGACAAACCTATAAATGATCATAATAAAACCATAAAAGTGATTTTCATTTGTTATTGGTGAAATTTGTTATTTTTAAGTTATGCCTCATGTATGGGATTGTGGTTATCTGACACTACTCTCCAGAATTTCTGATTTGTGGGCACTTTTAGGAAATCTATTTGTGCTTATGGCTTTGAAGCAAAACAGAAATATCTTTGATAATGAAACAATGAACAAGCTTTTCAATGGGCAGGGAAGCATTTGAGCTTTAAAAACCTTCAAGAAAAGTCAATATCATCTCCCAGGAAAACAACTCTGTATTGTAGGGAGTTGGAGTCCGTGGGTGAGACAAACAGTTAATGTGCTTGACCATTAACCCCAAGGTTGGAGGTTTGATTCCACCCGAAGGCTCCTAGGAAGAAAGCCTGGTGATCTACTTCCAAAGAATCAGCCATTGGAAATTCCCCGAAGAACAGGTCTCAGACACACATGGAATCACCAGGAGTCAGAGTGATGTGAGGGCCCTTGTTTTGTTTTTAAAAACAGTATGACCCCATAGACAGTAGCTGGATTAATGGTTCCACAGGGGTGTAGCGGGGAGGGGCGGGGGGGGGGCGGGGGGATGAGAAGCCAATCACGAGGAGCACAAGTGTACAGAAAGTGTTCTAAGACTGATTGTGGAGATGATTGTTTCACTCTTCTCAATGCGATTAAGGTTGAATTGTTTAATATGTGGAGTGTATGCCAATAAAACTGTTGGAAAAAAATATATTAGGACTCAAAAAAGTCCCAAGTCTGCCATTGAGTCGGTCCTGAGCCTTGGTGGCACAAGTGCCCAGCCGCCAATGGTGAGGTTGGCAGTGGGAACCCACGTGGTGCTGCCCTGGCAACGCTCACAGATGGCAAACCCTCTGGGGCAGCCCTGCTCCCACAGGGGGCGCGGCGAGTCAGATCAACTAACAACCCCGCACAGAAGCAGCGAGAGGGTGCAGGGAAAACCTTCAGAGCCTGCAGAGAGAGCGGATAGATTTCTCAGAAGAGAAATAAGAATACCACTCAAAGGAACAGCCAAGGACTACCCTCTGCCGTGAGACAGGGAGAGGACAGTTTCGAGGGACACAGGGAGAATAGCTAATAGAAACTAGCTAAATTATTAGTATTTACAAATGAGGATAAAGTAAAGATATCTTCAGACACACCAAGACTAAAAATACCCAGAGCCCACAGACTGCCCGAGTGAACTGAAGGAGGTAAGTCAGGAGAAACCGGAAGCCAGAAAAAGAAACTGAGATGCAAGGAGCAAAGTGGTGCATAGAAATCTGCACATTTACCTAGTAAAGATGAATCAATATTGATAGTTTCTTTTAAAAAGTATATGCTTTTTGGTATTTAAAGAAGGGCTTAATTCTAAATAGCTTTGAAAATGGGAGGGAAGTTTCAGAAGGAAGTTGAAGAGTAGCTAAGGTCTTTATTTTGGGGGAGGCAGATAAAAATATTGCTGTTATTTTGGGGGGAATGAAGTTTGGAAATATCTTAATGTAAATCACAAAAGAATAAAATTGTGTGCTTTTCATGTTAATAGAGGCTACACAAGAGGAAAAGAGAGGACTATATCAATGTAAAAGTGTGGGGGGAATAAAGTAAAACAGCTGATTAATAATAACGAGAAGAAAAGAGTGGGAATTAGGCTAAAAATAGGATTAATCACAATAAATGCCAATAAAGCTAAATTATTTTTTTAATAGGAACTCAGTTTGGATGAAGAGCATACTAAGTATAATTTATCAAGAATCCTGCCTAAAGGTTTTCACAGCGAATTTGAGAATAAACAGATTAGAAAAGACATAGTAGAAAAACACCTACCAGAATATATGAAGGGGCAACAAAGCGTTTGTGGAAAAATGGAATGAAAAGATAATGGAATTTCCCCCCCGAAATTTTTCGAAGCCCCCCCGACAGTTTCCCTTCTCAACTGTAGCAGGACCAACTTGCATTGGGAGCTCAGGCTCGGGCTGTTTTGTTAGGAGCGAGCCTCCTTACCAGCATAGGAGCTCATTACGAGCGGGCCTCCCGTACCAGCATCGGAGACCTGGTGCCCTAATGGCTACACTTTGAAACCACCAGCCCTCTTGGGAGAGAGACGGGGCATTCCACTCTCATCAAGGTACCACTCTTGGAAACTCACCGGGCAGTTCTATAGGGCCGTTATGAGTCCGCATCGACTCAAAGGCAGGGAGTTTGGTCTGGAGCTTTCTTGGGAGCACGGCTGCACACCGCTCTGAGACAGACTAGGGAGGAAGGCCTCTGGCTACTCTGGAAATGGGACGATGCAAACCATGTGACTCACAAGGGTTCGAACAGCAGCTGGGGATGGAGGCAGGGCTTCGTTCCACTCGCCAATTTGGTGGCAGCTAAGACCAACCACCACAACCATGTGGACCCTGTGGTCCCTGCAGGATGAGTGGAGGCAGAATTACTCCCCCCCCCCCTATATAAAAGATCCACTGGGATGAGGCTCACTGGCCAGCCCACAATGGCAAAGAGCTGCCGGAGGAGTGGAACTCCCGGGCATCCACCATCGTCCTTCTCCTTTTAAGTCAATCATGTTTCCAACACATCATGTATTGTTTTTAAGAGTTTGTAAACTGCTTATCATGCATCCCAGGAGCCGTGGTGGGCTACTACACTGCTAACTGACAGGCTGGCAGTTTGAAGCCACCAGCCGCCGAGTGGGAGCCAAGACCTGGTGACACGCACCTGTGGAGATTACAGCCTGCAAACCCTAGGGATCAGTCCTGTTGGGTCACATGGGGTCCCCAATGAGTGAAACCATCGTCTCAACAGCACACGACAATGACAATAAACTGATCACAGGCACCAAATGTTACAGTGCAGCTCTTTACTAGCAAGCCAGACACCTGCAGGAGCTGAGCCAGTAAAGCTCCTTGAGGTGCTGTGAGGTTCTGAATCAGTGTGGGCCAGACACAGGGCGGGACAGCACCCCAAGTCTTCCGTGTGAAGCTGGGGGAGTGCTGGCCCCCCTGTGAGCCACCCCACTCATCCTGCACAGCTGACAGCCTGGAGGAATCTATGGGACTCAGGAAGCCAGGGGCAGGGGCCAAATGAGCAGGGGTGATGCTGTCCTAGCTGGGTCCCTGAGACCAGGGCCACGAGTTCCGAAGAAGCTACGGTGATGGCAGAAACCAGCTCCGGGGCTGGAAACAGAAGCTGTAATTACCGGAGGAAACCTCCCACAGCAAATTCCAGAATGTGACCTTGTGATTCCTGGAGCCAGGAGGAGAAGGAAGAGGGAGACTCATGCTATCCTCTTGGAAACGGGGCAACATGAAGAACGCTGTGCAGCCAGGCTGAACACTGAACAGATGTGAATTTCTTTAACTCGGAGGCTTAATTATTCTGACGTTTCCCATAACTTAATCTGAGCCATCACGTCAGCTTTAATTATGCATGATGACATGGATTATTTACAGTAACTAATATGACAGGAAAAACCGAGAGGTGAGAATTGGCAACTTGGCAACAGTGGGTTGGTTCCTCGTCTATTCATTCTGCCAATGTTTATCAAGACCTACTATGTGGCAACAGGTCTAATATGAGACCTACTATGTGACAATTCCTGGTGGCACAGGGAATGATGGGTTGGGTTGGGGACCAGTTCAACACCACCAGCCTCTTGTACCCAGGATCAAGCATCCCCGGCTCATCCCTATGTTGTCTTTGACAGCCACGAATCTACCTGCCTCGCGAGAAAGAGGAGGCTTTCTGCTCCCAGACGGGTTTACAGACTCAGAAATCCACAGTGCCAGTCCTGCCAGGTCCTAGAGGGTCGCCATGAGTCACAATTGACTTTGATGCAGTGGGTTACGATGTCGCAGTGCCTTGCCGAGGTCCTACGGGTGTCTGATTGGGGAGGAAGTGCACGTTTTGGAGCACACACTGTGGGCTAGTTTTTTTGACGTCAGTATCTCACGTGTTCCTTGTAATGGAGCTATAATAATACTTTTATATCCAACTTAGGGAAGCCCTAGGGAGCCCTGGTGGCCTAGTGGCGTACCTGTTGGGCTGCTTCCTGTGACGCCGCCGCCAGTGGCTCCTCGGAAGAAAGGTGAGGCTGCTGCTCTCCGACAGAGGGAGAGCCTGGCACACCCGTGGGGCAGTAATGACTCAGACCACCTGGCCAGCCGTGCGCTTTACGGAAACAGAGCTGAAGTTCCGAAAGGTTAGGTCAGTTGGCAAAGGTCACCCAGCAAGCCCGATGGCGTGTGCCATCCACCTCCTCCAGACAGAAAACGACAGGCGAGACTCCCAGCTTCTCTTTGGCTTCCTATAGGACTAGCCGGCTGCCCCAGAGAGACAAGACGGTACTTTAAGCAGGAAAGTGAAGGATAAGAACAATTGTACTTTGGGGAAATTACAGAGGATCCAGGTGAGCAGCAAGCACCTGCCTGGGACATGTTAGCGGCAGGAGGCAGCGTGGGGGTGAGAAGGGGCCGGGCTTGGATGTGGTGCGCCCGGAAGGAAGCCAGCCTTGTGGCCCTGGGTTTGGGAAGCAAGGGATGCAGAGACCGTGCTCAGCCCCACCAGCAGCTCGAGCTAGAGCAAGACACCGAGCCTCTGCAAGCCGATGCGGAGAAGGAGCTCTCACCAGCTATGCGCGGTCTCTGAGAGGCTCCGAGGCAAACAAGTTAATGCACTGGGCTACTAACCCACAGGTTGGCAGGTTGGTGGTTTGAGTCTGCCCAGAGGCATCTTGGGCTCCGCTCTGACGCACATGGGCTCGTGGTGGGTCAAATCTATTCCTTGGCGATTAACTGGGCTTTTTGTTTTTGTCTTTGAGCAAGCTCAGTTCAGGGACATTTTATTTTTAATTAGTTTATTTTAAAAATCATTTTTATTGGGGGTTTTTACAGCTCTTATAGCAAGCCAGACATCCATTGTGTCAAGCACATCTGTACATATGTTGCCATCATCCTTTTCAAAACATTTTCTTTCTACTTGAGCCCTTGGTATTAGCTCCTCTTTTCCCCCTCCCTCATGAACCCTTGATAATTTATAAAATATTATTATTTTCATATTTCACATCGACTGCTGTTTCCTTTCACCCACGTTTTTATTGCTCATCCCCCTTGGGGGTGGGATGTGGTTATATGTTGATCATTGTGATCGGTTCACCAGAGACATTTTAAACGCAACGCTGAATCACTGCTGAATCTCCCTTTATTGTTCCCTAAAACCTTGGTGGTGTAGTGGTGGGCTGAGTCACTAATCACAGGTCAACTGTTCCAACCCACCAGCCTCTCCACAGAAGAAAGATGAGGCTGCCTGCTCTTATAAAGAGGTACAGTCTCAGAACCCCCCCTGTCCTATAGGGTTCTTAAGGGTCAGAATCCACTTGATGGCAGCGAGTATTGGTTTGAATGACATCTTGGTTTCTGGTCACTCTCGGTTATTCATAGCCCAGGGCCCTGTGAATTCTGTGCCTGCCCACTTGACTTACTGCCGCACCAGCTGCTTAAGGCTGGGACCGTTCAGGCTGCGACTTGGACTCTTGGAAGCATGTGTCGGGGTGTGAGAAGGAAGGAGGAAGAGCAGGGGGCCTGTGTCTCAGGTTACCTGGTCCCTGTCACTGTCTCTTTCTGTTGCTTCTGTGGTTTCCCTGGCTCAGACCGGCTGACAGGTCATTGGTCACCTCAGTGAAGCCGGTGGCAAATGTGGGGTCACTTGTGGAGCACAGGCATGGTCCTTCAGAGGGTCTGTGGGGCTCCCCCTTGGCTAACTGCCCTGACAGGGAGGATCTGTTCACCCCTCCCTTGGCACTGTCAGCCTGGCTCCACACAGCCTTGGGGTGCTGGGCAGTTCTGGAGGGTGAAGCTTGGGGAGATGTCCCAAGTCTAGCTGCTTGTGTCCATTACTGTTCTTACTGTCCCATGCAGAGGGGACAGGCTCTCCACCACCATCCCCTCTGACCAGCCCTGGCTCTCTCTCACCAACCCTGGCTCTCTCTCACCAAGTCTTCTGCTTGGCAGCCTTCGTCGGCCACCAAAACATTGTACCGGCCTGCCAATATCTCCCCAGTGGGCAGACATCTCACCACTCCAATCTCCTCCCTCCACAGGTGTCTTAGAGGGCTGGGGTGTGGGCAGAGTCTAGTCCCCCCCCAAGTCTGCCTTCAGGAGGGGTCTGGCCCCAGCAGTTGGCTCCATTCTACATTTCCAACATGGAATCCCATTCAACGACTCAGAGCAGCAGAGCCCCCACCCCCTACTCTCTGCACACACACATGCCCCTGCCCTGCTTCCTGGAACGCCTTCCTGGCAGGGCCAGAGGACCAGGAAGACCCTGGGGCATGCCCCCCACCTTGTGCAGCGTTCTGCTGTCTCTGTGTGGCTCGGCCACTGCTCTCTGGAGGCGCTCTGTTGGGATGCAGCATGGGGGCGGGCTTGTAAAATGGGCCTTGAGCGGACTGGGCCAGGCTGGGGGATCTCTCAGTGTCACAGAGTCCCAGAAGCAGGCCACCAGATTGCAACCAGGCCTGAGGTGTTTGCAGTCTCCCTTAGCGACCAGCAGAGCTTTGTTGGTTTATTGCACGGCAACCCAACCGGAGGATGGACAGGAAGGCAGGGCGGTGTCTGCAGGAGCCTGGGGGACGAGGGACTCGCTCCTGGAGAACGAGGGAGAAGCCCCTACGGAAGAAGCTCCTCACTATGCAGGGGCCAGTGCTTCTTCTGGTCCTCTTGGGGAATGTGCCAGGTAGGGACTCCATGTTTTTATGGTATCACTGGTCTTACCTGGCCAGGTTGCTTGCTGACTTGGCTCGAGGAGATGGTGACTTGGGGAGACCCCATTGGTTTACCTGAAGTGAGGCGTGAGATGAAGCCCTGGGAGACAGGCAGGGGTAACCTGGAGTCAGCGATGCTTGAAGAACCACACTCTAGTCTGTATTGGCTGCGGACGTCCTTCCCACTGCGTCAAACTGGGCCGAACTGGAATTCCTTCAGATGTCCGAGGTTGGGGAAAGGTGGCTCAGAGCCCAGCTCTGTGTCTGTCGAGTCAGGCTTGGTGGGGAGACGCTGGTCTTTCCTAGAAGCCCGGGGGGCAACTTGCAGAGGGCGTATGGTCCAGCAGGGAACGGAGGTGCTGAGAGGCTGCTGTCTTGGTTGCAGAAGAAGGAAATGCCTTCTGCTAGCAGGGTCAATGGTTCCTCCTCGACCTTCTGATCTCCCTCTGCCTTATTCAGGAGCTCCATCAGCCTCGGGTGATTTGCTCAGACCACCTCAGGCTAGTAAAGGTTTGAAAATTCCATTTTATTTTTGCATAATGGATGGCATTCAATCACGTTCAACTTACCGATGGTTATGAGGTTTCTCCTAAAAGCACATTACAAGCCCACTCCCACCACCCCCCATCCCCCCAAAATCCACAGCCTGCTCCATGCTTTGGCTTCGACAGACCAAGTCCTGTTTTTCAGAGGGACTGCTCTGTTGCTGATGGCGTTTCTCTCTCACCTTCTTTTGAGAATCGGAGACCCTGGCCACTCCTGGTCCTCTCAACACCAGAACTGCAGAGGACCCGAGAGGGGCAGCCGGGCCAGTATCTGCCTTCAGGGTTTTGGAAGCAGTAGTCGTCTTCATTGTCCCAGAGAAATGAATATGTCAACAGTATCCTCTTTCCTCTCACTGGATCCTGTGCTTCCTCCAAGGTCCTGCTCCTGGCTCACCTCCCCCTTGGAGCCTCCCTGGGTTGGCCTCTGTGTTGCTCTGGGTGGACCAGAGAAACAAATCCAGAGACACTGATATGTGTGTAAGAGAGTACTTTATATCAAAGAGTAGATTAAGAAAATATCCCAGCCCAGTTCAGATCAAGCCCATAAGTCTGATATTAGCCCATATGTCCGATACCAAGCTGTAATTTCCTCTTCAGACTCACACAGCACTTACAAAGACGCTGAAGGCAGGAAATCACAGGCCAGTGGTGGAAAGTCTTGTGGGTCCAGTGGCGGTGGAAGCATCTCAGCACTGGCATGGGTCTCCAGGTGGCTCCTCCAGCTCCAGGGCTCTGCCTCCATAAGTGTAGCTCCATGTGGCTTATCAACAGGAATGTCTCTCAGAGAGTCGAAGCAAAGAGAGAGTGTGTCTGGCTTCGAGTGAGCTACGTATCACTGTCATGCCTCCAAATGAGGTCATTTAGCTTCAACCTGATTGACAGGCTAAACTCCACACCTTCACTCTTAATAGTCTCAGGTTGACACCAGATTATGTAACTACCACAGCCTCACTCTCGGTGAGGACTCTTCCCTCTGTACCCTGGCATCTGGCTGGTGCCAAAGCGGAGTACGGTGCTTAACACAGAATCGGTGCTCAACAAAGGGCAGTCTGAGGCATTATACATGTCGCCCCGACTTACCACGGATGGAGAGCTGTTGCTACGGCTCTGTGTACGTCATTTGTGGTGTAATTCATAATCCCCTTTTACGCTTTCAGTAAGATTACTGTTATTGTCAGCAGAGCCCCGGTGGCACAGAGGGAGACATGGTGTGCCACCCGTGACTCCCGGAGAAAGGCGAAGCCTCCCACCCCCATGCAGAGTCACGATCTCAGACACCCACAGGGGCAGGCCCACCCTGTCCTGCAGGGAGCTGTGAGTTGGAATGGACTGGATAGCAATGACGATTTCCTTCTGGCTTTTATTATCAGTATATTTATAAGTCCAATCTTTACCAATAGAGGTACAGATATATTTTAACACATACGTACAGCATAAAATACACAAGCCATACAAATTTACATCAACAATAAAGAAGAATTGGGCACAGTTTGCGTTTTGTCAGTTACAGTAATAACTCCTCTTGTTGTTGTTAGGTCCCACTGTGTCGGTTTGATTCACTGTGACCATATGCACAACAGAGGGAAACGCTTCCTAGCCTGGCGCCCCCCTCACAATGGTTTCTATGCCGGAGCCCATCGGGGCAGCCACACTGTCAATCTATCTCCTTGAGAACCTTCCTCTGCTTTGCTGCCCTTGACTTTAAAAAACACCGTGTCCAATGGGGGCATAAGCAAATGTGGTGAAGAAAGCTGATGGTGCCCAGCTATCAAAAGATATAGTGGCTGGGGTCTTAAAGGCTTGAAGGTAAACAAGCAGCCATCTAGCTCAGAAGCAACAAAGCCCACATGGAAGAAGCACACCAGCCTGTGTGGTCACGAGGTATTGAAGGGATCAGTTATCAGGAATCATCAGAATAAAAAATCATATCATTGTGAATGAGAGGGAGTGTGGAGTGGAGACCCAAAAGCCCATCTGTAGGCAATTGAACATCCCCTTATAGAAGGGTCGTGGGGAGGAGACAAGCCAATCAGGGTGCAGTGTAGCAACGATGAAACATATAATTTTCCTCTAGTTCCTAAATGCTTCCTACCCCCACCCCCATCATGATCCCAATTCTACCTTACAAATCTGGCTAGACCAGGGGATGTACAATGGTACAAAAAGGAACTGGAAACACAGGGAATCCAGGGCGGATGATCCCTTCAGGACCAGTGATGTGAGTGGTGATGCCAGGAGGGTGGAGGGAGGGTGGGGTGCAAAGGGGGAACTGATTATAAGGATCTGCATATAACCTTCTCCCTGGGGGGTAGGCAACAGAAAAGTGGGTGAAGGGAGACATCAGACAGTGTAAGATATGACAAAATAATAATTTATAAATTATCAAGGGTTTATGAAGGAGGGGGGATCGGGAAAAGAGGGGGGAAATGAGGAGCTGATGCCAGGGGTTTATGTGGAGAGCAAATGTTTTGAGAATGAAGAGGGCAATGAATGTACAAATGTGCTTTACACAATTGATGTATGTATGGATTGTGATAAGAGTTGTATGTGCCCCTAATAAAATGATTGAAAACAAAACAAACAAACCAAAAAATCAACACCGTGTCCTTCTCCAGGGACTGGTCTCTCCTGACAGCATGTCCAAATATGTAAGCCCATCTGGCCATTCTTGCCTCTAAGGAGCACTCTGGTCTTACTTCTTCCAAGACACAGTCTTGTCCTTTTTAGCTATCCATGCTGTTTTTAATATTCTTCTGCAGCACTACAAGTCCAATGCATCAACTCTTCTGTCTTCTGCATTCAATGTCCAACTCTCACATGCATATCAGGCCATGGGAATACCAGGGCTTCGATGAGGTGCACCTTAGGCCTCAAAGTGACATCCTCGCTCTTCAGTACTAGAAAGAGGTCTTGTGCAGCAGATTTACCTAATGCAACATGTCTTTTAATCTCTTGACGGCTGCTTCCCTGAGCATTGGTTGTGGATTCAAGAAAGACAAAATCCTTGCCAACTTCAACCTTTTCTCCAGTTATCATGATGCTACCTATTGGTCCAGTTGTGAGAATTTTAGTCTTCTTTACATGGAGTTGTCATCCATCCAGAAGGGCGTAATCCTGCACCTTCATCAGCAAGGGCTTCACGGCCTCCTTGGTTTCAGCAGGCAAGGCTGGGTCATCTGCATAACGCAGGCTGTGACTAGGCCTTCCCCCGATCCAGATGTCACATTCTTCTTCATGTAAGCCAACTTCTGGGCCGATTGGCTCAGCATACAGATTGAATCAGTATGGGGAGCGGATACACGCCTGCCACACCCTCTCCTGGTTCTAAACCATGCGGCGTTCCCTTGTGTGTGTACAACTCCAGGTCCACGTACAAGTTCCGAAGGAGCACAGTCAGGTGCTCTGGGCCTCCCGTCCTCCACAGTGTGCTATGGTCCATGGTCCAGCCGTGCAGGGTCACTTCACCTTGCACGGTTCTCAGGCACCTGGACTGTCCCTTGGACGAGGAAGGGCATTGTTGTCAGAGGATTAGGAAGAGAGGTCTGTACGGTCCTTTCCTTTCCCCTCCATGTATTTGGCGCTAATGCCTCACTGCCATCGACTTGAGCAAAACGGTTAACACTGGGGTCCATGTTTTCAAGAAACAGAGCCCCTGATTTGGTTTAGAACACACTTCCATTAATCCAGTGGTTCTCAACCTTCCTAATGCTGCGACCCTTTAATACAGTTCCTCATGTTGCGGTGACCCCCCAACAATAAATTATTTTCATCGCTACTTCTTAACTATAATTTTCCTAGTGTTATGAATCGGGCCACCCCTGTGAAAGGGTCATTCGACCCCCAAGGGGGGTCATGACCCACAGGTTGAGAACCACCATGTTAATCCTTTCACTGGGGGGAAAAAAAAACTCTTCCTCTTCCTCATTCTTTTTTTTCCCTTCAGTATTTTTTCACTCTTCAAATTCACAAAGTCCAGACCTATCAGTTCCCCTTCTTCATGAGCTCTGAACACCAATGTCAAGTTCTAAATTCACTGCCTGAGGTAGTGAGGCACTGTCTAACGCACTGCCCTTGCCAAATGGACAGCCCCCCCCAGTATATGTAGTACATTACTAATGACAAACTGTACACAAAGTGAGATGGTTGTAAGACGTGGCACGCTTTAAATGCCTGCTTGGCCAGGCCGTGGGATGCCGTGGTTTGGCAGTTAGGTGATGATGTAACGTGCGCGTTATGTGATAATCCCCGTGATGTGTGTGATCTGCTGAGATACACCAGTAAGAGGATTAAGGGTGAGCTCCACACGGCTCTGATCCACTGTCAGAGAGTTTCCCTGGGGGGTGGCCTGCAGCATCGTTTCACTCACAGAGATGAGAGGAGAGAGAGGGGGGCAGAGATCAGAGAAACGCGTCACCACAAAAAATAAGAGCCAGGAGTAGAGCACACTTTCCATCAGGTTCCCGTGCTGGGAACCCCGGAGCCGATGGGTGCCTAGACCCAGGGAGAGGTCCACGAAGCGTAGAGCCTACAGATGCTGCAAGGACCTCCCTCCCGGACTGCCAGCCAACTGAGAGACACAGCCTTTCCCACGAGCGGGCACCGCCAATCTGAACCTTGCCCCTTCCTAAACTGTGCGAGGACCGGTTTCTCTTTGCTGAAGCCCTCCGCTTGTGGGATTTCCGGCACAGAGCACCAAATACCAAAGACAGCGTGGTCCATTGTCACTCGGATACGCTGTAAGTTGGGACAATTCATAACATTCATTCCTGTGTGAGGTGTCTGACCTGTGTCCTCCACAACTCAGGCTCAGTGGCTCTGAGCATCACGTCCACAGAGAGCAGCCGGTCCATATTTGTGCATCATCATCCTGCTGGGATCTGTTTTGTTGTTGTCTTTTTAACTTTAATCATACATTCCAAATGCAGGAATTTAGACCTTCTGATTGTTTGAAGTTGCCATTTAAATTTACCTGAGCTTCTACTTTGTGAGGAATCACCTCGCCGGAGGGAAATGACGTGGTTTCTCTGAGAAACGATAGCGCCCCTTCTCATAATGACTTGCAAAGGACGGTCTCACAAGGACACAAACCAGGCAAGATGCACTGCCAACTCAGTTAAAAGGAGCTCAGACAAACCATCTTCTTGTTCCCTGGGGGCCTAGGACCATGCAGACAGAGAGACAGAGGACCCATCGAAAGGTCTGGGGTGCGGTTAGTACTTGCCTTCTGCAAGACCAAGCCGCTGCTGCCTGAACTATTTGGAGGAAACACCCAGGGAACTAACACTTGCATGGACTCTCAGCAGAGGCTGTCCCTGCGGGCACAATGGGTTAAGCACGGGGCTCTCACTCTTAAGGCCATCCAGTGTGACTCAGAGCCACCCTCTAGGACAGGGCAGAAATACCTCTGTGGGTTTCTGAGACGGTAACTCTAAGGGAGTCGAAAGCCTGTGTTTCTCCCAAGAATGACTGGTGGGTTTGAACCCCTGACCTTCAAGTTAGCAGCTGACCTTGTAATCAAGTTGGTGAATCAAACCCACCATCCAGAAGTGCCCTGGCTGCCTGCTTCTCAAAGGTCGCAGCTGGAAACCGGATGGCGCTGTTCTGGTCAGGAGCTGAAATCCGCTCCACAGAAGTCAACAACACTCTCCAGTCTCCCTGCCCTCGAGTCCATGCTGACACATGGGGACCCTATAGGACAGGGTAGAACTGCCCCATGAATGCCTAGACGGTAACTCTGTATGGGAGTAGAAAGCCGCGTCTTTCTCCTGCAGAGCAGCTGGTGGTTTTAAACTGCCAACCTTCTAGTTAGCAACCCAGCTCGTCCTCCCTGCACTGCCGGCTCCTCTAACAACACCAGGAACATGAAAAGTGCAGGTGAGTCACGCAGGAACGCCTTGGCAGCTGGAAGAGGTTCAGAAACCTGAAAAGATGCCCACGCCCCCCTAGCAGCTGCCCTGAGGCCATCATGGGTTTCTATGGGAAGTTCTCCCCGAATCCCCCCTCATCTGGGCCTGGTCTTCTGATAGGCGTGACAGACAAAAAATCAGAGAAAAACTGGCAGAACCCCCCTCCTTTCTTCCATGTCCTATTAAAGACCCCCCACTCTCAATTAGTGTTACCTGGCGTGGATCATCCTCCCTAAGTCCCCCAGAGAAGGCAGATGAACAGGAACGCACTCATCACAGGAAGTGAAGAAGTAGGAGGGAGTTGTAGTCTATGATCCTTCATAGTTTATGAACCACGTGCACCTGCTTCTGTGGTACAGGCGTGGTGCGAGTCCATGCCGGAGCTGTGGTGCTACTGTTCTTCGTGGAGCGCATGGATGAATGGTGTTACTTTGTAACCCTGGCTCCCAGGCCTCCCGGAGTGGTGTGCGCAGTTGTGTGCACTGTTTATTGATAACAGTGAGATGGAGACTTTGCAGCCATTCTGTGGAAGCTGATTTTCCGTAGCAGAAACGTGCTTACATGACCAGAAAAATAGAGAAAACTCCAGTTAAAGTTCCATTCCAGGCTCCCTGGTTCCGAGGGATTCCGTGCACCCATTTCCTGATCTGAGAGAGCAAATGTGTGCTTCCGCAGCCCCGAGAGAAGGGCGGCTCTGCTCCGCCCTCTTTCTGTAACAACCACAGAATTGTAAGCGTTGGCATTTGGAGTCCTGCGAGTCTTCTTTACCAACCCTGTTGGACTATGATACAGAAAGTCAGCAATTCGAAACCACTAGTCACTCCACAGGAGAAAGATGAGGCTTTCTACTTGGGTAACAAGTTTCAGTCTCAGAAAGGACAGTTCTAGCCTGTCCCATCGGGTCTCCATGAGCCCAAACCAACTCGATGGCAGAGAGCTTGGTTTTGTTCTGCTAAGTGCAGCCCTGCCACCCTAGGAAAAGGGAGCGTTACCAGGCACCCCAAAGAAATTTAGGGACCAGCCCAGGGTCCAAGATAGGCAGTGGCAAAGCAAGGGCTCTGTTTCCCTACTCTTTGATGTTCTTACAATGGTCCTGGTTTCATTTGGACCCATCACTAGAGAGAATGAAGAGGCATTGGTTGAGTGCTGTCTTGGCGAGCCCTGTTCTGAGCATGGAAAGCTGCTGAGGGGTAGATTGGAAGCATCTGTGCCCTGTAGTGGGCAAAGCTGGCATCACCCCACATCCTGGGGCCGCATCGTCCCAGTTGGTGGCAGGCCCGCAGGGTGGCCATCTTCCCTCACCCACCCCTGCAACTGTGGGTACGGGGCTTTCAGCACAGGCTCTCTCTCACCTGGAGGCCACAAGGTACTGATTTCAGGGCAACAAGGGACACATCATGCATGCCGATCCCCAGAAGCAAGATGCCCCCGGGGGAAGCAGCGTAGAGACTGATAATCAATCTTTGGTGTGCCGTTTCTTTTAAAAAGCGAACGCTTCAAACCATTCTAATTCGGTTCTTAATTAAGATGCATGTGCAAGTCAAATCCCATCAGTGCCTCCATCAAAGGTAGCTTGGTCCAAGAGTCTGGAAGCGCATGGCATCTTAGGGAGTCCTGGCCTCTGCTGAGGAGCTGGGTGAGCTGGGCACGCCTGTCACACTTATTTGCATACGGAATGGCTTGAACATTAACTTTGTGAGTTTCACCTTTCTGTAGTTGCTCTATTTTTAGAACGTGGCACTTTTACGGTAGTTTTATTATTGCTTGTATTGTGACTGATGCTACTAACATACGTTTATGTCAATGAAACATATAATATCTATATTTAGTAAGGGATCCACAGGAACTAAATATTGAAGTAAGTAAGAGTCAGGGGGTCCCGGCGTGGCTGCTTTTCTTTTCGTATCCTCAGGATACCTTTGAGGTGTGCGGGGTTGAGGTGCATGGCCCTGCCCACCCGGGCCTCCCTGGGAAGAGAGACCACCAGAATAGTATCACGTCTCCCACAGGAAGGCCACACCCAAGGACACGTTAGTCATCCACGGCTTGGGCAGCGCCCAACCCAAATGGTCTGAGGGGCACCATATACATGGGCATCTCTTTCCAAAATAATTTCCTCATGGCCATGCAAAATATATGTGAGCATTCACGGAATGGTGAGACGCTCTCTGTGAGGGCAAGTTCCAAAGTGTTGCTTCAAAGCTGCAGAAATCTTTATTACACGAAAATCTCCAAACATGAAGCTTTTCTTTCTGGATATCTCCTCCATCTGGATCTGTACATTTCTCTAGGCAGTATGTCCGTCTCTAGACACATTTGCCCAAACAATGCCGAACTCTCTGATTTATACCATGTCAGAGGGGCAGTTTGGATTCCCCGAGACGCAAGTCTGAAGGGGCCATAGCGGGATTGTGGGGCAGCTAAGATCAGGTCTCCTGATGAAATGCTCATAAGATAGCTGTGATAGGCTGTACGGCAACTTGTCTGGGCCAACTTTCTAAGTGGTTTGGCCATAACCTCCCAGGAGCATGTGAACGGACACAATGCAATCAACTCTGTAAGCAGCCAGCAGCTGCGGTGAAGTCACAGCCTTGATGCAACTGGGAGAAAGACCGTGGGAAAGTTAATCACTTCCGGTGGGTCGGGATCCTGCACCTGCTTTCCCAACCTCCTGCCATAGTGCCTGGCAATCCCAGGAGCCATCAGTGCACTGCTGGCCTTGGCTTCATTTGACTTTGTATCAAGTGGCCTGTGGCCTTCCTGCTTCCTTTTTCTGCTTGCTCGTTCACCAGCCTCTGACAATGAGTCAGGGGAAGCCTGCAGCTTAAGCACTACAGCACAGACTCGAACCAGCCTGGACTTGCCTGTCTCTAAAACTGTGTGAGCCATTTCTTGAGACAAATGTGTGTCTAGATACATATAAGTGTCATTCATGTGGCTTCTCTCGTGAACTCTAACACAACAGTCTGCTATCCTCGAAGAGTGAACAGGCACCTTGTTGTGACAAGAAAGTTCTTCCACACACATGTTCTGGCCTTTTTCTTACCAGTGAAGTTTTCTATTTTCTTAAAACTTCTTTCAGATAAGCCTCTCTGATCATCCTATGTCCTTTGAGAAAAATCTATCAAGATTGCACCTTTGAGATATCAAAAGCACCGTAGTCAAAGCTGACTTCTCGGACTGGAAGTGAACTGGCCCAGCAAATCCCCTTAGAAGTCATTGTTTTGATCGGCTCTTTCCCCCCTAAACTTTTTATTGTAATTTGAGCGAAGGCCGGCAGAGCTGACGAACAGTTTGACGTTCAACAATTCAGCTCACTCAACGAGCCATCACCGTTCTCACTTTCTGTGCTCCTTTTCCCATTTCTCATCGTCTCCTAGTCCTTTTGAACTTTGTCCTTGGGTACACTGCTGCCCCTTTGCTCTCAAATGGCTGATTATTCTAAGGTGCTCATACCTCGTTCTTCTGACGATTGCCCTGACAGGCCTGTCTGTCATTTGGCTGAAAATTGAGCCATGGGCATGGGTTCAGTTATAGACCTGAGGGGTGACTAAGGACCATAGGCTTGGGGGTGAGCCATTTTTTAAGGCACCCTACAAGTCTAAGACAGGTGTACTGTGGAGAGAACTTCTCTGCAGCCGCCCATTCATCGTAAGGCTATGTTTAAGTACATCGTGTTTGGAATGTATGGAGTGGAACCCAACTGCCCAGACTTTTTGACTGACACGTGTACACACAGGGAGGCAGCCTGGAACTGGGGAAGAGCCCTGTCCTGGCAGTCAGATACTTGGACTGGAATGGCAGGTCTCAGTGAAGGCACGGTTATGCATTAACTCTTGGGCAAGGCAAACTAGGAGCGGTTAGCAGAACATGGCTTTCCGAGCCTTCTTAGCTCCCAAAGGAGACCCACTGAAATTGGCAGCTGCAGTCTCCTGCCTTCAGGACGAGCTGGTGAATGCCCCGAGCGAGACCTCCTGTAACCAAATCCACGTCAAACTCACACTGAAAACTCAGTGCCAACCCGCTGCCATGGAATCCGTCAGGTCTAACAAGGACGCTGGAGGATGGAGTAGGACTGCCCTCTAGGGTTTCTGAAACTGTTCATCTTTACAAGAATGGACAGCTTCATCGTTCTCCCAAGGAGTGGCTCATGGGGTTGAACTGCTGACCTAGCAGTTAGCATCCCAATGCCTACTCCATGTTGTTACTGTTGTAAGGTGCCATCGGGTCCATTCTGACTCATAGCAGCCCTATGTTCAACAGGACAAAACACTGCCTGGTCCTGTGCCAGCCTCACAATAGCTGTTGTGTTTGAACCCTTGGTTCCAGCCACTGTGCCAATCTATACCCCAGCACAATACCCTGAAGCTGTTCCCAAAGTGGTCTTTTATAACTCACGTCACCCAGATCTAATCTGGGTTGAGGGTCCAATTTCTTGAGCCATTTTATTACATGGTTCCCCAGCCATAGAATAACAAATGGATGATCATGTAACAGCCAGGGCACAAGTAACTCTCTGTCGTGGGTATGTGCAGTCTGTTATCTGCAGGATGAAGATGGGGTGAGCCAGGGCCCAGCAGCGCCACTTACTGAGCTGCTTACGCTCTTGGCACCTCTTTGTTGTCGCCTGTGAAACAGCAGCCGCCAAACATTCATCAGGGGATTGTATGGGGAGCGACAGGAGCAGACAGAAAAGCACCTAGCATGATGAATACAGAGGGAGCCAATGCTGAGCAAACGCAAGGGGTGACTTCTTTTACTCTATTCTTAGCTGACTGCCTAAGGCCAGGGGATTCTTGAGAAGCAAGAATTTGGTAGCAAGTTAAATCTTTGCTTAGGCATGCATAAAAGGCTTCATTTTTCCTCCACCGAAGGGACATGAGTCACCAGGAAGACTTTCGGATGGATGAGAAGGTTCAGATCTTTCTAGAAGACCTTTCACTTTGTTAAGGGTTGTCCTTGTCCTGCTGAACACTGAGGACATCTTCTCACCAACGGCTCAGGGGGACACCCTGGCAATTTTCAGTTGTGGTAAAGACGGTCCGAGGGAGTTATGCCTAAAAACCCAAGTCCCCAAGGGAATCAATTATTGTGCACATTCTGAAAAAACAAACAGGGAGAACTTTTTTTGTCTTGACCATGAATCTATTAATTTTCTTCTTAGCTTTAATTGATCATAAGAACGCTCTAATATTAAAGTCAATTTTAATAGATTTAAAAAAAATCTGTTTATATTTTCCATCACCCGAAGCCTTGGCTGTTTTGACATTTCTGAGTCCTTGCATAGTCCTTGTCCATAAAACTTCAAGCCAAAATAGCTTATGCATAATGCATTTTAGTCTCTAAACGAAATAAAATGGCTTTAGATATCTTAAAGTTTGTATCAACAGTGTGCTTATTTCCATTCCCTGCTACATTGCCATTGCTTCCCCTGCACTTCCCCCACCCTCAAGCTGAAGGGAAAACATCTTCTAATCCCCACCATGGCCCATAGTGTGCTTCTTTCAGTGGGACAGACCTGTCTACCATCCTCCCCCACTCCTGTGCCTCCTGGACCCCCAGACCTTTATCCCTCATAGCTGATGGCAGCCCAGATGCCATCCAAGCTGTGGGGCTTGGAAGGGGACTCTCTCCAAGTGTGTGGACACTTACCTCTGCCCTTCAACAGTGAGCATGGGGGACAGAGCCTGTCATCAAACCCTGCTGTACTACATGGGGAGCTCTCAAGTGGACAATGCACAGTGGACCAAAGGGCCAATGGAGGCCAGGATCAGTCCTGTTTGGGACTGTAGTTGGACAGTTGAGAATAGCAGTTCTCAACCTGTGGGTCACGACCCCTTTGGGGGTAGAACAACCCTTTCACAGGGGTCGCCTGTGAAATTACAGTGATGAAGTAGCAACAAAAATAATTTTATGGTTGGGGGGTCACCACAACATAGGGAGCTGTATTAAAGGGTCGCGGCATTAGGAAGGTTGAGAACTTGGTTTAGAGGATTCCTGAGTAGGTGTTTTGGTAAGTGGGACACAGGGAGGAAGAGTATTTTTTAATCATTTTATTGGGGGCTCATACAATTCATCACGATCCATACATACACCCCTTGTGTCAAGCACATTTGTACATTTGTTGCCAACATCATTTTCAAAACATTTGCTTTCTACTTGAGCCCTTGTATCAGCTCATTTCCCCCCTCCTTCCCTACTCCTCCCTCCCTCATGAACCCTTGATAATTTATAAATTATTATTTTGTCATATCTTACACTGTCCGATGTCTCCCTTCACCTGCTTTTCTCTTGTCCATCCCCCAGGGAGGAGGTCACATGTAGATCCTTGTAATTGGTTCCCCCTTTCCACATTCACAATGATTTGATTTCTTGTTCTTTGATGCCTGATACCTGATCCCTTCAACACCTCGCGATCACCCAGGCTGGTGTGCTTCTCCCATGTGGGCTTTGTTGCTTCTCAGCTAGATGGCCGCTTGTTCACCTGAGGAAGAGTACTTTAAGGAGAAGGAACAGCCTGTGAAGACATGGAGATGATGCAGCCCTTACCTGGGACGTGGTTTGGGACGTGTCTTTGTGATTCGCTGACTGCCTCTCTCTAAAGTCAGTCTTTGCGTCTGTCACGTGATGGCATACCCATCGCGCAGAGATTGGTTTGAGGAGCAAATGAGATCCAGGGTTTTCACACTGACCGCTACTTGGTATGTTGGACGTGTTCGTGGGAGCCATGATGATGGAGGTAGGACAGGTCATGGGCCGTGTTCTCTGCTGCACTGCTGAAGTCACCCAGGGGCCATGGAGACTGAGGATGGCCCCAAGGCTTTCCTCGAAGAAAAACACTTTCCTCTGAAATTTCAATATTCATGCTCATGTAGCCAAGTAGGGCAGACATGGCCTCCTGGAGCCTCTCATTTCCTCCCTGTGAAATGGGTCTGCACCTGTCAGCTGGTTGACTCTCTCGGGGCTTTGTTTGCATTGTGTATGGGTATCCTGTAGATGCTGCATGCGGAGTGCCATCTAATGACACGCATGCAACCCAAACCCCAAGCCTATACACTTTAGAGCCCATCCGACCTCGTGGGAACGCTGCAGAAGTGTAGAGCCGCCTCCCAGGGCTCCCTAGACCGCCACCTTTACCAACGCAATTTCTCCCATGGAGGGGCTGGCGGGTTTCCGTGCTCAATCACTGCACCACCGGGGCTCCTCGTGCTGCCTGCCCATCACACCCACTACGAGCCAAACACTGACCTTGAGATTATTAATTGGAAGGGGGAGCTCTGCCATGACTGGGGACTGTCCAGTCCTGCACACTGGATTCTCAGATGACCTCCTGAGTAACATAGCCTCACAGGGCAGGAAATAAGCTGCCGGCTGGAGAGAGGAGGAGGGAGGAGGGAGGAGGGAGGCACGGGAGAAGCGGCAGCTCTCTTTGCTGAATGGCAGATTTCATGGTTGTAGCTATTCTGGACCCAAGAAGACCTCGCCCTCGCATTTCCAGAGCTTGGCAAGGGTGTTTGTTCTCGGGGAGGGACCCGGTGCCATCCGTGCTGCACACCACAGATCGAAACCACAGGCCGGGCGGTGTAGTCCCTGTGCCCAGGAAAGGCTTTGTGCTCATGTCATCTTGCCTCCTCTTGGAATCCACAGAGAGAGAGGCGCTGCGCTTAATCCACTTGCCAGCTACCAGCCGTGTGGCAGAGAACTCTCCTCCGGAGACAGCGGTGTACACGTTTGCTGTGAATTTATCAGTATCGCTGTCGCCTGTGAGCCCAGGATTCCCCCTGATAATCAACTCGAGTCCCCTCACGGAAGGCTTCAAGGTGAACGGGCTGTCAGGCACCAGCTTTGAGGTAAGAGCTGGCAGCACACCGCTTCTCCTGCAGACGATGGGCGGCCAGCAGGAACCCTTTCCTTCTCCAGTCTCGGCCTGAGCGCTCCTCTTGTAAGCCCCAGCAGTCCTGCTTGGGACGTCCCAGAGCCCTCTCTGCCAGGTGCCCCTGGACCTCTGGACCCTCCTTTCTCACACACGCCAGTCCAATTGATCACGATGCTCAGTTATTTTATAGGTGGAAGACGGAAGCCCGTTGTGTTAGGTGTGAAGCGGGAGTGATACACTTTGGTGGATGGTTTGGGTACGGACATCTTTGGAAGCCAAGCCCTGACAACCTGGTGTCCAATGATTCTGCTTTTCCATGATTCTGTGTTTTCCTTTTCCCTCCCAGGAAATCAGGGGAAGGGTATTTAATTGGAGGACGCATGCCCTTGATTTAAAAACCGAGGCTAAATGACCGGACTTACTGTGTGAACGTTTCCCAGTAGGCAGGTTAGACCTGATCACCCACAGTCACACCACACCACAGTGGCTCTGTCTTCTAGTTGTGTCAGTTGAGTCTTTTTGGAAGTTGGTGCCCTTAGGCAGGACACACCTGCTCCTGGCATGGGGGCTAGCTGAAATTTTTGTAAGGATGGAGTCAGGTGTCAGAACCAACCTGGGCACAACGTCCACCCCCACCCCCTCCCCGTCACTCCTTTGACAAGAGAATCTCCAGTGGCCATCATCAGCCCTGCCGCTGGTCCTGCCCAGCATTCCCTGGAGGCCTTGTGGGGCCTAGTTGGCCCAGGCCTGTGTGGCCCGGGCTCTGCTGCTCCCCTGCAGCTCTCCAACTGAACTGATCTTTCACTGCATGCAGTGTCTGGACCTCATCACGGATCTTTAGAAACAATCACTCAACGACCAGACTGGGCATTCCCACTGCCCGTTCCCTAACTTCATGCCGCTTCTGCTCCCACCTGGAGCTGGACTCTCTGGTATGTGCAGAGGGTCAGTCAGTTCCTGGTTTATATTCTCGGGCCCCCTGTGCTGGATCTGCGACTTAGCTGCCCTGTCTACCTGATCTCTGGACATCTGGTTTACCTTCAGCAGTTGCTGTGTATCCTTACAGACCCCAACCCAACCCACCACCAACTCACAGAGCCCCTGTCCCTGGGTAGGGGTTCTACTCTGAACGTTTTGCTTGAAGCAGCCAGCCTTATCTGTCTCCCTAGGAGCCGTTGGTGGGTCTGACCTTGATTTAGCGGAACCCTCCACCCACCCCACCCCCCCAGGGCTCCTTAGCTGGACCAGTTGCCTGCCAGTGTGTAGCACTTAGTACACGCCCGGTGGGGAAATCCTTTATAGGCATTTGCTCTTTTAATCTCCAGAACGCCCCATGATTGCGTTGGACTGTGATCCACTTTTTATAGACGGGAAACAAGGCTCAGAGATGTTAAGCCATTTGCCCTGAGCTGCAGGTGGTTGATCTGATACTGGAACCCAGGCAGTCAAGCTCCAGATCTCCAGTCCTTTGCTTAAAAAACCCCACAACTTTATTGATTATATAGAATCAATGGTATGTAATTCACATACTATAAGATCTACCCGTCTTAGGAAAGTCTATCAGTAGGTTTTCGGGTATTTCCAAAGCTGTGCAACCACCCCTTCATCTCATTTTAGAGCACCTTCACCACCCCAGCTGGAAACCCCAGGCCCTTGAGCAGTCACTTCCACCCCACCCCCTACCCCCCATCCCTACCAGCTCCTAGCAACCACTAACTGCTTGCTCTCTCTCTGGATTTGCCCATTCTGGACATTTCATGTAAATGGAGTCATGCCATACGTGTTCTTCTGTGACTGCTTTCTTTCTCCTAGCATCATGTTTTCAAGGACCATCCATGCTGTAGCACCAATGGGCACTGCATCCTTTTTGATGGCTGAATAGTATGGCATTCTACAGATTTACCACAGGATGGTTATCCATTCGTCTGTTGCGTTGATTATACTCGACAGCTCTCATTTTGAAGCCCTGTGACGTAACGATGATGATGATGCTTTATATTTGCATAGAGGTTCTAAAGTTTGTTCACCGCTCTGATCGCTTGATTGTTGAAACTAATCCTGGCATTGCCTTATCTTAACATTCTTATTCATATTTTAGAAGTAAGAACTGAGAGACAGCAAGGTTCACTGATTTGTCCATGACAAGATTTATTGAGCATGAAATACGAACATAATGAGTTTAACTCAAGGCTTCTGACTTCACCTCCCAGCCTCTTTGTCTTAAATAGTCTTTTGGGGGTGAGCTCTATGGCCTTTTGGGGGTGAGCTCCCAATGCCTTTTTAATAAGTCTTGCCCTTCCAGCACTCCATGTGATTCAAACAGGGCCGTCAATCAAGGAAGAGTTTCCTCCATAACAACCACAGTGTACCTCCTCCTCTAAGCCCATCGATGACTCGATAGCACTCAGTGAGTGCTGGAAGACGCTCCTCTGTTCCTGATGCCATGTTGCTGCTGCCGGGTGCTATCAAGTTGATTCTGACTCAAAGCAACCCCGGGCGACAGAGCAGAGTTGCCTTGCAAGGTTCATCCACTGCAATCTTTCCAGCAGCTCATGGCCAAGTCTCTTCTCCCACGGAGCTCCTACAGGGCCGCTTGGTTAGCAGCTGAGAGCTTAACTGTTGTGCCACTAGGGCGCCCTCCTGATCACTAGAAATGGTACCTTTTTCAGTCTCTCAATCGACTCTAGACTCCGGAGTTCAGGGCAGCTGAACTGGGATGGGCCACAGGTACACAAGTCCTGCAGCTGTTCGTCAGGAGGAGACACTCCACCCTACGACCACCATGACCAGACATCCCCTCCGACAGATTCCTCTTCTCCAGCTCAGGCTGCTCACAGAAGCCACTCCTGACATCCACGGGCGATGGCAGGGCCTGTCCCGCCCCCAATCGCGGACAACCTTGGAGGAGGATGAATCTAGAGATGAGGTTATCGGACCTCTGGCTCAAATGTCTCATCGCTGTTGGCCTTAGGATTCAATCACACAGGGTCAGCTCCAAATCACGCCACCGAGCCAGCCTTTCTGTTTTGGGACACAGCAGTGTTGAAGACTCGCAGGGGGTGAGGAGGTGGAATGGCAATCACAAGAATAACAGATGCTTACCATGTGCTGTACACTCCTCTAGACACGCTACAGGAACGGACCCACGGAAGTGTGTCGTTGTGGTTGTTAGGTGCCATTGACTTGGTTCTGACCCCCAGTGACCCTGCTCACAACAGCAGGAAGCACTGCCCAGGCTGCGCCATCCGCAGAATTGTTCCTAAACCTGAGCCCATCGTTGCGCAGGACACCCAAGTTCACTAGCATTACTTGCACATCAGAGCTGGGGAAAGGGCAGAGAGAGGCTGATAGACATGCCCAGGTTCATGGCCAGGAAATGGGAGACGGGATTTGACATCAGGCAGGCTGGCCCAACCTTTGCTCATATCTCCCACACTTTTATCACTCAGCAAGACAGAAGGCCACTGGGCCACCTGTGGCTAATTGTTGGTCCAGGGCTTTCCTCCTGGAGCAGCGCCAAGAAGGGCCGCCCGGAGAAGCCAGGGAGGAATGACTGCTGAGCTGGAGCCCCCAGCTGTGAGGACAGGCCTGCGGCCAAGGTCCCTGAGGTCCCCTGGATGCTCCCTTCTGCCTTGTGATCTGCCATCTCTGACCCCAGAGCCCCCTCTGGCCAGTGTTTCCAATTGCCTATCACCTCACTCAGCTGCCATTTGCTTAACCTTGTCCAGAGTGACCTTGAACTCAATGTGCCCCAAACCAACCTTATTGCCTCTCACCCAAACTCAGGGTGGCCTCTGCAGTCTGAAAACTGCAACCACGCCGACACGCCATCTTTCCGGCTCGGTGACCCGAGGCGAGTCTGCTTCCCTCTGGCCTAGGGAATGTTCCCTGTGGGTGAAATGAGGAGGCGTTGGCCAGCCTGTGGTTGTTGTGATAGCTGAATGAAATACTCCACCAAACAGCTTGGCGAGCACCAAGTAAACATCATCAACTTTTCATCCCTCATGGCAACCACGACAACGTTTCCATTTATGTTCACAGAGGAACGATTCTTTCAGTTCCCAGATACAACATTCCAGAATATCTCTGCTTTATTTCCTTCCTCTAGGAGCGCTGGTGGCATAGTGGTTACGAACTGGGCTGCTATCTACAAGGTCAGCGGTTCGAAGCCACCAGCTGCTCCAAGGGAGAAAGATGGGGCTTTCTACTCCTGAAAATAGTTATAGTCACAGGGCCAGTTCTACCTGTTCTTATAGGGCCACAATGAATCTGAATTGACTCAATGGCAGTGAGTTTGGTTTTCAGAGAAGCCCTGGTGGAGCAACAGCCAAGCAATCAACTGCTGACCAAAGGGTTGGCACTTCAGACCCACCCAGAAGCCCCTCAGGAAAACAGCCAGGTGATCTGCATCTGTAAAGACCAAGCCCAGGAAATCCTTGGGGGGGGGGGGGAGGGGAGGTTCAGTTGAGCTCTGCCTCAGTCTCGGAGGGTCCTTAGGAGTCAACAAAGACTCAACAACACACTCTGTCCTCCCTCTAGTGTGATACACCGTCCTTTGGGGTCACTGCGAGTCAGAATTGGCTCGATGGCAGTGAGTGGGGTCTTATAGCTGGTGACCAGAAGGGGCTGGCATGGGTGAGGGCATGCAAGGACCTCAGGCTGGGGCTCCGGGGAGGACTTCAGCCTTGACAGGAAACTACAAACCGGGACACAGTAACCATCGCGGCAGTAGGCAGGTCTCTGGGGGGCATGTTTCCCTTACCTGTCTTTTGCCCCCCTGACAATGACCGAGGGCAGCGCTGGCCAAGGGCTGGCTCAGGGTCAGAGAGCACTGACAAGCTCATTTAATCCTCAAAGCCGCCATGTACTGTAGGGGTGACTGCTCTCCCCACCTCAGGGAGGAAAAGGGCGATAGGCAAGGTACTGAAGGCAGGCGGCCTGACGGCGGTGTCGGTACCCGGACTCCTGTGTGCTGCTGCCTCTCACTGACCACTCACCGGGCCAGAGGCCTGTGTTTAAGTGGGTGCTGGGCCGATCCCCTCACTGGTGGAATGGTCCCCTTTCCCCACCCAGTCCTCCTCCTGGTTATCCATTCTCCCTCTGGTGCACACCCTCCTTCCACAGCTTGCTTCTCTTAACATTCTAGATCTTTCAAAGTAAAACACAGCGCCCCTCCCTCCCTCTTCCAGGAAGCCGCTCACAGTGGTCTCTCCACCCCCCTTTCCGTGGGACCCCTGGTCTAGCTCCTCATTATGGCGCCTTGTGTGATAACTTAGCAGGCCAGCTAGAACAAGGAGTGTGACCCTGGATGCATTCACAGGGACACAGTGCCATAGCAGAGACAAGTGAATTTCCCAAAGCCACACAGCAGTTCAGTGGAGAGAATGAGATGAGAACTAGGTACTCTCTCCTTGATGTCCCAAAGGGCTGGGTCTTCTGGGAGCTCTGGGGGCTAGGCTGAGATGTGTCTGTAGAAGTGACCTCAGCGGGCTCTCCCACCATCGCCCACGACGGTTCCTGCTGGCAACAACTCTAGATTCTGGGGACCCCTCTTCTGGCCTTGGTACTTGGTGTTCCCCCTCCACCCCCTGCCCCCCCAGAAGACAGAAGTCTCCCATAACAATAGCGGATTGTGTGGAGAGGCATCAGAAGAGTGAGCAGGCTGTCAGTAGAAGTAAATGTCATTCTTCAGTATGCAGATGCATCTAGTGCTCCTCCCCTTATTTAGTCTTGGACGTGGCCTTGGGAAAACAAGCATGAAATGACGAGTTAAGATAAAATTGAACAGCAGTCCCAGGAATGTCGAGCCCTAGTGGGCTTTTAAATCCTCGGGCTTTCCATGGCCAGCCAATCGCAGCAGGATGCGTCGGACTATCTCTCTTGCCTTTGAAAAGTGGTGCACCCACAGGCGTCTCTGTTGGGCCATGACATTGGGCTTGTGTTGGGAAGACCTTGGTCCTCGGCAGGGAGTGAAAGGTGGCCTTCGAGAGCCACGCTGCTCCTTCCCATGAATAGCCCTCTGCAGAGCCCGGTGCGCAAAACGAATCTTTGCTGTGCTTACTAATGATTTTGCCTTTGGTTTTAGGTGGTCACCACCGGGAAGGAACAACTCGATTTTGAAACAGGACCAACCATATTTGACCTGCAGATTTATGTCAAGGATGAGGTTGGCACCACAGACCTGCAGATCCTCACTGTCCAGGTAACGGACGTGAACGAGCCGCCTCAGTTCCAAGGCGCCTTGGCGAGAGGTAAGCTACGCTGGCAGGTGCAGAGCAGCGCAGCCCAGATGGTGGCTTGGGGAAGGCCCTGGGGGACAAGGGAAAACCAGAACATAAACAAACAAGCAGATGTTTTCCCTGGAAAAGGCAGCTGCTTAGTGAGCAGGGAACCAATGAAATGCCTCCAGTCCAGCACCCCCCAAAATACGAGTCCACCAATTCACAGAGCCTACCATGGCAGGTGTCTCTCCATGCGTGTGCAGGGAGACTCGGGGACCACAGGTGCATCATTCTGGAGGGACCTGTGCGGGACCCATTGTGGGCTCATCCCTTCCCTATGGACTTCAGTCAGTGACCGCGGTGCTTGTTCACTGTCCTGGAGGCCCCTGAGTTTCCGGGGTTGTCTAGAGGGCAAACACAAGATAAGGCACTGGACTATTGTGTAACTTCCTACCTGGTGTCCCCATGCTCATGACCTTGAACATGATCCATATGCTGGCCACCATGAGGACCAGCTTTCTCCTACAGCCTCTCTCCCAGACTTCTGATTCAAATACTCATCTGCCTCCCTCAACGTTTCCACTCGATGTTGTTTGGGCTAAACTTGTTGTTGTTAGATGCCATCGAGTTGTTTCCAACACCCAGTGACCCAATCAGTGTGCACCAGAACGAAACACGCTCCGGGCCTGCACCATGCTGACAATTGCTCTCATGTGCAAGCCCATTGTTCCAGCCACTGTGTCAGTTCACCCTGCCCTGGGCCTTCCCCCTTACTGTGTCTCTTCTACCTTACCAAGCATGGTGTCCTTCTCAGGGGCTGGTCTCCCCCAACAATGCGTCCAAGGACGTGGGATGAACTCCCGACCTCCCTGCTTCTGAGCAGCACTCTGGCTGCGCTTCAGTCAGGACAGATGTGGGCTTTGCGTAGGGCTTTCAGGGGCCAGTCCCCCTGAAGTGGCTAGCCGATTCCTTCTTCGGAGTCTGGAGGCTCTGCCGAAACCTGATGGCCTTGCGTGACCCTGTTGGCATTTGATGTACCAGTGACATAGCTTCCAGCACCACAGTGACACACACGCCACCACAGTATGACAAACTGACGGACAAGCGGCCAATCTACCTCTTTGGATAGTTGCACTCAAACTAGTTGGCAAGTGGCCTTACGCATGGCCTTTACAGCTGGCTCCCTCCTTCCCACAAAGCCAGCATCCTTGGCTCCCTCTGGGGGTGTGGGAGGCCTCTGCGCTGGGTTTCCCCATCTGCTTTATCTAACAAGATGTTTCCTGTTTCCCCCTGGACGCTTCTCTAGGTCTAGAGCTCTACATAGCAGAAGGCGAAAAACCGGGATTCATATGTCAGGTGGAGGCCTTTGATCCAGAAGACACAATCAGAAGTATACCCCTCAGTGTAAGTCCCTGTTCACACGACGAACTACCTGCCTGGATCGGTGTAGACACGGCAGCTGGGTGCTTTGGAGTCTCAGCAAGGGGGGCCTGAGCAGCAGCAACAGGGGAGGGCTGCGCCGATTTCCAGGACCCAGAGAAGAGTGAGTGGGTGGAGTGGATCAGGGGGCTTTGCAGACAGCTGTCCCACACTGAATTCACAGCTCTGTGTGATCTCAGATAAATTCTTTCTTTCTTTGTTTATAAATCATTTTTATTGGGACCTCTTACAGCTTTTATAATGATCCATACATCAATTGCTTTAAGCACATTGTACATATGTTGCCATCATCCTTTCCAAAACATTTTCTTTCTACCTGAGCCCTTGGTATTGGCTCTTCTTTTTCCCTCTCCCTCCCCTACCGTCTTACCCTCATGAACCCTTGCTAAATTATAAAGTATTATTATTTTCCTATCTTACATCATCCACTGTCTCCTTTCACCCACTTTTCTATTGGTCATTCCCCCTCGGGTGAAGGGAGGGTTAGATGTCGATCATAGTGACTGGTTTCCCCTTCTTCCCCATCTACCCCCTACCCTCCTGGTATTGTTACTCCCATTACTGTTCCTGAGGGGTTTATCTGTCCTGGATTCCATGTATCAAGAGCTCTTATCTGTACCAGTGCACATGCTCCAGTCTAGCTGGATCTGTAAGGTAGAACTAGGGTCATGACAGTGGAGGTGGGGGAGGAAGCATTAAAGAACTAGAGGTATGTTGTGTGTTTTGTTGGTGCTATACTGCACCCTGGCTGACTTGTCTGTCCCTTCCTTGTGAGCCTTCTGTGATGGGATATCCAATTGTCTACAGATGAGCTTTGGGTCTCCAACTCCCTTCATTCACATTGATATGATTGTTTTGGGTCTTCTGATGCCTGATACCTTATCCCATCAACATCTCCTGATCACACAGGCTGGTATGCTTCCTCCATGTGGGATTTTTTGGTTTCCTGCTAGATGGCCACATGTTCAACTTCAAGCCTTTAAGTCCCCAGATGCTATATTTTGTAACATCTGGGCACCATCAGCTTTCTTCACCACATTTGCTAATATACCCATTTTATCTTCAGCGATTGTGTCCGGAAAGTGAGCATCACAGAATGCCAGGTTATTAGAACAAAGTGTTCTTGCCTTGAGGGAGTACTTGAGTAGAGGCCCAATGTCCATCTGTTACCTTGATAATAACCATATAAATATATATACATAGACCTATATCCCTACTGGTACATATAAATATACTTATATATATACATGCATATATTTAGACCTCTATAAATGTCTTTTGCCTCCTAAGTATTTCCTCTATTTCCTTTTAGTTTCCTCCTGTTCCACTACCATGTTTGACCTTCATTTGGGTTTCAGTAATTCCTCTTGGCTCATTACAGTTGATCAAACCCCACCAGGCATTCTATACCCTCCTTGACATTGATTTTTAGATCATTTGTTGTTCCCTTGTCCCTGGGTTTATTGGCCTCCCACTCCCTTTTCCCCACCTCCCCCTCTACTCTGTCCCCCTAGAACTCAGTCTTGTTTTTGCCTTGGGATTGTTTATCTTTCCTATCTTATATAGATAGACATGAAAAAAGGAAGTAGAAGAAAGAGAAATGGGTGGGTTGGTGGGCTATAAATAGCTCCAGGTCTGTCTGCTGACCCTCATGAAAGTTTTCTGATCAGGCCTGATGCAGTGCCAAGCCCTGTCCCCTGAGTCAGAAATCCATTTTCAGAATTCTTCGGGGACTTTGTTGCTTTGCTCCCCTTGCTGCTTTGTTGCACTCCCTTCGTGTTTTGCCCCTATGTGTGTGTGTGTGTGTGGGGTGAGGTTAGACCAGGTACAATTTCCTCACTGCGTCTCCAGTGCTGTCCACTGCAGTACTGTGGGTAGTGAGGGGACGTGGTGCTTTGTGGTGGGGCACGCCCTACGGTCCTCTCTCTGCCCTGGCTGCTCAGAGCAGAAAGGCTCAGACAAATTCTTACTCCTTTGGCTCTTCAGTTTCTTAATCTGTAAGATGGGAATGGTAATATCACCACCACCACCCTGCAAGAGGGGGATGTGCACAATAAGCAATGTGCATAACACCACCATGCAGCACAGGCTCTGACACACCGAGATTGCTCACTATGTCTGGCATTTTGTTGACCGAAGCACATCTGACGCTGACCATCTCAGAAACCCACAGGGGCAGTTCTGCTCTGTCTTGGAGGGTTGCACTGAGTTGGAATAGATGTACATGGCAGTGAGTTTGCTTTGGGCATACATGTATTTGAAAGTCAAGTGTGAATCCACACCCTAAAGTCAGGCATTAACATGCCAGAAGTATTCACTAGCCTTGCTCCAGCCCAGGAATTCAGGGAAAGTTTGTTGTAGGCGTGGGTGACAAGGGCCATATCCTCTTGGAGGCCTGAAGACAAGTTTCCAAGGACTCAGCTGCAAGGTAAAAAGTCCCAGTGATACCAGGCAGTGACCCGGGAACCTGTCCTGGGGAGCTGCCTTCTGGTTCAGTCTGAGATAGCTGTTCTTGCAGTGGGATCTGTTTCACTAGTGGAGTTAGAGACAGGCTGCTGTGGCCATGAAGCCTCTTGCCCCTGGGCATTGGCCTCCCAGCACTGGCTCTGCCCCAGCACATGGGCCCCTGCACTGGCTGTGTCTGGGCCAAGAAAGACATGAAATTACTACCACCCCAGGGAACCTGAGCAGACAGCTCTCCTGCAATTGCCACTACCTCACAGAGATGGGCCACTGGGAAAGGGACTCTTGGCAAACTAGTCACGTGGGTTGGGGGCTGCTGTCCTGCTTGCTGGCTGCATGGTTTCCAGCTTTAACACAAAGCAATTTTCAGATGACTGGACACAACTTGAAGTTGGGGGAGGGGCTGTTCTTAGTAGAAGATAATCTTTCTGCCCCAACGTCACTCCTTCCTTCCGTCCTTCCTTCCTTCATCCCAATTGTTGCATGAATAAGTGAGCGAATATGGAGACACTTATGGGGTCTCGGCTTTGTCCCAGGAATCAAGTTCATTTCTGTTCATCACCCTCCAGTCCGGCCCGACTTACGGCGACAGGCACAATGGAGTGGAACCCTACCCAGCCCGGGCCATCCCTATGGGCAGTCAAGGACTTTTGTGATCCAGAGGTTTTCACGGGTGGGTTTCTGGAAGTAGTTTGCCAGGTCTTTCTTCCTAGTCTGCCTCAGCCTACGAGATCTTCTGAAGCCTGTTTCTCATCATAGTAGAACACAAGTCTGTCCTGACAGATGGCTGGTGACAATACGTGAGTTGCATTGGCTGGGAATCAAACCCGGATCTCTCACAGAGAAGGGGAGAATTCTACCTCTGACCCACCACTGTCTCTACGGAGCACTCTGGCTGGTTGGTGTGTGTGTGTGTGTAACCAGTCAATCAAGTCAAGTCAAAGCCTGTTGCTATGGTAATATCTCCTCGAGGCCAGAAGCCTTTTGGATACGAGCGAGACGAACACAGAGGACCTCTCTCTGCGATATCACCTTCCTGCTTGCTGGGACTCTGCTGCTGCCGCTGACGCTGAGAGCTGGTGGAGCCCTGCTATGTTTCAACTGACTCTGGATCCACCGAACGCTGCACCCACCGGCCTGTGATCCTCCTGCTTCTGGCTTCTCCATTCTGCTTCACCACCAAGTGGCTACATGAGTCTGAAGAGGGACAAATGGACTCGCCTCGGACTTATGGACTTGAGTCAGGCTGAGTTGGGGCTCCTTCTGGATGTTAAGTTGCTTCTTCACATAAAGTTCTTTCCTGCACATAGATGAGCGTCACTTGGGGATTTGTTTCTCTAGATGACCTGGCTTAACACAGGCCCCTCGTAGAAACAATGTTAGCATAATTTTTCAATTATGTAGTTAATCCACCAGTTTGAAACGTCTTTGTTATTCCTCAGCCACAATGGCATAAATGGGATTTTATTTTTCTCCAATAAAAAGAGGCCCAGAGACAGACAGACAGTCCAGAGCTGGTGGAGCTGCTCAATGATACTCTCGGAAACCTGGATAATTCCTCTCTTGCTGCTCTCCCACCCGGACTACGTACACCTCATGGGTGCAAGATGGCCGCTGCACCTCCTGGCTTTACCTCCGCGTTCCAGGCAGAACGAAGAATGGCGACAGCAAAGAAGGGTCAACAGTAAAGGAAGCGCGCCAGGCAGTCTGCCTCCTTTTATTGCAAGGAAAACAAAAAATGTTCCTGTAAGCTCTACCAGTAGGCTCTGCCTGCTCCTCCTGGGCCCTGTGGCAACAACTGTGTGATGGTGACGGGGGACAGGGGGTTCTGGGTGGGGATCAGGTCTACAGCCCAATCACAGGATCTCCCTGACACACTGAGTTCGTTTCAACATTTACGGCATCTGCTCAATGCTACATGAGTTAGAATGAGTTGGGGGGGGGGGGGCATAGGGATTTCAAACCGACTTTGATACAGGTTTTCAAACTGTCTAGAGGGATGACAGTCATAGCCCTTTAAGAAACGCCTCATGGGCAGGTGTGGCCCTCTCAGATGAAGGGGAGCAGTCCAGGTGGGACAGCTGCAGAAGCAGGCGTTGCCCCTTTAAGGTTCCCATCCGAAGAGGGTCTGGCTAAAGCAGCTGCTGGCTGAGAACCCAGGGGCTGGCACTGTGGTGTCTGCAGTGAGTCGGGAGTTGGGTGTGTTAGCCAAGTGCTTACCCCCAGAGCTAGAAGGAAGGGCTGTGCAGAAAGTGGCCAACCAGCCTGAGGAGCAGTGACCAGCACCTGGAAGGGCCCTCCCCAGACTAGGAAAACGACAGTGACAGACGCAGAAGTAACACAGGATGGATGGCCTTTGAACTTCCAAATTCGAGTCTGGGTACTTGAGGGTGCACGCTAACCAAAAGGTACGCCCTGTAACTGTAGGCGGGTGGTGGGTTAATTTGCTATTGACCATTGCAGTACCTGACCACCTAGGCTGTTAATGGAAACCATAAAAACCAAAGACAGCAAATACAAACCCCACCGCCATTGAGTGGATTCCACCTCATCGCCACCCTATCGAACGGCCCTGTGGATTTCCAAAGCTGTAAATCTTTCCAGGAACAGAAAGTCTTATCATTCGCCCATGAAGCGGCTGGTGGGTTTGAACCGCTGGCCTTGTGGTTAGCAGGCTGAGGCGTTACCCATGACGCCACTAAACACCAAACCAAACTCACTGCCATTGAGCCAATTCTGACTCACGGCTACTCTATAGGACAGGGTGGGACTGCTCCTGTGGATTTCTAAGACTGTCACTCTTCGTGGGAGTGGTCAGTCAACTGGTTTGCCCCCAGAATGGCTGGTGGTTTCAAACTGCTGGCCTTGTGGTTAGCAGCCCAATGCATAACCACTATGCCAGCAGGGCTCCTGAAACTGACTGCGGGTGGAGCTTTAAAGAACACAGCTGATGAGATGCCCTGACTCCTGGAGGTGTGAGGTGCCTGTGCTGCCCAGACCCTGCAAGGCTGGGCGTGGCCCTGTATCAGGGTTTTAAAGCCCCGGGTGATCTAATAGGCATCTAAGCTCGAGAACTTTGGCTTTGAGATGCTAGTTCCCAACCCTCACAAACCCTCTCTTAAAGGGTGGCCTGGGGATCTGAATATTTGCAAAACATGCCCAGGTAATTCTTCAGAAGGACTGCAGATCCTGGAGCCAGTGAGTGCTTCTCATTGAAATGGTGTCCAGGCCCCTGTCAGAGAATGCACACCCCAAATTCAAACTCAACTGGCATCGGGTCAATTCCAACTCACAGTGGCGCTGCCCCTAGGGGTTCTGAGACTGTCACTCTATTGGAGTAGAAAGCCTCATCTTTCTTCCTCTGAGTGGCTGGTGGTTTCAAACTGCTGGCCTTGTGGTTCGTTGCCCAACTCATGGCCCATTGAGAACATGCTGGAATGCTCTTTAAAATGCACATTCCCACCTAGTATCTTACTTCATAGTCTCCACAACCCAGGATGCTCAGGTCAGCAGCTGGAGGGGAAGATCAATGGAACAATAGCTCTAGGGGCTTGTCCCGAAACCCCACCTCTTTAAAATGAGGATGCCTGCCCCCACACCCAGCTTAGCGACGCGGAGCTGTGTGGCCGGATTTTTAAAAACAAGGGCTCATCCGGAAACCAGATGTAATTAGACTGTGTAGAGTAGCCCCTTCCATTGTCAGCTGCAAACGAACACGACCATGTGCGTCATCTTAAATGTTTTCATTAAAAAACCAAACCGATTGCCACTGGGGACACTCCGGCCCACAGAGACTCTGTGGGCCAGGCTAGAGATGTCCCTTAGAGTTTCCATCAGAAGCAGACTCCCAGCTGTCTCCTAGACAGCAGCTAGTGGGTTCAAACTGGCTACCTTTCAGTCACCAGCCAACAGCCCAGGGCTCAGGTGTCGTCATTAAAGCCAAAAGACACAGGCGACATTCATCTCAGGACATTATGTAACTCGGAATATCCAGAATCGCCGGGTTTCCGCCTAGCGAGTGCATACACATGATCCAGGCGGTAGTTCTCTTTCTTTCATCTTCATGCCAAGCCTTGGAAAGCGAGGTCTTCCCGCTGACAGCAGATCCCCACTCAGACGAGCCACGTTTTTGACTGCTCGACAGCCACGTGCCCTAATGACTCGGTGGCTCTCATGTCTGGTGGCACAGGCTCAGAGCTGAGACGATGCTCTGGCCCCGTGCGTCTCTGGCTGTTGCAGGTGAGCAGGGCTGAGAGGCGTGCGTGGTCGGGGGCTCCGAGGATAATGAAGGAAAGGGGTTCTGCATGGGGATAATCCTATTTACTGGCATTTCTTCTTCTCCCCCTCCCACGCCCCTGACTGCAGCTCCTAAAGGAAACAAGATGAGACCACCCGCCCCCCAGCCAGCCCCATGCTCCCTCCTTCCTCCTCTGCTTGGAAATGGCCACAGTGGCTGCAGCCAAGTGCTGCGGGCCTCCTTGGAGACTCCCAGGACGTTAATCAGTCTCACAGCTGGAGGCAAAGTGATCTAGAGCGGGCTCCACATTAAGGGGCTTCCTCTGGGCCCTTCCATTAGGGGAGGATTTTGCATAAAGTGAAACGTGCTGTCTTCAGCAGACCAGACAAAGGATTAAATAAAAAGCTCAATAACCTTGCTAGGAGCTGGGTCACCGAGAGGGCGCACAGAGATGCTTCCATCTTGGTCATGTCTCTCCTCTGGCTCCAAGAAGTCTTCCTCGAAATACGACTCAAAAACCCAACTTTCTGCCCCTGAGTCGATTCCCGTGCATCGTGATGCTAGGGGACAGGGTCGAACTGCCCATGTGGGTTTCCCAGGCTGTAAATCTGTCCGGGAGAAGAAAGCCTTATCAGTCTCCCAGTCTTCTGGTGAGTTTGAACAGACCACCTAGTGATTGGCAGCTCAATTCCTAAGCCACTATGCCACAGAATAAATTGTCATCATATTTTGAGTCTTTACCTAGTAAGGGTTCTGGCTGGCTGGGACTTTGCAGGTCCAATGAGCAGTCTTCTGATTCCACAGACAGGGACAGAACGGAGACCTTTGCCTGGGCCAGGTAACTCCAGCAGAAACTGAGGTCTCCTGGCGCCCAACTGCCTTTCATCACCTTCTGTGGCAGTTACATAATCTCCTATCGACTTGAGGGAGGGTGGAATCTAGCCTGTCAATCAGGTTGCAGCTTGATGACCTCATTTGGAGGTGCGACAGAGATAAGTAGCTCCCTGGCGGCCAGATACACACTGTCTGCTAGACATTCTTGTGGACAAGCTGCAGGGAGCTATGCTGACAGAGCCAGAGCCCTGGAGCTGGAGGAGCCAGGTGAAGACCCATGCCAATGCTGAAATGCTTTCACCGCCACTGGATCCACAAGGCTCTCCACCCACTGGCCTGTGATCATCCTGCATTCAGTGTCATTGCATGTGTTGCATAACTCTGAAGAGGAACTTATAGATTGGTATTGAACATATGGGCTAATATCGGACTTATGGACTTGACCTGGACTGGCCTGGGATGTCTTCTCAATATACAATTGCTCTTTGATATAAAGCTCTTTCTTATACGCATAGGAGTGTCTATGAATTTGTTTCTGTAGTCAGCCCTGACTAACACACCTTCTACCCTGTTCTGGAAAACTCAACCACTGGTACCCTATCTCCAGTCTTTCCTGAGTGGAACCGGTCTTCCCTGGCAGCCGCAGTCGGGGGCAGACGACAGCGCACTGCATGGGGTAACTGTGCTGCAGGAGACCTCTTAAAGTGCAGGAAAGCCAGGATGTTACCCTGAAGACATGAGATGCACCTGACCCGAGCCGTGGCATTTTCTCTCATCTCCTATGTGAAAGCTGGGCATTGAATAAGGAAGACCGAAGAACAGCTGCCTTGGCAGAATGGTGCTGGCAAAGAATATCGAAAAGACAGTGGACTTCCTAACAAACAAACAAATCTTTCTTGGAAGAAGGACAGCCAAAATGCTCACTAGAAGCCAGGGTGGGGAGAGTTCCTCTCACGTATTTGGACATGTTGTCAGGAGAGACCAGTCCCTGGAAAAGTGCATCTTGCTTGGAATTTTAGGGGGGCTTCAAAAAAAGAAGCTTCTCTCTCAGCAAGATGGATTGCCCAGCGGCTGCAACAGTGGGGTCAGACAAGACCAGCTGGGAGGATGGCGCAGGACCGGGCATGTTTTGTTCTGTTGTATAGAGGGCGGCTATGGGTCAAAATCAACAGGACAGCACCTGACAGCACACCCTTCTTCCCCGTGCACCTGGCCATCCTCTCCGACCCCTCTATTCACTCCACCCCCCATAACATCAGCTCCGTCACTCAGGAGTCTCCACGCAAATGGTGTTCCCACTCCAGGTTCTCGTTCACGTGTTCAGATGGTGGCGTCGGGCAATTTCCATTCCTAAATGTGGCCGTGGAACATGATTCATGATGGGGGGAGAGGCATTGTTCTAGACATCTGTGAAGCTGAATCTGTAGAAGTCAGGACCAGGCTGGTCACGGAAAAGAAAGACACACAGGGTCTGCAGCTCTGTCCAGCAGGGACCATATCACAAATGGCATTGTGCGGGCAGAAATGTGTCCCTTCTTAAAAACAAAGAAAGACATGCCAGTATTTTCCTATAAACCTTCAACTCACTCTCACATGACCAAAACACAAACAGGAGTCAACTTAAAGGGGTCTGGTGTGTTTGTTGTTTGGAGGGGGAAGATTATGAGAGCAGTTTAATGATAGTTGTTTTTTTTTTTTCTCTTTTTCTGGTTTCCTCCATGGACCCCCCTCCCCTTTTCCCCAGATGCGTTTTCCCCTCCTCACAGCCAGGATGAGGGATTGGAGGGGATAGGAAGAGAGAATAAGGAGTTGAGTCTTCAATGAAAATATTTAGATTAAACAGAAAAATAAAGCAGGAGCCCGGCGATCATATTAATAATCTGCCACAGTTTGTCTGGCGCTGCTGGCTCATTGGGTGGATTCGTGGGGTGTGTTAGGCCGGGTTGACTAGGGACATTCATATGTGTATAAGAAAGAGCTTTATATCAAAGAGCAATAGTATATTGAGAAAACATCCTAGCCCAGGCCAGATCAAGTCCATAAGTCTGATATTAGCCCATATGTCTGACACTAGTCCATAAATTCCTCTTTAGCTTCATTCACTCAACACATGCAATGATGCCAAATGCAGGAAGATCACAGGCCAGTGGGTGGAGAGTCTTGTGGATCCAGTGGCAGTGGAAGCATCCCAGTGCTGGCGCAGGTCTCCATGTGGCTCCTCCAGCTCTCTGAGGGTCTCCGCAGCAGGAAAGGGGAGGCAGAGAGTGAGTGAGTCCCACCTCCAGGGAGCTATTTGTCTCAGTCGCTCCTCCAAATGAGATCATCAAGCTTCAAGTGGATTAACAGACTAAACCACCTCTTCACTCTTAAACCCTTCAAGTTGATGAAAGATTATGTAGCTACCAGAGTGGGCATGTACTAATGATTTAAATAAACCAGCATCAATTGTCAGTTTGTTGTGCCACGTGGTTTGTGCAATGCTGTGATGCTGGAAGGTCTGGTGCCAGCATTTCAAATACCAGCAAGGTCACCAATGGTGGACAGGTTTCAGCAGATCTTGCAGATACAACTGAATAAGCAAGAAAAATCTGGCAATCTACTTCTGAAAATTAACCACAAAAAAAAGTCCTGGACTGCACAAGAAGCTGCTGGGCTGGAAGGCACTCCATCAGGCCCATAGCAATGGACTCGGACTCAGAAACAATCAGAGCATGGCACAGGACCAGGCAACCTGTGTGTCACGGGACGTAGGGTTGTCATGAGTCAATACTAACATGGTGCCAACAGTTAGGGAATGAATGGTTCCCTGCCCCCCTCCCCAAAATACATAGGTTTGGGGTTGGGTTTTTTTTTCCTGTGCCATCTTGTGTAGCGTGGACCCTTGTCACCCAGTGCATCAGGAGTGCTTCCGAGACAATTCTTTTCCAGTGGACCAGGTACTTGAGAGTCTCCATTTCTCTGAGCCTCGATTGTTGTCTTGCCCCCCATTGTCCTTCCTGGCAAATGCTCCCAGCCACGATCTCTGGGTACCATGCTGTTAGGTGGCATCAAGTCACCTCCCGCCCACAGGGACCCCACGTACAACTGAACAAGACCCCCTGGAGCCTACGCCTCCCTCACAAGGGTTTCTATGTTTCAGCCCATGTTGCAGCCACTGCATCAATGCTTGTTGCTTTCCACTTTGCAAAGCCTGATAGCCTGCTCCAGGACCAGTCTCACCCCACAACCTGTCTAAAGTCTCACCCTCCTGCTCTCTCAGGAGCACCGTGGCTGTACTCCTTCCGGGCCAGATCTGATGGTTCGGTTGGCAGTCGTGGTGTTCGCAACATTCGTCATCAAAATGTGGTTCAAATGCACCCATTTTTCTTCTGTCTTCTTTACTCAATGTCCAACTTTCACATGCATAGGAGGCGATTGAAAATACCATCACTCTGGGTCAGGAGCACCTTGGTCCTCAAAAGAACATCCTCGCTTTTCAGCCCTCTGAAGAAGTCCCGTGCGGCAGATTGACCCTGTGTGCCGCATTGCTTGATCTCTCTCTCTTTTAAATTTTTTTCCTACAACTTTTTATTTTGGAAATTTTCAAACCTATGGAAAAATTCAAAAATAATCATCATCCATAACCTTTTCATCCACATTAGTCAATACTTAATATATTCCATTTTTGCTTTTCTTAGCCCCAAATAAGTTTTATTGACATGTATACTTCCTATACTATACAAATTAATCACTCAATCACATTAAGAGGAATTGGGTAAGCATCACCACAATCAACTTCAGAACGTTTTCTTCTTATCCTCATTGTTCGCTCCCCATTTCTCCCTCCATCCTCCCCTGCCATACTCCTAGGTAATTATCAATCTATCTCTACAGATCTACATCAAAAGATCTAGCATCTGGGGTCTTAAAGGCCTGAAGATAAAAAAGCAGCCATCTAGCTGAGAAGCAACAAAGCCCACATGGAAGAAGCACACCAGCCTGTGTGATCATGAGGTGTTGAAGGGATCAGGTATCAAGCATCAAAGACCCAGAACAAAAAATCATATCATTGTGAATGAGGGGGAGTATGGAATGGAGACCCGAAACCCATCTGTAGGCAACTGGACATCCCCTTACAGAAGGTCACAGGAAAGAGATGAGCAGGTCAGGATGCAACATACAATTTTCCTCTAGTTCTTTAAAGCTTCCCTCTCCCCCACCCACTGTCATGACCCCAATTCTACCTTACAAATCTGACTAGACAAGAGCATGTACATGGGTACAGATAAGAGCTGGAAACACAGGAAATCCAGGACAGATTTATCCCTCAGGACCAATATTGAGAGTAGTCATGCCAGGAGGGGAAGGGAAGGTGGAGGGAGAAAGGGGGAACTGATCACAATGATCTACCCATAACCCCCTCCCAGAAGGTGGACAACAGAAACGTGGGTGAAGGGAGACCTCAGTCAGTGTAAGACATGAAAAAATAATAATTTATAAATTATCAAAGGTTCATGAGGGAGAAGAGGGTGGAAAAAAGGGGAGGGGAAAAATGAGGAGCTGATACCAAGGGCTCAAGTAAAAAGAAAATGTTTTGAAATGATAATAGCAACAAATGTACAAATATGCTTGACACATGGATGGATGTATGGATTGTGATAAGAGTTGTACGAGCCCCCAATAAAATGATTTTTTAAAAAGAAAGAAAGAAAACTATATATTGTAAATTCTAGCCTCTACACCTTCCACTAGAATCCCATGGGGCAATGGGATTTCTTTGTTATGTTAATGAGGCAGTCTTTGGAACTTGAATCTCTTCTGTGTTAGAAAAGATTCAGCAAGCAGAGATGGGGGAAGACAGATGCCCAGGAACGTGAAGATAACCCAGGAAAAGAAGCTGAAAAGAGACAAGAGCCTTCCCCAAGAATCAACAGTTGTCCCCAAGAGCAGTCTCCCGAGTTCAGACTCCCCAGACTTAACTGGGAGGAAATAAATCTCTGTGTTAAAGCCCCTCCCTCCCCTATGGTCTTTCTGTTACAGCAGCACTAGATAAGTCAGGCCGCCACTGGCAACTCCACCACCACTCCTGTGGCCTCGAGACTCACTGAGATGCTCCGGGGTCTTGTAAAAACAAGCCTGCCTTCCTTCTGGGAACCCTGGTGGCATCTTGGTCACACGCTGGGCTGCTTGGTCAGCAGTTGGACCCCATTGGCCACTCTGAGGGAGAACGACCAGGCTTTCTCCTCCAGTAAACAGTTCATTTCAGAAACCCACACAGCAGTTCTACCCTGCCATACGGAGTTGCTGTGAGTCGGCATCAGCTTGATGCCATTGTTTGTGTTGCTGGTTTTCCTTCCCTCTGGAAACGTTTGCCCCGCTGGCCTGGAAGTAACTGATGGATGCAAAGTCAAGGCAAGCAGGCCCACACTGCGGAGAGCTGGGAACGCAGGAAACTAGGACTGCTCCCTTGTGCGTCCCCCCCCCCCCCTGTGCCCTGGCACAATAAAGGGCCCAGGGGCAGGAAGTGTGAGCTCCTTGTCTGCAGACTGAAGCTTCCGTGTCTGTGAGCCACCCAGAGCCGGGAAGACAGACGGGGCTGCAGACCGAGAAAGTCAGGGTGGTGGTAAAGAAAATATTCCCAGCAGGGAAACCAGAGAGCTTGTTTGACAAGCATTTGTTCAGGGAATTGATCTGATTACGCAGGACTTTTCTTAGCCAGTGCTGGGGCAGAGAGGGGCTGCAATTGCTTTTCATTCTATTTAATTTCTGTTTTCCAAGAATGAATATCAGGGGAGCAGCTTTGATTAAACAAGCCTTTGAAAGGAGGAGAGAACGCCAGGTTTCACAGAAAGCCTTACTGAGTCTCTGGCAAATGGCCACATGACATAATATTTTTAGTCTATGGATATTATCTCCTTTCTAAGCACAAAACTGCTATTCCTATTAACACTCGCTCATACACTCAGGAATAAAAGAGCCTGGCACAAAGAGAAAGAGTGGGGTGGGGCTGGGGGTGGGGGCAGGAATCAGGATTCCAGGAAAGCAACCTTTAAATAGAAATAAAAAAGAAATTTCTCATGTCTCCTACTTCTGCCGTTGTTCGCATTCCTGCCACCTGCTACTTTTTCTTCATTTTTTCTTTCCTCCCTGTAGTTGTGGACACCTCTAGGTAGAACTGGAGAGTTGATGCCAAGTCTAACATGACCACCACCAAGCATGAAATACTAACATTAAAGGGTTTGGCAAGATGATTTTCTGTTTTTGCTATTTTGTTTTAAGAGTCTCTAAGGCTTACTTAGAAGCCTTGGTGGCAATGCAGTGAGTCGCTAACCACCAGGTCAACGGTTCGAACCTTCCCGTTGCTCCGAAGGAGAAAGATGAGGCTGACTGCTCCGGTGAGGATCCAGCCTTAGAACCCCAAGGGCAGTTCTGTATGGTGCCATACAGGGTCGCTAGGAGTTGGAATCGACTCCATGGCAGTGAGGCTGGTTTTCTGAAGGTGGGACTGGTGGTCCTGTTGAGTAAATATCGGACTGTTAATTGAAAGGTCGGTGATTCAAATCCATCAGCTGCTTCGTGAAAGAAAGATGAGGCTATCTGTGGCTATAAAGATTTACATCCTTGGAAACCCTGTCAGCAGAGACTTGACAGCAGTGGATTTGGATGGGTGAGGAGGGGCCGTGGATAGGAAATGTTGGTCCCGTGTTTATCCTTTGTAGTTGTGATTAGCTGCTGCCAACGGGGCCCTGCGGGCGGGTTGCAGTAGCAGCCCTGTGCAGTGTCACTCCTAGACAGTCGCACATTCTACTGTGGTCATCCATAGGGTATTTAGAGGTTGATTTTCAGAAAGAGTCACCAAACCTTTCTTCCTAGTCCACCTCTGTCTGGAGGCTCTGTTGTAAACCCTTTCAACATCCCAACAACACCCAGCCTCCCTGGCCAGACGGGTCATGACTACACACGAAGTGCATTCCCTGGGACTCGAACCTGCATCGCCCACATTAAAAGTGGAAATTCTACCAAGAACAACTCTTTGTGGAGCATCTGTGATAGTTGGGTTTATTATGCCAACTAGGCCTCCATAGGGGCATGTGGGCAGAGTTTAATCAGGTCACAGCTTGATTGGAGGGTGTGTTAAATCTAGGTATTTTAGAGAAACAAATCCACAGCAACTCATGTGTAGGAGAGAGTTTTATATAAAGGCTAAGTGCGCATCAAGAAAATTTCCCAACCCAGTGCTGCCCAAGCCCACAAGTCCGACATTAAGCCATTAACCCATATGTCCAACACCAATCCACAAAGTCCTCCTCCATCTCACAAAGCAGACATAACGATGCCGACTGCAGGAGGAAAGCCAAGTCAGTGAATGTGTAAGCATCTCAGCACTGGCTGGGGTCTCCACACGGGTGCTCCAGCACCCAGGGCTGCATCGGGTAGATCCATGCAGCTTCTCCTTGGGGGTGTCTTGCAGGCAGTCTGCCTTGCAAGATGAAGCAGGGAAATGCTAAGGCAGCTGCACCCTGGTCCGACCATCACAAAGCAAGAGACCCGAGAACTAGAAAGGCGAGGCTCACAGAGCCATTTATCTCTCCTCCCTTCAATTAATCCCACATGTTTATCGGCCAGGTTGGTAGAATAAACTAACAACCTCAGAGGGCGACTGAAATAGATGCTCTCTGAGGTTGGCCTTCTGCCTCTTTCTCCCTGGTGATGGGACCAACATGCTGCTGTTTGAACTAGTCCTTTGCCTCACTGTGCGCTGCACTACCTGTGGGCTGAGCCAACCCTTGGATCGGGTCACCTTGCCGTGCATGGCTAGAGCTTGAGACTCTTTCAAGACCTGCTTTGCCAAGTTGCTTGTGGATAGTGTCACCGCGTACACCACTAGAGCTTGAGACCCCATGGGGCCTGCTTTACTGTGCTCCTGCCCTACTGGGTGTTGCTGCCCCACCCTGCGGTCTGTCGACTCTGCCTGTCTTACCTGAGGGAAGACTCCACTGTCTGCTTCCTTGACCTTCGATCAGCAGCCCACGTGAGTTGAAGGACCTTCTTTGTATTAACTGTTCCACAAAAGTGAGTTAAACTGAGCCCTCTGTAGTGCTGTGTGGACTAATTAGCAGTTACATTCCTTCTTGCTGTATAAATCTATCTATCTATCTATCTATCTATCTATCTATCTATCTATCTATCTATCTATCTATCTATCAATCATATAATCACCATGAGTCCTGGTTTCGTCTCTCCAGAGAACTCTGCCTAACACAGCATCTTTTATGCGTCAGGCACCAGGCATATAAATGGGAACGGAATGGAGCCCTTTCTCTCCTAGATCTGGATTCTAACAGGGCGACAGGAAGTAACATTTACTGAAGACTTGCCATGTGCCAAGCCTTGTTCTGAGCACGTCACATGATCACCTCTTGGAGAACGAACGATCACTATGGCTCTTTGCTCCACAAGATCACGCAAGTGGGAATTGGTGGAATCAAGACTCAAATTTAGTGCGTCTGGCTCCAGAGTTGTAGCCCTGGATTCTCCTGCTCCCTGTAAGGAGCCTTTTATCCCCAGTGGGTCACAGGTCCTCTTCCTCTGCTCCCTGGGATCTGTACCCTTCTCAGATAGAATCTCTCCCCCATCTCATTTGTCACGGTGCTGAGTGGACCCTGTACATAAGGAGATCAGGGCCAGCCATCTCTATATGCCAAGCGCTTACTCCTCTTGGTGCACAGGTACCTGGGACCAAGCAGAAAGGGAGACCCAGCTCCCAGTCAATTTCAAAATATATGAGGAAGATGCACATATCTTGACTCAGGTGTGCATAGTCAGGATCCTTGGGTCTCCACTGCCTCCTGTGGGGCCTCTGATCTATTCTGTGTGAGAATTCTCTCAGGGGATCGCTCAGCCCAAAGACACATAACTGCTCTGCGTGCAGGCAGCTACGGGTGTAGGTTGTCCAGCCTGTTGCTTGGAGTATTGGTGGGGCGGGGTGTGAAACATCACACTCTGAGTGTTGCCAAGGTGCTTATGGTAATTTGTGAGGCTGAAGAAGCATCCTCCTTGGTATTGGCCAAAATTTCCTCTCAAAAAATACATAGGAAACATCCAAATGACCAGCAAGAAATCATTGCTGTAAAGTGACGCCCAGAGCAAAACACCATGCCATCGGTACTAACCATGAGGAAAAACAAATTTCAAGGGTATTAGAAATTTTTAAGATTTCAAGGAAAAGCGCTATAATTTTGATTGGAACATCACATCAACTATTATTATTATTTTGGGAGGATATATAAAAGAGCTTCAAAATGTTCATGGAAAAAATGAGATTTTCTTACCAACCTTTTGAAATCCCTTCCTACATTTGCAAAGTCTGCTAACCCAAAGATCAGCGGTTCCAATCTACCAGGCGCTCCTTGGGAGAAAGCTGAGGCTTCTGCTCCAGTCAGATGGCAGCCGCAGCAGCCCGAGAGGGCAGTTACTCTGCCCACAAGCGCTGCCAAGAGTCACACTTGACTCGGTGGCAGTGAGTTTGTTTGTTTAGGTTCACCAATTTGCACAGAAAAGATTTGAACACAGGCTTTTAGAAGGGATTTATCTTTCACTTCTTTTCTATATTTCTTAATTTCTGTATAAAATATGTGTTCGTGAAAGCTAGAGCAATAAAGCTACCAAGGAGTAAACGTTTAAAACCAGGACTAATAAACCTATAGAGCCAGCGAGTGGAGGCAGGGCCTTGTGGGGACACAGAGGTGTTGGCAGGTGAAAGGGTGATGATGTCAGGCAGCCATATAGAAAAAGAATGTTTGGAAACTGACGGTGGTAGCAAATGTACAATTCTGCTGGACGTGATTAAACTATGGGATGATTTGGTGTATGTACTAATCCCATATATATTTTAAAATGGTTTTCAAAGCTTACATTGACCCCCAGGAGCTCCTGAGTCTGGGTTCTGTGTACTCCCTCTCCTGGGAGCTCAGCGACCCCCACCCCACCCCCCTAACACAGCAGATGGCTGGGCTGGAAGCCTTGGCCAGCACGTCCTTTGATTCGGATTTCAGAGGCTGTGGTTCTGTTGGCAAGCGGCCTCTGGTGATCTGATGCAGAGATCTAAGGCCTGAAGGGCAGATCGTCCCTCCACCTATGGGAAAGGACAGAAGGACCCTTCTCCCCTGGAAGCCCTTTAGAGCCAGTGGCTATAGACAGCCTGCGGTGGCCCGTGCATTCTCGTGCAACGTTCACAACAGCGGTTCTCAGCCTTCTTATGTCGTAACCTTTCATACAGTTCCTCACAGTGTGGTAACCCCCAATCATAAAATTATTTTAGTTGCTCCTTCATCACTGTAATTTTGCTACTGTTAGTAATCAGGTGACCCATGTGAAAGGGTCGTTGGACTTCCAAAGGGGTCCCGACCCACAGGTTGAGAACCGCTGGTTCAGCACACTGAGAAACAAGGGGTTGTCCCAGCTCTACTTTAGAGGCAAGGAAAAGACTTGGCTATGACCCTGGGAGTGGGGAGTGGGGGGGTGAAACCAGGACTGGAATCAGCTCTTCTGACATGGGTCCTCTCCTGCCTTGTTGGCTGCATCCTAGGAGCAAGGAAACAACCTGCGTGGGCATCCTTGAGTAACTTAGGGTTGGTCCTTCTAGAGGCTCGACAAATAAGTCTGTGGGTGCTTGTAGGAGTAGGTGATGATGGGCAGAGGCCCTCAGGAGAGCTTACACTGGGTGCGAATCATTAGAACAACAAAGAGACTTTACTAGTAACATTGAAACATAGACCTTTGGTAGCCCCAAACCAGGCTCCAATTTGGACTCTGCCCTGCTGGGTTTTGTTTTCAGCTTGCCGGCCACAGCATCAGTTCGATGCATGCTTCCTGAGTACCTTTGTGCTGCTCATTATGTGGTAAGCAATTCTCTGGGCAGAAGTGCATCTTAATCCCCTTCATCAGTCCTGGTACCGAATGCATGGTAGGCATTGAAATAGTGTTGGTTCGGCGATTAACCCAAAGCTTGCCCTCCAAACTCACCGAGCAGCACTGTGGGTAAAAGGACTGATGGTCCTTGTTGATGAACTTATTGAAGACTTGCTTTTCTAAAGCTTACAGCCAAAAAACAACAAGAAAAAAACTTTTAAAAAAAAGCCAACAACCCCCAAACAAATAAATCCTAATGGAGCGTAGTTCTTTTCTGTACCACATGGGGTCCCTGCATTGGAATGGCCTCAACAGCAGGAAGTGCTGTTTTTGTCTTAGGGAGGCTGGTGGAAACCAAGACTTCAACTCAAAGTCAGAAGTCCTTCAGTGAGAGCTTGTGAGAATACAGTGACCACAGGGCTCAGGAGACTGGACTTGGGAGCACATGCTGCATAGACCAGAGGCCTTGAATTTGCTTTCTGTCACAGAAGCAGGAGCTGGTGACCAGCTCCTCAGAGGTGTTCAATCAGAGATAGAGGCTCAGACAAACAGATACAAGAGCGATTAAATCTGAACCCACTAGGCCCCATTCAGGTGCATCACAAATGTTTGAGGGACGGAAGAAGGGGGAGGTGGGGGCATTCAATGCTTAGGGGACACGGGCTTCCATTGAGGGTGATGGAAAAATTGAGGAATGGATAAGGGGGCTGCTGAGCCACGTGAGAAGCATAATTCATGTCTCTGACCTGCACTTGTGAAGAATGTGGAAATGGCAAACATTTCGTTACCTAGAAGTTTACAATTAATTTTTTAAAAGAATAGGATATTTGATGGAGCAGGAACATACAGTGGGAACCCAGCAAGCCTGTCTCTGGGGAAAGGTGCACAGACTTAGTGCTGACTTTGTTACAGTGAAATATTAAGATGGAAAGAAACGGAAACTGCAGGCTCATTCTGAGCAGCTATTTTATCTGCAATACAGGCAGACTGTTGGGATTTCTACTCCGTAAAAGCACGTGGCTTGAAGTTGACTGGTTATAATAATACAAAACCAAACAAAACTCCTCCCCGCAATCTGATGGATCCCTACTCACAAGGATCCTACAGGACAGAGAAGAGCAGCTCCCGTGACACCTGCTATGTCACCAGGGCTCCTGCCATGTTTCTATGGAAACAAGGTCACCACAGTCTTCCCAAGTTCCTCTTTGACATTTTCTGTTCAGCTCTTTGACTTCAGCGTCTCTCCCTTTGCTTCCGCTACTCTAAGGTTGAGAGCACGTCTCAGTCTCTTCTGACACCCTCCTTGACAGCCACTTGACCCCAAGCCACAGCATTTTCAAGAGCCTCATATACATGTGAAAGTTGAACATTGAACCAGGAAACCAAAGAAACAATTGATGTCCTTGAATTGTTGTGCTAGTGAAGAATTTTGAAAACACTGTGAACTGCCAAACAAACAAGTTTGTCCAGGAAGAAGTGCAGTCAAAGTGTTCCTTATTCTCAAGGATGGGGAGACGTCTTCTCATGCACTTTGGGCATGTTTTCAGGAGAAACCAGTCCCTGGAAGGAAGGGCATTGAACAAGAGGAAGACCGTTGACAAGATCGATTGACACAGTGACTGCAACAAAGAGCTCACAAAGGAGTAATTGTGAGGATGGCACAGGACGGGCAGTGCCTTGTTCCGTTGTACTTAGGGGCCCTGTGAATTGGGATAGACTAGTTGGCACCTAGTACCAAAACCAAGATACACCTCGGCAAGCCCCTAAGGTAGACTGCCATTCCTGAGCTGGTGAGAGAGGTGTGAAAGTATCCACTTGAATAGAGGGCAAGGCTATGCACAGCCTAGTCAATGGTCTGAAGGAATTCTGTAAAGGCTTAATCCATGTGGGGACTTTGCAAATGGATTTGGGCCTTTCATTGTCATCCATAGGCCTTTGAGAAGGAGGTGCTCAGAAGGTAAGCTCCAAATCCAGTTCTCAGGGCCAGTGTGGGTCAGAACCACTATCCAGCTCCTAACAATAGCAACAGGATTAATGCTGGGGTCAGGAATTTTGTTATGGTTGATATTTGGTTTCATGGGTAAGGAAAACCTTAAAATCAAAGGTCTCTTTGACAGCTGCCTTCTTTCTTGTTTTGTAGTATTCTCTGGTTCCTCCCTCGAAGAGCTTTAGAATGTCTCCTAATGGTACCCTCTTCTCCACAAGGGAATTTGACTTTGAAGCAGGAAACAACAGGTAGCCCTTACATGGCCTTGTACAGTTTGGTGGGTCTCTGCCCAGGAAGGGAAACTTGAAGGAGTCACAGGGGGAAGTCTAGGTGCCAGCTGAGAGGGCTGTTGTCTTCCTATTGCGTTTAGGGAGTCGCCAGCCCCAGGGAGAAGGCAAATACCTAGACGACCTCTTGCCTTGTTCCATTAACAAGAACCAAGGTGTGTGTGTGTGTGTGTGTGTGTGTGTGTGTGTGTGTGTGTACAGGAAAGGGGGAGAACACAAAGTTGCCCATGAGTCAACCCCCACCCATGGCAGCCCCATGTGGGAGACTTAACCCCTAAAGCCGGTGCCAAGTGGCTGCCAATGTGAAAGGGGAGGCCAGCAGGCCCCGGGGCAAAGAGATGCGGAATGAATGGCCAAGGTTGGGGATGAAACGAAACCTTGGTGTCAACCAGGTTTGGATCCCAGCTCTGCCCCGTTGTGAGAACCAGGGCTGGGTCATCCCTTGGCACCTCCATGCCCCACATGGGTGGGACATCCACATGGTGAGGATGCTAGGGGCAGGAAGGAGGTTGGCAGGTACCCCATGGCTGGCCTGGGGAGCCCTGGTGAGATGCAGGGTCAGTGGGATGGTAGCTGACATGGAAGAGTGGGCCTGAGAGAGGAGGAATAAAGAGGGCCATGACAGGTGGGACTGCCAGGAGCATAGGGAGGGGGATGGGCAGGGAGGAGACAACCCCTTCCATACTGCCTGCGAGGGCGTCTTAAAGTCTCCGTCAGTATAACTTGCTTCTCCGCCACAGTCACTATCTGGTTGTGGAAGTAAAAGATAGCCACGCCCTCAAAGTCTCCACGGCACTGCAGGTGAACATTGTGAACATCAACGACGAACGCCCTCACTTCACCAGGTAGGCCTGGGGGCTTGCAGGGCGCGGGGGCTGCAGCTTGTGCCTCCCGAGGAGTGAGCAGGACAGGGAGAGGTGCCCTGTGCTCTGGCCGAGACGAGACTAGAGTGTCCTTTCCCCAAACCTCTGGATTTCTCCCTTCCCTACATTCACATGCAGTGGGGAGAGGGGTACCTGGGTGGTGTGCACATGCGGAGAGTAAGTCTAAGCCAGGCCCCTTCATAATGGCTCCCTGGGTGGGACACACTGCTCACACACTTAGCTGTGAACGAGAAGGTCGGCACCCAGAGGCACGTTGGGTAAACAGCTTGGTGATCTATATGCTTGGGCAAGGTCACAGCCAGGAGACTGTACGGAGGGCAGTTCTTGTCCGAGGCACATCGGGGCGCGTGCATCAGGTACTCTGAACTGGAAGTGCTCAGCGAGAGTCACGGCTGTCCTAGCACACACGCTGATAGCTTTCTCGGTGGGAAATACCCTGGTCCTTGGCTTCCCACGAGAAAGAACTCATGCCGAAGACTGGTTTGGGATCCAAGTGGGTTTTCACAAAGGGCAGAAGAAGTTTCAGGCGTTACAGTAACTGGACACAGACACCCCATGCCACTGCACGCCCACACGTGGTGGCCTGAGGCCAGAGAGAGAGAGAGACGCTGCAGCACAGCCAAGCAGAGGGCCGAGAAGCAGCTGGAAAAGAGGGTGGTGGTGTCCAGGTTCCGGCCTTTTGGGGCCTTCTGCTGGGAGGAGTGGTCGGTGGTTCTGGTTGACCCACTGGCTGAATTAAGCTCACGTGGCTCAAGGACCTAAATTGGCGAATGCCCCTTAGCCTTCCTTGGCTTCCAACCTCCTGTAGGGGGCCCCTAGACATGGAGAGGAACAATCCCCTATCTTACTACCTAACAACACCATCAGTCAAGACCCCCTAAAGCCCACTCCTGGACTGCCAGCGTGGCCTGCAGAGAGCTCTGTTTGCATGGGGGCTCCGGGCGGAGGGCCCTGCCCACGGCTGGGTGCTCTGGTGTTTCCTCCAGCTGCGGTGGAGCCGAGAAAGGCGTCTGGCTGTCCATGGGAACTCCTATGTCCAACATGAGGGACGGCGCATCTAGTGGAATGGGCACCGCCCTAGACACAGGGGGAGGCTCAAGCCTGCTGTAGATGTGGATTGAGGCAAGGAAGGTGGATTCTGAGCAAGCCACTCACCTTCCAAACAGCCTGGACTGTCCCTGATGGGCACAGGCACCAGGACCACTCAAGAAGGCCCCCGCACTTGCCTGTGGCTTTACTGCACTCACGGCTTTCCGCTAGGCACACATCCAGCGCAGGGTCTTCCCCGAGAAAGCCATCTGGCCAGAGGGAGGTCGAAACAAACAACTGTCGTGGAGTTAACTTTGGCTCACGGTGACCCCGTGTATGTCAGAGTGGAACTGTGCTTCACCCCTGGCTTCTTCAGGAATCAATCACCAGTCCCTACTTCCAAGGCACTTCTGGGTGGACCTGAACTACCAACCTCATAGATAGCGGCGGAGTGCTTTCACCACTTGCACAGTCAGCAGTGAAGGAGGTGGACTGCTTGGAGCAGCATTCTGAGATGGGGAGGGATTAGACCAACCCACTGCCAGGCTGCTGGGAAAACAAAGTCCGGTGGTGACACTCATGCTAACTCGGTCCACCGCCAGCAAGCAGCAGCCCAGTTGGCAGATAGAACTCACGGCGAATGCTTCCCATCACCGCCCACGGGAGGTCACATTCAGCAGGGTGGCCCAGGGAGCATTTGTGCTGACGGGTTCCTCTAGGTGCCCCATCCAGGTGGGGTATAAATAGTCGTGATGCCCAGCCTGGACATGGGCTCAGACAATGGCACACGTGGTGATGGCTGTGGACTGGAGCCCTCAGTGCCTCCCCTCCCCTCCAGACTGTGAGGTGGGAGATCGGGGTCATGGAGGGAGAAAACCACAGTTCTCCCAAGGGGCAGAATGGATAACGCACCTGGTGGGGGAGTCTGAGCCTTCCAAATATAACAGCAGAAAGAGGGCCTGACACAGGCTGGGCGTGGGGGCACCCAGAAGTCCGGCTGGAATTCCCTGGTTCTCTTGTTGGCTTCGAAATGAACTTGGTAGGCCCCTCCCCTAGACAGACTCGTCACCTGTGTGACCTGCTAACCCTTTTATCCCCAAGTGGCGACCACTGCAGCACATCCCAATGCTCCGGTGGGTGCGCTAAGAACAGGTTATGTGGACTCACTGATACTCCTGTGCTTTTAGGGTAAGAAAGAGAAGTCGGTGCCTGCCGTGCACTTCCTCTCTGAATGTGTGCCCCACTCCCGCCATGCAGTAGACCCCAAGCTCTCAGCCCTGGCTCTTTGAGGTTTTGTACTGGATGCATCCTGGGTGGGGTGCACATAGAAACTGTTGAATTGGGCAACAGCAAACATCCCCTGTCAGAGGGGGTGTTGTCAGAGCACCCCTAGCATCTACCAACTAGATGCTTCCTTAGCACCTCCCAATTCAGTCGTGAAGGCTGAAAGTGTCTCCATGCAGAGCCAAATGTCCCCCTCCCCCCTCCCCCCCCAGAATATGCCTCCAGCTGAGAACCGCTGTCCTAGGGGAAGGACGCCTAGGAGGATGGGAACTTCCCTCTGGGGTAGCCCCTGGGAGGTTGGGGAGCCCTGGTTGTGCCCTCTGGCACTTCCTAATAATCACCCTGCTCCAACAAGTGGCTCCGGGGACCTTGTTAAAACGCAGGACCGGACTCCATCTAGGCTGGAGCACCCCCCACAGGCTGACGCTGGCTCTGCTGCTCCCGGGACCCCATGCTGCGCAACTCAGGCAAGAGTTCGAGGGCAGCATGGGCGACCCGTGACTCATGATGTCCTAGGTGCGGTACAACTGGCCCAGAGGCTGACATCTTTACACACACAGATTACCACGGCGCTTCTCCTGGGGCCACTGGCGAGCTCTAACTGCCAACCTTTCTGTTAATAGCCAAGCCCCTCACCGCTGAGCCAATAGAGCTCCAGAACTGGTAAATTAGAGGCAACTGTGTCCCCCCACTGAAATTATTTTCCTTCCGCAAATGGATTTCCTGCCGAGTTATTTTAAACAATAAGCGCCCCTTGGTGCATTCCAAATTACTCAATTTGCCCAATTACCTGTCTTATTATGGTCTGCTTTACCAAAGGCAGCGAGGGGCTCTGAAGATGAGGGAGCTGGTCCTGGGGACAGTCCTGTGAGGAGTCACCCTGGGAGGACAATGGCCACGACCTTGTCTTCAGCCGGGACTACTGCATACTCTCTTCAGAGAGCCAACCTGGTGATTAAAGGGAGTCAGGAAGAGGTACCATTCTGTGCCTCACCGCTGCCTCCTCGGGCCTCCAAATAGAGGGCAGGAAGAAATGAAAGACATGGATCCGAGGCAGTAAAAGATGCGACGGTTCCTGTCTATCCGACCTCCGTGGCCACCACCGTGTGGGCTAGAGGGCACAGGAGGGAGCAGGACCCCTAGAGAGAGTTCTTTTAAGGCTTTAGGGGGATTTAGCACAGGGACAAGGAGCAGGGTTGGATTAATCTGCCAGCCTTGTGGTGAAAGCTCTTCAGCCAAGGCCAACCTGAAGCCACGCCAGGCTCCCAGGGTGGGGGGCAGATGCAAGCCCTGGCCATCACACTGCGGCATTCCTGACACCTTTCCAGAGGGAGGTGATCTTTGGAAAGACGGAAGGCGGTCTCTTCTGCTTTCGGCAGCCACGCTCTCCCTCCGAGCCTGTTGATGCAACTGAAACAGCTCAGTGCTATATTTAGCACAGACCAAAATATCCACCTCCCAGACTACACACACACACACACACACACACACACACGCCCCTGGAAATGAGCTGCGTTTGCTGATTTTGTGTGGCAGCCCAACGCGCACGTACATGATTCTGGAGGAGCTGCCTGCAGGGACCATTGTGGCCAATGTCACAGCTGAGGATCCTGATGACGAAGGCTTGGCCAGCCGCCTCCTCTACAGCCTCACGACGGTCAGCAACTACTTCATGATCAACCAGCGTGAGTCACACACACAGACGTGCCTACTCTGGACGGAACTGTGATTTGCCTTCTGGTGCAGGGCAGGGGTTTCGCTCTGACCAAGGTCGTGTTGTTATGGTTAGGAGCTGCTGGGTCTGTTTCCCCTTGGACAGGGTAGAGCTGCCCATAGGGTTTCCCAGGAGCCCTGGCAGTGGCCTAGTGGCCAGCGAGTAGGGCTGCTCATTACAGAGTCAGTAGTTCAAAACCACCAGGCCCACTGAGGGAGGAAGACGAGGCCCTCTCCCCCTGGGAAGAGTTACAGCCTCAAAACCCACTGGGGCAGCTCGACTCCGCCCTTCAGGGTTGCTTTGAGTCAGAGTCCACCCCATGGCAGTTGGGTTTGGATTCCACCCCCCCACCCCACCCCTCTGATGCTGTAGCAGGTTACACATTGGGCTGCTAACCACAAAGTCAGCAGTTCTAAACCATTGGCCTTTTTGAGGGAGGAAGATGAGGCTTTCTGCGGCTGTAAGATTTATAGCCTTGGGGTCCCACTGAGTTGGAGTTTTTTCATCTTCACAGGGAGCAGACAACCTGGTCTTTTCCCCTCAAAGCTAGCTGCTGGGTGGATCCCATCCACCAGCGTTCTTTCACAGGTGCATGCTCAGCTGCTGTGCCACAAGGCTCCCTAGCAGAGCAGTGGCTGCATTAAAAGCAGCCAGCAGGGGACTTGGGAAACGGAGTAAGTCCCAGTGTTGCTGGCTGATTCAATCAGCCTTCCCCTCTGAGGCAAGCAGGCACGGAACGCAGATAGGGCAGCTGCCCTGCGGACACTTTGAAGCCTCTTACAGAGAGGCTCCATACCAGCACTGTGCAGGAGAGACATGCTGAAATGGTTGTCATTTTATATTCTCTGGAGCCACATGATGGTTATAGTGGTTGTATGCTGGACTGCTAACTGCAGGGTCGGCAGTTCAAAATCACCAGCAGGAGAAAATCGAAGCTTTCTATTCCTGGTGAATTGGAAAGCAGGAGGTTCATGGGCCAGTAGATACAGAGTCCTGTAGATCCAAAGACAGTAAAAACATGGCAGGGTGGTGACAGCTCTCAGGGCTGATGGCCCATGTGGGGCCATCCCTCAAGGCAGGCAGAGTTGCAGCAGGCAGGAAGGCAAGGTGGCAGTGAGAGACCAGTTCCCAGAGTCTCTCATTCTTATCCCAAAAGGCTGATGACATCAGAGGCGTCATCAGGCTGTGACTTGGTTGACCAGGAGTGTCTAGTTGACATAATCCCTAACTACTACCACCCCTACATAAACCCTGGCCATATCACCACAAAGAACGTTGCCAGCAGAGAGCTCTTCTTCCGGGGGCCCGATTTACTGGTATGGTGGAGAAAGGAGCCTGGGGAGTACAAACTCCATTGCTAACCCAAAGGTTGCAGGTTTGAACCCACCCATTGGCTCCCCAGGAGAAAAACCTGGCAATCTACTTCTGCAAAGATTACAACCGAATAAACCTTAGAGGGCTGTCTAGTCGGTCCCACGGGACCACTATGAGTCTGAAAATCAGCCCAATGGCCCCCAACAACATGTTGGACGGGAATTCCTGAGTGGTACAAATGATTGATATACTTGACTGCTAGCTGAAAGATCGGAGGTTCAAGTCCACCAAGTGGCAGACAGGAAGAAGGACCTACTTCTAAAAACCCAGCCATTGAAACCCCTGTGGACCTTAGTTCTATTCTAACATTCATGAAAACACCCCATGTGGGAACTGACACTACACTAACTGGTGGTGGTGGGTGGTATCATTGGGCAATCCCAGAAAGGCGGTATTTGCCACATGGGTTTTAGAGCCAAGGATACTTGTCTGCAGAGCAGGAAAGGCAAGGGCACTAGCTGAAAACGTGCAGTGGACCTCAGCTAGATGACAGTGTAGGGTCAGACAACCTTGGTTAAAAATACTGTTTACCCTACAACTGGAAAATTGAACTTTTTAGGAAGCATATTTTTTGGAGCACGTTTATTAAGATTGTGGTTGCAAGGAATGGAATTTAAGGCAACTCAACCTAAGGGAAAACATTTAAAATGTTGGGAAATTCTGGGACCCTGTTATTGGGTATCTCATAAGAAAGAGTCTAACTGTCGGGGCAAAAGCACCCCAGGGACCTCAGGAGCTAGCCTGGTGGTCTTTGATCTGTATCTTCACTATTAACCAAACTCAGCTACCGAGTCCCCAGCTCACGAGACTCCATTGCAAAGTTTACGGTAAGAGAATAAATGGGTCAAGCTAGAGCCAGGTGTCCACCAGTCCGGTCAACCCTGGGCAAGGCCCCCTCCAGGGAGGAGGTGCGAGATGAAGGCTTAAGGTAAGTCATGCTGGAAGGCAGCTACACTCACCACTACGCCACCAACGCTGCACATGGGTAAATAATTCTGGGAGAGGTCTTTCCGATATCCCATAATGTCTGATTCAGGATCTTACATGAGCTTTTAAGAAAGCTATATTTTTTATAGAGGATATTCTCTTTGCAAGCCAGTCCTCATAGTAGAATGTTTCCTAGTTTTCTCCAAGTCTCCAGACACCCTTCATTTCTCTTCAAAGGATCATGTTTTCACCGTTGCCTCCTTAGTGACTGGTACAATCCAAGTGGCCAACAGGCTAGACCGAGATGCACATGGATTAAGGCAAAATCCCACCATTGCTCTGGAAGTTCTGGTGAAAGATAGGCCCCAAGGTGGGCAGGAGAATCGCATCCAGATAACCTTCATTGTAGAAGACATCAATGACAACCCTGCTCAGTGTACCAAGTTCACCTTCAGGTATTCTCATTTGGAGACTTACGTTGTGCATTTTGCCTCTCGGTGGCCCTTGCTTGACCCTATGGTTTCTCTGGTGTATTCTCATCAGGAAGTGAAAGAATTGTGGGGAAATGGTTCACAGGAATAAGCAGATTTGAATGGCCCTGTTTTGTATGTAGGCTTTCCCTTTGTAATTCTCCTTTCTTCTTCTCTCTCAGTTCCTCTTCTCTGGTACCTCTTTTCTCCAATTTCGTGCTCATTTAAAAATTGATTTTTTTATCTTGCTTCCTTCTAGAACATGCTCATCTCTGTTGGTGAAAAGTACCATGGGACTTTTTAGAGCCTCAGTGAACTCTGGCTTCTCTTTATTTATAGCCACCACTGGCCAGACAGTCTGTTAGTTAACAGTTGTAGAGGTTTGAGATTTAGGATTCATAGTTTGGAACTCTCAGAGAAACATACCACTAGTATTATGAATAAATCAAAACATGTACTTACTCAAAACCAAACAAAGCATCAAATTCACCTGACACAACTCAGGTGGGTAAAAAGAACGTCAACACAGAGGGCAAACACAGACATAAGTGCAGTATGAATTATTTTATATATTTTGACCTAAATTTGTCTCACAGTTCATTCACCTGTTCATCCAAATCCACTGTTTATGAGCCAATTCCAACTCACAGCTACCGAAGAGGACAGAGCAGAACTGCCCTGTGGTTTGCCAAGGCAGTAACTCCATAGAAGCAGACAGTCACTCACAGCTTTCTGCCCTGATGCCACCGATGGAGTCAAACCTCCGACCTTTCATTTAGCAGTCAAGTGTTTTAACCATAGTGCTACTCGCACCCCCTAATCTTTTACTTTTTTTTCTTTTTAAAAATTGTTATTGGGCTCATAGAGCTCTTATCACAATCCATCCATCCATTGTGCCAAGCACATTTGTACATTTGTTGCCATCATCATTTTAAAAACATTTTCTTTCTACTTGAGCTCTTGGTATCAGCTCCTCATTTTTTTTCTTTCCCTCCCCTTCCCTCATGAAACATTGATAATTTATAAATTATTTTGTCATGTCTTACTCTGACTGATGTCTCTCTTCACCCACATTTCTGTTGTCTGTCCCCCTGGGAAGGAGTTATATGTACATCATTGTGATCAGTTTCCCCTATCTCCCCCCACTTTCCCTTTCCCCTCCTGGTATTGCTACTATCAATATTAGTCTCGAGGGGTTTATCTGTCCTGGACTCCCGAGATTTCCAGCTCTTATCTGTGCCCATGTGCATGCTCTGGTCTAGCTAGATTTGTAAGGTAGAATTGGGGTCATAATAGTGGGGAGGAGGAAGCATTAATGAGCTAGAGCAGTGGTTCTCAATCTGTAGGTTGTGACCCCTTTGGGAGTTGAATGACCCTTTCACAGGGGTGGCCTGATTCCTAACAGTAGCAAAATTACAGTGATGAAGTAGCAATGAAAATCATTTTATGGCGGGGGTGTCACCACAAGTTGAGGAACTGTATTAAAGGGTTGCGGCATTAGGAAGATTGAGAACCACTGAACTAGAGGAAAGTTATATGTTTCATCAGTGCTATACTGCACCCCGACCGGACTGGCGGAGGAGAAAACAATGGGACCGGTGATTGGGGGGGGGGGGGCGGGGCGGGTGGGAAACACAGGAGAGAGGGAGGCAGGGAAAAGGAAGTGGGTGTTAACAAATCCAGGGACAAGGGAACAAGTGATCTAAAATCAATGGCGAGGAGGGCGTAGGATGCCTGGTAGGATTTGATCAATGCAATGTAATAGAGAGGAATTACTGAAACCCAAATGAAGACTGAACATGATAGTGGGACATGAGGAAAGTAAAAGGAAATAGAGGAAAGAGGTCTTATAGAGGTCTTTATAGAGGTCTTATAGAGGTCTTTATAGAGGTCTAAATACAGGCATGTACATATGTAAATATATTTATATATAATGATAGGTAAATAGATCGATGTACATATATTTATATGTTAAGTATTAAGGTAGCAGATGAAGATTGGGCCTCCACTCAAGGACTCCCTCAATGCAAGAACACTTTGTTCTAATAACCTGGCATTCTGTGATGCTCAGCTTCCTGACACAATCACTGAAGACAAAATGGGTGCATAAGCAAATGTGGTGAAGAAAGCTGACGGTGCCCGACTATCAAAAAACATAGTGTCTGGGGTCTTAAAGGCTTGAAGATAAACAAGTGGCCATCTAGTTCAGAAGCAACAAAGTCCACATGAAAGAAACACACCAGGCTATGTGCTCATGAGGTATCAATGGGATCAGGTATCAGGAATCAAAGACCCAGAACAGAAAATCATATCGATGTGAATGAGGAGCTGTGCGGAATGGAGACCCAAAGCCCATCTGTAGACAATTGGACATCCCCTTACAGAAGATTAACAAGGAAGAGACGAGTCCTAATCTTTTCATGCCTATTTAAAAATTAAGTTCCTTATAATTGTGGACTAATATGCCTTTCAGAATATTAGTGTCCTTCTACTAACGTTTTATCAAAAGCCACAAGATGAGCAACGCTCTAGATTAACATCATCCTTGTGGTTTGTAACACCCTATCCTCTCCCCTTTATGAGGAGTTGGAAGTGACGTCCACATGGAGTCTTCTTCTGAGTTTGCCTTGACTGATTTTTGCAAGTCTTGCAAGTGCCAGATGAATTAGGATGCAGACTCAATTACTACAGTCTGGACGGACCAAGGAGCAGATTGCCCAGTGAGAGCAGTTGCTGCTGTTGTCTGCCCTGGAGTTGATTCGGGCTCATGGTGGCCCGTGTGTGCAGAACTGAGAGAGCTTCCAGGAATATGACCTTTTATCAGCAGAGCGCCAAGTCCATCTCCCGAGGCACCTCTGGGTCGGCAGGACACCCTTTGGCAGAGCTGAGGCTTTGGGCAGGGGCTCCTAGAGGAAGCTGTAGACATGCATTTTGTTGTCCTTCTGAGCATCTTCCTGTTCTCCCAGTGACATGTCCTGCATCATGCTAGAAAATCAGTGTGACCTCGAATCCGATGCTTAAAGAGTTCAGCTCTTTTCTGGGTACATCCCACCTGCCCCTCCTACTTCACTGCCCACCCTCCTGCAGCCTGCCCTCGGATAGCCGCAATGGAAAGACCCTGGAGAGATGGGGTGGGTGAGCTGGCGCATTTAGTTCCCTTGCCCCGTTGTGGAGTGGTCTTGCCAGCTGGATGTCCTGCCACCCCCGGAAGGTCTCTGTCTGTAGAGCAACTCTGAAAACAGCCTTGGAGCAGTTTCCGAAACTCCTCTCTCCAGCGGCTCTTTAGGTCCAGTGGCTCTTTAGGTCCAGTGGCTCTTTAGGTCCAGCGGCTCTTTAGGTCCAGCGGCTCTTTAGGTCCAGCGGCTCTTTAGGTCCAGCGGCTCTTTAGGTCCAGCGGCTCCTTAGGTCCAGTGGCTCCTTAGGTCCAGTGGCTCTTTAGGTCCAGCGGCTCTTTAGGTCCAGTGGCTCCTTAGGTCCAGTGGCTCTTTAGGTCCAGTGGCTCCTTAGGTCCAGTGGCTCCTTAGGTCCAGCGGCTCTTTAGGTCCAGCGGCTCTTTAGGTCTAGCGGCTCTTTAGGTCCAGCGGCTCTTTAGGTCCAGCGGCTCTTTAGGTCCAGCGGCTCTTTAGGTCCAGCGGCTCTTTAGGTCCAGTGGCTCTTTAGGTTCTCTCTTCCTGACTGTGAGGAATTGCACTCTCCCTTGGGAGTCCCACATGCCCTGTGCATGCATCTTGGAATTGTCCGGCCCTAAGCCCTTGGGATCCGTTAGATGGGGTAACGGGGATGGGTGCTTTGGGAGTTAGGGTGGTAACTCCCCTACTATGACGTCTATAAATGGAACCCTCCCGTGGTTAAGAGAAATCTGGATCCTGAGGACAGGGTAGAGATGGTGTGCTAAGTTGCTCATTCTTAGTTATCTAGTGCTGCGATGACAGAAATATAAGTAGGTGACTTTAAATGTTTGCTTTTACACACTTTAGGAGGTCAGAAGTAGAAGGCTTCATCTTTTCCCTGAGGGGCAGCTGGTGGCTTTGAACTGCTAACCTCGCAGGTAGCAATCCAATGTTGAACCACTAAGCCACCAGAGCTCCACGCCTTTCCAATTGGGGGTGAGTTCATTAAATGTTGGACCACACATAAAAGGCTCATTTTAAGTTGATCGTCTTGGGTGGCCTGTGAATGGTGTTATAAGTATCCTTGGCAAAAACATGGCTCTCCACACGTGTCTCTGAGCTTGTGGTCCAGAGAGAGCTCATTCTTGGAGGACCAAAGGGGCAATGCCTTGGGCTTGTTTCCAGGAGACGGACAATGTTCTTTGTCTGAGTTTTTGTTGTGGCAGGAGACTGGGCAGGTCTCTCACTCACAGAGCCCCTGGGCGTGTGTGGAACCTCCAACCTCTCTGTCAGCAGCCAAGGTGAAGTGATAGCTCGCTTCCAGTTTTGATGTCCATTTCCCTCATGAGTGATGCTGCTGGACATGCTTCCACGTGCCTTTGGACCTTTCTGCCCCTCCTGTGGAGAGATGCCGATGCACATCCTGGGGGTTTGGCTTCGCTCTTGTTGAGTTTGAAGGGGTTTCCTTTCTCTCACAGCTTAGGCCACCAGGTGAGGACCTATGGGGCTTGGGGCGAAAGAATGACATTCCCAGTATCCCGTACTGATCAGGAAAGCGCACACAGAGTCCTGCTCAGGATCATTGCCTCAGGTGGGCACTGAAGGCCAGCACTACGCTCGCTGCCGGATTAACTGAAGATCATTCCCAAACTGCTGCAGCTTCCATCCAGAGCGACTCCCAGCGGTCCTAGTAAAGCCTGGAGGAAAGGCCAAAGGGGAGGGGGGGGGAGGCGCTTTTCCTCAGCAGATGGGAACCTAATTCATAAGCCCAGCCCGAGTCCCATTGGTTCATTTGCTACTACTGGACCTGGCCTTGCCCCTACCCTCCCATCTTTGCCTCCTCCCCGTGCCAGTGGGGTTACCCATCTGGCGCAGTGGAAGTACCAGAGAGCAGCAGGGACAATGGGGCCGCCGTCTCTGACAGCCCTTGACCCTCAAGGGCCTGCTGAGCGCATGCCCTGGCAGAAGCGCAGGTGCGACGGACGAGGCCCCTGAACATGGTCGGGAGAGGCACTGGGCACAGGGAAGCCAGCTTGGAGGGAGGCAGGGCTCCTCATCGACCCTGCTGCTCTGCCGGCCTCTCAGCTGGCCCAGAGAGCAAAACAGCCCTCAGCACTGGCCGGGGAGGCCGCTGGCTTTCCTGAGCTGCTCCCGAAGGAGCCCCAGCCCAGTGGAGGCATCCAAGGCTCAGTGACAGCCCCGCCTGAACTGGCTGTAAGTTGTCAGGCGCTTGGCAGAAAGCACTTTGCAAACTCTTTGGGAGCGAGAAGTGGACTCGGTTGGCCGACTGAAATGCGGCTCAGCACCGGTCACCTTTGCTTGTGGAGAAGCTGCCATCAGATGACAGGGAGGGAGAGCAGGGCCTTCGAAGCAGGGATAGATGAGTGGATGGGGTGTTTTTCCCAGCGGGTCAGGCATGAATAGGCGGTGCTGAGTGAGCAGGCCCGATTGCAGTGTCTGGGATGCGCTGGGACCCTGGATTCGTTGGCTGTTGTAACCGTGTGGTCTTCTCAGCGTCGCATCAAGGCCCAGGTCCCCAGCCCGCTGTGGGTCGGGCTCGTCTGGGCTAGACTTAATGACGCTTACAATGGTACTAACACAGGGAAGAATCTTGCCTGGACAGACCCACTTAAAAAAATTATTTATTAATCATTTTATTGTGAGCTCTTACCGGTATTACAACAATCCATAGTTCAATTAGATCAATTGTACAGTTACTATCCCCATCATTTTTCTCTTTTTTTCTTTTTAAAATCATTTTGTTGGGGGCTCGTACAACTCGTATCACAATCCATTCATCCATCCATTGTGTCAAGCATATTTATACCTTTGTTGCTACCATCATTCTCAAAACATTTTTCTTTCTACTTGGTATCAACTCCTCATTTTCTCCCTCTCTCCCCAGCCTCCCTTACTCAAGAACCCTTGATAATTTATAAATTCTTATAATTTTGTTATGTCTTACACTGTCTGACATCTTCCTTCACTGACTTTCCTGTTGTCCGTCCCCCAGGGAGGGGGTTATATGTACATCCTCGTGATTGGTTCCCCCTTTCCACCCCACCTTTGCTTTCCCCTCCTGGTATCGATACTCTCATTACTGGTCAAACTCACTTTTTAAAACATGGTTTGAACCACTCTGTCTCCATAAAGTGAGGCTAAGACTGAGCACCTCTTGGGGTGGCATCATGGTTACGCCTTTGGACTGCTAACTGCAAGATCAGTACAAAATCACAAGCAGCTTCTTGGGAGAAGCTGATCGCCTAATAAAGGTTCTAAAACTGCAACAATAACAACAACAACATCTTTCAGTCTAGGAAGCACCATGGGCCAGTTCACCTTTGTCCTGTCCAATGTCTGGGAACTGGAATAAGGTTGATAACACACAGCTACTACAACACTCTACGAACCAGAACCGGGGCAGCAAGGACGCGAGACTTCTTTAGATATGTCAGCAGGAAGGACCAAGGGCTAAAAGAAGGCCATCCTGGCGAGGCGGAGGGGCGGTGACGACAAGGGAGGCCTTCGAGGGAATGGATTGCCTCAACAGCTACAACAAGGCACTAAACATGCCCGGCACCATGATAGCGGCTCAGGGCCAGCAAGACCCTCTTCTGTCGGACACAGGGCCCCGAGGTCACCATGATGGCAACCAATGATCCCTGTGGTATTGCACAACCAAGACAGGCATGACAATGCTCCGATTCCAATTCTGCTGAAGTAAAGGTGACCTGCACCATGGAGGCACTGTGGAAATCCAGATGCATGCAGCAGGAAAATGTCTATCCATGAAGAAAACCCAATGACTCTTAGTGGCCCAAGACCATCCTTCCTATCAGACTTGCTCCACGCTGGCTGAGCTGAGAGCCCATCTTAGCTGCCAGGAGAGAGGCGCTGGGAGACAGAAGGGAACCCAGTTTGATGAGAGAGAGGTGGCAGTTCAGAGGATGCCAAAACTTAACACGTGTTTTTCTGGGGCCACTGAGAAGTAGCTGCCCAGGCAGGATTCGCTGTGCAAGGATTTCCTTTCTCGGTGGAAAACAATGGGGAGAGCTGCCTGAGGCGGAGAGTCATCAGACCCTGGGGCAGGTTTGACCTTGAGGGAAGGAAGGAGGACCAGCATGTCCTAGATTGCCTGCAACCTCAGGAAGGTTTGTCAATGCTAGAGGGAGCTCTTCAAGCCACTTGCTGACTGTCAGAGATAGGAATAAGCCTGCCGTGGTGAGTCTGCCATGTCCACGCAGGGAAACACAGCCTCCGTGCAAAAGCAGCCACAGACTTCAGTACATAGCAGCTGAGGCCACGTTCAATTATGTTCCTGCAACTGCAGTTCTGCAAGGCATATCCTCCCGCAGCCACTGCGCGTGTGCACGCACACACACACACACACACACACACCGGTACCATCTATCTGCACCGTAAAGATATCTACACTATACATATATGGGGTTTGCCCTGCCTCCCATAGCGAGGTTGAATTTCCCTTTCTATTTCTTGTAACTGGACTTGACATGTGGAGTAAAGAATTGAACTTGGCCCCAAGACTTTGTCCTCCATTTCTGAGAGGCAGCCTTTAAACCCTGGCAATTTCCCCAGAGTCAAAGCCCTTTTCTGTTCTCTCCGGGATCTAGACCTGGCAGATTATGGTAACAAGGTGATACTGAGTGCCAGGAAACTGCACTGTGGGACAGCAGCCAGGCTCGGGGAGGAGGGCGGGGGCCAGTCACTCGGGCCAGTGTCATGAGGCCCCAGGGAACGCTCTGGACACAACAGCTCCCTGGTCTTCCTGACCGGTGATTGGCATCAATGCAGGGGGGAGGGCAGCACTCCCCTTTCTGAGAGACGGGAATGGCGCGCTGGTCGCCTCTGGGGCCTTGTCCTGTGTGCTGTTCATGTGGCTCCTTTTCACTACGATAAAGCAATTTCCATGGCCCGCTGCGTTGATTCAGTGAATTATGGAACCCGAGAGAGTAGTAGATAAGTCAGAAATGAAAGCCCTGCATTTATGGCTGATATGCTGAGAGCCCAGATGTGCATCCAGCGGGCCAGAAGTGAGGGTGTGTGGGGACCTGAGGCTGTAGCTGGCCGCTAATGTCTTGAGCTGGCGTGGCAGTCTGGAGGACTGTGTGTGCCCTGACCCAGCACTGGGCCAGAGGAAGAGGTGTTGTGCGTGCTGCTGGCATAGGACAGAAGCTGAGCAGAGGGGGCAGAACTGACCACAAACTGATTGGGAATGAACAACCCAATGGGAAGCGGAGCAGTGGGATTTGCTCATCCTCTCGCTACTCCACCTGCTCTGGCAATGGAGCAACCACAAAGGCAGCACCGCACCGCTTTGCCAAGTGCTGAGCGTTGGAACTTGCTTTCTCTCACACATCTGGAGTCCTGTGATCTCTGGGTGAAGAACCTGAACTAGCCGAGTGGACGGAGACAAGCACCATCCCATCCTCAGGTAGCTTAGAGCACCCAGCCCCAGCCCAGCTCCCTGATGACCAGAGAGGCCAGCCACATCCTACTGGTGCCGAAAGAACCACCAGATAGCCCACAGCATTATGAGGAAGGACCCGGGTGGCCCAAGGATTAAGCCCTCAGCTGCTAACTGAGAGGTCAGTGGTTTGAACCCAGAAGCTTCCCTCCACAGGAGAAAGGGTCTGGCAATCAACTGTCATCAAAAGTACAACCTAGGAAACCCATGGGCCAGGTCTACTCTGTCCTGTATGGGCACCGGGAGTTCGAATCCCCTCAACAGCACAGAGCACTAGCAAATGCTTGTTGTAGGCGGTCATCCGCCGAGAAGCAACAAAGCCCACATGGAAGAAGCACACCAGCCTGTGTGATCATGAGGTGTTGATGGGATCAGGTCTCAGGCATCAAAGACCCAGAACAAAAAAATCACATCATTGTTAAAGAGGAGAATGCAGAGTGGAGACCCAAAGCCCATCTGTAGGCAATTGGACATCCCCTTACAGAAGGGTCGTGGGGAGGAGACGATGCTGTCAGTGTGCAGTGTAGCAACAATGAAACATACAACTTTCCTCTGGTTCTTTAATGCTTCTTCCCCTCTCCCCTCCCCACTATCATTACTCCAATTCTGCCTTACAAGTTTGGTTAGACCAGAGCATATACACAGGTACAGATAAGAGCTAGAAACACAGATAACCCAGGACAGATAAACCCCTCAGGACCAATATTGAGAGTAGCCATACCAGGAGGGGAAGGGGAAGGTGGGAGAAGAAAGGGAGACCTGATCACAATGATCTACATAGAACCCCCTCCCAGGAGGTAGACAACAGAAAAGTGGGTGAAGGGAGACATCGATCAGTGTAAGACATGAAACAAATAATAGTAATTTATAAATTATCAAGGGGTTGTGAGGGAGGGAAAGTAGGGGAGGGAGGGGAAAATGAGGAGCTAATACCAAGGGCTCAAATAAAAAGAAAATGTTTTGAAAAGGATGATGGGAACAAATGTACAAATGTGCTTGACACAATGGATGGATGGTTGGATTGTGATAAGAGTTGTAAGAGCCCCAATAAAGTGATTCAAAATTGAAAATAAATGCTTGTCGTTTAACGCCACCTGGGAGCCAGCAGAAGATGACTGGCATGAGCGATGTCCATCTTCTACATGGAGAGGTTGAAGGCTAGGAACATGTTGAAGACCGCTCCAGATGAACTGAAGCCTCAGTGTTAGCCGCCTCCCTCAGCTGGACCAGAAGGCTATAAGGCTAGGGAGAGCATTACCTGGAGTCCATTGCGATCAGGCCCTCCAAATTCAACCCTCCACAGGCCATTTTGCGCGAATGGTACCCAGAGTTTATGGGGACTGTTCTGTGCTATTGAAGCCATTCAGACACAAGTCGGGGATCTCCTAATCTTCTGAGCATGGGGCTGAGAGGTATGGGACACGGGGGGTTTCTCCAGCCAGATTATAAACTCCTGTAGGCAGGACTCAGATTTGCAGTTCTCTTCCGTTTTTCTCTACCACTATTCTTTCTAGTCCTAAAAAACGAGCGTAGTTATTGTGTGTTGTGCTGCTAACTGCAAGGTCAGCAGTTCAAAACCACCAGCCACCCCCTTAAAGAGGTACAGGGTCAGAAACTCACAGGGGGCGGTTCCACCCTGTCTTAGAGGGTTTGCTATGAGTCAACACCGGCTCGATGGCAGCGAGCGAGTCTGGTTTGGGGTTCTCTGTGTTCTGAGAACAAACCCCGACATCATGGTGTTGACTGCTTGGGGAGGGACACACAATACACAGGGTAAATAAGTCAAATAGATAGTATATTGGGAAATGTCAAGTGGGAAATATTTTTAAATGAAGGTGAGGGTGGGAGAGAAAGCAACAGCGAGGGACTATTGATATCTTCAGTACGGTATCTAGAGAAGGTGTCACCGAGAAGGTAACCTTTGTTAGAAGCGAAAGAATGCAAAGGAGTGTGCTTTATGACTGTTTATGGGGCGAGCAGGGTGGTGGGTGAGCCAGCAGGACCTGAGTTCTGCAAGGCGACCGGCAAGGGGCAGACTGTACATTGCGTCTGTGGACCCAGGGTAGGAGTGGAATGATTTGAGGAGCCAGTGTGACGTGATGTTTGTGGTGTTTAAAAGGAGGCCAGGGAAGAAGTAGGGAGACCCGTCCAGAGGTTGCTGTCTTAACCATGGGTTGGCTTTGAATTGAAGGTCAAATAGAGGTGACCAGGCTGCAAAGCCACATGCGGTCCACATTTGTTAGTGGGCGGGGGAGACTGACTCCTCTCTTTCCGCCAGCATGATGGTGCCTGAAAGAGCAGCCAAGGGGACGCTGCTTCTGGACCTGAACAAGTTCTGCTTTGATCATGACAGCGAAGCGCCAAACAACAAGTTCAACTTCTCCACGCCGTCCGGAGTGGGCAGCGACAGCCGATTTTCACAGGATCCAGCCGGCTCTGGGAAACTTGTGGTCAGTGAATGAACACTGCATCATTTAAAGGGCAGCGGGGAAGCTGGTCTAAGTGTGTCGCTATAGAGAGAAATCTCCATGGTAACATCCCCTCAGAGTGTGGGACCACTGTCACTGACAAACTTACGAGTGAGCTGCATCTCCCATGTGCTCTTTCTTTCGTCCTGTTATGCACACTTGTGCCTCGGGGGTTCCGGGCCGGATTGGCACTTGGCACCGCTCACAGTTGGCCTCTGTGCTATGTGCCTCCGCAGGCTCCCATTGGTGCCCTCTGGGCTCCAGCACATTGTCCATTCGAGTGCTCCTTTCAGGCCCGTGCAGGGGTGAGGTGCCAGCAAGCAGGGCGAAGACCAGGAATGAGTTCAGCCTTGTAGACCCACTGGGTGAGACGCTGCTGGCTCGGTGGTCAAGTGTTCATCTGGTAGGTAGGACACCCGGAGTTGGTTCCCAGCCAATGCTCCTCGTAGGCAGCTCTCACCTCCAGGTGCTGCTGAACGGGGTTCAGCCGAGCTTCTCAACAGACTAAGGAAAAGGGATTGACCATCTTCTCTAGAAAATCAGTCCAAGAAAACCCTGAGGGATCCCAACAGTCCAAGCCCAACCGGTCACGAGAATGTCACAGGGCCGGGCCATGTTCTGTCCAGTCGTGCTTTGGGTCAGACCAACCTGGTGGCAGCTGAAAACACCACAACCACTGGAGAGCCAAACGGGAGATTGAGAGTGGGTGGGCAGGCCACTCCAAAGACACAGAACCGTGCTGGCAAAAGGTGGGCAGGGCGGGTCTCCAGAGTGGTTTGCACCAGCGATAAAGCCTCCCCTCTCTCGCCATAACCCACCCCGGTCCTCCTTCACACCCCAAGAAAATCCTACCAATTTGACTCAGTGTCATTTCAAAAATAATGCCTATTTTCTCTCTACTTAGGAAATTGGTACATGCTCATTGCAGAAAATGCAGGGAAACCCAGAGCAGCATGGCCATTGCCAATAGATCGGTGATAAGCACTGTCGCTGTTCTGGTCTATTTCCTTCTTGTCTTTTTTCTGTGCATCCGTTTGATACATATTCTAGACCTGCCGACCTGCGTGTGTTGAGCATACCCTGCAGGTAGCAATCTGTCTCCCCTCCCGATTTCCTTCAGCGAGCCTGAGGCTGTGAGTCCCTGCCGTTGGGCCACAGTACCCACGATCATCTTTGTCTCGAAATCCTCTCTCCTGATAAATCCTTTTGCATACATCAATTAGCAGTGAAGAAAACGTGTGTGTCAGGCTGGGTGGTCTAGAGAAACAAATCCAGTGACACGCATGTGTGGATAGGAAAGAACTTTATGTCAACAAGTAATCGTATCTCAAAAGAAAGCGTCTCAGCCCAGTCCAACTCCAGTCCACAGTCCCAGGCAAACCAGGGCCCTCTTCAGACTCACCAGTGGCAGGCTGGTGGTGCAGTAAAGTGGAGCAGCAGGCAGGGAGTGAGATCACAGCCCGATGGATCCAAGGCTGGTGGTAGTATGGCAGGGTCCGGAGGCCCCCACAGGACCACCCCTGGAGGCAGACTCAGAGTCCCAGAGATGTCCCAGCGAGGAAGAAGATGAAATGACAGAGAGGCAGTTCCCAGAGTCCCTCACGCTCATACAAGGCCACACCCCTAAGGGGGTGTCACCAAGCTACCACTTAATTGGCAGGTTTGACACCGCCCCTAGCCAGGAGTGTCTAGCAGACATAAAATCATCCACCTCTCACAGGTATGAATATAATTTTTTTGTTTCGCATACAAATGACAAAATGCTGTCCAGAAATGGTTGGTCATTTTATACATCTGCCTGTAGTACATGGAAATGCCTTCATCGCTGTAATACGGAGGATTGTTTATTCTGTATAATCTCTCTGTTTTCATCTAGTTGATTGGTGACCTAGATTATGAAGATCCAAATAATCTGGCATCCGGCAATAAATACATCATGGTACTCCAAGTGCAGGACATTGCCCCTCCTTACTATAAAAGCAAGTATCATTTTGATTTATTTCATGAGGCATCCTGAGCAGCAACAACCTACTGTGTGAAGTAGTGTTTTTGTTTAAAAGGTGATTTCAACAAAGCCTAACACTTAGGAGTCACCCCCATGTCCCCGCCCCTTCTGCATCTAGCACATTTAATCCATCCTTCTATGTCACCTCCTAAAGTTGCAAGAATTGTCTGCCCATCGCCACTCTGCACTCCGCTGCCCCTGTGCTAAGACAGGGCCTTTCTGGCCTTGGCTGAATTCAACACGTTCCAGTCTCTTAAAGGTCGCTCTACCTCTGTCTTGTCCCTCTCCGATGCATTCTTCCCGTTTCTACTGGTGATGTTTTAAGAAGTGCAGGCACCAACAGATGACCTCCTTGCTTAAAGCCCTTGAGCGTCTCCATAACTTTTGGTGTTCAAACTCTCGGTGTCACATAGAAGGACTTTGATCATCTAGGCCCTACTTAATCTCCTCTGACCTCATCTATCCCCCCAAAACCAACTTCTTCCCAGCTGCGCCAAACAGCTTGTCACTTTCCCTACTGAATTATATTGCTTTGTACCTTGATTTCCTTGCACATGTCAAGAACACTCGCCTGATCCCCACCGTTGGCCCCTGACTCTGTCTTTGTAGTCACTGAGCAGTTCAATGCTAGATTACTAGACAAAAATTTGGCAGTTCAAGTCCACCCAGAGGCACTTTGGAAGGCAGGCCTGATGATGTGCTTCTGAACGTTCTACAGAGGGCAATTCTCCCCTACACACCTGGTGTCACTGAGTTGGTGGCAACTGGAATCACTGCCCAGTTGTAAGGCTCAACAGGCACTTCCTCAAGGAAGGTGGTCCTCCTTGGGCTTCTATAGTGCCCGGTGCGTGGGTTTATCAAGGACCCCAAGCTCCTCGAGGGCAAGGACCAACCCTGTCTTACTTATCTTCGATCCCCAATATGTTGTATAGAGTCTGGTACATAGAAAGAAAGTGCTTTAGAAATGTTGAAAATGAATAAGAATAGACTATTGAGACCTATTCTATTTTTCTATTTCCGTTTTTAGATAACATCTACATTTACATCCTAACAATTCCAGAAAATGAGTTTCCTCTCGTCTTTGATAGGCCAGCCTATGTGTTTAATGTGTCGGAAGTGAGCTCAGGTAGGTAACAGGCACCGCGTGGCCCATCCTGCTCTGGATAGACTTGCCCACACCCACGTGTGCCTCGTGGAGGGGAAGTGCCCTTTGAGGGGCCCTGCGTGGTGTTTCACCAAGGCTTCTCAGTGCTTACTGCGTCCCTTACATTTCATTCAAATTGCCCTGACTGCTGAGGAGCCCTTCAGGAGAGCCGGGACCTGGAAAGCTGCTGACTAAATTACATTCCTCAGACCCCTGATCAGTACTCTGTCTGTCTGCCTGGTGGCGCTCATCCTCCCTCTTTGTCGCCTCACTTTGCTCCTGGTTTTTATCCGGCTCACGCAGAGGCTTGAAATGGAAGAGCAAAGTTCCCAGTTCCTCTTCCCTTAAAAGCAAAGACATGCGCTCTCCTTAACCAGCATGCACTGGTGGCTTCTTGTGAGCCCTGTATCGCACCTTGATTGCCGTGTCACACTGCTGACTGCATCTCACCCAGCTCCTACTCCGGCTTCGCCTTCTTCCCGCCTCCCTCGGTCTGAAGGCGATAACATCACCTTGATACAATCGTAGATTCCCCGCACAGGTTTTGTTCCTTTGATTGTACATCACACAGGCCACAAGAAAAATACAAAATTCAAGCACTCCCTTTTTGAATCCTTTTATTTGGGGCTCGTACAACTCTTATCACAATCCATATACACATCAATTGTGTAAAGCACATTTGTACATTCATTACCTCATCATTCTCAAAACATTTGCTCTCCACGCAAGCCCCTGGCATCAGCTCATTTTTCCCCTTCCTTCCTCGCTCTCCCCACCATCTTGAACTCTTGACAATTTATAAATTATTATTTTGTCATATCTTACACTGTTCGATGTCTCCCCTTACCCACTTTTCTGTTGTCCATCCCCCAAGGAAGAGGTCACATGTAGATCCTTGCAATCGGTTCCCCCTTTCCACCCCACTCTCCCTCCATCCTCCCAGTATCGCCACTCTCACCACTGGTCCTGAAGGGATCATCCACCCTGGATTCCCTGTGTTTCCAGTTCCTATCTGTACCAGTGAACATCCTCTAGTCTAGCCATATTTGTAAGGTAGAATTGGAATCATGATGGGGGGATGGAGGGGAGGAAGCATTTAGGAACCAGAGGAAAGTTGTATGTTTTATCGTTGCTATACTGCACCCTGACTGGCTCGTCTCCTCTCCGAGACCCTTCCATAAGGGGACGTCCAGTTGCCTACAGATGGGTCTTGGGTCCCCAATCTGCACTCCCCCTCATCACAATGATTTGATTTTTTGTTCTTTGATGCCTGATACCTGATACCTTTGACACCTCGTGATCACACAGGCTGGTATGCTTCTTCCATATGGGCTTTTTGCTTCTGAGCTAAATGGTCGCTTGTTTACTTTCAAGCCTTTAAGACCCCAGATGCTATATCTTTTGATAGCCGGGCACCATCAGCTTTCCTCACCACATTTCAAACACTCCCATTTAAAACTACTCCCCCTTCATTTTATTTCCTAGCTTTATAAATGGTTTTGTTTCCTGACATAGAGTTTAAGACAAAATACAAAAAGTGGGTCAAAAGAAAATGTGTCTCTTTTACCTCAGCCAGTAAATAACAAGTGTAACAGTGGTAAGATTTTTTTAAATAAATGAATTCATAGACCTTACTACAATTACTTTTAAAAAATTAATCATTTAGTTGGGGGGCTCTTACAAATCTTAGAACAATCTACCATTCATTTGTATTAAGCACACTTGTACATATGTTGCCATCATCACTTCCAAAACATTTTCTTCCTACTTGAGCCCTTGGTTTCACCTCCTCTTTTTCCCCCTCCCTCCTCACATTGTCCCACCCTTGTGGATCCTTGATCAATTATGTATTATTATTGTTTCGTATCTTACACTATCCGTTGTCTCCCTTCACCCACATTTTTTGTTATTCATCCAACCTTGTGATAGGTTCCCCTTTCTCCCCCTTGCCCCGCCCCATCACCCCCTACCCTCATGATATCACTGCTTCCGCCACAGTTCCTGAATTCCATGAGTTGAGCACTCTTAGCTGTAACAATGTGTGGACTACAATTACTTTTGACTATCTACTTTGGGTCAAGTACTTGATGCTTGGATTATAGAGTTGACTTAAAAAGAAGGTTTGTGCCCTTAAGTATAGTTTATGAGAAAGAATGTAAAACAAGCAAGTTGGGGCACCTGTAGCTCTACTAGTTAGATTTGTGAGTGAAGAAAAATGTATCGGCAGTTTATATTTATTTTTATTTCTGTTTCGAAGAGAACTTCATTCTATTATAGAAGATTTGAGACATGCACAAGAGGATAAGGCAGGAAAGGGAGCGAAGCCACTGCAGACATCTCTGCTGCCCACAGGATGTATACACGCGCTCTCTGCAGTCTTGTGGAGAATGGCAGGACCTTCGGCTTGGACCACAGAGCCAGTTAGCCAATAGAAGTTCATTACCATGAACTAGGTCCCGAAGGCTTTAGCGATAGGCAATTGGTTGCTAGCCGGGAGGTTGGTGGTTTGACTCACGCACAGCTCTGGGGGACAGAGGTCTACGGAGTGCCTCCCTAACAGCCCAGACCCCCCGGGAGCAGGTCCAGTGCCCAACGCAGGGTCCTCACGAGTCACGTTGATGGCAGCCGGTTGGGTTTTCATTGTTGGTTTTAAACTTAATGCAATTCAAGGTATAAAATCCACCAAGAATGAGCAACACCAAGGCCTCCAAAACTCATTCCCCACCTGCTGGTCGTAAGCTGGCTCATCTGTTCCTGAGCCTCAGACATACTCTATTCCAGCCAGAGCCCGGATCGGCCAGGTGCACGCCACCGATAAGGACATGCCCCAGAGCAGCATCTCGTACGCCATCTCCACGGGCGGGGCCAGCCCTCGGTACCCCAGCATGTTCTGGATTCATCCCAAGTCAGGAGAGCTCCAGCTGCTGACGAAAGTGGACTATGAAACAACCCCCAGCTATGTTCTCAAGATCCAGGCCACCAACAGCGAGGGCACAAGCACAGCCACGGTGAGTGCGGCCTTTGATGCGCTTCCGGTCTCTCTGACACCTCCAGCTGTGTGGCTTTGACAATGAGGAAACTGCCTGGGCACGGCCTGAAGGCGGTGGGCCCTGGTGCTCAGAGCAGCGCACTGGACACCCAGGCGTGTCCAGAACAGCAAGGTTGACAGGGTTGATGTCTGTCGGTCACATTCGGAGAAGTGCTGAAATGATGGCCAGAGGGTAAATGATCTGCTTAACCCACAGGGTCAATCCGTGGGGCACGTGCCTTCCTGGTGCCCTGCAAGGCTCCCTTTGCTTTTGCCAGGGACTGGCCGGTGGGGAGAAGCTCGCTGTCCGGAAATGCAGGGTCCATCGCTCTGCCTTTTCTCCCAAGGGTGCTCGTGTCGTGTTTTAACCCACGCCGGGTTGTGTCTGCGATCTTCAAATGTGGTGGCCTACTGTCGCGCTAGGGGCAGTGGTGGTGTCATGGTGGGACTCTTGCCTTCTTGCTGGCGATGTGGGTCTAATCCCGGACAATGAACCTCAGGGGCAGCCATCGGCGGGTGCTGTCAGCGGAGGCTGGCTCTCGTGCAGCTCCGGGGATGAGTAGGTTTCAGTGGAGCCTCCAGACTAAGATCAACAAGAAAGTCTTAATGATCTACTTCAGATAGCCGGCCAATGAAATCCCAGGGGATCCCAATGGTTCAAGCTACAGCCAACCACGGGGATGGCGCAGGACTGGGCTACAGTTCCTTCCATCATCCACGGGGGTCGCCATGAGTCGTGGGCCAGCTCAGTGGCAGCCAGCAGTGCAGAGAGGCTCCTCGGCCTCGAGGCAGAGGGCTGCAGATGATCTGAGGCCGGAGGGTCTACGTTCTAACAAGCTCCCGAGGGGCGCCAGTGCTCCTGGTCCACAGCCACCCTTTGAGTGGCAAAGGGTTAGCCGGGCGGTGCCGTCGGGGATTTGGATGAGCAGAGGGTAATGGGATGGCCACACGGGCATGGCTGTTTCTTGCTCTTCCCATTAGTAACGTGCAAAAGCATGAGGCAGCCAGTACCACGTGGAAAATGACCGGGTTCAGAGTCAGCAGACGGAGTTCATTTCTCAACTCTGATCCCAATTTTCTCAGGGGTCTGAGCAATGTTTATCTCCATGTTCCAATTTCCCTGTCTCTTACATGGATAGTCAGCTGATAACCCCGTGCCCAAAGAGCCCAGCTCCTGTGATGACTTGCTTTGAATTAATAGGATGGTGTTTTCACGAGGGCATGTAGCTGGGGGAAGGATGCGTTACATTGGAGACAATTGCAGCGTTTATTAGGCTGGGCCTTTTAAACATTTTTTTAGAAAGATGATGGCCTCCACTTTGGGAGCTAACTAGAATGAACATTTTCATTTATTCCTAAGCTCAGAAAGAGGTGAAATCCCAAATTTCAAAGGTAGGATGAATGCGACTCAAAATTCATAAGCTTCAGAAAGGTGACGAACAAATAATCACATAAGTCCCTTTCAGGGCTGGAAGACTATGGTTCTCTGTTGGCAGCCAGCCCAGTCCATATCCTGCTCTCCAGGCAACTAAGACCGCTGTGGAAGAGAAGGGTGGCCGGGTGGGTAGTGCTAACAGCCCAGTTACAGACAAGACCCCGCCTGCGTCAGACAGGTCCGGTCCAGCCTAGAGGGTCTCAGCCCTGGCTACGTATTAGAATGATCCGGGGAACATTTTTCCCCAAAATCACACCATGCCTGGGTCCCACCTCCAGAGAATCAAATTCAATTGGTCTGGAATGTGCCCCGGGGATGTGGAATGGCATTTGAGAACCACTGCATCAGATTCCAAAGTTGAAGGCTGAACTCCCAATTCACAAGAAAGTAGAGTGGACCACTACCCATCCATAACCATCACTGGAGAAATAATTCAGCATCTTTTTGGGATGAACCAGTGTGTGTGTGTGTGTGTGTGTGTGTGTGTGTGTGTGTGTGTGTGTGTGTGTAGGCATGTGACTGCATCCATAGATCTTTCTCTCTCTCTCTCTCTCTCTCTCTTTCTCTCTCTCTCTCTCTCTCACACACACACACACACACACACACACACGCACACGTACAAGCATGGAGTACAGACATGAATGGTATAGGATTTTGGGTAGGATGACCTTGAGTTCAAATCTCAGCTCTGCCACTTAACCAACTATGATATTAGGTCAGTCACTTGACTTCTAAGCCTGGTCTGAGTGTGAGTACTAAGCCTCAATTTCCTTAGCAGTAAAATGGGACTATTGATATTATCTATAAGAAGGTAAATGAGCTAATTCACAGGAAAAAATGCTTAGTCCAATGCCTGGCCCTTAGTAAGCGCTTAATAAATATGAACTCTTCAGAAGGATGTCTTATTACTCCAGGTGACTGTGAACATCCTGGAAGAAAACGATGAGAAACCAGTATGTACCCCAAGTTCTTCTTTCCTGGCCATCCCCGTGGATCTGAAAGTCGGCACGAACATCCAGAACTTCAAGCTCACCTGTACTGACCTTGATTCCAGCCCCAGATCTTTTCGTTACTCCATTGGCCCAGGTACAATGCTTGGCTTCCCCAGTCTGGACCCTGTCCTTGAGGGCACTGGTCTCCGGAGTGGAGGTCTGTGCTCACAGTGGATGTGGTGGGGGTACCTCACAGGGATGAGGAGCCTAAAGGCTCCTGTGCCCCCCTCTTCCTCTTTGCCTTTCCCTTGTCCTCACCCAGTTCTTCCAACCCCCAGACAAAGCCACCCAAGGGCCCCAGGAAGACGACCCAAGGACCCAGACGAGTTCAAAGATGTTTCATGTGGATAATTAAACAAATAAAATCAGCTCAGTTCCTCTACCCCAGCCTTTCCTGAAAGCTTGTCATGCGCAGGGCTTCCCAGGGTACTCTCTGGGTGATAATAGATGGAATACATTCTGAACCGTGTTCTCAGGAATTCTCTTTTGCTCCATTCATCTCCTCTCTTAAAAAAAAAATATACGGTGGTGGTGGTGGCGGTGGTGGGGAGAGCACCCCTCCGAGGAAATTAGACCAACATAGCTCATCTAATGAAGTGCTGGAGCCAGAGATGGGACCCTACACCAGCCGAGTCGTACCAGGGAAAGAGTAGGAGCCATCCCAGCCGCCTGCTGAGGCTGGCAGAGCAGGAAGGAAGCCTCTGAGCCGGCTGTGTCACAAACCCCGGGGCAGACACCGCCTGGAGCCTGCAGTTGCTGAGGATGGAAATAATCCAGACTGAGAGCCCCAAGGCCTTCATCGTGCACTTCGCTGCTGCTGAGGGAGCGAAAATTGCATCATCTCCTGCTCCATTTACTGGTTTTCAGTTGGTAATGAGTCTGGAGCCACCAGAGAAATGAGCAGGAGCGCGCTTGGGCTGGCAGCCTCTCTGCCCCAGGCTCCTTGAGCTGTGAGCCGTGAGCCCCAGTGGAGCTGTGTGTGTATGTGGCGGGCGACGGGGGGGGGGGGGGGGTGTACTACACGAAAACCTGGGTCCAGGATTCCTGAAAAGTCAGGAGGCGCCTTCCTTAGAGGGTCCGGGGGCAAGCTGCAGTCTGCGACCCGTCCCATTCCAGGAGTGTGTGGCACAAAGCTGGCCTACAGGAAGGAGTGTGGCCTGTCCGTTGTCCACTCTTTGGTCTGAGTATGAGTTCCTAGGGTGATCACTTCAGGAAATGCTCATGGGGAGGACTGGCTGGAAGGGGCTGTGCCAACATTGTTCCATCTCTCTGTCTGATGCTCAGCAAGGCGGACGGCCATCCATTCCGGCTCTCCTCCTGACCTCAGCCACCCTGGTGGAGTGGACAGAAATTCCCTAGGGTGGATGAAATCCCTAAGGCAGTTCAGGCCCCTACATGTCCCTGACCCCGTCCTGGTACATTAAAAAACATGGTGTACACTTGAGGTATGGTCATTTGAGGGCAAGACCGAATGCACATCTACTTCTTAACCTTTACTTCTTCCTCTCCTTCCTTCCTTTCCCGTACACCCTTGTATCGAATCTCATTTAGGCAACACCAACAATCACTTCACCTTCTCACCCAACGCTGGGACCAACGTCTCACATCTGTTGCTCTCGGCTCACTTTGACTATGCCGGAGGGCTCGATAAGAGCCGGGACTACACTCTGCTCGTCTACATAACTGACGACAACTTGCTGTCCGGAAGGCAGAAGGCTGGGGCTCTTGTTCAAACAGGGACAGTGACCCTGAGCATTAAAGTGATCCCCCACCCAACCACAATCATCACCACCACACCCAGGGTAAGTCTTTGAACCGGGAATGCCCAACCACATGGCTCTGTGGTTTACACTGGAGAACCCCTTGGCCCCGGGGTCAAGGTGGAATGGAATGAAAGAGCTTTGGAATCAGGAGGTTGCTGAGGACGGGCAGGTTGCTGAGGACGGGCCCATGGCCTGACTGGGAAGTCAGTGGAGAGCAGATCAAGAAGTGGGTGGGACCTTGAAGTCATAGGACCACCACTTTTCCTAGTCTGGTGATGAAGAGGGTGTGTCTGTGCAGCGACCTGGGCTAGAGCGGGCATTGGCCACCTCGTGGCACAGGAGCCAGTAGGCATGGCCGGGTGCTACCATCACAATCCTCTTCTGCTTGGCCTTAGAGTGACTGCAAGTCAATGTTGGTGAAAGCAGACAGCTGCCGGGGGCCCTGATCTCTTCTGAAGAGTCACCCTGTGTTGTTTCCTATACCCACACCCCCCTTCACTCCCAAACTATTTAGTCACGCCACAAAAATTAAATTTCATGGCGAGAATGTGCCAGGCATTTTGGTGACCACGTCAAAAATGATTCCCGTGTCTCGGAGCTTTGAAGGCTTGTCAGTGGTTCTCAAAGTGTGGTTCGCGGACCAGCAGCATCAGCATCACCTGGGAGCTTCCCAGGTTGTTACAGCGATACGTCCCCCAGGCAGGATCATCATCATGACCTTCAGGGAAGTACATTGGGACCCAAGCACAAGCCCAGGTGACTGAGTCAGAAACTTGGGCAGTGGGATCCAGCAATCTGTGTGTTCAACAAACCCTCCACGCGACTCCGACATGCACAGTAAAGGTTGAGAGCCATGTGTATAGAGGGGTAGTCAGAAAAGAAACCAGTAAACAAACAGATACACTAATGGTAGGGTGTGGCACGTGCTAGGAAGGAAATAACAGGCACGGTGCTAGAATGCGGGTGGAGGAGGGCAGAGCTTTGGAACCGGACACCTGGGCTTGCCTCTGCTCCTTGGAGAAGCCGGCTTGTAGTGATGCTGACTCGCTTGTTCTCCATCTCCCTCTTGGCTTGTGAGAGCTGCAGCCTGGCCAGCAGCCCCACACGTGCCACATGCCACACGACACGTCAGGAGAAGCTTGGAGAAGGGCCCACGAAAGTGGTGAATGCCTATCTTCGCTGTGCTTGTGTCAGCCCTACCCCAGGGAGTGGGGCCCATGTTCTTCAGGACTTTTTGTTTAGTGGGAGCCAGTGGGGTCCCCTGATGAAGGAATTGTCGCCCTTCTTCTTTTTAAAAATAATCTTAAATTGTGAACTAGGTGGATGGAGTGGCATTTAAGACCCTCACCTCTGCATTCCCTACTTGAAGCCACTTATCAGTGCCTCCCCCAATATAGCCACCCCTACCTGAGCCCCCTCATTTCTTTCCTTTCTTAAGGACCCCCATCCTCTCTCCCACCCAAGCCAATACTTATCAACCTTGTGTCTTCATCTTTCCACCCTTGCCCTCGCTCCCTTGGGCACCTCCAAAGTCTGTTCCCTCCCATATACAAGGATTTTCACCTTGGGGGGGGACTTAATGCACGACCCAGCTATGACGTCTCCCATCATGAAGCCTCCAGAACTTGTGTACCTCCCTTCTGCTCTAGGACGCAGACCCTGAACCTGAGGTTTCACTGTGGAATCAGTTCACTCCTCTGGCAGGGGCTGATTGCAGTAGAGGGAGGGCGCTGAAAACCCAGCAAAGTGTCAAAATAAAGCGCTGTGCTCATGGCTCACTCCTTCCTAGTGAGAGACTATAGTGACATTGGCTCCTGGGTCCCACCATTCTTCGGCAGGGCAACCAGCCAATAGCACTTTTCAAGTCTAGGATGGGGAAGAAAGATAGAGTGATACTGGACCTGGGGCTGCTTTTCAGTTCCCCGAATTGTCTGGATTTTGATGGAATAGAAGTCGGGAGAGACAATCAGTGTGGCGCTGGGTGTAAGCAGCAGAAATGATGAGCACACGGAGATCCACCGGCCGAGGATACGTCAACAAACGGCAAACACTCAGCACAGGGGAGTCCGGCTATCAGAGCACTGCCTCTCACCCCCACCCTTTCTGCCGTTCAAGCCCAGGGTCACCTACCTGATCCAGAGGGAAAATGTCTATTCTCCATCGGCGTGGTACGTGCCTTTCGTCATCACCGTGGGCTCCATGTTGCTCCTGGCTTTCCTGGTGTCCCTGATGATCGTGTTGGTCAAAGCCATCCACAGACACTGGCCCTGCAGGATCAGGAGGGGCAAGAAGCTGCTGTAAGTGACCAATGCTCTTTCCACCACTTCCTTTAGAATACTGTGGGCAGAAGAAGAAAAGATGGAGCCGCAGGGTGCTTCTCCAGGTTACTGCGGCGGGGGGCGGGGGGGGTGTTGGTGGAGGAAAGAAAAGGAGACAGGAAGGGAGGAATCTTGGCTCTCTTTAGCCCTGAGGGCCCAACTCATCACCTGCTGTACCGTGAAACCATTCTCGTGGGTCCCCCTTATGGGCCTGTATCGTGGGTCCCCCCTGTGGGCCTGTATCGTGGGTCCCCCCTGTGGGCGTGTATTGTGGGTCCCCCCTGTGGGCCTGTATCGTGGGTCCCCCCTGTGGGCCTGTATCATGGGTCCCCCCTGTAGGCCTGCCCCACCTTCGATGCAGCTTGAGCCCCAACAGGCTTTTTACCAACGATCGCGTGGAGTCAGATGAAGCACACAAATGGGAATTAAGCTTTTGGTTGCAATGGCTCGAGTGGGCCCTTGTCCAACTGAACAATCATTGTGCTTTTGCATGTGGCCATGGTCCCTCTCTCTCCAGGGGCCGCAGAGGCATGCTCTCGCCCTCCCTCTGTCACCTGCTCACTAATATGCCTTTGACTGTGACAGTCTGTGGAGCGTCCTTGCTGACTAAAGTGAGCCGCTGAAGTAAAGTGGAGAGAGCATTGTATTTGTCTCTGGGTTCTCAGCAGCTTCTGGAGCTGGAGCACTGGAGTTATGGGCTTGAGTTCCAGTCCTGGCTCGGTGTGGGGCTTTGGGCCATGACAACCTCCTTGAGCGCCACTTTTCTTATTTATCAAAGAAGAAAACCAGTGAGACCCTGCAATGAGCAAATGCAAGTAAATCACATGGCACCCAGCTGCCATCAAGTCAGTTCCAACCCACGGGTGCCAGAGTCGAACCGTGAGAATCCATAGAGTTCTCCCTGGCTGGTCACCAGGCTTTCTTCCAAGGTGCCTGAGTGGGCTGGACTTGCCAACCTTTCTGTGAGTCACTGAACACGTTCATCAGTTACCCCACCCAGAGCCTCTTCCTTCACGTAGATGAAATGCTGAAGACCCAACAGCCACTACTGTGAGGATCCCGGTGCTATTCTTCCTCCCTGCTGAGTGAGTCCCAGTGGGTTTAGGGTTCCGGGTGCCAGCTCTGGCGCTATGCCCAAATGTGTCGGCGTGGGCACCTCTTACGTTTCAGGATTTCTCACTGAGAAAAAGAACGGATAATGAGACTCATGTGTCTTTTAGAGGTATTTTGAAGATTAACTAGTACTGTCAAATAATTTAAAATCAATGGATGAATGACTCAGTATAAAAGCATGAGGCATTCACATAGAGATGTGCATTGCATTTGGCCATGTTTATTGGGGAAGTTGTTGCTATTGGCAACCTTGACTTCAAGGTAAGAAATCCTGGAGCATCTGCTGAATTCTTTTTTTTTTTTTAATAAAAAGGCATTTTAGTTCGGACTCCACTGCAAATTGATTTGAGGGGGAAAAGGGAGCGTCTCTGAGAGAGAAAGTGACAGTTAAGCTTGTAAGATGGTGGTGCTCTGTGAGGGGGCGGGGGCAGAAGTACTTGAAGGAAGTCATCCGATAAACACAGGGGCTCACATGCAATGTATGGCTACATGTTAAATGTGCACGTAGGGCCTGTCCGTTTTTAACTTGGATTCTAAGTTTGAATTGTCTCCAACATGGTTGACATACAAGAAACTAGTGAGAAAATCAGGCTCAGATTGGGCCTCTCTGGTAACACATGGCAGCAAACATTTGTCACGAGAATCCAAGGTTATCACGGGAAGGGCCCAGAGAGTGTGCTCAGCTCCTCGTGTTACAGAAAACCAGGGTTTCCCATTCAGGCCTCAGGGCCCAACATGGTGAGCCAGGCCGTCTGCTCACGGCTGCTACTGGGGAGAGAGGAGGGACATGACAGATGGCCAGGGCAGTCGGATTGAGCTGGGCCTGCCCACGCTGAGCAAGGCAAGCTATCAGTGACCTTGGTTGTTACTAGAAGATTCAAGTTTCAAAATCCCCTAGAAGTATCTTTTCAGCAGGCCTCGTGGTCCCCTGAAAAATCAGTCACGGAGATCCCTGGCAGGCACCGTTCTACTCTGACACCTGCTGGGTAGCCAGGACTCAGAACTGACTCAGTGACAACTGGCTTTGTCCACAGCTCATTGTCGTCATCAAGAAAATCTGTTCCGTGAGGTTCTACGAAACAGCACGTGTCAAGCTCATCAGCTCCTAACACTCCTCTGGTCTGCAGCCAGGAGTGATGGAATTGATTGCTCTGCTTAGAGCAGGGTTGGGTGCCCAGAGTCCACCTGTCCAGCCTTCTGCTGGCCTTGCTTTCAGGGGCCACAGCTGCTCAAAGAAAGCCCTGTTGTCATGCGTCTACCACAGCACCAGGTCCCTTCCAGTTAAAGCCTCTCTTTCTCTCTCTCTCCCATAGGGTGAAGAAAGGAGGTATGCCCGGAACCTGCGGTCTGTTTTTCTGTTTGGTCTGTCACTGAGAAACGAATCAGAGAGTAATCACTTCTTGGCATGATTTTAGTGGGTGGAACAAAGCAGAGGTCTGATGAATAGTTTCACTATGGAAAGGAAAGGGCGGAGTGACTGGTGCCATCCGCCCGCTCAGCCCTGGTCACCTGCTGTCCACTTTATGTAAGCATCGTGAGGTCAGTACCAAGGCAAGTGGAGCAAGAATCCAACATCATCCATGTGCCAAATATCAAGCCCCCCAACCCCCTTCCCCGGGATCGATTCTGATTCATAGCAACCCCATAGAGACTGTGCGAAAGAGCAGGGCCCTGGTGGCATCGTGGTTACTCCTTGGGCTAACTGCAAGGTCAGCAGCTAGAAACCACCAGTTGCCTCAAAAGAGAAAGGCGAGGCTTTCTGGAGCCACCAAGAGCTCCAGTCTTGGCAGCCCACAGGTCTGTCGTGGTCAGACTGGCTGGAAGACAGCGAGTTTGGTTTCTAGGACAGAGGAGAACTCCCCTCGTCGGGTCCCAAGGTGGGGAATCTGCCACGGAGCAGACCATCACATCTTCATCCTGTGGAATGGCTTTGGGTTTGAACTGCTGACCTCTTAGCTGGCCACCGAGGACTTAACCTCTGTGCCATGAAGGTGGTTTTGTAGAAAAATGGGATGGAAAGAGAATGGGAGTTTTCTACTAGCTTTCTGAAGTGTGTGTGTGTGAGAGAGAGAGAGAGAGAGAGAGAGAGAGCGAGAGAGAGAAGCTATCGACAACAACCCTATTGATAGAAAAATTCTTTGCTGGGTCTGCAAGACTGAGTTCAAAGCCTGTGCAGGGAAGCGTAGTTGTAGGGATAGAATTTCAAGGTCAATTTCACAGTGGGGAACCTTGACTCTGCTTCTCCCTTTCCCTGCAGAAATGAAGATGGCCAAGAGAGCTGCGGTGGGGGTGAGTGTGGGGGGCGCGGGGGCTCGCGGTGCAGTGCCCCTCTCCCGCGGCGCGGCCCCAGCCTGCGCGGTGTTTATCATTCAGAGAGAGGCTTGTATTTGGCCACTGGAACTGATTGCTGCGGTGTGAGCCCCTGATAGAATTTGTTCCCTCCACTGAACATGTCTGCTGATATATTTGCAAAAGAACTAGATTTCATAAATATTGAATAGTGGTGTTTATTATCTACACCAGCCCTCCAGGAGAGTGAGTCGGGGGAGTGGAGTTTAAAGACCAGAACGGCGCTTCAGCCTTCAGGGGGATTTATTTTTTTCTCCACTCTTCCACAACCCTGTGGGAAAATGAGAGATAGAACACTAGCTGGATCTGGGATTGGCTCTGCCCGCTTAGGCAGCTCCCCCTGGGGAATTCCCGGCTTCCTTGAACTTCCTATTCCTCATCTATGAAGTGGGGGTGTGAGCATCTGCCCTGAGGTACAATCCCAAACCAAACTCTTCCAACTCACAGAGATCCTGTGGGACAGAGTGCTTCTGGGGCTGTACGGGAGCAGATGGCCTCATCTTACTCTCATGAAGTGGCCGGTGGGTTTGAACCACCAACCTTGTGGCTAGGAGCCCAGCACCACTAACCCACTGGGCCACCAGAACGCCTTCTGAGGTAACAGGTGAAGACGTGTTTCAAACTGACAAGGGTCACACAATGCAGAAGTTACAGAGTAGGTGGAGAGTTCCCTCCCACCCCTGGCCCATCTTCATGTCTTGTACTGAACCTGCTCACCCAGGAAGGTGACTCCTCCAGCTCTTCCCTCCCCTGTAGTAAGTAAGGCTTTGCTGTGCGTGCGCGCGCGTGTGTGTGTTGGGGGGGGGGGAGTACCAGGAGGAGCCCAGTCCAGCCCATTGGATGGTTTGCTGCAGACCCATCCCACAAGAGCATACACATCCCAACCTATATGAGAGGGGGAAGAAGAGGCAGCCTGTGGTGTCCCAGGTCTGGCCGTCTAAGTCAGGTGCCATTGGGAGGCCCTTCAGAGGCCCCTAGGCATGGTGGGATCTCAGTTGTTCAATCAAGAAATCCCATGACCATATAGAACGGGTTGCTACTGGGCTAGTGTGTTAGTCTGGGTGGAATAGAGAAACAATTCTAGGAGACACTCATGTGCATAGGAAAGAGCTTTACATACAAGAGCAGTTGAATATTGAGAAAACATCCCAGCCCAGTCCAGATCAAGTCCATAAGTCTGATCTTAGCCCATATGTCCAATATCAATCTATAAAGTCCTCTTCAGCCTCACAAAACACGTCCAATGACACCGAATGCAGGAAGATCACAGGCCTATGGGTGGAAGGTCTTGTGGCTCCAGTGGCGGTGGAAGCATCTCAGCACTGGTGTGAGTCTCCAGGTGGCTTCTCCAGCTCCAGGGCTCTGGCAGCATCAGGGTAGCTTCATGTAGCTTCTCATCAGAAATGTCTCACAGGGAGTGAGCGTGTGTCTTCTCTACAGTGAGCTATCTGTCTCCTGAGCGCCTCCAAAGGAGGGCATCAAGCTGAGATCTGACTGACAGGCTAGACTCCTCCCCTTCACTCTTAAGCCTCAAATTGACAACAGATTATGCAACTACCACAGCTGGCCAAATGGTGACACCCACATGCCCCTTTTCTATCTTTTCCCAGTTGAGGAGCTATGGGCAGGTCAGTGGGTGTTTGTTTATGGGGTGAAATGGGGAGTCAAAGGGCCTCACAGAGCCTCAAAGGCTTTCCCCCTGAGCTCGCTGAACCATCTGATGTCAGCACCCTCCGTGGGAGGTAGGTGAGGGCTCCTTGGGGATGGGGGACAGGTATGTTTGGCAGACATCTGAGGTATGCTTGGCAGACATCTGGTCCTGCAGGACGGCACAGAGCACTGGCCAAGAAAGGGCGTGGTGCAGAGCTCAGGGCTTAGGCAGTGAAGGCCGGGCTCAGATGCAGTACTGCATTGGCTTAGCTAAGGGGTGATGGCAGAGGGCACAGGGATCAGGTCCTGGAGACCTGCACCACCCCTGGAGACCAGCAGCACCGATCGGACCAACTGTGTCTGCTTTGCAATTCTGCGTGACCACGATCCTTCTCAGGCAAACAGATCTTGGCCAGGGTTGCCCGACATGGCTACCCTCCCCTCTGCCCAGTTCAGACACCACACTCCAGAGGCTTCGCTGGCCCTCAAGTCTGGATGAGATCCTGTCCTGTTCCATGCAGGGGCAGATTCGGTTCATTGCAGCCCCAGAGAACAGTGTAGAACTGGCCCTGTGAGTTTCCAAGGCTGTCAGTCTTGATGGGAGCAGAACGCCTCAGCTTTCTCCCTTGGAGAGGCTGGTGGGTTCGATGCCACTGACTCTGTGGTCAGCAGTGGCATGAGCCATTCTACCATGGGGGCTCCCGATGCCCCTCCCGACAGTGCCCTAGATTCCCCCTTTCACCGATGTTTCACTGGGCACTGCAGCATCTGTCTGTCGGTGGCTCCCACTTGCCCGCCAGCTCTGGGCAGACCGTGCCCACTCCTGCTCTAGCCCCCTGGGTCCCCAGCCTCTCGCACTTGCTGGATGGAGAACTCTATACGAAGAGAGTGTGGTAGAAGAGTGTGCTGTGTGGGGCGAGCAGCTTGGCCTGAGGGCGCGGAGAGGGTGGAGGGCTGTGTTGGATGACGCCCTTTTCTTCCCCTTAGGAAACAATACAGATGAACACAGTCTTTGACGGGGAGGCCACAGACCCAGGTAAATGATGGTGAAAGGCCATCCCTCTGGGAAAGTGGCCTTAGCTTGTCCTACTGTGAGCTGGGGAGGCCAAGGCGGAGCTCATCCAACGTCCTGCCCCATATTCTATGGGTCAGGCAGTTCGGCTGCTTGGCCTGTGCTGTGCTGGTCTTTCTAGGCTGAGACACCAGGAAGGACTTGCCGGCTGACCTGCAAACCCTCACCCACAAGTGCCTGTGTGAGGCCCCCATGGGATCCCACTTACAGACGCTCCCTCAGAAACCACACCCGTTTCTTATCTTCCGTCCTAAATCATGAACTGATTTTAAGAGGGTGTGAACACAAGAACCTAGGGCTTTTGCTGCCCCCCCTGGGACACTCAGGGCCACCCCACCACCCTTGGTACTTCTCACGCCATCCTGTCGGTAGCAGGAGGCTCAGAGAACAGGTGGGTTCGACTTCGTTTTGTCCCTAGACCGTGCGGAGAGTCCCTGTCACCCCTGCGACATCAGCTCCACATTTAGCTCCCGGACACACGTCTCTCTGCTTACAAAGGCTCAATTATAGACGGGAAGAGAGAGAAGGAAACCGAATTCAGTAGGCAAGCGCGCTGGCTGCCTGCCACCCTCGTCTGTGGAACCCTGCGCGCCTCCTCGGCAGGCTGGCTCCTCTCCAGAGAGGCCCTGCCGCCGCGCGCGCTGCTGCTGGAATTAAATCCCCCTCTATTATTAGGTACTTGTTACCATAATGTGCCCACATTAGCATAAGTGCTGGTGGGCTTCGCAGCCGGAGAGGCCACTCAGGCTGGATGGGAGGGCAGCAAGCACGGGCCCACCTGAAACCCCATCTTCTGTGGGTGATGTGCCCGGCCCTGGGGGCAGCTCTCCTGGCTCGATGTCTCAGGGAGAAGAGAAAGAGACGACGGCATGGGCCAACTGGACTAATGAGAACCAGCACACCAATTAGCGTCTGCTGGTTTCCACACACTAAAAATGGCTTCCACAAAGCCAAGGTTTCTCTCTCTCTCTCTCTCCACCCCCCACCCCGTTTGTTGAATCCCTTGTAAGAACAGGGTGCCGGAGACCTTGTAAAACAAATGAAAGACAAGGAGCCGGCACGGAGTAGCCCCAACTGAAATGAAGCTGAATTCATCCCAAGCTTCACACGGAGCCCCCGAGAACAACATCCCCTCCTCACCTGGCAGTGAGATGGCCTGGGCGCCCGCCCCTTGACTGTGCGCTGAGAGGGGCATGCTACTGGCCTCGAGTGGGGCCTCCTCATGCCATGCCCTTGAAGGGAGGGCAGGCTGGCGACAAGGGTTTGTGCTGCTGCCAGCCTGCTTCCCAGCTCTCATGAGTCACACCTGGCAGCTGGCTGGACGGGAGAGGAGCAAGGTGGAGATGGGGGCCAGGAGAGTCTTTGGGTTTCCTGGTTTATAGTGGTTTCCCAACCCCCTCCCTCTTTCTTCTTCTTCCAGTCACTGGGGCAGTATATGAATTCAACTCTAAAACCGGAGCCAGAAAGTGGAAAGATCCATTTGCCCAAATGTCAACCTGGAAAGACTCCAGTCCCCAGGGAAGCACTTCACACAGGGTTGCTGGTGGTGAGAGGACCACCCCGAAGAGAGAAGAGCCACAAAGGACAGGCTGAGGATGACTGTGTGAGATCCAGCAAGGACAGTGCGCCTGGTACACCCCACCCCACCCCGACCCTGCGTCCCACCACCCTGCCAGAAAAGGAACCCAACCCCCCACACACTTGGCTTCCTCCAAAACCACACCCAAGAAAGTCACTGGTATGGGCAGCAGGCAGAGGACTGGCCTTGCCCAGCAGGTGCCCCCAGCTCTGAGAGGGCAGGAGTGGCATCACAGAGTGGGTGTGAGTGTGGGCCCCCGTTGGCCAGCCTTTACAACTGTGCCCCCACTATGGCCTCTTGCTGAACCTGCACAGGAGCCACGTCCCTCGGGTCCCTGGACTGGCCCGGTTTCCATTGAGCAGCTGCAGCTGGCCTGTTTCCGTGTGGCGAGAGTCGGCGCGCCTTCCCCTTTGCACGGTCTGCTAGGAGGCTCCGTCCAGCTTCTTGGCCAACAGCAGCAGAGGCCTGTCCTCACTTCCGGTTAGGAAAGGGCACCACTCAGATTTCTTCACGTATGAATTCAGTTCATCGGCAGGAAATCGCCTTTATCAGTCAGCTCAGATCTTTTCCCAAAACAGCAGTGGAATAAGAAAACCAACCAACCAACCAACCAGCTCAACATCCGAGAAGGAGGAAACGTAACAGATGCTGTCTTTTATTGCCAATCCAGGGCTCACACGCTCTGCACTCTGATCTCTGTCGTCATAGATTCGCTTTGCCTCTTTTGAATTGTATATAAACGAAGTCATGCAGCAAGTACCCTTTGGTGCCCGGCTTCTTTTCTGCGGCAGTGTTTCTGGGAGACTCGGCCATGTTATATAGAGTGGAAGCAGTTCAGCCTTTGTAACTTGTGATGTCTTCTTCCATGGTAGGAGGGTAACACAGTTGATGAACACTTGGGTTAAGGCGCCCTGGTAGCTCAGTGGGTACACACCCAGCTGCGGACCCAAAGGTTGGTGGTTCGCATTCACCCAGCAGTGCTGTGGGGGAAAGGCCCGGGGATCTAGTCCCACTGATATGGACTGTGGGGAGGCCCCGTTGGATCGCTTTTGGTGGGTAGTGATGCCACGTGACAGACGTGACCTGCCCTGCAGGGCTCTCTTGGCTGTTGTTTTTCCAGAAGCGAGTGGCTCGGTCCCTCGCCTGTGGAGCATCTGGGTGGTTTCCAATGGCCAGTCTTTCCACTCTCCGCCTAACCGAGTGCTTCAGCCTCCAGATCCCTCCACAAGGATGCCAGCCTAGAAAACTGTAGGGGCAGTGCCACCCTCTCCCATGGGTCACTGTGACTCGGAGTCCACTCTGAGTCACAGAACAACACAGTTCAGTTGTTTCTCCCGGGTTCCTATACTTATGACGGACACGCCTGTCCTTCTGCACATGTGTTTGGTGAAATAAGTACTCGGTGCCTCAGAGTCAGTGAAGCCCCTACTCAGGAGGGGAACTGCTGGGACAAACTACTGGATTCTGCTGACCAGTTCCCAAGTGGTGGTTGCAATTTACACGTTCGCCAGCCGTGGCCGAAGGTTCCAATTGCCCTAAAGTCTTGCCAACACGGTCCTTTTAGTCTCAGCCCATTTGGGGAGGGTCTTTGCCCTTTTGATGAAAGTTAATATGCCACCAACCTTCCAACTCCCCTGCTCCTTCCCGGTGCCCTGTGATCAGAGGGACCTCAGGGTCCGGAGCCAGTGGGCAGCTGCGTGGAGCCAGGGCCTGCTGCTGTGAACGGTCGACTGAAAAGCAACTCAACGCCAAGGACGGAAATAAAGACTTTCCCATGTCTGCCTGGTTGTCTCCCCAGTCGTGCTCCCCAGCAGCCACGGATCTAGTCTGTCTCGCTCTCCTGCGGCTTCTGTAACAAATGACCACCAACTGGGTGGCAGAAAGCAACAGAAACATCCTCACACAGTTCTGGAGGCTGGGAGCCTGACATCGAGGCGTGGACAGGACCGTGCTCTCTCTGGATCTTTTCCATGTCTTTCTCTTCTCTTCTGGTCTTGCTGGAAGTCCTTGGTGTTTATTGGCTTGTAGTATGCCATTGTGGCCCTGCCTCTGTCATGCCACAGAGCTCTCCCTGCATTCTTGCGTCTCTGTCTCTTCTCCTCGCTTTATGGCAACACTGGTCACCTTGGGGTTGGAGGTCGCCTCAATGGCTGCTTCTGAACGTGATTATATCTGCGCAGACTCTGTTCACAGGTACCAGAGATTAGGGTTTCAACATCCTTTCGTGGGGACACAGTGCAACGTGTAACCTCGTCCAGTAGCCAAAGAGAGGACCAAGGGGGAGCCTGTTGGATTGGCACCTGCTTCCCACGGTGGCCCACGGGAGAACAGGAGGGCTTCTCCTGCCATTGGAGAACTTCAGAGAAATCCGTTGTGCGGTGCGTGTCTGCACATCCGTGTGGCTTCACGGGAAAAAGCGGGATTTTTCAAAAGGCCCCACCGTGGCCTGGATCGGTCATGATTGACTAATAAGGGTTGATCGACAAAGACGTCCCTTGAATAGTTCAGCTTCTGTGTGGTGAATGGCTGATTGCCCGCGTAAGACGCTGCCAGTGTGTGGCGCCCTCAGTAAAGGGCCTTACCCGACCATCCCAGCCTCAATGCAAGTAAAATGAAGCTCAGAGGAGGCCGAAGGGGGACTTAATAACTGTTTATAAGCCCATTAAGGATGATGAAAAGGAGGGCAGCGAGCAGCTGTTCATGCGTCTTCATTGATGACAGGTCAAGAGGGAATGGTGTTTAATGGCTGGAAGAAGCGAGTTCAGTTCGGCGCGGGGAGGAACCTCCCGAGGCTGGGCCTGTGTGAAGCACCCAGCGGCGTCCCTGGTGAGGAGGAGGACGGAGAGCTGCTCCTCCTCGAAGACCCACGACGCCACGAGCCTGTCCTCCTCGGGAGCCGGAGCGCGGGTGGCGCAGAGGCGACGGCTAACAGAAAACGTGTCCTCTTCTCTCTTGCGTGCCCGGCTCTTTGACTCAGGGCAATCCAAAGAGCTGGGGTTCAGAGATGAGACCATTTAGTTTCAGTACCCCAGGTTTGGGAGGGCTGTGGAGGAAGAAAGGGCCTCTGAATAAAATGAAGCCAGGGGCCCTTGAGAAGCGTTTGGGATTGTTCTTGCTTTCTCTTGCAAGGCCTTGCTTATTGCTAACCGCCATCGCCTGGACCCTGACTTGTGTGGGCCCTTGCATGACAAAAATGAAATGCTAGCTAGCCCTGCCCCTGCCTCCATGAGCAGCAGAGGGGGGGGCGGGGGGCAGACCACTGTGATCCATCCGCTTGTCATCGCCTGATCTTCAGGACTAATTCTTCCTCGTCCATCGGAGTCTGGAAGCTCTGCATCGCCACAACACCCAAACCTCTAGTGACAGGTGGGCGGTGGCTACGCATGGGGCACTTGGTCAGGAATCAAGCCCGTGTCTTCTGTACAGGAGGCAAGGAAACTTCCGCTGACCTGCCAGGGACGTCTCCCCACACCTCCTATACATGAATCGATCACAGCCAAGGCTTGGTTGCCTTGTTCTCATTCATTGCAAAGTGGGGATCAATACATTCAGGGTGCTTCTTTCCACTGTCACGGAGTCAAGTCGGACTCATGGCAACCCTGTAGAGCAGAGTGGGAGCCCCTGTGGTGTTCCAAGACTAGCACTTTATGGGAGTAGAAGGCCTGTCTTTCTCCCCTGCAGCGGCTGGTGGTTTTGAACTGCTGACATTGAGGATCACAGCCCAATACATATACCCCTCCACCAGGGTTCCTCACACACAGGCTAAGGACCCACAATTCTGGAAGACTTCAAATCTGGGGGGTCAGTTCTGAAATTTGAGTTTCATGTTGTGCTCAAGGGGAGGTCTGTCTCTGATGGCTTGTGTCACTAAGCTTGGGGATCCCAATCACAATCTGGTAAATGACACCCTCGCGCCTCAGAGCCCTCTTTGGTGGCTGTGGTTCTGTTGATTGCCTTTTTATTTAATGTGCTTTGTGATGACTGAGAAAGTTCAGTGGCAAAATGAATAAGCACTGAAAATGATCACTACTGAAACGCGGTGTTTCTCATATCACACTTTGTGTGTATGTGTGTGTGCGTGTGTGTGTGTGTGCGCGCCCCAGCCACTCCTACCTACTGATGCGTGCTAGCTGTTGAGTATTCAATAATGAACCAAATCACAACCGAACTCACTGCCATCAAGTTGATGCCAACTCGGTAGAACGGTCCCTGTGAGTCTGCAAGACTTTAACTGTTTATGGGAGTAGAAAGCCCATCTTTCTCCAGAGGAGTGGAGGTTTCCAAAGGAATTCGCAGCCCACTCTCTTAACTCTAAGCCCACCCGAGCTGCTATGCTAATGAACTCAACAGCTCACACTGGGGATGGCAGAAAGCAGCGTGCTGAAATCTTTCTTTCCAGCTCCATCCTGGTCATGCTATTTGTTTCTTGGTTCCTAGTGAGTCCCAAATTAACTCGAGCCTGGAATTTCCTTTGAATGTGTCTCCCCAGTAGGAAGGGAGTCTTGAGTTCTCTTGGGCCTTCAGTCCCATATTCGTTAAAGGTGCCAGCCCAGGAATTAACAGGCAGCACAAGTTCCTCAGTCGAAGGAGCTACCAGAAGGCAGTTCAGTGAAATGTAACAGGTAAGTTCTTTTAGCTGATGTCCCATGGTTCTTCCTGAGTGTGATTGTCTGTGCCTAATTGGAATGATGGTCATGTGTGTGTAGATGAGTGTGTGGGGGAGTCAAGGGAACGCTCAGTATTTCTGCTCCACTGAACTTTCTGTCAAGATCAGAAACTGCCATCCAAGGAAACGAGTCTAGACTGGCTCTGACTTCAATGCCCTATCATTAAGAAAAATCAAAAACGTTCAACAAAGTGACCTGGTGCTAGAAGCAGCTAGCTGGCCAAGTGACTGGGAGAAATCCATATTTGTACCTATCCCACATAAAGGTAACCCAACAGATGGGGGTTATTATTAAACAATATCATTCATGCCACCTGCAAAGTAAAAATTTGCCAAAGATCATTTTCAAATGATACATCTTACATCAACAGTGAGCTCCCAGAAATCCAATCCAGATTCGGAAGAAGACGTGGCATGAGGCATATCTTTGATGATGTTAGATGGGTCCTGGCTGAAAGCAGAGAGTACTAGAAAGATGTTTCCTTGTGCTTTAATGACTGTGCAAAGGTGTGGGACTGAGCATCACAAACGGGTCACATTGAGGAGTGCGGAAATTCCAGAACACTCAATGGTGCTCGTGTGGAACCTGAAGCAGTCGTTTGAACAGAAAAAGGGGGGAGCTGACTGGTTAAAAACAGGCCATGTTTGTGTCCGAGTTGTATCTTATACTTATGAGATGTGAGTGCTGAAGAAACCATCAAGAGGCTGGACTGCATGAGGAAGAACGTGGCAGCATCATTGGAAGACGGTTCGTTAGCAACCCGGGATACGCAGATGATACAACCTTGCCTCCTGGAAGTGACGAGGGCCTGATGTACTTACTGAAGAAGATCAAAGACTGTAGCTTCCATATGAATTACACCTGACTGTTAAAAAAAATTCTCACAATCGGACCGATAAGTGACATCACGATAAATGGAGAAAAGATTGATGTTGTCAACAATCAGCTCTCACGTAAGCAGTAGTCAAGAAATCAAACAGTGAATTGCCTTCGACAGATCTGCTGCAAAGAGCATCTTTGAAGTGCTAGAAAGCTAAGATGCCACTTTGAGACATAAAGGGTGCCTGATCCGACTGGTGGTGTTTTCAGTCACTTCATCTGCGTGTGAGGGCTGGACAAGAAATAAGAAAGACTGGAGAAGATTCAATGCACTTGAACTCTGGGGCTGCTGATATAGAATCTCCTACGGACCGCCAGAAGAACACACAAATCTGTGAAGAAGGGCAGCCAGATGGTTCCTTGGATGCGCCAATGGTGAGACATTTCTCGTATTTTGGACACGTTGTCAGGGGGAACCAGTCCCTGGAGAAGGACATCATGCTCGGTAAAGTACAAAGGAAAGCGAAAAAGAGGGAGAGCCTCCACCCGACGGAGGGACCCAGTGGCTGAAATACAGACTCAAACATCACGGCATCTGTGAGGATGGTACCGGCCCGAGCAGCGTTTCACTCTGTTGGGCAAAGGGTCGCTATGCAGCGAAACAGAATGGAAGGCACCCAAACACAGAAGTAACTGCTAAAAGCTCATTTATTTCAAGCAGTGTATTAAGTTAGCTCTAAACCTGATAAAGTACAGGTCTGATTAGATGCCAGTGGAGAAAGCAAAGCCCACTTTTCTGCTACCAAATATATTGATCCATTTCCATCTGTTCCTCACTATTTCAATTCCTATCCCAACGACACACGTAGCACCTCATCCTGATCCGGAGCTAGGTCAGACCTCACAAGTTAAAAGGCATGATTTTCTAGATTGTCAAGTCTGCCAGCTACAAAAATTGGGGGGTCCCCGTGATCCCCACTTCTCCTACTAGCTTCCACTCTTTCTCCAGGTTCAATAACTTGCTAAGAGGACTCACGAAACTCAAGAGAGCATTCAACGATGGCAACAGTTTGATTCGAGCCATAAACACAGGATGTGTTCTGGGATGGTCCCGAACGCAGAGCTTCCATGTGCCAAAGAGGAACGTGCTCCTCCCCCACACAGCACAGCCGTCTTCCACCAACCGGGACGCTCCTGGAGCGCTGATGTCCAGGAGCTTCATTAGGACCTCCCTGAGTCACAGCGTAAGGACAGTGTGAGGACGTTGCAGGCCCTGGAAGCGATTGGTCTGCATCTGGTCGCTGTGGCTTGGACTCGATGGCCCCAACAACATTGAGTGCTGTGTCCTTCCACTCCCCCAGGTCAGCGGATATTGCATTTTGGATCTTTCTCACCAGCCCCACCCCAAGAGATAGCTCATTAACATAAACACTCAGGTATGGTCTGGAGGCCTCATGAAAGGCATTTTAATTACCAGGGAAACACCTGAGGTTTTAGAGTATCTCTCTCAGGAACCAAGGATAAAGGGCAAGTTAAACTCTTTAACTCACAAAGCTTTGCACCAGGACGAGACCTTATGTAAGGACAAATGTTCACTGTGGCTTCCGAAGGAACCCAAGACCTTAGGAACCCAAGACCCTTAGACCAGAACCTTTCAAAGACCATCACTACTCCATGTGGCGCATCCTATTGCAAGCCGTAGGAGTGAGGGTGGTGTAGTGGAGCCCTCGGGCTGCCGACCACATGGCTCCTAGTTCAAATCCACCAGCCACTCTTTGGAAGACAGATGACATAGTCTGTGCCTGCAAAGACTTATCCCCTTAGAGACCCAAAGAGGGCGGTTCTTCCTGGTCTTGTAAGGGTCGATAGGAGTGGGTGTCCACTCAGTGGCAGCGAGTTTGGTACGGGTGATTTATTGTACCCCACCCACGCCCATGATGATCAGCCCTACATTTTGGTTTGGCCCACAGGATCTCTGTAAGTCTAAGGTTAAGTCAAAACATGCTGCTGAGCCTGGATTCTCATCTCTGCTAGGTGCGGCCGCCCAGGGCTGGGAGGCTGGCACCCGCTGCCCAAGCTCTGGGCCCAGCAAACCCAGAGACTTTTCATTTCTGCACTCAGAGCAATCTGTGGCTCTGCATCTCCTTCTGAGCCGGGCGCAGCTGAGGGAGGGAAGCTGCTTAATGTGATTTATAGGCACGGCTCTCCAGAGCTCACTCCTGCACTGCCCCGTCCATTTGTTTGTCCTCAGTCAGTGCCCATTTCCAGCCAGCATACTGAATGATCTTGGTTTTCTTTCTTTCAGATCGTGGGGAGGGAGGGGGGTGTTTGGATTTTGCGATTTCACTCACATGCTATAAAATGTAGTGTTTTTAGAGTTTTTGGAGAGTGTTCGCAACCATCTGACTTGAGACCGTTTTTACCTCCCTCCCCCCAAAAAAACTCATAGCCATTCACAAACATCCCCCCAACTCCCCCCCACCCGCACCCTAGGAGAAAGATGAGGCTTTCTACTCTCTTAACGAGTTACCATTTTGGAACCCCCAACGGGTGAAGTTCTGCCCTGTGGCTAGGAGTCGAAAGGGCACCGACGGAGGGGGTTTGGTTTGGTGATTCCCGCCCCCCTCCCCACCTTTGATCTCAGTGGAGTTGCCTATTCTGGGCATTACATGGAAATAGACTGGGTATCTCGACTGTCCTCTTTCATGTAGCAGGACTCTCTCAGGGTTGATCCTAGGGGTGCCGTAGCCAGAACACTCTGAACGCCTTCCTCTTGACGGCTGAATACATGCGTGTTGCTGCCTGGCGGTCGCACCTTCGTTCATCCCTTCCTCACACCTGGACGGATATTGTGGGCTGTTTCCACCTGTTACCTCTTATGAATAATGCTGCCGTGAACTTCCACACATGCGTGTTTTGGTGCGGGCCCACGTGCCCTCTCTCTTGGGCATCTCTCGAGGCGTGGCGTGGGGGGTCCGACGGCAAGTCTCTGTGTACCCTGTGGGGACTGGTCACACTGTTTCCCACCCCAGCCGCACCATCTTACAGGCCCCCGGCTCATGAGGGCTCCGAAACGATCCTGGCAAACTGGCCAGTGGAGCGCCCTGGGCCCTGGCTGTCGTGTGGGGCCTTTCATCTTCCCGGATCCTGCCCGCTTCCGAGTGAGGAATCTGGGCCTGGTCCGGATGCCAGTCTACTGACGCCACTGACCTTCCTGATGGCAGCTTCCTCTGCACCCGAGCAGTCTACAGATCGGTACCCGCAAGCCCCAGGATTGCGATTGCCAACCCAACATCCGCACGCTGGGCACGGTAGCAAGCCCTCCTCCTCTGAGGTGAGAGTGATCGATGGCTTCCATTTTATGGATGAGAAAGCTGGTGGTGAGAGAGACTGGCAGAGTCACTACCCCGCGTCTGTGCCCTCCAAGCCTGTCCCGGAGAACTCAGCCCTGACTGCTGGCCCCTGGGCTGCTGGGCAAGGGTGTCAGACTGCAGAGCCCAGAGGGGGCCTCTGGCTCAGTAGCTCTCTCCCCTGAAAGCCAAGGCCTCTGGTGGCTGCAGGCATCAAACGTGCGCCGCGCAGAACCAACACCAGCTCTGGACCGGCAGATGTGCACTGCCAGTATCGTCTCCTGCAAGGCTTGGGTTGAAATGTGAAATCGCCGCAGGCTTCCCGAAGTCCTGCCAAGCGGTGCGCGGGCTTTGTTTGGGCCATGTGCAAAGACTCCGCTTTGCTCTGTTCCACACGAGTTCCTGCCGCCGCCGCTGCTGCTGATCCACGCCATCACCGAATCGGCACCGAGTCACGGCCACCCTGCCTCCCACAGAAGGGGCCGGTGCTCCGTCCTGTGCTGTGCTTCAGCCCGTGGCTGCTGCCATGGTATCCATCCACCTTGTTGAGGATCTTTTTTATTTTGCTGACCTTCGACTTTACCAAGCATGATGTCCTTCTCCAGGGACTGGTTCCTCCTGATAACACGTCCAAAGCATGTAGACAAGGACCTGCCAACTTTGCTCTAAGGAGTGTTCTGGCTGTACCTCTTCCGAGACAGGTTCTGCGTGTTCTTCGGGGAGGCAGTAGCCTGGTAATACTCTCCTTCCACACCAGAACCCAAAGGCGTCGGCTCTTCTCCCGTCCTCCTTAGTCACCTCCACGTTTCACATGCGTGTGAGTCGATTGAAAATACCATGCCTTGGGTCAGGCTCGGGTTGGGCTTCAAAGTCACTGTGATAGGTAGGTTTCTTGTGCCTACCTGGCCAATAGGAACATGTGGGATGAATCAGGTCACAGTGTGATTGGAGGGCGAAGAGATAAATGGCTCCGCCCCTTTCTCTCTTGCTCTCTGGTGATGGGATCATGGTGCTGTTGCTTCAGCTAGTTCTCTGCCTCCACCTGTGTGCTGCACGACCTGTGGACCAAGCCAAACGGATCCTGTCGCTAGAGCTTGAGGTTCCCTTGAGACCTGCTCTGCCAGCTGCTGGTGCGCACATCGCCTGAGCTTGAGGCTGGTGGATCCTGTCGCCTTGCATTGCTGCGTTGGATATCCCATTGGGCCTCCTTTGCTAAGCTCCCGAGCAACTGACTGTTGCTGACCCACCCTGCTGTCTATTTCCTTGACCTTGGACCTGGCAGTCCAAGGGAGTTAAAGGGCTTCCAGTATATTAACTATTCCATGAAAGTGTGTTGAACTGAGCCTTCTGCCTGGTTTTGTTTCTCTAGCGAACCCTGCCTAGCACAGATACATCTTTTATTTTTTGCACTTTGAAGAAGGAGAGAGTGTGTGTGTTCAGTGGATTTTCCCAATGCGGTAATATCACTTGATTTCTCAACTGCTGCTTTCATGGGCATTGATTGTGGATCCAAGATAAACGACATTCTTGATGAAGGTAACCTTTTCTCTGTTTATCATGATGTTGCTTCTAGTAGTGGAGTTTGTTTTATTTTTTTCTTAATTTCCTACTGTCTGCTATTCAATGGCATTGAGATTTAGGGGCCTCCAAAGAGGTTATACAGGAACCCTGGCGGCATAGTGGTTATAAGTTGGTCAGCAGTTCGAAACTACCAGCGACTCTGTGGGAGAAAGACTGGCTTTCTATCCCTGTAAACAGTTAGTCTTGGAAACCCACAGGGATAGTTCTCCCTGGCCCTAGAGTGTCTCTGTGAGTCCGCATCGACTCAATGGCAGTGTTTGTTTGTTTAAAGAGGTTCTAACCAGCCTACTGTCAGCCAGTAGGGACATTTGTTGCTGCTCCGAGCTGTCAGGTTGACGGACTCATGGCAATGGCCTTATGCGTTCATACAACAAAACAAAATGAAACACTGCCTGTTCCTGCATCACCCTCAGAGCGTCCAGGAAGTTTCTGTCGAGGATTGCAGCTACTGAACCAACCCGTGTGACCAGGAGGCTCTCGGGCCTTTCCTAGCCTTCAACTTCACCAAACAGGAGGTCCTTCTCTAAGGCTTGATTCCTCCAGGGGCGTGTCCAAAGCAAGCAAATCTGACCACGTTCTAGCGTTATCCGTAACATGCACAGTCCTGGTGGAGCAGTGGGCTAAGTGTCGGGCAGGGGTCAGCAGTTCAAACTCACCAGCTGCTCAGCAGGATTAAAATGAGACGGTCTGCTTCTGTCAAGAGTTATAGGCTTGGAAACACGGAACAGTTTGGCTGTTGGTCCGTCTTCGTGTGGGCGCTCCACTGAAGCCCCACCACGGGTAACCCTGCTGGGCTGCGGAATGCTGGTGGCTTAGCTCCCGGTCTCACAGTAACGTGCAGGACACCTCAGTGTGACAGACTGACAGATGAGCAGTGAAGAAGGGCAGGGCCGGTCTCGGTGCCATTTAGTACCCAGTGATTCCAGGGACACTTCTCCACTCTCCCTACCTTTCCTATGCGCTCCAGGTGCCCCGATCTCAGAAACAGCCACAGGCCACCCGCCCACCCACCCCCACGCACAAAGCAAACTCCACGCATCACGAGGTAGCTGGCAGTCTGGGAGGGCAGCCCCCAAGGACGATCTGGAGGAGAGTGATCAGCCCGCTCCAGCCCCAAGTGGCCTTTGCCTGAAAGGTTCCAGCATCGGGACCACTGACCAGGACAGAGCTCAGCTGAGCTCGGGACTACTTTCTCTCTGCTGACATAAGTAAAAGGTTCTACTCAGTGGCCGTGCCTGGTGCCTCTGAACACACAGCCCTGAGTTGTGCCTCCTTGACAGGCCATCTTACCACAGGCTCAGAAGAATGGGCATCCCGAGGCCTAACCCGGGTTTGGTTCAGTGTTAGCACACCGAAGGAAGAACAGCTGTATGGCCTTTGTTCGCTGTGTGTGTGTGTGTATGTGTGTGTGTGAATGTGTGGATGAAATGTGTGGATGAGGCAGGCTAAGTGTAATTAGGAGCCCGTGTACTTGTAACTTTGTGCCTTCATTGCTGTTGAGTTGCCTCTGCACCACAGGAGAAGAACTATGTGGTCCACAGGATTTTTAAGAGCTGGTTGGCAGAAGTAGATCACCCGGCCTTTCTTCCTAGTTTTTTCATCACCCCTAAGTCCCACGGAAATATGTTTAACATCATAGTATGCAAGCTTCTCCTGCGTTTGGGGTACATCAGCCAGGAGTGGAGCCTAGCAGGGAAGTTGAGAACTCACCACCAACAACCACTGCCCCAAGAGATTAGCTGCAGCAATGAGAAGCTAACTTATGATTGTCGGGTCCTACAGGGCCCTTCATCTCTGTAACTTTAATGTGTACATTTGCCAGGTAGTACCCGCTGCCAGTGTGCACATGAAGAACTGAGGCTCAGAGAGGGTATGAAACCTGCCAAAAGTCACACAGCTGGTAGGTAGGAGGCAGAGGGAGGTGGAATCTGAGAGCAGATCTGGCTTTTGAGCCCCCACTATTACACACTATGTGGTTAATTGAAGCTCTGGTTACATAGTAGTTAAGCGTTTGTCTGCCAACCCAAAGGTTGCCAGTTCAAAGCCATCAACAATTCCTGAGGAGGAGGAAGTATCATTCTGCTTCTGTGAAGGTTTTCAGGCCTGGGAACTCCCTGGGGGCAGTTGTACTTTATCCTGCAGGGTTCCTGTGAGTCAGATGTGATACAGTGGCAATGGAATGTGTACACAAGGAGCCCTAGAGATGCCACAGTTAGGTATTTGGCTGCCGTATTAGGCCACATTTTCTAGAGAAAAACAAACAACACCTAGTTGCATCCATAAGTATAAGAAAGAGCTTTGCACCGGGAAATAATTTATACCAAGAAAGCAACTCAGCCCAGTCCAACCCAAGTCCACGGGTCCTATGCTAGCCTGAGACTCAGAGTCACGCAGCTGCTGGTGGATAAAGCAGGAAGGCAAAACAGGAAGCTGTGAGATCACAGGCCAGGTACAAGGGTCACAGAAACCTGGCTAGGTGTTGACATGGGCCCCAGGCTCCAGATGTGAGACACAGGGCCCAGTCCAGCAGGAAGGTATCTCTCTTATGAAACGACCACACAAGTTCAAGTTGACCTAAAATCTAACCACCCCAGCTGCTAACTGAAAGTTTGGTGGTTCAAACCCACCCACTGGCCAGTCCTGTGAAGGAAACCTCTGGCGATCTGTCCCCATAAGGATCACAGCCTGGGATCCTCTGCTCTGTCACATAGGATCATTGTGAGTTATAATCAACTCCACAGCACACCATCAGCCAGGAGGACTCTTGCTGCAGCCATCGAGTCATTTCCGACCCACAGCGACCCTAGAGGACAGTGTGGAACCACGCCCGTATGTTGTCAAGACTGTACATCTTCATGGGAGCAGAAAGCCTTGTCTCTCCTCTGCAGATGGCTGGTGGTATTTGAACTGCTGACATTGCGTGTGATGTTCCTGGCACAAGAGCTTCCTCTCTTGTGGCCCCCACCTCGACATTGCTTTCATCTTGCGGCTGCTTGGAAAGAAGAGGGCAGAGCAGGGCCACCATGAGAGAGGACAGCCTGCTACAAGGTGGTGTGCTCGAGAGCCATGGAGGGGTGTGAGGTGGGGAGAGGGGGCTAAGGGGTTGACATTCAGGCTGACCTTGAGTAGGCTTCCAGGAGGGGGACCCTTGCACTGAGCAGCTGGGAGCACATTGACATCACTGGGAGTGAAGGCCAGGAGAGACGCTGTGGCCCAGGCACAGGCAGGAGATTCCAGCGGCTGGTGGCCTGAAGACCCTTGCCTGGGAACCCTCTGCCTGGGAGGGCTGGAAGGAGCATGCACAGCCTTCATTCTCTCCAGCAGGGCTATAAAAAGGCAGCCGAAATCACAGGATTTCTCAAGAAATAAAAATTCCTGCACACTCTTGGGCCCTTGGGGAGGAAGACTGACGACGTGTGGATTGAAAACAGACCACGCGGGTGTGTGGCCCGGTCCCGGGGCTCGCTCGCGCGGGCGCACACCGACACCTAGCGGTCGCTCCGAGCACCTGCTGCCTCCGTGTAAATGGGGAGGCCCGTGGACCACAGAGCGACATTCTTTACACTGCAGGCAATGTGGGGCGCTAGAGGACGTTCCCCCTTTCCTTGCTGCCAGGACCCAGATTTTGCACGGGCGTCTGCCTCCTACTTTGTGAAACCTGCTAGTTCCAAACTTCCCCAGGGTGGAGGTGGGTGAAGATGGGAGAGGGAAGCACCAGTCTCCGGCCTTTATCCTGACAATAACCAGGTGTGAGATCCAACTGATTCCACGCATATATATTTTCTGAGGCTGTCATAATTCCCCCATGATTTTATTCTCTATTAAATATGATAAAGTGATCATTTTGGTTAACTTCCACAAATGAATTCTCTCACCAGACTTGCTGTTCAGAAATGTCATGACCATGTGTCAAAGTTAACGATGGAGATCCCCTCATAGAGGCGTTTAGGAGAGGAGATGGGTTAATTAGGGTGTGAGGTAGTACCGATGAAGAACACAGCTTTCCCCCAGATCCTGGATGCTTCCTCCCCCCAACTACCATGATCCAAATTCTACCTTGCAGGGCTGGATAGGACAGAGGCTGTACACTGGTGCATATGAGGGTTGGAGGTACAGGGAATCCAGGGTGGATGATACCTTCAGGACCAAGGGTGTGAGGGACGATGCTGGGAGAGTGGAGGGTGAGTGGGTTGGAAAGGGGGAACTGATTACAAGGATCCACATGTGACCTCTTCCCTGGGAGAGGGACAGCAGAGAAGGGGGGAAGGGAGACTCCGGATAGGGCAAGATATGACAAAATAACGATGTATAAATTACCAAGGGCATATGAGGGAGGGGGGAATGGGGAGGGAGGGGGAAAAAAAAGAGGACCTGATGCAAGGGGCTTAAGTGGAGAGCAAATGCCTTGAGGATGATTGGGGCAGGGAATGTATGGATGTGCTTTATACAATTGATGTATGTATATGTATGGATTGTGGTAAGAGTTGTTTGAGTCCCTAATAAAATGTAAAAGAAGAAAAGAGAAAAAAATGATTAGGGCAAAGACTGTACAGATGTGCTTTATACAATTGATGTATGTATATGTATGAACTGTGAAAAGAATTGTATCAGCCCCAATAAATTGTTAAAATAAAAAAATAAAAAAAAGGAAAAAAAAACAATGACAAAAAAAAAGAAAAAAAAGGAAAAAAAAAAGTTAACGGAACCATCAGCTTCCATGTGCACCCCCACAGTGACCCCAAGGGAGTGAACATAGAAAACGCTCCTCCTTTTCAGAATTATGCTGCCTTGGCATATTTTTTTATTTGCTTTTTTTTTTTTTAAGTCCCCTCCTCTGCATCATTGATTTCGGCTTTGGTGGGTCTGTTGGTCAGACAGCTACCTTGGGCACAGACTCTCCAGTGTTAGCACCATGCCTGGGACTCAGGTGATCACAATGACCCCTTTACTGATTGACCTCACTCTGGAAAAAGCCGGCGGGGAGGGAGGCCAGGAACTCAGCTTTCTGGGAAGCACCCTGCTGAGTAAGCATCAGATGGCTAACTGCTAGGTCGGCGGTTCAAACTCAACCACCACTCCTCAGGAGAAAGAGAAGGCAGCATCAAGTCACAGCCTAGGACACCCTGTGTAAAGGAGCTGTGGCGGCGTAGTGGGTTACTTTGGGGCCACTAACCCAAATGACAGCGGCAATTTGGACACACTGGCCGCCAAGGGAGAAAGAGGCTCCCATAGGCTCCCACATCTGCTCCCATAGAGGTTTGGTCTCAGAAACCCACAGGGGCAGTTCTGCTCTGCCCTAAGGGGTCACTGTGAGTTGGGATCAATTCGATGGCAGCATGTATGCTGTGTTATTTTTTGTTCCTTTCTTTTGCTAAATGCTGCAGCAGGGAGTGTGCTATCCTGGGAAGAACCTGGCTTAGGAGCCCCTACTGGGGCCTTGAAAGAAGTAACATCTGGTTAGAAAGTAGCCAGGTGTGAACTTTGCTTTTTGTTTTGTTTCTTCACTGCCATGGAGTTGATTCCAACTCACCTGGTCAGACAGAGGAGAACTACTCTTGTGAGTTTTGGAAACTGGAACTCTGGGCGGGAGTAAATGCTTCATTTTTCTCCCAGGTGTGGAACAGCTGGTAGTTTTGAACTCCTGATCTTGGGGCTAGCAACCCAATTCATCAACCAGGACACCACCAGGGCTTGGTAGGATCCTATTAAATGTCTCTGGGTTGGCATTCTCTGGGAGGGCACCTGTCAAACTAAAGCTCACGGGATACGTTCCTGTAACGAAGAGACTGTGAGCTGCTGTAAGCCAGCCTGGTTGGGAAAGAAAGCACCATGCTCTGGGCGAATCTCTACCCAAATCCCGTTGGCTGGATCATGCTGGGTTCCTTGAGTTGCAAAGACCAGAGACTCACGATGTATTGGGAGGCCACCTGCTGAAACGGTGTGGTGAGGGATTAAGCCAGTCACAGAAGGACAAACATTGCACGATGCCAATCATACTGAATAGAATAGGCCAGTGTATAGAGAGAGGTGAGTGGGAACTGGGATGGACAGGAAGGGGAAGCCATGGTATCCCTAAGGGTGATAGAAAAGCTTGGGAACAGATCATGGTGAAGGTTGAATGCCATGATGGATATTGTTGACTGTCACATGTGAAGGAGGGTTAGTTACCTATGGATTTCACATACGCAATGGTTTTCTTAAATCCCAATAACCTAGCCATAAGAAAAGAGCTCTGGCCCCATTGCCTGGCTTCTCCGGAGCCCAGGGTAGGCAAAAGACTCGAGACTGGATGTGAGCCTTTATTGGCAGCAGCCCAGCCTCATTTGAATGGTCTTTATAAACCAGGGAAATCTGCCACGCTGCCGGGTGGAGATCAGAACTCCATTTCCCAGCCTCCTTTGCAGCAAGGACACGTAGGCGGCCCAGATTCTGCCCATTGGATGCACCAACAACAGACATCTAAGTGGAGGAGTGAGAAGCAGGGAGCAGCTGCTGTGTGGGACGGCATGCTGGCGAGGGGCCAGAGTATGGGGACAGGACAGTGAGCCCAGGTGGCAGCAGGGGCAGAGGTGCTCACAATGGCAGTGGGGTCAAGCCTGTGCCCAAACCAATAGGGATTTGGGTATGGCTTGTGGCTGTAGAGCCCCAAGGGCTGTGCTTAGACCCCTGCCAGAGACTGTGTGAACCCTTGGTGTCCTTTAATCAGTTCTTTCCCCCCACAAACAAGTCAGAGTGGATTTTGATGTCCGTCGATAAAAATAGCTTTACCAAGTGGCTATCAAGTTGATTCCGACTCATGGCATGTGTGCCAGAGCAGAGCTGTGCTTCACAGGGCTGTCAGGGCTGGCTTCAGAATGAGATCACCACGCCTTTCTTCTGAGGGACTCTGGGTAGCTTGGAACGCCCAGGCTTTCCGTTGGCAACATAGCGTTTTAACTGTGCGCACGGCTATGTTTAGTTTTTTTTAAACTCTGATAAACCTGGCACCAAAGTACAGTCAAGCCTCGATCAGTAAGTGATTCAGTACTCAAGGGTGTCAGGGGGAGGGGTACGAGGATCTTTGCTCCAGAAAGGTTGTGCTCAGCCTTTTGTTTGGGGCCAAGGCCAGTGTCTATGGTTGCTGCCTGCTCAGGTACAGTTAGTCCCCCACCTTTCTCTGCTGTCCCGCTCTCCGCACCTGTGCAGCCCAAAGCTTCCTCCAGCTGGAGCTGGGCACGTGACCCAGGCCAGGCCAATCAGATCGCTAGTTCTCTCTGGCTCCTGTGATTGGCTCGGGGTGGCCCCAGTGGGCCAATGAGAGCTACCCTGGGACCCAGGCTCGGTTAATTCAAAAAGCAAACTCACTGCAGTTGAGTCCATTCTGACTCAGCTACACAGAGCGAGCTGCGGCCGCGAAGCTGGTGGGCAGTAAACGGAAAGAATGAAGCGGAGAGTAACCACCTGCCACGTGTGGGAAGAGCCTGGCATCAGAAGAATAAATCAACTTGGCGGAAAACAGAGTAATGACAGACGAGGGCTAGTTCTCCGTGGCATTGGACATTTGGGCGAGCCACGCCTCAAGTCCGTTCTGTCCCAGAGTCATCAGCCTTGAGCACCAGCAAGTCGCACTACATGCCTGTCGCTGGAACCCAAAGTGTGTCGGCTAATACCGGGGCACACGGTCCAATACTAGCATTGTTGGTACCGCCCGAAAGGAACTAAATGACATTGGTACCGATCAGACTAGTAGTGCTACCCTCGGAGACTCTTCGAGCGCAGGCCTTGGTTGACGCTCCCTGTTGATGCACCCCCCCTGCTCTTTTATCCCCAGAGACTATGTTTTCCTACATCTTGGTCAACACCCGGTTCTGTTGGCACACACACGCCATACCACCCTCCGTCTCCCTCCGACACGCGTCAGGCTGACTCCCCACCGACAGCCAGCTCTTCTCTCAACATTCTGTCTGATGAGCGCTGTTGGAACAATACAGATCCTCCGCTGCAGCAAAAGGTACATTCTCCACCTTGAGCAAAATGTGGCTCCCACCTGTGAGGGCTGCGCTGCCAGCCAGCAAGCGAGGGAATTTGGGTTCAGAATCCCTGCTCCTGGATCTCTGACATCACTGACGCAGCTGCTCCCCTTCTTCTCCCTTAAGCGCATCTTCAGGATGTCTGCCCTGATACTAGCTGGCTCGCCTTCCCTTGGTTTCCACCTTCAATCCCCTCAGGGAGATAGGAAATCTGACTGCGGCAATTGCTATTTCTCATTCTAATTGGGACAGAGCTGGTTAAGCCGGGTGGACCGTGGATGGAGTCTTAGGCAAGGATGTGGGCCACGTGACAAAAACTCAGAACACTGGGCAGTGAGGCCGCCCTGCTGACTGCCTCCCCTGGGGCGGGCAGTCTTTCTTAGCTCTGATGGGTATGATGGTGTGTCTGGTGCATGCTCCTGCTTTATCGTCCCGAGAATCAAATCCTGATGGGAATGGGAATGGGGAAGACAGTGAGCACCATCGAGGATTTACTTCACTTTCAAAGCCCCTGTTCTTCCGACACCACATGTACTGACCACCTCTGTGAAAGTTACCAGTGTTGACTGTTGTGAATCGCTGTGAATTTATGTAGAATCAACTTCATGTGTGCCTTCCGACCCATGGGCCCAACTTCCAGCACGATATCCAACAATATTCCGCTGTAATCCATAGACTGAATCACATTAGCTATTTTTGGGAACTAGATCTCCAGGCCTTTTTTCCTTGTCTGCCTTCATCTGGAAGGGACACTGGAACCTGATACCATAGGTGACCACACTGGGGTTTGAAAAACTGGTGACTGAACTTCCAGTGTCACAACAACACACAAGTCATCAAAACACAGCAAACGGACAGCTGGCAGGTGAGCACAGAGAGCGCCAGTGAACAGCTGTCGTTTGGCTGACTCCATGGGCTGTCCCCAGAGGGTCTTCGCGCCTTTTCCTTGCACACCTGGTGGGGCAACTGGCACATTGGGGCCTTTCCCAAAGGAGCGAAACAGAAACATCACAGCTGGCCACCAGGGGCTTCTCTCCCAACTCCATCCCCACTGCTTCTCTCGCTCCGAGCACAGCTGTGTGGTGCACACCTGGACACGGGCCAGCCGCTCACTACATGCGGAGCATCGGGAGGGCAAATAATGCACCACGTTCGCACGTGAGGTCTTCTTTTAGGGCCTTTTCCTCTCGATGTCCCAGACACAGGGCACGCCAGTGCATGCCATCCTGGTCTGAGTCAGGCCCCTGATCCAGGCCCTGGGAGATCTAATCTGGGTCCAGGTAGGCTCTGGTGAAATCACCCACCTAAGGAACTGGTGACTCCATTAAGCACCGTGTCTGGAAGGCGGCAGCCCAGGTAGATCCAGGGTTCAGAGAGAGAGATGTATCCACTACACTTCAGATGGCAAAGAGCTCTTGTAACAATGCTGCGGGTTGGTATCAAGGACTGAATTGTGTCTGCCCACAATATGGGTGTGAATTTCCATACCCAGCGGTTGTGTGATGATGAGATTCGGAGCTGTGTGAAGAAGCAATCGCCCCCACGGTGTGCTCTGACATGGTCACGGATAGGCTGTAAGTCCTGACCTCCATGTGTTCATGATGCAGGGTTGTTGTGGGGTCCATCCAGTCGGCTCTGACCCACAGCGACCCTCTACACAACAGAACGAAGCACTGCACGGTCCTGCCTCATCCTCACAATGGTTCCGATGCCTGGGCCGGGATGCAGCCACGGTGCCAGTCCATCTCGCTGAGGGCCTTCCTCTTTTTCACCGCCCCTCCACTTCACCAGACATGATGCCCTTCTTTGGGGACTGGTTTCCCCGGACAATATGCCCGAAGTAGGTAAGACAAAGTCTTGCCATCTTTGCCTACAAGGAGCACTCGGACCGTACTTGGAATGCAGACCTGTTTGTCCTTTTAGCAGTCTGTGGTACCGTCCATGTACTTCACCAGCTCCACAATTCAAAGACACCATTATTCAATGTGCGAAGAGTGGATGCATTCGATGCAGGGCTAGCTTCCGTTAAAGGGGATTCAGTTATGTTTGATGTGTCAATGAGGCGGGTTTAGTGTGAGATAGCGCACCCTCACTCAAGGTCACAGTCCTGATCCACTGGGCAGGAGGTTCTACCAGAGAGTGGCCTGTGTCACCTTTGATCTTCTGACATTATTTCTTATTACATCATCTTTTATCTCTAGTGACAGGCTCTTTGATCTCACCAGGGATAAAAGGAGAGAGACATGAAAGGGACCTCCAACTACCAAGAGAGGAGAGGCATGAGGAGAGCATGGTTTGGACCCAGGGTTCCTGTGCTGAGAACCTCCTAGACCTCAGGGGAAGTCTGAGACCCAAACACCTGGAGATTTCCCAGGAACACGGGGCCCATAGGTGTTGAAAGGAACCCGATCCCCTGCAGAGAAGTCAGCCCCTAGAGCCAGTGCTCCGAATTTGGACTTCCTGCCTCCTAAACTACAGGAGAACAAAGTTGCAGCTGTTGAAGCCACCCACTGGTGGTGCTCCTGGTACAGCGGCCACAGAGCATTACAGCGTGGAGCGAATTTAGAGCAGAGGAAGCTCACGTGGGTATGAACTCTCCACAGAAATCTTTGGTCATCTGCTTCAACCCTGGTAGTGCAGGTGAGAACGCCAAGGTGCAGAAGGAGCACGGTCACTCAGCTAGATCAGAATATGGGCCCTTCGGCCCAGCTCCCGTGCTCCCTCGGGTCTGAAGGAGATGCGGGGAGCCTTGTGCTTGTTAGGAAGACACCTGTGCTGAAAGCCTGCAGGGCCCAGGCCAGGTCCCCCGGCAGCTTCAGAAACAGTCTTTAGGGAGTGGCTGCTCCAGCTTCCCCCTGTGATGCCTGAAAGCCTCTTTGCTGAGTCTGCACAGCTCAGACTTGGAGGTACAGAGGATGAGGCAGCCAGCTGGGCCTTCCTTGGCCAGCCTACCTTTCCTGGAATGCCCTGAAGCTCTGGACTTGGCGACAGTGGACCCCAGAGCCTTGTCCCTTGTTTTACCCAGCCACTTGTGTGTAGGCCCTTTCCCAGCACTAGACTTGTCCAGGCACGGCGAGCCTCCTAATACAAGTTTCCTAGTAGAAGACAGAGTATGGCTTCCAAAAGATCTCCTGGTGTAGTAACATGTTGGGCTGCTAACAGCAAAGTCAGCAGTTCGAAACTGCAGTCAACTACTCCCAGAGAGAAAAATGGGGCTTTCTACTCCCATGAAGAGTTATCGTCTTGGAAACTCACAGGGCAGCCCTACCCTGTCCTGCAAGGTCACTATAAGCCGGCATTGACTCGATGGCGGTGTGTTCTGGGGGAGGGTTTCCTCGCTGTAGATCTTAGGACACAGGTCACGAGGTCTTTCTTCCGCAGAGCTACTGGGTGGGTTTGAACTGCCAACCGCTCAGGTAGCAGCCAGGCACTTAACCATGGTGCTACTAGAACCTCCGTTATCTTCCCCAGTGAAGGTGTTGCCCTGCATGCCCCTCCAGGGTGCCCCTGGGCTGGTGAGAAGCTGGGGCCACCCGGGCTTTACCTTGGGGTCCTGCTGGGTGGGAGGTGTTGGCTGGAAGTTCCTTCAGGATGACCACCCAGACAAGTGTATGTCCTCACACACACATTTATTCAGCTCTGTTAGAAACAGCATATTTAAGGTGGACTTAATATGCTCAGAGTCAAATTAAGGGGCAGGCTGGAGAAAGGCGTTGGACGTGTGGGGAAGTCTGGTCTCTAGATATTGGCTTCCTGGCGGTAACATCCCCCTGTGGGTGGGAGGGAAAGTGCACTGGCTCCTCTCTCACTCTGACCCTTAGGGCCCAATGGGAGGCCACTGCCAGGCAGTCACAGAGGCCCAGGGTGCCGTGCCAACTACCTAGCCATGACAAGTGGATTACCATGTACCCAGCAGACTGCCAGGGATGTATCGAGGAACCTCCGGAGGCAGCTCACTGAGCAGTGAGTGGAGCCAGAGGCAGAGCCCATGCCAAGGGCCCCTGCAGTGGTCCCTGCCGGCCTGGGTGAGGGTCAGCACCACGGCGTGCACTCTGCCTTGTTGGCCAGGGAGCTGGCTGGGGCCAGAAGGAGCTGCCTGCCAGTTCCCCCTCCTGCGGGAAGGGGTCCCTCCTCTCCACAACCTGTCCATGCCCAGGGGCCACCAAGGCGGCCCCCAGCTGCTCAGGAGACAGGAGAGTCATGGGAGAAGGGCAGGCAGTCTGGCCTCCAGTGCAGGCCCAAGCTCAATGGGGACACCGGCCTCTCCCTTTCTGCTTGCTCTCTCTTCCCCATCTCCCAGAGGTGGACACCTTAACCTGTGCCAAATGATCTGACAAGAGTGTCTCGAAGCTGAAAAGTGGGAGAAGAAAGTCAGAGGAAGCCAGGACCTCTGAGCAAGGTGTCTGGAGCCATAGGCACTGGGCCAGTGGACTTGGGGGCTGTGCGTAGCACTTGAAGGCCTCCATCAGGCCCAGAGGTAACAGTGCTCTGGGAAGAGCTGGCGCTCAGAGCTGCTGCAGAGGATGGGTGGGGAAGAATGTCTAGACAGGGTGACCACGAAGGACATGGTGACCACGAAGGACAAGGGCTACAGCTGCTTCTGTCAGCTGACCCTGAGACAGTCCTCCTAAGGGCTCCTCCCAGCCTGGGCTGGTCTTATGTGTGACCTCAGCACTCAGTCTCTCCTTCCTGACTGCTTGACCTCATGAAATCCTGTGGCATGAATAATCCTGCTGTGGTCCCATATCTTGCCAAAGCAAGTGGCTTTTGAGAGAACGGGCATCTCTCTGACATAGATGCCCATGTCTTCATGTCCAAGGTGAGTTCTTTCTAAAGTTGGCACGTGGCTCCTGTCTGTGAGACAGTGGCCCCTTGGCTGGGAGGGGGAGGAGGAGAGTGCCTTATCTAAAAACCTGACCAAGCCCTTCATGAGCAGTGTCGATAAGCACAGGCTGAGTGGTGTGACTGGGGGAGTGGCCATTGGGAGGCCTTGGTCTCCTTTCTGATCCATTCCACTCACAGCGACCTTCGTGGGGACTCTATGAGTTGGGAGTGACTTGATGGCAGTAAGTCTGGGTTTGGAGCTCCATTCCACAACTGTGCTGGGTCAGGTTAGGTTCTCCAGAGAAGCATAACCTGTGGAGCTTGGATGTGCTGTCTGCAGAAGGGGGTTTGCATCAGGAAAGGGCTAACCCTGCTGGAGAAATAGGCAGGTCCAGGTCAGGTCAAGTCAGGCTTCTCCGGGCTCATGCAAGCTGACAAGCAGGAAGTAGGAAGACCAGAGGGCACAGGCTGGTGAATGCAGAGGTCATGTGGATCCAAGATTAGCCAAATGAACCCACTGCCAGGGGTCTGCTGACAGCTGCTGGGGTCAGCAGGTGATGCAGCAGGAGATCAAGGAACCAGAAACAAGATTAAGCTCCAGCTGAAGCCCAGGGGCCAAAAAGAATCCCACTCTGCTCAGGGTCTCTTATACCAAAGGCCACGCCTAAGGAGGTGTCAATCAGGCCTGACTGACAGGTGGGGTTCCGCCCCTACCCTCACCCAGGAAGATCTAGTTGACATCACATGCACTTTGCTCCCTCACATCTTAGGGCCTTTGTACATGCAACCCCACAGCCCCCAGTACAGTCATTCTACACATGTCATTGAGCATCTGTTATACATCAGGCTCTCTGCCTGACAGGGACTTGGGGAAGAGCCCAGACATGTGGGGCTCGGGGTGGAGAATGACAGGGTAGCAGTGGGAGGGTCGCCAGCAGCAGGGCAACTGGCAGGGCACAGGAGCAGGAAGGGAGTTATAAGAAGCAGGGCTACTTCCAGAGGGGGGTTCCAACACCCTTCTTTCCCAGCATCCATCGGAGCAATGGTTTTCACATTTCTCCATGTATCACTACTAAAAATACATTTACAATCCAATACATTTTGGGTATATAAGTGCATGCATCTGGGTATGCACTCCTGACCAGAGCTTTTAGACATTAGCAACCGTTACTACAAGTGTTGGCCGCCCGTGTAATTTCATTCCATTCTATTCCATTGTGTTGTGATGATGTGATGTGATGTTCTACACGTTCTGCTCTTTGTCAATCTGTTCCTGTGAGGATTAAAACCACAAAACTCACTGCCATCAAGTCAATGCTGGCTCATAGCAACCCTTTAGGACAGGCTAGACCTGCCCCTGTGGATTTCCAAGACCATGACTCTTTATGGGAGTAGAAAGCCCTATCTTTCTCCCGAGGAGTGGCTGGTGGTATCAAACTGCTGACCTTGCCATTAACAGCCCAATACATAACCCCCTAGGGCTCCTCCTGTGAAGATTACAGCAGAGGAAATACACTGGGTCTGTTCTACCAGGTCACAGAGGGTCACTATGAGTCAAAACTGGACCAACAGGAGGACCCCATGACACAACAGAGAGCAAATGCCAATTTGAAAAACTCTGAAGTCAGGAAAGGCAGAAAAGGGCCCAGTGATCAGTTACAACCAAACCGTGTTTTAAACGTAGGCAAGGAACCCGCTAGTGAGACCACTATGGTAAACCCTTCTATAAACCAAATGAATCCAATCTTCAGGAGCATTTTCCCAACGCCCTGCTTTTGAGTCTGCATAAAGCAAAGGATGGCCTGCCGGATAAATCCCGCCCACTGCCTGGTTCTGTTGGGCCTGTGAGCTAAGAATGGTTTTAAAAGGAACTCGAGAGAAGAATCGTTTCATGACATGTGAAAACGACATGAAATTCAAATCCCGGTGTCTGTGTTTACTGGCTCCCGGCCACACTCATTCATTTGCATCTTGTCTGAGGCTGCTCCTGCACCACCCCAACGGCATTGAGTAGCGGTGACAGATGCTGTATGCCTGGCTACGCCTAAATTATTGACTATCCGGCCTTTCTCCAGCCAAAGCTTGCTGACCGCTGGCTTATAGGGTGGCATTTCCTAGACTGAGAACAGTATGACCCCAAAGAAGTTGTGTCAGTCTGGGTTGACTAGAGAAACAAATTAATAGGCACTCGTGTGTATGAAAGGGCTTTACATACAAGAGCAAGTGAATATTTAGAAAACATCCCAGCCCAGTCCAGACCAAGTCCAGATCAAATCCATAAGTCCGGTATTAACCCATCTGTCCAATACCAATCTATAAAGTCCTCTTCAGATTCAAGAAACGCATGCAATGATGCCAAATGCAGGACAATCACAGGCCAGTGGATGGAAAGTCTTGTGGATTGAGTGGCAGTAGAGGAAACTCAGCGCTGGCAGGGGGGTCTCCATGTGGCTCCTTCAGCTCCAGGGCTCTAGCGTAGCTCCATGTGTCTTGTCAGCGGCAATGTTTCCCAGGCAGTGAGTGTGTGCTCTGCCTCCAAGGAGCTATTTATCTCCTTGGCGCCTCCAAATGAGGTCATCAAGCTGTGGCCTGGTTGACAAGCTAAACTCCACCCTCCCCTTCACTCTTAAGTCTCAAATTGACAACAGATTATGTAACAGAAATCAGTTGGCTTGTTGACCTCAGAGGGCCATCTGAATAAGCATATCTGGCTTATTGGAAGCCAGCAGAAGCATCCACTGCTCCGTGGGGAACTCACCTTGACCAAATAAATGCCTGAATGAATGAGCAGCCACCAACAGCTACCCTGAACCCTGCCCAACTAGCCCAGGGGCCCAAAGGTTGCAAACGTGGAAAAGTGGGCGGTACTGGAGCCTCACTGTCCCATTGGACTTTCTTGTTTCCATAGCCACACTTTCCCCAGTCTTTCTCCATCTTACTTTCGAGTGCCGCTGACGAGCAAGAATGGCAAGACTTTGCTCATGTACGTTGGGTATGTGCCTTCAAGAGAGACCAGTCCCTGGAGAAAGGGCACTGTGCTTGGTAAAACAGCGAATCAGAGGAAAAGAGAAAGACTTTCAGTGAGATGGCTTGACACGGTGGCTGCCTCGATGGGCTTACCCGGGACCACGCATGTTTCCCTACACTGTAGATAAGGTCGCCATGTGTCTGGCACCTAACAGCAACTCAAACTCACTGCCATCAAGTCAGTCTGACTCATAGCAACCCTACAGCATAGGGTAGAACTGCCCCTGTGGGTTCTGTGGGTTAACGCTTTACAGGAGTAGAAAGTCTTCATCCCTTGGAGTGCCTGATGGTTTCAAACTGCTGGCCTTGAGGTTGGCAGCCCGACTCAAAACCACTCTCCACCAGGGCCCGTACAGTAACAGATCATGACCAAATCACAAACTCACTTCCATTGAGCCCCTGAGGACGGGCATGGACAGCTGTTCCGGAGGACTGCTGAGGCTGCAATCTTGATGAGAGCAGACAGCCCCATCTTTCCCCCAAGGAGCAGCGGGAGGGGTCCATTGCCCACCTTCCTGTTATCGACCAGTGCACCCCCAGCGCCCTCCTGGGCAGCATGCCCCAGGACAGTGAACCGCAAGGTCTGTTTGCTGGAAATTCATGATGTCTCCTTTCCTGCCCCAGCCCTCCCCAGGCTGGGCCTCCTGTGCTAGAATGCCCCACCCACTGTCCATTAAAGGGCCAGGGTGTTCCGTGCTGTGAAGGTTGAGAGTTCTGATTTCAGAGACAGGGTGGCTTTGAAGATGCCCCAAGGGAGAGGAAGACTCCCCAGCTGGCTATCTTGATGGAGTTGTTCTCTGGGCCAAGGGGGTGGGAAGCTGAGGGTGTGCACGCAGAGTGGTCCGTGGCGCAGAGGAAGGGAGACTCCTCACCTGAAGACAGAGTTCAGTCACAGGCACTTGGGAGGGGCTGTATTCAAAGCCACCTGTGATCAGGAAGGGAGCACCTTCTAGGGCCACTGACTGGCCTTCCTCTTAGGTGGGAACTTCCTTCAAGGCAACCAGCACTTCACCAGGTGACTCCCCACAGGCCACCTCCAGCCCTGACTCTGTGCCCCCAGGAATTCACTGGCCCTGACACTTTGGGGGTCTAATGAGTCTAAGGACTAGAGTGAGGGGCTGGATATCCATAAACCAAAGCCCTGAACTGGGAATGACCATTTTGGTGAGTCAAGATGACCGACACATCCTAGGTCCCCACCATCCCTCTTGGCAGACTGAGGAGGCCAGGCTGGGGGTGAGCCCGTGGTGCATGTGTGCGCAGTCCCTGTACATGCACATATGCATGTGTATGATCTGATTGGTGCACGCAGTCCCTGTACACACACATATGCATGTGTGTGATGTGAGTAGGCACACGCAGTCCCTCTACATGCACATATGCTTGTGTGTGATCTGATTGGTGCACGCAGTCCCTGTACACGCACATATGCATGTGTGTGAAGTGATTGGGTGCACAGTGACCATGCCGGGCTGAAGAGCAATGCAGCCTGGGGGATGTGGGCTGGCAGGAGATAAATACCCCACCTTCCACAGAGCAGGCAGCCCTGACCTACCTCCCCTCTGCTGGGACTTGCCAGCCATTGTTCCTTCGACTTCCGGAAAGAGTCCTACCGCTCATTTCTAATGTCAGTTGTTCCTACAAAGGCCCCACAATGGAAGGAGTGGAACCATGGTGAGCGAACAATTCTTGTCTCCTCACACCCCGGGCCTGGCCCCTGAGGTCACTTTTCCTCCTGATGGTGGTCTTTCTCCTGCTGAGGGACAGAAGGTGAGCAACTTCCTCCTCTCCCCTGGGCCCAAGTCAAAGGCGTCAGCCTGACCTGCTGGAGTTCAGTTACAGGAGATTGCCTGATCTCATCTATTTTCTCCTGTACACTTGAAGTTAGGACAGCTTTAACGTGAAATGGAAAATTATGCAAATACTATGCAAATCAGGTCATTCCCAGATTAACTGGGGGGAAAAATCTGTTTGCCTTCCCAGGCACCATCTGTTCCCTCCTCATTCTTTGCACGTCTGTCTGAGCCCCACCCCCTTCCCCCATCAACTTTGAAACTGGTTTTCCAGTGGCCAAGAAAAGACAGCTCTCCAGGGGAGGGAGCAAATCGCCCATCAGTTTTCCAGAGGGGGCATGGGGGTCCTTTCTCCAGGGGAGGCTCCCCGTGGGAGGAGGCTTCCTTCAGGGGAGTTGGGGGGCTGGGAAGACACCTCCTTTATGGAAGGAACCATGGGGCGGGGCGAGCTGCCACACCCACCCTGGGTCAGGTCCCCTCCCTCTCTCTTCTCCTTGCCCCTGGCCTCTGCCTCCTCATTTCCCCCTGAAACCTTCCCATGGCCCCCAGGAGGCCTCTTCCTGCCCCTGTGGCAGCTGGAGTAGAGAGTGCCCGGGTCCATAGGCTCCCCTTCTTCCTGCCCGGGCGGAGTGTTTGGGGCCCTGGCGGCTTCAGAGGAACCCTGCACAGCTACTTGTCCTTGTTAGGTGCCCTCACGCTGGCTGACCTGGGCACATTGACCTGGGCACGACAGAAGGAAACACCACTCGGTCCTGCGCCAGCCTCACAAGTGCTCTTGAGCTTGAGCCCACGGTTGCAGCCACTGTGCCCACCCATCTCCTTGAGGGTCTTCATCTTTCTCACTGCCCTCAACTTTACCAAGCATGGTGTCCTTCTCCAGGGACCCGTCTCTCCTGACAACGTGTCCAAAGCACAGGACAGGATTCTAGCTGACCTTCTTCCAAAAACAGATTTGTTGTTCTTTTGGCTGTTCCTGGTACTGTCAGCATTCTTCGCCAGCACCATAGTTCAAATGCATCAAATTGTCTTTGGTCTTCCATAATCAACATTCAACTATCACATGCCTGTGAGGCAACTGAAAATAGCGCAGCTTGGGTCAGGTGCACCTTAGTCCTCAAAGTAGCATCCTTGCGGTTCAGCACTCTGAAAAGGTCGTGTGCGGCAGATTTACCTGAGGCAACCCATCTTGATCTTGACCGCTGCTTCCCTCCCTGAGCATTGATTGTGGACCCAAGAGAAAATCCTTGAGAACTTTCCTCTTTTCTCTGTTTATCATACTGTTACCCACTCGTCCTTTTGTGAGGATTTGGGTTTTCTTTACATGAACCATAATCCCTACTGAGGGTTGCAGTCCCTGATCTTCATCAGCAAGTGCTTCGAGTCCTCCTCACTTTCAGCAAGTGAGCTTGTGTCGTCTGCTCGTCCCGGTTGTTAATGAGCCTTCCTCCAGTCTGCTGCTGTCTTCTTCAATAGTCCAGCCTCTCTCATTGTTTGCTCAGCAGACAGATTGAATAAGCATGGTGAGATGATGCAACCCTGAGACACACCTTTCTGATCCTGTTCTTCTCCGGCCGAGTCATGGTCTGTGATGATCCACACAGTCGAATGTCATGGCACGTCCATGAAACACAAGTTTCAGCCAAGATCCATCTGCCATCAGCAATTGTTCCACATCCTCTTCTGAATCCGGCCTGAACCTCCCTGTTAATGTATTGTTGCAACCATTGATAGGGGCTCTTTCAGCAAAATTTTACTTACTTGTGAGTCTCAGGGTGTTGTTTTATAATATGCACACTCTGTTGGGTCAGTTTTCATTGGAATGGGTACAAATATGGATCTCTTCTGGTCAGTGAGCCAAATTCCCTGGCATGGATGAGGGAGTGCTTCCGGGGCTCCCTCAGCTGTGGAATCATTTCAGGTGGTGCTCCATCAATGCCTGGAGCCAAAGAGCCTGGTGTTTTTAGAGCCTGGGAGGCTCCTCCTCATGCAGTCAGGGACACGTTCGTCTTGAATTCGAGAAGGCCTCCCAGTAGATATGCCAGCTCCTCTGCTTTGCTGATTCCCCCCCCCCCTGCCCGCCGACCCAGTAACCGTCTGTCCCTAGACTTCTCTGCCTTGAAACCTGTTTCAGCTACACATTGTCATTCACACTAAGTGCCTTTCCCACTCCAACTTCTGATCCTTCAAACTAAGCGCAGTCCCAACTTCAAAAATACAGCAGATCATTGGAAGGGGGGAGTGATAGGCCACATCACTTCTACAGGGCCTGGCTTTGTCTGATAAGCACACAGCCCTGGTTAGGGTGGGCCTTTAGGGCTCCCATTCCATAGCCGCGTTAATGATTGCTTCTAAATACTTGTTCCTCGCTTCCTTTTTTAACTCAAAAAGTAAACTCACTGCTATCGAGTTGATGCCGACACATGCCGTCGTGTAGGGCAGGGTCGACCTGCCCCTGTGAGTTTCCAAGACTGTCCCTCTTTATGGGGGGAGAAAGCCCCATTTTCTCTCAAGGAGTCGCTGGTGGTTTTACACTGCTGCCCTTGAAGACGGCAGCATTGTGCGTAACCACTATGCAACATTGGCTGAGCGCTATCATGTGATTGGGCCACTGAAACATGCTACGCCTGAGCTGAATCTGTCAGCACCGGTTAGTGGTATTGCTCTTGCTCTTGTCCCAGTTGGGGACAGTGCCTTCATCTCAGACCCTGCAATGAAGCAGATTCATGGAGCAAAGTCACGGCTGATTCTTGGTCCGTACAGAACCCGAGCTAAGCACTTCCCTAAGACCTTTTGTGAGGCTGGCGCGGGGCCTGGCGGTGCTTCATTCTGTTGTGCAGAGGGCCGCTATGTGTCGGAACAGACTTGATGCCAATCACAATCACATCCTTCTTCCTCAGGACCATCCTCTCCCCCTAGAGAAGTGGTTCTCAACCTGTGGGTCCCGACCCCTTTGGGCATTGAAGAACCCTTTCACAGGGGTCGTCCAATTCATAACAGTAGCTAAATGACAGTGATGCAGTAGCAACGAAAATAATTTCATGGTTGGGGGGTCGCCACCACATGAGGACCTGCATGAAAGGGTCATGGCATCGGGAATGCTGAGAACCACTGCCTCAGATCTGTCCAATAACTCAGGAGTCACCGCTGCAAAAGGTGCTTCCACTCCAGGTCCTCCTTCGAGTGAGGAAACGGCGGTGGCTTTGGCAATATCCATTCCAGACATAGACCACAGCTCACAGTTCAGGAGGTGGGAGAGGCCTGCTCTTGAATCAACAGACTTGTGAAGCTGAATCCTGTCATGCCGGCTGGTCATGGAAAAGAAAGGCAGACAGTAGGGGCACAGGGTCTGCAGCTTTGTCCGCAAGGATGACATCATGAACGGCATTTGGCATTTAGACATGTGTCTCTTTTTAAAAAACAAAACAAAAAACATTCAGGCACTTGCCTATAACCCACTCAGCTCACTTTCCTAATGAGCAAGCATTGGCAGGAGCCACCTCAGGGCTTGTTTGTTTGTTGAGGGAGGGTTGTGAGAGCAGTGTAATGGCTCAGCAACACTGGAAAACAACAGCAAAGACTTTGCTCCTGTTAGCCACGGAGAGTTTGGGGTACGTGGTTACTGCAGCAAAACTCCATGCAAGCCGACTAGTATACCCCTCATAGTCTTCAGAGCCACTCAAAAATAAAAACAATAATCAATGTAGTCATTTGATATATTTCCAACTCAGACCAGATAAGACAAAAAGTATCTTCATAAAAATCATACTGTTTCTTGATTTCCTCACACCCGACTTACAAGGGCCCTTGCACGTGTGCTTCAAAGGAAGACCCCCAAGCAGCGGCGCAGCCAGTGCAAAGCCCCTGAGACTGGAATGTAAGAAGTCAAAGGAAGCAAGAGGGGTCGCGGGGCTGAGAGCCGACTTACAGGGGTCTGATGATGCAGGGTTGTGGATTTACCGCAGGGAAGGTGCAGTTTCAGGACCGGCACACAAGGTGGCGTCATGACACTCCTCGCCTTCCCCCTTGACCACACATGCTTGCTTGGGGATGGAGAAGATGCACATTCTCTTGCCCCACAAACGTCTCTGCCAGGAAACTGAAGGCCAACCGGCAGGCGCTAAGCAAGTAATCAACCATAGACACCGAACTGGAAGACCTTTGGGGATCTGTCAGGTCAGGAGATGGCCCTGTGGCACCTAGGGGCTCCAGGGTGGGGCTCTGTGGCTCTGGGTTGCAAAACACGCTTTTCAAAGGAGACTTCTAAAGCTTGCACTCTCAGGGGCGTCTCAGAGCCAAGAAGGGTAAAGTCCCTCTGCAATAGGCAGCCCAGGACGAGGCCGTGGTATTGCTGGGCCCCGAGGACTCTTGTGGACGAGCTGCAGCCCCAAGCTCTCTACTCCACGGACCTGCAGGGAACTCACACCCACGAGCCCTGGGTAAATCATGGTGCCCATCTCTGTGCCGCTGTTTCTCCAAAGTGCCTGGACGCTCTGATCGTAAATCAAGCACAGTCTCGTAATGCGGTCACTGAATTCCTAGTCATTTTCATTGCTGCAGACTGTGTCTCACCCGGGGATGTTGGGAATATGTGTGATACGGGGGCGGGGGGGTGAAGTCTATGAACGATATGGGTCTTTAACTGTGATACTGGGGCGGGGGAGCTCTGATCTAGAATGGGGGAGGCCCTGGGATGGAGCGGTCTCATGACGGGCATGTGAGGTGGGGACAGGCCTCTGGATAGGAAGCTGAGAGGGTGACGGGCCAACCGTGAAGGCAGAAGTGAGACCTGAGACTGGGGCGCTGCTCAAGTGGAACCGCCCAGGGAGAGAAAGCGAGTGGAGCCTGCCAGCAAAGATGCAAAACTGTGCCTCCCGTCAGTCAAAAGCAAAGTCCCTGGTGGGGCTCAATCTGGTATCGGTTTTTCAAAAACCAATGAAGCCAAGAGCTCACCAGGGCCCTCTTCTGTCCCGGCAGCTCTGTCCGCTTGGCTTCCCCTCCTCTCTGAGAACCGGCCTCTGAGAACCCCCACACTGCCCTGCCCTCACATGGGGAGACCTGCAGGTCATGGTTTCCAGGGCGTCAGGAGCCAAACTCCACACCGAAAGGAGCAGCCGAGGGATCCGGGTTCTTTTCAAGGGCTCCGCTCAGCGTCTCTTCAGTTCACTGCCTAAGAATGTCCTCCCAACCCACGGGCTCAGAGGCCAGACCTATTGAATACGTATCAAGGGCGTCCTGGCAGGCCTGGGCCTGAGAACAGGAAAAGCAGGCCCAGGCAGGTGTCTGTGTAGCCAGCTTGGGTTCTGGCCAGAATCGACAAGATTCGAGTTGCCCAGTTTACTCTGCTCAATCACGCCCTGCCTGCCTCCTGCCCTCCCAGAAGGCGTGTGTGGACCTGGCCGCTGCCATGAGTTTGCGCCTCCCTGCCACTCTCCACGCTGACCTCTGCGGCTGGCCCGACCCTGACTGTGGCTCCATTGTCCGCAGCAGCCTGGGCTGGCAGGCTCGGCCAAAGCCTTGCCCTGGGAGGAGCAGGCGAATATGTGCAACAAAGCCTGCTTTGTGCCCTGACAGGGGGCTGTTATTAGCTGTGAGATGGTCCCTGGTGGATCCTGGCATGTGGTAAGCAGACAGCTCTGAGCTGGTCACAGAGCTTCGTGTACCCCCACCCCAACCCCAGTTGGACACGGCCCTATGACCCTCGAGGCTGCTGGGATGTGTTGTCTACTTCCTGGCTGATCTCTGTGGCCTCAGGCCCACTGGTCCCTGGGTGCTGTCCCTGGCCAGGAGTCAGGAACCTTGGTGGCACACTGGCTAACGCTCAGTTCAGGTTGGCAGCTTGACCTCCCCAGCTTACAGCCTTGGTTGGAATCCCAAGGGGGCCCCAGAGGGTCACTGTGAGCCGGCATGGACTCAATGACAGTCGAAGCCAAATTTGACCAGAACCTAATTAGATCACAGAGTGGAGAAAGTGGGAGGAAACATTTCAATAGAAAACAATGGGCAAAAAATGTGAACAGGTATTTTACAGAAGAAGAAACATGGAGTCCATCAATATATGAAGACGCTGAACTTAGTCATAGAAAGAGCCCTGGTGGTAGAGTGGCCATGCCTTAGGCTGCTAACTCCAAGGTCAATAATTCGAAACCACCAGCTGCCCCTTGGGAGAAGAGATGAGGTTTTCTACTCCCATAAAGAGTTAGTCTGGGAAACCCACAGGAGCGGTTCCGGCCTGCCCTATGGGGTCACTATGAGTCGAAATCGACTCCAGAACAATGAGTGAAGGAATCTTATCAACAGCCAGGCAAACTCAACAGAAGACCACACCGAGACACATTTCCTTTCCTCCACGTTCCCAGACCTTCCCTGCACCTGGTGAGGCCAGGCGGCTTTCAGCGAACCTGCGCTGGGCTCTGTTCTCCCTCCAGATGCCTTCCCTGGTTCTGACCCAGGCCCTGCAGCCCCTGCCTACCCTTTCCTCCAAGTGGAGTCAGCATCATAGGGTGAGGGCCCTCTCCTTGCCCCACCCAATACTAAGCCGTGGGGCCTTGGGCAAGTTGCTCAGTCACTCTGGGACTCGATGCCTTTCTCTGCACATGGGGCCCAAGGACACCTTCCATGCCTGCCTCCTAGACTTCTGGTGAGACTCGCGGGAAATAATTTCCCGAGTACACGTCGTGACCCAGCCGCCTGCACTCCTGTCACACTTGCAGTGGCTGGCGCAGCAGAAGTCCTACTGGAAGCTTTCGCTGCAGCCCTTGTTTAGTTTAAGGCAGTCAGGGGTTAAAACTCCAGCTCACGGAACAGGCCACAGATCTAAAAATTCTCCACTCTGTTCCAGAAACATCAAGCCATAAGAAAACACAGGGTGATTTGTCCATGAAAGGTTTCCATGGTGACTGTCCCACTCCACCCTCTTCCCCATCTCCCCACCCAACAGGTAAGAAACTGGGGAACCACGGGGGGGGGGAGGGGGGGGGGCGACCGGGCCCAGGTGGGAGGAGCTTCGGAAACAGCTGACATCTTTGGGGGCCTGCTGCACACACCACCCCAGGCAGGGTAACAGCAGCAGCAGAAGGCCTCTCCGCACAATCAGTGTGGAGCTCAGCAGATGGGCCAACCACCCTCCCCAGTGGCAGATGTGGTATTAAAACCAACTAGGTCCCTGCCCCAACAGGCTCAACTGGCTTCTCACTCTCTCACTAGTTGCTGGAACAAGGAAACGGCTGATTGAGCCACCTCCCGCTTGCCAGATGTTGCTTCATTAAGCCCTCGCTGCCAGCCCGCTCTGCGGAGGGTCGGCCACGCTGAGACCCAAGAAAGCTGGGCCATAGAGGTGGAGACATTTCTCAAAGCCTCAGTTAGCTGGCCTCGAGGCTCGAACTGGAACAGATTGGCTAGGCCCCCATCTTTGGCCCATTATTAATAACCAGTCTGGCGCTACCTCCTGCGGAGTTCCTGGTGGAGCCCTGGTGGCATAGTGGTTATGCACTGGGCTGCTAACCTCAAGGCCAGCAGTTCGAAACCACTAGCTTCTCCTCGAGAGAAAGGTGAGACTTTCTACTCCCAGAGTGAGTTACCTACCATCTTGGAAATTCACCAGGAAATCGACCTGATGGCAGTGAGTTTGGTTTGGGGTTTGAAGTACCTTCTATGCGGGACCCCCAGGTTCAACTCTAGGCTGGTGCTCCTTGGGTATAACCGGCACCCATCTGTCAGAGGAGGTTTGCATCTTGCTGTAGTGCTGAGTGGGTTTCAGTGGAGCATCCGGATTAAGATAGACTTGGGAGAAAGGCCTGGTGAGCAACCAGCCAGGGCAAACCCTGTAGCCTACAACAGTCCCATCCACACCCAGTCCTGGGCACCCCTTGTTCCACCGCGCAGGGAGATAGCTCCCAAACGCCTGTGACCTCCCCAAACTGACCTGAAGAAGAGTCACTTGAGAGGGAGGCAATGTCCTGGGGGTGCTCTGCACTGTGTGGGGCCTCCGTGTGGGAGGGGGCTGCATACCAGAGCCATCGAGGTTTGCAAGGACCTGGCAGGGGCTCGGGATGGGAGGGATAGAAGGGCATTGTGAGCCGGCCCATCCAAGCGCCTCCTCAGCTGGAGGCCTCCTGGACCCAAACGGGGCGGGGAGGGGGGGGGGGCTGAGTCAGTTTGTTCTCACCCCAGCAAGCTAGCTAAGGGGTCAGCCAGGAGCTAACCTCCAGCCCAGGGCGCAGCCTCCCAGCTGGGCCTTGAAGAAGTGGGATAGGTGTGGTCGTGCAGAGTGAGGGGGCCAGAGCCTGGGGTCCCCCCTCTGGCTCTGTTGTCTGTACTGACCTACTCCTGCCAAGCCCTCTGGCAGGGGGGAGCAGATGTTTCCACTTTCCCTGCAGCCTCTGTTCTGGGAACCAGGCCAGCATCCAGAGCCTTTTCCCTGTTTCCTTTTTTGTAGAAAAGAAAACTGCTAAGGGCTGCCGGGAGCCAGCAGCTTGCTCTGGTGCCTCGCCCACTGTGATGGACTTGGGGGGGGGCGGCTCTTGGGAGCCCCCTCTACCCTGGGTGTGACCATGGTGGGCCTCTCTCTCCTTCAACAAAGGTGGACCCCTCCCTCTACTCTCTGTCTTCATGCCCTTTGACCCTTACACTCCTGTAAGCTGGCAGCCCTGGGGGTGGGGTGTTACTGCTGGAGCACCTCAGAGACAATCCTGCCAGCTGTGGTACCCTGAACGCCCTTCAATTCAGGGAGGGCAACCTGTCGCGATTTAGAGAGACCACTTCATCTCAGACATTCGGAGGGAGCGCTAAGGGCCGTGCCACTGGAAGCAAGAGGGAAGTAAGCTTCCTCTGGGCCCCAGGCCTCAGCCTTGGCCTTGGCCTTCCCGCCTGCCTGCAGTCCGTTGTTTCCATTGGAAATGCAGAGCTCTGGGATCCATCCGGTTCCTTTCTGGAGTTAAGTGTTTGCTCCCTCTCTGGAAGGCTACACACACACACACACACACACACACACACACACACACAGCGTGCCCCACGCAGGCTGCAGATTACTCCACACAGCACAGGCCGAGCATGTGTTTACGGGTGTTTTGTTTTGTTTTGCTTTGTTTTGTTTTCTGGAGTGATGTCCCTGCGCCTGCTTCTCTGGAGGTTCTTATCTGCCTCAGCACTTCTCCCACAGAGGAGGGAGATCGATTCACTAGCCTTCGAAATTAGGAGGCAGGAATTGATCCCAGCCACTCTACCAGAAGACATGGCGCTGGGGCTGGGGGTGGGGGTCTGAGACCTGTTGGGGAGGAACAAGGAGCCGGGGCTCTGGTGAGGGGCTCCCTGGGAGGCTGAGGTTGGAGACCTGGCTGTCAGCAAGCTGCCCAGCCCTTTCACTGCAGGCAGCTGGCTCCAGCACAGCTTCCCTGGGCCTAAGGCCCCGAGCTTCTCTCCTTTGTCAATTGGGCACTGACCCCACCACTGCCTCCCTGGCCTCGCAGGCGCACTGAGCAGTGACCAAGTCAGAGTATTCCCATGCCTCCCAGTAGTTCCCATGTGCCCTCCCTATTTCTGGAAGTCACGCTTACAGCCTTGCTAAATTTGACACTTTGGCCCATCTGTGATTCTGCGTGAATGTTCATTTAGCCTCAAGGCCATGGGCATTGGCCAGGCTAGGCCCTCCCCGTTGGCTCTAGGGGGATGACCCTTCCTTGTCTTTAGTGACCACTGAAAATCCTCGCCCTTCGTTGACTGCTTGTGGAAGGGCCCTCCTGTGGGGTGCTCCCTCTGTGGGGGGCCTTGCTCCTATGTCCGTTCTTCCCTTTTTTAAAGCCCGCTCAGAAGGATTCGGATTAACACGAGGGACGCACCCTCCTCCGGCATGCATCCTTCATTTAACAGATAGCATCTGCAAACCCCACTCACCAACAGGGCAGGAGCTAGAACTTCAACATATCAATGTGGACGGGGGTGGGGGACATAATTCGGTCCATAGCAGGACTCACCCTACATCTGGTTCCATCTCCTTCCCCAGCCCTGGTCCTAGGGGAGGGTGTGAAAAGAAGTCTTCACCAAGGGTATGGAGGTAATTGCTCAAGATCGCTGGTGCGTTTTCCCCAAAGCTCCTTGCTCTGTGAGAGAGCAGAGAGGGTGGTACCAGTCTAAGTCTTTGGGAGCCAAGTGCCTATCCAGCATGCCTGGAACTTGCCAGCCTCCCAGGCTTCCTCGGGCACCGGCCGCCAGCAAGGGGAAAGCCTGGTCAAGAAGGTTTGCTCTGACAACAGAACTGCTAAACACAAGCTTCCTGGAAAGGTGGGGGGGTGGGGGCTGCAGCCCTTTGCCTCCACCCCGTGGCATTGTCTCCATGAGGAGAGCAGAAACGAAACACGGTGCACCAGCAAGCTCCTGCAGCTTCATTCCGGAGAATGGTAGGCAAATGGCACGTTCCCTTCATGGCAGATGCACAGCTATCGAAACACGGTCTGAAACGTGTGACGACGGGAAGTGAACCCCGCAGTCATAGAGAGAGGCCACATCCAAAAGGGGTGCACACAGTTTGATTCTATCTACATGAAGTTCAAGAAGCAATCAAAGAACCTGATGGAAATCGGGGTGGTGGCTCCTCAGGGTCAGGGTGGGCACGGAGAACTTTCTGGGGGAGGCTGGGAACACTGAAGCTGGCGTTGGGTGGTGGCTGCATGGGTGTGTCACAGGCAAAATCCAGAGAAAGAGACACTCAGGGGCTGTGAACACAAAGCAGACAGGCCAATTGAACAACGGAAAGAGAAATGGAAGGTGGGAGGAAAGGTTCAATGGGGACAGTCTGGCCCAGGGCTTCTCAGTCCTCAGTAACCTCCCTCTCCTTCGAGGTTCTGTGAGCCACCGTCTCCCAGGCACCAGCAATGGACGACGGGCTACTCACTGCTGGATTCATGACAAGCCATGCACGGAGCGGTAATGACCTTGACCACAACTTTGCTGATAATACTGAGCCAACCATTTGGCCCAATATCTAAATACCCTTCCTCTAAATATGCCCCTCTTCCCTCTGACCTCTCTCAAATGCTCACCTAAGCAGCCATTTGTAAGCCCCCATTCAACCAGGCACCATGTCCTGTAGAGTCTCCTTTTCAACCCTCATCTACCTCACATCTCCTGTCCTAGATCCAGGCCAGCATCAACCTTCTGGGGCGGGGGGGGGGGGGTTACCCAGTAATCGAGGGAAGCATGGGTTCACGTGTGGTGCTTACTTAGTCTATAGCGAACAGTTTCGCGCATTTTCCATGACGCTGCCCGTCAGGGATTGCAGTGTAGGAAGAGGCTTTTATTCAGTAGGGAGGTAAGGTTGAGAGACAGACAGCAGACAGTCATACCTCAAGCAGAATCTTTGATGTCTTGAAAAATATGTGAAAGTGCTTGTGGTAGTTACGTAATCTGGTGTCCATTTGGGATTGAGAGGATTAAGAATGAAGGGATGGAACCTGTCAATTGGGTCATAGCCAATGAGGCCTCTGTGTGGGCATGGCTTTCTCCAGAGAATTCTTAGAAATCCTATTTTTTCCTACTTGGAAATGGGAGATGGTTTCTCTCTGCTCACTCCCTGAGTGACACTCTACTGACAAGATACATGGCACTACACTCTAGGAGCTAGAGAAGCCACATGGACCTACCCTGATGCAATCAGATGTCTGGAGCCAACGAAGCCACATAGAGAGTCCTGCCAGCACTGAGATGCTTACAATGCCATTGGATCCACAGACTGCCTGCCCACTGGCCTGTGATCCTCCTGCATTCCACATCATTCCATGTATTTTGTGAGTCTGAAGAGGACTTTATAGATTGGTATCGGACATATGGGCTTGTGGACTTGATCTGGACTGGGCTGGGATGTTTCATCAATATTCAATTGCTTTTGTATAAACCTCTTTCTTATATACCTGAGTGTCTATAAATTTGTTTCTCTAGTCAACCCGGACTAACAGTGTTCATTACAGATTAGTAAGAAAGCACAAGTAAACCCAAGCTTACCTTACTTATTGGGTAGCTCAACATTGTATGCGCCTACCTGTTTCCATCCTCCTATGGCAGTGGTGCACAACCTGTGGGTCTCCACCCCTTTGGGGGCCAAATGACCCTTTCACGCGGGTCACGTGATTAATAACAGTAGCAAAATTACAGTTATGAAGTAGCAATGAGAATAATTTTATGCTTGGAGGTCACCACAACGTGAGGAACTGTATTAAAGGGTCTTGACATTAGGAAAGTTGAGAACCACTGTCCTATGGTCTTGGTCCTGTGGTCTATGGTCGATGTCCTAAGGTTTCAGTTAATGCTCCGTGCTGCTGAAGGAGCCTTTACCTAAAATACAAAGTACAAAACGCTCTAATGGATCCCCAAATCTTCCAGGATTAGTCCAAGCTTCTAGAGTGGCTGACAAGTCTCGTCAGAACCATGGTTTCCTATCCCGATAGCCTCGTCTCTGTGTGCTGGGCCCTCTTCTAAGTGGCAGGATACAGCAGTGAGCAGAATGGTCTCTGCTCTGGTGGGATTTCCAATCTCGTGAAACACAGACAACAACTACACGGAATGGCATGCGGCAGGTGTTAAGGAGAGGAAGGCAAAATAAGGGGACAGAAAGTGATGGGGCTGCTCTGTGAGGGTGTTCAGGGAAGGCCACTCTAAGAAGGTGATGACGGAGTAGAACCTCAGAGGAGTAAGTTGCCACCCCACACCCCAAGTGCATGTCACAGTTACTCTGATCTCTTGGCAGTTCCAAAGCAGGCGGTGCTCACGCGGGCCTCTGGGCCTCTGCATGTACTACGTCCTCATATTGAGAATTGTGCGGATCTGAGATGTCAGCCTCCCAGTAAGCTAGGAAACCAGCCTGCCTCAATGCCAAGGCGCTGCTAGAAGACACCAGGCTCTGGGTTCTGAGAAGGACAGTGTCTTACTCCCAGCAATACTAGTACCCAGATTTTTAGCACGCTTGCACCAGTGTGCCGATTCCCATTCCCCACAGGACAAGGTGATGAGGGCCAAGTGACACAAGTGTGTAGGGCAGGCTACTTAGAGAACACAAATATTCTCCAAGGAAGCTTTAGCACGCTGACTTTGTTCTGGAAAGAAACGCTAGATCTTCCGAGACGATAGCCAAGCCTGCCCTTCGCTGTGACAGAAGAGACCATCTCTATCTTCCAAGCCTGTGCACAGCAGCCTTGCACAGAAGTGCCTTGTTTACAAGGCATGCGGACATGTGAAGGACCGTGGGGATGTCTTCTAGCACACGCTGTCTCCTGCCCACTCTTCGTTGCTGCTCTCGAATAGGCTCCCAAACCTGGTGACCCTGTGCAAAATGGGACCAGTCTAGTAGACCCTGTGGGGTTTTAATCAGCTGATTTGGAGATGTAAATTGCCAAGCCCCTTTTCCTAGTCCACCTTCATGTGGAAACTATGGAAATCTGGTTGGTACATCACAGCACGTTGGAGCCTCTCCTGACAGATGACTGGTGGCTTCGAATGAGATGCTTTGGCCAGAATAAAACTTGGCTCTCTCGAATGGAGGGCCAGAATGCTACCATTTAACCACCAAAGCCTCTGAGCTCGTTCTGTAATGGTCCTTTATTACGTAGCGAGTCCATCACCTTTTCTGAAATGTCTTCCCTGGCCTTCCAAGACAGGCACCTGTGCCCCCCCCCCCGCCCGTGTGCTGACTCCCATGCTACATGAAACACTGCCATGGTGGCACTTGTGTCATGGTTGCATGGTTGCCGCGTTGCCTTCCACGAGACTCTTAGTCTTCCTCGCAACACTGAAAGTGCTGAAGGTAGGAATGCTTGTTCTTCTGAAGGTAGAATTCTCCCACCAAACGAGGTAGCCTCTTAACAAACACGCATGGATGGAAGCATGGGTTCAACGGAACCCTGGTGCCGCCATGGTTGAAGGGAAGTCCAGGGATTGCCATGGCTTTTCTGAGGCTGGCCACCTGGTGGAGGCTCGGCACTGCTGTCTTAGCTGCTTAGTGCTGCGATCACAGAAATCCTACCAGTGGGCGGCTTTTAAGAACAGTTTAGGAGGCTAGAAGCCTAGGGGGCCTTTCTCTCTCTGGCAACTCCGGAGGAAGGCCCTTGTTTCCTTTCAACAGCTGTGGACCCAGCATTCTGGGAGGCTCCATAAATGTTGACATCAATCTCCCCTGGGTCTAGGTCATCAGTGAAGGGACGTGTGTACCAAGGATGTGCTCCTCTCTCAGCTCTTCTTTCTTGGTGGGAGGAGATCCCCATCTCTCTTCTCTCTCTTTCATCTCTTGCAAGATAAAAGGTGATGTAGAGGCTACATTCCCCCCCGCCCCCCAAACACACATACCCGAGAAATTCCTATTACATCAGATAAGGGCTGTGACCTGCTTAAGGGTGTTAAATCCCACAGTAATCTGGTCTCATTGATTTAACAAGCAATCTAACCCTTCCTAACACAATCCATTCTAACTCACAGGAACCCTGGTGGTATAGTGGGTTACACAGTAGACTGCTAACCACAAGGTCAGTGGTTCAAAGCCACCAGCAGCTCTGAGGAGAAAGAGAGGAGGCTTTCTACACCTGTAAAAGACTTAGAGCAGTGGTTCTCAACCTTCCTAATACCTCAACCCTTTAATACAGTTCCTCATGTTGTGGTGACCCCCAACCATAAAATTATTTTTGTTGCTGCTTTATAACTGTAATTTTGCTACTGTTATGAATTGGGTGACTCCTATGAAAGGATCACTTGACCCCCAAAGGGGTCGGACCCACAGGTTGAGAACTGCTGACTTAAGAGTCTCAGAAACCCACAGGGGCAGATCTGCTGCCTTACTGGGTCACTGTGAGCCAGAGTTGACTCGAAGGCAGTGAGTTGGTTTTGTTTCAAACCTGACCGAATGAGCACAGGCAGAGGGTGGGATGACTACATTCACTCACAGTGGAGGAACACCGCACAGCGCTGGGAATCACGGACGAGCTAGGGTTACATGTGATTGGGGGGAGATGCAACTCAACCATGATAACCACCATGCAGTAAAACAGATGCAAGTCTGCTGCTGTGGAAGAAATTGGGACCATAAAAATTAAGAAGATAGTTGAGCAAAAGGTTCTTGGAATTAATAGCAACGTGTAGCGGGTTTGGGTACGATGTTGCTATTGATATAGGTGATGAAAGTCCAGCATCATACAACTCATTTCCTTGAGGCCGGGCCCAGGGCCTGGTGGGGAGACTAACACATCAGTACACAAATTGAAGGAAAAAGTGGAAGAAGTTAGCATAAGATCACACTCCTCAAGCACTGGCTGCATCGAGGGACTTACTCCGAGAGATCGCATGGGGACAGTGGGGAAAGAGTAACTTCAGAGTGGACAAACCAGACAGACCACACCTCTGCCAGGTGGCCAATGGCAACATCACCAGTGATAAATGTTGTTGATAAGGTGTAACCTTGGTATGACGTGATGAAAATGGAATTTAACCTCTGTGGACTTGTTCCCACAACTCCTCACCTCAGTCCGATCTTGACAGCAGCAGTAGATAAACCAAAGTCCAGGGAAATTTATACAAAATACCTAATTAGTACTCCTCCAAACTTTCAAGGTCATCAAAACCAGGGAAACTCTGAGAAATCATAACAGCCAAGTGGAGCCTATGGAGACATGACAACTAAACATAAGATGGTATCTTGAATGGCCACCACACACCTGTCAGTTTGTCATTCTGTGGTGGCTTGTAAGCTGCCACAATGTCATGGGTATTTTAAATACCAGCAGGGCCACCCATGGGGGGTAGGTTTCGGCAGAACTTCCAGACTAAGACAACTAGGAAGAAGGGGCTGGTAGTCCACTTCTTTAAAGGTGGCCGGTGACGACCTCAGGAATAGCAGTGGAACGTGAAGGAGGTCGTTGCTGAAGAGGAGGCCCTCGGCTGGGCAGGCGCTCAGATCTGCTAAGGAAACATCGCCCCCTCAAAGGCAGGTTGATTTTCATGACTAAAGGCATGGATGGAGTAGAGGATGTGGGACCTTCAGCTGCCAAAACGTCTTCTCACAACGAGAAGACACTGCTGCAAACGTTCATTGCTCATCGAAACATGGAATGTATGACATGTTACTCCAGACAATGCGGAGATCATCAGGAATGAGATAGAACACAGAAAGATCAATATCCAGGCCTTGACTAGCTGAAACAGATTGCTATTGGCCATGTTGGATCAGATAATCATATTATCTATAATTCTAGAAATGACAAGTTAAAAAGGAGCAATATTATATCATCAAAAAGAACATTTCAAGATCTATCCTGAAGCAGATTATGTTCAGTAACAGGATAATAACCATACCTCTACAGGGAAAACCAATCAATACAATTTTATTGTTCAAATTTATACACCAATAACTAATGCCAAAGATGAAGAAACTAAAGATTTTTAAACAACTTCTCTATAAAAGTTGAAGAGTGAAGTTGATCAAACATGTAACCAAGGTGCATCAATAATTACTGGTAATTGGAATGTGAACATTAGAAACAAACAAACAAAAAAGAAAGATTAAAAATATATGGCCTAGGTGATAGAAATCACACCAGCTATCATATGACATGATTTTGTTACACCATCAACTTAATCATAGAAAATACTATTTTCAACAACATAAACAATAACCATATGCATAGATCTCACTGGATTAAGAACATAGGAGTCAAATTGATTATATCTCTGGAAAGAAGAGTTCAATATCATGAGTCAAACAAGACCAAGAGCAGACAGTGGAACCGACCATCAATTGCTTGTATGCAAGCTCAAGTTAAAACTGAATACAATTTTTAAAAATTCATAAGAGCAAAAATATGACCTATTTCCAGTACAGATTTGACCTAGTGAACACAAAAGGTCATTGAAAAGCAGGAAAAAGCAAAACAAAACAAACTGAATGCCAGGAGAGACTGTGACACTTGCTCTAGAATGCAGAGCAACTAAAGGGACTGGAAGAAACGAAGTAAAAAAGCTAACCCGGTTTCAAGGAACGGGTCAAGAAGACAAAAATAAAGTATTATAATAAAGACTTGGGATTTGAAAACCAAAAGCGAAAACTTGCTCAGCATTTCTCAAGCTGAAAGAACTGAAGAAAAATCCAAGCCTGGAGTGGAAATACTGAAGGATTCTTGGGGAGAACATTGAATGACACAAGAAGCATCAATAGAAGATGGAGGGAGTAGACACAGTCACTGCGCCAAAAAGAGCGGCTCACTACTAAACCAGGTCAGGGGTGTGATCAACCAGGCGCATGTATGATCAAGAACTGATCACATTAAGGGAAGAAGTTCGAGGTGCACTGAAGCTGCTGGGGAAAAGCAAGGCTCCAAGAATGGAAGGGACACCAGGTAAGACCTTTCATTAAACGTATGCAATGTTGGGAACGCTCACTGTTCTATGCTAAGAAATTTGATGGACAGCTCCCTGGCCCGCTGACTGGGAAGATTATTTGAGCTCATCCCAAAGAAGTGTATTCCAACAGAATAGAAAAAATATCAAACAGTATTGTTAATATTGTACAGAAATAAAATTTTGCTGAGGCAAATTCCACAACAGTCGCAGCCATACATTTAAGGGAACTGCCAGACACTGAAAACAGATTCAAAGAGGCTACAGCATGAGGACGTAATGCGGACGTCAGGTGGACCTGGGCTGAAAGCCAAGAATATTTATCTGTGCTTTATTGCTCATGAGAAAGCATTTAACTCTGTGGATCACAGCAAATCATGGCTAAAATAGTGACCCAGGAGAAGCCCAGAACACTTAGTTGTGCGTGTGCAGAAACTGTACAAGTGGCCGTCGTTCCCACAGCACAGGGGACACCTCGTGACTGAAAAGCAGGAAGGTGTGCGTCAGTGTGGTACCCTTCCACCACACCTGTCCATTCGTGTGCGGAGCCAGTAACCCAGGAGCGGGCTGGGTGAGGACGGACACAGCACCGGGGTTGCAGCTAAACTCATTGGCTTGTGATTCTCAGATGGCATGGCCTTACTTGCTGAAACAGAAGAGATTTAAAGTGCTTGCTGCTGAAGATCAAAGACTACGACCTCTGGTATAGATTACACCGTTACCTAAAGAGAACAAAAATCCTCACAATTTGACCAATAAGCACCATCATGGCAAACAGAAGAAGAAAACGGAATCCACAACCAACATCCATGCAAACAGCAGTCAAGAAATCAAGTGACTTAAGCCCTTGGGCAAATCTTTTGTGAAAGATCTCTTGAAGGTGTTCAAAAGCAAAGGTGTCCCTTTGAAGTCTAAGGTGTGTCTAGCCCAACCTATGGTATTTCTATCACCTCAGATGCATTTGAATGCTGGACAATAATAAGGAAGACCAAAGAAGAATTGATGCCTTTGGGTGATGGTATTGATGAAGAATATTTAATACCACCGACTGCCAGAAACACGTCTGTCAAGAAAGAAACACAGCTGGAATGCTCCTTAGAACAGAGCATGGCAGACTTCATTTCATGTACTTTGGGTAGTTATTAATGTCATTAAGAGGGATAGGTCCTTGGAGCAAGCTTGTTTTAGAGATGTGTATACAGGTTATGAAAATCTACAGGGCGAACAGAGGCTAAATTTTGACAGGTGGTTGAGCATTCATCAGAAGAACTTCAACAGCAGAGCTGCAAAGTATACTGTAGACCCCCCCAAAAAATAAGTACACCTCTGAGGAAAGCGTCCCTTAAGTTTCACAGTTACACAGAATGGCTGTTTGTCTGTCTGTTATTTGCTTTGGATGAGGACCAGGAGAGAATGTCCCACGGCTGAGCCCAGGGGGGTCACTCAGATGGACAAAGTGAAGTTTCTTTCAAGTCCTGCCTAAACAATCAATTGGGAGCTGGAGCAGCAGGGCTTGGGGGTGGGGGGAGGCTGAGGATTGGGGTTACATCCTCTAGGCTGGGGTGGCTCTGGAGCTCACCATCCTGGAGCAAACCAAATTGAGGAGCAAACCTTCAGCAACCTTTGGCTTTTCCAGAAGTCAATCTGGTTTGTCTGGTGGGATCAGGCCCTGAACTTCCCCAGGCCTGCTTTCTCACACCCAGTTGGCAGGAGTTTCAGCTCCTGCAGCCAAGAGATGACTCCCCCTGTGCAGGCATTTGAAAGACTCTGGTTCCCAGAGTCAGGGTGAGCCCGGCACATCACAGCCCCAGCACACAGCACTTATATGGTCCAGATGCTGGGCAATAGACGTCTCAAGCCAATAGGGACTTAGAGACAACCCCTTCTTTATCTGGCAGGTGAAGAAACCGAAGTGCCAGGGGGGAAGGAGACCTGACTTGAGTGATGGAATTGTTTAATAGACGCATTCCTTATCGCAGTCCAGTGCTGCATCACCTCTTCCTAACTTGCCCCTTAACCGCTAGCCAAAAGGTCAAGGATTCAAACGCAAAGGTGCCTTGGGAAACAGGCCTGGGGATCTGCTTCCGGAAGTGTCACTGCCTGACAAGCCTGTGGTGAGCTGCTCTGCCTGCACCAGGGCAGCTAGCCACAGGGACAGCAGCTGCACTCCAGCTTGCGAGGTGTCCTTTCTCCACGGGCCCCTGAGCCCCACTGTTGATCCGGGCCCCAGCCTTTCGTGCTAAAAGCATCCATTGACTAGTTTCCTCTGCAGGACTTCTCATCTGGCATACAGTAGGAGCTCAACGAGGCTTGCTGAAACAGCCTCAGTGGACAAACGCTGTCAGGCTGGGCACAAAGGGCCAAGCCCCAGTTTAAGTCATTGTTTCTTTTTTCTTAAAAAAAATTTTTTGTTGGGGGCTCATACAACTCTTATCACAATCCATATATCCATCCATTGTGTCAAGCACATTAGTACATTTGTTGCCATCATCATTCTCAAAACATTAGCTTTCTGCTTGAGCCCTTGATATCAGCTCCTCACTTTTAGTCATTGCTTCTTAAATACAAATTGTGTTATCTTACCTGGACCCAAGTCAACCACAAAAACCTTTGTCTTAATATAAAACACAACTATGATAGACATTTGCAAGTTAAAAAACATTCTTCCCTTTCCAGATCTTTGAGTAGCATCCAGAGATGATGCCGTGTTGGGACTCCCTGAGTACTGGAAAGAGTTAATGCGGCTGGCTGCTAGCCAAATGGTTAGCCATTCAAGCCCATTCCAAAGGGATTTGGAAAATCAGCCATTGAAACCCCCAGGGAGCCCAGTTGTACCATGACACGCGTGGGGTCTCCACAAACCAGCATCTGAGAACACCTGACAACTGGTGGAACCCCTTGTTCTCGTGCCCTGCCTGCAACTACAGTCCTCTCTGCGTGGAGTCTTGCACCCCATTTGAGAACTGGGTGCTGGGACCTGGGGTGAACAGATGACTCATCTTCTCTGCCTGTCTCTGCGTCTCTTGGTCACTGCAGCCAGGCCCGTCCACTTTGCCCTGATTCTGCTATGTGAAGAATGAAGGAGGAAGTCAGAAGCTTGGACTTGGACGAGGATTGGGCCCGGGGGGAGGAAGGGGCAGTCAGCCTGTGCCAGCATCCTGTGAAACAGTCACCTGGGCATGTGTGCAAGTTACTGAAACAGCTGCCCCTCTCCCCGTTGGGAACCAGCTTTCCTGGGGAGGCAGAGAAGAGCAGAAAAGCATGGGCTCATCCCACCCCTCTGTGTTGCTAAGATACACAGCCCCCTTTCACTCCCTCACACTCTGCTCCCAGCCCTGGCCCCCAGAAACACTGCTAGGGTGGTTTCTACAGGGGACAGGAACCAGCTGAGCAGGCATGCCCTGAAGGTCAGCCTGGTCTCAGGGAGGCGCCAGGATGAAGTTTTGCACTATGAGCTCCGGATCCCCTTAGAGTTCTTAACCCCAGCGACCCGCAGTAATAAGTGGTTGGAAGGGCCAGGCCCGGCCAGGACAGCGGTTCTCCCAGCCTCTGATTGCTCCAGGACTTCAGAAGCAAGGACACTCAGGCTCCCCTCCTGGCATTTGAAGCAAATGAAAGATAGATAAACCAGGAATTGAAAAGGGCTTGAAGTTGCACCCAGCAAAGGGTTGACCTGGCCATGCCCACCCAACCCAAAGAGTGGACTGGTGGTGCAGGTCTTGTTGGAGGAGAAGAAAGGATCATTCTGAGCAGCTCTGGGCCTGCGAGAGGCACAGTGTTTGTCCAAGCACAAAGGCAAACAGCGTGTAACAGCGGGTTAAAGGGATCCTTTATCTTCCCGCTGATGACAGGCCTGCGCTTTGGCCCAGGGCCCAAGCGGCTTATCCTTGAAAAACACACTTTACAGATTTCTGGCAAAAAACAGCTGAGAGTAAGCTGCCAGACCTAACTATTTTAAATCTTCCTCCTACTCCTCTTGGAAAAATAGGAGATAGAGATTTGCATGGATGCGTCCTCCCTTGTCTGCACTGAGAGACAATGAGAGGAAGTAAAAGGGAAGGGAGGTGGTGGGGGGACTGGTTCAGAAAGCGCAGCCCCAAACCACGGGCCAGGCCGGGTGCGGCCATGATAAGTGAGCGTTTGCACTTGCTAAGAATTCCTCTGTTTCTCCTAGAATTGCAGGCTCCAGAGGACATGTAAAGATTTATCTACAGATCATTAACTTGCTTGTCAGAGAGGCTGAAGGGCAGGGAGTTTTCAATGGACATTTGAGAGACCACCCTCGGAGGGGAACCGAGCAGAATCATAGAGAAAGTGCATTTGAGGTGTGAATGTGACGTCATGGGAACAAACATTTGTGTCGGCCGAGCCGTTTTAGAAAACATCTGTGGTGAAGCTGGAAGCCCACAGGGGTATCTGCCTGCTCTGCCATGACACATGTCGTATTTTAGCAATGCCCCGTTTTCGCCATAATTTTTTCCCTTAGAAACCACCACATACACGGATATATCATGAAACCGGTTTCTGCCATGTGACACATAGTTGTACCCGGAGAACTAGCCTAAACTTGGGGGTGCACTCCTGATAGGGACTGGAGAGCGAACGTGCCAGAGATGATTTTATGGTTGCTCTCAGCAATACCAGTGGCCAGTGAGTTGGTTCTGACTCAGGGCAAGCTTCTATGCGGCAGGGGAGACCTGTGCCCCGAGGGTTTCTAATGATGGATATTGGGGGAAGTAGACCACCAGGCCTTGCTTCTGAGGTGCCTCGGGGTGGACTCAAACCTTCGATCTTTTGTTTAGCACCTGAGCACGCGAACCATGGATGCGGCAGGGGTAGAATTCCTGCCGTCCATGCCCAACACGCAGCTTGATTCCTGGCCAGTGCACCTTGTTCACGAGCCGTCGCTGCTGTGTGTTGGCAGGAGGCTCAGCAGGTTCCAGCAGAGCTTTGCGACTGGAGGAAGAAAGGCCTGGCGGTTTACTGTTAAAAGCCAGCCAGTACAATCCCCGTGTAGTTGCTATGGTCCCATCTGCAACCGATGATGGGACGGCGCAGAAGGCAGCCTTTCCCTCCCATTGGGCACGGGGTGACCTTGAATTGGGGCTGACCCCCCACAGTAGCTAACAACACCAGAAATGAGACAAGGCTCCAGGCCGTGGTCAGCACAAATCGCAGAGCCGTGCCCAAAGCACTCGCAGACCAACCCAAACCAAATTCCCCGCCGTCCAGTGGATTCCAACGCATAAGGACCTTATCAACCAGAATAGCCAACACCCTGCCATCAAGTTGATGCCAACTCACAGCAGCCCTCTAAGACAGGCGAGAGCGGTCCCTGTGAGTTCCTGAGACTGTCACTCTTTACCGGGGTAGAAAGTCTCTCTCTCTCCCAAGGAGCTGATAGTGGTTTCAAATTTTGGACCTTGCAGTCTGCAGCCCAACTCATGACCACTGCTCCACCAGGGCTGCTGTGACCAGTGTATAGGACAGAGTGAAACTGCTCCATACAATTCCCGGCTCGTCCACTTTTACGGAAGCAGACTGGACCGCCTCATGTCTTTCCCACAGAGTGGTGGGTGCTTCCAACTTCTGGCCTTCGGGTTAGCAGCCCAACACGCTTCCCAGGGGAAGTTGCTTTAAATGCTAATAAATTCTAATCACTTAAAACAAATTTTTTTTTGCCGCTAATTCTAAATCAGAATGCCTTTCTGTTTCTGTGTGGAGATTCGGGGAGTTCCGGAGTTCTAGAGACAAGTCCCAGATGAAACCAGCAGGAGGAAAGTACCAAATACAGTGCGGGCGCACCTGCCCTAAAAGGAGCACCGGCTCCAGGAGGGTCCTGCCTCGGTAATGCTCTAATTTGCTTCTCGAGACTTACGCCCCAGCCTTTCTAGAACCAGATCTTAAAAAGAAACAAACTAACAATTGTCCCTAAGGAGCCTCCGCTGACACCGCTTGCTTGCTTGCTTTCCTCAGGTTCCCAGCAAGGTTAGTAGAGGTTAGTAAAACCGCTCCCCTGACCTCAGCCTTGCTCCCCTGACCTCAGCAAGGCTGGACCGGCCAGGGCTCACTTGACAGTTTGCTGACAACACTTCGTGCCTCACTGGGAAGCCCTAAGAGCAGGTTCCAGGCCAGTAGCTGAGTCCTTTCGAGGAGTGGCTCACTGCATTTAGACGGTGCGATTAAGGAAAAATGGTTTTACAGTTTTCACAGCTTTTTTTTCAAGTGTATTTCTAGCGTTCAGGATTAATTAATAAAAATCCCTAATTGAAGACCCACTGTCACCCCTGGTCCAGGCCTGGTCTTCTCTTGCTCTTTTCTGTTATTTACTAACGAGCGCCTGGTGGGGTCCATGCGAGCCTTTGAGCAGCGGCACCATTTCTGTGGGCCAGTGTGCCCATCTGTGTCCGGTCCTTTTTGCCTCCCTGCCCTTGAGATGCTTGTCTCCGCAATCTGGTGTTTGCCATTCCTTACTTTAAAAAGTGAATTTTACACGTTATACACTTCAAACAAAACAAAAGCAGCTCTTAAAGCAATGCCGACTCGTAGCATGGCAGGACAAAGGAGAAATGTCCCTGTGAGGTTCCGAAACTGTAACTGCTCTCTTTTCAAGTTACATGAATACTTATATATATATTTTTAAATGGAATATTACATTGGTGAGGATGGAACAGTTACTGTATATTTCAGTGAAATGCAAACGAATCACCAAACAATACTGAGTGAAAGAAGAATTCAAGAGTGTGTTAAGTATGGCCCATTTGCATAAATTAATAAAATAGGCACAGCTAATTAAATTTGTTAGATGTCAGTGTACTGGATTGTTTTGGGAGGGTTATCATTTGGAAGCGGCATGAAGGCTATTTAGGGTGTTGATAATGTTTAGCTTATCGAGCTGGGTGTTGATGACATAGGCTCCTACTAGTGGAAAATTAATGGTACAGAACTCTTAGCATTGGGGAGCTACTTTTAATTACAGACACACTTTGGAGATATGGTGAGTTCGGTTCTGGACCACCTCACTAAAGTGAATAGCACAATAAAGCAAGTTACCCAGCTCTGTCGGCTGCCCTTTGCATCAATCAGGTTGAGAGAATGTCATGGTCTATCAAGGGAGTGCTGGTGGTGCGGTGGTAAAGTGCTGTGTTAAACCGAGTTGACTAGACACACAAATTACGTGACACTCCTGTATAAGAAAGAGCTCTAGTCTTTTCATCGCTGGCTGCTTGGGCGTCCCCACCATGCCGAATGACACACCAACACTGTAATTCTCTGTGGGACTAGAAAGCGCCACCTTTCTTGGAACTGCTCAGCTGTGGTTATCAGCCCAGCCGATGGCCACTAGACCACCAGGGCGCCTAGATTTTAAATTTGGAACTAACTGGATTCTGCTTGGCGAATGAAAGGGGGACCCACTGCACTCCCTGCACTTAGTCTTCTGTAGCTGTCTTTTGCACTCACATTGTTCCAGAGACTTTTCCATGCCGCTGGTGAGACGGGAGTTCATTCCATTGCGTTTTCCTCCATGAATACGTTCAAGAGCATTGTGTGCCGCGACCACAGTTTATTTCTAGATTGTCCGGTCAATGCAATGTTTTCCTTTTTCCCCTCATACAAACTGTACCGTGATGACTGTTCTTCGATCTTACTCAGAGGATACAGGTGCCGATGCTTCTAATCAGGAGCCCTGGTGCAATGGGGACGTGCTTGGTTGCAAATGAAGGCGAACAGTTCTAACACGCCAGCTGCTCTGTGGTGGAAAGATGGGCCGTGGCTTTGGTAAAGAGTTACAGCCTTGGGAGCTCGGTGAGCAGTTCAACTCTGTCCTACCGGGTCACTGTGAATGGACAGTGACTGATGGCGATGGGTTTTGATGTTTCTTTCGGGGATACAGCTAGATAAGGAATTGCTGGGTCTTAAAGCATAAACCGTAGGGCATGAACAGAGCCCCTCAGTGGTACAAAAGTCTAAGTGCTCAACTAATAGCCAAAAGGTTGGTGGTTCAATCCGACCCAGAAGCACGCCTGGTGATCTGCTTCTGAGAGGTCATGGTCTTCAAATTCCTCTGGGATGTATTTCTGATCTGACACACAAGGGTCTCCTTGAATCATAATCAATTATAAAAACTAACAACAGTCAGACATGGACAACTCTACAAGATCATGGTAAATTTTCCAAAGTGATTATATTAATTCACATTTCTACTACTAATATGATTACATTAATTCATATTCCCTTCAAATGTGTTGGTATCAGGCATATTAATTTTTGTTCATTGGTATAAAATTATATCTTGGTGTGATTGTTTTCCCAATAATGAGATTTAATAGTGCTTCATGTTTATTAGCTGTTTTCTCTTCCATGAAATGGTGATTTAAAACTTCAGCAGTTTTTTATTAGAATTTTCTGGGTTTTTTCTTATTTGATTGTAGAAATGCTTTATATATTCTGTCTACTAATGCTTTATGTGTTACACTTCGAATTGTAGGGCACCAAGCCCCACCTCCATCTTCGCCAACTATCCTTTGGTGCTACTCTCTGATGACTACTTTTAATTTATCTCATTTTGTGAATGTTTTCTTTTATGATTAGCCTATTTTTGTGTCCTTTTTAGGAAATGTTCCTCTGTTCTAAGATCAGAAAGACATTCACTTATATTTCCTTTCAAAGGCTCTAAAGTTTGCATTTGACTTTCAAATTCCTAAACTTCCCAGGCTTGGTTTTTGCAGGTAGTGGGCAGGAAGGTCTGTTTTCAGGTTTCTGTGTGTATAACCAGTTTTTCAGCCTCATTTGTTACACAGGATTTCCATTCTTCATTTCTCTACTTCTACTGCATATTCAAGTTTCAAACAGGCATAAGTCTGATTCTGCACTCTCTAGTCTATCCATTGGTCAGTGTGGTAGTTACATAATCTGGTGTCAATTTGGGACCTGAAAGGATTAGGAGTGAAGGGGTGGAGTCTAGTCTGTCAATCGGGTCACAGCTAATGAGGTCTCTGTGTAGGCATGGCCTTTCCTGAAAATTCTGGGAAATCCTTATTTTCCTCCTTGAAGGTGGGACTCTCTCTTTCACATCTCACTCCCTTGAAGATGCTCTACTGACAAGACACATTGAGATCCCATGTTCTGGGAACTAGAGAAGCCACACGGAGACCCTTGCCAGCGCCGAGATGCTTACAAGACCACTGGATCCAAATCTACCCACTGGCCTGTGATTGTCCTGTATTTGGCTTCATTGCATGTGTTTCATGAGTCTGAAGAGGACTTTATAGATTGGATTCGAACATATGGGCTAATATCAGACTTATGGGCTTGGACTGGATTGGGTTGGGATGCTTCCTTAATGTAGAGTGAGTGCCCCTTTATATAAAACTCTCTGTTGTACACACAGGAGTGTCCATGGATTTGTTTCTCTAGTCTACCCAGACTAGCACAGTCAATTCATCCTGTTTCAGTATCACTATCTTAATATCACTGTATTTGATGAACTAATTCCCCCCCAGCTTAATTATTTTCATTAAAACTATTTTAGCTATTCTTGACTATTTGTTTTTCCACATATATTAAAATCAATTTCTCATCTTTTAAAAAAACTCAACTGAGATTTACTATAATTGATTATATTACAGCTAAAGATCAACTGGGGAAAATTGATGTTTATGATAGGGTTCCTATTCAGCAACTTGGGATTTTTGTTCTTTATGTATTTGCCAATGTTTTTGGGGGTAATGTTTAAATTTTTCTATTAATATATTTTGTACCAATTTTCTTCCCTAAAACTTTTATAGATTTCTTATTTTCTAAGTGGCATATTAAAAATGTACTCTAATTGACTTATATATGTAAGTGGCATTGATTTTTCTAGTATTGATTTTATTAGATCTCTATTATGTCTGACAATTTGTTTCTAGTTCTTCTGGGGATTCCTATCATCATCTGTAAGGACTGGCAGTTTTATTTCTCCTTTTCAAACTTTATATGTTTAATCCTCTTGATTTGTTGAGCTGCAACTCAATGCCACCTACTGCCACCAAATAAATTCCAACTCACAGAAGCTCACTCAGGTGAGGGAAACTGCTCCCAAGGTTTCTGAGACTGCAAATCTTTATGGGAGCAAAAGTCTAGTCTTTCTGTGTGTTGTGCCGGGTGGACTGGAGAAACAAATCCAGAAACACTTGCGTGTGTGAGGAAGAGCTTTACAGAGAGAAGGACTTGCGCTTCCTTATCGATAAAACGTCCCAACCGAGGCCCACTCAAGTCCTCTGCAGACTCACGAGGCCACGGACAATGAGGCAGAGTGCAGGGACGCCCCTGGTCGGTGGGTGCAAAGTCTGTGGATCCAATGGCAGTCTTCAGGGCCTGCACGTGTGTCCGCGTGGCTCTTCCTCCGGAAGGTGAAGGCAGAGAGAGAGGGAGAGGTTCCCAGGACCCTCCTTATGAGGAGGTCATACCCACAGAAGGCACCTTGTGACCTGATTGACAGGCTAGACTCCACCCCTACACTTCAAGTTGACACAAAATTATGTAATACCATAGTCTCCCTCAGAGTGGCTGGTGGGTTTGAACTGCTAACCTTGAAGTTAGCAGCCCAAGGTGCAACTCACCTTGTCCCCAGGGCTCCTTGCTGTGCTGCACAAAGCTTCACAAAATGTTGACTAGGCCTGATAGCAGCAGGCATCTGAACTTGGTCGCTGATTTTCAAAGAACAGCTTTCATCGTTTTCCTATTCCGGCTAATTTTTGTTGTAGATATCTTATTTAAAATTGGATTTTAATACAGGACAGAACTTTTATTTTCATCGAATTCAGACTTGCTAGAATTATTTAGGCTGGGTGAACTCCCGAAACTATTGTCCCGAGATCATCTTTCAACCTCAACACTTGTCTGTCATTTATTTACTGGGGTGGCTTGCATGTTGTTATGATGCTGGAAGTTATGTCACTGGTATTTCAGGTACCAACAGGCTCACCCAAGGTGAACAGGTTTCAGCGGAGCTACCGAACTAAAAATAGACTATGAAGAAAGGATAAGATGCCCATTTCTGAAGAATTAGCCACAGAACACCTGGTGAAGAGCATGAAGCATTGTCTGATATACAGAAAGCCTTATCAATAGCAGCAGAACATTGTCAGCTACAGTACTGGAAAAATGAGCCCCTAAGGTCCCAAAGCATTCAAAACACCACTGAGAAAGAGCTGCCTTCTCAAAGTAGAACAGACCACAATGACATGGATAGACTAAAGCTTTTCAGAAATTCATTTGCTGGTGGGCATACTCAAAAACAGAAGAAATAGCTGCAGACATTTATTAACAATGTTTGGAATGTACAAAGTATGAATCTAGGGAAATCAGAAGTAGTTAAAAAGGAAATGCAATGCATAATGATCAATGTCCTAAATATTAGTAAGCTGAAATTGGCCTTTTTGAATCAGATAATCATGTTTTATTATGCCAAGAATGACAAATTCAAGAGGAATGGCTTCATATTCACGGTCAAAAAGAACATTTCAAGATTATCTTGAAGTACAATGCTGTCTATGATAGCACCAGAGTCATATACATACAAGGAAATCCATTTCATACAACTATTGCTCAAACTTGCACACCAATCACTAAAACTGGTGATGAAATCGAAGAATTTGACTAACTTCTTCAGTCTGAGATTGATCAACATGCAACCAATATGTTGTATGTTGGATTATTGGTCTTTGGAATTTGAACTTTGGACACAAAGAGGAAGTAGCAGTAGTAGGAAAATATGGCCATTGTGATCAAAAACAAAGGAGGAGATCTCATCATAGGATTTTGAAAAAACAACAACTTTATTGCAAATACCTTCTTTTCCCACAACAACATAAACTGTGACCATACACATAGACTCCACCAGATGAAATCCAAAGGAATCAAAGAGACTACGTCTGCAGGAAGGAATGGAGAAGCTCAATATCAGCAGCCAAAATGAGACCGGATGTACAGCAGACCATCAAGTACTCATATGTAAATTCAGGTTGAAGTTGAAGGAAATGAAAAGAAGTTCATGAGAAGTAAAAGACGACCTTGAGTCTCTCCCACCCGGATTTCAAGAACATCTCAGGAATAGACTCACTGAGCACTAATGACAAAAGGCCTGAGAAGCAGTGGGATGGCATCAAAACATGCTACATGAAGAAAGCAAAGGGGCATTATGAACACAGGGGGGAAACTTCATCAACGTGACTATCAGAAGAGACTCTGAAATTTGCTCTTTATCATAGAGCAGCTAAAGCAAAGGGAAGAAATAATGAGTAAAAACAAGTGAACAGACGTTTCCAAAAGGCCGTGTGAGAAGACAAAGCCAAAAGCAGAGACCTGGAGTTGGAAACCCAAAAGGAAGGCGCATGTTCAGCCTATAGCCAGCTACAAGAACGGGGGGGGGGGGGGGGGGGAGGGGCGTGCATGTAAGTCTTGAGCTACAATTCTGAAAGGTTCTACGGGCAAACTATTGAATGATGCAGGAAGCGTCAAAGGAAATAGAAGGAATACAGTCACTCTACCCAAAAGAATGTCAACATGTAGCCAATTCAAGAGACATCTTCTGCCATTGAGTTGATTCCAAATCAGTGACCCTATATAGGTTTCCAAGGCTGTAAATCACCACAGGAGCAGATAGCCTGATCTTTCTCCCAAGAAGGGAAGGTTAGCAGTTCAAAGCTTCCCTGACAGTGCCAGCAGGGCTCCTAAAAGATGACAAAAGCCAAACCAAACTCACTGCCATTGAGTTGGACCCTCGCGGACAGAGTAGAAAGCCTAGCCTGTCTCCCAGCTGGTGGGTTCGAATGGCTGGCCGTGGAGTTAGCAGCCCAATGCACAACCCACAAAAGCACCAGGATTCCTTAAGACATGCTAGAACTCCAGATACTTCTAAGGATCTGAGAACAGAAAGCATTTGTCTCCTCCCTGGTGAGCAGTGTGATAGAAATATGGGTGATGTGTGTACAAGCAGCAAGAGCCTGGGCAAATTCTCCAGTCTTGCAGCCTCAGAGAAACTTCCTGGGGAAAAAAAAAAAAAAGTGATGCCCTGTGCATGGCGACCCTGTCGAATTCCTTCTGACTATTGGCCAAGGATGTAAACAGTCTTGCCCTGGTCAGAGTGCATTGGAAAGTGTTTCCACCACCACTCACCCAATCAGCCCAGGGAGGGCAGTCTCCCTTTGGGGCTGTCCTGCATGTGACTGGGGGTCACATGGCCATGAGTCTTGCTCGGAATGCCTCGGGACACCCTGGACCAGTATTGTAAGCTCTCCTATCAAACATAATGTACGTGTCCCAATCATGTCCCCTTATCCGCAGGAGTTCCACAGGTGACTAGATTGATCTGTCACCAACTATGTTCTTGGGACAGTTTTCTTTGATCTCCCATGACCTTTTCAAAGCTTAGTATCTAAAAAAAAAAACCAAAACAAAGAAAAAAAAAGAAAATAAAAAAACAAAACAAAGAAAACAACAAACCCTGGACCTTGGGCTAATGGTCTCTCTCATCTGGATATGTCTCTTGTATATGTTGTCCTTGTCTCATTTAAGACTTAATAAATGTCCTCTTACACACACACATACACACATACACAGTGGTGGTAACTGAGGGCACACAGGCAGACTTGGAGGAGCCTGGAGGAGAAGAAGAAAATTAACTCCCAATTCCTGGACCCAGGAACCCATGTCACTCAACCAGCTTTTATTGGCGTGAAAGTGAGTTCAGGGTGGGTTGATGGGGGGCTGATGGGGGGGCCTCACCTCAGACCGAATGAACAAAGCCATCAGGGGCAGTGGGACCTTGTAGGTGCCTTTTAGGACTATGACAAAAAGGAAACTTCCCTGAATCCATATGCCATTGTGGGGAAGAGGCATAAAAACACGGAATTGTTTGAGTTCAACTCACACCAATTGAATGACCGAGAAATTATCTAAGATTATATTGAAAATGGCTCAAAATGTAATGATCAATTATTAAAAAATAACTAAGTTACTGTTGAACATATGCATTGAGCTGGGATCCAAAAGGTTCAAAATTCTTAACTGCCAGGCGTTCAGTGAAATTTGGGTTTGGATGTGTATGTTGCAAAATTATCCACAAGACTATGGACTGAATTGTAAGAATTAGCACATTAATCATATTTGTCTCTCCCACATCTAGTTAAGTACCTAGCACTTAAAGCAAACTCCAAACTTACTGCCATTCAGCTGATTCCGACTCCTAGTCGCTCTATAGGACAGGAAAGAATAGAGCGGTCCCTTAGATTTCTGAGGCTTGACATCTCCATGAGAGCAGGCAGCCTCATTTTCCTCCCGGGGAGTGACTGATGGGTCTGAAGCAACAACCTTGTGCTTTGCAGCTCAGTGAGTAGCCCACTACACCACCATGGCTCCTACTTGGCACTGAGCATATACTGAATAAATATGTGTTGAATGACAATACATTCCAGGAAAGTTATAGCCATTTGTGTTTCCACTTTGTTGATTCACCAAACATTTGCTTATTTAATCCATCTGGAATTGATTGAGGGTGAATAATATAAAATCTAACTTGGATTTCTCCTGAATGCCCCGTTATTCATCGATTTCTGATGTTTCTTCCACACCAAGTCACTGTTTACCAAGTGGGTATTTCGGGGTTACCTGTTAGGCTAAGCTACCATTAGCAACTCATTACTCTTGCTAAAGGGAATAAAGACCGCGTCTCTCAAAACCCTGCAGTAGTGTGAAAGCCCAGGTCTCTCCCGACAAGACCCCACGTGACCTGGCTCCAATATGTGTCTGTGACCCCACCACTGCGCCCACTTCCATGCTCACGCCTCTCTGGCCATGCTGGCCTCTGCTCTTCCTCCTCATTGAGATGCGTGCCCGCTGAGCGACGTTGGAACTACATTTCCCAGAAGCCCCTCCGGAAACGCAGCAGCCGGCACGCCGGGAAGGAGGTGTAGGGTGATGCTCGGCGCCTGCGCGTGCTCGCTGTCGGCCGGCAGGTGGGCGGCTCCCCGGGCCGCCGCTCCCTCGCCGTCATCCTCGGACTCCCGCTCCAGGCGCGGGCGCTAAGCGGTGGCCCCGCGGTCTAAGGAGCTCCTGTGTCTCAGGTCGGCCACCCACTGCCCGGACCTCCTAAGAACACAGACCCCGAACTCCCGAAACCGCGTCGCCGTGGTGCTGCTTTACCCGAACCCTTCGGCAGGCATTTCCCGGGGAAGCTGCCCACACCAACAACCTCGATGTTCCTTCTCTCCGCCTCACCTCCTAGGAACCTTTCACCTGCTTTCCGGCCTCTGATTCCTATCACAAAACCCAGCATGTTCCTCAGCTTGCTGCCCTCCACTCCATAGGACACTTAGTGACCTCAACCACAGAGCCGCTCCTGGGGCTTTCCGGGACTGTAACCGTTTTCAGGAGAGGGACACCTCACCTTTCTCCAGCAGAGCAGCTGGTGGTTTTGAACTGCTGACCTGAGGTTAGCAGCCCAATGTAATCACGACATCACCAGGGTTAGGCGCCAACCAAGGAGATTGCTAGAGAAGGTCTGTGAGTGGAGGGAGTGACCGTTTTCTCATTTGCCAACTGTTACCTTGTACTTTCATTTGCCTTTCACATCCCTTGAAGATATTCATTGTGTCATTTTTTAACCAAGGTAGATACTGGAGCTTTTGCTTGTTTTTGAGCTTAATAAAGCAGTATATTAAATTTAGTCTTCTATAATTTTCAGTTTTCACTTAGCATTAATTCTGAAATACACCCATGTTGTCACATAACCAACCAACCCTCCCACTCCCCACCCCCCACCCCAAACAGTTGATTCTGACTCATGGCAGCACCTTCTGTTCCAGAGCAGAACTGTTTCCCCAGGGCTTCCTGGACGTGAGCTTTCAGAGACCAATCGCCAGGCCTGTCTTCTGAGGACCTTGGTGTGGGTTTGAACCACTAGACGTTCAGTTAGTGACCCAGTGCTTTTCACCACCCAAAATTCAACCAACCTCACAGCCAGCAATTGTGTAGCCCTATAGGACAGGATAGAACTCACAGAGACCCTATGGGGCGGGAAAGAACTGCGAATTCCCAAGACTTTAACTCCACGGGATTGAAAGTTCCGTTTTGCTCCTGTAGAGCTGCTGGTGGTTTCAAACTGTGGACCTTGAAGTTAGCAGCCCAACTCATAGCCACTTTGCCACCAGGACTCCTTTTGCACAACCGAACTCTAAAAGGTATAACCTATTCATTTCCACTGCTTATGAATAGACTCCATTCGACCCCTGATCCTCTAGCAGCTCCATTTCTAGGCTCCACTTTGTAGCAAAACATCTCAGAAGAGTGATTCCTACTTTCTAGTTTTCACTTTCTCCCCTCAAACTCTGATTAGGCGGTTGTTCCCAAGAATCCACTGAAACAATCCAGTCTTTGTCAAGGTCACCGATAGACTCCACTCTGTCAATGCAATGGTGAATGATTAGTCTGCACCTTAGTTAAACTGTCAGAGTGTTTGACAAAGTTGACCTCTCCTTTCTGTGTATGTTAGTATGAACACACAGAGTGCATCTACCTGTTCAATTATCTACATTTTCCCCTTCCCCCCAAAGAGATACACGATCTAAATCACTGCATGATACATAATCTAAATCACTAAACATGGATTTTCTACTGTTTGCCAGGAGATGCAGTTCTTACTGATCTGTGAGTTATAAAGCCTTTATAAAAGTATAATAACTAAAAGCGGATAACTTAGATAAAGTGGGCAGATCCTTAGAAGCACACAACGCATCCAAACTGGCTCAAGAAGACTTAGAAAGTCGCAACAGCCCCTAGCCAGTGATGAGAGCAAATCTGTGATCATCAATGAGAAACAGTCCTGCAGTAGATGGCTTTACTGGGAATTATACCACACATTTAGAGAAGAATTGACACCAAGCCTGTTTAAATTCTTGCAAATGATAGATAAGAAAGGAATACAGTCCAATTCTTTTTTACAAAGCAACATAACCCTGACACCAAAGGCCATGATCTCTTCTAAACAGATGCAAACACCCCCTTATCCTCAAACACTGGCCATCAGGATCCAATCATATGAAAAGAGTTATATTATGACCAAGTGAGATTTATTTCAGAAATGCAGCCATGGTTCAATTTTAGAAAGGCAATCAATTAATACCCTGTATCAACAGAACAAAGAAAAATAAACTATATCCTCAATAAGAAATTAATAACCAAAATAATAACCAAAAATTCAAAAAGTTGTGGATTAAAAGATAATGGAATTTTCTCATGAACTTTTTGAAGCTCCCTTGTGTGTTAGTCTGGGTTGATCAGAGAAACCAATCCAGAGGTACTCCTGTGTGTGTAAGAGAGAACTTTATTTATATCAAAGAGCAATTGTATCATTAAAAAACATCCCAGGCCAGTCCAGATCAAGTCCACAAGTCCAATATCACCCCATGTCAATATTATTCCATAAACTCCTCTTTAGACTCATGCAGTCATGTAATGATGCTGAATTCAGGAAGATCACAGGCCAGTTGGTGGAAAGTATTGTGGATCCAGTGGCAGTGGAAGCATCTCGGCACTGGAGGGGGTCTTCATAGGACTTCGCTGGCACTGTCAGCATAGCTCCATGTGGCTTGTCATCAGGAATATGAAGCAGGGAGTGGGTCTGGCTTTCATAGCACCTCCAAATGAGGTCATCATGCTGCGACCTGATTGACAGGCTAATCTCCACCCCTTCACTCTTAACAGTCTCAAGTTGACACCAGATTATGTAACCACCACATCTTGTACAGTAGAACCTCAGACCTCAACACTAATCCGTTCTAGAAAGAGCATCAAGATGCGATGCAGTAAAGTTCTGAACCAATTTTTCCCATAAGAAATAACTGAAAACAAATCAATCTGTTCTCGACCACCAAGATTTTACCTTAACCTTGCCTTTTTACACAAAACATTACACAGAAATTTCAAAGTAAATGAATTCAGAGTTAAATAATATAATGTAAATAAGAAACATATCATTTAAAAAGTCTTAACAACTACAGTATGGGCCATAGCTTGAGATGGACGAGGATCTGGATCTGTGGACACAGATGTGGAGAGGAGGGATGCAGTAACTATTTGGAAGGGGAATCCCCTTCCCTCAAATCAACTGGGAGCTGCTTTTCAGGCGTTCTCCCCCTCCTTTGCCTTTTTCACTAGCACTGGGCTGGCTTTCTCTAAACAAACAAAAAAATCTGTCTAATGCAGTCTGCTGTTTCTAAAAGGGGTTACTAAATTATCAACATTGATACCACGGTTAACCGGTTCCTTATCACGATGATTCTTTTCAAAAAGCTCTTTCTTAGGACCTATTTTTTTTAACCTAAAAACAGTACAAAAAGCTACAAAAATTAAGTAAATTATAGCAAAACGCTTGGAACATAACCGCCAAAGTTTTAAACAATGCGTACTACCACCAACTAATGCCGATTGACCGAAACCCGAACTGTTTTTGTTTACAAGAATCACGTGTGTTGAGTCAGATTCCCAAGTTGTTCTGGAGCTCTGATGCAAAATTTTCTCGACATTTCGTGTCAAAATCTGATTATGTCGAGTACTGATTTGGTTGAGTACCAGGGTTCTACTGTAGACATATTTACAAAAGTGATTTTTAAAAAGTAGCAATGAGTCTGCTTGTGTACACCCTACAACCTAATGGGATTTGGGTCTTTGGTTTGGAGGTTGAGGGCCCTGGCTTCATGGGACACCCCAGTGAATTAGCCTAAGACGGTGTTTCCTGCATCTGTGATACCTTCCAGCTAGTTCAGTAGTAGTTCTAGATAATTCAGCTCGCTAGTGGACAACCAGGGCCCGACTCGTCTCCATGGAATCAAAGAGGCAACAATAGTTTGAAAAGACTAGATAGGACCCTTATGGAGCAGTGAGGGTCTGTCAATGGGGAGCAACAACTCAAAGAAAGGTGAGAATGTAATCAACTCGAAGAAAAAAGTAACCAACATCACTGCATTGCACGTGTCAGAACAAACAGTTGAATTGGGGTACATCTCGCTGTGTATGTTCGCATCAACAACAAAGACGTCCCAACCAAAAACCCTACCAACATGGAAGAGGAGCAGTTAAGGAAGGCTGAATGGGACTCACGTTGACTCTCCTTTCGGTTCTGGAGTGGCTGGCCCTCCGACTCTCCAGCTCGCTGCACTTTGGATCTTATTTATGAAGCGAGTTGATTCTGGAATGCTGCAATTCTGTGGTTTTTAGAACCTCTGGTTATCTTCTCTCAGCCACGGGTAAAATCAGGAGCATGAATACAACCTTTGATTTAAACAAAACTTACACGTTGACGATTTTGGTTTGAGGTCCCAGAGAAGGGAAATGTTTGGTCAAAATTATTTCCACATGTCTGATGGTTATTTTGGCACCTGCGGCTCATGGTGCTAACGAGGAGGAAACCAATGAGTGAGGGAACAATACTAGGGCATGTTTTCCCCTTCACCTCACTGATTAAAAAGGCAGCTTGGTAATAAAAAAATAAAAGGGAGGACTTCCGCATCTAAAAGCTGGAGTTGACGAACTTTAACCCCATTCCTTTTCTAAGTACAGCGGAAATCTATACAGGCAGTCTCACACAACCCACAGTTATGAGGGAGCTAATCCTTGTAAAATCGATTGCATTAAAATGTTGAGATACATACAATGATTCGTAATACCAAACAGATGCTACTTTGTAATGTTTATCAAAACTATTGTTATTATTAATATATTCATGATCCACAGAGAAAGATGTGGCAGTCACTCGGAGCAGGAAAGGGCTCAGTGGCAGCGTGCTTGACCTTTTGGTAGTATGTTGAAGATATTTGAGTGTATCTGGCAGTCTAAATTTTCTAATTCATAGAAAAGTACACCATGTGCTATATACTGAGACACATTTAACTAGCTGATGTTATATACAACCAAGCTCTAGCTAGCTGCTCTGACTTACATACAAATGTAAAGACAGATTTAGGAATGGGATTGATTCATAATCCAGGGTAGGCCTGTATATAAACCAAACATAAGAACTCCCTAAAAGGTGGAAAGATGAAGGTAGACAGGCTAAACAGCCATCTCAAGGTCAGAACAAAAAGCAAGCAAAACAAATGGGTAGAAAGAGATAAAGAGCACAACGTAAGGAAAGAAAAATAAAACAGCAAGGCTCAAGAGAGTAAAACACACGATCCTTTGAAAAGATGAATCAAATTAACAAAATTTCTATATAAATTAAAAAGTAGAAGACAAATAGAAATGAAAGAAGATAAAACTTTCAATGTTACAGATATTAGAAATATATATTAACTTCTTGCCAATACAGTTAAAAATTCAGATGAAATGAAAAAGTTCCTGGGAAAATATAACTGACTGAAGAAAAAAAGTCTGAATAGTCATATATCACAAGGGGGACTGAATCAGTATTTTAATTTTCCCACAAAGAGGATTTCAGGCTCTCGGAGTATCACCTGTGAGTTCTAACATTCAAAGAATGACCAGTTCCTGTATGACACAGATCATTTCAGAATATATGGGAAAAATGGGAAAAGGTATTTGTGAGGCACATAACCAAACTAATAGTATCCACCATATCATGGAACTACAGCAAATCAATGAGGTAAAAAATAAAACCAGTAATTTTACAGAAATAATATGGTGAGGAAACAATGTTAACCTTATTATCAGGGAAAATTTAAATAGTAAAACAAGATTGTGAAACTCTGGGCCCCACCCCCGCTCCTGTCTGGAGTGTAAACCGGTTTACTGACGCTTACCAAAGGCGCACTCCCGGACCCCTGCAAGCCGGCAATTCTCCTGCATTGTGCACAGTGCTAAAAACCCCAAACAGCCCAATGTCCATCAATAGGAATGGGCACACAAGTGATAGCATACTAAAGTGTGTGCATACAATGATGTGACATCCATGAAGATTAATAAACTACAGTTACAATCATCAGCATGGATGCACTTTAAAAAATGGTGAGTACAGAAAGTAAGCCAAGGAAGAAAACTTAAGCGTTTTAGAAACTTTAAAAGCAGGCAATACAAAGTACATATTATTTAAGGTGCTAACAGCTCAAAGAAATGAAGATACTAGTGCACCATGTAGGAGTGGGGATACAATCTGGGAAGGGCATTGAGGGGATTTTGCAGGACGTTGGCAATGTTCTGTTGTGTGGTCTGAGAAGTGTACGTGCACATTTCAAAGGTCTTTTGTATATATGCTACATTTACTAACAAACTTTTCCTGAAAAAATAAAGCTTTGCTGAAGATCATTCCACACTGGCTGTCGTAGTACACGAAAGGGAGCTACCAGGTGCTCGGCCTGGATTCAGAAGAAGAGGTGGAACAAGCAATATTATGGCTAATGTCAGATGGATCTTGGCTGAAAGCAGAAAACACCAAAAAGTGGTTTACTTGTGCTTTATTGACTATGCCAAGGCTCGACTGTGGACCATAAGGAACTGTGTACAGCCTTGAGAATAGGACTTCCAGAACACTCCATTAGGCTCCTGCGGAACTTGTGCATGGATCACCAGGCAGTTACGGAAACAGAAAAAGGCAGACTGCATGATTTCGAATCCAGAATGGTGTGCTTCAGGGTTGTATCCTCTCACCATACTTATTCATTCTGCATGCTGAGCAAAGAAGAAGAGAAGTTGGATTATCTGGAGAAGAACGAGGCATCAGGATTGGAGGAAGACTTATTAACAACAATCATATACAGATGACATAACCTTGCTTGCTGAAAGCGAGGGGGAAGTGAAGCACTTGCGGATAAAGACCAAGGATTGCAAACTTCAGTATGAATTACAATTCAAAGAAAACAAAATTCCTCCCGATAAGCTTGAAAAGTTGTCCATGCTTTCATTTTTGACTTGACTTAGTCCTGTCCTTCTCACTTGCAGCAAGATTGTATCATGTGCACTTTATAGATTAATAAGCCTCCCACCAATCCTAATGGCACATTGTTCTTCATATAAGCCAGCCTCTCTGATGATTTGCTCTGCATACAGATTGAATAAGTATGGTGAGAGGATACAATTCCGACACACTTCCCGATTTTAAACCATGCAGTCTTCCCATTTTGTTCGCACAACTGCCTTTTTTTCCTTCTTAATCATTTTATTGGGGGCTCATAAGCCCTTATCACAATCCATATATCCATTCATTGTGAAGCACAATCCATATATCCATGCAATCCATATATCCATTCATTTGTACGTTTGTTGACTTCTTCAAAACATTTTATTTCTACTTGAGCCCTTGGTATCAGCTCATTTTCCCCTCCCTCCCCCACCCCCCTTCCCTCACGAACCCTTGATCGTTTATAAATTGTTATTTTTTCATGTCTTACACTAACCAATTGTGGGGGAAACCAGCCCCTAACAACTATATCATGGGTCTGATAGGTGCAATTGTACAGTTATGATAAAGATTATAGTAAAGTCATGGAGAGTAAGAGAGATAGAATGTAAAATAAAGGAGTCAGACACATTTCATGGTAGAATGCTCACCTCCTGATTGGCCATGATCTCACCAGGCAGGTTCACACACAGTGCAGGAAGAGAGGGCAGGAGAGTCTCTATTTCTGGCCAATGCCCATATATGCTTAAGGGGCGTGATTACAGTTAACCACACATCACAGGAAGGGGCTGTATAAGCATGACAGGAAGGGGATGAGCTAGGGGTGTGTACGCAATAAGAAGGGGAAGGACTAAGGGTTCACATGTGACAAGATAGGCAGACCCTAGACTCAATATGGCAGCCTAACTTTGGTCACCGCTGAGTGGGCTTGATGTCCTTGGGCTCTCCTTCAGAGAAACAATCTACTGTCCTTATCAGAAGGGAGTGGGCCCTACTTAGGATGGGACAGACTATACAGTCTGATTGCTTTAGATGGTTGATAACCCCCCCCCCCCACCACCTGAGAATAACCTCTGACCTGCTGTTGTTCACCTCCAAGTGTCGTCATTTGCCATATGTAGCATGCCACTTTTCTGTAGTCTGTCCCACAGGGAGGGGGTTATATGTAAATCACTATGATCATTTCCCCCTTTCTCCACCAACTTCCCCTTACCCTCCTGATATCGCTACTCTCATTATTGGTCCTGAGGGATTTATCTGTCCTGGTTTCCCTGTGTTTCCAGCTCTTATCAGTACCTATGTACATGCTCTGGTCCAGCAGGATTTGTGTGGTAGAACTGGGATCATGATAACGGGAGGGAAGGAAGCATTAAAGAATTAGAGGAAAGTTGTGTTTCAATGGTGCTATACTGCACCCTGACTGGCTCGTCTCTTCCTTGTGACCCTTCTGTAAGGGGAGGTCCAATTGTCTGCAGATGGACATTGGGTCTCCTCCACTCCACACTCCCCTTCATTCACATTGATACGATTTTTTGTTCTGGATCTTTGATGCCTGATCCCTGATCCCATTGACACCTCGTGATCACACAGGTGTGCTTCCTCCACGCACAGCTGCCTCTTGATCCGTGTACAAGTTCCACAGCAGCACAATGAAGTGCTCTGGAATCCCTGTCCTCAAGGCTTTCTATAGTTGGTTATGATCCACACAAATACATAGAACATTTCAAATCATTAAGGAAAAGCAAAACACCACAAAAAACCCAAATGGATAGTATTAAAGATATCACTAATTTGAATAGCAATCAGAAAAAATACAAGTAAAAACCACATCAAAGGTCCTATTTCAAAACAATCAGATTGATATTAGTCCAATAACATCATGTATGGGCAAGAATAAGGGCAATAGAAACCCAAAACCAAACTCATTGAGTAAAATCCGACTCATTGGCAAGGTTGTCAAAAAGTATTGCTACAAAATCACAGGAACCTTGAAAACACACACAGCATTGCGTAACTACTGTTTCTCGAAATATCCTCACCGTGGTCCATACGCTTCTGAATGCAGTGATTCTTTCATAAGAGTTTTGCATTGTTAGATTTATACCATGTCAAGGGCTTTGACATAGAAAACTCTGGCTTTTATTTTGACCGTTCGGAAGCTGACAGACACCCGGCATGAGGTTTGTCGTTGGCTGACATTTCACCTTTTCGAAATGAGAAAACCACTTGTACACTTAAGTTTTTCCCATAGTGCTGTCCTTATAAACTGTGTTCAACATTACAAGTTTCCTAAACAGGAAAGAAAACTTCACAGCCATATACTGGTCTTAAATCAGCCATCACAAAAAATGAGGTTTGAGCAAAAACAGCTTTTACAAAAAAAAAAATGCATGGTGACCAGAGAACCTTCCCAGGTAACACCACAAGGTGCACTAGCTCAGAGTGAGTTGCTCATTGCTTGCCTAGCGGGAAAAATGCTTAATACGAAAACTCCGCCCAGCAGAGCTTTTTTCTGAGAAGTATCCCCTCACATACAGGTTCCTTCCACCAGGTCACACTGCTATCAAGCTTTCCATTTAGAGGTTCTGAAAAGATTGCCTAACAGTGTGTGACACAAAAAGGCCTGATTTGTGACAGATGGGGAGCAGGGGAGGGGGGACGACTGGTTTTTGGCACTACATGCAGGCGTCTCAGTGTGCCATTTCTGGCCAAAAAAAACAGCATGCCTCTCTTGCCCTAGGCACCTTACCTGACCTTACTCCATGCAACTTGTTTCCATGCATGAAGGACATGAAAGGGCAGTGATTTGACGACACATAAGTGGCAGATTTGACAAATATATTAAGTGTAATGGAGAGTACTTTGAAAATGAAGGTTTGTGGAAAAAATTTAAAACATAGCTGGAGGGGGAAGTGTTCCGGATTTTTCTGGGTATCCCCTTGTATTCTTTAGAAGTCATTGACCTTATTACCACCACCAGTAGAAATTCACACTTAAACATCTAGGGCTCTGATGAATATCAGGAATCCACATAGTGCCAAAGTGTGCACCTTTTTCTAGCCCACACTAGTCTGGCTCCTTCTTCCCTCCCTTCCCCAAGCCCCAGGGACTCCAAACTGAGGATCTAGATGCTCTCCATGACAACTAACAGGTAGAGTGTCTACTACAGCTGAATACTGTACCAACTTCACATTTTTTGCCCTTCATCCTCATAACCATTCTTTCAGAGCAATACTCTCCTTATACCCATCTTTCAGGTAGAGACACTGAAGCGCAGAAGTTAAGCAATTTGCTGAAGGTTTCCTACCTAGTGGGGTTAGTGGTGGTTCAGTGGCAGAACTCTCACCTCCCAGCAGGAGATGCAAGTGTGATTGCAGGAGGATGCACTCCTGCTGCAGCCACCACACCGATGGACTGTCACTACGCATGGAGCTTCTCCACGAAAATGGGACTTGCACTGGGAGGAAAAGCCAAGAGCTACTGAAAAATCTGAAAATGAAGACTACAGAGCATAATGACCCCTCTACAACCTTCCTGGCTTGGCCCCAGTGCAAGGTTTCACCTGGAGACAGAAGTCGACTTATTGGCAGCTACCAATGACATCTAGCTAGAAGTAGTGCAGAGTCAAGTTCAGGCAGATTGGCTTGAGAACATGCATTCTGAAGTATCGAGTCATCTCTGCTACTTAATCAGACAATCATAAAAAGATTTATCAGGAAAACCTTAGTTACAAGTAAGCATTTAGAGAAAAAATGATGAATCTAAGTCTCCAAAGCAGTTTTAGCTTGACTCGTTAAACATTAATGAAAACAAGGGTGACATTGGATACTCTTCTTTGAAAATCAGTCCATTTTTCATTACTCATGCCTTTCAAAGGCAGGTTTCTTTGTAAGATAACCAGTACACTCTTTCATTCAGCTTTTTTTATTAAGACGGTTGCATAAAAGATACACATTCTCATATTGACACTTATTGTCATAAACAAAAGCAACACAAAGAAGTCAATAGCAAGATATGCTTCACATGTAAAACAATCACTTTGCAAGATCTGGATTCCTGCACAACAAAAAGATTAGGAAGCAAATTGTGAGTAAGCCCTGTACTCAGACTATACCCAAATGTGCATATAAAAACTGCACCCATAAAACAGCTCACCCAGGTTCCTTTGTTTACAATGCATAATTACTTAATCATCCATTTGTGAAATAAGAATGAACATGAAGAAATATTAAATCCAAATCTCATTTATTCTCAGAATATCAATGTTAAACTGAAAATAGCAACTTCATTGACTAACCATTAAATGCATCTAAAAGTAATCTTAATTTTCTTTGAACACTGAATGGGGTCTGCCAAAAATAGGGTATGATTTCATTCTACTTGGAAGGAGACAAGGTCTCAATCCGTGCTCAAGTAGCACAGAACAAAGGACAACAAATCTCGCTATGAAAATGCCCATACGTGCCAGAATGCCAAGGTGACTCATGTTCATCACATGGTGAGTCTATTGAGCAAACAGCATAATGAAAGCTTATACCTTACACAACAGAATCGCTAGAACTTAACTCTATCAGAAATTTCCAAATCTCTTTTTGGATCACCTATTAAGTATGGCAGGTCATTCAGAAAAACAGAAATAAAGCATACACCCAGTCTTTGCAATTAAAAAATTTCCCTAACATGAACAATGGTCAGATACAAAGTTTTAGCGATTTTCTAAATCTGATTTATATAATCAAGACTTCCTTAAACAAAGAGAGGTCTTAGATATATGATCTGTACAAAGAGAGTAGAGTATATTCCATATAAGGATTCTCTTCCTATTACATGTCAATATAATTGTTTTCTGAGTAAAGATAAACATTAAGGTTTAAGGTGTAAACACTTCAGAAAGCAAACAACTTAGTGAAGAAAAGTATTATTCACTTAAAATTGTGTAACAACTCATAATAAGGCCCTGAACTTGCAAATTTACACAAGAATACATTTACATCTCAAATTTCTAGGAAAGGCACAAGCTTTAAGTAAAAAGGCAGCAAAATTTAAAACCCAGCAATTTATTGAAAAATATGTTTATTTTATTACAGAAACAAAAAATTGCTTCTCAAGCTGTTGTCAACAGGTCATAATACAGACATGTTTCATGCAGTGTATTTCCTTCCTGTCCTCACATTCCGGCAGGAGGCGGACCGCCCCCTTGGCCATGTGCAGCAGCAATATTTGATGGGCTGTGCAAGCTGGTCTCCTTGTACACAAACCATGCGTTTCCTCCCCAAAGTATCATATTCAGAAATCCAAAGATCTATGGAAGGGAAAAATACATATGAAAATCTAACATGTACCTAAAAATTAATTGCTATCCCAGTTTTCCTTAAATACTTGGCGCTTCCCATTATTGAAGGAGTCAGACAGTGCCGTGGTTGAAGTGCTCAGCCGCTAACTAACACCTCAGCGATCCCGCCCACCAGCCACTTCCTCTGTGGGAGAAAGAAACAGCAGTCTGGTTCCATAAATTTTACAGTCTCAAGATATCTTATAGGTTCCACATAAGTCAGAATTAACTCAATGGAAGTAGATTGTTTTTTATACCACTACAGTTCAATACTAGATACAAAGTGGAGTAAAAAAGACAACTTTATATTTTAAGGTACCAAATTTGGACTTAAAGTGACTCCCAATGAAAATTTTCCAACTCCTGCTCTGACAACAATTTCAGAATTAAAGCAAAAGCTCAAATTCCGTAGAAACTATTTTTGCAGGTCATGCTGAAGCATCATAATCCAGGAAATGCTCCTTTTAACATTTGCCCTTAGACCCAGGCTTCACAGGGTGGGGGAACAATAGTCCTCCTTCTGAGGACTTGCCCTTTCCTCCCATTTGGAATGGTGACAAACTGCCCTGTTTATTGCCTTTTCTTCTCTCCTTCCTCTCTCCCCTTACTATCTGCTCCCCTACATTCACAGTGGCAGTCAAAGAGGAGTCACAGAAAAACTTTCGTTCTCACCTGTGAGAGACAACTGAGAAGTCATCTTCATCTTCCCAGATATAAATCGGGCAATATGAAGTGAGTCTCGGGAATGATGAAACTAGAAGTAACCTACCTTAATAGAGTCCTTGATAAATGTAAGACTAAAACTGGGTGGCTGGGTAAGAGTGGGTTTAGAAGTTTGTGAGAGTACTTAACTACCTTACTACTGAAGGCTAAATACTTTTTAGCTTTTGGTACACTTGTTATGCCAAAAACTTATTTCTGAAACTGTTGTTCTCATATTACCGCCAATGCACGCCATTGTCAATATAACTAAAATCAATGACTTTTAAATTACAAACTCTTTAAAAAATAGGGCGAATTGCTTTAGGAAGCAGTGCTGACTTCATACACTGAAAATATTTTCCTGAAGGCAGCAAATCCCTCTACACATAAAAACGCTCATGCTAATGATGTGATATTCTATAAGTACATTTTTAGTAGCACATTTATTTATCTTGGTACTACTTTGGTAAACTCTCAAGTAAACAATACTTAACATTTTATAAACATTCATTAAATTTTACACATTACACAACAAACCATACTTTTATATGCACAGAGGTGGCTCTAGAAGTCAGTTCTAAGTTCAAACCTTGGCTTGCAACTTGTTAGTTGTGTCACCTTGAGTGAATCAACCAAAGTTATTGAAGTGTTAGTATCATTGTTAGGTACTGTCAAGTTTGTTCCTACTCATAGTGATCATGTATATAAAAGAACAAACACTGCCCCGTCCTCCGCTGTCCTCATGACTGTCCCTACGCCCACTGCGGAAGCTCCTGTCAATCCATGTCCTGAAGCGTCCTCTTCTTCCCTGCCCTTCCTTTACCAAGCCCGATGTCCTCTCAGGGATTCAGAATCTCCTGAGAACATGTCCAAAGTGCGCCAGATGAAGTCTCGCCATCTTCTCGTTTAAGGAACATTCCAGCTGTTCTTCCAAGATAGAATGGGCCTTTATTTCAGCAGTTCACAGGATAGTCCACATTGGTCACTATCACTATAATTTTTCTTCAGTCTTGAATAGTTTGTATGTGTATGAGGCAAATTAAAATACTAGGCGTGGGTCAGGCTCAGATCAAACTCGTTTGATTTCCTGACTTTGTTAGTCTTCAAAGTGCGATCTTTGCACTTTAACATTTTAAAGGAGTTATTTATTTGTTATTAAAAGAGCATTTGACTGGAGGCTCTTACAGCTCTTAGAACAACCCATACATCAATTGTATCAAGGACATTTGTACATATGTTGCCATCATTATTTTCTAAACATTTACTTTCTATTGCGCTCTTGCTATCAGCTCCCCCGCCCCCCATGATCCCTTGATAAATTATATTTCCGTATCTTACACAACCGCCGACTTTCTTCCCCCGTGGTCTCTGTTGTTCATTCCCTGGAGAGTGCAGGGGGTGGTTATGTGTCGGTCATTATGATCGTTCCCCCTTCCTCCCCTACTCTCCCCACCTTTTCCCGACCTTTGTGGTATCATTATTCCCATTCCAGTTCTTGGATATCATGTGTCGTGAGCTCCTTCTCTTACCTGTACCTGTGCACATTCTCCAGTCTAGCCTGCAGTGAAAGGCAGGACTGGGGACGCCTCAAGAAACCAGAGGAATATTGTGTATCATAGGTGCTATACTGGGTCCTGGCTGAAAGCAGTCTTTTAGATTTGCTAGGGTAATACACATTGTTTGATTTCTTGACTGCTGCTTCCATAAATATTATAAATGTAAACACTATATAGTTAAGAATTCTGATAACTTAGTAAGAATAAAAATCAATATAATTTGTCCAAATATTTATTTTAAAAGCAAAAACAAAAAGCTTATTATTTTTCTTAAATCACTGGTAAGGATTTTCTAAGTGAAACAAAAGAAATTCAGAAATCGTACATACATACCACAGATACATTTAGGGATCCCATACTGGTCACAGAGTCGAAATAACAAGTCACTCCTGAATGCTGTTTCTCACAAGGCTCAAGCTCCTGAATAATGTTGTGACCGGTAGCTACTTTAATATCTGTAAGAGCTTTAGCCCAGGCAGACGTGCTCACCAACCATAAAAATGTGACAACAAGAGTAATGACAAAGTCCTAAAATAAAAATAGTCATGAGTTAATAATGAACATGTAACTTAAAAATAGTAAATTTCACATTCATGATGAAGGAATTGAAATTTTGTTTAACTTTATGGTTCAGACCAGAAAATGGCTTTCATGATATACTCAATAAGACAAAGTCATACCTAACAGTCCCACCAGTTGGTACATACTTCTAAAAAAGTATGGAGCACAGCACAAGGAGAGGTATGCACACCCATGTTCAACACACCACCAGTCTGTCTGCCAGCTTGCCATACCGTAGTGGCTTGTGTGTTGCTGTGATGCTGGAAGCTATTTCACTGGGATTTCAAATACCAGCAGGGTCAAGGAGAAGGTTTCAGCAGAGCTTCCAGAAAGGATCAGACTACGATGACTATGTCTACTTCTGAGCCACGGAAAGTGCTATGAATCGCCAGGGAGCATTGTCAAACATAGTACTGGAAGACGAGGCCCTCAGGTCAGAAGGCACTCAACACATGCTTGAGGAAGAGATGCCTCTTCAAAGTAGTCAACCATAATGATGTGGATGTAAGCCTTCAGATCTTCATTTACCGATGGACCAAAACTCAAAATAAGAAGTAACAGCTACAAACATCTATTAATAATCAGAATGTACAAAGCATGACTCCAGGAAACTTGGCAGCTGTCAAAAAGGAAATGCCCAAAGACTGAGATCCTACGTGATTTGAAATGGACAATCACGTGGTTTATTATGCCGGGAATAACACATTCAAAAAGAATAAGTGCTACATTAATAATCAAAAAGAACATTTCAAGATCTGTCTTATGTACAATGCTGTCGGTGATAGGCTCATCTGTGGCCAAATACCAGGAAATTCTGTTAATACAACTATTACTCAAACTTATGCACCGACGACTAGACAGTCACGACAAATGGAATACTCCTATCATTTTCTTCAGTCTGAAATCACCTATGCAATCAAGATGCATTGATAAGGCAATTGGAACGTGAAATTTGGATGAAAAAGGAGTTGTTGAAAAAAACAAGGCCTATTTTGAGAAGTAGCAAATGATGAAGAACCCATGGCACTGAAGGGAGAAATCCAAGCTGCACTGTAGAAATTAGCAGGGGAAAAAAGGCTTCAGGAATTGACAGAACATCCATTGAAATGTTTCACCAAGCGGAAGCACTGGAAGAACTCACTCCCTATGTGAAGAACTCTGGAAGACAGTTACCTGGCCAAGTTCATATTTGTACCCATTTCAAAGAAAGGTGACTAAACAGAAGTAATCAAACAATATCATTAATATAAAGTTTTTGTTGAGCATCAGTCAACAGTGGTTCCAACAATACATTAACAGGGTGCTACCAGAAATTCAAGACACGTTCAAAAAAGCATGAAATGAGGGACACATCACTGCTGATGCCAGATGAATTTGCCTCAAAGTAGAGGACATCAAAAAGGTGTTTGCTTGTGTTTTTACTGTTGAATGCAAAGGCTTTCGACTATGTAGCTCATAGCAAAATTGTACTTAGAACGGAACAAGGAAGAATCTGGAAAGGTATGTACCAAAGTTGGATCTTTTTATCATATTTATTCAATCAGTATGCTGAGAAAATAATGAAAGAAATTTGATTATATGAAGAACTCAGCATCAGGATGGGAGGAAAGTTTATTTACCATCTGCAATGTGCAGATGAAGTAATCTTGTTTGGGGAAAGCAAAAGAATTTGAAGCCATTTGCTGATGAAGATCAAGCACTGCAGCCTTCAATATGGACCACATAAGGAAACCAGACCCCCATAACTGGACCAATGACTAATAGGATAAATGGAGAAAGACTGAAGCTGCCAAGGATGTCTTCCTGTTTGAATCATAATCTGACCTCAGCCACTTACTCCTATGATCATACTTAGACACTGTCACTACCAGCAACGACCATCCATAATCTAATCCTCCCACTCTTCAATTACCACCTCTGTCTACATTCCTTTACCCCACCCAAACTTACATAGCTTCTGACCACAATCTGATCCTACTGCCACTTCACTGTCCCTCAGCGTATGTGTGTCCTCTTCTTCCCCCTCCAAACCTGTTTATATCTCAATTAGAGGCTCCATTAAAATCACTCTCAATTCCCTGTCCTGCTGCTTCTCACATGTCCTGGAAAAACTAACCTTAGTTAAATCTTCCTCAATGGAAGACTTAAAATGGAAAAAAAAGCACACAATCCACTGACTTGTCTCTTTTTAAATTCATGACAATAAACTGCAACAATGCTTTTTATATTACGAAAAAGACAAAGAAATATACTTTAAATGTACTTTTCATTAAAAATTCAAAGCAGTATTATCCGTTAAGGCACCTCAGCATGTGACTTCCTACTAAATCTCCTGCTAAGTATTTAATATCTAAGAATAGCACAGGTATGTTAAATTTTTGAATAGCTTCTTACTGATAAATATATTGGGTAAGGGACAGTAAACCCCGCGTCTCCCTGCCCTCCCCCCGCCAATCCCAGCTTATTTCAGTAAGAAGCTATTAAAAATATTAAATCCTTCAGTCCTCTTCTTAGAAATTAAACACATAGCAAGAGATTTAGGAGGAAGACACTAACGCTGAGTTGCCTTAATGTGTGACAGCTTGATTTCACTAGCTGCTCCTCTGGACAAAGAGAGGTTTTCTACTCCTGCTATGATTTACAGTCTTAGAAACTCACACGGGAAGTTCTACTCTATCCCACGGGGTTACTATGAGTCAGACATGGCTCAAGGGCAGTGAATTTGGTGTTTTTAGTTTTATCCAATATACACTCATGGGGAAAATATCAAACCGCAACAGAAGTTTACATATTTCTGTAAATACGCATTTATATAAAGGTCCTCTGACTTTTCTTCAAATTAATGACTAAGCTGGGGATAATGAACATTCTGAACCTTTTGATATTCTGAGACTATGAGTACATTCAGGGCTATGATTTATGTTCTAGTTCTGAACCTTTGAAAAAGCCCTGGTGGCAAAGTAGGTTATGAGCTGTGCTGCTAACCTCAGGTCAGCAGTTCAAAGCCAACAGCTGCTCCTCTCTGCTCCCATCAAGATTTCTAGTCCTAAGGAAGCCCACGGGAGTGATTCTACTCTGTTCACAGTTTCACTATGAGTCAAAATCAATTAGCAATGAATGTGTTCTCAACTCTGTCGGGCTTCATTTTATGATATTCCTGGCTCTGCACATTACCTACAATAAGATATTGGTACTAAACATAGGAAGTATGCTATATAGTACTTGAAAAGATAATTTAAGTAGATTAAAAACTATACAACTGAAATCGTCCTAAAAAAACCTCACTCCATAATTGCAAATATTTCAAAAACAACAACATGCTTTTCTTAGTAGTCAATGCTAAAATTGATTATATTTAAAATTTGGAGGATGGAAAAAAATTCTTAGCCCCACCCCTTTTAAATATAATTTATTTATATAGTTAAGTAGAATTTAAAATTTAGATGCATTTCTTACAGATAAAGATATAATTGTTATATTTCAACAAGTCACTCAAAAAATTAATTCCAAATTATCTCCCTATAATGACCACTAAATTGATGTTGAGGTGAAAAAATGACTTTCTAATTACTAAATCATGCAATTAAATCAGTTTTATTAGACATAAAAATCCTCAACACAAATAGACCTAAATGCTACTTTAAGAAGCATAGCATTTCAAAAGCTTACTGGATAAAATATAAGAAACAAGCTCACTGCTAGATTCAATATAAATTTCTTTGTTGGAATAAGGACATCATGACAAGAAATATGTTCATTTAGAACATACATTACACAAATTTTAGCAAGGCGTAAATATTTACATAATTATCCCAGTTGCCCTTTAAGGTTTTTCTTGAGAAGAATGCAAAAGTTACAGATTGCTAATATATAACTCTTGTCAAATAATAAGCACTGCTAAGTAAAAATAATTGATGTCTACTTTTTTGAAGGCCATCTAGTACCAACAAATACTGCCTGACAACATTTGGTTTAAGAATTTCTTTTGAGACATAAGTAACTGAACATATCTGAATGAGAGAAGACTGCTGTATTTTACACTTACCATTTGCATGCTTATGATCCAGGCAGCAAAAATAAAAAATAAATAAATATAGTGTGTTATCTTATTTTGCAATTCCTTTACACCTACCGAGCCTTAAAAGGAGCTGCAAATATTTAGCAGCCACAAGTTGTTTTCTCATAAAGGTTCATGGCCAGTATCACAAAAATACTTCTGTTCTCCACTCATACAAATAGCACCAAAATGGAGTCTGTAGTTATTCTTTCGTAGTAAAAGTTCAGTTTAAAAGTATGCCTTATCTCAGGATTTGTCACCAACAGTGGGGAGCAAATTCTACCACCTAAATCTCTAGAGGATTTTTCAAATTTCTAGCTCAATAGACTGGAAGCCAAATCCAAATTCTCTGTTGATACTATAAAGATTAGATTACGAATACGACTACTCTGATTATAAGAATTATCTGGGACAGATTTCAACTTAAGGTGTCTTAGGACATAGATCAGGAGTCAGCAAACTTTTTCTACAGAGGGTCAAGAAAGGCCAAACATTGTGTATTTGTCACAACTACTTAACTTTTCCAGCAGCGTGAGAGCAGCTGGAGGTCGTATTTGCAGTGACTGGGTCTGGCTGTATTCCCAAAACAATTTATTTTAAAAAGCAGACAGTGGTCCAGATTTGGCGCGGCCATCATAGCTTGCTAATTGCTGATAGAGACCAAGAGGTTCAATACGGAGCACAGTTAAGGTATTACTGTACTGGTATGGTTAACAATTCTTTAGTCAAAGGTGTTAGTCAGATTACATAAAATCTATCCAACTTCGTTGTTATTTCCAATCTAACCTGTGCTTCATCACATATTTGATCTTTTTTCTAGTTGAAATAATGATAAGAAGTAAATCCTTGCTTGAGTACAGAAAGTACAAAAATAAGGTTCATAGGAGTGATGAACTTTATGGCAAATGTAAGTCAAGTATGACAAACTGAACTCTGCCCCAAAATGTTATTTCTAGAGTAAAACATTATATTTAAACTCAAATATACTGAAATTATTTTTGTGTAACAACAGGGTGCTTTACTTACAATCACGGGGAGTTTTCGGCTATCTCGATATAGGTTTGTATAACCAACATAGAGCAGAAGAGCAGCAATGCAATACAGGAAGACGAAGACTGCAAATGTGACATAGAATTGTGCAGAGGAAGAGTAGTCTCCTATCAGGACATAATCGTTCCATTTGATATCACACACATTTACTTTGGGAGGCACCTGAAATGATGCATGATTCAACCTATTTAAAAAAAAAGCTCAAATAAATTAAAGAATTACTAGACTCTCCCAACAGATGAGCAAGTCCAAAATATTTATATTTTAAGTATTTAACAAATATTGAAATGCTATTTTAAAATATTCCCAATATATTCAAAACATTTTCTTTGGGGGGACAAAGGAAAAATTCAAATATTTAAATACACTGCAATTTTAATCATAAATATACATAAGTGATACTTGACCATTTGGTTTATGATAGATTTGAGTGTAGACTAAAGGATTTTCTTACTTAGATAACGTCTTCTTACACTAATACCTTAGCAGATTCAGAAACCTGGAACCAAACAGTTTAAAATTTGAGACACAGTGATCGACTTGAGGAGACAGTCTGTGAGAGCCCCAAACTCACTGCCAACGAGTCAATGACAACTCGCAGCAATGCTATAGGGCAGGGTAGAACTGCCTCTGTGACGTTCTAAGCCCCTAACTTTACAGGAGTAGAAAGCTGTCCTTCCTGGAGAGTCAATGATAACATTTCATACTTAGCCCTTTACCCTGTCTTTAATGCTCTCCATCCATTAATGTAATGGACTATTCACTAAAGATGCTGGTAAAATAGGGAGAAAAGGTGGAAGATGAAGAAGCACTAAGGACCAAGTGTTTCCTATCAGAATCTATTTTTCATATTTTATTTAATCATCAGAATAACCTTAAAAGGTATTATTTCTAATTTACAAGAAAACATGAGACTTTTAGACAGCTCAAGTAAGTAGTTAAGTAGAAGATTCATACTGTTGCTAGAACACAGGACATATTCAATAAATTTTCAAAATGATTCCTGAAGTCAAGCAGAAGAAAGATTTTACACACAAAATAATCATTTTATTTTGAGAGTAAGAAAGTAAGGTTTATGTTAATATAAGAAAGATAAGAAACCTTCAGTTTCTGCAAGTATAGGTCTTAAAGAAAATAAAAATAATAAACTCACTAACATCTAGCCTAGTCTGATTCACAGTAACTGCATTTTTGTGAGTGCAAATCTGTACAGGAGGGCCAGCCTCATTGTTCTCCTTAGGAACAACTGGTGGGTTTGAACCACTGATCATGAGGTGAGCAGCAGCCCCACACCTAACCCACAATGCTTCCAGAGCTCCTTATATGTCTTAAAACTATGTATTAAAAGATATTATCAATCGACCATACATAAAGACATGAGGAACCTGGATTTTTACAAGCTGTACTCACTTCCACATTGGGGCTTCTCATACTAAGTTGAGAGAGTATCATAGGACAGAGAAAAAAAAGAGTACCGTATATACTCGAGTATAAGCCAACCTGAGTATCAACCGATGCACCTAAGTTTACCACAAAAACTGCATTAAAAATGTGCCAAAGAATTCTGCTTATACATGAGCATATATGATCACCTATATTTTATTAATTTCTAATCCAGTGTGGCCTGTCACAATAAAAATGTCAAGCCAATGTCAAATTGCTCTAAAGCCTTCTAAAAGCTTGCTCTCTCTCCCAGTACTTCCATCATGGGTCTGTGTGCCATAGTTTAAGTGGCACTGATCATTGATACGAGAACTCTATAGGGCAGAGTAGAACCTCCCCATAGGGGAGATAAAAACAGATGGCTACACCTTTCTCCACACAGAAAGACGGGTTCAAACTGCTGACCTTTCGATAATGACACTCAACTACTGCGCCACCATAGCTCCTCGACAAATGAACATTCAATCTAATACCTGTTATGTTCCACGGTCAATAGGTTACTCGAATTCTTAATGAGTCAGCATAAAAGTAAACAAGAGTTTCTAATCCAGAAAAATAACTTACCTGAATGGGTATGCAAAAGCAGCTGTAACCGTTTTATTTTCAGTAGCTTTATGACACTGCACCAGAATTTCTGTTTTGCCCTTAAACCCTCCACAGGTGGCAAAAGCAAAGATGGAGGCAATCTATACAAAGAGAGACAAGAACACAGAAAGCATTACTGCAGTCATAGTATGGCTCATTAAAACTCTAAACAGGTTTACTACTTCAAACTGGTTCGCCAAAGGTTCTACAATGTCATCAGCAATGAAATCTAGATGGGGTAAAACATTTCAAATGCATATACAACTCTAAATAATTGTGACTTTACTTTCCCTTAGTGTATCCGAGATGAATAAGCCAGGCCTTTGAATATTTCACTTGTCCATGCTCTAGTGCACTCACTAAATATTCGTTTGAAATTTAGAGGACAACAAAAAGACAAACAACCCAAACAAAAAACAGGCATTTAAAAATAGGCATTTCATCAAAGGATATTCATGTTATTAAGAAGGACCAGTTCCCAGGAAAGGATATCATACTTGGTAGAAGATCGATGAAAGGGAAGACCCTCAGTGGAGGTGCTGGGAGAGGGGTAGAGAAGGCTCCACTAGGGGCAACTTTCATAATATGCATTTTTCCAATTAGGCAGCGTCAAGCAACTCGCTTTGAGTCAGTGCACCTAGTATCGCCCAGGAAGGTCTCCGTGGTCACAATGAATTTTTTTTCCATAAAAGCAGTTTCATTCAAACCTTGTTTTTTGTGATGGCTCATTTAAGAGAACAGTTTGTGGCTGTGAAATTTTGTTTCCTGCTCTAGAAAAATGCTGCAGAAACTGTTGTGATGTTGAACACAGCTTATAAAGGATAGCACTATGGGAAAAAACTCAAATTTACAAATGATTTTTCTTGTTTCAAAAAAGGTGAAATGTTGATTGAAGACAAACTTCATTCTGGATGTCCATCAACTTCCTGAACAGACAAAAATGTCGACAAACTTTGTGCACTTGTGCTCGAAGACTGACAGTGAACCATGAAGAGATGGGGAAGTTATCTGGACTACTTGGGAGCTTGGTTCAGTGAATTGTAAGGGAAGATTTGGGAATGAGAAGGGTTGCTGCGAAATTTGTGCCTCAGGTTCTGACTGACCAGCAAAAAGAACGTTGACAAGAAGCATGGCCTGCTTTGAAAAAACAACCTGAAAGCAACCCAGACTATTTTTTCCCCAATGTCATTACTGGTGATGAGACATGATGCTATTCTGATGATGCCAAAAGCAAACATCAATCAAGCCCAGGGGGAGATGCCATCATCACCTTACCCAAAAAAAGCTCGTCAAGTAAAATCAAAGATCAAGATGATGCTCAGTTTTATTTATTTTTTTTATGTGAGGGGGATAGTGCATTTGGAGTTCATTCCACCAGGTCAGACTGTTAATCAGGCTTTCTATTTAGAGGTTCTGAAAAGATTGCATAATAGTGTATGACCAAAAAGTCCTTATTTGTGGCAGACGGGCCAGGTTTTACTACCATAATAATGTACCTGCTCATGCAGCCATCTCAGTGCACCAATTTTTGGCAAAAACCAGCATGTCTCTCTTGCCTTATGCACCTTTACTAACTTGATCTTGATCCATGGGACTTTTTTGTTTCCATCAATGAAGAGAAACATGGCAGGACAGCTCTTTGAAGACACAGAAGAGGTGAAGAAAAAAAATGAGGGAGGTGGTGTCTGCCATCCAACCAGATGAATTTGCAAAAGGTTTCCAAGAATGGAACTGCAGATTTGACAAATATAATAAGTGTAATGGAGAGTACTTTTAAGGTGATAAGGTTGTTTTGTGAAAAAAATTAAATACATAGCACTGGGAAATTTTTTTGAGTTTTTTTGGGGTTCCCCTTCATTGATTGTCACAACAGTTGCCAACTCTGGGCTCAGGCATAGCAATAATGGGGAGAATAGTGCAGGACTGGGCCGTGTGACAGTTTACAGGGTCTATTTCTGAGCTGAAACTCATTTAATGGCACCTAACAACAATTGTGTGTGTGTCTGTGTGTAACCAAAAAGTGTGAAAACAGACAGATACTCACACATAGAATAGACATGCAAGCATATACTAAGGGAAACCTGGTCAGGAAACAAGTCTTGGGCATATACTCAAGACATACATGTAGAGTTAGGAAAAGGAAAGGGGATATACAAATTGAAACAATGCAACAGAATAAAGAGACCAGAAATAAACAATAGATGCAGAAAATTTATTTTCTCTAGCAGAACTGGTCATTGTAATTCCTGACGAAAGAAGGGTAGTTTTAAAGTGATGTCCAAATTTGACCCTCCTTCCCTCAAGAGGTGGAATGCAATTTCCTTCCCCTGAAGTGTGGATGGAATGGATTAATGATAGGGTAGTAATTTACTTCTAGCTAAATTAATTTGGTAAAATCAATGGGGGTGTCATTTCTTAGATTAATTAAAAACCCTGAAACTTTAGTCGTCTCCTCTTACTCAGTTGAATTACCTGCTCTGAGACACCTGCCACTTTGGGACACTGCAGATAGTCAGCTAGCCTACAGAGACATTCATTTGGTAAGACATCAAGGGCTGCTCATAACCACACGAATGTGCGAGGAGGGAGGTCCTCCCCTAGTGGAGCTTTGAGATGACTTAACTGAACAACTACAACAACAGCTAAAAATACTTTCAATACAATGCCATAAACACAAAGGATTAGTGTCCATACCATTATTGTAATATCAAAAACTAAGGAAAGAGTGCTAAGCAACAAGAAAATTGATAAAATACACTGGGCACAATCTTATACTGGAACTTACATAGCAGTAATAATATATAAATAACAGTCATAGATAAACACGAAGGAATCAAATAAACTAATGTTGAGTAAAAAAATACAATTAGTAAAACTGCCTCAAGTATGAGGACACTTTTTGGAAACATACATCTTACTTGATTATCATGCCTGCTACTATTTTTGTTCAAGCCCTCATGACTTTTCACTGGTACTAAAGAACCACACAGACCCTTCCTCTCATTTCTAATCTCATTATAATCACCATTCACATCCTATAGTGCAGGATCTAGAATGGCACCATCCAGTCACAAGCCACATGTGGCTACTGAGCACATTAAAGGTGTCTAGTCTGAACAGCTACCACCTGCCTGCCAGTTTGCCCTACAGTAGTGGCTTGCTGTAATGTTGAACGCTGTCCCACCAGAATCTCAAATACGCATATCAGTAATGTCACTCAGACTAGAAAGAAAAGCCTGACAACCTATTTCTGAAAAACTTGGCCCATGAAAATCTGGAATAGCATCAGAACACTGTCTGCTATAAAGCTAGAAGATGAGCCTCTCAGGTTTGAAGACAGTCAAAATATGACTGAGAAAGAACTGCCCACACAAAGTAGAGTCAACTGTAATGTATGGAGAGAACAAAGATATTGGGACCTTCATTTGCTGATTGTTGATAAGGAAATGAAAATAAGAAGAAAAGGTGTAAATATCCAATAGTAAGCAGAATATGGAATACAAGAAGTATGAATCCAGGAAAATCGAAAGTTGTCAAAAATGAAATGGAACATATAAAGATCAATATCCGAGGCATCAGTGAGTGAATCAATCTATGGTGGAAATAACTAATTGAAGCAGAACACCATCACATTTATTGTTTAAAAGAACAAGATCTCTCTTGAAGTACACAACCAATGACAATATCCATACACCTACATGGAAAATCAGATACTATAATTATTACTCAAATTGACACACCAGCAACTAAAGCCAGTGATGAAGAAACGGATAAATTCTACCAAATTTTTCTGTCTGAAATTGATCAAACATGCAATCAAGATGCACTGATAATTACTGAGTAGAATTTAAGAGTTGATTACAAGGAAGTATCTGTAGTTGGAAAATATGCCCTTATTGTAGGATTAATACCACCTCACATCACAGAATTTTGAAAGACCAACAACTTATACAGTATAAATATCTTTTTATTTCCAACAACAGAATGGCAACTATACACATGGACCTTGCCATATGAAATACAGAGGAAACGAAGTAAATATGTATGTAGTAAGGAGCGAATGAAGAAGCTCAGTATCATCAACCAGACCATGGCCAGGGGCCAACTGCCAAACAGACAAGTTTAACAAGAGCCAAAATAAGCATATCCCACCTGAAGGACATTGGGCCTCCACTTAAGTACTCCCTCAATGCAAGAATACTTTGTTCTATTAAACTCACATTCTATGATGCTCATCTTCCAGACACAACCGCTGAAGACAAATGGGTGCATAAGCAAATGTGGTGAAGAAAGCTAATGGAGCCTGGCCATCAAAAGATATAGCGTCTAGGATCTTAAAGACTTGAAGGTAAACAAGCAGCCATCTAGCTCAAAAGCAACTAAACCCACATGGAAGAAGCACACCAGCCTGTGTGATCATGAGGTGCCTAAGGGATCAGTTATCAGACATCAAAGAACAAAAAATCAAATCACTGTGAATGAGGGGGAGTGCGGACTGGGGACCCAAAGCCCATCTGTAGGCAATTGGACATCCCCTTACAGAAGGGTCGCGGGGAGGAGACGAGCCAGTCAGGGTGCAGTGTAGCAATGATGAAGCATACAACTTTCCTCTAGTTCCTAAATGCTTCCTCCCCCCCCCACCCACCCACTATCATGATCCCAGTTCTACCATACAAATCTGGCTAGACTAGAGGATGTACACTGGTACAGATAGGAATAGGAAAAACACAGGGAATCCAGGACAGATGATTCCCTTTAGGACCAGTGGTCAGAGTGGCAATACTAGGACGGCAATACCAGGAGGGTGGAGAGAGGGCAGGGTAAAAAGGGGGAACCAATTACAAGGATGGACATATAACCTCCTCGCTGGTGGATGGACAACAGAAGTGAGTGAAGGGAGATATCGGACAGTGTAAGATATGACAAAATAATTATTTATAAATTATCAAGGATTCATGGGGGGGTAGTGGGGATGGAGGGGGAAAATGAGCTGATGCCAGGGGCTTGGGTGGAGAGCAAATATTTTGGGAATGATGTGGGTCACGAATATATAGATGTGCTTTACACAACTGATGTATGTATGGATTGTGGTAAGAGTTGTATGAGCCCGCAATAAATGACTTTTTTAAAAAAAGACCAAAAATGAAAGAAAATTAGCTGGACATAAAAAGTTAATGATTAGTGTTACTTGGCTAGAATCCTCAATGGCTTAGCTGACATCGGATGAACTAAACTTCTATATTGTAATATAATATAATCATCCATTTTGTGATATTGTGTGAGTAGTCAATCAGTTTCCATAGAGGTATGGTCTGTGTCCAGTGTACAGGGATGCTCTGGCAAAATTCATATCCTCTTTATCCTCCACCTGACTTATCATCCTCTGACCTCTAGTTCTTGGGATGTGAGCTAGCAGCCTGCCATCGGACCTGTCTAATTTGAGTTTGTCAGCCCCTGCAATAAACCATATGATCCAGAAATCAACAGCCTGACACATGAATTGGGACTTGCCAGCCTACAAAAAGAACCTTGCAGGATTGGAGAAAGATTCACTCACCTGTGATATGCAAGTAACACAACCTTGACTGCTTAAAGCAAAGAGGACTTGAGGCACTTAGTGATGCAGATGAAAGACTATAGCCTTCAGTAGGAGTACACCTCAACATAAAACAAAAACCTTCATTACTGGACCAATGGGCAACATTACGACAAACAGAAATGATTGGACTTGCCAAGGATTTTATTTTACTTGGATGCATAATCAACACTCATGGAAGCAGCAGTCAAGAAATCAAAGTATCACATTGGGAAATCTGCTGCAAAAGACTAAATTGTTACAGAGCAAAGATGTCACATTGAGGTCTAAGGTGTGTCTGACCCAAGCCTCGGTATTCTCAGTTGCTTCATACACATGCGACAACTGGACAATAAAGAATTGATTCATTTGAATTATGGAGTTAGTAAGGAATTCTGAATATACCCAAGTACAGCTAAAATGTTTCTTAGAAGCCTGGATGATGAAGCTCTTCATGTATTTCGAACATGTTATCAGGAGGGAAAGAAATCATGCTTGGTGACGCAGAGCTTCAGTGAAAAAAAAGGAAGAATCTCAATAATTAGATTGTGGCCAGCTACCATCAGCATCTGCTCTGTGAGCGATCACATTAGAGTCTTACGTAGAATGGTAGAAAAATGTGCAACAAAACTTAAAACCCATGGGAACAAGGCTTTCTACTCCCGTTACATTTTCAAACCCCCCCCACCCCCCAGGCAGTCAGTCCTACCCTGTCCTATGGGTCTCTATGATCTGGAACAGATTTGGTGGCAGTGAGTTTGGTCCTTTGGTTTTAATCACAAGGGAAAAGGAAATTATCAGACTTTTCCGGGTTACCACTGAATCTGAACTGATACTAATTCTAGGAGACCCAAAATATCACCATGACCCACCAGAGAAGGGATGTGGTAGTCAAATTATTAATAACGTCTCAGCTCATAACTCTTACAACAGGTTCCCAAGCCCATCCTGTAGTGATCTCGTTTCAGAATGCAAAACTAAGAGCAGACATACTCAGCAACTGGCAAAAGCCCAACAATGGATTCCTGAAATGCGGCATAAAGGGCTATTATGGTAGAAAAGCCAAATGGAAGGCTTTAGAACTGCCCCTTACCTGTGAAAATAGGAGACCAAAAGTAAGTATCACACTCCCGGAGGGATGGCCGAGATTAATGCCACCATCAAGAGCTTGAAGGATGCAGGGGAGGTGTTTTCCCCCACATACATTTTCATTAAACTTATTTGGCTTGTACAAAAAATCCAAATGGCTCTTGGAGAATGACAGTGGATTACTTTGAATTTAACCAACTGGTGACTCCAACTACACCTGCTGTTCCAGATGTGATTTCATTAAGGAAAATTTATGTATCCCCTGGTACCCGATATGCTAAGTTGGCCAATTGCTGTTTTCTCAATTCTGGTTTCAAAGGAATACCAGAAGTAGTTTGCCTTCAATAGGCAAAGCCAGCAGTACAGCTTTATTGCCCTAAATCAGTCCCCAGGGACTGTGGTCATCTTTCTCTTACATTAGATGTCACAATGATCCATGACACTGATGACATGGTGACTGGGCCGAGTAAGGAACAAATATCAATAACCATTTGGAAAGTTATTTGTGTGCTACAGGATGGAAAATTAACCCTCCAAAATTCAGATGCTTTCTACTTCAGTGAAAAACATTTTTAAAAATAAGTTTTGACACATAATTTATATATTGTACAATTCAATAGTTCAATCATATCAAGCAGAATTGTATAATAATTACCATATCAACTTTAGAAACACCCCCCCCCCCCGAACTTCAGTGAAATTTCTAGGGGTCCAATGGTGTGGGCCATGTTAAGATATTCCTTCTAAAGTAAAAGATAAGTTGCTACACTGGCACCTCCTACAACTAACAAGGAGGGATGACCCCGGTGAGGTTCTTTGGATTTGGGAGACAACATAAAACCTCTGCCATTTGGGTCAGATGATCCAACTGATTCAAATGTGCTTCAATGGCTAAGTGAGATGCTGTCTGGAGTCTCTGGCAGGCCCCTGTTGGTTAACTACATCTCAAAGATTTAGGATTTTGGATCCAAGCCCTGCCATCTTTTGTAGATAACTACTCTCCTTTTGAGAAACAACTTTTAGCTTGTTGCTGAGTCTTTTAAAAGACTGAATTAGTAGCCATGGGCCACCAAGTGACCAGGTGACCTGATCTGCTCAACATAAACTAGGTGTTCTCTGATGCAGTCATAAAGTTAGACACAGGAAGCAGTACTCCATTATTAAATGGAAGAGGTATATACAACATGTGGATCAAACAGAACATGAAGGCACAAGTAAGTTACAGGAAGCGTGGCTTGAATGCTCACAGCCCCACTCCTGTCACATCACTTTCCTTCTCTCAATACGCACCTAGGGCCTCACACAGAATCCTCACCGTCAAATGAATGCGAACACTCCAGTCTAGTTTACAAATGTTTCTGCACGAAAAGCAAGTGCCACTCAAAAGTGGATGACAGCAACACGACAGTCCCTTTCTGGGACCTTCCCCAAAACAGTGGTGGCAGGAAGTCTTCCCAGATGTAGAGTTTAGAGCAATACACTGGGCAGTTCTTTTTGCTTAGAAGAAATGGCCAGATTTGTGATTGTATACTGATTTATGTGCTGGGGCCAATGGTTTGACTAGATGGCTAGGGATTTAGGAACACAATTAGAAAATTGGTGACAAGGTGGTGTAGGGCAGAGGTATATAGATATGAATGTACAAAAAAGGTTAAGATGTTTACGTCTCATACAAATGCTCTCTCACCAAAGTGTTATCTCAGTAGAGGAAGATTTCATCCATCAAGTATATATATTCTGTAGACACCAGCCCTCTTTCCCCACCCACTCCTGTCACGGTCTGGTGGGCTCATGAAAAATTAGCCATGGTGGCAGGGTTGGAGGTTATGCAAGGACTCAGCAACACAAATTGCTACTAATCAAGGCTGACTTGGTTACAGTCACTCCTCAAGCAGCAGAGACCAATACAGCCTATGATATGGCGATGGGGTCATTCTTCAGGGAGATCAGCCAGCAGGATGATTTCATTGGACCACTTCCATCATATAAAGGGCAGTGTTTTATTCTTACTGGGTTAGACATTTTACTCTGTATTTGGATATGGATTTTCCCTCTATGTATTAAATGTTTCTGCCAAAACGACCATCTATGGATTTACAAACTGGCTTATCCATTGTCATGGTATCTGACACAACATAGCCTTGTGTCAAGGAACTCATTTCATAGCAAATGAACTATACCAATAGTTCGTGTGCATGGAATTCACTGATCTTATCAAATTCCCCATCAACCCAAAGCAGCTATCTTGATGGAATGGCCTTCTAAAGACATAATCATAGCACCAATTAGATGGCAATACCTTGCAGATCTGGGACAACGCTCTCCATGAGGTTGTATATGTTCTAAACCAGCACTCAATACATGGTGTTATTTCTCCCATACTAAGGATTCATGGGCCAGGAATTAAGGGGGTGGGAGTGGGAGTGACATCATCCATTAACCTATTAACCATAGTGACCAACCTGAAAAATTTTGCTTCTTGTCCCAATGACTTTTGCATCTAAAGTCTTAGATTCTAAAGGGAAGAATGCCTCAACCTGGATATACAACCAAGATTCTAATGAACTGGAAGTTAAGATCGTCACCTGGCTACTTTGGACTTATGCATTGGGATTGACATGCAAAGCAAAAGAAGTTAAAATATTAGCTAGTGTGACTGAACCTGATGGCCTAGGAGAAATCAAGAGTATTACATAATGGAGGTAGAGATGTCTGGAATACAAGAAATCTCTTAAGGTATCTCTGAGTACTACCATACCCTATGATAAAAGTCAAAAGAAAACTACAGCAACTCAATTTCAATATAACTACTAATGGCTTGAGACCCCCCTTCAGGAATGAAGGTTTGAGCTGGCCCCATAGGCAAGGAATTACAACCAGCTGAGGTGCTCACTGAGAGTAAAGGGAGTAACAGAAAAGGTGTGGAAGAAAGTACTTCTGGATACCACTTACAACCACATGACAGTAGCAAAATCAAGTACTCTAAATGTTGTCCTCCTTTCTTATTTTACTATACATGTTTATGTATATATAAAATTACCCCTTGGGAATCGCAAAGTTTGACATTTTAATATTTTTTGTTTAGTAAAGTTTCAATGATTTATAGCATTACTTTTTGATTTACACTCAAATATATTCTTCTTTCCTTTATGCCATTATTTATAAGTATAAATAGAACTAGCATGTTTCTGGTTGTACCCATGTTAGCTTTATCCTGTTAAGTATGACTTTATAATCGTATTTATAAATTACACATGGTTTAAGGCAGGTGTCCTCAAACTGTGGCCCACCGAGGACATTTATCAGGCCTGCCAGGTGTTTTTTACCTCGTTTTGTTTTTACTTCAAAATAAGGTATGTGCAGTGTGCACAGGAATTTGTTCAGTTTTTTTTAAAACTATAGTCCGGCCCTCCAAAGGGTCTGAGGGACAGTGAACTGGCCCCGTTTAAAAAGTTTGAAGACCCCTGGTTTAAGGAGATAGGTACTGGGCCAAGTTGACAAGAGATACAAAGTAATGGTTACTGTTATGTGTCAACGTGGCGAGACTGATTCTCAGTGGGTTGATATAGACACTGAACTGACTGAGACTACTCTTCCACATTGTAAGATAATGTAAGCATCCTCCATTTTGTGATGTAATATGAGCAGCCAACCAGATGAAAGGTAACCCCTTTCCTGGGGGTATGGTCTGCATGCAATATATATATATATATACACATAATATATATATTATGTATATAAACATATACATATATGTATCTTTTGGCAAATCTCTCTCAATTCTGCATCTGACTCACCATCCTCTTACTTTCAGTACTTGACATGGCCATCAGCTTGACATTTGGCTTCCTGATACTGGGTTTGTCAGTCCCTGAAATCACAGGTGCCAGGAGATGCCTCTAGTCCAGAGGCAGGGAACCTTTTTTCTGCCACGGGCCATTTGGATATTTATAACATCATTCATGGGCCCTACTGGTCAAATTTTCAATTAACTCACCCCTAATGTGATGGCTGGAAAGGCTTCTCTTAAATGAGTCATGTGATATATTAGCTGATGCGGGGACAGTGAATTATTTAATGTGGCTCCTCTAGCTAAAGTCTCTCACTCCCACCAAATGACCGATCCTTGCATGGATGGGTCTGGTAAAAAATGTTGGAGAAGATACTGATAGGATTCACCTGATACTAATTGTGAACCAGATTCCCTGGATTGGCATCCTGTATAAAATGAGCCCTTTCTCTGAGAAAGAGAGATCTCATTATCAGTCAAGGGTCAGAAGTGGAGCATGTCCCCTGGACCTGTACATGACCTCACTTCCTGGATCCTATGACAGCTATAAAATCAGAGCAGAACCAGCAGCCAGAACATGGAACAGAGTGGTGGACTTCCTAACCCTCGAAGAAAGTAGAGCTGAGTGCTTTTGCGCAGGAGGCGGGCTTATGGAGTGGGGCGCCTCTGGGCACTTAATTGGGAATGTCAGACTTGCTGACCCATCGAAGTAGAGCTGAGTGTCTTTGAGCAGAGGCTTACTGGAGTAGGGTGCTTCTGGGCATTTAATTCAAGGACCAGGATTGCTTACCCACAGGGCTTGAGCTGAATGCATTCAGGTTGAAGCTTATGGCAAAGTGGTACGTCCTTTGAGTATTTATCAGCAGACTTACCATAATTTTGTCAAGCATTTCTCACTGGCATTGCTTCTTAATAAGCCTTTTAATCATGAATTTTTGAGTTCTGTGTTATCATAAACTAGAGAAGTAAAACAGAAAACACTAATTCAGACATTACAGCTGATAGTGATTTTGCTGGCCTTATACAGCCCATGGGCTGGATGTTCCCCAACATCCCACTTCAACCCTCCCACCCCAGCCTAATGCCTGAATTCCTAATTTGGAACTTAATAGCCTCTACAACTGTTCTTGGGGGAAACACACACACACACACACACACCTACATCACATGTCAAAGAGTGTTGCTACTAGTTCATACAAGCACAAATTTATTTCAAACAAAACATATTTAAATCTTGTCTCTGTGCTCCATGGAAGGCTGAATTTCAGACAATTTTTTTTCCATCAATACCCTGGTATGGAGTCTTGTTACGGAGGCTTCTCAATAAAGGTCCAATCAAAAAGTGGATTCCAAGAAGATCTGCTGGACCAGTCTGCAAAGGAGGTTACAATGACTGTCTTCTGGAATTTCAAGTGAGTACTCTTGCTAGATTCCCTCAAAGAACACAGGATGATCACAGAGGCTTATTATGAAAAAGTTTAGAGTAAACAGAAATCAAAACATACTTGCTCTTCCTTCCAAGATAACAAGAGCTATCTTACAAGAATTTTGTTGGGAAGCCCCATTCCATACATTTTACAGCCCTGATTTTACCCTTTCACATTTCTTTTGTTCCTCAGACTCAAATAAAAAGGAACATGATTTAATTCCTTGAGGATGCCAAACTGATGTTTCAATGTGATACAGATTGAAGAAATTCTTCAGGGAATGGTTAGATGGGAACACTGTCTTCATACATGTATAGACTTGTTGGAAGATATATCGAAAAACAATAGCTTCACATTTTAGTATCTTTTTGTGTATTAAATATTTTTTTGTTTAATAAGGGTGTTTATGACCAGTCCCTGGAGAAGGACATCATGCTTGGTCAAGTAATGGGGCAGCAAAAAGAAGAAGATATTGGACAAGATGGACAGATACAGTGGATACATTGATCAGCTCAAACATAAAGAACAACGTAAGGATGGTACAAGACCAGGCAATATTTTATCACACACAGGGTCACTATGAGTTAGAACCAACTCGATGGCATCCAACAACAATAAATGATTTTGTAGCAATACTTGTGGATTTACCCTACCATTTATATAGCTTTACTGGTTTTGCTCCCCTAGGAACCCAGCCTAACACAACATGCATGACTGCTGTAACCTCAACATTTTTCTACTTTGTTTATCTGCACTATACTTCCTGCTAGATCCTGTATGATTCTGTCACATTGCATTACTTAATGTTCCCATAATATATAATGTATTAAGTCCTAGACACACAATTTTCTTCTGTCAAGAATGCCCCTCATTCTCTAAAAAGCTCATCAAAGTCCTACCCAATTCCTATGTAGAATTCATAGGAATTCTGCTGAACTGCTACAAATCTAGGTACATAATGTAGGTACTTTTGTATGTATCTTGATTTTAAAAATTACAATTAGCTCTCAATTAATATAAAAATTAAATAAATGGCACTGTGCACTACAGCTTGTGGCTCTCCAGGACAGTAACTTTACCTCCTCCTATGCCACATGCCTTTACATCTGGTCTTATTTAGAATTTTAAGTGCCTAGCTAGCAGAAACCTTATTACAGCAAGTGCTCACTAAATACCTGCATAATTAAAGTAAAATAAATTTCTAATAACCTACAAATAAAACCACATTTCTAATCTTATATAGCCACCACAACAAAGATGTTTTTGTTCTGAGTATTATCTTGTTAGTGATTCTGGTCTTTATATTTTTAAAAAGGGTGGAGGCAAAGTGTACTCTGGCTTAAAGGAAATACAAAACAATCCGAGGGCAAACTATCCAATCATCTTGCCTCTCCCAGAAGTCACATACCATTAATTCACACAGATAAATCTTTATGGTCTTTTCCAGTACTTGTTTTTTAGATCTGAATTTTTTCCAATAAAATAGTGCACAAAAATTTGGATTTCCTGCTTTTCTGAAGGAAGCAGACAGAAAAGGGTGGTACAAGCTGTGACAATATCAGACCCACATTCTCTGAAGGCAGTAATCACATGAAAGTGAAGGGCAGATGTCACTTAAGACGCTCTTTCAGATTGCTCTTACTCTTGTTTCATCAACCCTCAGCCATAAATGGCCTTCAGTTATTCTTTCTCTTCCTAACAATTGGTTTCACTCATTTACTTTACAAGCATTTCGATAAGCATTTTGGATTGCAATCTAGTCTGCAATGAGGAGCACCAGAGTACGCTAATTGGGAACCCTGGTGGCATAGTGGTTACACATTGGCCTAAGTACAAGGTCTCTAGTTTGAAACTACCAGCCGCTCCATGGAAGACAGGTCTTTCTACTCCCACAAAGAACTACAGTGTAGGAAACTCACAGGGGGCAGGGTCTATCCTGTCCCACAGGATCATTATGAATGATAGAATCCATAGCAGTGAGTATGCGAATTTAAAGAAGCTGTGGGGTAAGCAGTGGGCAACTAATAGAAAGGGTTAAAACCCACCAGTTGTTGCTCACAAGACAAGATGAGGAAGTCTCTCTCCATAAAGAATTACAGCCTTGAAAACTCTACCAAGCAATTCTACTGTTCTAGGAGTTCAAATCAGCTCAATGGCAATGTTAAATGAAAAAAAAAAAAAAGCTAACATATTTCTTAGCCACTTTGAAATTAACAACAATTGACATGAAATTCTGCTTGGAGAGTAACTAGTAAGGATGGCTATCACAGCAGGTCCCTCACTATTGAGAAAGCTGCAATTTCAAGGTCCAGGAGCCTTGGCGAATTAATGGTTAAGTGCTGGCTATTAATGAAAAGATCAGTAGTTCAAAACCACCAGCCACTCGAGGAAAAAAAAAAGACTGGCAATCAGCTCCCATCAGGAGGACTACAGTGTAGAAAGTCACAAGAAGTCGTTCTACTCTGTCCTACAAGGTCAATATTAATCAGAATAGACTCAACAGTACACAATCACTTCAGGATTATAGCCTGGTTTGCTAAAGCATAGTCTCCAAAGTAGAATTTCATCAGTTCCTAAAGTACAGATAATCCTTCTCATATTAAATACTGCATTTTCACTTGTTATTTGTTTTATCAGCATCTTTATATATTGAAGATCTGCAAGTGAACAATTGAAAATAACACCAAACAATGGTGCACTGTAACAATGTATGTAAAATATTATGAATAAGATGTACAATAACAACAAAACCAGCATTAATATCAAAACCAGAAAAATAGTAGTAAGAATGACTCAGAGTAACTCAAATGGTTATAAGTGGAGAAAAAAACCAACAGATTAACTCAAACACTCAATGTCTAAAAAATAAACTGGAAACATTAACACCCTATTTGAGCTATACTCATCAGCCAAATAATTTCCAAGGCAAAAAAAGTTTTTGGTAGATAAGAAGTTGGAAAAATATCTATTATTAGAAATCATGAGCAGTGTGGCAATCAGCTGTTTATGGATTTTAAAATGTGAACAAAAATTTTCAAGTATAATATGCTGTGGCATTAAAAAGTAAAATACAAATCTACATTACATATATACATAATGCACACAAATGTATAAGGGGCTTCGAAAAAAGTTCATGGGAAGATGGAATTTTAAAATAATGGAATTTTTTCATGAACTTTTCAAAGCCTCCTGGCATGCTTTTAAGTAAGGCATCCTAGTGGCACTTTGAGGGAAGCTTTGGACTGCTAACTGCAAGGTCAAGGGCTCAAACTCAACAGCTGTCCTGTGAGAGAAAGATGAGGCTCTTTGCTCCCATAAAAATTTAGTCTCAGACTCCTATACTGGGTCACTGTAAGTCAGAACTGACTCAAGGGTGGTGTATGTATGTACATTTTCACATATCTCTAGTTGTTGTACATAGGGTTGCTATGAGTCAGAACTGACGGCACTAAGCAAGAAGTGGTTAATACCCTCACTTCTATTTGGTGTCATCATTAATCTTGTCTTCTATTTTAGTTATTTTCTCTCCAAGATTCAGTTTCTAAAATAATATAAATGAAATCAGAAGTTATCTCTCAAAGCATATTACATATGAATATTTATATGCAAAACAAATACAGGCTGTTTTTACTATATCAAATGATCAGCCAGTACTTAAAATGAATTATCACAGTATATTTGCTACTACAATCTTAACAGATGCCTGGAGCCAAAGCATTGATTTTTTTTAATGTGTCAAGATCGAATGCATTTACAAAAAATAATTTTTAATGTGTTGTTGTCAATATTTGTTTATTTCCACTGTGCACTGTTAGAAATGCTTCCATTTCACTTTTCTACATTCTCCTTTTCCTTTCTAAACACAATCATAGGAAACTCTAAATGGCCTGCCAATACAGTTCAATCACCCTTCAAAATACGGCATATGAGATGTAAGAGTTCATGCTGAAATAGACAAGATGGTTTTTGCTTCTTTTAACCATTATTTAACAAAAGCATCCCATCACCTTTTTTCCTAAACAACTACTAAGCTAAGTATATAGTTATATATCTCTTTAGAACCTAAATATACTTAGTCATTTCAGATTTTTCTATTACTTTCATTTCCTTTGAGATGAATCAATATCCTGATATCAGAATTGGCTGCTAGCCTTGAAGCAAAACTGATGCTGTTTGTTGCCACTGATATAACCTGAGTTTTCAAATAAAAATTTTTACTTCATGTTTTGGAATGTTTGAAACAGGCTTGGTTTGAAAATTTGGTGTTTTTGTTCCTTTCTATCCCTGTCTAGTAGCCTGTCATTTTGACCTGACCTTCTGAGTTCTTATTCTAGAAGTACAATATATACACACTTTTCAAGGTGTACAAAGGTTTGTGGAGATAAGCTTTCTAGTCAACAATCCATACATTTTCTTTCATGTCAGTGATTGCAATCCTCACAATGTACAACATCACTGTCTCATGTCCTCACTGTGTCCTATTTCCATTCTGTTTTTTCTGAGGCTTCTGATGCTGTTTTTGGGTAAATGCTGTCCTTCTGATTTCAACTGCTTGATCAGTTTAAGGCAGGAGTCTCCTATGGCCCATGGGCCACATGTGGTCACCGAGGACATTTATCTGGCCCGCTGGGTGTTTTTGCCTGTTTTGGTTTTTTACTTCAAAATAAGATATATGAGGTGGGGTCGGTACACTCGGAGCTGTCGGAGTGTTACAGCAGGATGCAAACCTGGTAGCACTATGTCTTTCTGCAGCTTCTCTTGGGGCAAGGTTTTCCAGAATTTTGAACCCGCTGTCTACGTGTATGCCAAGTGCAGCTACGAGTTGTTCTCCAGCCACGAGCTGTTCTCCAGCCGCTCCAAGTACGAGTACTCGTTGCCATGGCCAGTCTTCATGAAGACCCTCCACGATGATAGCATGACCAAGCGGCCCGAGCGCAATCAGCCTGATGCCTTTAAGGTGTCCTGCGGTAAATGCAGCCACGGGCTTGGCCACAAGATCCTCAATGATGGCCCCAAGCGGGGGCAGTCCCGCTTCTGAATGTCCAGCAGCTCCCTGAAGCTCATCTTTAAAGGCAACACATCTGCCTCCCAGGGGAAGTAAGCGGACAGCCTAACCCCAAGCAGCCACAGGCATTGGTCACCCCCCTTTAGAACTACAGCCTACTGACCTTCAGGCAGGGAGAGGTGGATGGGGGGTAGTGGTGTTTCCTGATGACCCTCCCCCCCTGTGCCAGGATGGGGCCGAGGGCTGGTTCATCTTGGCCTCCAAGGCTCGAGGCTGGGACTCTGGTCTTAGGGTGTCTGTGTCTTGAAAGACATAACAACACCCTTGGCTTCTCTCCTCAGCCTGGTGGCCCCTCCCTGGCTTTCTGGTCTCACCCTATGAGCCCCAATTCCCAAAGGGGCTCCAGCCCTCACCAGGGCCTGTGCTGACCCCCTAAGTTGTGTGAGCAGATGCAACCACTACAAGGCCATGTCCCAGTCGGCGGCTCCAGCCCAGTCACTGCATGAATCACTCCAGTCAAATCCTTCTAGGCTCACTAGGGCACTGGGGGTCTTTGACCTGCTGGGGCATGCAGGCTCATGGCACATCCCGAGTCCCAGGTCTCCATCTGTGTGGGAGAGTAGCCACTGATCCACAGTCTTCCTACCAGTCCCCGTTGGGGCCTGGGAGGTCTTGTCCCGCAGTCTGTACCTGCCAAACCTGCCCCAGGAGAGTGCTCCAGAGCTCCTGGTGACAGCCTCACCCTCTCCAACTTTCTGAACCGATCAGCTGGAAACTAATAAAGCAAGGAGACCCAGCAGGCTGCTGTGTCCATGACTGGGTCTGTCTCCATCCTTAAAAAAAAAAGTGTAGTGTACATAGGAATTTGTTCATAGTTTTTTTTAAAAGAAAACAAAACTATAGTCCGGCACTTCAATGGTCTGAGGTACAGTGAACTGGCCCCCTGTTTAAAAGTTTGAGGATCTCTGGTTTAAGGAGTGTACACCTCCCACGGGTAATTTTCTTTCACAAACTTCTTGTTTGGCTGAAAATTTAGCCATGGGGAGGTTCATGTCCATATTTCAAAGATGACTTAGAAAAAGTCTTGTGGGTTTTGCCAGCCTCTACCCAACCAATAAGCTTGGCCTTTAAAAAAAATCATTTTGAGTTTTGTTCCTATTTTGCTTCCACTTCATCCAGATGTTCTAATGTGATCCCTTTCCGAGCAGTTGGTAGTGGTAGGCAGGTACTATCTAGTTCCTCTGGTCTCTTCTGATGTTCCTGTGGTCCATCAGACCACTGGACTAATTAAAGCACATCTTACAATAGAACAGTCACTGTGCCAATAAGAACCAGTCAATATTCAAACCATTTCAGGAGACAACATTTAATCAAGAACCAATGGTACTGAAAGATGTTGTTAAATCTGCACTAAAAGCACTGGCCCAAAACCAGACTCTTGGAATTAATAGAAAGCCAATTGAGATACGTCAACCAACAATGCAATGATAGCAGCACTTACTTGTTTAGGTACAGAAATTTGGAAGACAGCTACCTGGCCAACTGTCGTAGTGACCTCGTACTGCTTTAACAGAAATACCACACGTGGATGCCGTTAACAAGTTATTTTCTGACAGTTTAAGCAAGTCAAAATCTTGTCATCTTTACTTCTAAGGAGAATTTTGGTTGATTTTTTTCTAAAATGGGTTTGTTTGTTCCTTTGGTAATTCCCATAGTACGGTCAACATTCTTTGGCTCGTTTATTTTGAAGGCATTGTTTGGTACAGCCTCAGTGAAAGTAAACAAACTTCACAATGACATGGATGATACAAGAGCCAAAACAACAGACTCAAACATATCAACAGTTGTGATGGCAGCACAGGACCAGGCAACATCTAGTTCTGTTACAAACAAAGTTGTCAGGAGTTGAAGCAGATTCCATGGCAACCAACAACGATGAGGAAATTGCAAAGGACACATAAAGCACTGTTGCCCCATCCCAAACCTCTAGCCTGTCTCCAGGAAAGTATGTAAGACTTTGAGTTACTAGCTGAAGTAGTCATTTTTCCCCTCAGAGAACACCATAAACTACTAGAATAATAAACTACAGTGCTTCATACTTAGCAGATATTTTCCCCAAAACTACTGAAATTAGTTATTTCAAGGAAAGCTGATGACATTCATTGCCATTTTGTATGATTTAAACTTTCATATGGCTTACTGTTATATTTAAATAAACAAGTATTTTAAAATATTTGTTTTCATTTCTAATATGACAAATATCGATAGAAATAACTCCGTTATGTAACCCTGGTGATTATGCACTTGGTTAGGCTAAGCTGCTAACCCAACAGTCAGCAGTTTAAATCCACCAGTCACTCCACAGGGCAGGAGACCTGGCAGTTTGCTCCAGCAAAGGTTTCTGCTTAGGAAACCCTATGGGGCAGTTCTGTTCTGGCCTTGTAAGATACCTATGAGTTGGCAACGACTCAAATGGGCACAACCATGTTACCCTGTAAACAAAAGGACCCAATTTCTAAGAACATAAAGTGGTTCTGAGTCCAAAATATTTGGGAGTCCTTCTATTAGAATTCTAGTATGTTAAATTTCTCCTTATATTTATGGTGGGGAGACCACAAGGGGAGGGGAGATGTGTTCTGAAAGCATAAACAGCATGTATCTTGTACATGAAAATGACATCTAATCTCTGCCCCTTGAAGGTGGTCATGGTGAATACTGAGAGGATTCCCAAGGCATACAATACTAAGCCAAACCACCAGGTCAGTTTTGATTCGGTGAGTAAATAATCTACCAACAAGCTCTAAATTCTTCATGTGTATAGAACCCTGGTATGCACAAAATGCTTATGTTGAGGCAATCCAATAAATGCCCTAAAATGGCAAGTAATAATCTATACATTTATGCATTTTCTTAAAGAAAGGACCTAGATTTGCAAAGGTATATATCAACTCAAGGAAGGTAAGCACCACTGACCAAAGAATAAATGCCAAAGTGTTCTGAAAGCCCCTTGAAGTCTTTCAGAATCGAACCATCTCCACTCACTTCCTCTCTCTCTCCCAGCCAAGCCAATTACTACTTCAAGTTCAAAGTGTTTGATGTCTCAACTTTTCACATGACTAGACATAAGATCTTGCCTGGGAGCCCACTCCCTAAGTTAACAACTACGTTTTCATATGGCATTCTGATCTGCTTTCTTAATACTTCTTCCTAACAGATCATGAGGAAAAAGGCCAAGCCTCATCGATATATATCTCTTAGTGTCTGACATAGTACTCAAATATTTGTATAATAAACATGAGTCAGAATTGACTTGATAGCAATTTTTAAAAATACCCAAAAAGTGTTTCCTACAAGTTGTTGAAAACGGAAATAGCATTTCCTTAGGAATATTAAAAGATATTTTCCAAACTATATCACACCGACAACTCAGTAATGAACATGGTTTAAAATATTTACAGAAAACAAGTGTAGGTTTTTTCCCAAGAAAAGCAGTGACAAATAACACAAGGACAAATAAAAGCAAATGCCTTGCTCATTTAAGTGAAAGGTTTAAATTATTAACTACAAATTCAATTACAATCTTAGCCATACTAAATCTACTTTGGTATACGATCTGTCTTAGCTTTCATATCTGATTAGCCTCTTAAATGTGATTTCCAATCAGCAATTTCCTCTCTATGCTTTAACGATCATTCGTTAGACTGAATTCTCGATCCAGGTGCTACAAGTGCTACGTGCGCACCTCGAGGTGTCTCCAACCGGGACATCTGTGTGCCCCAGGAGCCTTAGGTCGGCTTTCAGCAAACTCCGAAGCTTCAGGGAGAGAGAGGGTTGCATCAAGCACCCAAGGAGGATTTCAGTTGGTGCCATTTAAAAAAAAACACATCCTCCGTGGGTTCTTTAAAACAGGAACTCAGGAGTTTGCATGCTTCGCCCTTTATCACTAAAACAGAAAGTTAAAGAACTAGAATGCAAATGCTGCCGGCTCGACATGGCAATTAATAGCGAGCCCCCAAGTCACGCCTGGGTGGGGACTACTGTCCCGCGCTGTCTGAGGCAGCGCACTAAGTCCTCGAAGCGAGCGCTCCGGCCAGGGCTGCGTGAAGAAGGCGTCTTTGAAGTTCCCGATCGAGTGTTCCCAAGAAAGGACTAGAAGCTGACCGCAGAGCGTCGCGCGGAAACACCAAAGCGCCAGGAGGTCATCTCCGGGAGTCCTTTCGTAAGTGAAAGGAACGGACCCCACGCGTTTCTTCAAGGGCCCTCCTCCCACCCCACCCCCGCTCCCGTAACCCACAGTTTATTTTTAACACTTCATTTGGAGCTAATCTTGAAGGCAAATCCCCGGCCGAACGCTCCTCAAGTTACTTCGGCCGCGTTTCGGGGCGGCGTGCAGCCAGCCGGCCGCCCTTTCCGCCCCGCGCGCCCCGGGGTTTCGGTTAGACCGCCACAGGAAGCCGCTTTTCCCTCGGGGGCGGCAGCCGAGCTCGAAAACGGGGCGCGCCCGCGGTTCCCCCGGACACCCCGAGGACGGGGGCGGCCCGCTGGGACTCGTGATTCGACGCCGACGCCGCGCCTCCACCTCGCGCGGCGCCAGCCGGGGCCTGCCCGCGTCCTCGTCCCGCGCGGCTGCCGCCCCGCCGCCTGCAACCCCGCGCCCCCGGCCGAGGGCGCCGCGAGCGCGGGCGCGGCACTCACCCACTCGAGGACCTTGATGAAGCCGAGCGGCTCCTTGAGCGGGCTGAGGTTGAGCTGGAAGGCGGACATCCTCTGAGGACAGGAGAGAGGGTCAGTCAGGCGGCTGGCTGAGGAGGAGGGGACGCGCCGACACCCGAGCAACCCCGCGGCGCGGCGCGGCGGGGCGGGGCGGGGCGGGCGGGCCGAGGGGCGGGCCGAGGGGCGGGCCGAGGGGAGGGCCGAGGGGAGGGCCGAGGGGCGGGAGGGCGGGGCGATCCGAGGGGCGGGGCGGGCCGAGGGGCGGAAGGTCGAGGCGGGGCGGGCCGAGGGGCGGGAGGGCGAGGCGGGGCGGGCCTAGGGGCAGGAGGTCGAGGCGGGCCGAGGGGCGGGAGGGCGGGGCGAGCCGAGGGGCGGAAGGTCGAGGCGGGGCGGGCCGAGGGGGCGGGCCGAGGGGCGGGAGGTCGAGGCGGGCCGAGGGGCGGGAGGGCGAGGCGGGGCGGGCCGAGGGGCGGGCCGAGGGGCGGGAGGTCGAGGCGGGCCGAGGGGCGGGAGGGCGAGGCGGGGCGGGCCCAGGGGGCGGGAGGCCGAGGGGGCGGGCCGAGGGGGCGGGCCAAGGGGCGGGAGGGCGAGGCGGGGCGGGCCCAGGGGGCGGGAGGTCGAGGCGGGCCGAGGGGGCGGGCCGAGGGGCGGGAGGTCGAGGCGGGGCGGGCCCAGGGGGCGGGAGGTCGAGACGGGGCGGGCCGAGGGGGCGGGCCCAGGGCGGCGGCGGTTGGGCCGTTCGGCCGAGGAGGGGGGGCGGAGACGGGGCGGGCAGCGCCTGGGGCGGGGCGGCTCCTCCCCGGGCCGCACCTGCCCGAGCCGGCTGACCCGCTGGCGGACCAAGTAGATGTTGGACGCCATGCTGAGTACGCCGCGGCCCCTTCCCCGAGGGTCAGCCTCGCAGCTCCGTCTCCTCTTGCGCGCGCTCTGCGGGCCGACACCTCGCGCGACACGCTTCCGACCGCGTGTGGCGGCCGCGCGTGGGGGCCCGGGGTCGCGGGGTCGCCGTCCGAGTGCGCCTGCGCAGTGGTTGCGCGGCGTGAACCCTGCGCCATCCACCTAATCCTGCTGGGGTCTCTGGGACTACAATGTTCTCATATCCATGTGGACGACTTCCCTGCAGTCAAAACGTTCCATTTTCATCTATTAGCCTTCACATTTAAGATGGTATCTTAATATCTATAACAGGTGACATCGTGCTAAACCCACTGCCAAGATGGTTCCAAATCATGGCAATCCCATGTAAGGCTTTCACTGGCTGCGAACCTCAAGGTCAACAGTTCGAAACCACCAGGACTGAGCTTTCAGCTCTCAATTCCAGCTCATAGTGGCCCTCTGGGCAGGGTAGAACTGCTCCTGTGAGTTGCCCTTATGGGAGTAAAAGGCTTCATCTTTCTTCCACGAGCAGCTGGTGATTTCTGAGTGTTAACCAATGCATAAACTATCCCACCTGGCTTCCCCTTAGTAAACAAAAAGAAGAAAAAGTTGTAGCACAGTAAGATCACCTACTGCCTTCCAAGTACTTGTCGAATACTAACCGAGTCTCTAACCACGTGAATAAGGGTCCTGGTGGTCTTACTAACTAACCCGGCATCTTAGATGTGGCTCACTGCTGAAGCAGCCTGAGGGCGACCACACACTGGGACCCACTGCCTGAGAGGATTAGGAGAAGGCTCCAAGCGGGTTTCCTTTTGTTTTTATTTTAATATTTTGTTTCTTTCTCTCAGAGACCTTTGCTTCTCAGTCTCTAACCAATCTTTCCAAGGGTCCTGGTGAAGCAGTGGGTTACACGTGATCCACTTAACCACCTGGTCAGCAGTCCTAACTCCATGGGCAAACGATGTGGCTGTCTACTGGAAAGATTTAGTCTCGAGAATCCAAAATGGCAGTTCTACTTTGTCCTATAGGGTCACTGTGCGTTGGAATGGACTTGATAGCAGTGAGGTTATTTTGGAATCCCTCTTTCTAAAGTTTTATTCAGATCTCTTAAGGCCTTTTGGGTGAACACCTAGTCAGGAGGTAGTGGATTGTGGTAGTTAAACAATCTATGTCAATTTGGGACTTGAAGGGATTACGAGTGAAGGGGTGGAGTCTGGCCTGTCAAGATATAACCAGTGAGGACTCTGGGCATGGCCTGCTGAGAATTCTGGAAACTCCTGTTTCCTCCTTGGAGGCAGGACACCCTTCTCTCTCACAACTCACTCCCTTGGAGACTCTCTCTGCTCACGCCCTGTGAGACATCCCTGAAGAGCAACCACATGGGCCAACCCAGGTGCAGCCAGAATCCTGGACCTGGAGAAGCCACGTGGAGACCCCTGCCAGCGCTGAGATGTTTACAATGCCACTGGATCTATAAGACTTTCCACCACTGGCCTGTGAGCTTCCTGCATTTGGCCTCACTGAGTCTGAAGAGGGATTTATAGCTTGGTATTTGACATATGGGCTAATCTTGGAGTGATGGACATGACCTGGACTGGGTTGGGATGTTTTCTTAATGTACAGTTGCTTTTGCATATAAAGCTCTTTCTATACACAAATGCATGTCCATGAATTTGTTTCTCCAGTCTACCCAGACTAACACATGGATAGTAGGGTTATTTGGCTTGGGATTCATAGTCTTTCTGTTATTTCAGAAAGAGATATATGTTGACAGACTAGAAAGAAGATTGTGAACTTACCAATTTTATTATTAACTGAGGGGAAAAAAGTACTATACTTTAGTAACCCAGGTTTCAAGTTTCATCTTCTTTAAATTTATTGAGGATCTCAGGAACAGGAACGGCTGGGCCCTTTCTCAACTTCTGGGCCCCTTAGTTATCTGTTGCCAGCGTTTGCCTCCTGTTGCTAGTTCTCCACTGCTGCTTTAACCCCAGCTGGAAGTGATGGCTACTGCTTCTGCTGAGCCAGAGCGAGCACCTTAAACTTTAGGAGGTCTGTCCCTTGACCAATGTCCACTAGCATTTTGAAGATAGAGACCAGTTAGGATGAGTTGGCCAGCATCCACTCACTTGTCAGAATGGATTCGCAGAGGTGACTGAACAGAACAAACAAGATAGCCTGCTGCTGTCACGCATCACCTACTGGGACCACCCCGCACTCCTCTGACAGCCTATCTTCCTGAGAAGAAATTGGCTGGCAGGGGCTTGTTCTCAGGCAGCAGGAGACTGGTGAATTTTTACAAGGATGTAAACAAGTGTTTTGAAACAGTAGCATCTCACTGAAGGTGTAATTGTTAAAAATAGAGGACGATTGTTCAGATGCCTGTACCACATTGGCTACAATACTGATCATCTGATTTGCTCCTCAAATCTAAGCAAAGAGCCAGAGGATGAGCGCAGGTAAGGTTCTGGGTGTCTGCTCTCCCAGGGTCCTTGTTAAAAATAATACTCCAAACACAAAATTGGCCCATATATGAAACGTAGTAAGGAACCTTGGTAGCACTGTTGAGTAAATGTTGGGCTGCTAACTGCAAGGTTAATGGTTCAAATCTACCAGCTGCTCCACTAGAGACAGCTGAGGGTTTCTGCTGCCAGACAGATGTGCAACCTCAGAAATCCTAGGCATCAACTCAACATCGGCAGGTTGGACTTGAATCGTTTTCTTAAATAGTTTCACTTTCTGTTTATACAGCATGTGCCAGGTTGTGACTCATGGAATTTATGAATTTACAAAACTCAGAAAGGAAGTTGATTGTTTTTTTTTTGATAAATCCTTTCATCAGCTAAGGAGCCCTGGTGATATCGTGGTTACACGCTGGGCTGTTTACTGCAAAGGTCAGCAGTGTGAAACCACCCGCTGCTTGCTCTCCAGGTCCTCTGTACTCACTGATGAAGTCTGCAATGAGTTCAGAAAATAGTACGCATCCCTCTAGATTTATGTAAAATATCCAACCGTTTGACTCAACAGGTCTAATACATCAATCTCAACGTAACTCATTGGACCTCCTTTTAAGATGTACCTTTTATTTTTGAATAATGTTAGCTTTATAGAAAAGGGTACAACGTACAAATAGAACTGGCTCTTTGAGCTTCTGAGACAAAATCTCCACAGAAGCAGACAGCCTCGCCCTTCTCTCCCAGAGCAGTGACTGGGATCAAACAGCTGACCTTGTGATTAGCAGCTTAATGAGTGCACTGTGCCACCAAGGCTCCTTTCTGCAACAAAAGCTAAAGGTTTAGATGCAGAAACCACTGGCTCCCGGCCTGGCTTTGCCAGATCTACACACTTTGCTGAAGCATGCAATTACCTCTTCTGTTTAATACGAGGAATGATCTGACACCGGGCTGCATATGGCAATTAGCATTGAGGAGAACTTCCAACAACAAATCAGCACTTGGTAGCCAACTAAAAAGGGGATAGGGAAAGGAAAAAAAATAATAAAGAAATGGGTAGCGGGGGCACAGGGCGCTAACCCACCCAAGGGGAAGGTATTGTTTATATCTCCACAGGGAGAGAGGGACCAGACTTCACCGCAGTGCTCCAAGATGTGAATGCAACATGCCGGCATGGAGTAGGGAACCAGTGGAGAGATCTGGGGAGGCCATCCCCAAATCCAAACTACTACATGGACACCTGCCCCGCCCACCCAGAAGAATTTATTTCAAAGGATAGCACTGACTCTGTAGCTCCGGGAGAGGGACATATTTGATTGGAGCATGTGGGAGCAGATGAAGGGGGAGGAGGAGAGAGTAGAGCACATCATGGCCCACCAGGCCTTGAGGACAATGTTCCGGATTAGAGCAGGCTGTCCACAGAAAGGCCCACATGGCTGACCCAATATGAGACATGACTTCCTCACTGACCCATAGCCCTACAGGGAACAAAACCGGAGACACAGTGTGGGAATTGCACCCAATCTGATCCCGCCACACTGAGGCAAAACACTAAGGGGGTGCAACAGAACAGCAAGGTCATGGAGCAGTGATGTCCCCAAGGAATGCTGAAGGTGGACTTTGAGGCCAGAGCATGGTGCCCCACAGACTGGACTGGAAAACACTCCTAAAAGCCAACAAACAATCTTTGAACTAACTACAAGCTTTTCTTTCTGGTTGTGTTTTGTTTTATTGTCATTGGTTTGTTTTTGTTGTATATTGTTGCTTGGTTTTGCTCTGTCTTGTTTTTGTGCATGTTATTATCTCCGCAGGTCTGTCTAAATAAGATAGGCTGAATGAACAATCTGGAGGAGAAAACAACAGAATCAACAGTTCCGGGGGACATGGGAGAGGGGAAGGTTGGAGGAAAGGAAGTGGTGTTAACAAACCCAGGGACAAGGGAACAATAAGTAATCTATATTGGTGGTGAGGAGGGTGTAGGAGGTCTGGTAGGGCATGATCAAGGGTAATGTATCCAAGAGGAATTACTGAAACCCAAATGAAGACTGAGCATGATAGTGGGACAAGAGGAAAGTCAAAGGAAATAGAAGAAAGAGCTAGAAGGCAAAGGGCATTTATAGAAGTCTAAATAAAGGCATGTTCATATGCAAATATATTTATATATGAGGATGAGGAAATAGATCTATGTGCACATATTTATAGGTTTAGTATTAAGGTAGCAGAAGGACATTGGGCCTCCACTCAAGTACTCCCTCAATGCAAGAATACTTTCTTCTACTAAATTGGCATTCTATGATGCTCACCTTCCCAACACAACCACTGAAGACAAAGTGGGTGCATAAGCAAATGTAGTGAAGAAAGCTGATGGTGCCCGGCCATCAAAAGATATAGCATCTGAGGTCTTAAAGACTTGAAGGTAAACAAGCAGCCATCTAGCTCAGAAGCAACAAAGCCCACATGAAAGAAGCAAACAGCCTGTGTGATCATGAGGTGCTAAAGAGATCAGTTATCAGGCATCAAAGAGCAAAAGTTCATATCATTGTGTGCTCACCTTCCTGATAAGATCACCAAAGACAAATGGGTGCATAAGCAAATGTGGTGAAGAAAGCTGATGGTACTCAACTATCAAAAGATACAGCTTCTGGGGTCTTAAAGGATTGAAGGTAAACAAGCGGACATCTAGCTGAGTAGTACCAAAGCCCACATGGAAGAAGCACACCAACCGGTGCGATCACGAGGTGTCAAAGGGATCAGGTATCAGGCATCATCAGAACAAAAAATTGTTATCATAGTGAAAGACGGGGAGTGTGAGGTGGAGACCCAAAGCCCATTTGTAGGCCACTGGACATCCCCTTACAGAAGGGTCTCGGGGAGGAGAGGATCCAGTCAGGGTGCAATGTAGCAACGATGAAACATACAACTTTTCTCTAGTTCTTAAATGCTTCCTCCTACCCCACTATCATGATCTGAATTCTACCTTACAAATATGGTTAGACACTGGTACAGATAGGAACTGGAAATGCAGGGAATCCAGGGCGAATGATCCCTTCAGGACCCAAAGTGGTGTGAGTGGCGATACTGGGAGGGTGGAGGGAGGGTGGGTTGGAAAGAGGGAACCGATTAAAAGGATCTACATGTGACCTCCTCCCTGGGGGACGGACAGCAGAGAAATGGGTGAAGGGAGACGTCGGACAGTGCAAGATATGACAACATAATAATTTATAAATTATCAAGGGTTCATGAGGGAAGAGGGAGTGGGGCGGGAGGGGAAAAATGAGGAGCTGATGCCAGGGGTTTAGGTGGAGAGCAAATGTTTTGAGAATGATGAGGGCAATGAATGTCCAAATGTGCTTTACACAATTGATGAATGTATGGATTGTTATAAGAGTTGTATGAACCCTAATAAAATTATTTTTAAAAAACAAAGCATTGCACGTGCTCCCAATAAAATGATTTAAAAAATAAAAAACAAATCAGGACTTGCAATAAAGACAAATGTGACGATGTCAAAAGCTGATCCAAGAATCCTATCCAGATTAGCTCCTCACGAAAGGACAGATATTTAATGAGACTATTATTATAAAGCAAAGCAAAGAAAGGCTTTCTTAGGGGTGGGAGGGCACAGGAGGGAAGAAGTGGCAGTAATAGACTAGAAGAGTAGACAGGGATTAACTTGGGTGAAATTCAAAACCAAACACACACCTTGAAGTCGACTCTGACTCTTAGTGACCTTATCGTCCAGAGTAGAACTGCCCCTGTGGGTTTCCTAGGCTGTTGATCTTCGTTGGAGTAGAGATCCTCATTTTTCTCGTGGGGCAGTTGGTGATTTTGAACTGCTGACCTTGCAGTTAGCACCCCAATGCAGACCTCACTATGCCACAGGGGCTTCTACCTTGAGTGAAGGGGAAGATTATATTCAACAAGAGGGAGAGGGTGGGGTGGAGAGGAAAACGGGTAGCCTTTGGGGGATTTGATAAATTACTGATTGCAAAAATGATGATGTGATCTGTAAACTCCCACCTGATTAACACTAAAGGTTTTTATAAATGCATCAATATGGCTAAAGGAAAAAAGAATCATATTTAAGGTGGCGGGTTCCACGGACTGCCTAAACTAGGTAGCAGGATTTATACAGAGCTTTCAGGATCCAATTTTGAGCAGCTCTATTAAAATGAATTATTCAAAGGGTTTCCATGTTTTATTGTCTCCCTGGAAAGCAGAGGGCCTCCCAAGATTTATATAAAGCTTTCGAGTGTAATATTGTATTACGCCCAGGGCTCTCCGTAGAAATCAGAGGGGAGGCAAAACAAAATGCCCGTGACTTTGGTACGGAAGTTTTGTTTATTCTATTTCCAAGCACCACAGAGAAGTGACTTCCTGCCGAGGAGAGGTCCAGGTTGAGGGATATTTTGGGACAGTCAACTGAGCGGATGCATTGCTTTGTTTTTAGCATGCTGGACAGAATCCTCCGGAATCTGAACTTCCTGTGGCTAAGATGGGAATCTAGGGGAAACCCACGGCACCCTCCCCACCTCATCCGGGACCCAAAGAACATGTGACAGACCCACCCCAGTCTTCTGATGGAGCACGAACCGAGAAAAAGCAGATCATCAAAGAGGACCGTGTTCTGAGTGCGCCAGTCACATGCCAGGAAGCCTGTCATCTTATCACTAACAAAGACTTCGTCTTCTGACTTGATACAAAGCTGGGTAATAAAGAAACGTTGGAGTGGAAGCTGGCCAGGAAAATTCAGATGCTGGTGAAATGTGAGCAAAGGGAGTGTATCTTTTCTCCAAGAAGCAGAAGAAAATGCTGAGTTTCTGGAAAGCCAACTACAAATGTAACGTGAAGTGTCCAGGAAGGGCTGGCTGTTTGAAGGAATCTTTTGGAGAAATTACTTGAGACCCTTTTTCATGTGAAACATGTCCCACAGGTTTATAATTTGACTGCTCTCCACCCATCCCCCAAATTTTAAAGGAGCACTAATTTCTAATTGTCTTATAAGCAGCATCAATTATTTGGCCTTTGCTTTCTGAGACAATTTCTTTAGCTACTCTTACGATTTTCAATTTTGCAGAAGCCAAGACATATGTTTATATTGAAGCCCATCTGCTATTTTATTTCTCTTCATTATATGATTGCTGTTCTGGGATGACCAAGAGGTCAGCAGTGGCTCAGTGGTAGAATTCTTGGCTTCCATGTGGGAGGGCCCAGGGTCAGCTATGGCAGTGCCCGCAAGCCTCGCCGCTCTCCCTGTTGTCAGGGAGGATTTGTGAGCAGGATTTCAGGGGATAGCGGAAAGAAACCCTGGCAATCTGTTCCAGAAATGAACCCAGGAAAGCTCTGAGGACCTCAGCAGTCAGATTAGCTTGTGAGTGAGACCAGAGCCAACTTGAAGGCCACTAGCAGCAACCGTAGGAGCCAACAATGAGAAGCCTAAGCATTTGTCGACTTTGACTTTGACTCTGCTATCGGGCAAGTGACCACCTTCATGAAAACACCTGCAGGGATGGTTTGGGAAAGCCCCGACTGCCCATCCCCTGCCGTGGCAATGCAGTCCCCCTGCACTGTTACACGATCCTGAAATGCCATCACCTCCCCTTCTCTATCTTGGGTTCACAGCGCCTTGTTTTCAAATAGAAACACCCTGGAGGATGCTTGCATGAACTGTCTATTATAGAGCAACACTTTCCTGTGAAAGTGTGCCGTTATTTTTCTCCTGGCAGTCAGCAAAAGGAGAGCTTCCATGGAGTGTAGGAAGGAAGAAGTAATCTTGGAATCTGGGGCACCATCCCAGAAGGGAAAAATTCTGGGCTGCCAAGAGGCTGCAAATGGGTGTGAGTGGCTGGGAACGGCTGCCAGGTGCCCAGGAACAGGATTGGGAAGCAGTACTAAAGGCAGGAAGACAGAGTTTTCTTCGCACATTTAATTCCAACTACTGCCAATCATGCAGCAGAGAGAACTGAGCAATTTCCGCAGCCCTTTCAGGATTTATTGTTCGCTGCTTCGCTACGTGCTGGACATGCAGTCCTTCTTGCCCTCAAAGAGCTTACCTTCTAAGTGGACATATGATAATATTTAAATCTACGAAACCATATTTTCAACGTGTGATACTTTCAACAGAGAACACTTCCTTTATTTATATTTTTGTTTTCTCTTCTATAATTTGACTACCTTGCAAAAACTCAAAAGCTCCAAACTTGCTGCCATCTAGTCAATGCTTAATCAGAGGCTGTAACTGTTCACAGGAGTAGAAAGCCCCACCTTGCTCCCTCAGAGAGGCTGGTAGTTCTGAACTACCAACCATGTGAACTGTGGCCCAACACGCCACCACTACACCACCCAGGTTCCTGTGGTAAACATCTTTTGGCAGTGCCTGTCATCTTCACAGTCTTCACAGCGACTGCCATTGGTTGCCGTCCTATGTGAGCGAGTGTTGGAGAGAACTGTATGACACCCAGGGACTCACGCTGCCAACTCTTATAAGCTAGGTGATGGCCAACGTTCGTAAGATCCACCTTCTGAGAGGAAGCTACAAAAAGTTTAATGAAAAATCTCACTCTCTTTGAATTCCATTTTTTCCACAAACTTTTGAAGTCGTCCCCCCCCCCATATTTGTTACCTGTACCCTCAACACAATGCCCATGCTCTGCTACCTTTCTGAAGCCCTAGGTTGAGAATTTGTCTAAGGACTGGTGGTGTCGTGGTGACATGTTGGATTGCTAACCTCAAGGTCAGCAGTTCAAAACCACCAGCTGTTGTTCAGGAGAAAGATGAGTCTTTCAAGTCATGTGCAGTCTCGGGAACCCGCAGCGACAGTGCTACCCTGTCCTATTTGGTCCCTGGGAGTTAGGGTCGGCTCGATGGCAGAGAGTTGAGAAAAGTGGAGCTTCCCTCCTGATGGCCTGGTGACAATTTTGGGTACACACTGAACTGTTACCTGCAAGTTTGGTGGTTCCGCTGCTCCTCAGGACAAAGATAAGGATGGCTGCTTCCAGGAAGGTTGACAGCCCCAGAAACCCTACATTGGGTCACTGTGGGTTGGAAGAAATTCAACAGCAGTGGGGTTTGATTTAGATTTTGAGCATACTTCTCAGTCTCCTCTTCTCCCTCCTGTCACAGATGCAAAATATATTTTCATTAATTAACAAGGTTGTCTGCTCTGCATTTCCATTTAGAAGGTAAGCTCTTTGAGGATGAGAAAGACGTGCATGCCCAGCACGTAGCAAAGCGGCGAACAAGACATGATTGACAATAGTGGAAAATTCAGTCCTTATGTCATTTTCATATTGCACAGATAATTGTACTATAGCTAATAGACTACTGAGGGATGGTGTACAATACATTTCCATCTTGTTCTCATGCTCCTACTTGTGAAAGAGGCAATAAGAGGAAAATGAACCGGAGCAATCAAGTAAACGACCCTCTCGATGGGCCGCTGAGTGGGCACACATTTTTGCAACTGCCAGCATCCCTTTGGAGAACCCCACCCAGTCCCTTCCACCCCACAGTATTCCTGATTATGTGGCTCGGTGGGCTTGTGACTTGGGCCCACACAACGAGAATGTTTTATCACCATGAAAGGGGCCATGTGTCGTGCACACCGGTAAATGCGTGGCAACTAGTCAACAGATTGGTGATTTGAGCCCGCACAGAGGTGCCCCAGATAAAAAAGAGCTTCACAATTTGTTCCCAGAAGGTTCTATCTTCCAAAACCCTATGGAGAAGTTCTCGCCAACACCCGGGGTCACCGTAAGTTGTAAGCAACTCAGCAGCAACTGCTTTGCTTTGCTTTGCTTTGTTTGGAGCCGTTCATGCTCCCCATGCCCCGGGTAGCCATGGACGACCCGAGTTCCCCAAGTCACCTGAGACACCGAGGGAAGGAGAGAAGGAGAATGGAGACAGTGCCCAAGCCCGGCAGAATTACTTTCCTTGTCTTTCACCGCCAACAGACTTTGAGACATGTGAAGATCCTGCTGCGGGATTTTCCGGCACAGGGCAGCCCAGAAAGCATGTCAGTGAAGCACTCAGTGAGCAAATGTGATGAAGGGAAATGAGAGTGAAGCTCTGAAATGCTCAACATGGGAAATGTATCACTTTGGATTAAATTATTGACACTCTAAACATTTTCTTTAAAAGTATAAGCACCCAGAGGAGACATCACATATTTTGCTGTCAACCAACAATTCTTTTTAACAGCTACCAGAACATATGAGAATTATAAAAATTGAATTTTAGAGAACACACTTGGTGTAATGGAAGTGGGGGCACGAATGTTTGGAATCTGTTTGCAAAAACATGTTGGCATGCTCTCCTAGGATCTGGCATTACCTCCAACAATCCCAGTGCCAGGTGACTCAGGGGCATCTCTGGCAGATGTGCTAACAAGAGACATGTACAGAAACGTTCCCAGCTGCACTGTTCACACAGCAAACATCTGCAAACAACCCAACTACCCATTAACTTGGATGTGGGAGTGGTGTGTGTGTGTGAATCATAATATAGTCACACAACTGATAAATGGCAAAAAAACAAAAAAAAACAACAGCAAATGAACTACACCAGCTCACAATACTACGGATAAATCTTAGTTATATAACATTAAATGAAGAAAGTAAACCTCCCAAATATCTACAATGTGTTCTTTTTTATAGATTAAAATATGATTTATATAAATACATGTAAAATAAAACCAAACTCACAGCCATTTAGTCTATTCCAACTCATAGTGATGTATGAGACAGGGCAGAACTGCCCCCGTGAGCTTCTGAGACTGTAACTCTCAAGGAGTGGCTGCTGGTTTTGAACTGATGGCCTCACAGCAGCCCAATGCTCAACCACCATGCCACCAGGGGTTCCTTATAGATACATAGAGGTTCAATAAGACACATTAAAAAGAAAGAAAGTAGAAGGATGATGGAGGATGGTTATGCTGGAGGAGGTAGGGAATGGAACCAAGAGTTAGATGGGCAGATATAGGTTGCTTCAAGATGTTTGGATGGTAGGGCTGCGGATACGTTTAACATGATTGAAAATAAACAGGTAAGTAAAAGCAAAGCCAGAATACCTAGGTTCCTTGGGAAAATGGTCTGAGCCATGGAGGAAGTGCTGATGGTTTCTTTGGACAGGGTCATCCCAGGGCAATGAGCATTGAGAAGACTGGAGATCAGGGCCAGGGGACCCCTTCGCCTTGCTTCACCAAGAGCCCCGAAGAGATGGAGCTGGTAGCCATTCCTCCTCCTGGGGTGTCTTCACGTGTGATCTTCACAGAAGCTGCGTTGGAGCAATCCTTGTGCGGGAGGAGGAGAGGAAATCTGTCAGCCTGACTCCAGCAGGTGGATAACTCTCCCTGGTGTCACGCTGGGGTTGCTGTGTCTGGCCCTTTAGATGACAGCTAGCGAGGCCTGAGGGCTGCTGCTGTCATGAACAAGCACGTGGCTGCTCACCTAGACAGGTGGTCTCCTTCCCCACACAGGGAAACACGCTAAGGAAATGCAGTCCTTGTGTCTTGGTAGCGGGTAGACTTCACTTTACCCCAAGACTCCTCCTCCTTCATGGTCGTGAAGAATGTCCCTTTCCGGATTTTCCTGTCTTTAACATGGACAAATCTGTGCCTTTCACCACCCTGCCACCGGTTCTTATCTACTTACCAGCGGTGACAGACACTATGTTCACACGCTATTTGGCTGTGAAATCTGAGGGGCTTCACAAGCAAAACTTTTTGAAACTCTCTTGTTATCGGATCACATAAATGTATTATTATTCGTGTTTTTTTTTACTTTGAAGGTTTAGGTGAATGACTTTAAAATTTCCTTTCTTGTTTTTATTGTGTCTTCCATTGGGGAAAATGTAGTTATGGCTCATCAAAGAAAAGTAATGTGGTTGCTTAGATAACTGTCTTAATTTTTCTCATATAAAACATTCAAATAGTAGGTACCTGGGGGTAGGAGCGAAAGCTCTCAAAGGGGATTCTCCTTATCATTGATGCATATTTTCAACTGTTCCAAGCTCCAGGGCATTTCTCCTCCCTAGAGTCATTTTGAGGACAGAAAACATTCCAAATCATTAGATTGCTCCTCTTGGCCTTTGAGTTAATCTCCAGGCCTCCACAAACATGTAAAATATTCTGGAGGAGGGGCGCGCCACACACTTCACAAGCTTCCTGGCTTGCTTACTATGTCCACAGAGCACATTGGCCCCGGTTTTTAGAGGGCAGTGGTCAAGGGGCAAAGATTTTAAACCACTGACTCAAAGTACTACTGTGGGAAATATCTGCTGCCCATCCCTCTACCACATGGGTCTCCAAGGGCAACACCCAGAAGTCTACCATTAGAACAGTGGTTCTCAACCTTCCGCATGCCGCGACTCTTTAATACAATTCCTCATGGTGTGGTGACACCCCCCCCCCACCAACCATAAAATTATTTTGTTGCTACTTCATAACTGTTATTTTGTTACTGTTAGGAATCGGGAGACCCAAAGGGGTCACGACCTACAGGTTGAGAACTGCTGGATTGAACTTGTTTCTAGGATTTCAACTGGTCCTTCTTGGTTCAGTCACCACCACCAAAATGAAATTATGATGGACTACAATTTGCAAAATGTATGTGTCTGGAACGATATCTGAAACGAGGAAAGTAATGAGTCCCTCTTAGAAAATCAGGGCTGAGTGCATGTTATATAGCAACCAAATCTCTTGCCAGGTAGAGGTGCCTGCTCAAAGATGCCAGCCGGCTTTGCTTCTCTGAATGTGTGTCGCTCTCTACAGGCCTGGCAATAATCCAGCCTCCCGCATCAGCCTCCTGAAAGGACTCATTATGCTTCTTCTGAGTCTCCTATCTCCTGTCCTCCTTCCCATCCTGGTTATCATTCCAGGCATCCATACTTCAAAATCCCGCTCTGTCCTCGTTTCCCTTCCTTGACCATGACTGAATGGGTTTGAAACAGTTTGAAGCCCTACTTGTTTCTCAAGACTTCTTCCCTAAATATTTTGATTGTTCCTGAAGGATAACGACTAGAGAGGAGCAGCATTCCAAGCTGTCATAAGTCAGCTTGAGTGGAAGCAGCAGGCTGTGTCGGGAGTGAGGACACAGAAGGGGGAGGTGGGTGAGTGTGTAATGAGATAGAGACCTGGACTTACAGAGAACTTCAGCTCTGCAGCCAACCTGGCCCTGCTAGCTGGTGGAAGGCAGCATTTTGACCAGGAACTGCTGGGTTTCCATTTTCAAATGTTCTTTATGATGTGCTGTCATGCATTGCCATCTGTTTGGATCTTAACTCAAGGCAACCCCCAATATGTCTGTCTCGAGCTGCCTCCACAGGCTTTTCAAGGTTATGGCCTCTGCCAGCCCATTGCCAAGCCCACCTTCCTCTGCACAGCTTGGAATTGCCAACCTCCTGGCTCAGAGTTGAGCACTTTACCCTTTCGAGCCACGCAATGGCTTCTTAAATGTATGGTGGTAGTGAAGAAATAGAATGTAAGGTAGAGAAGTTGGCAGTGGATGTTGAAAAACCACAAGAAGTACAGTACCAGCAGCACATCACCCAAAACACAACATTTAAAAAAATTACAAACAAAATCTTAAGAGCCAAGAAAAGAAAGAGGCCTCCAGAAAAGAAGCCTAAGCTGTGATGTTTTCTTAGCTCGCTGTTCTGTCCCATTCTCTCGAGCCATCTTTTACCAAGGGCATCTCCTATGAAGGTCAATAGCTTTCACTCGTCTTGCAATGTCTCCTGAGGCGGCATGAGATTGTATGGTGAGTAAACAGAGGGCAGTGCTGAGTTAAAGGAACACAATTAGCCTGAGTTGGGAACACAATTAGCCCAGCACACAGGGCTCCCTCTTATTTTATGTTTGTATTTATTTTTTAATCATTTTATTGGGGGCTTGTACAACTCTTATCACAATCCATACATAGATCCATTGTGTCAAGCACATTTGTACATTTGTTGCCATCATCATTCTCAAGACATTTGCTTTCTGCTTGAGCCCTTGGTATCAGCTCCTCATTTTTCCCCTCCCTCATTAACCCTTGATAATTTATAAATTATTATTATTTTGTCATATCTTATGTCTCCCTTCACCCACTTTTTTGTTGTCCATCCCCCAGGGAGGAGGTTATATGTAGATCCTAGTACTTGGTTCCCCCTTACCACCCTACCTTCCCTCCACCCTCCTGTTACTGCCACTCTCAGCACTGATCCTGAAGGATCATCTGTCCTGGATTCCCTGTGTTTCCAGTTCCTATCTGCACCACTGTACATCCTCTGGTCTAGCCAGATTTGTAAGGTAGAACTGGGATCATGATGGGAGGGGGAGGTGGAGGAAGCATTTAGGAACTAGAGGAAAGCTGTATGTTTTATCATTGCTACCCTGTACCCTGACTGGTTCTTCTCCTCCCCATGACCCCTCTGTAAGGGCAATGTCCAGTTGCCTACAGATGGGTCTTGGGTCCCCACGCTGCACTCCCCCTCTTTCACAATGATTTGATTTTTTTTTTGTTCATTGATACCTGATAACTGATCCCTTCGACATCTCATGATCACACAGGCTGGTGTGCTTCTTCCATGTGGGCTTTGTTGCATCTTAGCTAGATGGCTACTTGTTTACCTTCAAGCCTTTAAGACCCAGAAGCTATATCTTTTGATAGCTGGGCACCATCAGATTTCTTCACCATATTTTCTTATGCGCCCATTTGTCTTCAGCAATCGTGTCGGGGAGGTGAGCGTCTTGGAATGACAGGGCTCCCTTTTAACCAGATTGCCCCCCCCAACTTGTGTGGCCCAGCCTCTGACTTGAACTCTATTGAGATGCCACTTGAAGGCCTGAGAGTCGAACTTCAATTTTTTTTCCCATTTATAATCTTATTGGATCCATTTAGTCCTTTTCTCAATTTGGAATTGGATGCATGGAATGCTTACTAAATGATATGCTTCTTTGTAGTTTTCAAAGCACTTTTACATGCATGATTGCATTTCATCTTCTCAGCAACCCTGGGAAGTTGGTATTATTATGATTATTGTAGCAATTTTACGACTGTGAAGACTGAAGCTTAAAAGAGGTGATGGGACTTGCCTAAGCTTACACACACGCGTGTGAGCATGCACACACACACACACAGAGAAAGAAAGAGACAGAGCCAAAGACAGAAGAGACAGAGTCAGAGAGACAGGCACGCTGGTTCTAAAATCAGGGTTTTTTAAAATCTCTATTTATTCAGAGATGATGCCATTTGTCCACGCTGGTCCCTCGCTCTCGTATCTTATTTATCATAACAATGGTAATAATAACCAGCAACTGTGTATATTCCTATAATGCCACCCTGTTTACTCCTCACATCCAGCCTATGGTCTAGGCCTTACCGCTAGCTGTATTTTACAGTTGAGAAAACACGGGCTCGGAGAAGGCCGCTTGGTCTCAGAGAGGGCACACAGCTAGTAAATGGTGGAGATGAGAATCCAAGCCAGGTCTGTGTGAGTCCCATGCTCATTAACCACTCATCTCGACCATCTTGCCGCGTCCTCAGCTTTCCCTCCCAAGCTCTCCGGCTCCTCAGAAATGTCCAGTTCGAGTAGGAGATGCCTGAAGGGCTTGGTGCTGAGCCCCAGGCCGCAGGGAGGATGCAGAGGCTGAGTAAAGAGTCCTGAGGGACAGATAATCCTGGAGGACACAATGACGTGCAGATGACCGGAACAGGAAAGGGTGCTTCAGAAGAGTGGGGAGGTGGGTGGGGGCTGCCCGAGAGAGAAATGAGATGGCAGAATGCCATTGCCATCGGTGCCTCAGGGGCTTCATATGATCATCCACCCTGCAGCATCCACATTTCCCAAGAGCCCTGCCTTACTACCAGAGACCTCAGGCACAGCAGGAGCTCAGTGTCGCCGGAGGGACCCAGGGGGCTCCTGGAAACAGGCAAACGGAGGGATTTTCTGAGCAGGGCAGCCCAGACTGTGACAAATGCTCCAAACAGCAACAATTCATCACCATCGATGAACGGAGTCCGATTCATAGCGACCCTATGGGACAGACAGACAGTTTCTGTGGGTTTCTGAGCCTAACTCTTTGCAGGCGTAGGAAGTCCCATCTTCCTGCTGCAGAGCACTGGGTGGTTTCACACTTCTGACCTTGAGGTTGGCAGGCCAACAGATAACTCACCGTGCCACCAGGGCTCCCTACAAGTGCTCCAATACCAAACACACCCTAAAAGATAGAATTCTCTGAAGTGAAAGTCAGAAACCATGTAAGGCGGAGACCTGTCCGCGAATGAAAATTCAATTGATTCCACTTAGAGACAGAGACAAAGACAGAAAACCTGCAAAGCGAAACCAAACTGACAGGGTCTCATAGAGACCCCAGAGGACCGGGGAGAACTGCCCCTGTGAGTTCCTGAGACGGAGGCGTGCCTGGTGGTTTCGAACTGCTGACCTGCAGACCGCAGCAGCCCGATGCATTACCACAATGCCAACAGGGCTCCTTGAAAGCATGTAGAAATCTGTTGAGTCCTGGCTCTGGCAGATTCCAATGTCCAAATAAGTGTTGCCTAGGATTTTGCTTCAAAGAAGTGCGACAAACAATCCCCAGCCACCTGAAAGGCTGCTTAGCGTGGTCCATTGCTGGTGGAAGGAGAAGAGGTAGTTAGCGGCCGCAGGCCTGGGGAGGAGACCTTTGTGTCGCCCCCCCCCCAAAGAAAGGAACCCCCTCATCGAATTGGAGACAGTGGGAGAATTCTTGTCCTTGGGGGAAGCAGTGAAGAGATTGTTCCCCTGCCCTGCCTGTCTCCATTCCCTCTGCATCCTGTTAGGGTCACCGGGGAAGCATTTGCAGTGGACCCACGCCTGGCACCCACAGCCCACCATTCCGCTCGCCATCTCTGTGGGGTCACCAGGGACTGCACTTTTTAAAAGCTCCCAGGGATTGTGTGTCTTGGAAGAAGTACAGCCCGAATGCTCCTTGGAGGCAAGGATGGTGAGACTTTGTCTCATGGACTTTGGACGTGTTGTCAGGAGAGGCCAGTCCCTGGAGAAGGACATCATGCTTGGCCAAGTCGAGGGGCTGTGCAGAAGAGGAAGGTCCTCCACGAGACTGATGGACATGGTGGCTTCAACCATGGGCTCACAATACACCCATGGTGAGGATGGCACGGGACAGGGCGGGGCTTCATTCTGCTGTTTGCGGGTCTCTGGGAACTGGAACCGACTCCGCCGCCCTTAACCACGGGTGACTGTGAAGGGCACTGAGGATTGGCGTGGAAAAGCTTTAGAAGCGAAAGCAAATTACTGGCCCAGGGGCCGATTAAACTCCCCGCGGTTCGGTGCCTCTGGAAGGAAACAGACACCGCAGACCAATTGCAGAGGAGGGGAAAGGAGACACACAGATGGGCAATTGGCACAGTTAGATGGCTAGTGAGCATGGGGGTTGGGGCGGGAGGCTGGCCTCGGCATCACGGAACTTCCTGTTTTATTTTTGTTGATGTTTTTAATTGTTGTAATATATTGCAAAATTTATATCTATAACAGACACAAAGCAACACTTACCAATTCAACATTAAGAAAATGTTTGGCAATCTCCATTACATGAATCATGTTGGATAACTATTAGCCTTCATTCATGCCAGATGTCAAGACGCTGTTTTCTCTGTTGTTTAGTTGTTGTAAAACATATGAGGGGGTGCACCCCGAAAACCCGAATTGCACGGGGAGAGCAGAGCTTTTGTAATACACATTTTCCCTGCTAGGTGAGCATCCAGCAACTTGCTCTGAATCAGTGCATCATCGTCTGGGATGGTTCTTTCTGGTCATGGTGAATTTTTTCGCAAAAGCAGTTTTGCTCAAACCTTGTTTTGTTGTTGTTTTGTTTTTGTGATGGCGTAGTTAAGGGAACAGTGTGTGGCTGTGAAATTTTGTCTCCTACTCTGGAAAAGTGCTGCAGAAATTGTTGTGATGTTGAACACAATTTACAAGGACAGCACTATGGGAAAAACTCAAGTGTACCAGTGGTGTTCTTATTAAGGAAAAGGTGAAATGTTGACTGATGACAAACCTCTTTCTGGATATTCCGTCAACGTCCCGAATGGATGAAAATGTTAACCCTATAGTGCATTGGGAGTTCCTTCCACCAGGTCAGACTGTTCGTCAAACTTTCTATTTAGAGGTTCCGAAAAGCTTGTGTGACAGTGTGCAACACAAAAGGCCTGATTGTGGCCGCTGAGGACTAGTTTTGTCACCATAACTATGCACCTGCTCATGCAGCCATCTCAGTGCTCCAGTTTTTGGCAAAAACAACGTGCCTCTCTTGCCCATGCACCTTACTCACCTGGCCTCACTCTGTGAGCCTTCTTTGTGTTTCACTGAATGCAGAGGGCCATGACAGGACAGCAATTTGAAGATGTGGAGGAAGTGAAGATAAAAACGAGGGAGGTGCTGTCAGCCATCTAAACAGATGAGTCTGGCAAATGTTTCCAAGAACGGAATCGCAGATCTGACAAATGCATTCAGTGTAATGGAGAATACTAGATAGGTTGTTTTGTAAAAATATTTAAACACATAGCTTTGGGGGGGAAATACAGATTTGGGGGTACCTCCTCATATAACACATTGGCCAATTCAGCACTTTTCACTTCAGGGCTATCAACTTCATGAGCATGTTGTGCAGCTATTACTCTGAATCAATGCCAAGTTTCCCTCACCATAAACTGAAACCCACTGCCCCCCAAACAGCACCCCTCCCACCCCCGCTTCCTGCCCCTGCTAACCACACCTAAACTCTGGTCTCTAACTCATTTGTTTCTGTGGCCACTTGATAGAAGGGTGATCAGACCATGTCTATACTATAGTGTTTTCTCTTTGACATCCTTCCCCACTCCTTTTTGTCTGGGAGCACAGTGCAGTCTTCATTGTTGTGATGGGTGGGTGTTTGCGCCAGGCAGGGGTCTCTGATGACAAGCAGCAGATATCAGTTTGTTGCTAAAGAGCACCCAGGCATGAGGTTCTTACAACTTTCTCAGGTCAATTCTACTTACTGAATGTCAAATGTTCTTTTGGAATGGAAAAACCAATTCTTTCCCAATCTTGAACTCATTACATGGCCCAGCCCAAGCCACCCCGCATCCATTTAGAATGGGCTAGGATCCTGTGCATTCTGTCCATTAGGGAGACTGGCAGTCAGCCCTGACTGGGTCTCAGCTATTGATCAGCCATCAGTCCAGCAGGGCTGCCCGCCTCCCCACACCCACCAGGGGCTACAATAGGAACACGGAGCTTCATCCCCAAGGAGGCCTGGTTAGAAAGGCAACTGAGTTGGGGCCTACTTCAAGGGGCAATCATGTTTCCGGATTTAACTGGCCCAGTTCGGCTGTCTATTTTTGCCAGTTGATTTCAGGGCGGGGCAGGCTTCAGTCCGCCCCATTTCCCAGGGAGCTCACCCATGGAGTGACTGGGGCAGGTGTTCAGGAACCCCTCCCCCGTGCCATTATTCCACTTCATTCCTCCCCGCCTCGTGGTTTCTATATGAGTTATGTGACAGAATTCTATTTTTGCCGGCCAACATGCCCTGTTCAGCCAGAATCATGTTCTTTAGACACAGCATTCTGCAAGCTGGCTCCGAAGTGTGCCAGGAGCGCTAAAGGAAACGGTGACAATTCCCAGCCATAGTCATTTAAGCCCCATGGTGAAGCAAGCAACATGCTTACTCGCTGCAAGATAGATTTTCAGTTGTGTTAAGTAACCTCTTGAGAAAGCCTTGTCTGGCAGCTTCAGTGGGCTTCTTGCCTTATCTTGCTGTCCAATCCTAGAACATATCCGTTGGGGCTTGGAGAGGGGCATTAAAAAGACTTCTGGTGAAGAAGACTGAACTTGAACAACGGGGCATCACAGGGCACAAGCAATATAATGCACATTGTCCTATATTCTCCCAGGACCTAGGCTGGAGAAAAGAGAAAGGTGGCTCAGTTGAGGAACCAATCTGATGTGATTGTCCCTGCTGAACCAGTCACTGTGCTGAAGTGACTGCCTTAGGCAAGTTCAGTGTTGGAGGGGTGGGCAGCCAAGTGGCTCTCAAGAATTACCTGGAGTCAGGAATCTCTCCCTTTGACTTCTGGATGAGTGACATCTAGCTTGTTAAAGATGACTCTGCAAAGGGTCAGGGCAAGAAGTCTCTGCGGTGGGAACTTGTATATCAGTCAGGACTCTTTTTGGTAGCAAGCAACAGAACTCAACTCTTAAAAAAAAAAAAGAACTCAACTGTTTTATTTATGTACTTAAGAATCATTTTATTGGAAGCTCTTACAGATATTATATCAATCCATCATTCAATTAGATCAAGCATAATTGTACAATTGCTACCACCATCAGTTTCAAAATATTCTTATTGAACTCTTTTGATTTCAGCTCTCCTTTATCCCCTCCCTTACTTCTGCTGTTTGCTCCCCTCCAGTGGGGTCATCATTGCTATCAGTTCCCTGTCCCCACCCCACCCCTCTTCCCATACCCTCAGGGAATCATTACTCATGTTACTGTTTCTGAAGGGTTTATCCATCTTGGATTTCATGTATCAAAGGATCTTAATTATGCAAATGAACCTATGTAGGTCTAAAAAGCTTAATGAGGTAAAACTAAAACAATAATAGGAAGGGGAGGAAATATTAAAGAATTAGAGCAGTGGTTCTGAACCTGTGGGTCGCCTAAGACCATAGGAAAACACGTATTTCTGATGGTCTTAGGAACCGAGACACCGCTCCTTTATCCATCTCCAGGCAGGTCTGCCCACATGCAGATATGCCCACATACGAGTACCCAGCGTGAAGACTGTTACCCATGCTACACCAGGCTTCAAGACAAAATTTCATTTATTTGTAATTAGAAATAAATATTTCCACAATATAGAATTACATATTGTTTTTGTGATTAATTACTATGCTTTGGTTATGTTCAATTTGTAACAATGAAATTTGTAGCAATGAAAATACATCCTGCAAAAAGAAAGAAAGAAAATATATCCTGCATATCAGATATTCACATGATGATTCATAACAGTAGCAAAATTACAGTTATGAAGTAGCAACAAAAATAATTTTATGAAAAAAATAATTTTTTATTTTTAATTCCAGTCACCACAACATGAGGAACTGTACGAAAGGGTTGTGGGATTAGGAAGGTTGAGAACCTCTGAACTAGAGGACAGTTATGTTGTTCATCAGTGCTATACTGAACCCTGGATATATCATCCCTTCCATGTGGCCCTTCTGTGACGGACTGTCAATTACCATATATACTCATGGATAAGCCAATTTTTCAGCACATTTTTAATGCAGTTTTTGTGATAAAATTCGGTGCTTTGGCTGATATTCAGGTTGGCTTATACTCGAGTATATATGGTATCTTACAGGTGGGTTTTGCGTCTCCACTTTGCGCTCTTTCATGTCAATTTGATTGCTTCTTTTGAATTTCTGATACCTATACCTGTTGACACCTCATGATTACACAGGCTGGGGTGCTTATTCCATGTGGACTTTGTTGCTTCCCTGCTAGATGGCCATTTGTTTAACTTCAACAGAGATTCTCATTTACTCTGGGTCAGGACAACAGTTAGACCTGGAATTTTGGTATGGTCTATCTCTCTGTATTATTTTCAAATTCCTTTTTGTTGTTGTTAGGCAGGATAAGAATCCCAAGGAGACAGGAATGGTACCAATGGTTGGGGATGGGGAGAGAGTGTATGGGAGAGGAGAGGCAGGGGGAGGGGAGTGGTGAGCCAGTAATGACAGGGACAGGGGGACAAGGGATCTCAAATTGATGGTGAGGAAGGTGCAGCATTCCTGGTCATGTTTGATCAATTGAAATGTATCTAAGAGTAATTACTGAGGTGAATGATGGGTAAACATGACAGCGTGGCAGGAGGAAAGAAAACAGAAAAAGAGGGAAGAACAAGAAAGTAAAAGAATCGATCTATATGTATAAGTATAGATATGTTTATATGTAAATATATACATTTATAAAGGTAAGTGTATTTATCTATGTATATATACATATATATATATGTAAATACAACAAGGAAGCAGATGGACTTTGGGGTTCTACTTAAATCTTACCTCAGAACAAAAGCAGTTTGTTCTAATAATGTGGTATTGTATAATACCTTTCTGACAAGACTGCTAAAGACAAAATGGGTGCCTAAGCAAATGTGGTGACGAAAACTGATGGTGCCTGCTATTAAAAGAAGTTAACTCTTAACAAAAACTAGCTTACTCAGGCAGATGTGTTAGTCCGGGTGGACGAGAGAAACAATTTCATAGACAGTCATATGTGTATAAGAAAGAGTTTTATATAAAGAGTACCGTATATACTCATGTATAAGCCGAGTTTCTCAGCACATTTTTAATACAGTTTTGGTGGTAAAATTAGGTTCCTTGACTGCTATTTGGGTCAGTTTATACTCAAGTATATATGGTAATTGCATATTAAGGAAACATCCCAGCTTAGTCCAGATCAAGTCCATAAGTTCAATATTAATCCATATGTCCAAAACCAGTCTATAAATTCTTATTCAGACTCATGCAACACATGCAATGACAGAGAATACAGGAAGATCACAGGCCAGTGCGTGGAAAGTCTTGTGGATCCAGTGGTGGTGGAAGCATCTCAGTGCTAGTATGGGTCTCCATGTAGCTCCTCCAACTCCAGGGTTCTCTCCATCAGTAGCTCCATGTGGCTTGTCAACAGGAATGTCTTCCAGAGAATGTGTGTGTCCTGCCTCCTGAGAAGAAGACAGGAGTTTCCAGAATTCCCAGGAGAAGGCCATGCCCACACAGAGGCCTCCTTGACTAGGACCTGATTGACAGGTTAGACTCCACCCCTTAGCTCAAGTTGACAGGAGATTGTGTAACTGCCACAGCAGAGAAGATTTCCTTTCGAAAATCAGTGCCACCCGAGGAAGGGCTGGCTTGTTCTCTCTGCTGTCCGGGTGCAGTAGTGCCTTGCCTGCAGTAAGCACAAAGTAAGTGTCCACTGAAACCAGACATAGGCTGGATCAAAGGACTTCTGGGGTCTCTGAGGACCAGTTCCAAGAAAGGAGGATGAGAACATCCCTGGAAAGGTCTCAGTAGCAGGAACGACGTCCGCCCCCACCAGTCCCATCTGGGCACACAGCTGGGATCAATGCTCTCCAACCAGTTTCTCAGTCCTTGGGTGTGCACACTCACGCTTCAGAATCCAGAGAGAGAGAAGGCAACGGGCTTAGCCAGTAGGGTAGAAGGCAGGTGTAGTTCGTTGGGCAATTGCAGACACTGCCCGATACGGCAGGACTGATTCCCAAAGGGAAAGCAAGGAGAAGCTACTGGGGAAAAGGGGAATGGATGCCGTAAAGCCACAAAACAGCTGATTTGTCTCCACAGAGGGTCGGTCTCACACCCAAACAAGCTGCCTGCTTTGCTGGCCTTCTTCCGCCTCCCCTGTGTGAGAAGGAGGACGCTCAGGGTGGGGACAGAGTTTTTTCTGACTCCTTCCTCATGCTGTAACCTCAGCTCCCTGCCCACCAAGCTTCCTATCAGGGCCACAGGTGCAGGGGTTCCTCTAGCCTCTCTGACTCCAGAAAGTGTGGGGACCCCCAGATGGTGTGTGCACGTTACATAGTAACTAAAACTCTGACCCGTGGATTTGGAAGCAGCAGCACCCCATTTACAGTGGCAGCCAACCCTGCGACTGACTAAAGCGGGCTCTCCCCAGCTCCGGCAACTGTGCCATATGCTGCATCAGGCTCTGGAAAGGGCTTGCTACACCTCTGCAGACTCTCTCATTCCAGGGTGCCGAGCCCACATTTGTCCTGTCTGGGGAGCGCTCTGCTTCATCCACCTTTTATAAGTTGGGGTCTGAGACCAAATGGTCAACAAGTACTTTAGAGCAAAGATGAGGACGTAAACGGGAAGGGAAACTAGTTTAATGGAATGGAGCAACCAGAAGGGAAATAAGGAGATGGTCACACATGGCAAAGAGCGTAGCCAATGTCACCAAATAATCTGTACAGGAATTGTTGAATAGGGACCTAAACTGGTATATAAGCTATCACTGAAAATACAATGAAATATTTTTTGTGGGTTTTTTTTATGTTTGAGGTTTTGCTTTATTTGACATTATTTTTTAATCATTTTATTGGGGGCTCGTATAGCTCTTATCACAATCCATCCATCCATCCATTGCATCAAGCACATTTGTACATTTGTTGCCATCATCATTCTCAAAACATTTGCTTTCTACTTGAGCCCTTGGTATCGGTTCCTTATTTTTCCTCATCCCTCATGAACCTTTGATAATTTATAAATTATTATTTTATCATATCGTACACTGTCTGACATCTCCCTTCACCCACTTTTCTGTTGTCCATCCCCCAGGGAGGAGGTTATATGTAGATCCTTGTAATAGGTTCCCCCTTTCTACCCCACCCTCCCTCCACCCTCCCTCCACCCTCCTGTTACTGCCACTCTCAGCACTGATCCTGAAGGCATCATCTGTCCTGGATTCCCTGTGTTTCTAGTTCTTATCTGTACCAGTGTATGTCCTCTGGTCTAGCCGGATTTGTAAGGTAGAATTGGGATCATGATAGTGGGGGAGGAGAGGAGGAAGCATTTCGGAACTAGAGGAAAGTTGTATGTTTCATCATTGCTACACTGCACCCTGACTGGCTCATCTCCTCCCCACCACCCTTCTGAAATGTTACTTTTTAAACCAAGTGTATAGATCTGGATGGAGGGGGGAACAATTGCTTCCCACATCCATGATTTTTGCTAAGCCAAGCTTTCTATGATGTCACAGTAACGAGATGCAAAATTGGATCAGTTGTTTGTGAAGCTGTGATTTCACCAGATGTAAACAGTCTCGAGCCCCCAAGACAAGTCAAACTAGAAGAGGCTGATCTGGGCTGGGGAAAGGAGAGGCATCCTTGTCCTGTGTCTTGTTTGAGCTGGAGTGTGCGGAGGGAGGAGGGGGTAGGAGGGGGGCAGGCGAGCCGTCCAAGAGGCCTCTGCCCTCACACCCAGCAGCGCCTGACCTGCACCAGAGGCTGGGCTTCTGTGTTGGGGTCTGGTTTGTTTGTTTTGTTGGGTGCTGGCGTACTGCCCAGAGTCTGGGCAGGCCACAAGCAGTCTGACACACGGTGAAAGCCCAGCTTGGTACAGAAAAGCCCGTGATTTGTAAGCGTTCCAGAGACTACAAGGTCCAGGTGGATTTTTCAGAGGAATCAAAGGTATCACGGGGGGTGGGGGTCTCCCCAACAAGACCAATTCTCTAAGGTTATCCCCAGGGTCTTGCTCCCTGTTGCCCCTGGGGCTACAGTTGTCTGCACACACATAACTGGCACCCCACTACACTTAGTGAACTAAGGAAAGGGGGTGAGGGGCGTGCTTGTCACCTTGCCCCCAGAGTTCTTCTGATGGGATCTAAGGAAGTCCCAGCCTTGCTGTGCAGTCTTTAGGGAGGAACCAGTGCCCCCTTCCTCCATAGGTCGCCGGGGTGTGTGTGTCGGCGGGAGGGCTTTCCTGGGAGCAGAGAGACCCTCAATGATCGGAGATGGACTTCTTCTAAGAGAAATGTTTGGGGCTGCTGCATGGATGGAATCTTCCAGGGACATTCCTCAGACAACAGGACCCCCGCCCACCCCTCCGGGCAGCACAGTAGGTAGTGATCATCTACAGAGCCTCGAGCAGCGGTTCTCAACCTGGGGGTCCCCTTGGGGGGTCACACGACCCTTTCACAGGGGTCGCCCGAGTCATAACAGGAGCAAAATGACAGTGATGAAGTAGCAACGAAAATGTTATGGTTGGGGGCGGGGGTGTCACCACAACGTGAGGAACGGTGTGAAAGGGTTGTGGCATTAGCAAGGTTGAGAACCACTGTTCTAGAGGCTCTCTGGAGCCTCTGGGCTTTGGATTCTCAAACTGCCTTAGACGAGGAGGTATGCCGAGCCCTTGCCCTAAGCCGCTCACAGTCCAGACTTCCTGCCTACCTGCAGGCCCGCGGTGCCCTCCCCTCCACCCTCTGCTGCTCTCTGCTGCCAGTGCAACCAGATTTTATCCTCTATCCTGGGGGCTCTCGGCAGACGCTTGGCACTTCTTTTTGATGGGTAACAGAGAGAAGCTGATGGCGAGTTACAGACGTTTGTGACTTATGACTAAATAGTAAGGGAAACGAATGGTCTAATAATATGGAACGAGCCACATGAGTCACGGACAAAGACAGCCGCTCGTTAACAATGTAGTCACCAGCCAAAGGGAGCGGAGAGGAGTCAGCTTCTCCTTAATATTTGCCTTAAGAGGAGGCCTGGTGGCGTAGTTCTTAACCTCAAGGTCTCTGGCTCAACCCCACCTCTTGATCCTGGTGGGGATAAGAAGGCTTTCTACTCTCGGGAAGACATACAATCTCGGAAACTCAAAGCGGCAGTTCTCCCCTGTCCTAGAAGGTCACCATGAGTTAGGTCCACTGGATGACGGTGGGGGAGTCTATTGAGCTCACACCGAAGCAGACGTAAAATGATTTGGAAGGTTACTGCTCACCATGAGTTTATCTTTGTCTAATCCATCAGGAAGGCGGGAACTGTAAAATGAGGCCATTCAAGGTGAATTCCATGAGCAAGGGCCAGATGGGGTGGAGGTCAGATATTGACAGGCGAACCCGGAGGCTGGGGTGCACGCACGTTTGAACCCTTTGGGAAAACCCAAGATGGTGAGGTGTTCTTTAATGTATGACCACTGGTGTGTGTGTGTGTGTGTGTGCGCGCGCACGCAAAATTAAACTCCAACTCACTGTCCTCCAGTCCCTTCTGACTCACAGCCAGCCTACAGAGGAGGGTAGAAAGGCAGGAAGGCCGTGTGGGTTTGTGAGGCCTCTCTCCTGAGGAGCAGCGGGAGGTTTCAAACGCCCTCCTCCGGGGCAGGTGAGCTGTTCCTGGACTCTGGAGGATTTGATACTCTGAAATGCTGTTTAGATACCCTGTCCTAGTTGAAGAAAACGAAAATGTCAGGGAAGGAAACACAAGTAGCCTTTTAAAATATGTTGCAAGGAATCTGCTGAGGTTAAAAAAGAGAGAGTGAGAAACTGGAGAGGGACTTGAGGCCAAAGCTGGCTTCTGCACAGCCAGCTCCTACTCGAGGATGGAGACTGGGAGCTTCCCCTTGGCTAGTTGCAGAGACTGGCGGGGCGCAGGGGGAGTATGCTCCAGACTGGGGTCTTTCCAAAGGTGAGTCAGAATAGAAACCCACAGGGTGATGCACCAAAGAGAAGAATCTGCAAGAAATAAACCTGCTGTACAAAAGGGCCAGCAAGGATAATTTCCAGCTTCAAACTTCACGCCAGATGGAAAGGAATAAAAAAAACCTCCCTTGAGAATCTGTAGTGACAAGCTGGTCCTCGAGTTGTGGTCCAAAAGTATGCCATCTATGGGGCTACAAACCTTAGGAGATCATTTAATCTAAAATGGTCTTGGGTTGACAGGTCCCACTGGGAAATGGCCGAAGCAAACACAGACGTGGAGAAATACATTTCCAACTGCAGAGAATATCTTCACTTCTAAGAAAGAGAGCAGTTCATCTGGGGTCCTACAGGCTTAAAGGTAAACAAGCGGCCATCCAGCAGCGACTCCACAAAGCCCACATGGAAGAAGCACACCAACCTGTGCGATCATGAGGTGGTGATGGGATTAGGTATCAGGCATCAGAAGACCCAAACAAACAATCATATCAATGCAAAAGATGGGGAGAGGGCAGAGTGGAGACCCAGAGCCCACCTGTAGACAATTGGACAGCCCCTCACAGAAGGTCACAAGGAAGGGACGGGATGAGGCAGCCAGGGTGCAGCATAGCACCCATAAAACATACAACATTCCTCTAGTTCTCGCCCCCTGTCATGACCCCAGTTCTGTCTTACAAATCTGGCTACCAGACCATGTACACTGGTACAGATAAGAGCTCTCAACACAGGGAATTCAGGACGGGGAAACTCCCCAGGAATAACAATGGGATGAGAGTAGGGGGAGGTGGATGGAGAAAGGGGAAACCGATCACAATTATCGACATATAACTGTCCCCCCTCCAGGGGGACAAACAACAGAAACGTGGGTGAAGGAAACCAGCAGTAAGATATGAAAATAATGTTTGAATTCTCAAGGATTCGTGAGGGAGGTAGGAAGGGGGGAGGGAAAATGAGCTGATACTAAGGGCTCAAGTCAAAAGAACATGTTTTGAAAAGGATGATGGCAACCTATGTACAAATGTGCTTGACACAGTGGATGTCTGGATGGTGAGAAGAGCTTTAAGAGCCCCTACAAAATGATTTAAAGAAAAAGAACGTGAGCAACACAGGGTCAAAAGGAAAAGGCAAAGGAAAAGGCAGCACATGCATGCGGGCTGGCTGAGACCACAGGCAGCTGAATCGACCGTCAGGGCTTTAATCAAGGCCAATATTGCCCGTGGAACACAGAGGGTCGAATCAATGGCACTGAGTCACACACATGGAAGTTGTTAAATGGGAAAACAGTGTGTTGTGTCTACTTTTGCCACCATTGAGAAAACTACATGACTCTCCATGAGGACAAGGAAGGAGGAGATGTTCTAAAGTTGATTGTGGTCATGACTGTACAACTCTTCTTGATATGATTAAACTATTGATATATTGAACTTGATATGATTGATATGTGGATGAAGGGCCAATGAAACAGTTTTAAAAAGACTGTAACCATAAGATTCAGACCATAAAAGTCATATTTAACATGTTTAAATACATAAAAGACGATTGAAAATATGAGTGGACCCAGGAATTTCCAAACATGAAAATGAAATAAATTATTGGCCCTTCATTGCCCTCTAGTGGCCGTTTGATTTATTGCCGCATCTCTTCGACAACCTGTGAACGGTTTTAAAGAATGTGATTCCAGACTGAATTCCCCCCGACTGGATTCAACCTTCTTTATAATACCGCACCCGGCATTCAGAGAATCTCAGACATTTATATTGAAGCTTTGCAGCAAATTTTCAGAACACGAGGCAGAGTATCCCCCTAACGTGTTGACTTCCAGTTGAGGCGTCTTCTTAGAGAGCTTTCTTCACACTGTTCGCAGGGGTGCAGCAGCTAACTCTCGTTTCAGGTGCACATTTGCCCAGGCTGTTCTCATGACAGCTCAAGTTCCTGGGTAATATTGCAAAAACCGAGGTGTTAAACGCGGCGGGCCCTCGGGGAGCGGGATCGACGGCGCAGGACCGGGCAGGGTTTGGTCTGCGGTGCACAGGGTCGCTGACCCCATGGCACCGACCACTGCCCTTCCTACCAGGCCCACGAGCAAACAGCAACGACTTACAGCAAGTGGAGACGAAAACTTCATGTCGTCTTTTCCAGCCTCAAGGAAATGCGTCTACACAACTTCTCACAAGATTTGTGAAGTGGCTGGACGTGTGTTGGCTAACATAAGATTCGTAGTAAACCAGACTTTGCAGAACAAATGTACAACAAACAAATCCACAATGAACAGCAAGACAGCTGCGCCATCTCGAGGTTGAGGGCTCCGACACAGTGAATCGTTGCAGCCGCAGCCGAATGCCGCCAACGAGCTTTCTGCAAGGCTTTCATTGTTCTGGTCTCGCTTGGAAGGTTTGTCAACCAACGAGAACATGCACTGGAGTCAAATGAGAAGATTTATTGAAGGTTCGAAACCGTTCAAACCAGGGACGCATCTAATCTCACAAAGCGAAATCAAACACTACAAAATGGTGGGGGCACAGGCATATGTACGGTGTGCAAAGAATGAAAGGCAGACCATGCCATGCCGATGGGAGCTGGAAAGGCCTGGGAAGCTGGGTCAGGACACTCCCCAGCCGCGACTCCACAACCAGTGGTTGGAAACGCGAATGTGGACGATTTGGATCTGTTAGTCTAAATGTGGGTCTATGGGGAGCTTCACAGTGTGGTGCCAAGTTAGTTCTTTGAACACGTTTCTGGAGGACAGCTGGGGGATTTCTGATCTTGGTTTTGTGTGGAGGCCTTTCCATTTAGAACATTCTTCCCTATCTTCAGTTTAACCACAGAGATAAATGCTACATACTTAAGCCTTTCTGAGGGTTTGACTTTTACAAGGTATTTTAAAATAGTCAATGCGCACATTTTACTTTTGTTTTTAATGAACTACGCCATCCCTTTGTGCATCAGTTTGCTATGTCTTATGCATATTATATGCATGTGTGCTATTATTTGAGTGGGCATATTATTTTAAAAAATATAGTACTTATGTCAGCATAAAATTAATAATGTTCTACTATGTCGTCTGTAGCTCCTCTTTGGGATTATCTGTTCAGCTCGTTTCTTCCATTTGCCTTCGCTGCTCTCGGATGAAGGGCACATTCCAGAGTCTCTATTGACGTCACTTTAATCTTGTCCTTATTTCCCGTCTTGTCAATGGCCTTTGCTTTCTGTATGTGTGATGCCCATGACGCCCTCCCGCGGCTGGGCAGGTCTCTGTCACGGCGTTCGGTGTGTCAGGTCTGTCTCTGAGATGCTTGCTACATGTGGTGGGATGGACTCGATTATATGTTGGCTCTCGTGGACTTATTTTAATTTTTTCTTCAGCTCCGACTGGAACTTGCATATGGTCTCTTCAACAGGTGCCCTCTGGAGTTGTTTTGGCTTATGACACGGAGCTTCATCATCTCTTCCCATGGGGCATGTCCCCGGGAATTTGATTCCTGTGTATTCCATCTGGTGAAGTCCACATGTCTGTGCTGTGTGGGTTATTGAAAACAGGTATTTGCAGAGAGGTCATTGGTCTCGCAAAATGCTGTCATGGGGTCTCAGGCTTCATTTCGATCACCAAGGCCATGGTTTCCGATTATTGTTACTTCCTCGTTGTTTCCAACTTTCATATTTCAATTACTACTAATAATTACCAAGGCATCTTGATTGTGTATATGATCAATTTCAGACTGAAGACATTGGTAGAACTCATCAGCTTCTATATCACTAGCCACCAGCCACTCCGTGGGAGAAAGAGGAAGCTTTCTACCCCACAAAGAGTTACAGTCTTGGAAACCCACAGGGGGTCACTGTGAATTGGAATCAACTCTAGGGCAGTGAGTGAGGGTTAGTGGTTGGGCACAGATGTTCTCTAAATCCAGGTGGGATAGACTCAAGGTTGTGTTTTGGTTCTTAGGAACTTACGTTAATTTTCTTTCGCTTCCCCCTGACCTTGCCAATAGTTTCAAGTCATAGATGTATTAGCTATATGGATATGTCCTTTCACAGACAGGGCATGTTGTAGGTCAAGGTCGATCTTGAAATGTTCTTCTTGGTGCTCAGTGTGAGGCCATTCTTCTTGGATCCCTTGTTCTCACCTCAGTGAACTCCTTTCCAACTCACCAAGGCCCAGGACATCCATCTTTAGGTGTTCCCGCCCATTCGTCTCGAGTCCCAACTCCCCTGGATTCATGCTTGGTACGCTCAGTGTTCTGATTATTAATAGATCTCTGTCGTGGTTTCTTATCACTTTGAGTCAAGCTCCATCAGCAAATGAAAGTCCCGAAAACTGTGCTCCATCAGCGTCGTTTGGGTCAACCCTGTTTTGGGGAGGCAGCTCTTCCTCAGTCGGGTGTCGAGGGCCTCCTCTTCTGATACCGTCTCTGGCAGTGTTCCGCCACTGCTCATAAGGTGTTCAGTGGCTAATCCCACAGAGGCCGACGGCCGATCCATTCTTGCTCGCCCGTTCTTAATCTGGAAGCTCTGTTGAACCTGTGCACCCTGGGCAATCCTATTGCTACTGGAATCACCAGCCCCTGGACAAGGCCATCAGGCTTGGTCCTGTCACGTAGAGGGTCAGTGAGAAGGAAGAAGCTGAATGAGATGGGTTGGCACCGTGGCTGCTACAATGGGCGCTGGTCTAACAAAGTGGTGAGGGTGGTGCAGGGCAGGGCAGCGCTTTGTTCTGCTGCACAGAGGGTCGAGATGAGTTGGGACTACCTGCATGGCCCCGAGCAGTAACGGCACAGGTAATAAGCCAAAGGCCTGAGCCCGAGCTGAGCCCTGGTCCCATCATTCTGATGGCCATTCGGATACCAGTGAAGCACTTCACTTTTGGAACTCTCTCGCTAGAGTGCCTTGGCTAAGGTTTCTATTTTGGGTGTCTTCAAGACTAGCTCTGGGCATGCTTCCCTCTAAGCATTTGTGCCATTAGCATTTTCATTCACTTCTAACAACCACCTTTGGAACATGCTATCTCAGATTTCAACTATCATCCTAAATAGGGCGGAAACAAAGTCTGTTTTCACACAGATTTAGAGCTGGAGGACAAAGTTGCTGGTCTGTAGGGGACCAGCCCCCACAATCGAATGGGTTCAAGGGGACGTTGTGTAATTGAGGGGTAACATTAAAGAGACATCAGAGAAGATAAAGCATGTAATGCTCCCCTCCCGGAGGGCCATGAGCTCAGCAGTCAGGTCCGTGCAGAGAGAGAGAATCTATTTGCAACCAAGGCTTATATACACTTAGGGGCGTGCAAGCCCCCCCACCCCCCGCTCCATTACATCACAACAGGAAGGGGTTGTACAATAGGCATGAGTTAGGGATGTACACGCATAGGGAAGGGAGGGATGGGGGCGTACATGTGACAAGAAGGCACAAATATAATGAATGGGTGGGTTCTCTGAGTTGGCTTAGTCTTTGGGTTCTCCATCAGGGGAACAATCCATTATCATTATCAAAAGCGGGTAGGGTGGGATAGACTATACGGTCTGATTGCTCTAGATGGCTGATAAAGGGAGATAACCTTGAAGCAGTTGACCTCCAAGTGGATCACAGCACTTTAGGTTTGGCATATATTCTGGGGGGACAACCTGGGGAATAACCTTTCTGTTCCCACACTGCTCATAGGAGCTCATCATCTCACAGAGGAGAGCATCTAGGAGCCTGAAAATACATTCACAAATAAGCCATGTCAAAAAAAAAATAAGCCATGTCAGAGCAAGGTCCAGGTAGAAGTTGGCCAGTCCTAGCCAAGCCCCACAAATGGGACTTCCCTGTGCCTCAACTCCCAGACCCAACAGAAATATCTCAAGCACTACTCTATGTAAATGCCTCTGGGTATAGCCAAGGAACCATGGTGGTGCAGCAGTCCAAGAGCTTGACTGCTATCCAAAAGGTTGATAGTTTGAACCCAGCAGTCGCTCCACCATAGAAAGACGTGGTCCTCAGCTTCCATCAAGTTTTACAGCCTTGGGAAGTGGGGCAGTGGCTACAAGTCAAAATTAACTCGATGGCAGTGGGTTTGGTCTTTGATTGAAAGATTGGCTCCAGTTGTGATTCACAGGCATCTACTGACCCTGGAGGGCTTCACTAGCCCTGGGCCTGGAGGCTCTGCAACCTCCTAGGACCTGTGCTAATAGGGGACCTCTGTTGCTTCCTTTGTCCCTCCTAGGTCAGGGTCTCATAGGCCCTGAGGGCATGTGACCTCCCCACAGTTGCTCATTTCCTGGAGAAAGTCAGCATTTTCACTGAGTTTTCATCTATCTTTTGGTGCATGGGGAGGTCCTAGGTGTTGCATAAAGTTACCACACTCAAACGCTAACCAAAAGATTGCACGTTGGCGCTTACCCAGAAGCACCGTGGAAGAAAACCTGGGAATCGACTCTGGAAACCCAGTCAATGCGAGCCCTCTGGAGCAGTTTGTGCTGACCCACCTGAGGCTGTCTGGAGCTGGAAGTGATTCAAGGGGAGCTGGTTTCTGGGTGGTTCCGAAGCATGTTCATATCTGAGAACCTTTTATTTAAAGGAAGGTGGGGACACAATTGTGAAAATGTTAAAAAGAAAATTACTGAACATTTTCTCTAAAGGTGTTCATTTTAGCCATTAAACACAAAAAGTGTGCATTTTTTATCTGTACAAAAAGCTCACCTGTTTTTTCTCTCTTGGTTGGATATCTGCTAGACAAGTGACATCATCTACTCTGAGCGAGCATTTAGTTACCCTAATCAGCATTTAGTTTAGGAGGGGGCGGGACCTCCAGGGCACAAGGAACCCTATGGCGCATTTCTACCCTGTCCTAAAGGTCACTGCGAGTCAGACTCAACAACACACAACAACAATAGCTTATCAGCCAGAAATACATGGTCACTTGTCTGTCTGCTAAAATTAGGCAAGCAATTGTAAAATTTCCATATCATTTGTGCATATGTATGATTTTAATTTATTTAATCAGCATTCCAAACAAAATAAAATTTTGAGTAGTAATTTTGTGTTATTGTTTGCCTTTAATTGAGCTAAACTTGTCTTATTTTAACTTTTCATTTTTCCCCCAATTTTTCCTTCCATGTTCACAGTGTGGGTGTTGAATAGCATGTCAAAGTAATTGCACTCTTGCTGGTCTAATTCTAGTCACTGTCACTTTTGGCAGTGACATCCTGAGTGTGGAGTGTTGGCATGTGGACAGAGGCATGCTAAATTCACTGAGAAGAATCTCAGAATGCAAACATTTGATACCTAGGCAGAACACATTTTTAAAGAGCCATTAAATACAGGGCAGTAAGAGTTCTGCCTGGCTTACAGGTCTCCTGCAGGCCACTTCTGGCCAATGAAAGGCTATGGTGCTCACATCACTCCCCAACAAAACTCTGCTTTGATTGGTGACTGTGCTTGTCTTCTGTGTGTCTGTTCATATACTGTTGTTGGTGTCATTAGGTGCCATTGAATTGTTCCCATGCATCGTGACTCTATGTACCTTCTCAGTCTTTTGAAGGCACCTGCGGTAAGTATAATTCTTTTGAATTCCTTACGAGGTAGTTCCAATACCACGTCTTCTTCAGAAAGCTGTTTTTGGCCCTGGAGTTTGGTCATTTGTTTGAGCTCTCTTGTCCTGTGTTACTGGACACAGGTAACCTTTTTTTTAAAAAAAAAACAAAACTTTTTATCCTGAAGGCTTACCAAACTGGTCACCAGTTCTACCTCCAACACTCATATACATATGGTTCATCTCGCTTAGTGCAATCCCCTCAATGGAACAGCTCCTAACCCACGTCCTTCCTGTGTTTCCTGTGCACATTCCTTTTGCTTTCCTAACAGTCTGCATTTTATCCTTTTAAACCTCAGCGTGTGTACTTCTCTGGTGTGTTACTGTTTCCCTTATGGATCTGTGCGGTCTTGTGGCTGAAGATGGAGCCATGAGAGTAGGTTCCGTTTCCAACCTGCAGGGGGACCAAGGGCCATAGTCTCGGGAGTGCCATCAGTCACTATCTGCTGAATAAGCCTGGTTTAAAAAAAATTTTTTTTTGAGTTTTGTTGGACATTTTCCTTCCACTCTATCCAGGCTCTTCTAATGTGACCCTATTCAGAGTAGCCAGAAATGGAAGCTGGGCCCGGTTTAGTTCTGATCCTAGGGTCATGGAGACCGGGTGCATAAGGTTTATTAGTGTAAGGTGCCATGAGTCTTCATAGCTGCACCTTAGATTAGCTTTTAAAGCCCAGCCACTACTTACCAAAGAAGCAAGTGGAATATTTGTCTTTGTGGGCTATATTATGCAAACTGACCTTGGTGCCCACCAAGCCTATCATCCTGAGCCCCTGGGCCTAGTAATTCAGTCCCTCAAACTTTTTGGTTATAGCTAAGAATTTTTCATCACTTTGCCCTTGTGTGTTCTGCCACATTCATGGATATACTTGCAGCAGCACAGGTTAATACCCATGAACATCCCCTGTCAGACTAAACCAGCCTGGGTACAGACTCACTCACCTTCTCAAAGCGTGTCCTTGGGCTGTCTGTCTATGTAGCTGCTCATCGATCACTAGCATCACAGGATTGTGTGATCATATTCGCTTCTTGCCTTTGCTCCGGCACGCCTCCCAGTGTTCCCTCCTGCTTCATTATTATTGTTGTTGTTGTCATTCTGCCGTCTCTTTCACCCGAGTGAAATCTACATGACTTCCTTTACATTAGAAAGTTCTGGAACTATACCCTACCTTCATTTTTACTTTGTAATCGTCCTATTTACAAATTACTATCTCTGCTTCCTTATTTTCAATCTTGTAGGTTTGTTTTACTTAGAATACTTCTATATCTAGGCTGACTTCCAGGTGTTATTGTCTTGTTAATCTCAGGTTGTTGTCTGAGGCTGCTGGTTTTCTGTTTGAAAAATTCTCCCTCATAATTCTTGTAAGGTTAGTCTGGTTTTACAAATTCCTTCCATTTCTGTTCATCTGGAAATGCCCTTATTTCACCATTCCACTTGAGGGACAATTTTGCTGGAGACATGATTCTTGATTTGGCATGTTTTTCTTTTTCCAGAGTTTCAGAAATGTCATCTCATTGCCTTCTTGCTCGCAATTTCTGCTGAGAAATAAAGGCTTAGTCTTATAATAATTATTCAAATCTACATAACTACCCCTGAATTCTGCATCAGGCAGCTCCAATGCGATTTCTTCTTCAGAAACGTCTTCTGACTCTGCATTGGGTCACATGTTTGAGCCAGTCTGCCTTCTTTCTTTGTGTGAACTGCAATGATCTACTTCCTCGGATCATTTTATGGTGCTATGTTTGCATTTAATTGATGATTTATCTTGGTGTGTTCTTAGGCACTGATCACTTGTTGAGTGTGTGCAGAGTGCTCTGCTCACTGCTTGTGCACTGCTCACTGCTTGTGCAGTTCAGTTACAAGAAAGACAGCTCCAGCTGGTGTGGGCTACTGTCTACCAGTAAGCAGGTGGTATGGGAGCAGGTAGTGAGCCTGGCCCGTCGGCGAACTAAAGGAGGTACAGGTATGTTTGGTATGTGTGGGCATGATTGCTGTCTCCTATCAGTGTGAAAAGAAAAAAGATATACAGAGAAAAATGAAACAGAACACGGAAATGATAATAATAAAGGAAAATCAAGTGGGAGAAAGCAGGCAAACAGCAGCAAGCAAAATAATTTAATTACTGGAAATGAAAATAACAAGGGAAGAAAAGCAAAAATAAAATACAGTAAGAAAAACTAAGGATGGGGGAAGAAGAGAAAAGTCAAAAGCAGAGAAAATAAACCTCTTAGTTTATCCTAGAAAACAAAATAATGATGAAAAGAAGGAAATAAGACAAGAGAAGCAGAAAAAAGTAAATTTTTAAAAAAGGAAAAGGGGAGAAAAGAACAAAACAATGAAGAGAAAATTTGGCAGGGAGCAGGACCCAGAAAGAAAGCTGTTGGGTTGGGGGGAGACAGGGAATCCTGTGTGCCCACATCTCAGCCAGTCATAGCGTTCACAAAGTTTGGGGCACAAGTGGGACGAAGGGTTGAGCACCTGGTCTTAGAAGGAGCTACTGCCTGCCTGCATGTTCTGTGGGTTCAGGGCACCTAATTCAGAAGTCGTTCATGTTGGTTTAGAGGGTGGTGGAGGTCAGGGTGCTTATTCCCAGAAGGAACGGCGTTAGGCCCAAAGGGCAGTTGGGGCACAGAGGCTGGAAGGAGTTCTTGTGCACCTAGGAGTGGCTGGGGACCCAGCACTGTGAATTCTGCTGGCCTAATGAGACAGGTGGTCTATCAGGAGCCTGATCTAGGAGTGCTTAGCTCTGACCGCAGGCCGAGCAGGGCCTGTGCGGGGTGTGATAGTAAGGGTTGTGCCACTTGCCACTGGGTGGGTGAGGGCCAGGGCTGGACACGCTTCTGGTCACCAGGAAGGTGTGGAGAAAAAGAGAGGACCCCTCTCATTACCAGTCACCACAGTACCCTTATGTTGCCAGGCCTGTCTCAGTCAAACGCTGCTTCCAAAAGTTCAAGATGGCCACTGGACAAGTCACCTGTTTGTTGCTTCCGCCGGCTACCTTTGTTCAGCTGCTTCTCCGATCCATTTCTCGAGCCTTTCCTGTGGAACGCAAGGCTCCAAGGTTACTATCCATTTGGTCTCTCTATCTGTGTCGTGCAGGGTCTGTGTCGTATGTCTCCTCAGTCTGCCACCTGGATGGAAGTTCTTTGTGTGTGGTTTGAGGGTCTCTGTAGTCTCTGAGATACTCTGATGTACTCATGTGTGGATTGTAGGTTCATCGTCTTCTCTGTGATTTTTTGGTTTAAGATAGCTGGGCAACAGGACTGGCATAGCGACCACTCGTTTGGCAGCACCGGGGAAACTCACCACCTGTCTCTGAAGGGAACTGGTAGCGGGTGGCAGTGTTGGCGTGAGGCTCTGACACTGCTTAGGAGAGCAGCTGAGGCCTGCCTCGGTGGGTTTCAGTCACTGCCTATCATCCAGCCAGTGGTGCTGGAGTAGGTGGGATCATTCGCTCAGGGAAGGGGACAGCTGATGGCTGGGGAGGCCCAGTGGCCCCTGAATCTCTGACCACTGATGTGGGCCTTGGAACAGGACTGGATGAGCAGAGCTGGTTATTTGGTTTCTGCTCCAATCCAAACACTGCTTGCAATATTTCTGTGCTGGCTGGCAGCTTACAGCTTCACAGGCCTCTGGTCTTCTAGTTCTGCTCAGTTCCTTATTCTAATTTGTATTCGATCTGCTTCCTTTTCCTTTCCTTTGGGGCTCTGGGTTCCAAGCTTGTCAATCATGTCTATTTTACTTGGTTTCTTAAGTCTTTTTTGTAAGGCCTGCCAAACCCACCCTCTCGGATCCCTCCCAGCCCCCCATCTTCTTTCAATGTCCCTCTTGGTTTTTCTCTTTCTTTTCCTGCTTCTTGCTCTCTGTGTGTCTGCTCACTTAGCCTCCCTTCATGCCTCTCCAACTCCTTGATAAGACCCGTTTTCAGGGCAGCAAACACTGCCTTTGTTTTGCGGTGTCACTTATCAAGCAAGGCTGACCCAAGAGGAGGGTGGGGCAGCTCAAATGGTTGAGCTAAATTGACTGAATTTGAAATCCATTGGGCAGTTTTTATTTTCATATGGATTCTCCAACCCTTCTCTCAGAGATTCTGATTTCAAAGATCTGGAGTTATGTGCCACAGACTTTTAAAATCTCCCCCTGGTGATCCCTGTACACAATCACACCAGTTGCCGTTGAATCTGGTTCATGCTGCCCCCATGTGTCTCAGAGTAGAACTGCAGTCTATAAGGTTTTCGATGGCTGTGATTTTGTGGAAGTGGATTGTGCGACCTTCCTTCTGAGGTGTCTCTCAAAACTCAAAAACCAAACTCCCTGCCATCGAGTTAATTCCAACCTACTGTGACCCCACAGAACAGGGTCGAACTGCCCTTATGGGTTTCTGAGCCTGCAACTCTTTACAGAAGTAGAATGCCTCATCTTTCTCCCATGGAGCAGATGGTGGTTTTGAACTGCTGACCCTGTGGTTAGCAGCCCAATATGTAACCACTACGCCACCAAGGCTGTTTATGGTGCCTCTGCATGGATTCTAATTTTCAATTGGAAACCTGTGTCTTTATTGTTGGTACTACTCAGGATTTACTGCATACACAGGGCTGTAGCCTACGAATGCTGGACAGAGAATCCGGATGAACACCTGCTGGTGGGGACAGCTTGCTGCGTTGATTTGTCTTTGGGCAACTGCACAAGCCTGATCATTGGAGTCCAAGGCTCATGCCTCTGAGAAACATCCAGATAAGAACGAGAGAGCATGTAGGGCTCATATGGAATAGAGATCATGGTCCAGTACCTCGGCAGGCCTGTCATTGCGTCTCAAATGCAGAAGGGAGGGAAGGTGCTGTTTGGTTTATTGCTCCTTCAGTGCAGCAAATGGACACTGGGGGGCAGTGTGGCGCTATGTGGCTCCGAAGCCCTCTGCCTCAAACCCAAACTTCCTTGGCCAGGCTGCAGCCCAGGCTCCAGGAGACCTGCATCATGAGGAGCTCCCCACCATCTTCATCTTCATACACACACACATACACACACACACACATCTTCACACATACCTCTTCCTCTCTCTCTCTCCATACACACACCTCTCCCTCTCTCCACAGAACCTGCCTCAGTCTCCAGGAGACCTGCATCATGAGGAGGAACTCCCCACCATCTACACACACACACACACACACACACACACACACACACACACACACTCCACAGAACCTGCCTTTCAGATGCTTAAAGTTGCTGCAACATTTATTGAGCATGAATTAGTTCATGCCAAGCGCTGTTCTCAACTTCAATTGTCTCTTCAGTTCAAAACAGGCATATGATTTTCACCTTACCCAAGAAGACTGTCGTTTAAGGAAGTGAATGAATTCCTTACCGGGCGGCAGACTGACTCCGAGCCAAGTGTTCTCGCTATTCCACATCTGCTACTCCAGGTTCACATCTAGTTGGTTCCGCACACACTATAAAGGGATACTTTAGCAGCTAGTTGGTTTATGCATGTCGACTTTGTGTTCTTTCTTTTTCAACAATGGCATCAGGAAGAATAACTGGGTTAGCCGAGCCTGATCCGCATGCCTTTTAACAGGAGTCTCTGAAGAAACCTAGAATGAAAGGCTGACGTGAATGGCACTGGCCATGCGTGGGCTGGCCCACTCCACCCCACGAGGCCAAGAGGTCCCATGGATGTCTGCAGATGCAATTGAGATTTTATTCGGCCCACATGGCGTTGTTTACGAACCCAGAGGTCAATGGTCTTCCTTTGCATTCTTGAAAGCATTTTGTTTATTGAGGTATACTTTGCAGACACTGAGACTCACTTTGTATAGTCATAGAACTGGCCCCAAGTTCTAGAACAGACCCAACAGTTCTCCAATTCCCTTGTCTCCCAGGGCCCTACTCACCCACCCACTCTTTTCAGTCAAAGGGGCAACATGTGATCATTCAACTCATACTGGCAAATGATTTGGGCATAGAACAAATTGTAACATAAAAAACAAAATCACATCTTTTTAGCAATGGAGCAACAAACAGGTAGATCCAGCCCCAAGGGAGGAGAACGTGGATGGAGCATTCTCGGGCTGCTGAGGAGGAAGTAAGGGTGGTCGCCTCTTGCTCCTTGTCCAGCGCCTCGGCGGAGGCGGGGCCTAGGCAGAGGGACTCGCTTGCAGAGAAGCAGCCCTCACTGCGTCCGTGAGCAAGTGTTTTGGTGCGATCGGGAATGGGAACAAGCGATTTGGTAATTTCTTTATGAGGCAAGGAAGGGCCATGGGAGGCTGTGGGTCTGGCCCGGGCGCCTGATGTCCTAGCGGATGAGGACTTCGCTGCAAACCACAGCCCGTCAGGAGAAACCTACCAGTAGTCCCGCCCGAGAGAGGAGGCTTCTAGCCAGAGAAACCCATGGGCCAGCTTGACCCGGCTTTTAACGGTTGTTCGGAGTCGATTGACTGGGGCACAGTGAGTATCTGTCCTGGTCGCCAGTAAGATTTAAAACATCTCCATCGAGTTTCAGACGGGGGCTGGTGCTCAGAAAACTACTTGAAAGACTGCAGATAACCTCCAGGCAATTTTCTATGGCGCTCACTCAGCCACAGGACAAAGCTGCACACACAGGACAACCTCCCCTCTCAGAACTGGTCCCTGCCACCGGGACAAAGTAAACACCTCGCCTGTATGCACCCGCTGCCTCACACTGAAATCTGCCATTACCCACCTGAAAAAAAGAGTGTCCTTTGCACACCCGCCCTGCAGTTTATCAGCAACTTGAACTTGACACTGAGCCCATTGGAGGGCTGCAGCCAAAGCTGTCCCCGGTTTTAACTGGGTGTGAGCTCTGCAGCTTATCGGTCCCCACTGTTTCCCTTTCTGGACAACGTTCTGATTACCTGCCAGGCATGTGCTGATGGGCCTCCTAGTAACCGCTGTGAGATGAGAGTGCCCTTTGGACGTTAACACCCACCCCATTCCCTGGGCCTCCCTGGACACCCTTCCCCCAGGTGTCATCACTGGCTGCTGTCGCTGGAGGCTCAGACACCTGGGTTGGGTCCATTCTGCTGCTTTTGGCATCCAGACCAAGCCCAGGTTGGCAGGGCTAAATTTAACCTGCAGCTGCTCGGTCAGATGCTCAGGGCATTTGCAGCGCCAGCCACCCGGTGGTGGCTGAGCTGGAAGTTTGCCGAGGGCAGGTGCCCAGGGCTCGCCCAGGGCTCTGGCATGAGAATTAGTATCCAGGTTGTTCCATGGTCTGGGGGCTCCCTTAGCTGGAGTTGAGGAGAAGTGGCGGAGAGTGTGACAACACGGCAGACTCTGAGGAACCGTGGATGCCCGTCATATCTCCCCTGTGCACACTCACCGTCTTCGTGGCAGGTGTTGGAAGGACTTGACCCACTGCCATGCCACCCGCCCAGTTGGGGACTGAGAGGAGCACACAGTCTGGCTGCACAGCGAGGGGCTGCCAGTCAGCCTCTTCTCTCCCAGCCTGCGGGACTCTGGGTCCCGCTGTCCAGGAGAGCCTCCAGCCCTTGGCTGCACCCGGGTCTTCTTCAGTTGTCACCAGCATCTGTGGGCCCACTTCTGTTCCCCAAAACCTCCGCCCGGGGGCAGATGCGAATGTGAACCACAGGCTCCTCTCAGTGGCCAGCGAATGGGACCAGAAATGGATGTGAGCTGGTACTGAAGTGGGGAGGGAAGGGGTCGGATGGAGGGAAGATGTGACCCAAGATCATAGCACCTGGGGTGGAGGAGGGGCCAGCCCATGCATTGCGACCACCACTGGGAAGTTGTCAAATTTCCAGCAACTCCAAAGGAAGCCCAGTCCTCATTCTGGGCGTCCAGGCGGAAGTTCTCCTGACCATTTCTGTGCCCAGTGCCTGGCACCACCTCCACCCACAGCTATCACATCAGATTGGGCACCGGGGACCCCTGTTGTTGCTGCTTAAGGTCCACACAGCCATGCAGCTGGTCTGTGAGGCCATTGGCCTTGTGTTTAGGCCCTGACCTCTTAAGAATCCCTCAGCATCCTTCCCTCGGCCCTCCTTATACCAACAATATTCACTCAACTCACTGTCCTTGGGTCAATTCCGACTTACAGTTACCCTCATCTATAGGATAGGGCAGAACTTCCCCTGTGCCGCTCCAAGATGAACTTTTTAGGGAGAAGAAAACCTCATCTTTCTTCTAAGGACTGGCTGGTGGTTTTGAACTGTTGACCTTGCCATTAGTAGCCCAATAAGTAACCACTACTCCATTACTGACATTCGCTAACAGTTACTGGGTACCAGGCGCTACAGGCACTGCTATCACTCCCACCTTGGCCTGTATTCCTTTGTTTTATTTTTAAAAGTTATTAATTGGGATTTAATACAGCTATATCATTCCACAGTGTAGTCACGTCAAGTAAAAGTGTACAATTGCTACCACGGTTTCTAGACCTTCTTACTCTACAGGGGCTCCTTGAAATCGTCTCCCTGTTACCCCACCTACCTCCCCTCACCCCCAACCCTAATTCCACTTGCTATCCCTCAGATCATTGGTCCTGGGCTTCATATACCAAAAAAACCAAAAAAAGAAAAAACCAGAAAAGCATATGACACAGCTTCAAGAGGGTGACTTCCATTGACATAACACCTCGGAGATACACTCTAATATGAACCAACAACAAAAGAAAATAATACAAACCAAAAATACAGAAAAGTCTGGAAACCAGATAGGTCCAGCCTGCATCAGGGTGGGGGGGGGGTCTACTGACAACGTTTTAACTATTCCGGTCAGCTCAATGCCTTTGGTCATCTAGACTCCTCTCTCCCAAGCACTCCCACCCTCAAGTTTAGAGAGAGGGCAGTTCCGCACCTGGCTTCCTGGCTAAGCATGTGCAGAAGACTAATGTTGAATCACCTGGTAATAAACGCCAATCAGACTCCCGTTACCATCTGAAGACAACTGCTGGCCCAGGCCTCAGGTAGCTGTTTCTTAGGACTGACTTCTCTGGGGGATTCATGAGTAGAAGGTGGGGGTTTTCTGGCCTCTGGGGAGAACCTGGATAGTGTTCCCAGCGCCCTTTCCCTGGGGGAGCACCTCACGGTGGAGTCCCCGGTCTTCCCCAGCCTCCTGCTCCTCCCTTGCCTCCAGGGCTCTGAAGCAGTTCATAATGGCCCAGTTACAGCAGAGGGACAGGAGGGCAGCGGAGCTTGGCTACCAAATCCCGTGCACGTCCGCCTTGGAAGGCTCTTTAGTGCTGCTGCCGCGGAAGTGCTGGGCGGCTAACTGCGACGCTGCTGGTTCAAGTGCACCAACTGCTCCTCGGGAGAATGTTGAGGCCACCTGCTTCGGTAAAGATCTACCGCCCCAGAAGCCCTATACAAGGTGGCTACGAGACGGAATCGACTCGGTGGCAGTGGCTTTTGCAGGGTGAAGAGGAGCAACGGGCGGCCCCCTGCTCCAAACTGGCCATTGCCCACAGCGTTTTGACTGAGTGTCGGCCACTGTCTTTGAGCAGGACGCGGGGCCGGGTCAAAATCAGATGTTCCAGAGAGGTGGGTGCTGTGTCACACGTACTCTGTCGTGGCCACGTGGAACGGATCCCAAGCCCCGCCTGCCTGGTGTGGTGTCCAGGAGGGCCAGTGGTTGTGCGTAGGGCTGCTCACAGCAAGGTCACTGCTGAGCAGTTGGAAAACACCAGCCGCCGGGGGTGGGGAAGCGATAGCTTTCTATTCCTGTAAAGAGCGGCCAGCCCAGAAACCCGCAGGAGCAGTTCCATCCTGACCTGCAGGGTCCCTGTGAGTCAGCACAGATCAGCTGGCAGTCAGTTTGGTTTGGAATAACAGCCAAGTGGCTGATTTTTCACATTTCCAAGGTCTTAAGGCTGAAACGGATGTTATCTATGATCAATCATTAAAGCCCTCCCTGCCATAAAGTCCTTTCTGACTCACACCGGCCTGATCATCAATCGTGTTTTACTCTCTGCTTGAAAGCCCGAGCGCTTGGATTTGCCCTGAATGCTGCCCAGCGTCCGCAGCAGCATGCCTCAATCAAAAGTCTGGTCTTTTACCGAGTGGGGGGATATTCTTCTTTGACATGTTTTATTTAAAATATTCTAAGATTTGGTTAGGCCTTGGATGCCTAAATTTAGATCTGGCAAGTGAAATCCTGCTGCTTAAGGCTGGAGACATCAGAGAAGCCAAACCACTAACACGCTGCACAAAGGGACTACAAAAAGTTTGTGGAAAAAAATCCCTTTACCTTTTCATTTCATTTCCTCATGGACTTTTTTAAAAAATAATTTTATTGGGGGCTCATACAATTCTTATCACAATCCATGCATCCATACATTGTGTCACGCACATTTGTATATTTGTTGCCCTCATCATTCACAAAACATTTGCTCTCCATGCAAGCCCTTGTTATCAGCTCATTTCCCCCCCTCTCTCCCTGCTTCCCCCTGTCCTCCCTTCCCCCATGAACCCTTGATAATTTATAAATTAATTATTTTGTCATGTCTTACACTGTCCGATGTCTCCATTCCCCCACTTTTCTGTTGTCCATCCCCCAGAGAGGAGGTTATATTTAGATCCTTGGAATCCGTTCCCCCTTTCCACCCCACCCTCCCTCCACCCTCCTGGTATCACCACTCTCAGCACTGGTCCTGAAGGGATCATCTGTCCTGGATTCCCTGTGTTTCCAGTTCCTATCTGCACCAGTGTACATCCTCTGGTCCAGCAGGATTTGTAAGGTAGAATTGGGATCATGATAGTCGGGGGAGGAGGAAGCATTTAAGAAATAGAGGAAAGTTGTATGTTTCATTGTTACTACAATGCATGCTGACTGGCTCATCTCCTCCGTGAGACCCTTCTGCAAGGGGTGTCCCATTACCCACAGAGATGGGCTTTGGGTCTTCACTCTGCACTCCCCCTCATTTACAATGATATGATTTTTTTGTTCTTTGATGCCTGATAACTGATCCCTTCGGCACCTCGTGATCACACAGGCTGGTGTGCTTCTTCCATGTGGGCTTTGTTGCTTCTGCGCTAGATGGCTGCTTGTTTCCCTTCAAGCCTTTAAGACCCCAGATGCTATATCTTTTGATAGCCAGGCACCATCAGCTTTCTTCGCCACATTTGCTTATGCACACATTTGTCTTCAGCGATTGCCCCATGGACTTTTTGAATCTCCCTCGTGTGTTTGTCTGTATAGAGATTTATCTCAAGAAAATGACACGCAGTCTGCCCAAATAGAGGAGTCACACGTCAGACTGAAGGCTTCTCTGGATTCAGGACCCAGACCAGACCCACTACCTTTGAGTCAGGACCACTCATAGTGACCAAGTAGAATAGGGTAGAACCACCACATGTGGGTTTCTTGGGCTATAACTCTTTATGGGACTGGAAAAGCTCTATCTTTCTCATAAGTAGCTGGTGGTTTCAAGCTGCTGACCTTGGATTAGCAGCCCAACACATTATGCAGTACACCACCAGGGTGCCCAGATCCACATAACTTCAAACAAGCACCTCAAATTCAAACTGCCACGTAGTCAATTCCAACTCAAGGTGACCCTGTACATAGTTATCAAACAAGAAACCAAACTGAGTTGATTCCAAATCACAGCAATCCCATAGGACAGGGCAGAACTGTGAGTTTTGGAGCCTGTGACTCTTCACTGGAGAATAAAGTCTCATCTTTCTCCTGTGGAGTGAGGGGTTGGTGGCTTCATATGGCTGATCATGCTGTTTGCCCATCTCATAACCACGACACCACCCAGGCTCCTACAAAGCTACAAAAGGCAAACTCGAGTCCATGCTGACACACCCTGACACTCTAGGCAGGATCAAGCTGCTCCCGTGAGTTTCCGGAGTAGAAAGCCCTGTCTTTCTCCTGCAGAGCAGCTGAGGGTTTTGAATGGCTGACCTTGTGAATCAGAGGCCCAATTTGTAACTCCACCCAACTCCTTCCTTCACTATGGCTCCTCTGTACAAAGCCACAGGGGCCAACAAATCTAAGAGCAGCAGCTTAGATGACAAGTCCTAGCCCACAGGCTGTGAAGTTCACACATTCTAAGAACCAGAGATCAGGTAATGACTAGCCAAATGCAGGATCCAGTTCAAATCAGAGCCTTGCTGGAACATCCATTTCTACATTGGAGGTAGGCCACAGCCCGTCAATTTATTGGCTGCTTGTAGCAGAGTTCATCATGGATTAATTCAAATCCAACTTCATTAAGGGGATAGTATGCAGTTCATTGCTTGATACGGACCTTTTAGCTGTAGTCTTCCATTTTGTGATATCTTATAAATTCTAGTCTCTACAGCTGTGGTTAAAGTCCCATTTTGGAGTGCTTTGTCATGCTAATGATGTAGAATTAGAGTGAGATATATTTTGAGTTCCCAGTCTATGGAGGGTAGGGCTTGCAGATTAGCCATACTCTTTCATATCTGTGGCAAAACAAAAACTTACTTCCAGTCTCAAGCCATTCCCTTAATAGGATAACTGAAGGATGCTGGGAATCAGGGACTGGCTGAGATTAGACTTATTTAACTGCCTAAGATACACAAAAGTTATTGATGTGTTCTCTTCCAAAACTGTTTTCATCAGAAGGCAAAAACTGCACTTTTCATCAAAGCCCTAGATGTGGGCAAGACACTGGCTGAGCATGTGCAAAAGACTAATTTTGATTCACCTGTAATAAACACCAATCAGACACAGTTACTGCCCTAAGAAAACTGCTGGCCCAGCGCTCGGGTGGCCATCTTGACCTTTGCTGTGCAACTTTGAAAAAGTTCATTCTCTTAGTCTGGATCCTGTAGCTAGCTTGCCTCTGCTGGACCTCCAGACCTTGGGACTTGAGCCTGTAGCCTCTCACCTGTCTGATGTGATGTCAGTGAGGAGAATTCTCCAGAGCGGTGTCTGAACTTCAGATTTGGGATTTGCTAGGCTACACAGCCACACGAGCCATTTCTTGGAAAATTTGTGAGTTCTGTGAGATATTACAGCAAATTGTAGAACCTCTGGCAGGACATGAAGGAGAAAACCGAGGGGAGGCATGGTGGCTGCTCTCAGGAATAATAAAGTTATAGTGCATATTGGAAGAGTTGGGCACTGGAGACATCTTTCACTTTCACCTCCTTGGGTCAAGCTTTGTAGTACTCCTTCTACAAGAGATGCTTTGTCCAGGAGTTCATTACACCAGATCCCTAAATGGAGGATGATTACATCATTGCATAATGACCAAACCACTGCGAATCATGGTCTAGCAGGTTTGGCACACAGCTTGATCACTGCTTTCATGGGTGCCTTCTGTTTTAGGCTGAGTTTTCCAGAGAAAACCCAGTGACACTCATCTATAAGAAAGGACTTTATATCAAGAAAGAATTCCATGTCAAAAAACACCCCAATCCAGTCCCTCTCAAGTCCATGAGTCCAATACCAGCCAGAGCCCTCTACAGGATCACCTAGTTCTCAGTGGCTGAAGCAGGGAGATCACAGGCCCATGTGCGCAAAGTGATGTGGATCCAAGGACCCAAGAAACATGGCAGGGCTCTACAGCTCCCAGAGTTGTCGGGTCTCCTGGATTGCCAACCCCAAAGCCAGATGAGAAATCTGGCTAAACAGGAAGGGAAGAGGAGCAAGCGAGAGAGAAGTTCTTACTACTTGTCCTATAAAAAGGCTTCACCATAAGAAGGTATCACCCGGCTAAGACATGATTGATAGGTTAGACTCCTCCCTACCTCCACACACATACCATCAAGTTGACCTAAAATCGAACCCTCACACTCCCCTCAAAACTCCACTGCCATTAAGTCAGTTCTGACTCATAGAGAGCCTCTTCATGGGCCGTGGTATTCAAATTAAGAACTGTTACTTTGGAAGTTGTATAAATGGTCTTTTTTTGGGGGGGGGGGTCAGATAGAAAATATTTTGTTTCCATGTTTGTCTCTCCTTCTTTTATTCTTTGAGACAAATAAATCCATAAATGTGATTCCAGAATGTTCCTAGAGATTCATTATTGACAGGACCAAAGGAGGATCTGAAGGATCCGGCTCGAGGATAGGAGTCTGCAAACGGAGCAGCATGGGCATTTGTTCAATAGCGCACACGGGTTTGGGCAGAGAGCTTGTTAGGTTTCTGGAACAGAAGAGGCACAGACCTCCTGTGGGTCCGAGGAGCTGGGAGCCATCGGATGGACACAATCCTATCTGGGAACATCAATTTTACTTGTTGATAAGTAATTTAAAGTGCTGGTTTTCAAAAAGCAGATATATCATAAAATTCAAATTTTGTTAAATTTTGAACATAAAATAGTAGAAACACTAGGCCTTGAGTTGCTTTTGACCCTGCCCTTAGACTGCCATAGACAGGGGTGGTTCTGATCATTAGCCTACATGGACAGAGGTACTTGGATGGAAAAGGTTGAGAAAACTTGCTCTAAAACGATAATTATTCATTAAAAACTATAATTGCCTCAGAAGGGAAGGGGTAAGGGAGTCCCTACAGAAGGCCTGCAGTCTGTGCAGTGGCCTTTAGGAGAGATGCCGATAGGCCGGGCCCTGGCAGTCACTCGTGAGAGCTACTGAAATGGGGACACTCAGAAAGAAAGGAAAAATCACTGCCTTCGAGTCAATTCTGACGCCTGGTGACCCCATAGGACTGAGTAGAGCTAAGCCTACGGGTTTCTGAGACACTAACTCTTTATGGGAGTAGAAAGCCTCATCTCTCTCCCACAGAGCAGCCGGTGGCTTCAAACACCGGAGTTTCTGGTTAGCAGTCCAGTGTGTAAACCACCATGCCCCAGGGCTCCTAGATGAGGACAAGACCATTCATTCCACTGACTCAGTCACCTTCTCTCCTTTCATGCTTTTGTGAGTTTTATTTGCCTTCCACTGAAATGGAACTAAAGGTCCAGCTCCGAACTGCTGCAGCCAATCACAGAGATGGGGTGAGAATCAGTATATGCTTTATTGGAAGATCTGGATCACAGTGAGCTCTCCTTCTGAGACTGCCAAGCTTTCCCCAGATAGTTGGAGCTTTTATAGCCTTCTGCTTGTCAGTACATCTGCATTGTTACATTCTTTTCTTGGAGTTTAATGGCTTTCCCATCAGGAGTACAATCTAAATTTCACCGAGTCACAAAATTTACAGCCTGGAACACAAGTGTCCCCTGCCCCTTCAGACAATATTAATGTTCTTAAAGAAATCTGTTTAAGGCAGCAAGCAGTTCTCAACCTGTGGGTCAAATGACCCTTTCACAGGGGTTTCCTGATTCATAGCAGTAGCAAAATGACAGTTATAAAGTAGCAATGAAAATCATTTTATAGTTGGAGGTCACCACCACATGAAGAACTATATTAAAGGGTTGCAGCAATAGGAAGGTTGAGGACCACTGGTCTAAGGGCACATTCTTTAACGTATGGGCACATAACCTGCTGGTTCTCTTCATGACTACTTCCCTCATCTGAGTTCAAGTTAGTACGATATTACAGTACGAAATCCCTCAATCTATATAGTCTGAAGCACAGACACATGGAGAAAGGTCATTAGAGCAATACTAATAATGATCAAAGGGTTTTAAACACAGCAGTACTTCATCTTCTTGGATAGCCAAGAGCAAGTACAGAGAGCTGAATGAAGGTCGAACATGATAGTGGGACAGGAGGAAAGTAAAAGGAAATAGAGGAAAGAAGTAGGAGGCAAAAGACATTTATAGAGGTATAAGCATAGGCATGTACATATGTAAATATATTAAGGTATAGTTATAGGGATATATATAAAGCATTAAGGTAGCAGATGGACGACATTGGCATTCTGTGATGCTCACCTTCCTGACAAGGTTGCTGAAGGCAAAATGGGTGCATAAGCAAATGTAGTGAAGGAAGCTGACGGTGCCCAGCTATGACAAAATATAGCATCTGGGGTCTTAAAGTCTTGAAGTTAAACAAGCGATGATCTAGCAGGGAAGCAACAAAGCCAATATGGAAGAAGCACACCAACCCATGGAATCAGGTATCAGACAGCAGAAGACCCAAAACAAACAACCATTTTGATGCAAATGAATGGGGTCAGAATGGATACTCAAAGCCCATCTGTAGACAATTGGACATCCCCTCACAGAAGAGTCCCAAGGAATGGATGAACCAACCAGGGCACAGTATAGCACCCATGAAACATACAACCTTCCTCTAGTTCTTTAATGTGTCCTCCCACCACTATCATGACCCCAATTCTATCTTACAAAACTGGCTAGAACAGAGTATGTACACTGGTACAGATAAGAGCTCTCGACACACAGAATCTAAGACAGATAAACCCCTCAGGACCAATAATGAGAATAGTAATACCAGAAGGGAAAGGGGAAGGGGATGGTGGAGGAAAGAAAGGAGGAACTGATCACAATGATCACTGTACAATTCTCCCCTACCCCCAGGGAGACAAACAGCAGAAATGTGGGTGAAAGGAGACAGTGGATGGTGTAAAATACGAAAATAAAAATAATTTATAAATTATCAAGGGTTCATGATGGTGGGAAAGTGGGGGAGGAAGGAAGGGGAAAAAGAGGAGCTGATATCAAGGGCTAAAGAAGAAAGAAAATGTTTTGGAAAAGGTAATGGCGACGTATGTACAAATGGGCTTGATACAATTGATGCTTCGATTGTTATAAGAGCTGTAAGAACAAAACTAATTGCCCACTGAGTAGGTAGGCAATGGATCTGAACAGAAGTTTCACAAGGGAGAAATCTGAATGACCAATAAACATATGAGAAAATGTTCCTGATCATTAGCCATAGGAGAAATGCAAATTAAAACACCTATGAGATACCACCTAACATGCTCAAAGATAGCCCGATTTAAAAAATCAGAAAGCAAAAGTGATGGAGTGGCTGTGGTGAGATAGGAACTCTGATTCATTGCTGTTGGACCTGTAGTTAGGTACAGCCACTATGGAAATCGATTTGTCGATATCTAAAACAGTTGGAAATTGAGTTACCATATGACCCAGCAATCCCCCTACTAGGCATTTACCCAGAAGAGGCAAGAAACAAACTATGGACAGACATCTGTGCTCCAATGTTCATTGAGGCTCATTTCACAACTTCAAGGAGTTGGAAACAACCCAAATTTCCATCAACAGACAAATGGATTAAAAAAACTGTGGTACATACATACAACTGGAGTACTATGCATCGCTAAAAAGCAGTGATAAATGCATGAAGCACATTGCCACATGGGAAGAACTGGAGGAAATTATGCTAAGTGAAGTAAGCAAAGCACAAAAGGGTGAGAGGTGGAAAACAGAGGCACAGAAGGGTAAGTGAGAGGTGGAAAACAGAGGCCCAGAATGGAGATAGAATTTATCCAGGAATGTGAAGTTGAGAAAGATTTTACTGAGGGAAAGAACTCCCCGGAGGGAGAGGAGAGCAGAGAAAAGGACAGGAGCATCTGGAGCTCCCAGGTGGGGTCTGCAACTCAACGAATTAGGTCAAGGAAATTGCGCTTGGCAGTGAGGCATTGGGATATATAGAGGGCTTGAGCCAAGGATGTATGTACTGATAAGGGGAAGGAGGCTTTCTGATATTGTAGTTGCAAGGTCTGAGTCAGGATATGGTATGTGAGTAAATCATCTTGTTTTTTGCAGACCCACTTCCTGGAATGCTGAGGGAAGGGGCTGTACAGACCCGGCCCAGAGAAACAAGCTCCTTGGAATGCTAGAGGCAGGGACTGTACAGTCCAGCTCTGGCCTTGAGAGGCAGGGGGAAGGGGCTACACAATCCAGCAGGCTACTTTTTGGGAAAGCTGGGGGAAGCAGCTGCATGGTCCGGATCTGACCCAACCATTCCAGACTCTTAGTGGTAACGGATGTTGGGTTCTTATCTTTAACTACTTCCTGCTGAGATAGGGCGATGAGAAGGAGTTAAGAGTTGGAAGGTTCAGGACTTGGGTCAGTTGGTAGCAGACTGTAGGGGTGAAGCAAAAGTTGATTGACAGTAAGACTGGAAATGTCTTTTATCTGTTCCTATAAAAATTTAAACACACAGGAAGCCAAAAGTAATAGATTATCAGGGACTGGTCTAGGGCCATAATCCAGGCTATGATAGGATTTTGAAACCACGAGGAGGGGCTAGTGGAGCTCCATTGACCTTTTTAAATGTCATCAGCCATGGTGCAAACGTGGGCATGTGGACGCATGAATGCAAGTGAGCGAGTTTGCACTAATGAGTGTGAGTGGGATTAACAGTGTGCAAACTCCATGCAGAGAAAAGTCATCCTCATCCTGATTTTTGAAGTGATAGATTAGCTATGGTTGGGCATTGGGTAGTGACAATGAGGGGCCAAGAGAGGCTGGTTTAGTTCTTTCACATTTCTCACACGATAATCTTTCTTACTATGAACACATTCACTTCTCATCAACTTCTCAGCAAACAGCTTTCGGTAAACTTTCAAATTTCTTCGTGTTCTGGCATAGCCAGACATTCTATAGTAAGTTATCCAACTCTGAGTGGTGGGGAGTGGGGCACAGGCCTAAACAGATATCAGTGGAAGGAGATAAGTGTGCTTTGGAGGGAGAGAAAGATCAAAGGAGTTGGTCGGTGTTTGCCTTAGAACCATTTTGAAAGGCAAACGAATGCTAACAAGCTGGGTAAAAGGGGATGGTGAAAAAATCATTATTAAAGGTGAGGTAACTAAAGGTCTGGAGGGATGACCATCAATTCCCATAACCGAGACCGGGAAAGGGGAATTTGGGCCTGAGGAGGTGGGGAGGACTGAGGAGACAACTCTCTCTCTCATGCACCAAAAAGGAAGTCGACTTACCTGCTGCCTTGATCGCTACCCTGGGCTCCGCAGGGGTGGGTGTCACTGGGGTCATTGAATGGGCTTCTTCAGTCACCATTGGTGGCCAGGCTGAGCAAAGTTAATGGCGGTGGTGGTTCAAGGTTTGGAGGGACTGACCCTCCGTAGCTAGGTGCCCAGGGGCAGTCACTTCTCCAGTGACCCTGCTGACCAAATGATGGGCAAGGTTTAGTGGGTGGTTGGGGATGTGGGCAATGCTAAACCCAGCGCCCTTTATGGATGCATTTGAAGCAAGGTCCTGGAGGTGGGTGGTCAGTCACTGTTGAAGTTGCTGCTTCCTGAAGTCTTCTGACCCCTCCCTCCAGCTGACCTCAGGGTAGCAACCAAGGCTTGGGCTTACCAGCCTGCTTTCTGGCAGGCCCGGGATTCGTAAGCTGCCTCAGCCTGTTCCTCTTGGGTGTTAAAACCTTTAAATGCCATGTTTACCAGGTCACAGATGGGGGTTTGAGGGCCATCTTCAGCCTTTTAGTTTAAATATCATGTTGAGTGAGGTCGTAAGCCTGAGTAAGGTAGCGGGCAACTGTGGGGTTTGGGAGTCTGTGAGTGCTACCTCAGAGGAGGCAGAGTAGGGAGGGAGCTGGGAAGGGGAGAGAGAGAGAGAGAGAGAGCGCTTTATTGTTAACCAAGGCTTTTGAGAGATATCTTTATTGTTAACCAAGGCTTTACCCGGCAGACAGGGACCTTGGATCAGTGAGAGACACTTCGGGGAGTTAAGGAGGGTGGGGAAGGGGCCTGACCAGTAAAAAGCGGATAGTGGTCAGAAGCCTTTGTTCAGAGTGAGAAGAGGAGGAAGTAGATTTTGAAGTAGTTCTGGGATCAGGCACCGCAGAGCTGCAAAAACAAAACAAACAAACAGGTAGAAGAAACTCAGACACACTCCTTGCACTCTAGTCCAGTCAGAGGTGCAGTGACTGCCAGGTACTCACTCATAGATGCGGTGGATGGTAGCTGAGAGGTCCTGGTCCAAGGGAAGGGGGGAAGGAGGAGAGAGGGGCGCTGAACTCGCTGAAGGGTGGGCAGGGGCATGTCAAGACACCTCTTACTCCTCCCAGGTTTCATGCACCAAGATGAGAGGTGGAACATGGGGTGCATAATGGAGATAGAATTTAGCCAGGAATGTGACATTGAGAAAGATTTTATTGAGGGAAAGAACTCCCAGGAGGGAGGGGAAAGCAGAGAAAGGGACAGGACCATCTTGAGCTCCGGGCAGGTTCCATAACCCAGTGAGTTAGGTGAGGGAAATAGGGATTGTACAGCCTGCCTGGAGAGATAAGCTCCTTGGAATGCTGGAGGCAGGGACTACACAGTCCAGCTCTAGGCTTGAGAGGTGGGAGAGTTGGGGGGAAGTAGGGGCAGCGCAGTCCAGCAGTCTATCTTTCGGGAGAGCTTGGGGAGGTGACTGCATGATCCGAACCCAGACCAAACAATAAGTACAACACAAGTCCACTGAGATAAGTTTAAAAATGCAAAAGGGGCATAGGGAAAAGCTACTGTACATAAACATTCCTGTGGTGAGGTCCAGGTAGTATGGCAGGGACCAGACCAAATCCAAGGATACATATGATGGCCAACTTAAAAGAGGGGGCGGAGGAGAAGACATGGGTAGCAGGGAAACAGGGCACTAACCCACCTAAGGGGAGGGTATTGTTTATATCTCCACAGGGAAAGAGGGACCAGACTTCAACCTGGCGCTCCAAGACATGAATGCAATATACAAGCATGAAGCAGGGAACCAATGGAGAGGTCTGAGGGGCTGGCCCCAATACCAACTATGCGGACAACCCTCCTCCCCTCAGAAGAATTCACTTCAGAGGACAACACTGGAACTACAGTTCAGGGAGAGGGACATGTCTGATCAGAGCACACAGGAGCAAATGAAGGGAAGAGACAGTGGAGCACATCCTGGCCCACCAAGTCTTGAGGACGATATCCCTGCTCAGAGCAGCCAATGCACAGAGAGGACCATAGGGCCAGCCCCACTATGAGACATGATATCCCTCATTCACCCATAGCACTATGGGGGAAAACACTAGACACACAGTGCAGGGATTGTGCCTGATCTGACCCCAGCACACCGAGGCAAAGCACTAAGGGCATGCAACAGAACAGCAAGGGGAGCAAGGAAAGTTCCAAGGAAATACCAAAAATAGACTTTGGGGCCAGGGCATTGCACCCCATCAGACTCAATTGGAAAATACTCCTAAAGGTCAACAAACAAACCTTGAACTATTTGTAGGCTTTTCTTTTTTATGTGTGTCATTGATTTTGTTGTTTTGCTCTGTTTTGTTTTTGTGCATATTATTATCTCCACATGTCTATCTAGATAAGATAGGCTGGATAAATAATCTGGAGGAGAAAACAACAGGAGCAATTTTTGGGGGGTGGGGAGGATATGAGAGGGAGGTGGGGAAAGGAAGTGGGTGTTAACAAACCCAGGGACAAAGGAACATGTGATCCAAAATCAGTGGCGAGAAGGGTGTAAGAGGCCTGGTAGGGTTTGATCAAGGGGAATGTAACTGAGAGGAATTACTGAAACCCAAATGAAGGCTGAGAATGATAGTGGGACAAGAAGAAAGTAAAAGGAAATAGAAGAAAGAACTAGGAGGCAAAGGGCATTTATAGAGGTCTAAATACAATCATGTACATACGTAAATATATTTATATATGATGATAGGGAAATAGATATATGTACATAAATATACATTAAACCTATGTACATAGGTTTAGTATTAAGGTAGCAGATGGACATTGGGTCTCTACTCAAGTACTCCCTCAATGCACGAACACTTTGTTCTATTAACTTGGCATTCCATGATACTCACTTTCCCAACACGATCTCTGAAGACAAAGTGAGTGCATAAGTAAATGTGGTGAAGACAGCTGATGGTACCTGGCTATTAAAGATATGACGTCTGGGGCCTTAAAGGCTTAAAGGTAAACAAGCAGCCATCTAGCTCAGAAGCAACAAAGCCCACATGGAAGAAGTGCACAATGCTGTGTGGTAATGAGGTGTCAATAGGACCAGGTATCAGGCATCAAAGAACAAAAAAATCATCTCATTGTAAATGAGGGGGAGTTCAGAGTGGAGCCCCAAAGCCCATTTGTAGGTAACTGGACATCCCCTTACAGAAGGGACGGGGGATGAGCTATTCAGGGTGCAGTATAGCACAGATGAAACATACAACTTTCATCTAGTTTTTTAATGTTCCTCCCCCCCACTATCATGATCCAAATTCTACCTTACAATTCTGGCTAAATCACAGCATGTATACGGGTACAGAGAAGAGCTGGAAACACAGGGAATCCAAGACAGATAACCCCTCAGGATCAATACTGAGAGTAGTCACACAAGGCGGGGAAGGGGAAGGTGGGGGCAGATAGAGAGAACGGATTACAATGATCTACCTATAACCCCCTCCCAGGGGGATGGACAACAGAAAAGTGGGTGAAGGGAGACAGTGGTCAGTGTAAGACATGGGGGGGAAAATCAAGGGTTCTTGAGGGAGGGACGGTAGGGGAGGGAGGGGAAGAACGAGGAGCTGATACCAAGGACTCAAGTGAAAAGAAAATGTTTTGAAAATGATGGTAACAAATGTATGAATGTGCTCAACACAATGTATGTATTGTAATAAGAGCTGTATGAAACCCCAATAAAATTATTTATTAAATCTCTGAAAACTCCTCTTGCATTTGGCCATCCAGAATGATGACAAAGATTATTCAATGTTTCAACTTCTCCCTCCTGATAATTTCTGAAAACCAGAACCAGTTCTGTTTTTTTGCCAGGACAGCTTTTCCTAATGTTTTGTGTATGGGATGCCAAATAGGTTTTACCATAGATCAGGAAATGCAATGGGGGGGAGGGGAAGGGAAGGGGTTGGGCACATTAGGTTTGGTAAACAAACTTCAACAAAGATGTATTAGAGGATTTTCTCAGGGTGCTTTGTATGCTAATAAGCTTTGTGAGACTCAGGGGGGGCTTGCCTGTGGCATTTCCCAGGGTTATTTTCCCAGAAAATTCTTTACTTCACAGTCCCCAAGTGAACACTTCCTGGGAACTGCTAGGGAAACAAGGCGTGGGGGCCCCACACGTATCGAGAGCGTAACCCTATTTTCCCAGGTAACTTTTCAAGCATGGCGGCATGTGTTCTGACAATAGAATAGCTGCCTCTTAACCCACGAGGCTCTGAGCTGAGTACTGCAGTTCCCACGCTTCCCTGGGATGTGCTCATTCGGCCTTTATGTGACAAGGTGGGTTAACTGGCTTTAAGTGTCGAAATGTGGTTGTAGGCATAGGGGCAAGAGAAACTTGTGGATTCAGGAGCAAATCTGAGAAGAAATGCTAGGTTTCTGGAGTGGGGTAATACCTCAGTTCTTTGCTTGCATGCTGAAAGAATTCATACCGAAGCACACTGTGCGATCCCAGTGGGTTTGTATGGAGACAAGTCTCAGGTTTTACAGTCTCAAAGGGGTTCACAAGTGGGCATGAACAACTTGGTGGAATAGAGCACCCACACATGAGGAACTGGGATCCTGGGAGGCCAGAAGCCCAAGAACCCTAGAGGCTAAGAGCATGGGGGCCAAGAGGCTGTGGGCCCCAGTAGACCCGGAGCATGGGCACCTGCACAGGGGAGGGCGACCCTCACCCTCTACCTGCCACTCACCAGGATTCAGGGTAAAAGAGCATGAGCAAGGGGGCAAGAGGGAGAGAGGACAAGAGCCTATGAGCCACCCCCCACCTCCCCACCCCTGCGCATGTAGGCCCCAGCAGGCAAGAAGAGAGCCCTCAAGGGGCACTCCCCAGGGACTCCTGTGCCTTCCCACCCTCTGACCTGCTACAAGACCAGAGCAAGGTAAAAGAGCGAGGCCTTCCCACAACTAGGATATTTCAAACCTCTGGCTGGGGAGGCGTGCTTGATGGTGTTGGTTGACCTCATTGGCTAAGTTAAGCCCACCTATGTGATGCACCTAAGGTGGATGTGTCCAAGATATTGGCTGTACCTGGGCTTAGAGGGCTTGAGTATGAGCATTCTCAGTTTGGGGTCTTCACAGGTGTTCAATGGTGGCCTGATTTCTTTCCAACCTCCTCCCTGGGGGCCTGTCAGGCATGGGAGAAACAACCCCCCTGCCCCTGTGCTAGCTACCTAGCAGAAATAGCATGCTTTTCTTTTTGACAAGTAAGCAAACATTTGAAAGCCTCCTATGTGCATGGTACTACAGAAGATACAAGAGAGGAAAGTCTTTGGTCCTTCACTCAAAGATCTAACTGTTGAAATGGGGAGGTGGTGAACAGAAAAGGCCAGACATCGAAAATCATGGAATTTTCCTAAGATCCTAGGAATTCAAGGAAGAGCCACTCTTCGTTGTTTTTATATTTCCCACAGGGCTTCACACACATGCTGAACAGTAATAAAATTTTTGAATGGGCTAGAAGAAGTGCCTTCCTTTAAAGAAGTTCTGTGATAAGGAAAAAGAGATCCCAAATCAGATATATTTATAAAGACCCCTTTATTAAGTCTTAAATAGGGCAGAGACAAAAATGAATCATTCAAATGAGGGAGACCATCAGTAGGAGGTTGCTATTGGTGTCCAAGAGATTCACAGCCACACAGCTAAATTATAAGGCATAGGAAACCAAGGAAATTTGTCCAAAAATATCATGATTGGTGACAGATCCATCCATCACAGACACAGGCAGCCTACAAAACCAGGCAAGGAGCCATGAGTGAATATGTACTATTGCAGATCAGGAAAACTTACAACATTGGTTCTGGGCCCTCCCTCTGACCAAGGTGGTTGTGGGGGTGAGGTGGGGGTGATAATTCAGGAAACTCTTAAGTTTATTTCTGAAGCACAAGACAGAGGAAACAGCCAGGTAGATAGAAATTATAGACTGATGACCCGCCAAGTTTTTCCAAACTAGAAGAGAGAGCCAAGAAGCAGAGTGAAGGGAGATCAGAGGAGCAGGGGTATCAGAATAACCCAAGGCGAGAGCCCGCAGGATTGAGACGAGGCAAGAGAGCAAGCGAGACAGCAGGCACAGGGACAAGAGCCCAGGCCAGAGCACCAGAGAGCCAGAGCAAGCGACAGAACAAAGAAACCACCACGGATACATCCTCGGACCGTGGTTAATCATTAGGTTTGGGAATGCACCGTGCATCCTCTTGATTGGGAAGTTTGAATGAGGCGGGGGTGATGTCAACTCTGACAAGCACGGGAGGGTCTGGCGTGGGAGGGAAGGCGTGGGGGTGGCGACAATCATGGGAAGGAGGCCCTTGTAATGGCTCGGTGCTGCTCCCCGCTCAGCTGGGCTGGACCCATTATTGCCTAATTGTTTTTAAAATCCAGTGAGAACCAAACAAGTGATATACCTTAAACTATGTGACACACACACACCACCACCCACACCCCCCCAGCACAAACAGTTTTGCTATGATCACAGAAAACAATCGATACCTGTACTTCTTGGGGATTACCAGATCTTCAGACCCTGAGGCCCCATGCGCCACTGATCATCCATGGGGCCTGGCTTATTGCCCCTTCTGATGTGGCTGGCTTAGGAATTTTTACTGCAAGGTGGGGGCTTTTCCATTTTGGATTTCTAACAAACTCAATCTTAAATTATGCTATACTTCTAGTATTTTGATTAACAGCTGACTAGTTCACCCTCCTCTATCATTGACTCAAGGTAGACAGACCTTGACCCTTTTTCTGCAATTCTAGCTCTAATCTCCTTTCTTCCAGCCCTGCTGGCCCTTCCTTTAGCTCCAGGAACACATTCAGAGTGCCGCTGCCCAAGGTCGCTTGCATGTGCTGTTCTTTATGCCTGCCCTGCGCTTCCTTCAGATTTCTGAGTAGCTTTCCCCCTTGTCTCCTTCAAGTCTTGGTTTAAAGTGTAACCTTTTCAGTAAGACCTGTCCTGAGCAGCCAATATAAAATTTTAACCCTTTATTCTCTACATCTCCACTATCAGACTGGGTTTTTCCCATAGTAGAGTATACCATATAAGTTAATGATTAGGTTCCTCATCTATATCTCCCCAGTAGCATGTAAGCTGTACAAGGGCAGGATTTTTTTGGTCTGTTTTTGTTCACTGCCAGCTCCTTTGCATCTTGAATAGTTAGCCCAAGGAGAGTCAATGTACAGGAGCCTCAGGGTCCCAAGGATGCGCTCTATTCCTGGTTCTTCTCTCTTGCTGATGGTGAAATTCTCACCATTCCTGCTTCTGAGATGGCTAGTTTACGCCCAGCAGGATGGCAATCACAACCCCTTACAGCTGAATCACACAAGACAGTCACTGATAGCCAGTTCACATAATCCCATCAGTATCTTCCCTCACCATCTTAACCAGACCCTAAGGAAAAAATGTCATTTGCTGGGAGCCAGAAAGGCTATGGCTGCTGTTATGAGGGGCCATCAACTCCATTCTGACTCACAGCTACCCCTGTGGACGACAGAAGGAAACACTGCTCTCTCCTGCTCCATTCTCACAATTGTTCTTATGTTTGAGCCCATTGTAGCTACTGTGTCAATCCATCTTGCTAAAGGTCTTCCTCCTTTTTCTGCCCCTCCACATGACCAAGCATGATGTCCCTTTCCAGGGCATCCTGGTCTCTCTTGATAACATATCCAAAGAACAGGAGATGAAGACTGTTGGGAGCCGATAACCATTAAGACCCTGGCCTCAGCCACATAGCAGAAACTTGGCTGCTTCCTAACAGCAAGGCTTTGTTTCCTGCCCAACTCCACCCCCACATTCCAAGCTACATGCTCTGTAGCACGGGCAGTTGCAAGAGTCGACCTTCGTTGCCATTGGTTAAAATACCGAACACCCATTGGACTACAGACATACCATATTAGGAACATAACAAAATTAGTGGTTCATCTGGTAAGCCTTAATTAGCATACAAACATCATGACGGACGTCTTTGAGAACTGTTGCGTGCCTTTAACCTTATTAGGAACATGTGCCTGATTGGTTGTTATACAGTATGCTTCATTAGAACATGTAGCCGATTGGTTGTTACACAGTATGCCTCATTAGAATATGTGCCTCCCACTTCCTACCTGCAGCTGATAGGCTAACGTTGTTATGCTTCATTATAATACACATATTGTATTGGATGTTATGCAGTATGCCTCATTAGCATATACACCTCCCAGTTCCTCTTTAATGTAAATATATACCCCGAGTTTTGCCGAAATAAATGGGCTTGATCAGCACTTGTCTTGCTCCACATCTCTGTGTCTTTTTCCCATCCAATTTCGCTGCCCCTCCGGGTTACCGCGTGAGGGTCTCGCTGGATGAGACCCCCACAGAAGACATCATGCTCAAGGGAGCATTCTGGTTGTTCTTCCAAGACAGCTTTGGTGGTTCTTTTGGCAGTTTGTGGTACTTTCAATGTTGTTCTTCCAGGACACTATTCAAATGTATCATTTTTTCTTCAATCGTCCTTCTTCAATGGAAAATACCCTGGCTTTGACCAGGCACATGTTAGTCTTCAAAGCAACCGCTTTGCTTTTCGACATCTTTTGGTGTTGTGCAGCAGACTTACCCAACTGAGCTCTTGATTGATGATTTCATGAGCACTGATTATGGATCCAAGCAAGATGACATCTTTGACAACTTTAATCTTTTCTTGTGAGGATTTTAAAAAATACATTGAATTGTAATTCATACTGAAGACTGCAAGTGTTTCAAGCCCTTCTCACTTGCAGCAAGCAAGGTTGAGTTACTGCATAATGAAGGTTGTTAATAAGCCTTTCTCAAATCCTGATGCCACATTATTCTTCATATAATCCAGCTTCTCTATAACGATTTGCTCAACCTCCAGATTGAACAAATATAATGAGAGAACGCAACTCTGATGTACAACTTTCTTGATTTTAAACTATGCAGTGTTCCCTTGTTCTCTTCTCACAATGGTCTCTTGATTCATTTACTGGTTTCACGGGAGCACAACGAAGTGATCTGGAATTCTAATTCATCCCATCTATAGTTTATCATGGTCCACACAGTCGAATGCCTTTGCACAGTCAATGAAACAGAAGTAAACATCTCTCTGGTATTCTCTGTTTTGAGCCATGATCCACCTGACATCAGCAATGATATCCCTTGTTCGATGTCCTCTCTTGAATCTGGCCTGAGCCTCTGGCAGCTCCCTGTCAATTTTATGCTGCAACCACTGTTAAATGGTCTTTAGCAGAATTTTACTTGCTGTGATATTAATTATGTTGTTCTCTAATTGGTGCCTTCTATTGGGTTGCCTTTCAAGTGGCCAGGTAGCTAGCTGTCTTACAAATTTCCTGGCATAGACAGTGTGTGTTTGCAGTGCTTCATCAGTTTGTTGATGCATTTCAATTGGTGTTCCACCACATTTCTGGAGCCTTGTTTTGGGGCTAATACCTTCCGTGTGGCTTGGGCTTTCTCCCTTTGTACCATGGGTTCTTGGCTATATGATCTCTCTTGAAATGGTTGAATGTGGATCAGTTCTTTTTGGTAAAGTGACTGTGTATTTTTTATCTGCTTTTTAAAATGTCATCTTTATCATTTTATTAGGGGCTTATACAACTCCTATCACAATCCATACATACATCAATTATGTAAAGCACATTTATACATTCATTGCCCTCATCATTCTCAAAACATTTGCTCTCCACCCAAGTCCCTGGCATCAGCTCATTTTCCCCTCCTTCCCTGCTCCCACCTCCCTCATGAACTCTTGATTATTTACAAAATATTATTTTGTCATATCTTGCACAGTCTGACGTCTCCCTTCACCCACTTTTCTGTTGTCCATCCCCTGGGGAGGAGGTTATACGTAGAGTCTTGTAATCGGTTCCCCCTTTCCAACCCACCCTCCCTTCACATTCCCAGCATCGCCACTTGCACCACTGGTCCTGAAGGGATCATCTGCCCTGGATTCCCTGTGTTTCCAGTTCCTATCTAAACCAGTGTACATCCTCTGGGCTAGCCAGAATTGTAAGGTAGAATTGGGATCATGATAATGGGGGGTAGTGAGGAAGTATTTAGGAACTAGAGGAAAGTTGTATGTTTCATCGTTGCTACATTGTACCCTGAATGGATCCTCTCCTCCCTGAGACCCTTCTGTAAGGGGATGTCCAGTGGCCTACAATTAAGCTTTGGGTCTCCACTCCGCACTCTCCCTCATTCACAATGATAAGATTTTTCGTTCTGATAATACCTGATCCTTTGACACCTCATGATCGCACAGGCTGGTGTGCTTCTTCCCTGTGGGCTTCGTTGCTTCTTGAGCTAGATGGCCGCTTGTTTACCTTCAATCCTTTAAGACCCAAGACGCTATATCTTTTGATAGCTGGGCACCATCAGCTTTCTTCACCACATTTGCTTATGCACCCATTTGTCTTCAGCGGTTGTGTCAGGAAGGTGAACATCATAGAATACCAATTTAATAGAAGAAAGTATTCTTGCATTGAGGGAGTACGTGAGTGGAGGCCCAATGTCCTTCTGCTACCTTAATACTGAACCTATAAATATATGCACATAGATCTATTTCCCCATCCTCATATAGAAATATATTTGCATATGTACATGCCTTTAGACTTCTATAAATGCCCTTTGCCTCCTAGCTCTTTCCTCTATTTCCTTTGACTTTCCTCTTGTCCCACTATCATGCTCAGTCTTCATTTGGGTTTTAGTAATTCCTCTTCGTTACATTATCCTTGATCACACCCTACCGGGCCTCCTACACCCTCCTCACCACCAATTTGGATCACTTGTTGTTCCCTTATTTTTTCATCTTCTTTTGATGCTTCCTGCATTGTTCATTGTTTTCCCCATAGAATCTTTCAATATTGCATCTTGATGCTTCAATATTTTTCTTTAGTTCTTTAAGGCTAGAAGAGTCATATCACTCACTACACTGCAACAGTGCCTCACACACAGGTGACATTGGCCTCCTCACACCTGTCTAGTGTGCCACGTCTTTTCTTACTTGCTTTGGCCAAAAACTAGAAAATTGGTGATTATTCACAGTCTCCTGGATTGTCAGGCATGCCAGGTAGCAACATGATATCTTCTTGAGACAAGGTGGTCATAAGCAAACTTTCCTCACAGTCAAAGGACAGAGTTCATATGAACTTTTTACAGGGACTTTGGTATAAAAGAGAGTCAATATGAAAATACCTCATGATTTGAACTTGAGCAATAAATAAGTTTCAAAAGCTTTTATTTAAAAGCAAGGGTTTGGAAATAGTAGAAGCTTATTTACTTGCTCAACACTGAAGTGAGACCCAGTTTAAGAGCTATGAATAAGTTGACAATAAGAACACTAAAACAGGTAGATGTAAGAGCCCCCAATAAAAGTATTTAAAAACCCCAAAATACTAAGAAAAAAAAGATTCCACCACACTCTCTTAAACAGAATATGAAGCTAATACCTGCTACTAGCTTATTTCATGTTGTAATTATTATTTTGGGCTTCAAGAGCATCAAATTGAATTAATAATAAGCCTTTCTTTGTTAACTCAGTGTCTACGTTGGTCCTTGCTTACTTATACTGAATATTTTAAATGATTCCATTTTGTAATGAAAGTCTAATTAAATGAGTATACTAATACATGTTCTTAGATATGCTAGATCCAGAGCTCCTGTTGTGATAGGTGGTTGTCTGGGATCTTTACTAACAATCTGGTCCTAAAACCTCAGGGCAAATGACTTAGACAGTCAGTCTTACAACCCAGAACATGACTCATGAACAAATACCTCCCCTTCCTATTAGGGATTAAGTTTTAAGCACAGTCAACCAGGGCTTGGTAAGAGCACAGTATTCAGGGCATGCCTTTTAAATTCCAAGGCGAGAAAAAAAAAGTGGTAATTTTCCAGGAAAAGTGAGTTACATTTCCAGTGCCCTGAGAATCCTCATAAACACGATTCTTCTGCCAGTTCAAACAAGGTGTTCTCACTGCAGTTTTGTGCTGGGTCAGTTAGGGTAAGGCCAGCATGGCTGATGTGAAGGCTGGGAGAACCTGCTCCCTGCCCACAGGCAGTAACAAAAACACCCCTCTCCACCCTGTTCATTAAGTAGAATTTATAGAGAAGATTTGAGATTACTCTGAAAGAAAATCTCTTCCCAAACAACCCTTCTGGAAAAGACTTGAACAGCTATGTCTTCTTCGTTGCAACATCTGTATCTGTGAAGAATATATTTGCTTAAACTTCCCTCCCAGTGTCACCACCACTCATTGACTATTTGCTTTCCCATGGTGGCTTGTGTGTTGCTATGATTCTAGAAGCTATACCACTGCTATTTCAAACACCGGCAGGGTCACTGATGGAGAACAGGTTTTAGCAGAGCTTCCAAACTAAGAACAGACTATGACGAAGAAATCGACTATATACTTCTGAGGGATTAACTCCTGAGACGCTTATGAACAGAAAAGTTATGAACACAAGTGGAGCATTGTCAGATACAGTGATAGAAGATTGGAAGGCACTCACAATGACTGTTGAAGGGATACTTCCTCAGAATCGAGTCTTATCTTCAAGTCCAGTGCTGTCTGTTAGGATAATAGCAATATACCTACAAGGAAATCCAGATAATGCAAATATAATTAAAATTTGTGCATTAAAGCCAGTGATGAGGAAATTGAAGAGTTCTACTGACCTCTACTTCTATAGGCTGAAGTTGATCAAACATGCAATCAAGATATAATGATAATTATTGGTGACTAGAATGTGAAAGTTGGAAACAAAGGGGAAATTAACAGTAGTTGTTTGTCATTGGGTAAATAACTGCACTAGACCTCTTTAAAGTACAAAAGAGTAGAAATGTCACTTTCATGACTAAGGTGCACTTCACTCAATCTATTGTATTTTCAATTGCCTTATATGCACATGAAAATTGGATGATGAATAAGGAAGACTGGAGAAAAATAATGCTTTTGAATTAGGATGTTGGTGAAGAATACTGAAAGTGCTCTGGACTGCTAGAAAAACAAACAAGTCTGTACTGGAGGAAGTACAGCCAGCATGCTTCTTGGAAGCAAGAATTATGAGACTTCAACTCATATACTTTGCACATGTTATTGGAGAAACCAGTCTCTGTATAAAAAAAAAAAAAGAAGAAGAAGAAAAAAATTAAAAACCCCCAAACCAAAAGAAGCTTAGAAATATGTTCCGTGCTCCTGGATAGGAAGATTAAATGTAGTGAAAATGCCAGTGTTACTTTATAAATACTTTATAAATTTAATAAAAATGATATTTACCTAAATGTGGAAGAGATAGCCTTTTTAATAAATAGTGTTGGAAAAATTGGATCTCTAATTACTAAAGAAAGAAACTGGACCCATATCTCATGCCATGTACAAAAATGAACCCACGATGGATTAAATACCTAACTATAAACCCTAGAGCCATAAGGAAAATCAATGAAAAATACAGACAAACTTAAGGGCCCTAATACAAGTTATAAATACACTATCAAGGGTAATGGGGTAAAAAGATAATGAAAAATACCCACACTATAGAAGACAAGATAGAGGACTGGGACCTTCTAAAAATATGACATTTATATACATTGAAAGATTTCATCAAAAGAGTAAAAAGAGAACCGATAAGTTGGGGGAAAATACTTACCAGTGAGATACCAGATAAAGGACTAAATTTTAAAATTTATAGAAAGCTATGATTGACACTTTAATAAGAAAAATACAAATAACCCTACCAAAAAATGGGCACAAGACCTGAATATACAATTTACTAAAGAGGACATCCAAGTGGCCAACAAGCATATGAAGAAATATTTGCATTCATTAGCTGTAAGAGAAATAAAAATTAAAACAAGATGTCACCTCATACCAGCACTCTTAGAAAAATTAAACAACAACAAGAAAATAATCAATGCTGAAGAGGATGTGGAGAGATTGGAATGCTCATACATTGATGTTGAGATTAGAGAATTACACAGCCACTGTGGAAATCAGTATGGCCCTTCCTTGAACAAATGCAAATATAAATACCTTATGATTTTTCAACTTCTCTATTTGCTATATACTCTAAAATAATAAAGAATACAACACAAATAGACATATGCCCATCCATGTTTATTGCAGAAATTTTTATAATGGCAAAATGTTGGAAAAAAAACACAACTAAAGAGGACTGGATAAACAAACTGGTATATTCATATAACGGAAAACTATTTTTTTCTTAAAAAACAATGATTAGTCTGTCAAACACCTTAAGACATGGACAAAATTAGAGAACATGAGGCTCAGCAAAGTTAGTCAATCTCAAAGACAAATATTTTATAACACCATTATTTTATTTTTTGTCTCTTTTCTTTTTTTTTCCTTTCAAAGCATTTTATTAGGACATAACTCAGACACTGTACTATTCCATAGTTGTCATATCAAGTGGGCTGTACAGCTGCCACCACAATCAGTTTCAAACATTTTTTTCCTTCTTGTACTCCTTGACATCAGCTCCCCCTGACCACCTGCCATGTCCCCAGGAACTCTTACTCTAGTTATTGTCTCATTAGATTTGTCCATCCTGTGTTTGATACATTGAAAACAAAGAAAAATACATAACAGAGTGGCAAGAAAGCCACCAACAATGACAAAATACAACAGAGATTAACCCCAATATGAAAAACCCGCAGCAAATACTGAAAACAAGAGCAAGCACAAAATGTTTCATAAAGGAGATCAGATAGCAAGACTTTAAACATCCCTCAATTATGGTTAGAGAGAAATCACCAGAGGTTTATTTTCTGTGTCGTTTCTGCAAATGTAATCTGGGTTCCACTGTCATCCACAGCCTTTTACTCACTAGGGTCTGACAATTCAAGCCCTGAGAGCATTCCCACCTTCAGATTTGAGTGATATAACTTACAATCCTTGGGTCACAGATGTTGGTGTGCTTCTTCCATGTGGGTTTCTTTGACATTTCATTTAAATGGCTATTTGTTTGAAAACAGCCTTTAAGATTCCAGATGCTATTCTTTCTGACAGCAGGGCACCATCTTATTTCTTCATCACATTTTGCTGTAACACTCATATCTTCCAAGAGAGTAGTGATACCAGGAGGGTAAGGGGAAGCTTACCCTGGGTGGAGAAAGGGGAACCAATCACAATGCTCTACATATAATCGCCTCCCAGGGGGGCAGACAACAGAAAGTGAGTGAAGGGAGGCAGCAGTCAGTGTAACACATTAAAAAATTCTATATAAATTATCAAGTGTTCATGAGGGAGGGAAGGAGTGAGGAAAGGAGGGGAAGGGAGAAATTGAAGTTGATATCAAGGGCTCAGGCAGAAAATGTTTTGAAAATGATGATGGCAACATATATACAAATGTGCTTGACATAATGGATGGATGTATGGATTATGATAAGAGCTGTAAGAGGCCCCAATAAAATGATTTAAAAAATAAAACAATACACTAACCTGAAACATATGTGGCTTTGATTTTGTTCAGATAATAGAAAAATAAAACTGAATGATATTTGAAGAAAAAAAATAAGTTACAGCCCTGGAAACTCAGGGAGAGCGAGGATCACTGTGAATCCGCATCACCTTGATGGCAGTGAGTTTGGTTTGGGTCCCTGTGAACCACCCACCTTTCTCCCTGCCCTGCTTTACTAGGGAAGAGAACTTCTCGGAACACCGAGGAAAGTCCTAGGAGAATAATGAAAATGAGAAAAGAGAACAGGAAATGAGAGGCAGGAAGTACCTCAAACTAGATGTGAATCATGCCAAAGTGAAGTGGGTCTGTGCGTCAGTTTCCTTCCCGTACCCTAAAATCTTGACGTTATTTTGATTTTTGTTTCTAGGCTCTGCTTGTACAAGTAGCATCTTTATTTTAAAGAGACAGGGCTATTTTTAACATTTGATAGGCCCTAGTATGCAAACATATTAGAAGGTGCCTACATCTGAAGTTAAACATATTTTTATCATGTTTTGGGCTTGATATTGATATTATGTTGAACCATTTTGAAATTTCCATTTTCAAATTAAAAAAAGCCATTTGTATGATTCAATCTAATCATTTGACTTTTGAGATGATTTGACTGTAAATGTTGCATTTAATTTAAAATTAGCTTTGATTTCTCAACAACCACGTGTTATAGCAGACCTATACAAATGAGAGATGTTCCAGGTAGTGGATTCATCTGCTCTGTCTCTGACAGAACAAGGGGTGGGGACAAAGAAAGGCGGCTTTTTTTTTTCTTTTGCACAAGTGTCTCCTGTCCCGGAAAGATAAGTGGAACCATTTTTGCAAAATGCTTGAGCAGGCTGGGTGCAGGACATCGGTAGGTTGGCTGACATATGACACATGGTTACTAATGAATGGTTGATGATTACTGTTTCCCTCAATCTCTCCTTTATAAAAAAAATTTCTCGTTTTTCTGTTCTTCGGCGCACTTAGTGATCTAACTGTGCTGCCCAGCTGCCATTATTATTGTCCAAGAGACAATATTATTGTCCAGAGAACGAGTGTGTTTTCTTTGATGTAGCACATCGGCTGGAATGTGTGCGCAATGAGAAAGCCGAATCTGCAGATTGTGATTAGAGGTAATGACAATGAATGGAGGGGGCATAATGTAGTGGTGTGTAAACGTTCAACGAGAGCTTTATTAATGAAAATCCCTTAAGTATTTTGATTTTGGAGCTGTGACAGTTGGGGCTCCAGGAGATAGTCTGATACGGAGGTTTCTTAAAGCAGCCCTCTGGGTTCTGCTATGGGGAAGAGGAAGGCAGCCGAATGGAACAGAGGGAATGGGGGTGCAATGCCATCACAAATGGTCTTTGTAACCCCACAGAGAACCAAGAGTAGGGCCAGCCCTTCAGCCTTGGAACCAAGGGTCTGGGTCTCTGTCCCCCACACTGACCAGGCGTGGATCCAGACTGCCGTGGGAAGAGGCATAACTTTAGTTTGTTATACCAAACCCAAAACAAACTCACTACCATCAACCCGATGCTGACTCAGCACAACAGTATAGACCAGGGTAGAACTGCCTCTGGGCTTCGGACGCTGGAACTCTTTATGGAAGTAGAGAGTGGCTGGTGGTTTCGAACTGCTGACTGTGCAATTAGCAGCCCAAGACATATCCACTATGCCACCAGGACTCCTAGTGAAGTCCACAGGAGTGGGCAATTCCCAGGGGGTGGGAGAGCTGACAGCTGAGGGTTGTTAGCCAACACCATTTCCAGCAGCTGGGGAAAGGCGGTAGTTACATACTTTCACATCAACTTGAAAATGAATAAAAGTGTAGGGATGGTATCCAGCCCGTCAAAAAGGTCAGACTGGTGGTGCCTCTCTGTGGCATGACCTTCTAATAAGGAGGGCCTTGGGCACTTCTCCGTCTCTTTGCTTTTCTGTTCTTGCTGCCGGAGAGCTGCCAGAGTTCTGCCTGGTCTCCATCGACCTTGGCTCCACATTGACTTTGCACCAACCGGTCTGTGCTCTTCCGGCATTCTGCACCATTGCATGCAGCTGTGGAGTCTGTAGAGGAACTTACGGACTAGGATTGGGCTTAAAGGCTTCAGTTGGCCTGGACTGGGACACCTTCTAAATATAATTACTCGTATATATGAGTGTGTTAGATTCAGCGTAGGAAGGCGAGCTCACCTTAGATGCATGGAATAATCACGACCAGTTGAGATGCAAAAGCGGCAAAAGGAGTATTTGCTAGCTCCAGCTAGGGCTTCTTCCCTCTGCTACCCAGTGCAGCTGGGAACCAGCGTCCAAAGGCAATCAGCCTCGAGCTCTTTGTTCTCTGGGTTTTTATAGAGCCAGGGACAAGGGGGCAGTTCAGGGTTGCTGTTCTTTAAACTTATTGGAGAAAACTTCTGGTGCCAGCATTGTCCAGCGGTGATTGGTGAGTAGGTTCGTGTGTGCTTTCCTGATTGGTTGGTCACTTGTGGGCTGTTACTCGAACTCTATTGGCTAAGGCGTCATGAGGTGATGTGTCCCATTGGTTAGGTTGGATCAGGCGATGTCCCATTGGTTAGGTTGGATCAGGTGATGTCAGGCAATGTGTCCCATTGGTTAGGTGGATCAGGTGATGTGTTGCATCAGTGATCAGGAACTTGAAACCAAAACAAACTGAAACCGAGGCCTACCTCAAACCCCAGCTTTCATACAGCCTGTTTTAACTTTTACCCTGCTGATTCTAGCAGTTGCACACCCGTGCCCCACAAGTGTCATTGGATTTGTTTCTCGTCGTCAAGCCAGCCTAACACAGGGAATAAATCAGTAGTTCTGATATGGCCATCTGGGTGTCCAAGCATCATATCTCTGAACCTTAAAAAAAGTTTATTTTTATGGTGAATTGGGTGAGATTTACAGGGCAGACCATCAATTCACACTTAATACACATTCACATTTCACTTCATTTCATTTGTTGCCATTCTGTTAATGTGACATCACCCATCCCACCTCCTTGCTGAGTTTCTTGTCTCCATTCCTCTTTTCCTAATCCTTTTGTCCTTGGATAAATGCTGCCCTCTTGATTCCAAATGATCAGTTACTGATGGACCCACCTCAGTAGTGTTCCTCAGTAGTGTTACTGTTCCCTTTGTAGATCTAGGTATTGTTTGGCTGAAAACTGAGCCACAGAAGTGAGTTCAGTTACAGATCTACAGAGGGACCAAGGGCCAGAGGTTCCGGGGCTCTGTTAGACTCAGTAAAACCAGCCAGCCAGGGCTCTTTGTTCCACCCTCACCTCCCACTCTGCCCAGGACCTCCTAATGTGATCCCTTTCAGGGCAGTTGGTCATGGTACCTGGGTTCCATCGAATTTTTCTGGTCTGCGTCTCCAAGTCGTTGAGCCTGATGTGTGAGGGGCCCCTTAGTCTATTGGACTTATTGTTTTCCTGTATCTTCAATTTTCAGCGCTCTTCTTTCTTATAGATCAGAGATCGGCAAACGACAGTTGGAGAGCCACCAGCCACCATACGCAACTCTTTCGGTGTGTGCATGTGGCGCTGGAGTACAATTGAAAACGAAAAGAAAACTATCATAGTTTCATTTGTAAAAAGTGTTAAGGATATTATTCAGACAATGGTGATATCATTTGTTTGCAAAAAATATATTTTCTGCTCTTGAATAATGTTAAGTGGTGTGAGGGACAGAAGTGCCTCTTCTGTTTCTAAACTTTGCCAACCCCTCCTCTAGACCAGGTGAGCGTATTCTAAGAGTCTTAGGTAGTCTTGAGCACTGGGTCTAGTGAGCCCATAGGTACAAATGACTCTGCCACGAGCAGTCATGGGCCTGAGAAGCCAGTCAAGAAGGGAAAGGCTTCCAGAAAGGTTGCAGATGGACTCAACGTTTGTCCTTGGGTAGTACAAATGGTCACCACACCTAACTGCTCATGGGAAGTTTGGTACATCAGAAGACAAGCTTGGCAATCTACCTCCACAAGGTCAGCCCTTGGCAACCATGGGAAGCTCAGTTCAGCTCTGACACCGAGTCACCAGGAGCTGGAGTTGACACCCTAGGGACTGATTTGGTTGAAGAGGGAGTGAGAGGGTGTTGAGGGAGACTGGAGAGCAGAGGTCAGGCTAAAGAGAGTTCTGGATAGGGTTCCAGAAATCTGTATACTCTCTAGCCTCCAGAGAAGCCAGATTGTATGAAGAAGAGTTCATCATCAAGTTTGGAGGAAGGCTTATTAATCTGTGATATGCAGCTGACACAGCTTTGCTTGCTGCAAGTGAGGAGGACTTGAAACACTTGCTGATGAAGAACAAAGATTGCAGCCTTTGCTCTGGGTTACAACTCCATGTAAAAATATACCCAAATCTTCCTAACTGGACCAATAGCTAACATTGTGGTAAGTGGAGAATAGGTTGAAGTTGTGAAGGATTTCTGTCTTACTTAGATCCACAATCAATACTCATGGAAGCGGCAGTCAAGAGATCAAATTGGATTGGGTGAATCAGCTGCACAAGACCTCATTAAAACACTCAAGAGCAAGGATGTTCCTTGGAGGACTAAGGTGCACCTGACCCCACTCATGGCATTCTCCATTACATCATATGCATGTGAAAGTTCAAGCATTCCTGAGGGAGGGGGGAATGAGGAGAGGGCAAAAAACGAGGAGCTGATATCAAGGGCTTAAGCGGAGAGCAAATATTTTGAGAATGAGGGCAACAAATGTACAAATGTGATTGACACAATGGATGTATGTATGGATTGTGATAAGAGGTGCATGAGCTCCCAATAAGATGATTTTTTTTTTTGAAGTGGGACATTGAATAAGGAAGACCGTAGAGGAATTGTGGTGCTGGAGAAGACTACTGAAAGTACCCTGCAATGCTAACAGGGCAAACCGATCTGCGTTGGAAGAAGTGAGGCTGAGGCAAAGAGGTCAAGACTCCGTCTTACAGACTTTGGACATATTGTCCGAAGAGACCAATCCCTGAAGAAGGACACCATGTTTGGTAAAGTGGAGGGACTGCGAAAAAGAGGAAGGCCCTTGACGAGCTGGATCGGCACAGTGGCTGCATCCACGGCTCAGACCCAGGAATAATCGTGAGGGTGACGCAGGACCAGGCTGTCTTTCCTTCCGCTGTGCGGAGCGTCCAGATGGGTCGCAGCCAACTCGATGGCACCGAACAATAGCAGCAGCAGCAGCAGCAGCATCAAGCCCCCACGAGTCCCCTGGGATCAAGTCACCTCCCTGACTGCAGCCTCGGTGTGAGAGGAGGGTACCGGAGCAGAGGACCCCTCCTTCCTGCCCTAGTCCTCAGTGGAGGGCCTCGGCGTCTTCCTCAGTAACCTGCAGTGGAGAGGGTTGGTCACGAACTCACCGCTTAGAAGGCTACTCCCGTTTCCAGTGGGCAGTTTGTGGGCGGAGAGCAGCGAGGAGCTCCAAGTGGAAGCATTGGAGAAAGAATGGCGGGCATTCCCCTCCCTCCCCCTCCCCCTCGGGCTGGACCCTCCATTTCATTACGAAGATGCTGGCAGCAGGCCCTAAAACGGAAACCAGAAAGAAGACAAAGTGGGGAAACCAAGAATCAGAAGACCAGCGACTTAAAAACATGACCGTAGGGGATGGAAGATTGGATTAAGAGGTGGTAAAGAAAGTCAAAGTGGTGATAGTACATTAACAAAATCCATTGTAGCGAAAGGAAAGTAAACCCTGCCAAGGATGCAGAGTAATGGAGAGACCCAACTGGACGCCAGCCAGGTCACCTCCGGTGCCACACTTACCAGCCGTGTGTCCCCGAGAAGGCGCCTCGCCTCTCTGAGGGATTTCCTTAGTTCTAAAATCGCCCAGCAGGGTGCTGATCTACTGAGAGCGCAGAACAAGATGGTACAGGCAAGGCGTTTAGCAGACTGACGGGTTCCCTGTAGGCATCTACGGAAGGCCTTTCTCTCCCCCACTGCAGCCTTGGCATCAATGCCTGCTGCTTGACTTTGAAATCCTAAGACTGGGAGATTTCTCTGGTCCCACAAATTATTTACCCGGCCAGCCTCAGAGTCTGTATCTCAAACCACACTCACTGCCAACTCACAGTGGCCCCCATGACAGGGTCAAACTGCCCCTCTGAGCTCCAGAGGCTGGAACTGTTCGTAGGCGTAGAAAGCCCTGCCTTTCTCCCGCGGGACGGCTGGTAGTTCCGACTGCCAGCCTTAAACAGCGCCCCAATGTATAAGCACTCCGCCACCAGGCCTCCTCGGTGGTTGAAGGAATTGGGCAGGTGAGTAACCTCTCCATATGGTAGGCGCCACACCCGTAAGTTGAGTTACAACGAAAAGACTTGAATGTCAGGTGAACGCTTTTTAAGTAACTAGTTTATTTTCCTGAACCTTTGCTGGTCCATGAAGTGAAGGCCATGGCACTTGCCCTCACCTTTTCACAGGATCGCTGTGAGATCAACCGTGACACCGTTTACTGGAGGGTTGTTGTGTGACCACTATTACCCACTGCAGCCCCAGGGGACCGAGTTGAACGGCTCCCATAGGGTCTTCTTGGCTGTCATCTCTTCAAGCTGACTGCCCCCTCTCGTGCTGAGCGGGCACTAACTGGCACCCTCTTCTTTAGCTGCTGAGAGTTTTGCTGTGGTGTCACCGGGCTTCTGTCCTACTGATTTTACTTCCTTCTGAGAATGGCGCTAACGGTTCCCTTTCCAACCTTTCTATCTTTCGAAGACAACACAGTGAAAACCCCGGCTAAAAGTCACCCTGCACTTCCAGGAAGTGGTGAGGGACAGGCAGTGTAGGAAAGCCAGGAAGGGTCCTTGAAAGAATCCTTTCATTAACTGTTCCTGAATCCAGGACAGCCCCGAGCTGCCTGGGAAGTAGCCAGGCTGGGTTCTCAGAAGGGCAAGCCCGGGAGGAGTGTGTGCACACCGTGTGCCGCGCCTGTGAAACAAGTGAAACTGGGGGGGGACGGCCACCATTTTGATGCCCTCTCATCCACACCACAAAATAGTGCCCCTTTGGTGTCAGAAGTGATGAGAAGAAGAGAGAGGGAGAGGTGGGGGAGGGGGAGAGAAAAGGTGCAGATGAGTTCCTTTGGGAGAAAGAAATAGAACAAGAAACTAAATGACAGATGTGTTTTTCTTCTCCCTCTCTAGTCTGTTCTCTTTCTCGCGAGAGCTTCAAACATGTGGAAGAATTCCATTATCATTCAGTTCAGAGTTCTGTGTGGCTAAAATGCAGGTGAAACTGTCACTAAGCCAGAATGGGCTCTTCCTCAGGACACGTATCCATGGCCTGGGGACTTCTAGCCAGAGGGGCTGAGGGCCAGTCAGGCGCTTTCCACCAAACCCCAGAGGATTCTGCTCATCCGTGGGGTTGCCCTGTTCTAGCCCCAGAGAGAATTTAGTGGGCCTTTTAGCCACTTTAGTAAGAATTTGGGCCCAATGGTGGTCCCTAGTCCGATGCTTGCCTTCCACATGGGAGCTGTGTCATGCTTGGCCAAGTGAAGGATTGACCAAAAAGAGGAAGGCTGTTGGAGACGGACTGGCACCGTGGCAACAGTCTACGCCAGCACGACGGTGAGGATGACGCAGGATCAGGCGGTGCTTGGCTTTGTTGTCCACAGCGTTACTATGAGTCAGAGTGGCGCTTAACACCACCACGTGGGAGACAGGACTTTCATTCCTGTAACCTCCACCTCGCGTGCGTATCGGTGAGCCACCACTTTGTGCCTTCAGCAGAGCCTCCGGACTAACATGAGCCGGTGAACACTCTGTGGCTCACAGCGGGCTGATCGTCTTGTGTGTGGGGCTGACTCAATAGTAGCTACCACCTACCCCGGGGGGAGAAAGGCACTTGCTCTCAGGAGGCTGAGGGTTGCTGGCATCTGTGGTGCTTACAGACGAGAAAGTTTAGCATCTGGAGGATCACATCAGGAGCTATTTCAGGCCAATCCTAAATTACTTCTATGAGTCAGATTTTTGTTCACCCTTTCATTCAAAAAGAAGAGACGGTTGCTCTGATACCAATATAAAACCTCCCACTGGATCTTGAGTATTCGCTTCTTGGCCTTTTTGACACCCTGTCATTGTGCATATTTGTTCTGGATCTGAACTTGGTGTGTATATATAATTTAATCTATGGCATTTACCCGGGTCCTGGATACCACTAGCTATAATCAACTGGACACAAAATGCTGTGTAACTTTTGTGAAACCATCTGGTAGCTGTACGTGCTGATATTTACAGATCACAGAAATAAGGGCTCAGACATTTTATCATTAAAATAACCAAAGGAAGCAAAATATAAAGGACACATAAGTTTTAATAGGTAAGTTACACACATTAGCACAGATGTTCTTCAACTTTTCTGATGATCCGGGCTACCCCAGTGGGTTCTCGGTGTGTCCTTTACAATCTGTGTTTTGAATAAGCTCCACTGGTGCTGCTTCGGGGTTGAACCCAACTAACACAGTGGTCTGTATTTTTTTATTCGAATTCCCCCAGCACTGGCTTATCAGAAGTGATGTTAAACTGACCCCATTTCTTCCCTTTGTTTTACTTGTAAACCCAATGTGGATGCTTTTTAGTGCATGTTTTTAAAAAAAAATTTTAATTGACTTACAAAAGGTATCCTCTAGCTGTTGCAGGAATTCTGTCTTGCCCAAAACATAAGAAGTCAGGGAGCCCAGTTATTGCATAAGCAAAAGGGTGTATCAGAGAGAAAAATACTTTACAAGGGGAGACATGGGATGGGCCCGAGGGCAATGTAGACTATGGTCTTGCAGAAGAAGAGAAAAGGAGAGGTTTCAAAGGAAGTTTAGGGCAGGAAGGACATTATATTTATTCATGAGCAGAGGTGGAGCATTCCTACATGGGTGGAGTTATGCTAATTGAGTACAAGGTCATATAGAAACCATAGGTATATGATGAGTTTTGGGATCCCACTTAATCATAGGCCTAATCTAAGAACATTTCATTTTTATCATGTGCCCCTAATCAGTACTTGCCCTCATAAAGAGATCACTGAAGCTACGGGTGCTATAGCAAAGTGTGGTGAAGAAATCAGATGGTGCCCAGCTATCAGAAAGAATAGCCTCTGGAGTCTGAAAGGCTTAAAACAAACAGCCAAATGAGGTGTCAGCAAAGTCCACATGGAAGAAACACACCATCCTGTGTGATTTGGGGATTTTAAATAATAAAATCTAAAACTAGAGGAGAGAATGGTGTTAGAGCTTAGATTCTGAGCACCCAGTTTGCAGTGGCTTTGAATGACATCAAAAGTTCAAAATCCATTTGAAAGGTCCCCAAGTGGATGAAGCCTCTGGTGAATCCCCTCTGACCACAGACCATGGATGGGAATAGCCTTGCTATCAGAGAGTGTCTTGGGAAGGGAATTATTACAGATAGTTAGGTTAAAATATAACACCTTGTCATTTGATCTCCCTTTTGAGTCATTTTAAATTTGTTCTAGTTTTAATATTTTCTTTTTGATTGAGGGTTTTTCTCTTTTTTATTGTTGTTGGGTCTTCTTTCCTTCTTTGCTTTTGTCTGTTTTTATTTATATGAAACCCAGGGTAGGTTAATCTATAGAGATCATAGCTAGGAGTATAGCAGGGGAGGCTGGAGGGAGATGGGGAGCTACTAACAAGAAAGAAGAAAATATTCTGAACTTGTAGTGATGATAGCACAAGTCTTTTTAGTATGATTGAACTATTTAATTATATGCTATGTGAGTTATATGTCCATGAAACGGTTTTAAAAGTGGGTCAAAGCATGCTTCCAGGTAGGCTGGCATCTCTTAGTGTAGGTTTCAGTCCTTGGCTGGAGTTCTTTGCTCTGGTGTTCCACTTCAGGTCATGAGTGTCCTGTCTGCTCCTGCTCCTATGGCCAGTTTAAGCTGCTGATATGGGTACATGCTGCAGAGCAAGGCTGTGAAGCTAAAATACATTATTCTAATGGGGAGAAAAACACATTGTCCTGTCAAGGTGTGTTAGGCTGGGTTCTCTTGAGAAGCGAAACCAGCGAGGCTTCTATGTGTTTGTATGTAGAACGAAATGTATATCAAGAAATAGCTGACAGAGTTGTAGAAGAAGGTCAGTCCTGCCCAGTTTCAGTCAGGCTTCTCTTGGCTTGTGGAAACTGATAACAGGAACCAGGATAATGAAGCAGAGACAACACAGGCTGGTGGATGCAGAGGTCAGAAGTTGGCCAAATGAATCCACTCTCGACAATTCCCTGGTGGCTCTTGAGATCTCAGGTGATGCAACAGGAGATCAAGGAACCAGACAGAAGATCCCGCTCCAGGTGAAGAATCACAGGGAATTCGACTCTTTTTGGTCTCTCATATAACAAGGCTTATCACACCCAGCAAGTGCCAGCAGGCTGTGACCCAATTCATAGGTTGGGCTCCTCCACTCCCCTAGCCCTTGAGTCTACTGGACATAATCCCTAACTATCACACAGGGGGAGAAGAAAATTGGAAATGATGCAGGCTGTTGTCATATGTCACGAGCTAAAATATTGATTGGATGTGGGGTGGGATTGAGTCCATACATGTTGGCTTGAGGAAATTCCTCAGTTACCCGGATTTGAAAAATGTGGGTGGAAGAATCCAGTTTCTGTCCTAATCTGGGTAATGGCTCATAGGCATAGTAATTCCTATTGTGTGTGTTTCTTGTTAAGCTTTAATATGTCTTCTTAGACTTTAATCCTCTTGTTGCTTAAAAAAAAGTAAGAATAACTTGAGAAAAATCCTTTAAATGGCCATGTATATGTGCTTTGCTGAAAAGATTTGTGCTAGTCTAGGTGATTGGAATTACAAGTATTGACAATAGCACCTTGCCCAGCTAAACAGTCATTCCATGATACCACCTTCCAGACATGATCACTGAAGACAGACATGTGTATAAGCAAACATGGTGAAGAAAGCTGATGGTGTCCGGCTATCAAAAAGATAAAGCATCTGGGATCTTAAAGGCTTGAAGGCAAACAAGCGGCCATCCAGCTCGAAAGCAACAAAGCCCACAGAGAAGCACACAGCCTAAGAGAATACAAGGTGTTGAATGGACCAGGAAGCAGACACGAAGGAGCAAAAACAATCATTGTGTGATCACCTTCCTCACATAAACGCTGAAGATGAATGTGTGCATAGGCAAGCGTGGTGAAGAAGGCTGATGGTGCCCAGCTATTTAGAGATATAGCATCCAGGGACTTAAAGGCTTGAAAGTAAACAAGCGGCCATCTAGCCCAGAAGCAACAAAGCCCACACGGAAGCAGCACACCAACATGTGTGATCGTGAAGTGCAGAGGGGACCAGGTCTCAAACAACAAAGGCAGGGGGGAAAATAACATCACCGTGAATGAGGGGGAGTGCGTGATGGGGACACAATGCCCATCTGTAGACAGCTGGACATTCCTTGCAGAGGGGTAGTGGGGAGGAGATGAGTCACTCAGGGTTCAGTGTAGCAACAATGAAACTCAAAACCTGCCTCTAGTTCTTGAACGCTTCCTCCCCTCCCAATTATCATGATCAAAATTCTACCTTGCAGACCTGGTTATACCAGAGGATGTACAGCGGTGCAGTAGGGATCTGGAAACACAGGGAATCTAGGACGGATGAACCCTTCAAGATCAGTGTTGGGAGTGGCGACACTGGGAGGGAAGGGGGTGTAGAAAAGGAGAGCCGATCTTGGGATCTATGTGTAACCTCCTCCCTGGGAGACGGGCAATGGAAGGTGGGTGAGGGGAGATGCCAGGCAGTGTAAGATAAGATAAGATAATTATTTATAAACTATTAAGGGTTCAGGGAGAAGGGGGGAGCGGGGAGGGAGGGGGAGGGAAAAAAAGGAAAACAAGCTGATTCCAGGAACCCAAGTAGAAGGCGAATTCTGAGAATGACAAGGGCAACGAACGTATAAGGGTGCTTTACTCAATTAATGCATGTATGGATTGTGATAAGACTTGTATGAGCCCCAATAAAAAGATTTATTAAATTGTAAAAAAGAAAAAATTACAACTATTGAAACCCACCTCAGACTATGAAGTAGAATCATGCATTTATGAACTCATGTGAACTGTGAAGTCTAAGGATACAGCTGGTTCAGCTAGCTCCCAAGGTTTCACTGATCATATCTACTCCCTCGGGAAGCTCTGCCTCCTCTGTCCCCACTGTACCCATGAGACTTAGAGAAGTAGCCACCAGCAGCCTGAAATTTACAACATTCCACTTGGAAAGAACCCAGAAAGCAAACCCGGTAGAAAGACCTTTTTCTCTCCTAATGCCTGCCTATCAACTCCAGGAAAGATTCCACTTACTATTTCCTGCTTAGATCTGACCATCGTTGATAGACATTTTTGTTGTTGTGAGTTGACATTGAGTCGATTCCAACTCCATGTGTGGGGAGCAGAACCGCTGTGCAGGGTTTCCAAGGCTGTGCACGTGGGCAAGCAGGTCCCAGGGTCTGCTTTCCAAAGAGACGATGGGTGGGTTCCATTCTCCGTCAACTTGCCCCATCCAGGGGCTGGCCCCAAGAACATATGAAAACCCACCACAGGGAGACAATCCACAAACTCCAGCCTCTGGGAAACTCTGCAGGGCAAATCACACTGTAAGGTCACCAATTTTAACTCATCCAATGAAAGGGGGAAAAGGGAGATGGTGGGCCCTGTACATTAAAAGAGACAGAAGAGAAATATCAACCAATTGTAATTGAGTAATCTTCCTTCAATGCTGATTCCAATAGAACTTAAAAATTTTTTTAGAAAATCAAGGGCATTTGAACACGGACCCTATACTTGATGATACTAGATATTATTGTTGGTTTTAGGTGTAACATGAGAGCGAAAATTTTGAGTTTCATTTAGAATGAGGTAAAAATGAACCCCTTCTCACTACTGCCATTTTATTATGGGGATCAGTTCATGGATAATAAAAGAAAAATTGTGTGGAATAGGTGCTACTTAGGAACAAACATAGTGAGAGAGAGAGAGAGAGAGAGAGAGAGAGAGAGAGAGAGAGAGAGAGAGAGAGAGAGAGAGAGAGATTGAGAAATTGCTGGGCAATTCATAGAGGGGACAATTTCAATGTCCAGAACTCTTTACGAGGTGCTCGTTCTGAATATCAACATACTGGACTTCAGGTCAGTAACAAGCTGTCTGTGTATCTAGTGCTGCTTTTACACAAATACCACAAATGGGTGACTTTAGTCAAAATGTGCTCGCTCGCTGTGCAGGGGGCTAGAAGTGTGAATCCAGAGTGCCCACTCTAGTGGTGGAGTTTCCTTCTTTCTCTGTTGGCTCCGAAGAAGACCCTTGTCTCTTTGAGCTTCTGCTCCTGGTCAACCTGTGGCTTGCCATCGCTCTGCCTCCATCTCGGCTTGCTTGCTTATTTAATCTGTTTTATATCTTAAAATAAATTGACCCAAGATATATCCTAATGTTTTTGTTGTGTTTATTTTATCGTAGACGAGATGACTGCAACAATGGGCGCAGACATAGCGACAGTTGAGAGGCTGGCCAGAAGATGTGAGTTGGAACTGATTCAAAGGCCCCTCACAACACCCATCTGATGGACTGTGCAGGTTCCGACTAGATGGACCACAACCAACTCTGGACAGCATTGAGAAGAAAGGGCATCTGGGGCACCTCACTGTGCTCCTGCAGACCCTGTGCATGGATCACCAGACAGTTATGCAAGCAGAGCACAGGGACAATCCAGAAAGAGGTGCATCAGGGTTGTATCCTGTCACCATACTAAATAATCAGAGAAGCTGGATCATTAACAACCCATATGCAGATGACGCAACCTTGCTTGCTGAACGTGGGGAGGACTCGAAGCACTTGCTGATGAAGATCAAGGATACAGCCTTCAGTGTGGAGTATGTGTCAGTCTGGGCAGACTAGAGAAACAAATCCATAGAAACTCATGTGTGTATAAAAAAGAGCTTTATATAAAGGGTAATTTTACATTAAGGACCCCAGTCTAGTCCAAGTCCATAAGTCCGACATTAGCCCATATGTCCGACATCGATCTACAAAGCCCTCCTCAAACTCACAAAACACATGCAACGACGCCAACTGCAGGAGGAAATCGAATCAGTGAGCATGTAACATTTCAGTGCTGGCAGGGGCCTCCACGCAGTTGCTCCAGCACCCAGGGCTGCATCAGGGTAGGCCCATGTGGCTTCTCCTCAGGGATGTCTCGCAGGCTGAGGCAAGGAACTGGCTAAGGCAGCCACACACTGGTCTGACCATCAGAAAGCAAGAGACCCAAGAACATCCAGGCCTGCTTCGCTAAGCTCCTGAGCTACTGACTGTTGATGGCCCACCTGCTGCTTGCTGCCTGTGGGCAGACTCTGCTTTCCTTGCTCGAGGGAGGGCTCTGCTGTCTGCTTCCTTGACCTTGGACCCAGCAATCCCCATGAGCTGAAGGACTTCCAGTATATTAACTGCTCTAAGGAAGTGAGTTGAAGTGAACCCTCTGTACTGCTGTGTAGACTTGGCTGTGAGGTTCCTTCTCGCTGTATAAACCTGTCCTCTAATAGCTACACAACCACAAGTGTCCTGGTCTTGTTTCTCGAGAGAACCCTGCCTAACACACTTGGTAAAGTAGAGGGGCAGCAAAAAGGAGGAAGGCCCTCAAAAAGGGGGACTGCCAGTGGGCTCAAACAGAGGAACCCTCGTGAGGGTAGCCCCAGGCTGGGTGGGGTTCTTCCCGTTGTACATTGGGTCACTGAGTCGGAACCAGCTTGAAGGCACTCAACACTAACAGCGACCTTTCCTCATGTAGATAACAAAGACCACCTATTTCCAAATGGGACTAACCCCCCTGTGGGCACACACAAGCCCATGGCCACGGAGTCCATTCCAACTCACAGTGATGCTGCCGGGAGTGGAACTGCTCCCAAGGATTTCCCAGGCTGTAAACCTTGAGTAGTCCAGGTCCTGGGCCAAAGCGCCACGCAGGCTCCTTCTGGTAGAGGTAGCCATCCACTGCTTCCTCACCAGGAAAGCTTTGTCTTTGTGATTCCTTACTTCCAGCCTCAGCCCCCCACTGCTGGCAATCTGCTGCATGATAAATGGTTTTGATGAGGCTGATACAGACCTTCCCAGATCCTCCTGCCTCTCTGGTGAACAGTGTAGGTCAGCAACTAAGGAACTAAAAATAGCCGGAAATGTTCTAGTTCAACATTCACGAGTGGCTGGGTCAGATGAGGCACCAGGAAAGGGAATCATGGAGCCTGATCTAGAGCTCCCCAAACCGTAAGTAGCTGGTTACCGGAAGCTTCTGGGTGATTAGAAGAGCAGTAGACACATCCATTCATATACACATTCGCATACCCGTGCTACCGCACAGTGACTAAACGCTGTCAGACTTTATGGGAAATAAAGTGCTAATTAAATGCCTAGAGGTTGAGAAACAGTGGCTTCTTGGAGGGGTGGTCTTAGCATGTTAGTTTACATACGTGATCCTCAGTTGTTCCACCTGTAAAATGGGGTGAGGCTTGCCACATAGAATTGTTGAAGGAATTAAGGAAGGTCATTCACGAAAAGTATCTTACATGCTTAGCACAGTGTTAGAGAGCATACGTGTTAAGTTCCTCTCCTTTGGGTCTGTATTTCTCTACATGGGAAATGGCACAGGAAGCCACTGATCCACTACCTTCCTGAAGCTGCTTTGGCTCTGGTTGGAGCTCTTGAATTTGGCATAGGAACCACTCAATTTCAAGGTTCCTAAAGGAGAACTAGCATCGTGTGAAGCCCAGGGGGGTGGATGCAGCTGTCCTGGGTTAGTTTAGGTCCCTGCTGTACAACAGCAGGTTGAGAAGTCTGGGTTTTGGGGATTAGAACCAACCTAAGGAAACAAAACTGAATATAACAGAATTCAATCCAGTGGAACAGAACAGATTAGGCAATATCAGAGTGCATTGTGTAGTCTATGACCATACCACCTTGAGCATGCGTGATCACGCTGGAGTGTATTGCACAGTTCAGTGATTCAATCTGTGTGTGTGTGTATTGGGCTGCAATGTGAAATGTGTTCCTTCTTGAGGTTTGTGATCAAACAATGAAAACAAATGGAAAATACAGCTGGAGGATCTGAGATTCTCCTGTTCAGAGCATTTTGACTAGACTGGAAATCCAGGCCTTCTGAACAATGGACTTCTAGCGAGCTTCCTACCTAATGCATAGTTTTGGGGGTCTAACTTGGCCTTCTCTATAGGTCAAGCAAATGAAATGCTAGTCTGGAATTTCTCAAAGACACAAATGACTCCTTTGACTGAAGGTCACTTGAATGGTTGATCAGTTTCCACTGATCATGTTTTACCTTAAAAAGCACAAGAATTTGGCTCAAAGTAATGAGAACAGGGGGTTATGGAATAGGAGAAGCCGGTGGAGAGTGAGATGTGGTTCTACAGTGGAGAGAGTAGGATGAGAACTATTCTCATAATCTTCAATAATTTTTCTTTATTCTTTCCTCTCCATTCTTCCATAAAAGATTAGTGAGTGTCTTCTATGTGCCAGGCCCGAGGAATAGAGCAAAGGAGGCAAGCATGTCATCTAGTGGGGGAAACAAATAAGAGCCTGGGCCAGTACAGCATTTTGTACAGAAGGTAGACAAGTTATTATATAGATGTTGATTTTGATGACATCCATTTTCCTCTTATGGTTACTGCCTCTGGGTTCTAAGTCCACGCCTAACTGCCACCCATGAAATTATTGTGTTCTCTTCTAGAAGCCTTGTTGTTTTCATTATTTCTTGTTTGTTTAACTCTATGATCCTCCTTGAATTAATTGGTTTTTTTTGATCCTCCTTGAATTAATTGGTTTTTTGTGTGATGTGAAGTAAGGATCAAAGTTCTTTAAAAAATTTCTTTGGATATTAAGGTGCTTTAGCCCCATTTGATGGAAAAACAAAACAAAATATCCTTTGTTGACTTGTTTGGCAACTTTGTAGGAATAAATTAATTATATTGATGTAGCAATATTCAGCACACTCTATTCTGTTCCATTGATCACTTTATTTCTCCTTTTGTCAAAACCATTCTGTCTTGATGACTATAGTCTTGATGTTAGGTCCTAGGTGGGGTTTTCTACTGCAAAACTGGTGAAGCGCATGTGTACCAATCAAGGAAATGGCCCACACAGTTATAGGGGCAGGTACTTACAAGTCCGTGGATCAGATGTTAGGCTGAAGGCTCCTCCTGACTCCCAAAGCTGCAAGGTACAAAGAACCTAAGACTGGCAGGTCAGGAAGCAGGCTTCTAGCTGCTTCTATCTGAATCCAAGCTCAGCAGGGAAGATGGCAGGTGGCTGATGACGCCCAGCGTCAACAGGCAAGAGGGGTCAGTTGATGTGCCTGGTTCAGCATCCAGCCCCAGCTCAATGCAAGCGAGTCACGTCCTCCATGAGGTCTCATCTATTGATTACGAGGTGATTACTAGCTCTTCACTGCCAAACCACTGAGAAGCCTTGCCCAGGTAGGTTGATACCAGAACGTTAACTAACACTGGTGGTATAAATCATTCAATTTTCTCCTGTTTATTCTGGGTCCTTTATAAACTTCGATATAAACTTCGAAATCATCTAGCCAATTTCTACAAGACACTGCTGGGATTATGCTTGGATATATATATATTTGAATTTATATATCAATTTGGGGGAAATTGCCATTTTATAAATACTGAATTTTCCAATTTCTGAACATGGTATATCCCTTTATTTTTTTTTCTCTACTTTCCCTCAGCAATGCTTTATAGTGTCACTGTAGGAATATTACACATCTTTTAAAAAATGCATTCTTAAGTGTTTCATTTCCATGATACTGTAAATTAAATTCAAAAAAGAAAACCCAAGTGGCTATATTGATATCAAACAGATTTCAAAGCAGGGCATGTTACAAGGAATAAGGAGTAACATCTCGATTGGCTTTGGAGGGAGGTCTTTGTCTCTTTAAACGTTTGCTTCCTGGTTTCTTAGTGATCTCTGTGTCTTGGCGTTCATTTAATCCCCTCTGATTTCTTAATCTACTCTTTGTATATTTTGTGAGAGGTTGACTCAAAACATATCCTCCACTAGTCCTGTCTTGTCACATTAAAAAGACAATTCTTTACCACATGGGATTATAGCCATGGGCTTTATAATACACTTGTAAAGGAGGACGGCGGGGGGGTGTGCATAATTCAATCCATAGTATCCCACCCATTGACAAAGCACATTCACCCCATCGTGTGACCCTAAAGGTCTTAATCCCCTGCAAGTCAACACATCTGTTTGATAGGTTTCTCGAGCCGGTAGGTAATACCTTGGTTTTTGGCTTCCACAGGAGAAAGAATTCACTCCGAAGCCTGGTTTGTGATCCAAGTGGGTTTTTATAAAGGACAGGAGAAGTGTCAGGATTTACAGTCTCAAAAGGGTACACGCTATTGCAGGGAAGGGTGCCAAACAGCACGGAAGCCCCGCTGGGGCTCACCACCGAACACCGACAACCTCGTGAGACTGCGCGCCCAACGTGGGGCACTGAGGCCAGAGACCTGGCATGGCCTAGCGCATAAGCAGGGTAAAAAGAGAGCCTGCCTTCCCACTGCCAGGGTATTTTAAACCTCCTGCTGGGGCGGCGTGGGGGAAGGCACTGGATGGCCCCATTGGCTGAATTCAGCCCACCTGGCTGCGATCATGAGCCTCGGCCTAGGTCGGGCTGCCAGGGGTGTCCAGCCCATCTGGCTTGGCTTGGGGCCTGACTTTGAGCATGCCCAGTTAAAGTCCTCGTAGGTGGCTAGTCATCGCCTGATTTTCCTTCCCTACCTCCTGTAGGGGGCCTGTGCAGGCATGGGAGGGGCAACCCCCCCCCCCCTGTCTGTCTACCTAACATGATCATATGAGTCAAAAGGTGAAAATTTAGGTGTATTATATTGTAAAGCAAAATTTCACCATCTGGGAGCCTGTGGGATCTATGTCGCAAACTGTCTGTTTCGACATTGCAATGTAGACCCAAAGCCAACATTTCTAACAGAAACCGGCAAACTGGAAGGAAAGCGGGATAGGAGCGCCAACCAAGCCCCGCGCCCACAAAAGCCAACTGCGGGAGCTCTCCAGCTTGAAAAGAATCCTCTGTTCGGAGACCATCTGAGCAATGGCCTCACCCTCTACATTTGGGGTGTTGGCCAGCTCTCTGGAGCCTGGGAGACCCCTCAGTCCTGGCTTCAGCTGTGCTTCCCAGAATCACTGGACGGCAGCTCTGCTCAGTTTTAAAGAGCCCCTTTCTCGACCTAGCCCAGGGTGTCAAACTGGTGGCCCATGGGCCGCATGCGGCCCCTGAGGTAATTTCTTGTGGCCCTCGATGCTCTGAAATGAAATGAAAATAGACAAAATTGTCATGAAGAAAATAGCATTTTAGGGGGGATGGAGGCAATGCCGTGCACAGAATTCCCTCATGAACCCTTTAACTACCGAAGACGAGTGTACACACGGCCCTGTGCCTTTCCTGGGGGCTGTGGACGTGGATAAACGCACCGACTCAGTTCCGGCGACTTTGGGAAGCGATCCGTCTGCCACTCTCAGTGTCACGTAATGTAAACAGCTCCCAATAGCGGAAAGGCTAAAAAGAGCACTCCGAGCAGCAGCGCTAGTTCATATTTTTAGAGGGAAACCATTATGATTGTGCATTATGTTTGTCAGCTGTCCGATATTTTGTGTTTTTTATTAGTGACTTTGTTGTATTTTCTGGTCATAACATAAGAGGTAAGTGAAAACTGGTAAAAGGAAAGCGCTGGCAAGTTTCAGGTAAAAAATTGTTTTATAAATACATTAAATCAAATAAATATTTAAATAAAAGCAATTATATACAGTTTTCATGATCCTATCCTTAGTCCTGAATCCTCACTTCAAAATATAAATTTAACAGAATTTGTGAATGTGCTGTGGCCCAGGCGAATCTTGCCTGTTGCACCAATGGCCTCGTTTAAATTGAGTTTGGCACCCCTGACCTAGCCCATCAGTGTGGGGACCCCCCCCCCCCCTTCTGCCCAGCTGGCCTTCCTCTTCTGCCCTTACGGCATAGCAACCCGGGTCAATTCCTCTGCTTTGGACAACAGCCCCATCCTCTGGGTCAAGCTGAGTGGTGAGCGCACTGTCAAGCACTGAGCTGGTGCAGATGTGACTCTTGGAGACCCCAGAGGCATGGCCCGTTCCAGAGAGACCTGTGCAGCTCTGCTTCCTGTGTTCCTTCTGAGAGAGCGACTGACCTGTTATCAACCCAAAAATCTGAGGCGGACAGCATTCTTCCCGTCTCTTCTTCCTCTGCCCACGTCAGTCTAAGCTGGTGAGTTTTCTCCTGGGCTAGTTGGTTAGAGTCATTGGTCATAGGCTTAATCTCTTTAAAAAGAGTGGGCAACCATATCCTTGGTGAACATTCCAGGACAAGTGTTCTTGCTTTCATTTTGAAGTCCCTCTCTTTCCCCCGTTTTATGATACAAGGAGAAACTACCCAGCTCCTTTAGGATCTTGTCAGCCAGCGATTCAAGTTCATCACTTATAAATTCTACTTGCTATTACACATTTTACCATAATTCAGACAAGTTCTTTTTTTATAAAGTTTTATTGTGTCATAGTTCAACTATCATACAATTCAATAGTTCTTTCAAATCAAGAAGAGTTGTACAATTTTTAAAATCACCAAGTAAGAGACATCATTCCTCCACTGTCCAATCCTAAGCTTATCTTTAAAAAAAAAAAAAGCCTTACCAGAGCACATTTAGCTTCCACCGTCATCCTTTCTGTGCAAAAATCATAGAAACATTTATTACACAAATATATCAATATGTGAAGCTATTGTTTTATGACATATCCTCCATCTGGGTCTATACATTTCTGAAAGTGGTGTCTCCATCTTTCCCTGAAGGTTTGAAGATTCTTGCAATGAGGCAAGAAATAGGGATTAAAAAGTGTAGAAAGAAGAAAAGCCATCTCTAGGTGTGAATGACAGGATTGTCTGTAGAAGATACTAAGACATCTGGAAAGCAGATCGAATTGTAGATTTGAGATCACAGGATACAATATCAATATGTACACATAAATTTTATTCTATATGCTAGACCTGGAAAATTAATTTTTGAATCCATGTGTATATCGCCTTTTGTGTTAAGAAAAGTGCTTGCTATGAACAAATTATTGCAAAATTCTATCATGCAATCTCCAGCTTCATTTCTATCCCCAAGTCCATATTTTCCAACTACCGTTCCTTTTTCTTTCCAGCGTTTGCAGTCCGATCACCAGTAATGATCAAGGTTTCCTGATAGCACGTTTGATCAATTTCCAACTGAAGTTGTTGGTAGAATACTTCAATTTCTTCATCACTAGCTTTTGTGGTTGGTGCATAAATTTGAATTCTATCAATTGGATTTCATTGAAGGTGAATAGATATCACCTGATCACAGATAGCGTTGTACTTCATGATGGTTTTAGCAAGATCTTTTCTGACAATGCACACCGCACCATTCCTCTTGATTGTGCTATTCCCAGCCTAGGAAAAACATATGATTTTCTGATTCAAAATGACCTGTACCTGTCCAATTCAGCTCACCAATGCCTAGGATATTGATTCCCATGCATTCCATTTCATTTTTGACCACTTCCAGTTTTCTTAAATTCATGCTTTGCACATTCCAAGTTCCAATCATTAGAAGCTTTTGCCAGCTGTTTCTCTTTACCTTGAGTTGTGCCCTATCAGCAAACAAAGATCCCACAGGCTTTACCTGCTCAAGTCCCCATGGTTGCCTCTCCTCCGAGAAAGCAGCTCCTCCTCAGTCACATTGAGTGTCCTTGCATGTAAGGGACCCTTCTCCTGGCAGTATCTCTGACCATATTCTGCTTCCTTTGTTGAAGCTTTCAGTACTTGGCAACTTCAAAGCTACAGACAAGGTTTTCAGTGACTTCTTCCTCCAAAGTGGGCAGCGGAGTCCTTCTCTGTTGTCTGCTCTCAGCCTGGAAGCTGAAACCTGTTCACTTTGGGTGACGCCGCTGGCATTGGAAACACCAGCGACATACATCCCAGTATGTCCACAAGTGGTCCTTTAGCTAGGCCTTGCTTTTCTTTTTAATCCAACACAATTGCAGGAGTGTTACAACCATTTTCATTTAATGTAATTATTGATATGCTGGTATTTAAATCTACCACCTTGCCATGTCCTCTGTTCATTACACCTGTTCTGTTCATTCTTTTGTCTTATTTTCTCGGCTTCCCCCCCCCCCCTGCTTTGACTGAAAGGTTTATGGTTTCATTTTATGTCTGTATTACACATGAAACTCCTCCACTCCAGTTCATTTGGGCTCTACTGACCCCCATATAGGACTGCTGAGACTAAATCTTCGTGGGAGCAGATCGTCTCCTCATCTTCCCTCAGTCTGACTGGTGGGTTCGAACCACCAATCTTGGGTTAACAATCCAGAAGTGCTAACCCAACAGTGCTGCCATTGGTTGTATTCCTTGAATCCTTATCTATGGCGTTTAGAGTTTATCATACACAGCTTTAACTCATCAAAACTGCCTTCAAATAATATACTTCATGTACATGATACACGTCGGTTTTCCCCTTCAACACCCCACACTACCCAGCCTGTGTTATTGCTGTCATGTATTTTACTTTAACCTGTGTTGAAAACCCCATAAAGCAATGTTGTTTTTTCACTTCCATTTTATCCAAATCTTAGAGTAGGTTCTGAGAAGCAGGCAGAGTAATATTATAATGCTTTTTTAAAAACAATTTATTAGGGGCTCATACAACTCTTATCACAGTCCATACATATACATACATCAAATTGTATAAAGCACATCTGTACATTCTTTGCCCTAATCATTTTTTTTCTCTTCTTTTCTTTTTTTACATTTTATTAGGGACTCATACAACTCTTATCACAATCCATACATATACATACATCAATTGTATAAAGCACATCCATACATTCCCTGCCCCAATCATTCTCAAAGCATTTGCTCTCCACTTAAGCCCTTTGCATCAGGTCCTCTTTTTTTTCCCCCTCCCTCCCCGCCCCCCTCCCTCATGTGCCCTTGGTAATTTATACATTGTTATTTTGTCATATCTTGCTATAATGCTTTTTACGGGGTCTATAAGCAAGTTAAGTTCCCACTGAATGATTTCTGTAGTCATGTTAGTTACGCAATGTGTCATTAGTCTCATTGCTTCTTTTCTGTTCCATTTCCACTAATCAAGTTCCCTTTCCCATTTGTTCCTTTTTATGTTTAAATGATTATTGACCACTTGGTCTCATACAGATTTTTTTAAGGAGCATATAATTCATTGGATAATCTTTAGATTATTTAGCTGAAAGGTGACCTCAGGGGATAGTTATAGTTCAGGATGTGAAGAGCGTGTAAGGGAGATAGTTTGGGGTGGGGGTGGAGAGGTCTAGTTTCAACTGATCTAGTAAATCTGTAAAGTCTGTTCCACATTTTTTCTCTCATTCTATCAGAACCACCTATTGTGGCTCTCATCATAATAGTCAGTAACTAACACATACTGCCAGGTGGGCACCATCTAGTCCTTTTGATCTCAGGGTAGATGAGGTGTGGTCCATGTAGACCAGACGTGGGGAAATCAGTACTAACCAACATCACACATCTTACCAGTCATCACATTAGGGTGAATTAATTAAATGTTTGATTAAATATAGCAGGCTAACTTTAAGTTGATAATTTGTTAAGAATGATGTTATATTCAAATGGCCCTTGACAGAAAAAAAGGTCCCCACCCCTGATGTAGACTGTTAGTACGGGACTAATTTCTCCTCAGTTTTGAGGCTTTAAGACCCCAGACACTGCTCACCAAATCAGCTTTATGAACAATATTATGCCAATGGATGTTGTCCCAGACTAGGATTCTAAGGATTCAAATCCAGAAAACCAACCCCAAGAGTTCTTTGTCTATGAAGTATCTGTAATTGTCTCTTATGTGTTGATTATATTTATCAATATACGAGGTACTTCAATTTGTAGAAAAATTATCTTTAATTTTTAATTCTATTTCCCTGAACTTTTGAAGCCTCTTCATATATGCATGTACACATATGAATGTAAATATATACATTTACATATGCATATATATACATACATATTTGGGGGGGGGTTGTACAAAATTATGTCTATCATAGTATTTACCAAAAATGCCTTTTCTTTTTTTTGCGTGAGCTTCTCAGTGACATCTTTTACCTTGATCAAATGGTGTGTACTTCCTCCACACTCAGACTGACCTTTCCCAGGATCAAAAACAATTCATGCTTACAATGTGAGTGACTCCCTGCTTCACTACCACCCACCCCTGTGAACTACCAGTCAGTATTGTTTCCTATATGGATACCTATGCTTATCTTTTCATCAAAGTCAGATGACATAATACTTGTTCTTTTGTGATTGACTTTGTCACTCAGCATATTATCCACATATTTCAAAGGTTCATCACTCTTTATTGCTGCATAGTATACCTTTGTCCAAGTCTGAACATGCCACGTTTAGTTTATCCATTCATTCATTCATTGACGGGCACCTAGTAGTTTTCCTCTTTTTACTATTGCAACAAATGTGTGTCTTTCTTATTAGATCTCTGAGGTATATCTAGGAGTCAGATTGCTGGGTCATATTTCTATTTCTATAGGAAGTGCCAGTTTTCTATAGTGGATGCACCATTTTACAATCCCACCAGCAGTGGATATGAATTCCAATCTCCCCACATCATGTTACTATCTGTTTTATCAGGAGTAAGATGGTAACCCACTGTAGTTTTGATTTGCATTTCTCTAGTAGGCCATGATTACAAATATCTTCTCATGTTTGCTGGGGTTTTAAAGTCCTCTTGAAGTGTCTGTTGATGACCTTTACCCATAAAAATTGGGTTGTCCTTTTGTTGTTGAAGACTTCTTTCTCACATATATTTTGAAGATTAGACCACCCTTATGTCATTCAAGTGTTTTTTTTCCCCCCGTCCATGGATTGTCTTTTTGCTAATTTGATGAACTTAAGTATTTCATTTTTTATGAGGTCACAGCTATTTGTTTTCTGCTGTCATGGAGACGCTCCATAATTTATTTTAAAACAAATCTGATCCTATAGTTCTGTTTTCTTCCAAGAGTGATTATGGTTTTAACATTTAGACCTTTGCTCCATTTTGGGATAGTTTTTGTGCATTGCGTGATGGCCGGGTTCTATTTTTCTGCAAATGAACATCTAAGTTTGTCAGTATTATTTATTGAAGACTATTTCTTCTCCATTGAATGAATTTGACCCTTTGTCCCAAACTAGTTGTCCATAGAAGGATGCATTAATTTCTGTATCAAGGTCGATGTATCTCGAAGCAGTCCAGGATGTGTCTCACTACAGCTGCACCATATGTTTTTGAAGTATGGGGACTCTATAGGAGGCCTCCTGCGTTGTTCTTGACCATTGCTACTCAGGGCCATGTCAGGTTGGTGATAAAGCAAGGTCAGTTTAGATAAGCAGCAAGGAAGAACAAACGTGGGACAACAGCCACCACACCACATGGCAATTGCCAAGGGATGAGGAAAACCGAACTGGAAAGAGAAAGGGACCTTTCCCCAGAGTTGGGAAGGAAACCTTCCCCTTAGAGCCTTGGATGCAGACTGGCTAGCCTCCTATGAGCAAATACGTGTTTGTTAAGCCACACACTTGTGGCATTCCTCTTTAAAAAGTAGGAAGAAATGAAGACATTAGCCTATAGACACTTGTCCATAAGAATCGTTGAATTTTACTGTTTTATTTTTTAAAAATTAGTAGTACCTAACATTCTGGTGCCTGCCTTTCTCCTGTATTGTCCAAGGTGCAGTGGTTCCTGTGTCTTCTTCCCAATTCAGTTGCCTATCAGCTCACTTGTGACCTCATTTCTGTTGTCTTATCGCCTCGGCTGTCTGGTGGGTTCAAGAAAGGTTCTGAGTCTATTCCGGCCTTTCTCGTTTTTAGGGTGGGGCCGCTTTCTCAAGCAGGCGTGGGCACTGCACGTGGAAGTGGCACTGCTCCGAGCCCCTTTGCAGGGCTGGATTATTTTTATTCGGGCCATTCCTCTCTCCTCTTTTTATCAGCTCTTTCCTATTGCTAGCCAGCTACGTGCTCACTTTCCTGTTGCTGGTCAAAGTGAAACTTTAGGGAGCTGTTCATAGTATTTCCATTTTTCACTATTGACTTATTCAATGTCAATCCAGGCTCCACTGCCGTCCTCTAAAAATGAAGTGCCCTCTTCACTCTCAAGAAAATAGCTGTATCTAACGAATTGCAGGTTGTACCTATCAAGATTCAGTGTCCCGGTCTTTTCTGAACATGATATGGAAGTAAAACATGCTTTTAAATTACTGGTGGTATGTTTTCTATTCCTGGCTGACAGGAATCTCTTTATATATACACATATTATATATGTGTCTAGGCACATACATGATAATTTTATATACACACAATGCTGTATTAGGTTGCTTTTCAGTTATATAGTCTTATCTTTTCAATGGGCTCGTGGCCTATAACAGAGAACGCTCTCTTCGCCCATCTCTAGCAGTTGGCCAAACTCCATATTCTGAGTAGTCCTGGCAACCTGACCAAAAAGAGACCAGCATTTGAGATTCCGCTGATCAAAATGCTTGTTGTAAAGAATACAAAGTACAAATCCTGAACTTTTCCACATGGACATTGTCCACAGAAATTCCCTACAAGTTTATTTTTCCAGGTTGTTACATGGGAAGAGAAGAGGAAGGTACTGTCCTGGCATGTGAATGAATTTATACAGCCTGGATATGGTAGTATAAAATACGCCTGTTCCAGTTAAACCATTTTCCGCTTTGCTTCCAGGAGGAAAAAGTGACTTTCCTTCCCGAGGCAGGCCAGGGAGATTGGTTACATAACCCTCACAGAACCTTTCTCGGCCATCTCTTGCTGCGCCGAGCTCTGAACAGTCAGGCGAGCAATGTAGCTGAAGGCTTAGAAGGGAGGCAATATGGCTTATGGAGGCCTTGCTTCAGCATCTGGGGTGTGGTCTACACAGGAGCAATGGTTCAAACCAGAGGGGCGTTTCAAAATCCTGTCATATCCTGGCATGTGGTTTGGAAAAGCCTAACAGATTATTCAGAGCCTCTTCCCACGGGAAGAAAACTAATATGCCTAAAATCTGGAAGACAAGATGTGAGAAACGGAAAAACTGGGAGAGTACTTAAGATTAACAGCTGACGCCGTTTCTCCAGCACTGACGTTCTAACTAGGGCTCCCTCCAGAGGTCTGCGGGCCGGCTCGTGGCTGGAGGCACATCAGGCCCACACTAGGCGGCACACTGTTCGGGAGCCTGGGGCAGCAATGTGTTGTCCCAGCCTGTCTTGGTCAGAAACATCAAGCACATAAGTCACAGGGTTTAAAGGAACATAACAATTATTTTTCACTACATTGCTAACTTAAACTATTTCCAGAACACTTTTGTATTATAGGGTTTAGATAGTTCTAAACCAAAAGTTGGAATTTTTTATTCATTTTAATATTTTATGAAAGTACTTTGTATGTTATTTTTTCTTGATATTGTACTTTTACCATATTAAAAAATAATCCATTTTATACTTTATCTACAACATTCAGTCCCTGTGATAACTAAGTCTATGTGTGGACACACATGTATTCATTTGCACACGTGTGTAGGCTGTATGTATCATTCTTTTTTTGCTATCTATCCCACCTCTTCTCTCTTGAAAAAATGTATCAATCCCACCTTTTCTGGTTAAAAATACACTGTTCTTATTTCTGTTAACATGAATGCATACGTTACAGTCTAACACTGATCACTACCTTGATCTTCCTGACATCCCAGCTAACTCCTGAAGTCTATTAGCCCATATAAGACACCAATCTGTAAAGTCCTCTTCAGACTCATGAAACAGTATTGAACTGCTCTAGTACATGCAGCTCTTTCTTATACACACGAGTGTCTCTGTGACATCTCTCTCGTTAGGAAAACACAAAGCAAGCCTTGGCAGTCTCATGGTGCTGGCTCACACACAAACTCCGGGGCTTCTCCTATTCCCACTGCATGAGTTCAGATTTCTTCACTTTATTTCCTAAGCTTCTGTTGTACTACCTGCAAGAAGCATTTAAAATAACCACTGTTTTTTTGGAATTACATCAGTCAAGTCTATTGATCTCAAGGGAGAGATGAATGAAAATTTTATTTATTTTGCCTAGTTCCAGAAACAATTTAGGGGATTGAAATATTAGGATTCCTAATAGCACCAGAACAAACAGAGGGAAGGACAGGTCATGGGAAGAGCCCAGCCTCTGAAACCCTGCTCGGCAATGAATTAGCCATGTTCAGTGTGGAGCGAACCACCTCCTATCGCACAGTAAGTGTTCGGAGTGCACAGACGAAAACCTGCTGGGGCGAGGGTCTAGTTTTCATGAGCTACTCAGTGAACTACATACCATTTTAGTTACCTTTCTTAACCTCTTTATACCATTGTTCCTATAATTTGAGGAAACACCCTTTCAATAAATTTTCTCTGGATTTTGAAAGAGGCAGTACAATGTAATCATGTTTTGAAAAAGTTATCCTTAAAAAACAAAACATATCACACACAACAGAAAAAACGCCTCCCCTTTCAAATCATTGTAATGACCATATTGTACAAGAAATGTCACCAAGACACATTGACAGTGCTTATCATAATGGCATTTACTCAACTATTTGAATGTCTGCTATATGCTAAACGCCGGGAGTAGACAGAAAAAACACCCGACTAGGAATGTGAGTGCTATTTCCACACACCCAATAACTCCGAGGGAGGGGCGGGGTGGGGAGAAGAGTCTAGAGCTAATGAAATCAGAGTTCTTTTGTTTCTAGAGGATGGGAGAAGTGTGTTTATGATCCGAGGAGAAAGCAGCAGAGAAACTGAACACAGACTGTTCCCTTGCGGACTGAGAATCCACAATCTGCAAGCTGTTCAGGAAGACCTCCGCAGAATTAAACTTGAACCAATTTACTGGGAAAGCTCACAGCACTATGATGAATTCATCTTAATAAATACTATAGAATGTGCCCCGTTTCTATCAAACAGCTAAGCAGCCAGTTATAGAATTAATACGAGAAAGCATGCCAGGGTTAGGGCACTTTTGAATTAAATTGTTGCCGCCTCCAGAGGGATGCTTCTTTTCCTGTGAGCAGCCTGTTGTTGCTAGGGGTCATGCAGGCGGTTCTAAATCACTGTGACCCCACGTCCGACAGAACGAAATATGGTCTGGTCCTGTGTCATGTTCACTTTGTTTATGTGTAAACTCAATGTTTTAGTCATGTTCAATCCACCTTATCAGAGCTTTCTTTGCTCAGTGCCCCTCTACTTTACCAAACACAATGGCAGTAACACAACACAACGTAAACCAGAATATTGTTATTATGCAGCTGATGTTATAAACTGGTAGAAAAGACAACTGCCAGACTGCGGTGTCCACCTACAAAGTACTGTGGGCCCCGTTCAGTGGTAGAAATGTCTAAGGTCCCTTTAAATATATTATTTAAGTCACCATGAACCATGTCATGTGATAGCATGCTAGCAAAATCCCTGTTAAAGTCCTATTTTTGTTAGTTAAAAGACTTAAGATGATAATTATAGTGATTCTAAAACTCCTATCCAAGAACATTTTTATTATATAAATTTTATAATACAATGGAATGAGTAAACCAAATAAAGACAGCATTCATTGCCTTTGATGCACAAGCACCAATTAAGAGAAATTTTTGAATAAAAAGATAATTAAAAAAAGGATAACTTAAAACAAAGGAATCTGAATACATACGAAAAAGATGTGAGATCTCATTCATTTTACCATGCTACAAATGTTTTGGCTAGTCTCTTTAAAAGATGAACAAAACATAAATCTTTGAACATTCAAAGCCAAAAAATAAAAACCTATCTTGCCCTTTGGGCCTATTGCAATAAAAGGGGTGTTTGCAGCACACAATAAAGTCCGGAAGGGGCTTTCGTATAGGTTATTCTTCCTCCCTCCATTCATTAACTCAACAATGGGCGAGGAGGACCTGGCAAGCCTTCAAATGTCTGTCCTTGCCCTTGCGCCTGAGCTCTTCAAAGCAGCGGTGCAGGTTTCTGTTCACATCTTGTTCTAGGACTGGGAGGCAGGATTAGTGTGTCTTTCAGTCTTGGCTGGATATTTTTGCAGCTCACATCTTTCCTTCCTTGCTCCCTCCTGCTGTCTGTCCTGGTTGATTCCCTTTATTCATGGTATACTTTGGCACCTGTTTCCCTCTCCATTCCATCTTCCCGGACAGGGTTAACCTCCATTCATCTAATCCATTTGTCCTCTCAGGTTCCTTGATATTTTGGTTCCAGTGAACTTCACTTTTTTTTTTCAGCCATTGCATTTTACTGGTAATGCCATGAACTTGGTCCTCTAAATCAATAATCCATGCATTCTGGTCTACCACTTTCTATCTTCCAAATTTCTATGCAATGGTCTTGGGTCTTTCCATCTATTGGACAGCCTTGTGCTTCCTTCACTTCCCTTCTTTGTCAGCTAAACAGTGTACATCATTTCAATAACTTTGCCTAAATATACTCTATGAAACTTATCCCACCTCCCATATGAACCAAAGTATATTAATTTCCATTGATTGTGCCATACCCAAGCAGCAGGGTGTTACTAAGAAAAATCACTAGAGGTGAAAATTGACCAGCTGGGTCAACACTGTCCTATAATCTGGTCAACCGATGCTCCACAATCATTACTTTCAACCCTTTTGAGTTCAGATGGTCTAGTCTCAAATGTCACAGGGAAAACAGGCCTGTATCTGCTCCTATCTTTTTTTTCTCCTGTAATAGAAGGGCCATTTGCCAACTCCAGGCCAACCCCTCCACCAGCACTCTGGAAGCCAGTCCCATCAGCCTCTCTGGGGCCCTCTTGTCTCTGGCCTTTGGAGGGTGTTTCCCTTTCAGAGAAAGGGCAGTAGCCGGAAGAGTAAAGGAAGATGCATGCTTATGCCATCCTCTCCCCACTTCAGCGTGAAACTCAAAATACTTTTGTCAGAGTTTTCCCAACATTGACCTCCTGCATTTCTTGGAAAGCACTGTCACTGAGGCCATGTTTCCGCGTGGCTAAATCTACTTGCCTTCTCAGCAGAGTTCAACACCTGGCTGACAAAAGACCTTCCGTTCTGTTCCACAACTCCCCGCCTCCTACTTTTCCTTTCATCTCTTTGATCACCAACTGTTGTCTCCTTTGCTCCTTGGCCTTCAAATGTTAGCTGTCCTCATGATTTTGTCCTAGGTCCTTTGTACCACACAGCAAGAATCTGCAGCCCTTTCCTGTAAACTAGACAACTAATTACCATGGTCTTTTGCGGGCTGTAAAGTTTCTGCTGTGACTACTCAACATGGCCAGAGTATGAATGACATGGCTGTGCTCCCTTAACACTTCATTTACAAAAACAGACGATGGGCTGGATTTGGGTAATGCCCATGGTCTACTGGCCCCTGCTCTGTAGTCTCTCTAGCAAAGTAGCCTGTCCTGTAGCTCAAACGACACCCCACACCTGTCACATTCCTACCTTCTTAGACCTGTAGATCCAACAAATTACTCACCAGCTTCATTTACAAGCTTCTTAAACTTCACGTAGGACTCATGCTCTTTCTTTCCCCTAAGCTAGGCCCCCTCCCACCAGTATGTGCACAGGGCAGAAAACGGGTCCTTCCTCTATTTCCCATCCTTCAGTTCTTTGAAGAATACCTAAAAAAAGGTAGGGCTAAAATTTTCATTACTTGAAGCACACAATCAAATTTAATGTTTCACTAATCCAGCTAAACTTTATTTCCACGTTTATTACATGTTTATCTTTGATTTTGAGTACATATTAGAATTGGTTTGACATACGACTTGGGAGGAAACGAATGTTCTCCTCTGAATGGATTAAAAAAGGAATGTAAAACTACAAAATATTTAAGTGTGAGTTTTAAATTATGGTACCAACCAACAATAAATAGCCTGTTGTTTCCCCTTAATTTTCCAAGATGGATTTCATTATAAAATAGTTTAATAATTTATGAAATTAAGTATGATAAAAAGTCATTTTTAAGTAGAGAACACATTGTTTTGAGTCTTTGACAAAAAAACTGTCTATTAAAAACAAAAATACTTTGTTATGAATTGAGGGAGGGGGTAATCAATATGTCAAATACAAATCTAATGACTTAAGCAAACCATACATGGCATTTGCATTTGCTTGGGAGAGTTTGGCTAATTTAGTTTCATCCAGGTTAAACATTTGGTGCTCAGCATTGGGGTGCTCACCATTAGCCTGGTGGCAGACATTCAGGATAAACTGGTACTACGTGGCCTAAGATAATTTAATCACGCCACCTCCTACCCCAATCTACAGACATGTACAAATGTGCAACTTTAATCATTCACTAACGCTTCAAAGTATAACTCCTCCAAATATTTTGAACCTCTTGAAATTCACAGAATGTAAATAATCTCTGTAGCATAATTCTAATGTTTAAACAATACAAAATCATGGATGGCTATCAAAATTGCTATAGGTAATAAATAGTTTCTTTTAATTCTCTATGACAAACCCCTTAGCACATTGTGTGAAGAAAAGTGTTAATATTACTATTCTTTACTGAAATACATTAAAAAAATCAGCTTAAAATTATTTACTTCCAAGGATTACAGGGTGAATACTCACTGAACATGAATGCTGACTGTTCTCACTACACACGAAATTCTCATCATTTGCAAAAACCTATATTCTACTGCCTCTTATAAAAGATAATTTAATAAAGATAACTTACCTCTAAGTTATACTAGTGGTAGAATAGTTTCTCATAACCGTTTAAGACAAACCACTTATGGCTTTTCAATTTTTAATTTAATGTTTTATTTTTAATAAAGTGTTTCTAAATCAATTTACCAATTAAATTCCTACATGAGAAAAGGGGAGAAGAGAGGAAAATTCCTTATCAATTTAGTCTCCTCGCTTCCCTGTAAACCAACATTACATTTAATTCAAGGCACACTCCTTTTGAGAGAACCAACTGCCAAGCCCATTTCTCATCGATGTCTCCTAGCTCCCTCTCCAGGGTTCCAGAGGCTGTAAATCTGTAGAGGAGCAGACAAGCTTCATCTTCCTAACTAGCAGCGGCTTATAGATTTGGATCGCCAACTGTGTGGTCAGCAGTCCCAACACTGAAGTCAGCAAACTTCTATCAAGGGCCAGGTATATAGGCTGTGTGGGCCATATCATTTCTGCATTGGATTTTACTGTTGCGTTATAGTGGACAGCACTCACAGGCAATGGACATTTACAACACAGGCACTAGCCAATGTGGCTTGTGGGTTAGTTTGTCAAGCCCTGCCTTAGAAGACCTACTTGGAATCAAAAAGGAAACGGCCAGGGGAAGAAAGCATCTAACAAGAAGTGGTAGCTAGCAGTCAAACACTTTAGATATTCTGACGCTGACCTTATCTGACTTTCTGATTTAGGATTCTTCTATCGATACTCATATGTTGCTCTGCGTTCCATAGGGTGATTTATCATCATATAAAAACATGATTTGAGGGAGTTTATTTAGAATTAATAAATGATGCCCATACAATTTAAAATCCAATTTAATTTTTAAAAAACTTAATGAAAAATATAACAGAATCAAAACATTTGAAATAAGTACACTCACTAACAACTCCAGTAATTCATTGAAGTAATATCAACTATAGGATATGAAAAATAAATTCAGAAGTGTAGTTACTTTAAAATACACCACTTCCACTTTTGTTAATATTTTACATTTATGTATATATTCTATAGTGGAAGCAGAAATTCTCTCTAAAAACATTATCTCCTTAAAATCTTGAGGTGCATATTAGAGCCACTGGCAATATCTGACATAGAAAATTGCAGTACAGGCCTTTCAAATTTGGCATTTCACTGGTACAATACAATAACCACGGTATAGAATCAATGTACAGTGCCTAAACATTCCAGTAAGAACCATTATTTTGTTTAATGTAGAATGATTAACACATATTCTACACGGGGCAGTGAGGTTAGTAATTCTATAGGGCGTGTCCTGACATAATTCTGAAATTGTACAATAACACAAACAACTTTGTTAAGGCCGTGTTTTATTTGCTGATTAATGGACAAAAGGCAATGTAATTTATTTTCAAGTATTTTCTTGAAAGTGTGTGCTCATAAAAATCATGAAAAGTTGGAAAGAGTGTTAAATCACTGAAACTTTAAATATATCTTACACAATCTTGTTTGTACAAAAATACAAGTTAAATATAAACATAAAGCAATCATGATAATTTTATGCAAATCTGTTTGATGTGATCTTCATTTATATAGAAAAGATGCTTGGTTCTGTTATTTGTGAAAAGATCAATACCAGATTGAATTGCTATCTATTGGCAAAGGGCCCTAAAAAGCTTATTTTAGCATGAATCTTTTACATCGTGAAGTGCGTTTCCTAATTTGAGGTCACCTAAATACTGGAAAAAAGGAAAAATGAAAGGTCAGTATGTCCATAAACCAACAAATAATTTGGCTGTAATGTATCATAAAACACAAAGCAACCCACACATCTGTACAATAAACGTTACCTATGTATTACATACACAGGTGTATATACATGTGTGTGCACACACACACATGTACACACACCCCCACACACAGCCATAAAACAAAGTCTAATGAGGGGCTGCTTCCAGTTCAATATTCAGGTTTGCATTTTTTCTCACTTCATCAAATGAATAGCTTTTCGTCACTTTCCCATTCTTGAAGACAGTGTGAAGAAGATCCTGCACAAATACAGTAACAATGAAAGTTAGTGACTATACTAGAGACTAATCAGCAACATGCTTAAATTATGCCTTAATGAAGTGATGGTATCTAGTCAACTACAAAGAGATCTTGACGGTGTTCAAACTATGAAATGACTAAGTATACAAAGTGTGGGAGAGCAGGCCGAATGCAAGGCAATCTCTAAACCTGCAGGATCATTTCACATTTCAGGAAAATAAAGTCACATGCAAGAGCAGGTACTGCATCCTTGGCTAACGGTCTAGAAAAGTGATTCTCAACCTGGGGGTCGAACGACCCTTTTATAGGGGTCTCCCGATTCCTAACAGTAGCAAAGTTACAGTTATTAGGAAGACCCCAGAAGAGGCATTTGAATTGTGGTGCTGGAGAATATTGGAGTGCTCAAAGGACAAACGAATCTCTCTTAGAAGAAATACTGCCAGAGTGCTCCTTAGAGGCAAAGACGATGAGAATGCGCCTTACATACTTTGGACACATTGTCAGGGAGAGTCCAGTGCGTGGAGGACATCGTGCTTAAGAAAGCCAAAGGACAGTGAAAGTGAAGAAGGGCCTCAATGAGATGGATGGACAGAGTAGCTGCAACAGTGGGCTCAGGCACAGGCACAACTGTGAGGGTGGTGCAGGACTTGAAGTCATCCTTATGCCCCCACGCTAAGATGACTTTTGTGTACCTGGGATAAATTAACTCAACAAAATCTTGATAGCAGCAGTGTTAAGTGAGGAATTATATTACCTTGAAGAATTACACTATAGGGCTATATAATGAGATCGAATTGTTTTTTTTAGATTTTATTCATTCTCTTGTTGCTGTTGAGAACTAATGTCCACAGAGCAACATACATACTCAACAGTTTTGACATGTACAATGCCAGGGACATTGACAGCATTTGTTGAGATGAGCAACCATTCTCAGCCTCCTTTCTGAATTTATGTAATTTCCATGAACAGAGAAGACAAATGTTACTTCAATCCTTCCAGCACAAAATCTTAGACAAATATAAAAGTGTTATGTTAAAAACAGTGAATTTGGCATGATACAAAGAATCAAGTGATAAATGTGTTCGTTTAGTGTAAGTTATTCTCTAAAAATAGTAATTATTTTTTAGTAGTTTCCTTATAGAAATCAGCTTTCAATTTTTTCCCCCTTTAAACTGTTAGCTAAAAAAAAAATCCCTTAACTATTGAACTGACTAGTGTAATGGTACTTGACTAGATTAAAGATCTCGAGAGTAGATGCATTACTTTAGTATAATATAATATGCATTTTTCCAGTTTGGCTGACCCGAAACAAAACTCGGTTAAGCCTAGTTTACACTATTTATACACTATTCAGTTTTTAAATCTAAGTTAAGCCATAGTTTTCACATCTTTGAGGTCCCATAACTTGCCTTTTTTATCAAGATACTGATACTAAAAGGTAATAGTAATACAAACTAAAAAAGGAGTACTCAATTTACGTTGGAACTGACTTACAACAGAGTTGTTGGAACATATTTAGTGTCTTGCAATTTTTGGTTCATCTTATTTTGGTAATTCAGGTCAATAAATACACATTTTACAATAAAACTTCTTTCAAAGAAAAACATCTCTGAAAATAATTAAAAACAAATGACATTAAAACCCCTACCAGCCCTCTACTCTATTACGATATACATACATGACCGTATTCCTCAAGGTCTCCTTTTCCTTCTTCAAGGGTAACAAAATTCCCTGCTGGTGTCCTATGTAAAGATAATCGACCTTTTTTGGACCTTTTGTTGGGATCAGCAACTGGATCTTTGAATACATTAATCTGGAATCCAAATTAATAAAGTTAGAAAAATTAAAAATTGATTACCAGAAAATGCCACCCTATTCTCATTTTAAAGATACACAAATAACATTTAAATACTTTAAATAAAATTTAAAAATTAAATACTTTAATTTAAATTAAACCAATCTATAATCTGGCTTTTAGAAATGTAACTCTTAAAAAAAGAAATAAAGAAATGTAACTCTAAACCAAAGATGACTATTTGTAGTCCAAAGTCTTTCAGGTTTGTGTTAGATGGCCCTTACAGTACTACTTTCTATATAACAAATTATCCTTAACTGATATCAGGTACACATCACATTCATGTTACTTAGGATGGGGGAAATCTATGCTAACACCATGTATCTATGTATACAAGTACTGTATGTAAATCTACAAACTCTGGAATTGGTTCCCACTTCCCAATCTTCCCTTTTGTTGTTTTTTTGCTCTATTACTTTGTTACTGAAGCAAAAAAGACTTAGAAAACTTCCAATAAGTAGACTATTGGCTGCAGTCCCCCAAAGTAGGCAGTAATACATTATGTAAGCAAGTACAGGTAATAGGGAAATGAAAAGCAGGTAAGCCAATCCCAGAACTCTCTAAAGGAGTGCTTGTCAACCTTCCTAATGCCACGACCCTTTAACACAGTTCCTCATGTTGTGGTGACCCCCAACCTTGAAATTATTTTCCTGGCTACTTCCTAACTATAATTTTTCTACTGTTATGAATCATAATGTAAACATCTGATACGCATGATATATTTTCATTGTTACAAATTGAACATAATTAAAGCATAGTGATTAATCACAAAAAACAATATGGAATTTTAATTCATGATGTGTCACTTTACCTCCAATACTGCTGCTTTTAAGAGTAGCTGCTTTCAAGACAGCAGCTGCTCTATACACGTGACTGGTCTGCTTAGGTACATAATGGCACCAATCCTGCCATATACACCTGCATTTGTACAGGATGTGATGGGATTGGTGCGATGATGTCCTCACACTGGTACTCAGATGTGGGCGTATCTGCATGTGGGCGGACCTGTCTAGAGACGGATAGAAGGGCAGTGTCTCGGTTCCTAAGACCATCGGAAATAAGTGTTTACTGGTGGTCTTAGGGAACCCATAGGTTGAGAACGCTGCTCTAAAGAAAAGTGTTCTCCGGAGAGGACATTCTTGGAATGCCCCATGCCCACCCTTCTTTCTACAGTATCCCCAGCTCTTAAGAGGCCATGGAGGAATTAGAGGGATGGTGGACGCCAAGAAAGCTGACATTTCCACTTGACTACAGCCAACAGTTTGATCCAAAGGTTTAAGTAATAGGGGGCTTCAAAAAAGTTTGTGGAAAATGGTATAGAAAGATAATGGAGTTCGTCCATCACGTTTTTGAAGCTCCGTCACATACTAAAGCAGTGGGAAACAATTGTTTTGTATATTTCTTAAATAATCTTTCATCTTAGGTTTTTCCTTTTTTCAATTAGTTTTTTTTTCTTCCCATAATCAGATCATTACCTAACATCTTTCCTTCTATGGTTCTCAATCAAGACAATCTCATAAGCAATGTTTTAATAGTCCAGGACTGTATTACACACACTCACTAGCTACTTTAGTTAGATAAATGGAGAAGGTATTAACAGAAAAGGAGTAAAGGTTGAAGGACATACCCCAAGGCCGTTGGTTACCACATAACTACACTTGAAGGAACAATTTAAGAGATCTCTTGTTAACTTCTGTAGCAAAGCTCCACCAGAACCAAAGAAAACATTTTCAATACTCCACTTTTTTTGTTTCATGCCTTCTACAATCTAGATTAAAAAAAACAAAAACCAAAATATAAATTTGGAAGAGGATGGAATAAATCACTCTAAATTTCTTATATGAGTTAGTAACTGGAAAAGAATACACCTAGGCAAAGTTATATTTCCTATTTTCCAATATCCCCACATTCCAAGGGAGGCTCTAAACTGAGAGGTGTGTGTGATGGGGGGCTGCATTTATATTTCTGATACTATCCTGTAATGATCTTTACCTCAGGTTACCTGAATCAATTTACCTTAAGTTATTGTCCAGAATATAGGTCCCCAAATTATTTTCACCCTTTCAGAAAAAAAATTTACTCATCACTCCCTTGTAATTAAAACATCTTGTATGTAGCCCCAAAACCAGTCTACAGTGCAGGGACCTGCGTTTGCAGCACCCCTTGGACCATTTCCAGCTCCCATTCGCATCCCTGGGCCACCAAGGTGGTACTGGCCACATTGGGAAACCCTGGTTAGAATATGGTGGTAGCACAACCAATGGGGACCTCACATTTATCACAAATTGCCAGTATCAAAACAGAAATGACTCTGCTAATAACACTGCCTTATGCCATGCTGTTATGAACGGTCATGTTGTGTGCCACATGAACACAGCGTGAATACTCTTCCTCTACATATCAGTGGAGCCACCTGACTTAGGCCGGTCCTCCAGTATCAGAAACAAAAGCAGATGCACTAGACTTTCATTCCCGGACCATTACAACACTTGGTTTCTTATCAATGTTATCTGTATTTCTTTCTCCTAAGTAGGATTCCTTTGCTTAGTATCTGCTTTTAAATAAACTTATTTTAATTTAATCTATCTAACCACCAAGCTTATGTGAACCAATGACACAAATTTACTATATTTCCCCCAAATACCAAAAGTTGCAAATGGGTCTTTCTGTTTATTTTCAATATTGAAAAGATTAAAAACACACGCCCTGTGAAGCACATTCACCTTTTAACAACCTAATATTTAGAAATAAAACTTCCTCTCACAATCTTAACCACTTATTTCTCCTGTGATATGTACTGTATATACTCAAGTATAAGCCAACCTGGTTATCAGCTTAGGCACCTAATTTTACCACAAAAACGGTATTAAAACTGTGCTGAAAAACTTGGCTTATACTCGAGTATATATGGATGAAAATATAATTTTAAAAGCGATTCCTTAGGTTGTACATGTATTGATTCACCCCTCTTCTATTATACCAGAGTCCAAAGGTACCCAAAACAAAAACAAAGTCAATCCCACTGCCATTGAGTCAATTCCAACTTCAATGCAACCCTGTAAGCCAGGGTAGAACCGCCCTTGTGGGTTTCTGAGACTAAAGCTTTATAGGAATAGGAATACCTCATCTTTCTTCCACAGAGCAGCTGGTGGATTTGAACTGAAGAGTAACCTTGTGTCACCATGTTTCTTGAATTCAGATTTTTCATGAAATGTGAATTAAATAATTTATATTCTTCCTCCCCCCCCCCCCTCCAAGCTCCTCTGCCTTCTGCTTGGCCATGCTGCAGGTCTCTCTCTCTTTCCCCGCTCTCCTGCCTCAGACTGCGGCCGTGAGTGTGGTGGGGTGCAGTCCTGTGTTCAGTTAACTTTAACACCTGAAATTTCTATCCTTTACAAAAACTCACTTGGATAACACACAAAAAAAGTGTATGCAATACACATGTCTGCAATATACACACAGAGAACAGAAAAAAGAAAGGAAAAAAGAAAAATGGGCAGAAATAAAGTAGGGTGTCTTTGGTAAAATATAAAGAAACCATTTCAGACTTATTTGATTTTAGAGATGCTCTAATGTCCTAAAAATGAGTCAACGATATGGTGCAGACGCATCATTGTACTCCAGGCCTGGTTTCCAGCACAATAGTCTTCCCAGAAAGTTTCACCAAGTTTTACAATTTAGACTGAATATACAGTTAGAATTTTTGCACTAATATTGGGTAGTTTCAGGATACGGGGAAAATGTATTTTAAAACATTTAACAAATCAGAAGGAAATCTGATTAAACATAACAATGAGATAAATCATCACTATAGTCCTTTAACACTACTTTTAGGTTGACAAATACATTTCCATATTTCAAACTCAAGGTAACTAATATAACTGACAGAAGCATATTCAGATCCTATTAGGATGTAAATAAGATAACCTTACTATGATCATCCACTTGAACCATTCTTTACTTAGCTGTCATCCAGGCAGGTCTGACTCACAGGCACCCTGTGTACGACAGTACGAAACACTGACCGGTACGAACCCATCCTCACAATTGCTGTTTGAACTCACGGTCAAGCCATCTCATTAAGTGCATTCCTCTTTTCCAGTGACCCTCTAACTTTACCAAGTAGGGCCTTCTTCACTGCGAGTGGCCCCTCTCCTGATACGATGCTCAAAGTACATGAGACAAAGCCTCCCTAGCCTTACTTCTAAGAGTATTCTGGTCACAGTTCAAGAGGGATTTGCTCATTCTTCTAGCAGTCCATGGCATTCAATATTCTTCACCAGCACTGCAATTCAAGGGCATTAATTCTCCTTTGATTTTCCATGCGCTGTCCAGTTTTCACAAGCATAAGAGGTAATTGAAAATACCACGGCTTGGATAAGATGCACCTTATTAGCCCATGTGTTAGTCTGGGTGGACTAGAGAAACACATCCAGGGAGACTCATATGCATCTAAGGAAGCGCTTTGCATACAAGAGCAATCGGAGAGTAAGGAAACATCACGGCACACTCAACATCAAGTCCTTAAGTCTGACACTAGCCCATATGTCCAATAAACTCCTCTTCAGACTCACGCAACACATGCAATGACGCCACATGCAGGAAAATCACAGGCCAGTGGGTGGAAAGTCTTGTGGATCTAGTGGTGGTGTAAGCACCTCAGCGCTGGCTAGGGTCTCTACATGGCTCCTCCAGCTCCAGCTTCAAGTGTCTTGTCTGCAGGAATGTCTCGCAGCGAGTCCGTGTGTATACAGCCTCCAGTGAGCTATTTATCTCCTTAGTGCTTCCAAATGAGGTCATCAAGATGTGACCCACTAGACAGGCTAAACCCCTTCACTTTTAAGTCTCAAATTGACAACAGATTATGTAACTACCTCAGCCTACAAAGTGATGCTTTTATAAAGAGATCTTTTGCAAATTTCCCAATGCAATCTCATGTTTGATTTGACTGTTGCTTCCATGATGTTAATTGTGGATCCAAATAAAATGAAGTACTTTTATTTATCATGATGTTGTTCACTGGTCCAGCTATGGACAGTTTTGTGCTTTCCCTTTGCTTTCCGCAAGCAAGGCGACACATCATTTGCATAGCACAGCTTTTAATAAGCTTCCTCCAATATTGATGCTTAGTTCATGTAGTCTAACTTCTTAAGTCTACAACCCTGACACATACCTTTCCTAATCTTACACTACATAGTGCTTCCTCGTTCTGTTTGAATGAAACCAAGCCTCTTGGTTTATGTGCAGCTTTCACAGGAGCAGCATTAAGTGTTTGGAAATCTGTTTGTATTTCTTGGCATTCTTGATAATGTTATTTATAAGTTGTTAGGCTCTAAAGTCTAATGCTGCTGCATAATAAATGTAACGTAAGTAAACACCTTTCTGGTATTCTCTGCTTTTAGCAAATGGCTTAATTTGATTCAGACTGGAAAACTTTGCCTGCCCTGGACACAGATAAAGATGACAAATTGACACCCACCACCACCACCCACCTCACCACCACCACCACAAAAAAAAACAAAAAAAAGATGACAAATTGATAGCTCTTTCATCATTCCATGGGTATGACCATTCATAGTGAAGGAACATGCTAACTAATTAGGTGAACTCCAAGAGTTTAGTGTCCTCCAAATTTGTTCGTGGGGTAAGTGGCTTTCATACTACATTACCTAGATTTTGATTTAAAACTAAAAAAAATTAATTTGCTCTTATCACTGAAACATTTAAAACCAACATTTTATCAACATCTAGTTTAAATCTTTGTGCCAATACATTGCTGAAACCCAAAAGGAAAATTTCCTAAATTGGCAAAGAAAAAGGTGTCAGAGAGAAAGAGGAGTAGGACAGGTAGTGAGAGGAAGAAAAGTTGACCTGTGTACAGGGTCACATTTGCATTCGAGGAAAAATGCTTTAAATATGTGTATCTTCACTTGCAAATAAATTCTTTTGCTTGCTTTGAAAATTCAATGCCACTTTCCATTTCATTAAAAAATTGTCCCTATGAAGAAGTTTCAATGATAATATGTAAATAAAACTGAATTTCCAACTGAAATATAAATGAAGAACAAGATGGACACTTTTGTTTTGTCCAACATATAAAAGATTTTCCCTAAACAAATTCATTTTGATATACAATGTATCAAAAACTCATGAGGTTCTACAATAAACTTCATAAAATGTCCCATGGCAATCTGTCCATAAAAACAAAGTTCAAGGGTAAAACAAAGCAGAAGAAAAATGTAGATGTCCTTTGGCTAAATCAACACGAATTTGCATTAACAAAAACTATTCATTGTCTGGTTGCTCTGCTTAAAGTTTTGTCATTGCCAAAGCAGCCATCAGAAAGACTGGGTGAGCTACTTCAAATAATTAGCCCTTGAAAACCGCTTGGTGCATGTTCTTTCCTGGGACAAATGGGGATGCTATTCGTCAGAACTGACTCATGTATTGAAGTTGACTCAAATGGCAACAAATGAACAAACAGATCCAATTAAACTGTGTAAATGAAACCCTGTCCAACCACTGCCCCGCCCTCCGCATTTCCAAGGAGAATGTCCTAAAGCTCTTGCAACCGCATGCTTCTGTATCTTTAATTCTCCTAAGTGTGCACTTCAGACTTATTAAGTACAGAATACCTTTTTGTCCTACACACAAATTTGTTAATATTGGCAGCTCTTGTGATCTCACATTCCAACTATTGTGTCTACGGTAAATGCTGATCAAGTGTAGCTGCAAAAACTTTGTGGAAAAATTTCATGATCTTTCATTCTTTTTTTTCCTATGAACTTTTAGAAAATCTCTTGTATTGGGAAACAGGGTCAAACCACCACCCATTTTATGCCTGAAGGACCCCCTGCAGCTAGACTAGAGGACCATTTTCTGTCACCAATCATCAAGATTGGTGTGGATTAAAAGCAGGGAGGTGATGTGCCCTTAAGAGAAACTACTGCATTTATTTAGAGGTGAGAATAGGCACTCGTTATAAAAAACTTGCAACATAATCTATAATTGTCAAGAAGAGAAAGGAGCCCTTGCTGGTGCCGTGGACTAGTGTTAAAGACTGCTAACTCAAAGGTTCAAGGTTCTGATCTACCAGTAGCTCTCTAGAAGGACGAGGCCGTCTGCTTCCTCAAAGAATTAAGTCTAGAAAATTCTCTGAAGTAGTACCACTATCCGAAAGGGCTGCTGTAAGTTAGACTCAACTTAGCCACATGGTTTTATAATAAAGAGGAAAAGAAAAGAACCAAAGAATTTTAGTCGTTAAAGGGAAGTTCAAATATTTGATTGAACAGCCCAACTAAGACAACTTACCACTAGAAAAAGGAACGGGTAGTTGCTACTCTGTGTTCAGGAGCAAGTCCCAGAATCTCTTGTCTGTGACAAGACAAAAAGGCATCTACTCTTTCTTTTTGTCTTTTAAATGACCTTTGCTTTCTTCATATACAATGCTCTTGATATCATCCCACAACTCATCAGGACACTAATGTTCAATGTGCCAAATTTTAAAAAATCCTTTTATTGGGGGCACTTACAGCTTATAATATTCCATACATTAATTATATCAAGCATATTTGTATATGTTGCTACCATCATTTCAAAAACATTTTATTTCTACTTGAGCCCTTGGTATAAGCTTCCCTTTCTTCTCCCTTGCTCACCTACTCATGAATCTTTGATCAATTATGTATATATATATTTTTATATATTATTATTTTGTATCTTACACTGTCCATTGTTTTCCTTCATCCACATTAGTTTTTCATCCCTTTGTGGGGGAGAGGCTATATATCCAACCTTGTGATGGGTTCCCCCCTTTTCCCGACCATCCCCCTACCCTTCTATCGCTACTCCCACTACCGTTCCTGAGGGGTTTATCTGTCCTGAATTCTGTATGTCGAGAGCTCTTATCTGTACCAATATGTATTCTTCAATGCAGCCAGATTTGTAAGGTAGAACTGGGTCATGATAGGGGGTGAGGGGGCTGAAAAGGGAGAGAGGAAGCATTCAGGAAACGAGGAATGATGTGTGATTCATAGGTGCTACACTACACCTTGGTTGTATTGTCCCTTCCTTATAACCCTTTTGTGGGGGGATATTCAATTTTCTACAGATGGGCTTTGGGTCTCTACTCCAACCCCCCTTGTTTGCATCAAAATAGTTGTTTTTGGAACATTTGATACCTGATCCTGTCGACACCTCATGATCATACAGGCTAGTGCTTCTTCTATGTGAGCTATTTTGCTTCCCTGCTAGGTGACTGCTTGTTTAACTTCAAGCCTTTATGACCCCAGACACTATATCTTTCAATAGCCGGCACCATCTGCTTTTCTCACCACATTTGCTTATGCATCCATTTTGTTTTCAGTGACCGTGTCAGGAAGGTATCAAAGAGTACCAGGTTATCAAAACAAAGTGTTCTTGTGGTTAAGCGTTGGGCTGTGATCTGCATGGTCAGCAGTTTAAAACCACCAGCAGCTTCACAGGAGAAAGACTGGGTTTTCTATTCCTGCAAGCAGTCTTGGAAACCCACAGGGAAGTCGTCATGAGTAAGTATTCACTCAATGGCAGTGAATTAAAAACATTTTTTTATGGGAAGATATAGGTGTAGTCAATTAAGGCTTAGCCCAATGATGTCTCCTTAAGGGTTTAACCTATTTCTAAGAGATGCTGTGGAGAACTGGTTTCTCTCTGGCTCCACGCCTTCCTGCATATTTCAATCTTCTGGGGCCTTTTGTCAATGTAGCACGTTGACCCTAGAGCAGTTGGCAACCTGCCATGTTCCTGCAGACCTTAAATCAGCGGTTCTCAACCTGTGGTTCATGACCCTCTGGGGGGTGGTAACGACCCTTTCACAGGGGTCGCCTAATATATCGTGCATATCAGATATTTACATTACAATTCATAATGGTAGCAAAATTACAGTTACGAAGTAGCAACGAAAATAATTTTATGGTTGGGGTCAACACAACACGAGGAACTGTATTCAAGGATTGCGGCATTAGGAAGGTTGAGACCCACTGCCTTAGAGCCATGTGAGTATACCCACTGGCCTGTGATTTCCCCACTTTCCACTTTGCCTTCCTGCTCCATTGGCTGGTAGATGCATGAGTCTGGAGGGGCTGGCCCTTATATATATTTTTATATTTAAATTTCTCCTTGTACCTATGTATCTAAAAACCTAACCTAGTACACTGGCCTTTTTTGCTGAAGAAACGGAACTTCTTCATTGTCTCTTCTCACTGACACATTCAATTTCATTTCTGCTAGTCCATCTGGAAAAGTCCATGTGTAGAGCTGCCACTTATGCTGTTGTCAAAAAATTATGTGTGATGAATGCATTGGTCTTGAAAAATTCTATCATGTAACCTCCATCTTTGTTTCTATCAAGGCCCTATTTTCCAATTATTGATCCTTTCCTCATTGCTTCCAACTTTTGTAGTCCAATCACCAATCATTATTAAAACATCTTGATTGTATGCCTGATCAATTTCAGATGGAAGAAGTTGGTAAATTCTTTCTTTTTTGTCAATACTTAGCTTTGTGGCTGGCAAATGAAACCAGCTAAGCTGAGCAAATGTCACAACAGCAGCAATCCTAGCGTAATCTCTATACCTAGGTATTCTGTGCCCCTTCTCCCTACAGAGCTTTCACTTTTTTCTCCTTTCACATGAAAGGCTTCAAGCTCCCAACACCTAAAATTTTTAAAGAGTTGAAGGGGTCCCTTCTGCTCTTATGCAAGGCAGCTTAGGTGAGTGTTGGTGGAGGAAGCTTTACTTCTGTTATTGCACATTAGAGATGTGTTTCAGACACTGCATTTTGGGACTTTTAGAAGTACATTACCACTAATATATGGTTTGTTATAATCATAGATCTCATTTTGAAATGAATCTCTGGAAAAAAAACACTTATAATTTGGTTACTGATTTTAGTCAAATACCACCAAACACTTTCACATGAGGGGAAAAAATCCTTTTAATGGCCTGTACATTTTATTTATTTAAATCATTTTATAGGGGGCTCTTATAGCTTTTATAACAATCCATATATTCACTGTGTCAAGCACAACCTGTACATTTTAAAATACCACTGGTTATCAACTGCTCTGCAAAGGATCACATGAGAACATGCATATCGAACTGAACTCAGAAGCACAGAAAAGGCCGGGTTAGTGGGGGGTTACAGACTGCTGGAGTCCCTGAAACTAAGGCCTTTAGTAACTCTTCACTAAAATCACCTTTGTGGCTCAATTTTCTGGCTAAAAATTCGGTTAAAAGAATAATCACCCCTTTGATATCAAAAGGGCAACAAACGGCCCAAGGGCAAAGTTCAGAAGACCAGAAAGGTTTGGAACAAGTGGGGTAAATGATGTTACACTGTGGGGACTGCAGTCAAGGACATGAAACAAAACGTGTTATGAATTTTTTAAACGGAAAATTGACTGGCTCTGCAAACCTGCACGTAATTCACAGGTTAAAAATAATTCCTAAGAAGCAGAAGATCAGACTAACTGGTCTGATAGTGATTTGTTTAACCCCTAGATTGTGATCCTTAGATACCCCTCAACTGAGGATCAACTTTCAGCCAAATAATCCACTGTCACTGAGTCAGTTCCAATTCACAATGTCCCTAAATCTTTTATTAAAAAAAATCAGTTTATTAGGGGATTATAAACTCTTATCATAATCCAGATATACATTGTGTTAAACACATTTGTACATTCATTGCCCTCATCATTCAAAACATTTGCTCTCCACCTAAACCCCTGGCATCAGCTCATTTTCCCCTCCCTCCCTGCTCTCCCTTCCCTCCATGAACCTTGATAATTTATAAATTATTATTGTCATATCTTGCCCTGTCCAACGTCTTTCACCCCCTTTTCTGTTGTCCATCTCACAGGAAGGTTATATGTAGATCCTTGAAATTGGTTCCCTCTTTCCAACCCACCCTCCCTCTACCCTCCCAGTATCGTCACTCTCACCACTGGTCCTGAAGGGATCATCTGTCCTGGATTCCTTGTGTTTCTAGTTCATATCTGTACCAGTGTACATCCTCTGGTCTAGCCAGATGTGTAAGTTAGAATTGGGATCATGATAGTGGGGGGAAGAAGCATTTAGGAACTAGAGGAAGTTGTATGTTTCATCGTTGCTACACTGCACCCTGACTTGGCTCTTCTCCTTCACGAGACCCTTCTGTAAGGGGATATCCAATTGCCTACAGATGGGTTTTGGGTCTCCACTCTGCACTTCCCCATTCACAATGACACAATATGATTTTTTGTTCTGATGATGCCTGATACCTGATCCCTTCAACACCTCGTGATCACACAGGCTGGTGTACTTCTTCCATGTGGGCTTTGTTGCTTCTAAGCTAAGATGGCCACTTGTCTGCCTTCAAGCCTTGAAGACCCGATGCTTTATCTTTTGATAGCCGGGCACCATCAGCTTTCTTCGCCACATTTGCTTATGCACCCATTTGTCTTCAGTGATCGTATCAAGGTGGTGAGCACACAATGATATGATTCTTTTGTTCTTTGATGCCTGATAACTGATCCCTTCGGCACCTCATGATCACGCAGGCTGGTTGTGCTTCTTTCCTGCGGGCTTTGTTGCTTCTGAGCTAGATGGCCGCTTGTTTACCTTCAAGCCTTTAAGATGCCAGACCCAGTATCTTTTGATAGTGGGGCACCACAGCTTTCTTCACTACATTTTCTTATTCACCCATGTGGTCTTCAGCGATTGTATTGAAAAGGTGAGCATCATAGAATGCCAGTTTAATAGAACAATGTATTCTTGCATTGAGGGAGTACTTGAGTGGAGGCCCAATGTCCATCTGCTACCTTAATACTAAACCTATACATATATGCACACAGATCTATGTCCCAATCCTCATACATATATTTACATATATACATGTCTTTATTTAGACTTCTGTAAATTCCCTTTGCCTCCTGGCTCTTTTCTTTATTTCCTTTGACTTTCCTCTTTTCCCAGTATCATGCTCAGTTTTCATTTGGGTTTCAGTAATTCCTGTTGGTTTCATTGCCCTTGATCACTCCCTACCAGGCCTCCTACACCCTCCTCACCACTGATTTGGATCACTTGTTGCTCCCTTGCCCATGGGAGGTGGAGGGAAAGGCAGTGGGGTTGCAAATCTTTACAGGATCCACTAGCCTCATCTTTCTCTTATGGCGTTGTTGGTGAGTTTGAACAACCCAATCTGGGGGTTTAATGCTTACCCAAACAATAGCCAGGTATCAAGTGAACAATGATACTTAAGAAGATAGTACTCCTCAAAATAATGACCCTTACAAGGCCAAAGGGCAGCATTTGCCCTGTAACAAAGCTACGAGTAGAAAGGGGCAGACAAGTAGGGAAATGGAGAAGCTAGGAGTGGGACGAGTGCTCTTTACTACACCGAGGAGAGTGCACCCAATGGTAAGAGATGTACATCAATTGTCCAATGAAAAAATGTGCTCTGTAAACTTACCCACGCTACTCTCTTAACAAAAAACCTAGAATATACACAAAATCTCAGTGGTTCACAGTACTAGAGAGCATACATTTTTATGTCAACGATACTCTTATTGTATAGTACATTTTATCTTACAAGTTAAAATAAAATCATAGGGCTTTATAGGACATTAGGAAATAATACACTTATACTATTAGGTTACATTTAACAATACCAGTGATGACAGTGCTTAATTTAGAAGAGACAATAAACCACTCTACAATTTCTAAAAAGAGTGCACATTAATACCCATATTATTAAGACTATGTAAAGGTCAATTTCCCCTAAAACTGATATCTACTTGGGCATAGTCAAACCTTTTTATTTATTATTTGAGGAGAATTCCTGAGTGGTATTTTTTTTTGTTTCACATGGTGGCCAACAAAGATGGTGATTATAAATTTTAAGCAATTAACAGATACAACGAATTGCCTTACTTTAATTTAAACACTTTAATTTAAAACACTTACCTCTTGTAAAGTATTGATATCTACTCCATCCCCTTGAATAACTCTAAGGTAAGGTGGCAGCAACTTGTAGCCCTTTGAGTTCTCTATAACTGGGAACTTCTTACCTAAAATATCCAAAACCTACATGAAAAAAAAAAAACAAGCAATACAAAATCACTTTTCTTTGCTAAACAATCTTAAGGATTTAAAAATTTCAACATCATTTTCAAACTTTGACAACATATTAAGTCCTTTTAAATTTAGTCCCAATCTGTAGTAATTATGTTAGAAATGTCCATGATAGTTCCTCTTATGTTGCTTTATGCCAATCAAGTGGCTAAAAACAAGTTTCTTTCCCTCAAGTTTTTCAAATTAAACAATTTAGGAGAAGTATATCCTTAATATTAAGGAGATTAAAACAATATAAATATTTCTAAAGGCTGTATAAAGTTTCACTAACAAGCTTTGTGATTATGTTTCTAATTTGAATTTATTTGATTTGTTGCCAAATTTTGTTTGGTTTAATTTTGTCTGACATGACTCAATTGTAAATCCATTGAATAAGACAGTTCAGAGAAACTGATAAATAAAATTAGAATTGATTTCTCTGAAGTCCTGCATAACATGGAAATCACCTCACTCTTTAGCATTTGAAAGCGTTGTAGCAGCTGAAATCTACCACACAAGTCTTTGAAAGCTTAGTCAGGCATGCAAAGGGCCTACTGATCAGACATACCCACATGGCCCCTAAATAACTACCCTTTCTTATATAAATCATCTGCAAATGAAAAAATTTTGCATTAATGACTCCTTTTGTTCTTCTAGCTGGTCACTTATATTTTTACTCTATCTAAGTTAAAAAGTAGGGCTTATTATGTTTGGTTAGGACAAGTCTATTAATATTTAAGATAAGGCAAGATATTCAGAATGGTTTATAATCATTTGGATAGAAAAGTGCCTTATCAATTCCCGCCCCCCTCCTTTCTTAGGGGTCAAGTAACTTATCATGTAACACTACCTAGGAAACTAATAAAATAGAAGGCCACAACGAGAAGTCTGTGACTCAGTGCCTCTATTGGACAGCTAGAACTGCTCCTGTGGGCTGTGACTATACATCTTTACCAGTGCTCAAAGTCTTGTCTTTCTCCCCAGGAAAGGCTGGTGACTTCACACTGTAAGTCTTGTGAGTGAAGCCCACCATCCCACCAGGGTTTAGATATTTGGCTTATTTTACTTGCTGTATGACACGATCAAGTTTCTTTAACCTCTTTAAGCACATTTCTTTTTCTATAAAACAGGGCTAGTGATCATTATCACAGGGCTTTTGTATAGCTTAAGTGACACATCTCTGTAAAGCACCCAACACAGTATTTTTAGAGTAAAAGGCATCAAATAACCCTGTTCCTGTTAGTTTTTCTTTTTTTTTTTCCTGTTAGTTTTTCAAAGGCAAATCAAGTCCTGAAAAATGCTGAACATTGAAAACATCATTAATTTCAAAGCACTATATGCAAAGTATTTACAAATTATTCTTAATCCACAATACCATACTCTTTATTAATTTCCTTTGCACTAAAAACTCTAAGTTATAACAATGATTTGTGATAAAGGAAAACCATAAATAAACTTTGTGACCATTTCACAGGATTAAAATGGTATAAAGCTATCAATTAATTTTGACATAAAAAAAATCTATTCAACAGTACATAACTTATTTGACAGCATGTAAATTACCCATAGTACCTTTCTCTGCCCTGGTGGTGTAGTGATTATGTATTGGACTTCAGTCCGAATGGTCGGCAGTTTGAAAACAGCAGTAGCTTCTTGGGAGAAAGACAGGGCTTTCTACTCCCACAAGTTGTTACAGTCTTAGAAATCCACAGGGGTCACTATGAGCCTGGATGACAAGAGTTTGACCTTTGGGTCTCTTATCAATTATTGTGTGACTTTAGGCAAACCTATTACTCTCTCTGGGTCACAACTCTAAAATATGGAAACTTGTCTAGACAGCTCTGAAATTAGTGTTGATGAAGCTGGCCTATAGGCATATGGACAATCAAGTTACATGTTAAAGTTTACCTTCAATACAGTGTCAAGAGGATTTCCAGAGTCAGGTCTGATTATTAGCGGTGCTTCTGTACTTCTTGATACTATTAAATGTCTTAGATCTTCACCCCATATTTTCTCACATGCATTATAAATGTCATAGCTATCACTGACCACCGATACAGGCACTGATGAAAACTGTGTTACAATATGTTCAAACGCATCTTTTTCATGGTCTTTCCCCCAAGCTGTTATGGTACTAGAAAACAAAATGAAAACATACTATAAATCATCTGTTATTATCTCATGCTTACTATATATAGTACACAATCAATATCACAGAGCAGATGAATATTAATGATTAAGTATCAAGGGTTGAGTTTTGAACCAAACTACACTTTACTGAACTTGTATTTACATTCTTAAGTAATCTTATGTTTTTCAATAGTTCTTGAATGACTTAACTTTTAAGTCATATTCAATTTATTAGAAACTCTTTTATTCTGGTATTGCTTTTATATGATTAAGTCAACGTATTATAAAGAATGAGCATAGACACCCGATAATTTTTCAAGGCAATGCCAAGTACCCTGCTCTTTTCTTCGAATTTTCAAAACCATATTAAGGATATATCAGTCATCTTTATCTCTCAGAATCTTACACTTAGAAGTAATAACGTAGGCAGTGACTCATACTATACTATCTATACACCTCTTTGTTTATCAAATGGCAAGTAACAAGTGGTTATTTACCTCACAGAGTAAAACCGATACACTATTATAAAAGAGTAAGACTTATGCCCAGAATAAGAATGCTCATATTTAGTTAGAACCAAACATAACTAGGCACATAAAAATGCTTATTTTTTAAAATCATTTTACTGGGGGCTCACACAACTCTTATCACAATCCATATATATGTCAATTGTGTAAAGCACACTTGTACATTCATTCCCCTCATCATTCTCAAAACATTTGCTTTCCGCTTGGGCTCTTGGAATCAGCTCATTTTTCAATATTTTACCCTTCCTCCCAACTACCCCCTCCCTCATGAACCCTTGATAATTTATAAATTATTATTATTTTATCCTATCTTACATTGCCTGACGTCTCCCTTCATCCACTTTTCTGTTGTCCATACCCCAGGGAGGTTATATGTAGATGCTTGTAATTGGTTCCCCCTTTCTACCCCTTCCCTCCACCCTCCCGGTGTCACCTCTCGCCACTGGTCCTAAAGGGATCATATGTCCTGGATTCCCCTGTTTCCAGTTTCTATCTGCACCACTGTACATCCTCTGGTCTAACCAGGTTTGTAAGGTAGAATTGGGATCATGATGTTGAGGGTGCTGGTAGGGAGGAAGCATTTTAAGAACTAGAGAAAGGTTGTGTGTTTCATCAATGCTACACTGCACCCTAAGTGACTCATCTCCTCCCCGCTACACCGCTGCAAGGAATGTCCAGTTGTCTACAGATGGGCATTGGGTCCCCATCTTACATTCCCCCTCATTCATGATATGATTTTTTGTTCTGATAATGCCTGATACCTGGTCACTTCGACTCCTTGTTATCACACAGGGTAGTGTCCTTCTTCCATGTGGGCTTTGTTGCTTCTCAGCTAGATGGCCGCTTGTTTACTTTCAAGCCTTTAAGACCCCAGATGCTCTATCTCTCGATAGCTGGGCACCATCAGCCTTCTTCATCACATTTACTTATACACACATTTGTCTTCAGCGTTTATATGGGAAAGGTGAGCACACAATGATGATTTTTGTTCTTTGGTGTCTGCTACCTGATCCCTTCAACACCTCATGATCACACAGGCTGTGTTTCTTCCTTGTGGGCTTTGCAGCTTCTCAGCTAGATGGCCACTTGTTTACCTTCAAGTCTTTAAGACCCCAGACGCTACATCTTTTGATAACCAGGCACCATCAGCTTTCTTTACATTTGCTTATGCACACGTTTGTCTTTTGCGATTGTGTGGGGAAGGTGGGTATCATGGAATGTTCTTTTAGTAGAGCAAAGTGTTCTTGTATTGAGGAAGTATGTGAGTGGAGGCTCAATGTCCATCTGCTACCCTACTACTAAACCTATAAATATATGCACATAGATCTATTTCCCCCATCAACATATATAAATATATATACATGCATGCCTGTATTTAGGCCTCTATGTATGCCCTTTGCTTCCTACTTCTTTCCTCTTGTCCCACTATCATGTTCAGCCTTCATTTGGGTTTCAGTAATTCCTCTTGGTTACATTGGCCTTGAACACTTCCTACCAGTCCTCCCACCCCGATGGGTTTTTTGATACTCGCTCGGAACTTCCTTGCCATTCTATTGCACGCCTTTAGTGTTTTGCCTCGGTGTGGTGGGGCATAAAAATTATTTTTAAAGAGGGGAAAGAATTTTTTCCCCGTTAACTCCATTTTTTTTTCCCTTGGGACAAAGCATGCCATTTTATCTCTCAGTTAGGCAAGAACAGCCACAGTCATTTTTACAATATCATCAGCAATGGTTTTACTTATTCTGAAGTACTTGTTGGTCAGTTTTTAAGCAATGAAAAATTATTAGCAAAGTTTAATAATGAATTTGAAATGTTTTGTATACCTCTTACTATGATTAAACTATTGAATTATATAAGCAAGTTTTATGCCAATAAAATGTTACTATTTCCTCATGCAATTTTTTTTCTCCTGAAACTTGTAATCTTTTAAGTAATGGTCTCGAAACTGAGGAGTCATGCTATTTTTTGCTTTATATCAGTGGTTCTCAACCTTCCTAATGCTGTTCCTCGTTTTGGTGACCCCAACCATAAAGTTTTCATTGCTACTTCATAACTGTCATTTTGCTACTGTTATGAATTGGGCAATACCTGTGAAAGGGTTGTTCGACACCAAAAGGGGTCATGACCCACAGGTTGAGAACCACTGTTTTAAATGCTCATTTCTTCTTCTTTTTTTTTCTGAGGGCAATGCTTTGGGTCTGAACACACATACTTTGGAGTTACAAAGTCTTAGCTACCCAGAGACTACTTTTGTCTGAAACTTAAGAGTTTATTTATATAAACTCATTTAAAAGTGAATTTGCTTTCTTCTGAACAATTACAGAGGTTGCTGGTAGCTGATATATGCAAACATATGTAGGCTAAAAGAGAAATTAAGACTTGTGTGAAAAGACGTCTTTTAATACCCAGAATTGCTAGTATCCTCTTCATAAAGAGAATTAAGCTGAATGATACTATTATCATACATAAATGGGTAGTACATAAACCTTTCACTAAGAGTGCTACAATTCACTAAGAGTGCTACAATTTAGCACTAAGAGTGCTAAAATTCCTAACCTGAAAAACATTTTGTTAACGAAAGTCATCCTTCTCCAGTTGGCCAGATTTGAAGCTTGTCTGTAAAAGTGAAACCTGTAAGAGACCCTGACTGCTAAGACAGCAATGCTTATAGATGTTCAGCTAAATCTATTCTTTCAAGTCCATTCAAACTCCCTATTGCAGAGATTTTATCTCTCAAGCTATCGAGTGTTTAATTTATTTCCTATCACTCAGTCACCTGGTTCTCGCAAGACTGTTGTCTGCAAAAGGCCTCCTAACTTCTGTTTTTCTTTATCCAGTAGAGTGGATAGGATGATAACAAAAGAACATTTCTAGAATCTCTATTTTTTCCCTCAAAACTACCGCCTAAATACCAATGAAAATGCCCAATTATGACGTAGCATAATGTGTATATGCCAACATTAAGTATCCAAATGAATGTGAGGGCCTTCACAACCCATGTGGTCATCCTGTATTTGCTACAAATTCTATTTCAATTCCTATTGCCCAAACATTTATAAGTTGGTCTTTGATTTATGCTTTCAGCATGTGGTGTGATGGCTCACTTTTATATTTTCTTGGCATGATTGGGCGGGGCTACCCACTCTATGTAGCGAAGATCAAAATCCTTACATCTCGACCAATAATTGCAGAAAAGATTGAATTTATCAAGGATTTTGTCATACTTGGATCACAATCAATGCTCATGGAAGCAGTAAGCAAGAAATCAGGTGATGCATTAGGTCAATCTGCTGCACAAGACCTCTTTAAAGTATTGAAAAGCAAAGATGTTCCATTGAGGACTAAGGTGAGCATGGCCCAAGCCATGGTGTTCTCCATTGCATCATGTGCATAGAAAAGCTGGGCACTGAATATGGAAGACAGAAGAATTGATGAATTTGAATTGTGCTGGATTAGAACACCGAAAGTACGACAGGCTGTCAAAAAGGATAAACAAATCTGTCTTGGAAAAAATACAGTAAGAATGTTTAGAGGCAAGGATGGCACAACTTCATCTCACATATTTTGGACGTGTTGTTAGGAAAGACAGGTCCTTGGAGAAGGGTATCATGCTTGATAAAGTAGAAGGACAGAGAAAAAGAGAAAGGCCCTTGACCCAGAGAGACAGACACTGGCTGCAACAATGAGCTCAAACAGAAGTAAGTTAGAGGTAGTCAGATGTCTCTGCCATGCAATTTTTACACAGTAGATTGTTCAACTTAGTCCAGAGAAGATTCAGTCCCCCAGTATTAGCCATTAAATTTTACCATTCCTGCAATGGTAATCTAGTCACTCTGTCAATCTATCTGGTCAAGGGCCTTTCTCTTTTTCTATGATACCTTTCCTGGTCTTGCCTGTGGAATAATGATTCTGCTTTTGTACCATATAGCATTTTAATTGTACCTCTTTCAATGTACTTATCAATAAGGTAGAATGTTACAAATGCACTATTTTTATCCGGAGGACAGGGTCAAGTTAAAAAAAAATATTTATTTTGCGAATCACTTTGTATTCCTTACAGCACTAAGCAGACTGTCTTGCATATGAAAACATGTATGTATATATATTTTAAAAAGCCAACACACCGAATTTATTTTAAACTCACTGCTGGTTTTACCACCCAGCAGTTTCTCAAGTGTTAAGAGTGTAATATCCATCCCCAATTTGATTACAGTAAATAATTTGTGCTGTAAAAACCAGATGTATCTTTACTGAATCAATGCTGCAACTTACAAAATCTCTGATTTCTAATAAAGTTAATTCTAGGGCCACAGCAGCTACAACTTTTGTTTAATGTGAGATGGTTTCGTTAAGAGGAGATAAAGATGCATAAGTAGAATCTCCACAATATTACTTTAATCAAAAGGGCTTATTCATCCACTGCAAGCCCGTCTGAGTTCTGAGTTCAGATGATCATTTCTAGAGCCACTGCCTATTGGCAAGGCCATGCAGAATAACAAGGAAGTAAAAAGTGAGTTTTTATAATTAAATGTTCCTATGTTTAATTTCATGAATAAGACCTATTTGCCTATGGCAATGCAGCAGTTGAAAAAGCCCCTGAAAATGTGTCTATTAGGGTGGTTAGAACTTCCTGTTGCTAATCTTTACATATGGCTTGCACTCCAAATTTGTATTATTTAAGGTCATGAAGCTTTACTACACACTACCAGGTTCTCTTGGAAGCAAATCATCACCAAAGTACATATACAAGCGTGAAAACACACACACACCAACAATTAGGTAACAGGAGGAAGAAACAACTGAATCTTACCTGTGTTCTGCTGCTGGAACAGAATAACCTGGAACAGGATCTTTCGTTCCATAGTATTTTTTAATTAAAGCAATTCCTGCTACTGTATCTGTTCCTTTGAAGTTAACCAAATGAGCAGAAGCTCCAATACCAGCAGTCTGCAAAGTAAACCCAAAGTAAAAATCCAATAAATAAAGTCCCATAATTGAGTTATATGCAACACAGCTTCCAAGGGAATTAGTGTCCTTGGCTAATTTTAAAGAATTATTTTAACTATTACCAGAGATAATGGTTCCCTTATGATAAAAATTCAGGTTTTTCCACAAATATTTTAAGGATTCAAATGACATCACATAAAAAAATACCTACCGTATATATCCAAGTATAAGCCAACCCGAATATCAGCGGAGGCACCTAATTTTACCACAAAACTACATAAAATGTGCAGAAAAACTCGGCTTATACATGAATACATATGGCAATTAACAGTACCCTCTTCATTTCCCATCAACTTTATCTTAATATTTCTCTATAGCATTATCTAGCATTGCTCAACTTATTGTGTGTGTATGTATGATCTGTCAATGCCTGCCTACCTACAACATAAAGGACCAAATACTGTTGTTGAAGGCGATCTCCCGTGTACCGTGAACAAAGGCTGACTGTGGGAAACAGGTCTAGGAAGAGAGTATATGTGAATGAATACTTTATTCTCTTATTTTAAGAAGTCTGGCAGGCCAGGATTCTGGGTGGAGGGAAGCCTTCACACTTGTGAGTTAGAGGTGTCCCAATCACATTCTCATAATGAAAATTAATCCCCACAATATGCTCCTTTAATGGTGCTGCCTTAAAGTTACCTCTTACAAGCACGTGGCTGATCGCTATCTAGCCAGCAGTTTTCTCTAAAGAGCAGACAGGTGTGATTGCTCTCCCTGCTAAGGGGACAATCACTCCCTCTTACCTGCCCCCAGTACTGGTGCGAGGTTCCTTCTCCAGCAGACTCAGGGTCCTGAGGGCTACGAGTATAGCCCACTTTGTTATGTATGTGGTTACCTGTAATTAGTGGGACTGACATGCCCCGAGAGTATCTATGCTGATGTTGGGAATACATGATCTCTACCTCTGCTCAGACTTGGTTCCTGAAGCTATCGCAGAGGTGAGCACCCCAAAGCTTTTGTCTGTCTCGTAACTTTTTCCCTTCAATAACAACCGTCCCACGGCTGTCACAGTTCTTGTTCAATGTATGTATGTGTTGACTGAATCTCTGAAAACTCACAAATGTGGCTTACTTCCAGTCTAGCGGTTCCCCCAAAGTTGGCAGTGGTCTTCTAACAATCCACATTTTATTAAATGAGGTTCTCCTCGTAACTTCCTACCTCTTGCGAAGACACTCCTCTGTAGCCAAAATCATGTAACTTATATTCTAGACCATTTAAGTTTCCAGATGTTTCTAACAGGTATTTAGCCAGTATTTTCTTCTGTTCCCTTGAATTTGTGGCCACGGTGATTGGATACCAGGACTGCACAAGTATAGTCTGTAATAACAAAATTAGGTACAAGTATTAATATATAAAATCCTAGGCTCTTTCTGAGGAAGATCTTAGCTTTCTGTGCAGGTATGCTCTGCATTTTCAGATGACTAGAAATATTACTTAGACATTTCGGCTGAGGATGGATTCCCATCACGTGCATTCCAGATAGTGTCTCCATAACTCAGCAGTCTAAGCATCAGCAGAGATGAGAAGACCTGGTCCTTAACAGAGTTTGATAAGCACACTCACATGTGGTTGCTACAGCAATGCCACTGATGGGTTTTTAATGATCATCCATAGAAAATCGTTTAAGGACAGCACCATCTGTGGACTATACACCTTGTGGGGTAGTAATCTCAAGATGTTATCCATTGGCTGTTTGAGGGAATCTGTATTTTCTCCAAGATCTAGTATGAAAAGTAGCAAATTCTGTACTCACACACTTTGGCTTAGCAATCATCCTATTCACTGAGCTATGTTTTAACTTATGCCCTTAGCTTTTTATGAAAAGCAATGATAGGAAAACCATGCGAAATATTCTATATTTGCTATTAAACTGCAAAGTTATTATTCTTTTTGTTCCACTGTTTATGGCATATACATTTCTAAATGAAAAAGTGGAGCACTGCTGGATTCTATTTTCTGAGATATTTACCTACGATTCCCTGTTCTGTGGCCATCAGAAAACCCCAAAGCAAGCTTGTTACTTAACCACTCAACCTTATCAATTATTGTGGCTTGAGGATTCACTTTCTTCTCCATTCTAGTATCCTGATTTCATTTTATAAACCTGATGATTGTTATTATGGGCAGCATCAAATCTGATTCTGAAAGAGCTGCTAAATGATAGCAATGTCTGAGTTGTACCAAAGGCACATAAACAAAAAACCCTACTTTCTTAAATTTTACAGAATAAGCCAAGTATTTGATCAATTAAAAAAGTAAAGACAAGTTATAAGATTATGCAGCTGCTTAAGACCTACCAAGACCAGCAGAGGCCAATCTAGTCAAGTACAAAATTATGAGGAATAATTTTCTAGTCAGGGAAGACTTGGAGTGGTTTGTTATTGTGGTAGTTATATATTTGATATGATTCTTCTAGCCATGTTTTTTTTCCTAATGAGTCTGGGGAGAAGGTGGAGAAAGAAAGATACTGATAGTGACACCAGAGAAGCAGCAGCTGCAGCACCAACCTCCAGAGTCTGATGCAGAGTGGTAGACTTCCTGGCCCTCCAGAGAGAAGTAAAGCTGAATAGCTTTAGCCTGGAGGCTCACTTGTAGAGAGGGTGCCTCCTGCACTTAATGGGGCGTTGGTTCGAGTGCCTCTGAGTTAAGGGTTATGGGGTTGTGGAGTACCCCTTGGATCTTTATTGTCAATCCTAAAGAGGCTTTGCATACAAAACAGAGGCGAGGCCAAGGACCAGAGAGAGGTCTGCCGATGGACAAAGCTGTATAGAGGCTGTCCTGATTAAAGAAATGTCTAAAGCATTTCTGATCCTGAATTGTAAGCTATTAAACTTCCTTAAGAAACCCTGTGACTATGAGTATGGTCTGTGAGCCCTGTGTGGTCACTGCAGCTATTTACCAAACCAGCTCAGAGCAGAAAATGCCATGGAAGATCCAGATGGTTGGTGTCAGAATTAGTAAGGAAGTTTGCAAGGGGAGAGGCACATCTGACCTCTGCCTCATAGGGCTGATGCTGGTGAGTTCAATCTTCTCTTTCTCCCCCGTGGAGTCAGAGGTCAGACATGCCCACCACAGCCTGTTTATTTTATAACAGAAAAAGGATTTCAATTATTGACTTAAAATATTCCAATAGCTGAACAATCAACCTCCTATTCAAAAGGACTCAGCTGTATTCATTTTGAGGGCCAGGAAGCCCACCACCCTGTTTGTATACTGATCTCAGTGCTACTTCTCTGCTGCCTCTCTACAATGGTATCTTATAGTCTGAAGATGTTGCTCCTCCTTGATGGTCATGAGATTCCCTGTTCCTACTTCTGAGGTGGCCCACTTTATCCACAGTAGAAATGCAAAACTGACCATTCCCCTCATTAGAGTTCCATTCACCCTATTTGCATGCTCCCACTCAGTCCGTTTGATCGGAATTATAGACTGTGAATAAAAGAACCATACCAAGTAATTCAATTTCAGTACCAGATACCAAAGACTTAGTAGTGCCCCCCCACCACTAATTTTGTTCTGACACAATTTACATTTAGGATTCTAACAAGTTGGAAACCTACTAAGCTTTACAAGTACTAATAATCACTAATTTGATTTGATCAGATTTCAGAACACTAGATTTCTACTGGAAGGAGTCTGAAAAAATTTGTGATTTCTAGATGGGGAAAATTAAGTCAAATTCTAACTTGCAGCTTCCCGTTACTGCTGCTGGTGTTGCTCGGTGCTGTCCAAGTGGTTTCGGCTCATCGCCAGCCTGTGGACCACAGTACTCACCATGCCCAGAACTGCTTAGTTGTTTGGGCCCTTTGTTGCAGCCACTATGTCAAGCAATCTCATCCAGGGTCTGCCTACAGGAGAAACGTCCCACAGATTCTAAGGCTGTAATCTTTGTTCAAACAGACTGATAACATTTTCCTCAGTGGAATGGAGCAGCTGATAAGTTCAAAACCATTGATCTTTTGGTTAGCAGCTAAGTGCTTAAGGACACCACATAACTGTAGTATCAAATTCTAAATTAAAATCTCAGTTCAATTGTTTTAACTTCTTCAATTAATGTTAAATAAGAATTTTTCTTTTTAAATCACCTCAATCCAATTTGTGAGCCAGTAGCACTCTGGGTCTGTGTTTTCTACGGTGAAGAGAACATTGCCTCTGGGAATGACAGAGCCCTCAGGAACTGCTTTCACTTCTATTGGAAGGTGGCCGTCATATTTCTGGTGGGAGGCAAAAATGAATTTATACATTGAACAGATTATGCTCAATTACCTGTTCTAATAAGGTTCTTTATACTTTAGAGGCATTCATTTTACTGTCATAGAAAATCTGTCATCGAAACAGCAACTATAGATGAGTTTATTTTAAGATACTCCAAGAACACTATTTTTCTTTTAGATAGGTCATTTCTCTAAAAGGTTAAATTTAACCTGACAGATCAAAGAAGGGGTTGCTATTGAAGAGCAAAAACAAAACACCACAAGAAATCTCTCTCTATATATTTTAAAACTGTGTTAACAGACCTGAAACCATGAGATAAATCTAAGATAATTATACTTTCTAAAGTCTTGAATAATTAATACCCAAATCTTATTTGACTAACTTATCAATTTAACAATTCCCTCCAAAATTAGGCAGTGGGTGTATCTGTTACATGGTATATTACCAGATACTTTGCTATTATGCTCCCTTTCATAAATATAATAATAATAAAATTACTGTGGCTAACTTTTGGCTAAAGGAAGAGAAGTTGTTTCAGGAATCTTAGTGGCTTATTTATGAGATATGAACACAATTTTAGATAGAATAAAAACGTGTTTAAAGAGAGGTATCACGCTATTACAAAGAATATAGTCATACAAGTCCTGATTTAGACTGAAAATAGACCAAGAGACCTCAGGCAAGTCACTAACACTTCTGGGTCTCAAGTTTGTAAAGCAAGAGACTCTACGCACCTCTCATATTTTCTGAACATTTAATCGAAAGATTCTACCACTCTGGTTACTGGAGATTATAGTAATGAGTTCATAGCACTTACTACTGTAGTCTAACTTCAAAATAAACCTCAAAAGAAAGGAATATGGGGCAAGAATGGTTTACCTTACTTAAAATATGGAAGACAGCAACACAGACTACTTGGCTGACATCTTTAGATGTCCATAATTAGCAAGCAGTAAAACTCACAGGTGTGCATACCTTGCTTTATTGCAGTTCAGACACTACTGTTTTACAAGTCGAGGGTCGGTGGCAGCCCTGCATCAAGGATGGCACCATTTCCCCAGCAACATGTGCTTGCTCCATGTCACATTTTGGTCATTCTCATAATACTCGGAATTTTTCCATAATGCTATCCAACATTTAACAGCCTACAGTATAATCAATGTATAATAGCTTTTATATGCACGGGGTAAATAAACAAACATGTACGACTCAATTTATCGCCTCTATTCCTTTTGCTGCAGTGGTCTGGAACCAAACCTGCAATTTCTCTGAAGTATGCCTGTGTAGACATGAAAGTTGAAGTATTCTAAATTGTGCTTGACAGTCTAAAAAAGGAAAAGGCTCTCACGTTTAAGACATAACTTGACTAATGCATAAGTATGTTACTTTGACATTCCCAATCCATGTTTGTAATAAAGAAAACTACCAGCAGACTTCAACTCTTATAAATCAATTTCCTTATCTTTGGATGCCCAGAAGTTCAAGCATTAGACCCATATATGATATATATAGATATGATAGTACAATAAGGGATAAAACTGAATGTGTCAAACCTCTCTACACATTTAGTGAGGGAAATTTCCCAGAATTATTGTGTAGTGATAGACACACAGCATCTATTTTCTTAGATAACCTTAGTTAATTTTCCTTAGTCAAAAAAGACCTGAACTTTGAAATTGCCAGATAACCACACAATTTCATAATCATGATGTTATCTTCAAGGTAATAGTAAAATCACCTTTCCAACAGATCCTAGTTATTTAATTATAGTTAGTTTGTCTTATAGGCCATAGATCTGTTCATGATTTGCCACAGAAAACCTATTTATTTTCCCCTTAACTTGTTACAACAATGTATAAACATAGCCAGTATTTTTAAGCTACATACAAAAAAGAGCTATAAGCATGATCTAAGTTGTATTTTAATTCCTTTGCAAGAAATCTAGACATAAAAGCAAAATCCAAAACAGACTAAGACACGAGACTATTTCTTACCTCAAGAATGTAGTTCCAACCCGAGACTATTTCTTACCTCAAGAATGTAGTTCCAACCCTTTTCATTGAAGACATCATCTTGGAAATGTTCTTTATAGACCTCTTTGGCTTCTTGGATTTTCTCTTTGGTTACTACTTTTCCTAAAATGATAAACATCTCATTTATATTTCTAAGGGCATTATCTATGGCTAAACTGTAACAAAATGAAGGTCCTCACCTAATCACCCACTCTACAGATTATAGGAGCTCAGAGGTTAAGAGTCAATAGCACACCAGAAAATAAATCAGCACTTCTGTCTTCCAATAGCTCACTCTAAGCATAAATGTCATAATTAAAAAATCATTGTAAATTAACTGCGTATTCTAAGAGATCTTTTCTACCTATACCTGCATATTCTTAAAAAATGAGAAACAAAGCATTGTCTTCAAGTTGATTCTGACTTCTATCAACCCTGCAGGACACAGTAGAACTACCACGAGTGTGGGCTTTACAGAAGCAAACGGCCACATCTCTCTCCCAAGGAGTGCCTCGGCGGGTGAAACACTGACCTTCTCGGAGTTTGAAAAGAAGCTCTACAGATCATTCAAAAGCTTGGATTGGTACAGTTTTCCAGGTGAAATGTATCATTTTAGCCATGTAATAATGCTCATACTAAAGGCCAAATGAATCAACATCAAGGTTCATACAACAAACAAGAAAAAGCACAAAGGAGTTTGTACCTAGGTTTACATAGAGAATTAATTCTCTTAACACCTCCTCTCTAAATGTGTAAGTACATGAATTTCATAGATTTGCTGTGGGAATTAGAAAACACATATAAAACTCTTAGTGTGAAAGTCATCACAAGACAGAAAAGAGGTCTTACATAAATAGTTCCTCATTTTATGTACCACTGAAAATATCTGATAATCCATTGACAGATAACCACTGGAATCAGTCTTATTTCTAAGAAACAAAAGCTCATTAAGCTAAAACAATTCCCATTTTTAACAGGCATTTAGAAAAGCCAAATGGCAATTATGGCTTTTTCCAATACTTCAGAAGCATACTGGTAGGGTTTAAAAGGTTGAAAAAACAGCAAGCCTTTATGGTTAAAATAAAGGGTGCTTTCAGGGCTGATAAATCAGTAATTTTCAAAATTTATTTATATTTAAACTGAAAACAAAAATAGGAACTCCTTTAAGGGCGGCTGTGAGGACTAAATGTCAAAGAAATTATTAACATAGTCCTGGTCTATATTAAGCAATCAGTACCTTTCTAGCTATAATAAGTGATGCTTTATAAGGTTTTTAAGTTGCGAAAGTAAACTACGGAGCGCCATCATTTTTGGGGTAGCTTTCTCTAGATAAACTAGTCAGTTTATTTGAAATATCTTGGTTAGTCTTGCTGCATGAAAATACTTATGAATTCTAGCCTAAGTTTTTAATACTATAACATTTTTAACCGCCTGATCTTAGAATTACAAGAATATCAAACTCATGGACATCAAGTCGATAGTGACCCAATAGAAAGGGGCGATTATTGCATTTCAAGATTCAACTTCTAAATTTACTGCCAATGAATCGATTCCAACTCATAGCAACTTTAATCTGTATTAAATTCTGGTATTTTTATATGAAGAGGTTAGAGACAAAATTTTCTAAAATGCATAAAAATGTTGGGGACTGTTTTTTCCCCCCTAGAAATACTCTTACAAAACAGACTTTGAAAAACCAAAGAAATGAATTTGGTGATTTTTCTGCTTTAAAATGCATTTGTGACTAACTCCTAGCCTAATGATAAGGTTAAAAACATTTTCATTACAAATGCTATTGCTACCATAATTTGAAATGACTTTATAAGTCAATAAAATTAATTATTCAATTAATGAATAATGTCCATAGCTAACCAGATTAGTTCCAGAAAATCAGTGACTTAAAAACATTTATCCTAAAACATACTAATCTCAGAAAATTTCTGACACTAAGACATTATTCTGAAACATATTTAATGCAATTAAACAGGTTAAAAACTTGCTCCCAATGAATTTCTACAGTAGTTCTGAAAACAAATTATAATTTTATTCATAAAATATCAAAACTATTCAAAAAGTTATTTCAAAGAAAATGAAAAAAATTAAGAAATTACATAAAAGCAGTGTTTTAAAGTATACTAGGAAAAATTAATACCTTTTAAGTACTTATTAAGAATGTACTGCAACCCATAAAATACTGTTTCCTCGTATTTCACCTTCCTTACTTTGGAGTTTTCTGTTTTCTTTTCACGGCATTCGAAGTATGAATAAACTTTGCTTGTGTTGGGTGGATATTGTTTATAGTGAGTTACCTATATGAAGAAAAATACTTCAGTTAGAAAACACAAATGTACAATATAAATCACAACAGAAAACACTTGAAATTATTTCAAAACTGGAGAAATTATACTTATTAAAAAGTCATTTTATTGGGGGCTCATACAACTCATCACAATCCATACATTCATCATGTCAAGCACATTTGTAAATTTGTTGCCATCATCATTCTCAAAACATTTGCTTTCTACTTGAGATCTTGGTATATCTGCTCCTCATTTTTTCCCCTTCCTCCCCGTAACCCCTCCCTCATGAACCCTTAATAATTTATAAATTATTATTTTTTCATGTCTTACACTATCCGAATTCTTCCTTCACCCACTTTTCTGTTGTCCGTCCCCCAGGGAGGAGGTAGATCCTTGCAATCAGTTCCCCCTTTCTACCCACTGTCCCAGTATCGCCACTCTCACCACTGGTCTAAGGGTTCAGCTGTCCTGGAGTTCTTGTGTTCCCAGTTCCTACCTGTACCAGTGTACATCCTCTGGTCTAGCCAGATTTGTAAGGTAGAATTGGGCTCATAATAGTGGGGGGAAGGAAGCATTAAAGAACTAGAGAAAAGTTGTATGTATCATTGGTGCTATACTGTACCCTGCCTGGCTTGTCTCCTCCCCATGATCCTTCTGTAAGGGTATGTCCAGTTGCCTACAGATGGGCTTTAGATCCCCAGTCCGCACCCCTCCCTCATTCACCATGATTTGATTTTTTTGTTCTTTGATGCCTGATAACAGATCCCATCTACACCTCATGATTACACAGGCTGCTGTGCTTCTTCCATGTGGGCTTTATTGCTTCTGAGCTAGATGGCTGCTTGTTTATTTTCATGCCTTTAAGACCCCAGACACTATTATCTTTTGATAGCCAAGCACCATCAGCTTTCTTCACCACATTTGCGTATGCATCCGCCTTGTTTTCAGTGATTGTGTGGGGAAGGTGAATATCATGGAGTGCCAGTTTAATAGAACAAAGTGTTCTTGCATTTAGAGAGATCCAATGTCCATGTGCTACCTTAATGCTTAACCCATAAATATATGCATCTAGTTCATCATCATGTAAGTACATTTACATATGTACATGCCTGTATTTAGACCTCTATAAATGCCCTTTGCCTCCTAGTTCTTTCCTGTTTCCTTTTCCTTTGCCTCTATTCCCACTATCATGCTCAGCCTTCATTTGGGTTTCAGTAATTCCTCAGTTATTGTCCTTGATCAAGCCTTACCAGGCCTCTTACACCCTCCTCTCCAATTTTGGATCACTTGTAGTTCCCTTGTCCCTGGGTTTGTTAACATCACTTCCTTTCCCCCACCTTCCCCTCTCCCATGTTCCCCAGGAACCATCAGTCCTGTTGTTTTCTCCTACAGATAGTCTATCCTGCCTATCTTATCTAGATAGACTTTGGAGATAATAATATACACAAAACAAGACAGAGCAACAAAAGAAAACAAAACAAAAAACCAATGACAAAAAAAAATCCTGAAAATAGTTCAAGGTCTGTTTGTTGACCTTTAGGAGTGTTTTCCAGTGGAGTCTGATGGAGTGCCACGCCTGAGAAACTATACTTTTATATGCTATTGGACAACGTAGATTTCCTGGCCATACAGAATGAAAATAAGTATCTTATTAGAATTATTTGATCGTAAGCAGCCGGTCATACGCGGTGCTACTAAGTGCAAAGTCAGCCGTCCTCGGCCCCCAGCAGTCCCAAGGGGAAAAGATGAGGGCTGTGTTCCCACAAAGACTTACTGCCTCAGAAACTCTAAACAGGGTCACTCAGTCAGAACCGACTGGATGGCAATGGGTTTTGGTTAGTAGCTTAAAAGGAAAGCCACAGGAGAGTATTAAATGGTAGAAACAGAAGTACTGAATTTAAGGAAGTATAAAGCCTTTAAACTAGACATTTGAAACAAAATAGAAGGAAAGATATCTCATTCAATCTTGGGTAGCAGTCCCATATTCTGGAAAGGAGAAGCCTGGAGCATATAAAACATAAATGGAAGAACTAAAGTCAGCAGGATTTGATACTGATCCTGCGTAAATGTGGCATATGCGGTAGTCAGTGGTCAACGACGCCTAATGACTGCATTTCTTTGTGTGCATGGTGAGGTTGAGAGCGATGCCCTTCACGGTGACACGGAGAACCTAGATGATGACAGAAACAGCAGCAGGAAAAGAACACATTTTGTAATAGTTTCTGTGTGTCCTAATTACCTCCTAATTGTAAACAAATGATTATAAAATGCCAACTTCAAATCCTTAGGGGTTTGAAACTATGAAGAGGTCGTATCACAAATATTTCCCAGACACTACCGAAAATGGCCAATTTTTGTTTTAAGGGGGAGTAAGGAAGACCTAAAAAGTAAATGCTCACTATAATGTAAATTTTACTTCAATGTTTTAGGTACATTAAAAGTTACCAGTACAAATTAACCAGAGTAATAATAATGTTTTTGCTCAGTTGAAAGAGTATGATTCATAATGCCTTAATAGTTCAAGATAGAATAAGTCAAAACAATAAATTGTTGCAGAACAATTTTGATGGAGAGTCACCACTGTGAATACATTTTCCTGTTAAGCTCTGACCTCAAGCTTCGGGAAAACAAACTTTCCTTCAATTTGGCTGCTTAGTCTCAACTCCAGTAAAACACGGTTTTAACTAAAACTCCGCTGGCTTGGAGCCAAGCTTCTATAATGAATACTGTAGATCTATGTCTTCTGTGGTCAGGCACCATTTGATTTCTTCACCACACTTTGCTATTAATACCCTTTAGCTTCAGTGATCTCTCCATGAGGAGGAGTATTGAGTAGGGTCATCACATGAGAACTAACTGTTCTTAGTTTAGGTTTATAATTAAATAAATGTGAGCCCCAAGCCCATTTATATATCTATGGTTTATATATGTCCCTGTTTCATTTTACAGACACTATTATTATTTTTCTTGAAGAACATTATAAACCATTCTCACAGAACATAATTCTATTGATAGTGACATTAGGTTAGCCAGTAGAATAGAATTTAAAATCCTGTTGGGAAAAGGAAATTACACTTGTATAGACCAACATTTTAGACCACAAGATGCCAATTTTTGTAGATTAAAACCTATAAGTGACTGAACACTATCTACACGAACAGTGAGAGTAGGAGCTAGGGTAAACAAATAACACTCATTCAGAGGCAGAACCAAGCCTGCTAGACTAACATGTCACAAACCAGAGAGCATGAAACTAATGACTACAAGGTAGTACCGGGCATCGCAAAGGGAGAGATCCAAACCCAAGTGTAATGATCACCAGTTCCATAGCCTTGGGACAGGGGTCAGCTGCTTCTCACACTAAGGCATTTCAACCTTACATCCAAGGGAGTATTTGAGTTCCTAAAATCCGCTACAGGTTAGTTCAAAGCAGTGGTTCTCAACCTTCCTAATGCCATGACCCTTTCATAAAGGTCCTCATGTTGTGGTGACCCTCCAATCATAAAATTATTTTTGTTGCTACTCCATAACTGTAATTTTGCTGTTATGAATCCAGTGATCCCTGTGAAAGGGTCATTTGACCCCCCCAAAGGGGTCATGACTGCTGAGAACTGCTCAGCAGTGGTTGAGAACCGCTGGTTTAAAGTATAAAGTCCAGTTTGCTTAATGAGATTTCCAAATGGGATCCTCCTTCTGGTGTGGCCTGTGAAGGGTGTTGTGTACTTCAAAAGGAAGGGTTTGAAGTCACAGTTGGTCTATAGCACGATGTCCAGCTATCAGAAGAGTGCCTGGGGTATAATTTTATAAAGTAAGATCTAAGTGAGGTGTCAACCAAGTCCACCTGGAAGTACCCCAGCCTATGTGATCCAAGGATTATAAATAATAAAATCCAAACATGGAGGAGGCAACGGTACCAGAACCTAACTTCTGAACACACAATTTGCAGAAGGTTATGGATGACAGTGGAAGCCTAAAACCCACTTGCCAGGTCTCACATGGATTAAGCCTCCAGTGACTCCCCTGACTCCAATCTAGGGGTACGAATAGTCTTGCTATCAGACAGAGCACTGGAAAGTCGGTCACAGCACATGCAGTGAGGTTAAAATAAAACACCTTATCATTGGATCTCCCTTTTAACCCATCTCAAATATTCCAGTCTTCAATATAACATTTTCTGGTTTCTTTTCAATTGAGGCTTTTCTCTTTTGTCATTGTTTTGGGGTTTGTTGATTTTTGTTTTTCCAGATATGAAACGCAGGACTTTTTATAAAGACAGTATAAAGTATGAAGGCAGTATAAGCTCTATAAAGAAAGTAACTCGAGTCATAACTGCCTCGGGACAGGGCAGGGAAGTGGGAGGGGGCAGGGACGAGGGAGCTAACAATCACTACAAGAAAGAAGAAAATGTCCGGAAGTGAATTGTGGGGATGATTACACAACTCTTCCTTCTTAATATTGATTAAACTATAAAATTGTGTGATATGTGAATTATATGCCAATTAAAGAATAAGTTTTCTATAAAGGAGCCTGAACAGCAATGTCGGTGATTCATAACCACCTGCTGCTGAGAGAGGGCAAGATGAGGCTATCTACCCCTAAAGAGAGCTAACAGACTGTGAAACCTTCGATGGGGTAACGGTGACTTGGAAATGACTTGATGGCAGGGGGTTGTGTTGGGTATAAATGGAGGAAAATAAATCACACATTTAAAATGCATCTTCTCATTTATTCTTCTAATGGAAGCATATCTTCAACTCTATAGAAATAACAATTCTATGCTACTTAAATGTAGCCTTGAACATGAATCTATAACTTAATACATGATCAGATAACTCAATCAGAAAAGAGTTAAACTCTTTAGGCTTTGCTTAAGTATACCAAATGTCTAGATACTAACCTAAAAGTACAGAGAAGCCTCATCAACTCTAAAAGTACCAAGTGTTAATGAAAATAAAATGTGTTCTACACTTTAAATCCCCCTTGCATGTTAGTTTCCTAGGTGCACTATGTGGGTGTGCAGGTATGTCAGTATGTTTCAGGCAGAATTTGCTATTGCCAACCATCCAGAGGAACCCTTGAAGTACAAATGTAAGTGCTCAGTTACTAACCAAAATATTGGCAGTTTAAAACCATCCAGTGGTTTCCAGGGAGAAATGACTAGGTATTCTGTTCCTGGGAAAATTAAATCCATTGCCTTTGAGTTGATTCTGACTCAAAGTGACCGTGTAGGATAGAGTAGAACAGCCCCATTGAGTCTCTAAGGCTGTAAATCTATGGTAGCCAATCCCCCACTTCCTTTTCCCTTTACAACTATGCAACCAGGACTCCTTAGATAGTGATTACAGAAGATGACTCCAGTGAGAGAGAAAAGGGGAGCGCTAAATGGCCAATATGGGTAAAAAAAAATATATAAGTCTTTACTCAACACATACTTCCTGAATGACCAGCACTGTATAGGCATTTTCTATGAAGTGGCTCTAGATTGTCCCATAAGGTTGGTTTGCTGTCCTTCCAAGAGCTTTCCTCTCACAATGCAATCACATGACCAAAGGCAACTACTACTTACCTACTTTTCCAGGTTTGATTCATTTATTCTTAACTGCTGAGAATCACATTTTAACAATAAAATACAAATGCAAGAGGACGAGGCAACGTATCTACACACAAAGAACAAGTTATACCACCTAAATATCTTAGAACAAGTAAAAGAAGATCCACTTTACCTACCTTAACTAAGACTTTCTGTGCTTCAAAGCTAATAAAAGCAAAATATAATAGATTCTCCCAATATTTAAAGATTTCTTAAGTTCTGAAGGAGCCTTGGCCAGTGTAATGGTTACTTACTGGGCCGTTAACTATATGGTTGACAGGTCAAAACTACCTGCAGCTTCTTGTACCCGGTAAAGAGGCAGTCTCAGAAACCCACTGGGTCAGTTCTACCCTGGTCTATAGGGCTGCTCTTAAATCACAATAGACTCGATGGCTGTGACTTTGAGTAAGTTCTGAAAGCTTTCTAAAGCCACAGAAAACAAACCATGTTAACTGGCTTCATGAAGCAATAATCAATTGATAAATACTGATTATAGATTTTTATCTTTTACTATTTTGAGAAAGGAGAGGAAATGCAAGATGAGCTTTTAAATTATTATACTGCCTCTTCCCTCAACTTTGACAACTTGTGCTTCTTTTATTTGCCACACTTCCAACAGAGATTTCATCAAACTCCAAAGAAGAGACCAGCTTCTGGTATTTTTGTTTTTCAAGCTAGTATACAATTATTACTGACCTACATTAATCCATCCCATTAAGCATATTCATGAATGTGATTTTATTCTGTTGCCCAAATTTTTCTTATAATTTTGAATATAAAATTGGGAACTTGAATTACCGATGTATATGCAAAATGCCAGAGGTATCATTAAGAACACATAATTCTGTTGTACAAAGTTAACTAAATATATACACGTATCACCCTCTACCCTTGACTTACAAATTGTATTCGTGCCCCCATCCCTTACAAGGTTCTGATTGCCATGGGAGTCAACTGTGACAATACTTAAGTGGCAGTTCAGAAGCAATGAAAGAAAAATAGGAACAGTTTACAGGAAATAACTCAAAGGAGAAATCATTCAAAGGAAGTAACTGGGGAACCAAAGTCCCAGGAAAAGCTAACTTGCTCACATGACTCAGCTAAATCTTTTCTGCAAAATACCCCAAATACCTTAAGTTGGTTATTTTGCCATTAATAAAGGAGATCTTTTTAAAGCTGCCTTGGATGCCTAATGACAACAGGTAACTACTCTGTAAAGATACAACCCTTATGTTTGTCATCCTTTTAATACCTAGTAGTCCGCAGAATTGATTAAAAGACTGGATGAAACAGTGCTGAGTTCAACATAACCAGCAAACAAAAGATTTCTGAGGAAGGAGCTTTCTGTACTGAACAGTACATTTAGGAGCAAATGTGTGATATGGCTGAAACTAAATTGCTTATGCATTACTTTTGTACAGCCCATAGAGTTTTTCTTATCATATCACATTTAGCATAAAATTTAAATTAATCTCTTCTGACAATATTTTTGATTAATGTGCTACAAGTGAAATATTCACAAATGTTAAAAGTATTCTCTGTTGTATTTTATTACAGATAGTATCTACATAGAGGCAAGGGAAAAGGGGGCACAAAGTATTTTTTAATGATCCATAGTTGCTTGGGAACTGATGGTTACCCCAGAGATAAAGGAGTAGTAATTTTCCCCTTTTCTGAAAGCTTCAAATGGTACTTCAGAACTGTAATGGCTAAGATACAAACACACCTTCCTTAAGCAGTCCTAACCCCCTGAAAACACCAAACTAATTGCCCAGAATGGATTCTGACACTAGCTACCCTTTAAAACAGAGTAGAACCACTCCACAGAGCTGCTGAGACGTCAATCTTTAGGGCAGCTGACTGTATCAACTTTTGCCGTAGCATGTGGTTGGTGAGTTTGAACTCCCACCCTCAGTTAGTAACCCAGTGCTTAATGTGCTACACCACCAAGATTCCTTCTAGCTGGCTCAATACATTTCAAAATATAACCCAGTAGATAATTTTGCTATAAACTACTTTGAAATCAATAACTGATGAACACTTAATCACCACCTCATCTACTTCTAAAGAACTTTTGTAGTCCTTCACTTTTAGAAAGGAAAAAAAATGCTGCATTCTTCCATCAATGCATCTAAATTATTTTAATTGGTCAACAATCTACAAGCACAGATAAGAACATATAAAAGTTTCGTGCAACTTGTAAATTGCATGAAAAAGTTTAATTCTGAAAACTAGAGATTATAAATTATGTAGTTTAAAGAGGCCAAAAAATGAACAAACAAAAACTCAACAGGTTATAAGGACAAGAAATGAAAGGAAAAAGGAACCTTTAGATTAAAATGTGACCACAGAAGATACCACCTATTTTGTTGTATTACTGGTATCAAGCATACCAACATGATTGGATCTTTTTGAGGTGATTTTTTGTTGTTGTTAGCAAGGGGGAGATGAAGAAAGAAAATCTTTAGAAAAGTCTCATAGTCCTGCCTAGTTTGGAAATGGATTATTAAAATAGGCTTTATAAATAAATGTAAACTGTTACAGTAAGGCATGCCCTGCTAAGAGATTATAAAACTTGAAATTACATCACTATACTAACTAAAAGCATTCCAGAACACTGGCATTAAAGAAATTTTACATTCCTTCTGTGTAATGGCAAGAAGACCTGATGGCACTGAGGGTTAAGCATTGGGCTGCTAATCAGAAGGTCAACAGTTCAAACCCACCATCCACTCCAAGGGAGAATGAACCAGCTCTCTGCTCCCTTAAAGGTTTACAGTCTAGGAAACCCTAAGGAGCAGGTTCTAGCCTTTCCTCAGGTTTGCTATGAGTTGGAATGGACTTGATGGCAGGATGTGTAATATTTACACACTAAACTCACTGTTTCTAAGACTCTTTATGGGAGTAGAAAGTTTTGTAGTAGCTGTGTAGTTTGGAAGTCCTAACCTTGCAGTTAGCAGTCATTACAACAACTACTGCAAGACCAAGGTTCCTGCAGTGTTATGAAACAGAAACTAAAGAAACCTGCAATGCCTTGTCAAAGGCTAAACTAACCAACCTCCTGTCTACATTTGCTCATTTCAAAGTCAATCATTTTATAAAATAGCTCATTAGAAATCTTTAAATTATTTTTAAACTTAAAGTTAAAAAAATCATACACTCAATAAAAAAAATGGGCCTAAGAATAGATAATTCCTAAATGACTTGCAAGCAGCCAATAATCATATGAAGAAATGCTTGTGATCACTAACTAAATGAGAAACACAAATTAAGATATGATACCACCACACACTGGTAGTTATGGAAATTTTTTTTTTTTTAATGACAGAAAAAACACATGTCTGAGAGGATGTGGAGACTGGAACACTCATACACTGCTGTGGGATTGCAGAATTGTATGGTGCTTCTAACAAATGTGAATAAAAATACCGTATGACCCTGTAACCTCTATACCCTAACGCAACGGTACTCAACCTGTGTGTCCTACGCCTTTGAGGGTCCAAGGATCCTTTCACAGAGGTCACGGATTCATAACAGTAGCAAAATTACAGCTATTAAGTAGCAACGGAAATAATTTTATGGTTGGGGGGAGGGGTCAACACAACATGAGGAACTGTATGAAAGGGTGGAGGCATTAGGAAGGTTGAGAACCACTGCCCTAAAGAAATAAAGAACAAAATACAAACAGAAAGATGCCCACCTATGCTTATCTATCACAGCAAGAAGGTAGAAACAACCAAAACGCCTGTCTGCAGTAGAATGAATAAATACACTCTGGCACATAAATACAAAGGAACATTATGCATCCCCCAAAACAACGCACCTCAAGTCATGGATGTACTGGAAAGACATGATGTTCGGCAAAATTATAGTCAATCTCATAAGAGCAAATACATGACACAATTACTAGAAAATAAAGAACAACTAAGAAAATGGTTTTCATACCAAAAGAAGACAACTTTGAAGGTTACAGGGCAAGGGCTAAAGAAGGTTGGGGTGCTGGAGAGATAGGACCACATGGGGGCACTTTTGGGGATATTGTCAGTGTTCTGAAGTGTTGAGCTGTCCAACTGTGTTTAAATATGCTTTCCCCCTTTATGTTATACATCACTTGAAACATATACAAAGCAATGAATGGATCATTCTAAAATCCGTATAAAACACCCATGAGTGAATTATACGAACACAGGAGAATGTGTGCCAAGTAAACCATACTTTTTACTCGACCGCATCATGATCCCTTTGTAATGATGTAGATTGTCATTTTAAAATTCCATTTAAAAGACCACGTTAGTGAAACTTAGTTCGACTTTAAATAATAACCCATCAGAATGCCCTAAATAGAATCTTAAACGACTGGAAAGAGATAAAACAGAACCTAAGTAAAATGGAATTAGGAAATACCTACTTATAATACTTAAGGTCGGTTAAAAACAAAGAAACAAAACCCACCATAAGAGCAGTCTGCTTTACCACTGTATTTCCAAAGCACCCTGTTGCTCAAATAAAACACTCAAATTCAATTTCGCCTGAGTGGAATCTCTGGTCTGACATTTGAGGCTCAGCAAAGGGCAGTCCAGTTTACTTCTTGTAATTTAGAAACCAGAGGAAAGATTACTTGTCTTTTCTCTCCTTCTGCACATTACTAAAGTTGCCAAAGGAGCAACTTTCAGACAAGCGGATTCCCTTGCTCCAAGTTCCCCAGGGTGACAACTCCAGCGCCTTTAAACGCCTAGTGTTTCACTTTCCTTTTCACAGAAATCCTGCGGTGACACCACCGGACCAAGAGCAGCTCAGCCTTTGCAGCGCGGGATCAGGATCCTGAGCGATCACTGCCTGGAGCAAGAGAGTTTGAAACGGCGCCCAGGGGAGCGGATCGGGGCCAGCCTGGCTCCTGGGGCTACAGGCGAACTCCCACCCGGCCCCGGGCAGCAGGACGCGCTAGCCCCGGCGCCCTCACCGGCACTTCACTCATCGCTTCCTCGGGAGGGTCGTACCTGCCCAGCAACGGAGGTGCAGAGCGGGCACCGCGGGCGGGGAGAACCCACTGGCCAAGTCCAGCTCCCTCAGCGCCGTCTCGCCACCCCCACTCCCCAAGCCCCAAGGGCCGTTACCTAACTAACCCGCTCCTCCGGCGAGGAGTCCCCGTGCGCTCCACCCAGCCTCGCGTAGCCCGAGGCCAGAGGCCGCCCGCCCGGGGAGCGAGTGCGCTCCGCGGGGAAGCCCGGGGCCCGCCCAGCCGACCCCGCGGCGCCCGCGGAGACCCCGGCCGCGAGGCGCACGGGCCGGCTGGCGGGCGGCGCCTGCCGCCGGCCCGCCTCAGCCCCTCGCCGCGCCCCCCTACCGCGCGCTGCAGGCCCCGCCTCCTGCCGTCCATCCCTCCATCCCTCCCGGCCGCTCTCATCCATCCAGGCGCCAGCTTCACCTGCCCGGCCGCCGCCGCCGCCGGCCCGCACCTTCCCACGGGCGGGCCAGCGCCACGACCCCAGACCCGGCGGCCCCCGCCCTCCGCTCGTTCCCGTAGCGGGCTCCCCCACCCCCCGCGCCCTCCCTCCGTCACCTGCGTCTGCCCCGAGCCCGTACCTTGTAGGAGTCGGTGGCCAGAAGGATGTTGAACTCGGCTTCTGCCGCAGCGTTCATCTCGGGCCGGAGTGTGGGGGCTGCGCGCCACGGGCTCCACGGCGCGACTGCGAGGGAGGGAGAAAAATGGGCTTCTCCGCGCTCCGTTGCTTAAGTCACCGCTCGGACGGTGGGGGAGGGAGAGAGGAGGGAGAAACGGAGCGGGAAGGAGGGGCCAGGGGCGGGCGGGCTCGGGAGCCGTGACGCGGTGGAGGTGGAGGCAGCAGCTCGCGTGCTCGCAGTCCGGCCTGAGCGGCCTCCCCACCTCGGCTCCCCCACCCCCACCCCCTAACCCCAAGGGGCGGGGCGGAGCGGTTGCGCGTGCGCACCAGGAAGGGGGCGGGGCGGGGACGTGAGGCACGCGCTCTTCCTCCGAGACGCCCGCGCCGAGAAGCTGGCGGCGGCACGGCCGCCCCAGCGCGTGACCCAGGCGCTCGCCTGGGTTTCGTTTCTGGGCTCCGCACGGTGGGGCGGGGCCAGAAGGGGGCGTTCCCAGCCTCGCCCCTCCCGCGATTAGCCCGTTCGCTCGCCCCGGCGTGGACCTGGCAGCCCTGCCCTGGCCTGGCTGGTTTTCTGGGGCCTCCTGAAGTCACGCCACCCTGCTGGGGGCCGAGGAGCCTCCCACTGCGCTTCTCCGCGTTCTCTGCGCCGAAGTTTCCTCACCTTTGTCTCCGGCTGGGACTAAGGTGCCAGCCTTTTGCCGCCATCCTTTTCAGCCCTGCAGTCCCTCCGAGCCCTGGCTTTAAAGCCCCTTCGGTAAGGTGAGGAAAGTCTGAGAAGCCCCCTACATGCGTCGACTCCCTCACCGGCTCTGTGGATGGCGGAAGAGGGTATCTTTTGGTTTCACCACAGAGAAGACAGTCTGCGCCAAAAGGGAAGGTTGTATTCCGTACGCGCACATAACGAGGGGACAAGACCTCATGGAAGCAAATAATGCCGGGAAGTAAAAGACAGGGCGCCAGGCTTTCGACCGGGTGCGAAACTGACTTTTATTGTTGATCATCGTTAAGTCCTGGGGAACCGTGTGGTCTACACCCTCCCAAGCCAAAAAAAAAAAAAAAAAAGCAAATGAAACTATGTGTATATATGACTTCACCTAAATTCAGACCATCCACCCGAGCCGTTCTCATTCAAGATTGCATTTTTGCATTCCCTTTGTCTGCATAGTCATACTTTAATAGCCCTTAGAACGTTTTCCCAGTTGCTAGTAACCGTAATTCAGGATCCCGGGTGTCGGTTGTGGTTTAAACACCAGCCTAGTGGAAGTCTCCTTTTAACTGTGGTGGCTGAGATTGCAGGGTGGCTCCGAGAGTTTGTGCGAATTGAGAGAAACTTGTCACCAGAAAGAGTAGGAATTTTTCATATGAAAACAGCTTTAGGGAGTCCAGACACTGGAAATGATAGGTTCTTGAGAACTACCTGCAAAACAAAACTCAAACCCAATTGCGCCGCAGTCAAGTGGTTTGCAACCCTATTGGGCAGGGTTAATTACCAATCTTTTGGGGAGCCTAAAGCTTCGGTTTTCTTCCTGGGTGGGTAGTGGATTCGAACCACCGACCTTGTGTATTCCATACATAACTTCATCAAGGCTCCATCTATAGGTAGAAACGGCACAAAGCAAAGATCTTGGAAATGCCAAGGTAGTGCCAAAGTAGTACACAATACTAACAAATTTTGAATTATTTTCACCTACAAGGTTTGAAATCAAAAGGAATTTCTTTTTGTTAAGCCACTTTGTTTACCAAGTGCTACTGGGGATTAAATTAAGAGATTTTGTTATAATCAAGCATAATTCATACGAAAAAGTCATTCACCCTTCTTAATTTATTGCATCCCCCACCATTTTAAATAGCCTACTTCAATGACAAATTCTTACTTGTTTAGCTTCCGGGATTGCATGTTATCTGTAACTGACCATTGTTTTAAGTAGGAAAAATGAAAGGGGTGGGTGGGGAGGGGTGAAAGTCTGATTCTAAAGTGGTCTTTGTTTCTGTTTACAAAATAAATTTGTTCTTACAGTGACTGTATTGGATATGTAGTTTTAAAGTGAAAAAAAATCTCAGCAAATAAAAACACTTAGCATATTGGCATTGCTTGTTTCATGGAGTTGAACACACAATGATATGATTTTTTGTTCTTTGATGCCTGATAGCTGATCCCTTCAATACCTCATGATCACACAGGCTGATGCGCTTTATCCATGTAGGCTTTGTAACTTCTAAGCTAGCTGGCCGCTTGTTTACCTTCCAGCCGTTAAGACTCCAGACGCTTTATCTTTTGATATCGGGACACCATCAGCTTTCTTCACCACATTTTCTTATGTACCCATTTGTCTGTAGCAATCATGTCTGGAATGTGAGCATCATGGAATACCAGTTTAATAGAACAAAGTGTTCTTACACTGAGGGAGTACTTGAGTGGAAGCCCAATGTCCATCTGCTACCTTAACACCAAATCTATAAATTTATGTACATAGATCTATTTCCCCATCTCATATTTAAATATATTTACATATGTACATGCCTCTATTTAGACCCCTATAAATGCCCTTTGTCTCCTAGTTCTTCCTCTATTTCCTTTGACTTTTCTTTTGTCCTACTATCATGCTCAGTCTTCATTTGGGTTTCAGTAATTCCTCTCTGTTACATTGCCCTTGATCAATCCCTACCAGTCCTCTTACACCCTCCTTGCCACTGGTTTTGGATCACTTGTTTCTTTGTCCCTGAGTTTGCTAACACCACTTCCTTTCCCCCACCTCCCCTCTCCCATGTTCACTCCCTGGAACTCTTGGTCCCGTTTTTTCATCTTCCAGATTGTTTATCCAGCCTATCTTTTTTTTTTTAATAGCAGAGATAATAATATGCACCAAAACAAGACAGAGCAAAACAAAGCAACAACAACTAAAAACCAATGACAAAAAAATGGGAAAAGGGAAAAGCCTATAAATAGTTCAAGGTCTGATTGTTGACATTTGGAACCACTCCTGTTTCTACACAGCATCCCAGGCTCTCTGACACACTTCTGTGTTCCAAACTAGTCTCTGGCATTCTCAGTTGATTGAATTGAATTTCAGTTAAAAAACAAAACTGGAAGAGTAAGTGTGGAACTCACTCACCCGCATCTTCTGGCAATGGCGCCTCTCATGGACATTCTATTAGTAACAATTTCCCACCAGGGTTTGTGAATATGAGACCCAGACACTGGTATTCTTTATTATTATTTTAAAAAAAATTAAACCCACACCCATTTTCACTCAGATTTCCAAAGCCTACTCCCAGAGTTCTAATTTCCTAAGAAAAAACTCCTCTGCAGAATGTCAGTAGTGGATTTTTTTACCTTTAGGTGGGAACCCTGGACTCCCTTCTCAGCTACTGCATCTGTCTCATATAGAGGTTTGGGTGTTGGAAACTCCTAGGAGACAATGGACTGGTTATGTTTTTAGTGATCCTGAAAACATTTCAGTAGAGCTCCCAGACTAAGGTGGACTAGCAAGAAAATCCTGGCGATCTACTTCCAAAAGTCAGCCAGTGAAAATTCTATGAATCACAGCATTTGATCTCCACTAGATCACAGGCACAGTGCTGGACAAAGTGGCATGGGGTCCCATGAGTCAGGGGCCAATGCAAAGGCAGCTAACAACAGCAAAGAAAGACAATGTTCTTTAAAGACTTGACTGTGGGCGCTTCCTACCCTGGAGCAATTATATTCTGAATACATGGCAGCAACTGTAACCTACTGTACATACCACCAGTATACACATATACATCGCCCACAGCCATCATATTGCATGACGGTTCTTGTCCACGTACTGTGAAGTGTCTGGACAGTCAGAGAGACTGGACAATACTTAGTTGACTGGAAATACCATTTTGATGGAAAATCTGAATTTTTGTTCTTAGCTGTGTTTTTGTCCAAACATAAATTTACCTACTTACAACAACATCAAAGGGTCATAATGATAGAAAGAAAAGGTGTGAGTTCATTGTTAAAGTAATGCAAATGAGCACAGGTGCTGAGGCTATGGGTGAGGATTTGAGTACCATATGGACTTACCCATTTTGTCCAAGATCAATGACTGAGCAAAGGAGATGTTCGAGGAGTAAACAAATGTCAAGATCCTTTAATGAGCTGTTTTCTGAGGTGAAGATTGCTTCTCACGGATATTAAATGAGAGGAGTGTCGCTAACAATATTCATAATTATGTATATATTTAAGTGAATACTATAAAAATATAAATAGCATCATAAACTTGATTTTCCCTGGACATTATTTCTTAGGATTTAGGCCAAAGCAGATGGGCCCTCCAGAGGGTGGAGTTTACTATATTGCCTATAAGCTCAACATCAGACTAGGACTCCTAAAGAAGCCACACATGAAAGGCTACAATGTATGACACCATTCACCTGAAATTCCCAAATGGGCTAAACTAGAGTAACAGAAGGCGCATCAGCAAATGAAGCAAACTGTCAGCTTTGGAGAGAGGATGGGGGTTTTCTCTAAGTGGTGGTGGTGGTAAGTGCTGACAAGTCAGTTCCAGCTCACAGAGAGCTTATGTGCTGTGCCTGCCTTGCGCCCATTGTTGCTGCCACTGTGTCCATCCATCTCGCTGAAGGCTTTTTTGGGTCCCCCTCTATTTTACCAAGCGTGATGTCCCTTTCCAGGCCTGGTGTCTCCTGATAATGTGTCAAAGTATGTGAAATGAGATCGCTCCATCTTTGCTTCGAAGGAGCATGCTCTCTGTTCTTCCAAGACAAATTTGTTTATTCTTTTGGCAGTCTACAGTACTTTCAATCTTCTTCACCAGCACCATCATTCAGAATGCATCTAGTCTTCTCTAGTCTTCCTTATTCAGGGTCCAACTTTCATATGCATTTGAGGTCATTGAAGGACCATGGCTTGGGTCAGGCGCACCTTAGCCCTCAAAGCAACATCCTTGCTTTTCAACACTTTAAAGAGATCTTGTGCAGCAGGTTTACCCAAGTTACGTGGTAGGGGCTATTACCTTTTCAATCGCTATAGATCTAATTGTATATTTTAGTCCTAACCCCTATACTTGTAGTTACAATTGCACATGGAAATGGGTTTTCTTTCTTAACTTCATGAGGCCATATCAGCATAGAGTATGTTCTAAGCCAATCTTGAGATATAAAACAAGCAGAAAGACAGAAAAAGACAGGGATTAGAGGAGAGAGATGTCATGCTACATGAATATTATCAAAAGGAGCCAAGGAACCCAGGTGACAATGATTTTTACAGTAGTAGAAAGCCCTGACTTTCTCCAGAGAAGTAGGTGGTGGTTTTGAACTGCTGACCTTTCAGATCAGAGACCAATACATCAACACTACACCACACTTACCAAACTTTGTGACTTTACACTTAAAATTGGTGAATTTTATTGCAAATCAATTATACCTCAATACAATTGAATGAAATAAGACTGAGTTTTTGAAATTATTGAAAATACACCCCCTTCCTTCTGCCATTCTGTCTTCTATATTTCTATTTTCACCTACTATTAAACCCATTTTATTTTACTTGATTTAGAGATAAGGACCATTTTATCTTCCTGTGAAAGGACAGTTCTTTTTTTCTTTTCTTCCAAAGATAATGCTATTTCAGGGGTGTCAAACTAGCAGCCCGTGTGCCACATGCAGCCCCAAAGTAATTTTTTTGTGACCCACGATGCTCTGAAATAAAATGAAAATAGAAAAAATTGTTATGAAGAAAATAGCGCTTAGGGGAGATCAAGGCAATGCCGTACACACAATTCCCCTGTTACATTTTATTTCAGAGCATCGTGGGCCACAAAAAATTACCTCAGGGGGCCGCATGCAGCCCACAGGCCGCCAGCTTGACACCCCTGCTCTAGTTAAATAGCTAAATTGAAAGATTCTTACTGAAAACTATATACATATCTAAAACCTTTAAAATTGTGGTTTAGTTGAAGGTTTACAGAGAGATAATAAATTCAACTATTTAAACACATTTCAGCGCAGCCATCACAGTCCCCTCAGAAGATTATCACTGACTCTGCCTCCTCCTGGTGGTTCCTGCTTCCTCTGTTCCTTCTTTCCTAAGCCTCTATCTGTGGGTCAGTGCTGCCCTTTTGATTTTAAAAGGTTGACTCTTCTAACATTGAGGAGCCCTGGTACAGTACTGGTTACATGTTGAGCTGCTAACTCTAAGGTCAGCAGTTTGAAAACATCCGCAGCTCCCCTGGTGAAAGATGAGACTTTCTACTCTGGTAAAGAATTACAGTCTTGGGTACCCACAGGGGCACCAACAGGGGCAGTTCTATCCTGTCCTACAGGGTCTCTGTGAATTGGAATTGACTCAGTAGCAGCAAGTTTGTTTTTGTGGTTTATTTTCTAGGCCTGAAGGGTGATTAAGGGCCATCATTTTAGAGTTCCACCAGTCTGATTACTTTTATGCTTTTGAGTTCTGCTCCACATTTTTATCCACTCTATCCAGGACCTTCTGATGGGATTCTTGTCACAAGAATCGATAGTGGTAGCCAGGCACCATCTAGTTTCTTGGTCTCAGGGTTGTGGAGACCGACATGTACATTGTCCATCCGTTCATTGGATTAATTTGTTTCCATGTGACTTTAAATTTTCATCACTCTTCTTACTTCCGGGCAGGGAGAGACCAATCTTAAGGTTGCTGAATATTTCCAGAGTCTTGGTATCAAAAGAATTTGAATTCCTTGCTTTGAGAGTACAAATGTGCAAAGTTCAATTGCAATATGATTTTCTTCGATCAGAATGTATTCAGCAATGGACCCAGAAATTCTGTTTCCTATATTATTCAAGGAGGCATGTAATCCTCAGAACAGCCAGTCATTTCACATTGAAGAGAAACATTTGTCCCAAAACAAAGCTCAGAAGGCAGGAAGGGTAGCAAAGAAGACGCTAGGGGTACAGGGAGCTCAGGGAGAAAATAGGGAGAGCACTGTTACTCTGAGGGGGTTGCATTTAATGTCAAGAAACAAAATATACAATCAGTTGTAAATTTTATAATTTGCTTTGTAATCTTTCACCCGAATCTTAATAAAGTTTTAAAAAATGCACATAATACCTGAGATAATTAAGGTTTATTGTGCCAACCTGCCTAATAAACACATTTGAGGTTAATTAAAGGGTGGAGAGATAAATGGCTCAGTGAGCCTTGCCTTTCCAGTTCTCTTGTCTCTTGCTCTCTGATGGTCGGACCAATGTGTAGTTGCCTTAGCTAGCCAGATCTCTGCCTCGGCTAGCAAGGCTCACTTCCTGCAAGACATCTGTGAGGAGAAGCCACACAGACCTACCCCGATGCAGCCCTGGGTGCTGGAGCAGCCACGTAGAGAGCCCTGTCAGTGCTGAGATGCTTACCCCACCACTGGATTCAAAGACTTTCTACCCACTGACCTATGATCCTCCTGCATTCAGTGTCTTTGTGTGCGCTTTTTGAGTTTGAGGAGGACTTTGTAGATCGATGTCGGACATATGGGCTAAGTCAAATTTATGGGCTTGAAAAGGATGGGGTTGGGATGCGTTCTGAATGTACACTTTATATAAAACTCTCATACATATATAAGTTTCTATTGATTTGTCTCTCTAGTCTACCCCGACTAACACAATACCTATTACAGAGTATTGTACAGATTTTTTTTCAAAGCAGCTGTGTAATGATTAGGATACAAAGTGGGGGAGGGAGGGATTAGGAAGAGAGTCATATAGGTAGTTATTTCATTGTCCTCAGTAGGCTGACCATTTGATTGGGATTCAGTATAAACGTGCAGATGGACTTACCCCTTAACCCCAGGGACAGTTTCTGAGAAACAGCCAAAGCCTAGATAAAAGGTCCAGCAGACCTATGCAGAATCTGCCTCTTGGGCTTTCCATGTTCTGTCAGTGAAGTCTTAACCTGCAGCCTCACATTCTTTGAGCAGTACACCCTGCTTTTCCAGTTAACTCACTCCCATCCCAAAGCACACAGTCTTTAACTCTCAAGACCTCGGTCCTGTGTACAGGATTTGCCTATATGGCTTTACCATGTGTAAGTCACACCGGACTTCATTTCTTCATGTTGACAACATTATCTTTGTTGGTTCTCTTGCCTCCTGACCCTCTGGTGTCCACCTCCCCACTTTTCTGGCTCTTCAGAGTTCCCAAGGGGCTAAGAACTCCTGGGGAACATCACACAGTCCTGAGTTTCCCATCGAGAGCAGGATGTGTAATATTCCCCGATGATCATTTTATTGCCCCCATTCAGCATTCTCTCTCTCATTTTGTTGGTAGTTTTTAAAAATAATCATTTCTCGCTTCAAACTCCAACCACCTCCCTCACTTTCAGCAGATGTCATAGTACTCCCCCTTCCCCCCCAAACTTTATCTATGAGAGCAGAAGTCATGTCCATCTTACTTGATCTAGCCTCAGAGTCAAGCTTAGTGCCAGGCACCTTGTAGGGGCTTAATAATGGCTGGATGAATGAAGGGGAGAACTTTAAACCTTATCTACAGAAGTGGAATGGGCTTTAAGGTCCACTGTATTATTGTTCACCCATATTCAGAGTCTGTTTAGATTGTTCCCCTCTATTGTCCTATTCCATGTCGGCATGGGGTCCTGAGTTTACGCTGGCCATGAGATATGAACCCAGGTGATGTGAATCACTTTCCAGCAGAAACTGCAAGAGTTGGTTTGCCATTCTCTTTCTCCCTTTACCACAAAGACAGGCCATATTTCATATAGATAACCCATAAATTGTGTACACCATGGAATCGAGGCAAAGCCAGCTTGCTCTGTGCATATAGTGAAATATGCTTTCTTGTAAGTCATAAAGATTGTGGAGGTTGTTACCTACTTATATGGACAGGTGTAGATCTCCACACTTGTTTTCCTTGTCTCTGGCTTCCTGGAAATAGGTGTTCCTCCCTCTGTTTCAGGTTCATCTCTTCCCCTGTACTCTGGATCCCTCGCTCCATTCTTCCTAGGGGTTTCATTCTAGGTCTCCTTTTTCTTTTTCTTTTAAAAACATTTTATTAGGGGCTAATACAACTCTTATCACAATCCATACATATAAACATACATCAATTGTATAAAGCACATCCGTACATTCATTGCCCTCATCATTTTCAAAGCATTTGCTCTCCACTTAAGCCCTTTGCATCAGGTCCTCTTTTTTTTCTCCTCCCTCTCCGCTCTCCCCTCCCTCATGAGCCCTTGATAATTTATAGATTGTTATTTTGCCATATCTTGCCCTCCCCCCCCCTTCTCTGCCGTCCATCTCCCAGGGAGGAGGTCACATGTGGATCCTTGTAATCAGTTCCCCCTTTCCAACCCACTCACCTTCCACTCTCCCAGCATTGCCCCTCACACCCCTGGTCCTGAAGGTATCATCCACCCTGGATTCCCTGTGCCTCCAGCTCCCATATGCACCAGTGTACAACCTCTGCTCTATCCAGTCCTGCAAGGTAGAATTCAGATCATGGTAGTTTGGGAGGAGGAAGCATCCAGGATCTGGGGGAAAGCTGTGTTCTTCATCGGTACTACATCGCACCCTGACTGACCCATCTCCTCTCCTAAACCCCTCTATGGGGGATCTCCAGTGGCCGACAAATGGGCTTTAGGTCTCCACTCTGCACTTCCCCCTTCATTCACTATGATATACACACACACACACACACACACACATATACATATATATTTTTTTTTTGCATGATGCTTATACCTGGTCCTTTTGGCACCTCGTGATCGCACAGGCTGGTGTGCTTCTTCCATGTGGGCTTTATTGCTTCTGAGCTAGATGGCCGCTTGTTCACCTTCAAGCCTTTAAAACCCCAGACACTATCTCTTTCGATAGCCGGTAGGCCTCCTTTCTTTCGAAGCTTCCAGTATCCCTTTTCCATTGAGGGCTCAGTGCCATGGAAACAGTTTCGTCCTTACTATCTTCACGTACAAGACAAAACCCTTTGTAGAATCCTCTTTCCTGTCCAGCTACCACCTCATCTCTCACGTTTCCCAGGAAAGTCCTCCACTGCCCATGGACTTCCGTTCTTTACCTTACCTACTTCAACCTGAGTAACCTGGGACTCTTCTTATGACTCTGCTGAACATCTCACCAAAGACAGCTTCCATGTGAACGGTGACTGTTTTCTCAATTTGTCTCCCTTCTCTTTCTTTTGTACTTGTCACTTCAATCAGTTCTTCATTTGTCCAAGTTTTGCTTTTTTTAACTCCTCCGGCACAATCATCTTGCTTTTCTTCTGCCTTTTAAACCAGTTCATTTTAAGACACTTTTTGTGGGAGCAGGTCCCCCAAGCCCTTACATCTCAGAGGTCCGAAGGGTTGACTGGCAGCCCTTTAAGTCACGGGTCTCCGCTCTTCTCCCGTTGGAGACGGAGCTTCGCCAGCAGGAAACAACATGGGTTTGAGAATCCTGTGACTGAGCTTCAAATCCTGATCTTGCAGCTTAGTGCCTACAGAAACCTGAATATATTTCTCATACTCTTGGCCATTCAGCTTTCTCCTCTGTAAGTGGTGATGCGGTGGTTAGAGATTCATGTGGGTAAAGTTCTTAATGCAAAGTCTGGCACATTGATAATCACCTCCATAGGGGTTTCCTCTTACCTATTTCTTGGGTGATTTCATGCAGATCTGTGTGTGAGCCTGAGTTATATGCAGACGAATTTTAAAACCTGCATTTCCTGTGTCTCAGACCTAATATCCAACCTCACAGCTGCTCTGCTTGGAGATCCCACAAGCAACTCTCATTCAATATTTTCAAAACTGATTCTCTTCTTAAAATCTCTTTCTTCCCTCTGTGGTACCTATTTGGGGCAAAGGCAGTGAGGTAGTTAAGGTTTATTGTGCCAACCTGACTGATAAACACGTGGGGTTAATTGAAGGAAGGAGCGATAAATGGCTCAGTGAGCCTCGCCTTTCTAGTTCTCGAATCTCTTGCTTTGTGATGGTTGGACCAGGATGCAGTTGTCTTAGCCATTTCTCTGCTTCAGCTGGCAAGGCTCACTTCCTGCAAGACATCCCTGAGGAGAAGCCACATGGACCTACCCTGATGCAGCCCTGAGTGCTGTAGCAGCCGTGTGGAGACCCCTGCCAGCACCGAGATGCTTACACGTTCACTGATTTGGCTTTGCTCCTGCAGTCAGCATCATTGTATGTGTTTTGTGAGATGGAGGAGGATTTTGTGGATTGGTGTCAGACATATGGGCTAATGTTGGATTTGTGGGATTGGGCCGCACTGGGCTTGGATGTTTTCTTGATGTGCACCTACTCTTTATATAAAACTCTCTCTTTACATGTGAGCTTCTGTGGATTTGTTTTTCTAAAGTGCCCAGACTAACAAAGGCAGCATCATGTCCCCCAAGTCTTCCAAACTAAAGCTTTGAAAGTTCCATTTTAAGTGTTATCCCACTTAACCCCTATGAGCACTCACTTAATTTTCAAGTCCTGTAGGTTAATATTTCAAGTGACAGGGTAGAACCAGTCTGCCTGGCAGAAAATCCCAACTCCATCCTTTTTGTTGTCGTTTGATGCCATCGAGTCTGTTCCAACTCAGAGTGACCTTCTGTACAACAGGACAAAGCACTGCCAGTCCCTGTGCGCTCCTCGTGATTGTTCTTAGGTTGGAGCCCAGGACTGACACAGTTGCTGCCACTTGTAAACTAGGTGAATGTAAGAAAGTTTCCTCTCCTTTACAGTGGGTCTGCTAGTAGACTAACGTATAGGATTATTGTGTAGATTATATTAGCAATATTATATAAGGCAGACAGTGTATAACACTTAATTTTGCTATATAAATATTAGCCATTTTAAGTATTTCTTATCGATATATCCTTCTACCATTTGGAACATTACTTCTCACTTGGACTATTGAATAAAACAAAACCCCCAAACCACCCGAATGCTCCTTTATCCACTTGCCTGCCCTCCCTCCAGTTAACCCACCTTGATGTTGCCAGAACCGTCCTTCTAAAAGCCACACAGAATTATGTTGCCTCCTGATTCTGCTCTAGGGGGGGAAAGAACCCAAATTAAAACGTTTTTTTTTTTAAATAGTCACCCGTTCATTTAGTCTTTAACAGAACAAAGACAATGACAAATCATTTGGATGAGAGAGAATATCAGCAAGAGGTCATAATGATGTCCAAGAATCCACGGTCATGTGGCCATTTAAATAGGAATTGGAATGCAAAGGAAAATGTCACAAAATCATGATTGGTGGCAGATCAGTTCATCACACCCATCACCTTGGTTGGGGTATGACTCATGCTCATGCAGTCTTAGTAGACTAGTACCCCCATTTCCATCAAGGGGACACCTGGGAAAGCCCCTCAGAGCTGCTTAGACATTGGTAGTGACCCACTTTTAAACACACTTTATCTGAAGACAAGGTCCGAAAGAACGCAAATGACCACTGACTCCATATGGAGACACAAAATGGATTTAGGGATCCCACTGTGAACCAAAGCCTTCTACAGACCTAGTACTCCGAATTTAAGTTCCAATACCACTGAAAGCAATTTACGGCCCTTCATAATCTTCAGCATTCAGCGTAAATTCCTGTTTGAGACTGTAATAGGGTCAAATTCTGAGCACTCCTTTTGATATGGATGACAGCAAAAACTCCAAATCCATCAGTGAGTCCCCATGTGGATTAAATCTTCACTGAATCCTTTGCCCACTAGCCACCCTGTGGGAGAAAGACAAGGCTATCTCCTGCTATAAAGAATTACAGTCTCAGAAATCCACAGAACCTGTTCTATTCTGTCCCTCTGCCCTGTAGGGTCATTAGGAGCCAGAAACTACTGGATGACAGTGAGTTTGTACGTTTGTTTGTTTTTGAGAATTCCTTCTGACCATTGACTAGGATGTGAATAGTCTTGCAGGTAGGCAGAGTGAGTTAAAAAGTACCGTATATACCCGAATATAAGCTGACCGAAGTATAAGCCGAGGTACCTAATTATTACCTGGGAAACCAGAAAAACTGATTGACTCAAGTATAAGCCTAGGGTAGAAAATGCAGAAGCTATTGGTGAGTTTCAATAATCAAAACAAATGAAAATAAAATTACTAAAAATTGAGACATCACTGGGGTAATGTATTTAAATATTTATTTAAAATAAAAAACATAAATAAAAGGACAAGTCATTTAACATTAGTAAACCAGCACAGTAAGTGGAAAATAGGTCAACAAAAACAAGGTATCAACGATACCTTAAGAGTAAGCTAAAATGTAAAGGGTTAAAATCCTTCAAAACTGGATTCCTCCTCCTCATCCGTATCCCAATGCAGAGCTTCAGCTGGTGTGAGGTCATCATAGACGCTGTCCTCACTGAGATCGCCGTCATCACCATCACTGCTGTCATTTTCATACAAAGCGCAGTCTTCACTGCCATCCATAGCATTACTAATACTACATTTCTGGAAGGCACATCGCACCATGTCTTCTGGAATGTCTTCCCATGCATCTTGAACCCACTTTGCTATTAACTCTATGTTAGGCTTCATGAGATTTCCTCCTTTTGTTAGTTGAGCTTGACCAGATGACATCCATTCATGCCACATCCTTTGCACACGGTCTTTAAAAGGCTTATTCAAAGATACATCCAGAGGCTGCAGTACAGATGTAAGCCCACCTGGAATAACGGCTAAAGTAACTTTACTAGATTTTGCCAATTTTTTTATGTCATCCGATAGGTGGGCTCTGAACATATCCCAAAGAAGTAACGGTGGCTTTTTCTTTAAGGCTGCTCCTGGTCGCCATTCCAAATTTCTTCAGCCATTTTTTGGTTCTGTCTTCATCCATCCAGGCTTTAACATGTGCATGCACAGTAATTCTTGGTGGGAAACTGATCTTTTTAGGTAAGGTCTTTCTTTTAAAAATAGTGACAGGATGCAGCTTAGTTCCATTAGCCAAACATGATAGGACAACTGTAAAGTGTTTTGTTTTTTTAATTTCCTGTGGTTTTGAGAAAAATGTTTTTTTCTCCTAAACTTGCCACAGTTCTGTTGCTTGGAAGATGAAAAGTCATGGCAGTTTCATCCATAGTCCCAATATCTGCCAGGTCATAATTATAAATCCTTCTTTGTTTTATAATAAATGACTAGAATGACAGATGGTAATTTTTTCTTTAAGGTCTTGTAGCAATTTTTGGGAAATCTTTGTTCTTTGTCTTAATCATATTCATGAAGCGGGTACACCATCCTGCCGATACAGCAAATTTTTCAATGCCTGGTGCTTTATATTTGTCATCCTTAACCATTTGTAGAGCACGTATGTGGATTCCCATGCGTGTTATGCAGTAACCATTTTGATGACACTCCATAACCCATTTATGCAATTCACTCTCTAGAGCCCCATAAAAAGATGTTAAAACACAACGAGCTGCTTTTTTAGCTTTCGGAATCTGTTCCAAGTCAGCCTTCATTTTCCGCCACTCCCTCACTTGCATTTCGTCAACCCAGAATTCCCTACTTGCAATATTGTTATTGCTCTCTTCTGCTCTTGACACAACCTTCGTTTTGAAACCAGCCTCATATGACTGGCATTTTTGTTTTGGTTCAAGAGTATCCATTTCTAATAGGATAAAAAACAAGACTTTGAAAAAGAACTTTCATGGTAATGCCCCCCGCCCCCACCCCACAAAGTGCTAGCCTGGAGGAGTGGAAAGTCCATGCCGGGGGATGCAGGATGTGAATTAACACAGAGACCAGAGGGGAGAGACGGAGAGTAGCCTCAGACACATCCTTACCAGTTCAGCTGCTGGCTAAGTGAATCACTACGGGTGCTTCTGCGAATTGGAGCCATCCACATCATAGGACGGCTCTGATTGATTAGATGTGAGTAAACAAACATTCAAAGCCCAGCAGTGTCAGCGGGGCTTTGAATGACCAGCAGAGAAACGGGCACTCGTCCGTTACCTCGGGGGGTCCCAGTGGGATGTTACACCTTACTGGGGTACCACTGACCGTGTATATGCTGAACCCCAGTTTTTAAGCACTTTTTTGTGCTGAAAACTTGGCTTACACACGAGTATATACAGTACGTTATTTCCACAAGCGCTCTTACCCCAGCCCAGGGAGAGGCCATCTCTTTTTAGGGCTTGCCTAGGTGTAACCTTGAAGGAGATCATCTGACTGGGGGGTCACATAGTCAGGTGTCATGCTGTGATTGTCTTGGTCAGAAAGCCTTGGATCAGTCTGATATGCTCTTCTGTTTAACACCATGTACATGTTCCAATTATAGCTCTGGTCCTACTTCTAGTCCCACCTGTAGTATGATGTACTGAGATGCTGCCACTCAGGCTTCTGTGAGCGTTTCCTTTGCCATCTCACGTCCTTTTTCAAGCTCTGAATCTCAGCCATTATGCCCTGGTTCGAGTGGCCCCCCTCATCCAATTGATATAGCTTGTCTTTGTGGGGTTTTTTTGGTCCTATTTAAGACTTAATAAATGTTCTCTTTACATTATATTTGAGACCTCGAGTTTCTTTTGTACCCTAAAACAAGACATATGGATCCTTAATGATAAGACCCCTGCCTGTCTTATTCCTTATTTATTCCTGTGCTGTAGTGGATGTGGTCAGGTGTACCTACATCATTTTTTAGAACTGTGGCACTTGTTTCCTCTGGCTGAAAGAAGGTTGCCTACTGTCACCCCACAAGAATCCTTCTTAGGGATTGCCTTAAAGAATCCCATTATCCAAGGTTCAAACATTTCTCTAGGGGCAGCCCCCACCCCACCCCCAGCTTCATAGCTCCCCATGAGATTATATGAGGTCTTTCTTGCAGCTCACTTCTTCCTTCTGCTCGATCCTAATTTCCTCAATCCTTTGGTAGTATGAACCCCAAGAGCGCAGTTCAATACAGCCCTACCGGCAAATCTCCATTTTTTGTTTCCCCCCAAAAAAGGCCCCAGAGGGATTTGGAAGCTGGCTGGCTGACTGGACATGGGGACCCTGTTCGTGGGGCTAGGTGAAATATTGATAGCCTATTGAATGCTATAAGAGCAAAAATGAAACCCCAAAACTCACTTCTCTGAGTTGATTCCAACTCAGAGCGACCACACAGGACAGGGTAAAACCGCCCCTGGGGGTTCTGAGACACTGACACCTTAGGGAAGTTAGAAAGCCTTGTCTTTTTCCCGTGGAGTGACAGTGGCGGTTTCCAACTGCTGGCTTCGCAGACAGCAGTCCAATGCATAACCACTACAACACCATAGTAGTTAAATATTAAAGCATTCACCAGTAGTGAGGGGCTATGAGGTGCTAGGAGTTCAATAATAGGTCTAATATCTCAGGAGTTTGCGGGATTTAGGGAAAGAAGTATCTACAAAGAAGAACCCTGAGAGCACAATAAGTACAGTGCTAGGCTGCTAATGGAATGATTGACAGTTTGAACCCACCAACCACTTCACAGGAAAAAGATGTGGCAGCTTTTATACAGATTTCAGCCTCAAAAATTCAATCGGGCAATTCTACTCTCTTCTATAGGGTGTCTATGAGTCCCAATAACTTGATGACAAGTAGTAGTCTTTTTGAATACTTAACAAAAGTATGGAACTAGATTTTGCTAGTGACTCAATGCATGGAGGAACCCTAGTGGTGTTGTGAGTGGTTACAAGTTGGGCTGTGATCCACAGGGTCAGCAGTTCAAAACCACCAGCTACTCTGAGTGAGAAAGATGGAGCTTCCTACTCCTGTTAACAGCCTCAGAAGCCCACAGGGCCAGTTCTACTGTCTCATAGTGTAGCAATGAGTTGGCCTGGATTCGATTTGATGACAGTGCGTTTGGTTTGGTTTCAGGTCAAGCAAAAGACTGGGGGTGCTTAGCCCTCATTTAAGGAGAAGTGTTAAAGAGTCTCCTTGGAAATGTGGAGGGAAGGTAGGGTAGAAATGGGGAGCCGATTACAGGGATATACATATAACCTCCTTCCTGGGGGACAGACAACAGAAAAGTGGGTGAAGGGAGACGTTGGACAGTGTAAGATAGGACAAAATAATAATTTATAAATGATCAAAGGCTCATGAGGGGCGGGGGAGCAGGAAGGGAGGGAAAAAATGAGCTGATGCCAGGGGCTTAGGTGGTGAGCAAATGTTTTGAGAATGATGAGGGCAATGAATGTACAAATATGCTTTATACAATTGATGTATGTATGGATTGTGATCAGAGTTGTATGAGCCCCCAATAAAAAGATTAAAAATTTAAAAAGAAGTAAGAGATCCCATATCCTGCAGCTGGAGAGCTGAAAGGATGAAGGATAGGAATAAGATTCACTTCTAAGAGTAATAGTGATCTCAGAATTTTGAACCCATTCATCCTGGCTCTACTCCCTGCTGGGAATTTGCATTTCCACCCTAGATATACTGAAGCAGACATCTTCACCAGACCCCTGGAGGACTCATAGATACCTGGGGGGTGCTTAGGTATATATAAGATCTCCTATGTACATAAATCCAAAACCAGATTCACGGCCATGGAGTTGATTACAGCTCATAGTGACCCTATAGGACACAGTAGAACTGCTCCCTTGAGTTGTAAAGGAGCAACCTTAGCTGTGTCCATAAAGGGAGGACATCTGTCTGCTTGTCTCTTCTAACTTCTAAAGGCTGAAGTATGCCTTGGTTTGTGGTAGGTACTAGACCTCCATCTTCAAAACCAACACTGAGACAAATCCATCTCTCTCTTCTGCCAAGCTGGTGGCTATGTTAGGCCCAACTACAGAATCCAGGTTCATTTCCTCATCTCAAGGTCAGCTGATTTGCAAGCAACCTTTATCTGTGATCATAATTTACATAAATATTTTGGTGGTGATAGGAGCATAATTCTACTAACCACAATGGTGCAGAAGCCTTTGCCTTGAAAAACAACAGGTCTGGTTACCCTGTCTCCCTTCCTGGTTCCAAAACAACCTAAAAACCAAACTCACAGCCATCAAGTTCATATGGACTCATAGTAACATGATTGGGCAGGGCAGAACTGCTCCTGTGAGTTTCTGGGATTGTAACTCTTTATGGGAGTAGAAAGCCCGTCTTTCTCATGCAGAGTGATTGATGGTTTTGAACTGAAGATTTTGAGGTTAGCAGTCCAATGGGTAACCACTGGGCAACAGGGCTCCCTCCTTACAAGTTGTTGTTGCTGTTGTTAGGTGCCATCAAGTTGGCTCCTAGCCAGAGTGACCTTATGCACAACAGAACAAAACACTGCCTTGGTCTTATGCCATCCTCACAATTGTTCCTATGCTTGAGCCCATTGTTACTGCTATTGTGTCAGTCCATCTCATTGAAGGACTTCCTCTTTTCACTGCCTCGCTACCCAGCATGATGTCCTTCTCTAGGAAATGGTCTCCCCTGACAAATCCAAAGCATATAAGACAAAGTCTTGCCATCCTTGCCTGTAATGAGTACTCTGGCTGTACTTCTTCCAAGACAGATTTCTTTGCCCTTTTGGCAGTCCATGACACTTTCAATATTCTTTACTAGCACCATAATTCAAATATATCAATTCTTCTTCTGTCTTCCTTATTCAGTGCCCACAGTTGACATGCACATGAGGAAATTGAAAATACTATGGCTTTGGGGTTATTAATAAGCAAAGTACTCTTCAATCACAAAGTGAGTCACCTCATGATTTAAGGAAGCTGGCAACTTATAGGAGTAGGACATTGGATTGCATAGGAGCTCCCTTCATCCCCTACCCTGTTTTTCCATTGGCCCTTATTCTAGTATCCCAATTAGTTCATAATTCAGCATAATAATTGGTCTGGTAATCTATGACTTGTGCACCTCATTGTTGTATAGGGTGGCGTTAGTCAATAGGTTATCTGGACATGACCTGTAGAATGGATAATGTGAGGCAATTTGGGATGGGTCATTCAGAACTCTAGTTGTCCTTGACCTGACTGCTGGAATGGATCAAGTGAGGTAGGTGGTGTTGGGATAAATCATCCCCACATGATGGGTGGAATGGGTCATATGAGGCCAGGAGAGGTCACTCGAGCCTAATAGGTCATTCGGGCCTCTAGCTGACCCTGACATGGATAACTTCAATCATTTTTCCATTTATCGCAATGTTTTCTATTTGGTCTAGTTGTGAGAATTTTGGTCTTTTTGACTGACTTGAAATCCATACTGAAGGCTCGATTTCATCAGTAAGTGCTTCAAGTCGTCCTCACTTTCAGCAAGCATACCACAGATTGTTAATAGCATTCCTCCAATCCTGATGCCACATCCTCCTTCCAACAATCCAGCTTCTCTGATTATTTGCTTAGCAGACAGATGAACTAAATCTGGTGAAAGAATGGCTCACATGTTTCCTGATTTTAAACCATGCAGTGTTCCCTTGTTCTGGTCTCACAACTGCTTCTGGATTCATGTACATGTTCTGCAAGAGCACGATCAAGTATTCTGGAATGCCCATTCTGCTCAAGGTTACCCATGGTTTGTTATGATCCACACAGTTCAATGCCTTGGCATAAACAATAAAATAAAAGTAAACAGCTTTCTGGCATTCCAGAATACTTTGCTTTCCACCAAGATCCCTCTGACATCAGCAATGCCATCTCCCTTGTTCCACATCTTTTTCTGAATCGGCCTGAACTTCTGGCAGTTCTCTGTCAATGTCTTGAAATCATTGTTGGATGATCCTCAGCAAAATTTTACTTGTGTGTGATATCAATGATTTGGTTCTATAGTTTGAGGATTCTCTTGGCTCCCCTTTCTTTGGAATGGGTATAAATAATGGACCTTTTCCAGTCAGTTGGCCTCATAGCCATTTTCCTAATTTCCTGGCATGCACAGGTAAGTGCTTCCAATGCTTCATCAGCTTGTTGAAACATTTTAATCAGTATTCCATCAATTCCTGGAGCCTTGTTTTTGGCTAATGCTTTCAATGCAGCTTGAACTTCTTCCTTCAGCGCCATTGCTCTTGCTCATATGCTCCCTCTTGACGAGGTTGAATGTCGACATGTTCATTCTGGTGCAGTGACCGCATTCTTTGCACCTTCTTTTGATGCTTCTTGACTCATTTGATATTTTGCCTATAGAATCTTTCATTTGCAACTGAGGCTTGAGTTTTTTCTTGAATTCTTTCCATTTACAATATACTGATTGTGTTTTACCTATTTGGTTTTCTAACGCTAGGTCTTTACACATTTCATTAGATTTTACTTTGTCTTCTCAAGCTTCCCTTTGAAATTTTCTGTTCAGCTCTTTGACTTCATCATTTTTTCCATTTACCTTAGCTACTCTAGGATTAAGAGAAAGTTTCAGAGTCTCTTAGATCCACTTGATCTTTTGTTTCTTTCCTATCTTTTTAATGACCATTTTCTTTCTGACTGGTCATAGCCTCCCGGATGAGATAGGCTAGCTGAGAAGGTGCTGGGTCTGCTAAGAGAGAAGAAGAACACCGATAAAGGAACTATAAGACCTAATCAAGATATATTGACAGGAGACAGGAGAATATGTATGTATGTATGTGTATATATATATAAAATACTTAGGAGGAACCCTGGTGGTACAGTGGTTAAGCACTTGGCTTCTACCCTAAAGGTCAGTGGTTCAAACCCACTTGTTGCTCTATTGGAGAAAGACGCGGCAGTCTGCATCTGTAAAGATTAGTCTTTGAAACCCTATGGAGCAGTTCTACTCTGTTCTACAGGATTACTATGAATAGGAATCACCTTGACAGAAGTGAGTTGGCAGCTGAGGGTCTTAAATCAGGGAGATTAAAATATAAAGTTGTATGAAGGAGGGTTTATTGATATGGGAGCATTTCCCATAATACATTATTTATATATGATTATAATGGCAGTGTATAGTCTTAATATGTTCATTGGAAGCCTGGGAAAAAAGATGACTCACTCTATTTTCTGAAGCAGCAACATCATAATGACATAAAATGATTATGTTTTGTAGGAGGGCTCAATGGCCACTACATTTACCAAGGCAATAAGGAATGAATTATGTTAGAGGGTTTTAGCAAAACTGAGAAGCTGAGTAATGCCTCAGAGTTGGTGGAGAAGATGATGCTACAAAATTGGTTTTTCCACAGGGAATCCAGGGTGGATGATCCCTTCAGGACCAGTGGTGAGAGTGGCAATACCAGGAGGGTCGAGGGAAGGTGGGTGGAAAAGGGGAACCGATTACAAGGATCTACATATAACCTCCTCCCTGGGGGATGGGCAACAGAAAAGTGGGTGAAGGGAGACATAGGACAGTGTAAGATATGACAAAATAATAATTTATAAACTATCAAGGGTTCATGAGGCAGCGGGGTGTGGGGAGGGAGAGGGGAAATGAGGAGCTGATGCCAGGGGCTTAGGTGGAGAGCAAATTTTTGAGAATGATGAGTGCAATGAATGTACAAATGTGCTTTACACAATGAATGTATATATGGATTGTGATAAGAGTTGTATGAGCCCCTAAAATTTTTTAAAAATTTTAAAAAAGAAAAGAAACCATAAGCCAAAATTGGTTTCTCTATTAGAAACAAGAATAATAGAATACTGAAATAATGGGGTCAGATAAGAAGCAATGTGGGTATGGTGATTATAATGGTGGCAGGGTCCGAGTCACCCAGGAGGAACTCAACCTAATGTTTTAGGCTACAAAAGATCCCAAATATAATTTAAGGAGAACATTTATTAAGTCTTCAATAACACAAAAACAAGACAAAGGCAAAGGTGCATCATCTGGATGAGGGATACCATAAGCACAATATCATAATGATGTCCAAGAGTCAATTGAGATACAGAGGGCATGGGAGAACAAAGTAAGCTGTAGCAAAAGCATTATTTTTAGCAGATCAATACATCACTGGTGCAGGTAAGACTGCAGAAGGGGGCATGGGACCATGATTGGGACATGCATATTATGTTAGACAGAAGAGCTTACAATATAGGTCCAAGGCCCTATAACCAAAGTGGTCAGGGGACTGATAGGGCATGATTCATATCTATGTGACCCCTAGTAGGGATGAACTCTATCAAGAACACACCCAGCCCCCCTGCACTGGCTGGAGGAGGGTGAAGTCAATCCCCTTTCCAATATACTCTGCATGAGGACAAGACTGTTCAAATCCCTCATTAATGGTCAGGAAGAATTCAAAGGAGGTTTAATTCGCATGGGGACTCTGTAAATGGATTTTGGGCTTTCTCTGTCATCCGTAGCCTGCAAATGGGATGTTAAGAATTTAAGCTTTAATGCACTACAGAATAAATAAATGAATGAAAGAAATGGGTTTCTATGGAGAAGATCAAAGATCAACTGACAATAGGTTATTGCTTAATTTGTACAACTGGAAAAAAATCAAAAGACGGTTGACCAGGAAGATGAGGACAGTCAGCAGAACACAATGTCATGATCCCTTGTCCACTTTCTGAACACAATTACTTTTATGACATAAATCACATCAACTAAATTGGGAGTATTGGTCCTCATGAGGAAAGCCTCTACAGCATCATAGAAAATGCACATTGTCTAATTGTCTACAGATGGGTCCCCACCCCCATTCACCTTGGGAATGATTTTGTTCTGGGTCGTAGATGTCTGATACCTGATCCCATCAACACCTCATGATCACACAGGCTGGTGTGCTTCTTGCATGTAGGCCTTTGTAACTTCTGAGCTTGATGGCCCCTTGTTTATCTTCAAGCCTTTAAGACCCCAGACACTATATCTTTTGCTAGCTAGGCACCATCAGATTTTTAAAACACATTCGCTTATGCACCCATTGGACATCTCCTCACAGAGGGGTCACAGGGAAGAGATGAGCCACTCAGTGTGTAGTATAGCACCAATGAAGCACACAACTTTCTTCTAGTTCTTTTTTTTTTTGGTCATTTTATTGGGGGCTCATACAACTCTTATCACAATCCATACATACATCCATTGTGTCAAGCACGTTTGTACATTTGTTGCCATCATCATTCTCAAAACATTTGTTTTCTACTTGAGCCCTTGGTATCAGCTCCTCTCCTCTAGTTCTTTGGTGCTTCCTTCATCCCACTCTCATGACCTCAATTCTACCTTTCAAATCAGATTAGACCAGAACATGCACACTGCTACAGATAAGAGAGATAAACCCCTCAGGGCCAACAATGAGAGTAGAGATATCAGGAGGATTAGGGGATGGTGAGGGGAAGAAAGGGGGAATCAATCACAAGGATCAATCTAGAACTCCCTTCAAGGGGGATGAATAATGGAAAAGTGGGTCAGGGGTGATGGAGGATGATGTAAGATATGGAAATAATAATCTATAACTTATGAAGCATTCGTGAGGGAGAGCGGGGGAAGGAGGGGAAGAAATGGGGAGCTGATATCAGGGGCTCAAGTGGGAGAGAATGCTTTGAAAATGATGATGGCAGCATATGTGCAAATGTGCTTGACACACTGGATGAATGTATGGATTGTAAGAGCCCCCAATAAAAGTATTCTTTTTAAAAGAAAAGAAAATGTACATGGTAATGATTCCTTAGTTTTTACCTATAGGTCCCATGGCTATTCACTCTGCTAATTGTATCTGGATAAAGACAAATCATCCAGATATTTCAAACAATATTGGGAATGGGTTCAATATTATATTTACATTAATCAAACAAACAAAAACCAAACTCACTGTTATTGGGTTGATTGTGACTCATAGCAACTCTATAGGACAGGACACAACTGCCCTGTGGGTTTCTGAGACTGTAACTGTTAATGGGAGTAGAAAGCCCTGTCTTTACCCCCACAGTGACTGGTGGTTTCGAACTGCTGACTTTGTAGTTAGCAGCCCAACTATGCTACATGGGCTCCTGTGATATTTACACTTTTAGGGTTGTCGTTAGAGCAGAGTTCTAGAGGGAATTCAGCTAACGCTATCTATACCCATTGCTCTCCAGATCAATTCAGCAGTCATTTACCTGGTTCCCAAATATAAAATTACAATAGACACACTTAGTGATATTCACACACCACTTTTGGTACCCTGGTGTATCGAGTGAGAGTTACTGTAAAGGGGAAAACCTCTCAAACTGTCACATTTCCAGTCCAGAGTGTAAATTGAAATACTATAACAATCTGGAGAAATAAGAGGGATAAATGTTATTCTTTTCTTTTTGGGGGGGCAGGTGTTATGTTTATAGCTCCTGGGTAATGTAAATGGTTTGCACCCAACTCCTGACTAAAAGGTTGGTGGATCATATCCATCCAGTGATACAACAGACAGGAGTTCTGGTGCTTACTTCTGTAAGATCACAGCCATTGAAAACCCTGTGGAATTTCGTTCTACTCTGATGCATGGGGGCGGGGGTGGGTCATTCAGAGCCAGAATCAACTCAATAGCAACTGGGTTTTTCTTTGGTGTGTGTTCATATGCACGGTGTGCACACATGCATGTGCATGCACACACACACATATATACATACCAAGTCCTATAGACCTATGGAACTATGGGCTGGTGGTTCCTGTCATATTCCCTATTTGATTCTCCAGTGGTGAGTCATATGAATTATATAAAAACTCTACTGATTAATGGCTCTAGTCATAGCTGTTCTACACATATGGTACCTTTACCAGAGGAAAAGCAACATAAACAGTCTCAGGGAGATGGCAAGCACCAACTTAGTAAATGCGTTCCTTTCCTCCCCATCCAGAAGAACGATGAGAAACATCTTGTGTTCCTGAGGGGATCGACATCAGGATTTATTTATAGTTAAGTCTCAGAGCTATGGTAATTCTCCTGTCCTCTCCACCGTGCATCCCAAAAGGCCTAGACCTTCTGAACCGTCCATACACTGCCCCAGCAGTTCACTGTATCGATTATATCATGTTAATCAGACAGAATGAGCAAGCAAGAAGTAACAAACGTGTGTGCTATGGCATGTTGGGAACCTTCACAAAACATGTGTGCTTCAGAGAAGGAAAGATAAAGCCTTCAGATTCCAAATCCACTACGACAGCAGAAGGTTTCAGACGTCCATTGGTCTAGGCTCGGTACAGCATGATGAGACATGCCTCCAAAGAACAACAAATGATTTTATTTTGTACTCCTCGCCACAACCGCTCTGGTGGATATTGTTGCCATCAACTTGATTCTGCTCGGGCTCCCGGTGGCCGGTGTGTGCAAACTGGAAGGGCTCCACAGTGTTTTCAAGCATGTGATCTTTGGGAAGCTCCTCACCAGTCCCTGTCTCCTGGGGTGCCTCTGCGTTGGTTCAAGTGGAACTCGACTCCATAGGGATTTTTAACAAAAGGTATATTTTATTTTTAAAAAATATTTCATTATGTTTTTGGTGGAAGTGTACACAGAAAATTAAGCTTCCCTTCATTAATTTCTACATACATTATTCACTGGTCTTGGTTACATTTTTCAAAATATGTCAGCGTTCTCATTAGTTTTATTCTGGAGATTTTGTTTTCAGTAGTTGGGTTTCTTTTGTCTCTTTACCCTTTCAATTTTGAGTTAGGATAATTAATTTTTTTAATGAGTTAATCTTGTTATTTAGTTAAAAGGTGACCTCAGGCAATAGTTTTGGTTCCATATCTGTGTGGTATCTCAGGGCAATAGTCTCAGGTTTAACTGATCAAAAAAGTTAAGACTTTTTAAGGATCTGTATTATGTTCCACCTTTTTTCCCCCTCCAATTGGGTCAGGATTCATTTATTGTGCCCCTGATCAGAATCAGCTGGGCATCATCTAATTCTTCTGGTTTCAGGGTAGATGAAGCCAGGATTTGTCCTGTACACTAGCTTCTTCTATGGGTCTTTGGTTCCATTCTTTCGCCTTTTCTTTGGATGAGAAGAGACCAACAAATATTTTAGGTGGCCATAGTAGTCACATAATCTGGTAGCAATTTGAGGATTAAGTGTGTAGGGGTGGAGTCTAGCCTGTCAATCCGGAGATAGCCAATGAGACCTCTGTGTGGGCACAGCCTTCTCCTGAGAATTCTGGAAATTGCTGTATTTTCCTCCTGGTTGATGGGAGAAACCTCTCTCTCTCTCTCTGCTCACTCCCTGAGACAACACTACTACTAACAAGACACATGGAACTATGCTAATGCCCTGAGCTGGAACAGCCACATGGAGATGCTGAGATGCTTACGACAACACTGGATCTACAGGACTTCCCACCCACTGGCCTGTGATCATCTTGTATTCAGTGTCATTGCATGTGTTTCATGAGTCTGAAGAGGACTTCATAGATTGGTATCAAACATATGGGCTAACATTGGACTTATGAACTTGGTCTGGACTGGGTTGGGATGTTTTCTCAATATTCAACTGCTCTTGTATATAAATCTCTTTCTTATACACATATGAGTGTGTCCATGAATTTGTTTCTCTAGTCTACGTGGACTAACACAATGGTTGTTTGCAAGTTTTAAAGACTCTAGAGTATAGAGTCTAGACACTATTCACCAAAGTAGGGTGCCAAATATAAACTTTATGAACTATATTATGCCAATTGACAGAGTTGTCCCATGATACTGTGGTCTAAAGGCTTTAAACCCAGAAAACCAGTGCCATGAGGTATTTGGTTATATCTGTAACTGTGTCCCTTGTGTGCTTTATTATCTAGGAATATAAATACATATATATGCATATATGAATACAAGTACATGCATATACATATATCCACAAAGATATATGCACACTCATATGGACGCATTTATAACTAAACATCTACTTTTGGTTTTGGTTGCTGTTGTCACAAAAGTATGTATGTCCTAGCATTTACCAGAAATGTGTTTTGTGTATCCTTAGTGACTTCATTTGCCTTGGCCCCTCTGTGTGCACTTCACACATTTCTAGAGTTTTCAATGGCTAGACTTTTGGAACTTAATTGTTGGTGCCACCCAGGGCCTCTGTTCTTTGCATTCGGTTGTGGTTAGGTGTCACGAAGTCAATTCTGACTCATCGCAACCTCTGCCCAGCAGCATAAAGCACCGGCCAGGTCCCACTGCCAGAGCTCGCGCCCTCCTCACAGTCATTCTTACGATCCAGCCCATTGTAGTCATCACTGTGCCAGTCCATCTGGGTAAAAGTTTGTCTCTTTTTGCTCTCCGTTTCCTGAAGTTCTTCCTCTCTTTTGCTGACCCTCTGCCACACATGCTATCCTTCTCTAGGGGCCAGTTCTTTTTTAAAAAATCATTTCATTAGGAGCTCATACAACTCTTATCATAATCCATACACACATCTGTTGTGTAAAGTACATTTGTACATTCATTGCCCTCATCATTCTCAAAACATTTGCTCACCACCTAATCCCCTGGCATCAGCTCCTCATTTTTTCCCCTCCCTCCCCGCTCCCCCACCCTCATGAACCCTTGATAATTTATAAATTATTATTTTGTCAAATACTGTCCGACATCTCCCTTTACCCACTTTTCTGTTGACCATCCCCCAGGTAAGAGGTCATATGTAAATCTTTGTAATTGGTTCCCCCTTTCCACCCCACTCTCCCTCGACCCTCCCAGTATCGCCACTCTCACCACTGGGACCAGTTCCTCTTGATGGCATGTTTAAATTATGTGGGACCATTTCTCACCATCTTTGTTTTAATGGAGCATTCTGGTTGTACTTCTTCCAAACAGATGTTTTAATTCTGGCAGTACATGGTGGATTCATTATTCTGCCCCCAAATCATAATTCAAAGGCATCGGTTCTTCAGTCTTCCTTATTTGGGTTCTAGACTAGCATGTTCCACACTTAGGAATAGGACTTTGACATACATCCTAGGAATATCATAGGCTGCAGCTTTGAGGAAGCTCCAGAGCCCCAAAGGGCATGTAGGAAACCTAGGCGGTGGTGCAGGAAGTCCTATCCCTGTGGCTATGCAATCTGGTGGATCCTATGGTTTTGTTTTAGAAACATGAGTAGAAAGAAAGAAACACAATTTGTTGTCTTTACCTCTTTGAATCACTGTCCTGCTTGCTTTGTCCTCAGATATCAGGGTGAGAAAATTTTCTTCATTGGGAGGCTGGCCTTATCAGTTCACAGTACCTTTTGTTGTGGGACTTGGCTCTAGGTTCCAGAAGAAGTCATGTGTTATCTATCTCAATAGTTTTCTTCTTATATAGACAAGGTAAGTTGGTAGGTAGGCCTGAACCAGGTACCCCATTGTCTCTGGACAGTACATTTTGTGTTTGCTTATACTGCTCACTTGTTAGAGACTAGGGAACATTGTGCATCCTGTTTTTGCCCAGTGGTGTTATCATGCTGTCCTAAGACCAACACACTCATTATCATCCTGTGGAGGCCAACTCATAGTGGCCCTATCGGACAGGGTAGAATAGTCTGTGTGTTTCCAAGATTGTAACTGTTTACAGGAGCAGACAGTTTAGTCTTTAAACTCACACAGAGAGGCTGGTGGTTTCAAACAGCTGCCCTTGCAGATTGCAGCCTAATGTGTAACCCCTACACCAGCAGGGTTCCTGTGGCCAAAACCAGGGAATATACATTTGAAGAGACTTTACCTTGGGGTTAGGAGAGAGAAAGATACCAATCAAAACTAGAAGCAGAATCTGTGATGTGGTGAAAACAAACAAACAAACAAACTGAAATTGCCCACAACAGATTAGTAAATTAGAATGTGCTTAACTTGTTTATTGGGTGCTCTGACCCTGAACAGAACAGAACATCTCAAAAGTCTTGGCAAGATCATAGGTTTTAATTATATGGGTGACTTTAATTAAATCGCATGTGTACAAACATGTTGCTGAGTTCTCAGTGAAGGACCCATGTACATTCTTATTGGGTGTTGATACATTTGAAAAGCAGATCAACTCCTTTACACACACTTAGGGCAAACGTCTGCAAGAAATTCAGCTCCAGTTCCCACATTCACAACTCTGAATTTCAGAATTGTGAAGTTGGGCATTCATACTATTTACTAATCTGACCTTGTTTATGGGCCTTGGTTCTGCTGAACCACACCAGGGACACTGTAGACACTCATGTCATAAGTGCATTAGCTATTTTATTTTGTTTCCCCAGGTTGTATCCACCATGAGGGAAATTCTAGAGCCCATAAAGCAAACAAAATTAATCAGTGTTCTCTCTTTTCTTTCCAAATGGTAGTTGGCCACAGCTATCAGTTACAAGAGTTTCTCACCCATTTCTTAAGAGGTCAAGGGTCTCCGCATGCAAAGATGTTTTCCTGTAACTTGCTATGAAATTTAGAGTTGTGAAGCTGCATACCTGGGCTGTTTGTTTTTCCCAGGTGTTTGCTGTAAGCGGATCTGAGATTTGCTTCAAAATAATGTTGTTAGGTGGTATTGCATTTGTTCTAACTCATATTGAAGTGTGAGGACTTTTGTTTTATTTATGTTGATGTGTAATCCATACCGAGGGCTGTAATCTTTAATCTTCGTCAGTAAACACTCCAAGTCCTCTTAACTTTCAGCAAATAAGGCTCGCTGAAACAAGGTAACACAGGTTGTTAATAAGTCTACCTCTTATTGACAAATGTATTCAGTGTAATGGAGAGTACTTTGAAATGATAAGGTTGTTTTGTAAAAAAAAAATCAAATACATAGCTTTAGGGGAAAATTTTTACAGGAACTCGATAAGTATTCTGGAATTTCCATTCTTCACAATATTTCCCCATAATTTGTTATTATCTAAGCAGTCAAATGCCTTTACATAGTCAACAAAACTGATATAAGAGTTAGATTTTATGTCAACTCGATGCTGTGTGAAAGTGTAGCGGTGGAGTCCAGCTTATTAATCAGGTCAAGGTCTGATGATGCCTCCTTGGGTTGTGCCATTTTCTATTAGAGGGACAGTGAGAAATTCTCTTTCCTTCTCAGGCCCTTCACCTTCTTTCTTGCTGGGACTCCATGTTGGCCTCCAGGGACAGCCCATCTGGGTCATTAATCCTGGGGGCCAACTTGGCAATGTGAACATCCTACCACGTTCCTACTGGTCCATGAGACTCTGCATCCATCGGCCCTGCTGTCTTCTTCACCTTTCTGCTTCATCAGAGTCTGAAGAGATCTCCGGCTAATACGGGTCCCATGAGCTTGAGTTGGACTTGGCTGGTATGTCTTACTGACATCATATTAATTCTTGATGTAAAGTTCTTTCTTATACATGCATGAATGTCACTGGTTTTATTTTTCTAGACAACTCAGCCTAACACAACTGATATATTTTTGGTATTGACTGTAGTATTGGACAGCCCAAATCTGGATTTTACAGGCTGCATGCTTGTGGTGTGGGGTCATTTACATATTCCTCTTTTCTCTCTGTGTCCTATACATTGATAGTTGGATCTAGAGGCTTAATCATTAGATGTGTGTGTGTGTGTGTGTGTGGTGTTTTATTGTGTTTTAATGACTATGTTATAGGTGGTGGGGTTCTTCTATCAGAACACACTTAATGCCTAGTGGTCATTCCTTTGTGATGTTGACAACTCTAGGTCTAGATTCATTAGTTCATTATGAGTTAAAAAATAATGGGGATATTTCTATAAAATACTAGCCAACAAATTGACTGAACATGAAAAACAATAATATATCACGATCAAGTGGGATTCATATCAAATATGCAAGGGTGGTTTAATATTAGAAAGAAAATGTAATTCATTACATAAACAAACAAAAAAGAGAACCATATGATTATATCAATTCATGCAGGAAAAAGCATTTCATAAAATTCAATAGCCATTCTTGATAAAAACACTCAGCAAAATATTTATATAAGGAAAAAATCAACATAATAAAGCCTACATATGTGAAAGCAATAGCCTGCATTTTACTGAATGGGAAGAAATTGAAATCATTTCCTCTTTTCATAGGAACTAGGTAAAGTTGCCCTATTGCCACTTTTACTTAATATAGACCTGGAAGTTTTAGCTAGAACCATAACACACCAAAAATAGATGAGAGGCATCTACATGGGCACAGAAGAAATAAAAATCTCTTTATTTGCAGATGACACCTTATATACAGAAAATCCCTAAGATTCAATTAAGCAATTGCTCAAACTAATTGAAAAATATGGCAGTGTAGCAGGTTAGAAGATCAACATACAGAAATCAGTTGGATTTTTGTATGTTAAGAATGATGATGCTGAAAAGATATCAAAAGAACAATACCACTTACAATAATTGCCCCAAAGATAAAATACTTAGGAATAAATCTTACCAGGGAAACAAAAGGCCTATACAAGGAAACTACAAAGCACTCCTCTAAGAAACTGAAAGGAATTTCCACAAATGGAACAAGCTACTATGTTCCTGGATAGGCAGACTAAACATTGTGAAATGTCAATATTACCAAAAATACTTTACAAATTCAATGCAATTCTGATCTAAGTCACACCATAATTTTTCAAAGAAATGGAAAAACTAATCACTAACTTTATATGGAAAAGAAAGGAACCTAGGATAAGTAGGGTAAAGATATTATTAAAAAATAAGACACTATTAAAATAAAATCTATTATATAACCATGCTTATCAAAACAGCCCAGTGCTGGTACAATGATAAATATGAAGACTAATGGATTCACATGTAGAACTAAAACCCAGACATACAACCAAGTGCCGATAGACCTTTACAGAATTAAATTTGTGACCAAGAGCTAAAATATATAAATGGGGAAGAGACAGCCTTTTCAACTAATAGTGCTAGAAAAACTAGATCCTTAGCTGCAAAAGAATGAAATCAGCCTCATACCTCACACCATGTAAAAAACAACCTCAAAATGGATCAAAGACCTCCCTGTAAATCCCACATTTACTAAGACCATTAATGAAAAATAGGGTTAAAATTAAGAACTCGAATACAAGGCATAAACATACTACCAAACACAATGAAAAACATCCACACTATAGAAAAATATCAACACTGTAAAAATATCCACACTATATAAAATAAGGAATTGGGACCTATAAAAATATGACATTTATGCACAGCAAAATACTTCACCAAAAGAGTCAGCAGAGAACCCACAGATTGGGAACAAATATTCAGTAATAATCATCAGATAAAGGGTTAGTCTCCAAAATCTCTGGAAAATGACAACATCTTCACAATAAAAACACAACCCAATACAAACATAGGCACAGTACATAAATAGACAATTTACCAAGGATGGCATGCAGGTGGCCAACAACCACATGAAGAAATGTTCTTAATCATTAGCCATAGGAAACATACAAATTAAAACGATGATATTACCTCACACAGATACTTCTGGCAAAATTCAATAAAACAGAAAATAAATGCTGCAAAGAATCTGGAGAGGTAGGCCTCCTTTTACATCGGTAATTGAACTTTAGAATTGTACAACCATTATGGCAATTGTATGGTACTTCCTTAAACTAATGCAAACCCTAGCACTTTATGATTCAGCAATCCTTCTACTGAGTATATACCCCAAAGACACTAACAGACAAACATATGTACACTTTTGGTTGACCCTCTTTTCCACTTACAGAGCTAGTTTACTGTTTTTCCTTGAAATAAATATTCAAAAACATTTAACCTATTGATGCCTCAATTAATGTAATTTAATTGGTATCAATTTTTATTTTGAAATTTACCAGTAGCTGCTGCATTTCCCTCCCTGGGCTTATACTCGAGTCAATAAATTTTCCAGTTTTGTGGTAAAATTAGGTGCCTTGGCTTATGTTCAGGTTGGCTTATACTTGAATATATATAGTATGTAATATAACCAGGCATACAATCAGGTATATCATATCAATTTTGCCATATTTTATTAGTTGAAATCAGGTCTTGGCTCCCACCACCCTAGAGAGATAAGGACATAAAATATCGGGAGGCAGAGTTCATGGGTTACCTTAAAGTTTGTCAATCACAGGTCCCTTGGACTTCCTTCCTATTCCTGAATATGCCCTGCTCTGTTCAGCCTCAGGGTATTTGCACAATGTATTTCTTTCCCAAAATACACCTTTCTTCCCCTTCATTTGATTTAGTTAATTCCCATTCCTCCTTCAGATTTAAAAAGTCACTTTCTCAGGGAAGCATTCTCAGGACTACCAGCCCAGATCACTGCCTTCTTTTAGATACTATTACAACACCTTATATCTTTTTTTCACACTACTGAACGTGGTCTGTAATTCAGTAATTAATTTGATGAACCTCTGTCCCCTCCCTGGACTGTAATCTCCATGAGCATAGAAATGACATCACATTTGTTTTCTTATAAGTAGATTTTAATACATGTTTTTAGTGACAGACAGATCACATTGAAAACTATGGAGAACCTGAGTAATATATTTTGTACAACTTTAACATTGACAGAGGATACATATTTTCTAAACATAAAGGATTTGAATAATGTGCATAAATAGATGTGTGTACATGTACATATACATCTATGTGTTAGGAACCTGGAGATTGGGTATATATATTCCCCGTGCTCCAATGTTTTATTGCTTTTTTTAGATGACAGTTTACATAGTAAGTTAGCTTCCTATTTACAACTTTGATTCACATTATTATGTAGTATTGGCTATAATTTTCACAATCTGCCTTATTCTCATTATTTCCAGTACAGAACAGGTGTTTGATCATCACTGTAGCCTCCGATTCACAAAGTAGAAGTTGCACAGGTAAAAATGTCAGAAATGGTGTCTTCCTGTGAAAGGCAGGCAATAAGAGCTAATGAAGATTAATGCTATCGTAGTTCTATTCCCCCTTTCTTTCCCCCCACTTTTTGGCTGGAGATGGGTAACGAAGAGATTTAAAAATATGGTGTTATTGCCATCTTCCCCCTGCACATATTTTCTTAGCAGCAGACTTCAGCCTGTTGTTAAGTGTCGTTGAGTTGGTTCTGCCTCATAGCAATTTTATGTCCAACAGGACAGAGCGGAACACCTTCCCAGGCGTGCACCATGCTCACAATTGTTCTGACGTGTGAGTCCATTGTTGCAGCCACTGTGTCCATTCACCTTGTGGAGGGTCGTCTTCTTCGCTTTGCCTCTCCTTTACCAAGCATGAGTCCTTCAGGGATTGGTCTCTTCTGATATTATGTCCAAAGTACACGAGACAAACTCTCACCATCTTAGCCATTCTGATTATACTTCTTCCACGACAGATTTGTTTCTTCTTTTGGCAGTCCGTTGTACTGCCAATGTTCTTCACCACCAGCACCACCATTCAGATGAATCAATTCTTTTGTGGTCTTCCTTATTCAATGTCCAACTTTCACATGCATATGAGGTAATTGAAAATACTATGACTTGGGACAGTTGCTCTAGTCCTCAAATCAACATTCTTGCTTTTCAATAATTTAAAGAAATCTTGTGCAGCAGATTTACCCAGTGGAATGTGTCATTTAATCACTTGACTGTTGCTTCCATGAGCATTGCTTATGGATCCAAGCAAGACAAAAATCCTCGATTACTTCAATCTTTTCTCCATTTATCTTGATGTTAACTATTGAACCATTTGTGAGGATTTCTGTTTTCTTTACATTGAGTTGGAATTTTATTCTGAAGGCTGTACTCCTGGAAGTCTTCATCAACAAGTGCTTTAAAGTCCTCATCCCCAAGGATGAGTTATCTGCATATCACAAGAATTATTAATAAGCCTTTCTCCAATCCTGATGTTATATTTGTCTTCATATAATTCAATGCCTCTGATTTAAGCAATTCTTCTAAATTCCTTCTATAATTATTAAATTTATTCACATTTTATCTATTAAAAATTCATTTTATTACATTTCCCAACAAGATCAATCACTTCATAGAAACATTGGCTTTTAGTAATCTCCAAAAATTACACACAAAAAAACCCCCAAATGAAACCCAAATTTTTCATCTCTATTCTTTAACCTCCTCTTTTACTGTGTTTCCTTTTTTTTATTTATAATCAGACTAGTGAAAGATCTGTTTATTTCTTGGGTATTTTTTAAGAAGTATTTTCCATTTGACACATTTTTAGATTTAATCATTTGTTAATTGCTTGCTTTTCCTTTCTTTGGGTTATTCCCCCACCCCACCCTCAGCTCTTGAGTTAGTTTGTTTTTGAAGCTTTCTTGCTTTTAAAATATTATTACATCAATATATTCCTCATGGAGAATCCTTTTCTAAATACGTTGGGCAGGAGTGGAGGTAGATGTGTTTTATAGGGGGAAAAAAGAAAGATAAAATTCAATCTAAAATATAACATTTTAATATTAACTAGTTCACTGATTTCATTTCTTTTCATTTCCTTTATAGAGTCTACTATTAGCAGGTTTACCTTTTGAGGATAAATCTGCAGAAAATATGGCATAAAGTTGCATTTGTATATGCTTTCCCAATCATCTTCTGGTCCAGTTTCTAAAGGATTCATTAATATGTCATAGAAAATTTTATTTCATGTTGATCATTTTCAATCTCTTAGTCTATTTATAAATTCTTGCCTGAGACATAGAATTAATATCTTTATCTCTTATCCTTGCCTGTGAAACACCATTACTGATCTGCTTATTTAGTTAGCATCCCTTTGTGCCAAGCGATGTGCTAGTCTCTGAAGCTACACTGGTGATCAAATACAGACGCCGTTTCCCCCCTCCTGGAACCCATAGTATAGTGGTGGAGCAGGAATTAATCCAATTACATGGTATAGTAACAGGCATGAAGAAAAGATACAGGATGCTATGATAGTGTTTTAAATACCCTGAATTCGGCTGGTATTTCTGGGTATGTCTCTGAGAGACAGTATTATGTCTTTATCCTTAGAGTAATTAGAATCTATTCACAGGCTTTCAAGCTGAGAAATGACAGAATCAACTGTAGAGTTAGAAGGTTACTCAGCAGCCCAGGTGAATGTTGGAGGTAGCTTAGGACATGGTGCTAAAATGGAGATAAAAAGAAATGGAGCGACACAAGAAATGTTCTGAAGAAAACATGATGAACTCTTTGCTATGGTTTGGACATGGGGCAGAGGGAGTAGTGGGGGGCTGCACTGTATGATTTTGTGCCATTTCCTGAAAAAAGAGAACATCGTAGATGAAGCAGGAGCCCTGGTGGCCTAGTGAGTTACAAGTCGGGTGCTAATCAAAAGGTCACCAATTTGAAACCACCAATCCCTCCTTGGCAGAAGGATGAAGATTTTTCCTCCTTTAGAGATTTATAGCCTTGTGAACCTAGGGTTGCTGAGTTGGAATCTCTTCATGAGCAATGAATATACTATATATAATACAAATGAACTAAGCTGAGGGAAGTCTACAAGTCTATATGTATCATGTGATCAATTTAGAATATCTAAATGTGTGTGTGGTTCCTTCCATTAAATGTAAATGAATGTTTCATGTGTATTGTATTTGTCTCAAAAACAAACAAAACAAAAGCTCTGTGGTGGCTTGATGGGCTACATGTTAGGCTGATAACATTAAGGCCAGTAGTTCCAAACCATCAGTCCCTCCTCAGAAGAAAGATGAAGCTGTCTCCTCGTAAAGAGTTACGTTCTCAGAAACCCACGTGAGCAGGTCCACCTGTGCTGTGGGGTCACTATGGGAAGAGTATCTTTGTCTAGAGCGCATAAATATGCACAAGTAGGATATGTGGTATTTGAAGCTGTGAGTTTGTTAGAGATTGCCTAAAGATGTAGTGTAGAGAGCCTATAATTGAGTCTATGGAAACTTCATAAACTAAAGGTTGGAGTGAAAGGGAGCCAAGAAAGAAGACTACAAAGTATCAGTCAAAAAAACAAAAACAAACAAGTAAAAAACCCACGTTAAGAACGAAGCCAGCAGAGCACCCTTTCAGGGAAGCCAAGGGAAGAGTGGGTCTAATGAAGGAACCACCCATCAGTTGGCTACTGCATTATCAAGGACCAACATGTTTATTGAATGTAAACTTAGTGGATAGTTAGTATGAGTAAATATTTCTTACTTTGTACTTATTTGCATTTGGAGGGTAATGTAACACCTCCTAGCTTCAGTGTCCTCACAGAGCCTCATTATCTTAAGGAAGATGCTTTCCTAGTCTGGCAGAGGCAAGATCCAGATGGGAATATACTAAGAAAACCAGTGGGAGGTGAGAAAATGGTGTCAGCAATTGTAAGCTTGTCCCTTAGCGAAGCTGGGTGGTGATGGGGAGTCATTAAAAAGGGAAGTGAGTTAATTATGTCTTCTATTCATTCATTTCTTTTAAGAGATAAATCTGAGCATGTTTAAAGGGAACAGAAGGAGTCTAGAGAGCGTAAGAAGTTAAAGATCTTGGAAAGAAAGGAATAATGAAAGAATGTAAGGTTTCTAATATCGGTAGCAGGGTATGAGTTCTAGAACATGGTAGAAGAATCAGCCTTGTGGGGAAAAAGGGACACCTGTATTGTATATAAGTAGCCCTGGTGATGTAGTAGTTCTTTGTTGAGTGGTAAACCCAAAGGCGACCAGTTCAAAGCTGCCAGTTGCACCATGGAAAAAACAGAAGGCTTTCCACCCCTCTAAAGAGTTACAGTCTCAAAAACACACAGGAGAAGTTCTGTTCTGCCCAGCAGGGTAGCTGTGAGTCAGAATCAACTAAATGACAGCAAGTTTGGGTTTGGGTTTGTCATTATAAATGCTAGGGGATAAGGAAGGATTAGAGCAGGTCAATATGTGTTTGGAATTGTGGTGTTGGGAAACAAATGTTTCCAGACTTACGATTTGTATTTTCTTGATGAGGTATGAGTCAATGTCATCTGCTGAGAATGAGGAAGAGTCGGCCTGTAGAAGGTTTGAGAAGAAGGGGGAAGATTTGAAAGAGCTATGGTGCATGGGAGAAGAAGGTGACCAAAGGGAATGGAATCAATTTGGGGGTCATATTGAAGAAGGCCTCACATGGCTGAGGTGAGATATTTGGAGGGTGCAAAACTGGCCAACTGATCAGAGAATCTCTTTTATTTATTATGGTCTTGGAGCTCCTAGCACAACACTGAGCTTCAAGTAGGTGCTAGGAAACATGTGTTGACTAAATGTTTTTGAAAAAGATCTGGTCAAATTTCTGATATCCACATAATATTAACTTGATGTGTTAAAGTTAATTAAATACTCATAATCCCAATGTCCTCATTTGAATATCAAGATTATTAATGTGTACCTCACCAAACTGACAAAGGTTAAATGGGGGTGGGGGGTAGGGAGAGCAGTCTCTATTGAACTATGGAGTGTGACTCAGTATTGGGTAAGAAATCACTTTAATGGGTTATGACCAGTCTTTTTAATTTTTACAGGATTAGGAAGCCTCATCTTTCTACCAGGGAGTTGCTGGTGATTTCAAACTGTTTACCTCTCAGTTAGCAGGCTAACTCATAACCACTATACCACCAGGGTTCCTTTTATTTTTTAAACAGAAAAAGTATAAAATATAAAAATAATAAAAATGGTTTGTAATTGGCAATGATTAGCACATTTTATTACATTTCTCATTTGTTTCTGAGAGGTTATGTGTGTGCATGTGTCTAAAGTAATGTTATTTATACAGTTAAATCTTTGAGTCACTTTGAGTATGAAAACACTAAGATAATCTACATAAATACATGGTCCACGTATAGTACTAGCATGTGGTTGTTGTTAGGTGCGACAGAGTGGGTTCTGGCCCATAGCGACCATATGCACAATGGAATGAATCACTGCCCAGGCTGCGTCATCCTTACCTCCTGTTCCTGGGCTTGAGTCCGTTGTTGCAGCCACTGTGTCAATCCATTTCTTTGAGGACTTCTTTTCTTCTGCTGCCCCTTTGCTTTACCAAGTATCATGTGCTTCTCCAGGGACTGATCTCTCCTGACAACATGTTCCAAGGATGTAAGATGAAGTCTCCTCATCCTTGCCTTTAAGAAAGTTCTGGCTGTACTTCTTCCAAGACAGATTTATTTGTCCTTTTAGCAGTTGATGCTACTTTCAATAATCTTCACCAGCACCACAATTCAAATGCACCAATCCTTCTTTGATCTTCCTTATTCAATGTCAAACTTTCACATGCATAGGAGGCAATTGAAAGATACCATGGCTGAGTCAGACACACCTTAGTCCTCAAAGTACCCTTCTTGATTTTCAGTACTCTAAAAAGGTCTAGTGCAGAAGATACATCTAATGCAGTGTGTCTTTTGATCTCTTCACTGCTGCTTCCATGAACATTGATTGTGGATGCAAGCAAGACAAAGTCCTTGAGAACATCAATCCTTTCTCCGTTTATCTTGCTGTTGCCTATTGGTCCAGTTGTGAGGATTTTGGCCTTGTTGACATTGAGTTGTTCTCCATACTGAAGGCTGCATCTTCATCAGCAAGTGCTTCAAGCATATACTCGATAGCAAATACAAAGATAATACGAAAATTGAAGAATGAGAGAAAGTAATGCAATCTTAGATTTTAAGACTGCTTCTTTTAAAGTACTCAAAAGTCAGTCCATTCTTAGTTCTCTGTAATTTTGTAAGATTTTCATTTCACATATAGTCCAAACATGGTTCTGCATAGTCTTTCCTCTTCTTTTTTATTAGAATAATTAAGTCTACCCTTTTCTTTATTTACATTTTCCTTTTCCCCTAATATTTTCTTTTATGAGAACAAAAATTGACACTAATCACTCAAAATTTAGAAATGCACAAACCTTTTTAAAATTTAGAATTCCTTACTTTGACAGAAATTAGGGGAAACCTGATTAAAATAATCTGTTGCAATAACAGGCTAACAAGCAGGAAACAAGACAACAGTTCTACAAAAAACCTCTTCCAAGGTATTTGATTCTATTTATTATTATTGTTAGTGAACAGTATTTGGTGCTTCTGATCAATTCTCTAAAACCTACTGTCCTTGAGTCAATTCCAATTCATAGTAACACTATAAGACAAGAGGACTGTCGCTAATGTTTCTCTCAAGGACTGATTGATGCTCCAAACCACTATCCGGTGGACTAGCAGCTAAATTCTTGAATCACTGCTCACCAGTGCTCCTACTCTCTCCTTGGCATTTATTCATTTGTCTTTGGAAACTGATGTAGTTTCCCAAAGTCTCAGTGCCTACAAAGTGCATAGGAAAGCCCTGTCTTGTTAAGCAGTGTCCAGGGGTATGTATATCAGTTAAAACCATTTATTTATTTATTTTAAACAATTTTATTAGGGGATCATAGAACCATTATCACAATCCATACATACATGAATTGTGTAAAGCACATTTATACATTCTTTGTCCTCATCATTCTCAAAATATTTTCTCTCAATGTAAGCCCCTGGCATCAGCTCCGCAATTTTCCCCTCCTCCCCATTCCCCCCACACTCATGAACCCTTGATAATTTATAAATTATTACTTTGTCATATCTTGCCCTATCTGACATTTCCCTTCACCCACTTTTCTGTTGTCTGTCCCCCAGGAAGGAGGCCACATGCAGATCCTTGTAATTGGTTCCCCCTTTCCAACGCACCCTCCCTCCACCCTCTCAGTATCGCAAATCACACCACTGGTCCTGAAGGGATCATCCACCCTGGATTCCTGTGTTTCCAGTTCCTATTGGTACCTGTGGACATCCTCTGGTCTAGCCAGACTTGCAAGGTAGAATTGGGATCATAATAGTTGGGTAGGAGGGAGCATTTAGGAACTAGAGGAAAGTTGTATGTTTCATCGTTGCTACATTGTACCCTGGCTGGCTTGTCTCCTCTCCGAGACCCTTCTGTAAGGGGATGTCCAGTGGTCTACAAATGGGCTTTGGGTCTCCATCCCGCACTCCCCACCTCATTTACTATGATAAGATTTTTTTGTTCTGATGTTGTCTGATACCTGATTCCTTCTACACCTCTTGATCGCACAGGCTGGTGTGCTTCTTCCATGTGGGCTTTGTTGCTTCTGAACTAGATGGCTGCTTGTTTACCTTCAAGCCTTCAAGACCCCAGATGCTATATCTTTTGATAGCCGGGCACCATCAGCTTTCTTCACCACATTTGCTTATGCACCCAGTTGTCTTTAGAGATCGTATCAGGGAGGTGAGCACACATGACATAATGTTTTGTTTTTTGATGCCTGATAACTGATCCCTTTGGCACCTCATGACCACACAGGCTAGTGTGCTTCTTCCATGTGGGCTTTGTTGCTTCTGAGCTAGATGGCTGCTTGTTTACCTTCAAGTCTTTAAGACCACAGACACTATATCTTTTGATAGACCGGCACCATCAGCTTTCTTCACCACATTTGCTTACACACCAACTTTGTCTTCAGTGATTGTGACGGGCAGGTGAACATCGTGGCATGCCAGTTTAATAGAATAAAGTATTCTTGCATTGAGGGAGTACTTGAGAGGAGCCCCAATGTCCATCTATACACATATGCACATAAATCTATTTCCACATCCTCATATATAAATATATTTACATATGTACATGCCTTTATTTAGACCTCTATAAATGCCCTTCACCTCCTAGCTCTTTCCTCTATTTCCTTTTACTTTCCTCTTGTCCTACAATCATGTTCTGCCTTCATTAGGGTTTCAGTAATTCCTCTTCATTAATTTACCCTTGGTCACACTCTACCAGGCCTCCTACACCCTCCTCACCACTGATTTGGATCACTTGTTCCCTTGTACCTGGGTTTATTAACACCACTTCCTTTGCCCCCACCTCCCCCTCTCCCATGTCCCCAAGGAACTGCCTGTCCCATTGTTTTCTCCTCCAGATTGTTCATCCAGCCTATCTTATTTAGACAGATCTGCAGAAATAATAACATGCACAAAAACAAGAGCGAGCAAACCCAAGCAACAAAATAAAACAGAACAAAACAACAACCCAACAAGTCAATGACAAAAACAAAACAAAAAACACAAGAAGAAAAAAAGCTTGTAGTTAGTTCAAGGACAGTTTGTTGGCCTATAGGAGTGTTCTCCATCGAGTCTGTTGGGGTGCCAAGCCCTGGCCCTAAAGTCTATATTTTGGTATTCTCTGGGGACTTCGTTGCTCTGCTCCCCTTGCTGTTCTGTTCCACACCCTTAGTGTTTTTTTTGTTTTTTCCTTTGGTGTGGTGGGATCAGATTGGGCGGGATTCCAACACTGTGTCTCCAGGGTTGTCCCTTGTAGGGCTATGGGTCAGTGAGGGGTGTTGTGTCTCATAGTGGGGCCGACTATGTGGTTTTCTCTGTGTATTGGCTGCTCTAAGCAGGGATATTGTCCTCAAGGATTGGTGGGCCAGGATGGGCTCCACTCTCTCTTCCTCCCCCTTCATTTGCTCCTGTGCACTCTGATCAGACATGCCCCTCTCCCTGAGCTGCAGATTCAGTGCTGTCCTCTGAAATACATTCTTCTTGGAGGAGGGCAGGTGTCCACATAGTTGGGATTGGGGCCAGCCCCTCAGACCCCTCCACTGGTGCCCTACTCCATGTTGGATTTGCATTAATATCTTGGAGCACTGGGTTGAAGTCTGGTCTCTCCCTGTGGAGATATAAATAATACCCTCCCCTAGGGTGGGTTAGTGCCCTGTGCCCCTGCTACCCATTTCTTTTTTTTTCCCTTTCCCCCCTCCACTTTAGTTGGCTACCATATATATCCCTGGATTTGGTCTGGCCCCTGCCACACTACCTGGTCCTCACCCCAGGAATGTTTGTATACAGTAGCTTTTTCCCTATGCCCCTTTTGCATTTTTTTAAAGCTTAGTTTAGCGGACTCATGTACTTGTCCTTTTGTGCTTGGCTTGCTTCACTTAGCATGATTTCCTCCAGTACTTCCCATGCAGCAATGTGCTTCATACGTTCATCACTGCTTTTTAGCAATGTGTAGTACTCCATTTTATGTATGTACCATAGTTTTTTAATCCACTTGTCAGTTGATGGAAATTTGGGTTGTCTCCAACTCCTTGCAATTGTGAACTGTGCCGCAGTGAACATTGGAGCACAGATGTCTGGTCTTGGTTTGTTTCTTGCCTCTTCTGGGTATATGCCCAGTAGGGGGATTGCTGGGTTGTATGGTAACTCGATTTCCATCTATTTTAGATCTCGCCAGATCGATTTCCATAAGGGCTCTACATACTTACAGATCCACCAGCAGTGGATGAGAGTTCTTCTCTCCCCACAGCCCCTCCAACACTTGCTGCCTTCTGATTTTTGGATTGGGCTATCTTTGAGGGTGTTGTGTAGTACCTCATTGTTGTTTTAATTTGCATTTCTCTTATGGCTAAAGATCAGGAACATTTCCGCATATGTCTATTGGCCATTCAGATTTCTGCCCCTGTGAAACTTCTGTTCAGGTCCTTTGTTCATTTCCTCAGTGGGAAATTAGGTTTTTTCTTTTTGAAAGCTAGCAGAGTATTGTAGATTTTAATAATAAGGCCTTTGTCTGATGCATCATTGCTAAAGATGTTTTCCCAGTCTCTTATTACTCTCGTGGTAAATTCTTTTGATGTACACAGGTGTTTTATCTTCAGTATATCCCATTTGTCAATTGGTGCCTCCTCTGTGGTTGTGCCCTTCCATATTTCTGATAGTCTATATATTCCCTGTGCTAAACTTCTCAAGTTGGTCCCAATTTCCTCATTGATGGCCCTAATAATTTTGGGTTTAACTTCAAGGTATGTGATCTACCTTGAGTTTATTTTTTTGCATGGAGTGAAATAAGGATCTTGCTAGATTTTTCTGCTGGTAGATATCTATTTTTCCAGCACCACTTGTTAATGAGGGCATCTGCTTCCCATTGGATATTTTTGGGGCCCTTGTCAAAGATCAGCTGTGTGTATGCTGATGCTTTTATTTCTGGGTTTTCAGTTGTTTTCCATTGGTCTGAGTATCTGTCATTGTACCAATACCATGCAGTTTTGAGAACTGTGGCTGCATAGTATGTGCCAAAGTCAGGTAAAGCAAGCCCTCCCACAATGTCCTTCTTCTTGAGGAGTTCTCTGCTAATTCTGGGCTTCTTCCCTCTCCATATGAATTTGGTAATAAGGTTTTCCATTTCTTTTAAGAAAGATGAGGGCCATTGTATTGAGATGGCATTAAACTTATATAGTGCCTTGGGTACATCTGACACCTTTACTATATTGAGTCTTTCAATCCTTGATCATGGGATATTCTTCCATTTTTTGATGTCACTCTTGGTTTCTTGTAAGAATGTTCTGTAGTTTTCCTCATATAAATCTTTTGTTCTTTTAGTCATGTATATTCATAGATATCCAATTTGTGCTTGGCTATTGTGAAGAGTACCACCTTTTTGTTCTCCTCTTCTGTGGTCTTATCCAATGTGTATAGCAGTCTGATAGACTTCTGTTTGTTGATCTTGTATTTTACCACTCTGCCAAACTCCTCTATTGCTTCCAGTACGCCCCTTGTGGAGCTTTTGGGATTTTCCATATATAAAATCATTTCATCTGCAAATAATGATAGTTTCACCTCTTCCTTCCCCAAGTGGATACTTTTGATGTCTTTTCTTTGCCTTATGTTGTTACCTAAAACCTCCAGTACGATGTTAAGTAAGAATAGGGAGAAGGGGCATTCTGTCTGGTCCCCTTTTTTCAGTGGGGTTGTGTTCATTTTTTCTCCATTGACTACAACATTGACTGTTGGTTTTTCTTATATAGCATGTATTATCTTGAAGAATTTCCCTTCTATACCTATCTTCTTGAGTGTCTTAAACAGGAATTGGTGTTAGATGTTGTTGAATGCTTTTTCCACATCTATCAATATTATCATGTGGTTCTTATAGTTTTTCATGTCGATGTGACGCCTGATACTAATGGTCTTTCATATGTTGAACCATCCCTGCATCCCCAGTATGAATTCCACTTGGTCATGGTGAATTATTTGTTTTATATACTTCTGTATTCTAGTGGCCAGTATTTTGTTAAGGACTTTTGCATCGATGTTCATTAGGGATATTTGTCTGTAGTTCTTGATTCTTGTGGGATCCTTGCCCGGTTTTGGTATACTAGCTTCTTAGTAGGCGTTTGGGAGTTTGCCATCTTTTTCTATATTCTGGAAGAGTTTGTGTAGGATTGGTGTTAGTTCTTCCCCAAATGCTTGATAGAATTCTCTTGTGAAACCATCTGGTCCAGGGGATTTTTATTGGTAATCCCTTGAAAACCTTGTCTATTTCTTCTATTGCTCTGGGTCTGTTGAGAGTTTTGATGTCCTTTGGGGTAGTCTAGGTAGGGATTGTTTTTCCAAGAATTTATCCATGGCTTCCAGGTTGTTGTATTCATTGGAGTGTAATCCTTCATAGTAATGTGTAATTATCCTTTTGATTTCATTAGGGTCTGTTTGTAATGTCCCCTCTTCCATCCCTAATTCTTGCTATTGAAATTTGTTCCTTCCTTTCTTTGTTTAGGTTTGCTAGTGGTCTGTTGATTCTGTTTATCTTTTCAAAGAACCAACTTTTAGCAGCATTAATTTTTTCCATAGTTTTCTTATTTTTCCTCTCCTGAATCTCAGCACTCATTTTTATTATTTATTTTATTTTGCTTTTAGTGGGATTGTCCTGTTGACTCTAGTTCTAGTTGTTTTAAATTTTATACCAGAATATCAATCATGAGTCTCTATTCCTTTTTCAGGTATGCATGTATTGCTATGAAACTTCCTCTGATGACTGTGTCCCATAATATTTGGTATGTGGTGTTCTCATTCTCGTTGGTTTCTAGAAAATTCTGAATTTCATCTCTGATCTGTGCCAGTACGCAGTCCTTTTGCTATAGAGAGTTATTCATCCTCCAATTTTTTGCTCTTGTTTTCTTCATCTTCCTTTTTTTGATTTCCAGCCTTATGGCACAGTGGTCAGAGAGAGAGGTGTGTATGATATCAATGTGCTTAAATTTATGTATATTTGCCTTATGCCCCAGCATTTGGTCTATCTTTGAATATGTGCCATGTGGGCTTGAAAAGAATGTGATTTTTTTTTTGTTGCATTTGGATGAAAAGTTCTGTAAATATAAGGTCAAATCGTCAAATTGTACTGTTTCGATCTCTAGCCTCCTTGTTGAGTTTCTTTCCCTGTGATCTATCTTTCTTAGATAGCGGTGTATTGAAGTCATCCACTATAATTGTTGAGGCTGTGACTTCTTTTTTTTATCTTTTGGAGTGTTTGGTCGATTGGGAATATATGTTTCAATGTTTGGTGATTCTTTGTCTACCGTTCCCTTGAGAATTATATGGTGTCCCTCCTTACCTCTTTTTTTTGGTTTGTACTTTGAGGTCAAATTTAACTGAGATCAAGATTGCAACCCCTATGTTTTTTGAATTGCTGTTGCCTTGGTATGCCTTTCTCCAGCCTTTGAGTCTCAGCCTATTTTTGTCTATAGCCTTGAGATATGTCTCCTGTAGGCAGCAGATTGATGGACTGTGTTTTCTAAGCCAGTCTGCTAGCCTCAGACTTTTAATGCCTAATTTCAGTCCATTGATATTCAGGGTTATTATCTCCATCTGCGTACTCTGTGATGCCATCTTATACCATTTGTGTTGTGTGGTTTCCTGTCTTCCTTTCTTATTAGTGTGTTGTGCATGTGTGTGTATGTGTATCATTCTTGACTTCTTTCAACCCTTAAGCCAATGCCATCTTGGGGTCTCTTTTCTCTTTGTTGGCCTCTGGGTGAGGTTGTTCTATGTAGCTGTCTCTTATTTATGCTTGGTGAGTGTTGTTCTTCTGTACAAACTGTGTCGGCAAGGCTATTTTGTAGGGTTGTGTTTCTTCTAATGTGTTCTTTCAGTTTTTCCTTGTGTGGGAAGACTCTTACTTTTCCATCTATCTTGATCGATAATTTGGCTGGGTAGAGTATCCTTGGGTTTGCTTTGTTTTCCTTCAATATTTGAAATATAGTACTTCCCTCTCTCCTCTTCTTCATAGTTTCTGCTTATAGGTCGGAGCATATGCTTATTTGGGAATCTTTATATGTGATTGCTTGTTTTTCCCTAGCTGCTATCATGATTTTCTCCTTTTCCTCAAAGTTGGGTTATGTGCCTTGGTGACTTTTTCTTGGGATTCAGTCTAGCTGGTGTTCTTTCAGCCTCCTGAATGGTTGCCTGTTTTTCGTTCATTAAGCTGGGGAAGTTTTCCTCCAAAGAATCTCTTACTATTGTTGCAGATGACTTCTTTGTTGTGTCTTTCTCTGGTAATCCAATAATTCTAATGCTGTTCCACTTCATAGCATCAGACATAGCTCTTAGGTTTTCTTCAGCTTCTCTGTTGATCTTATTAAATTTTTTGTTCACGTTTGTTAAAGTCTGCTTGGCTGTCCTCCAAGTCACTGGTGCAGTTCTCTACTTCCTCCAGTCAATTCCCATGGTTCTCGTGTCTGCTACTGGTTTTTGTTATCTCCTCCCTAAGCTCTTGTATTTCCCTGTGGTGTATGGACTTTAGCTCCTCTATCATTTCATCCCTTTTCTATATTGTTTCCCTCATATCCTGTATGACTCCAAGCAGCATTCTGAAAATTTCTTTCTGTGGCAGTCCAATGTCTGCTTCTTCTATGCATGTTATTATGTTCAGGACATCTGCCATTGCCTTTTGTTTCTCTTATTTTTTTGTTGAGGTCATTGGGTTTGATGGCTATTTACATTGCGCTGTTTTAGCGGAGCCAGGTGCAATTTTCCAAGGAGTTGAAGAGCACTTGCTTTCTCTGGGAGACTTGTAGGAATGCTTCTTTGAACTGCCTACAGCTAACTGCACTATGTAATTAGCCTACCACTTTATGCTCCTGTGGCTTCCCTGTCAGGGTAGTGCCCCAGAAGGCTGGTGGGTTGCCTGCTTTGGTGTAGAACACCGTGGATGGTGGGCGGAATTGCCTTGGCCAGGTAGAATCATGTGGAGGTTGGGCAGAGATTCCTGTAGTAGTTTGGGATGTTGGCAAGTGTTGGCCAAACTGCCTTAGGCCGTGTGAAGGATGAAGGTAGGCGGGAGGAAATTACCTCAGTCATGTGGGCACACAGAGGACAAATAGGAGCTCCCCCACCCACATAGGCAGTAATTCCCCGGTAAGAAGTAGGGCAGAGTATTCCCTGGTGGAGGTTGGCTTGGCTTTCCCAAGCCTTGGGCTAGCTGCACATGGTAGAGCTCACCTAACTGGGTTTGGGGCAGGCATAAATGCCCTAGGCTATGGGGAGTGGTCTGGAGGTCAGCAGTGGAGTGTGAGAGAACAGGGAAGAGGCAACAGAGTAGAGAAAGAAAAAAAAATTAAGCCTGCTGAAACAGTGTGGGGATAGAGGGAAGAGAGGGAAACAAAAGAAACAATGTAGCTGAACCCCAATCCCTGCCTGTGGGGCTGCAAGGTTTTAATCCTTGCCCTCAGGCAACTGCAAGCTGTGGCTGTGTTTAGATTAAGCTCCTGCACTGGCTCCAAATGGTCCTGGTTCTGGCTGAGACAGTGGTGGGGCTAAAGTCAAACCCTAGCCAGCCTCCACTGTGGTAAGCCAAAAGCCCCCAGCCCCTCAAAACCTTGTGGATCTGTGCCTACTTATCTTTATGGTGTTCATCCTGTGATCCAACAGTGTTGAATTTCCCTCTTAGTAACTCTCCTGGAGTAACTTCTGGGGAGTCCCTCTGGTATGAGTTACTCAGTCGCTATCTTCCAGTTAAATTTTTTTTATTATACTAAAATATATTCCCAACCTGCAATATGCAAATGATACACCCTTGCTTGCTGAAAATGAGGAAGACTGGAAGCACTTGCTGGTGAAGACCAAGGATTGCAGCCTTCTGTAAGGTTTACAACTCAATGTAAAGAAAACCCAAATCCTTATAATTGGACCAATACATAATAACATGACAACAGATAAAAGATAGAAGTTGTCAAAGACTTTGTCTTCCTTGGATCCATAATCAATGCTCATGGGAGCAGCAGTCAAGAGATCAATGGATGGATTCCATGGGTAACCTCCTGCATAGGACCTCTTCAAAGTAGTGAAAGCAAGGAGGTTACTTTGAGCACAAATGTGTGCTTGACCTAAGCCTTGGTATTTTCAATTGTGTCATATGCATGTGATAGCTTGACACTGAATAAGGAAGAATGAAGAATAATTGCTGCATTATGGTACTGGTAAAGAATATTTAAAGTACCATAGACTGCCAAAAGAACACACACACAAAAAATCTGTCTGGAAGAAGTCCAGCCAGCTCTATTCAAGTATTCCTGCAACACAAGAACACTTTGTTCTATTAAACTGGCAGCAGTGTTATGATTCTCTAGAGAAACAAAACCAGAATTCTAATAATTTTATATATATTTATACAGATAGATAGATATATAACAAAATAAATAAACAGTTAATTAAATTATAAAGCAGTACAAATGGCTCAGTGCAACTCATTCCCGTGAGACAGTTGTGAGACACTGGCAGTCCTTCAAGTTTTGAGGGCCACCAGGTAGTCCTCTGTAGTACAATTCAGGCTATCCGGCATAGGCAGCAAACAGCAAGGCAGGTTACCAACAGTCAGCCAGATGACAGGGTCCACCAGTTCCCAGTTCAAAAGATGTAAATTCCAATGGTGTGGTGAAGCAGGTCTTGAAGGAACCTCACATTACAGCGACACAGTCCATGGGTTAGGTGTCCCACAGGTAGTGAAGCTTGCAAATTGAGGCAAAGAACAAGCAAGGCAGCCACACACTGGTCCAATGATCAAAGAGCAAGAGACAAGAAAGGGGAGACTCACTGAGCCACTTATCTCTCCATCCTTCAATTAATCCCATGTGTGTTTATTGGCCAGGTTGGCACAATAAATTAACTACATCACTGGCATTCCATGATGTTCACTTTCCCTACAGTATTGCGGAAGACAAAGTGGGTGCATAAGCAAATGTGAAAAAGTTGATGGCACCTGGCTATCAAAAGATATAGTGTCTGGGGTCTTAAAGGCTTGAAGATAAACAAGCGGATATCTAGCTGCGAAGCAACAAAATCCACATGGAAGTAGCACACCAGCCTGTGTGATCACGAGGTGTTGATAGAATTCAGGTATCAAAGAAAAAAAGTCATATCATTGTGGAAGAGGGGGAGTGAAGAGTGGACACCAAAGACCATCTGTAGGCAATTGGACATCCCCTTACAGTAGTGTTCCGGGGAAGAGACGAGCTAATTAGGGTGTAGTATAGCACCAATGAAGCATACAACTTTCTTCTAGTTCCTAAATACTTCCTCCCCCCCACTATCATGATCCCAATTCTATCTTACAAATCCAGCTAGACCAGAGGATGTACACAGGTACAGATAAGAGCTGGAAACACAGGGAATCCAGAACAGATAAACCCCTCAGGACCAATAATGAGAGTAACCATACCAGAAGGGGAAGGAGAAGGTAGGGGAGAAAGAGGACACTGATCACAATGATCTATATATAACCCCCTCCCTGAGTGATGGACAACAGAAAAGTGGGTGAAGGGAGAGGTTGGACAGTGTAAGACATGAAAAAAAAATTATCTAGGATTCATGAGGGAAGGAGAGTGGGGGAGGGAGGAGGGAAAATGAGGAGCTGATACCAAGGGCTCAAGTAGAAAGCAAATGTTTTGAGAATGATGATGGCAACAAATGTACAAATGAACTCGACACAATGGATGTATATATGGATTATGATAAGAATTGTATGGCAAGATATTCTATGTATACATTGCAATTTGTTTACCTATTGATGAGCAATTGGGTTGTTTCGATCTATTGTGAATATGGATACCTTAAACACTGGTGTATCAATGTCTTTCTGAGCCCTTCCATGAAATGTTTGGATATGTACCTAGAAGTGCATTGTTAAATCATTTGGTCCTTCTAGTTTAACTTTTTGAAGAGTCTCCAAACCGTCTTAACAATGGCTGCACCAGTTTACATTCCCTCCAGTTAGTGATTCCTTTTGGCTCAGTGAATGACAGTGTCGTGGAAGAGGACCATTTAGGTCACTTGCTCTTACACTCATTGTTCTAACATTACACATACAGCCTTCTTCAAAAAATACATATATGGCATATGCTTTTTAAAGGTTGACTTCCTTCAAATTAAGGTTCTTCTCCAATATCATTTTATATCTCTCTTAGCACTCTTTGTGGAAATGAGTATTTTGCTAAAATTTGGTTTGGATAGCAGGCAAGTGGGAAGCCAGTTTTCACCTTTCATCATTGCAGCTGGCTCACCTGGCACCATCAGAACTTCTTATCTCTCTTGTCCTGCAGGTGATGGTGTATGCTTAGGTCCAAATGGTGGAAATCAACAGCATATAAGCCGCTGTAGTAAATAATGCCCCTGTCAGTCAAGGGTTTAGCTTCATGCAAGTAAGTAAAGTCATGGCTTCCAGAAAACATTAAAGATTAGCTAATCTGGAACTGAAAGAGAGTGCCTCCTTGTTCATCAATCAGTAGGGAAGGCAAAAACTCCAAACCAGCTAAAATATTTTAAAATAAAGTAGAAAAAAGTAGCACTTAACAGAAACAAAAAGGACATGTCTTTTTAGGGGTGTGTGTTACTTAGTGATATTGTGTAACTAAACTCAAGTGGAAATCCTAAGATAGAAGACAATGTATGAAAAAATAAATTATTGCATGTACCTATCATTATAATAATGAATTCTTATGAAAGAAATTTCAGAATGACAGTTGCTAAGCTGGCTTAGAAAGGAGTAAGTCCAAATTAAAACAAACAAAAAAAATCGGTGTGCTTCAAGAAGAATAGGAGCTGGTTTTGTTGAACTTCTGAGTAATGACTCAGTCTTTTGAGTTCTCTGGGCTATGAAATAAAATATTGAACTTTAAGTAGCTTCCAAGCCACAGCCAACAAAACAAAACAAACAAAAACCCCTCCTCACTGAGTGAATTCTGACTTATAGTGACCCTGCAGGCAGAGGAGAACTATCTCACAGTGCTGTGGAGGCTTTGATTTTTACAGAGGCAGACTGCCACATCATTCTTCTGAGGAGGAACTGGTAGGTTTGAACTACTGACCTTTTGAATAGCAAATAAATGCTTAACCATGGCACCACCAGGGCTCCTTCAAGACCCAGCCAACCTTCTAAGTCAATCTGGTTTTTAGGTGTTGGGTTATGATACTGGTGATGCCACTGTCCCCTTTCAGTTTAGAATTCTTAGTTTACAGGAAATTCCCTAAGTACCTGACTTTACTTGAGTGAAAATGATAAAAAGAAGTGAAGCAAGTGAAGAATTTTCTATGAAGGAACTTGAAAAAAATTCATTTAAAAATGGAATTAAAAGATAATAGAATTTCCACAAATATTTCAAGCTCCCTCATATAAGATTAAATAAAATATTAGCAGGGTAAACACCATCTGAACCTATTCAGAAAGAGATGTACTTTCAGAGTTTTGAGAAATGGAAGGTTAAACATTTTGTAAACTCATGTGTGCATTAAAGAAAAACATAGCTCTGAATATGATATTGGAAAATGGAGAATCTCAATTTTATCACATATATTGACTGTCTATTATAATCCCTTCTTTGAAAAATCATCTGTTGGTCAGACAATGTTTAAGTGTGGTTAAGTTTAAGCTACTTTTGTTTTACATTTCCAGAGGGTTTCCATATTAATTATTAATAGACAAGATAGAGTTTGTGTCTTTGCAACAGCATCGCTTTAAGGTTGAATCTTTCACAGTTCTTAATTGGTAGCCTGAAGTCATATCTGTGTCTCCCTCTCTCAGTGGCTTCTATAGGAATAGGCTTGCAAAGGCCAAGGACACGCATCCTCCCTGCTGTGCCCCACTGCTCCTGATTCAAGTTTTAGTAAGATTTGAAAAGGAGGGAGTGGGATAAGGAAATGAACCTTCACTAAGTAAACTAGAATGTATGCCAAGTCGCTTCCAAATAACTTTGAGGAGTATTTTAGGAGGAGTTTTTATTATCCCCATTAAAACACACACGACAAACTCTATTCTTTCATCACAGGGCTGCTGCATATCTACTTCCTTCTCTCTCTCTTGAATGTAGGCTTTTGATTTTTAGTATGAGCATTATTCCAAAGCATAAGGAGAACACTGATTTGTTGATCTATTTATTGAACACTTAATATGTCCGAGGCGCTGGAATGAATACTCTATTAAAATCACCTCATTTACTCTTTACACCAATTCTGCGAACGGGACAGTTACTTTCACTTTCTGAGTCACCTACATAAATTGTCATGGTTCAGGCAGAATAGGGGGGGAGGCTGGAATCATCTGCCTATGGCCCCTCTACCCGGGAGCCTTCTTAGTTGCAATGGGAATCACTTAGTAGAGGGATGAGCACATTAAAGGCATGTCAGTAAGCAATAAAACAAGGAGGTAAATAATGAATAAGATTGTGACCAGCACTCCATATTGGTTAATGGCATAGCAGAAACATCCGTAGAACCGGACTGAGGCATTTCAAGTGTTTGACACAGTCCCTACTAAGAACATTGGAAACATCACTGCTATCAGAGATTTATCAGGCTGAAAGAACACAGAGCACACACAAAAATGCAGCAGTGCTTTTGGTCTGTGCTGTGTTCCCTTTCTGGTTAATTGCTTCACTCAGAGAAGTATTAGGAAAAATCTCCTTAAAAAGTAGCTTATCCTATAGATTATTGAAATTTTACCTAGAAGCTTGGGAGGTTAATTAATTGGTTGCTTGGCTTAATTACCATAATTCTATTTCTCCCTGGCAGGCACAGCTCTGATGTCTGTAAATCTAGCGTAATCTCCACCAAAGATAGGCTAGCCTCATATAATCAGGAAATAGGTTGAATTAAATCAGAAGTGCCTATCTGTATAGTTTAACTGCATAGTTTTGTCGGCTCTTTTCTTTCAGTTTCTCTTTCTCCAAAGTTTCTTTTCTTATACAGTTCCTTAAACTTGACACTGATTCTTCTTTTCTGTTTGTTCTCAGTTCCTTGTTCACTGCCTCCAAAATGAGGCTGAAGGAATTTCCTGAGGGTTATTCCATGGGTGTGTGTCTGTAATGCCATTTTAAAGTCAGCATTCTTTTACAAGTTCCTATAGTCTAACTTTTGAGTTTCCAGAACAATTTCATGGCTGTCTCTCTATTTTTTACATCTCTCTCCACCTTCATTCTTATTTTGCATAATCATCAACTGCCTTGGTGGTGTATGTTCATTTGTCATTTTCAGTCTCTTTATTTCATCCTTTGGGTCTTTTGATTTCGTCTGCCTATTTAGTTAGCAAGACAGCAACTCAGTTTTTGTTTCTCTTTTTTGTAAGATCCAAATGAACTTAAAGCCTATTACCCCCTTCTCTTAATTCTTCTTCCGCTAAGGTTAGAGGCTTGGGTTCTGTTGACTTATAGAACCCTTGTTTCCCCTCTGCATGATTGAAGAATCCTTGTTATCAAGTGGCCTGGGGAATTTTTCCCAGTAAATGCCTGACTTTCCCATTTCTTTTGCCTCCGTTGTGATATCCTTGCAGTAGGATAGGAGATGGAAAGCCGACACAAGGTTGCCACTGGTTGAGATCTTCCACTCTAGAAGTTTCTTCCATTTGAGTCAGAAATCGGTTCATTTATTTGAGGCAGCATGCATCCAGTTTATAACTAGGACATCAGTTCAGTAAACAGAGAGTCAAGATGTGAGTGGACCATGGAAGACATCAGGAACCCTCTTCCCTCCCGAATTAGAGGAATTCGTTTGGCTGATACAAGGATTAGAGTTGAGCCAAGATAAAGAAGAGTGATTTCATAAAACGCAGTGAAACTTCTTTAACATTTTGTTTTTAGAAACTTGCTTAACATTTGGTGGCAGAGCATTGGGTATAGAGTGACTCCCTTAAACACTCATGCTGAGGACATTTTTTCTGTACAGAATTGCAAGTAAGCCAATTCTAATGAGAGCAGGTGAAGTATTCATGCTTATTAAACTAGAATGTTGGACAAAGTGTAAATAAAGAGGAAAATGAAAAAGATTTGAATACTTCTTACTGATTGAGGATGCTTGTCACACACAAAAATTTCTTTCCCCCATGTAGCAGTTACATAATCTACTGTCAACTTGAGGAAGGGGTGGAGTTTAGCCTGTCAATCAGGTTGCAGCTTGATGACCTCATTTGGAGGCACTAAGGAGATAAATAGCTCACTGGAGGCCAGGCCCATACTCTCCTGGGAGACATTTCCTGTTGACAAGGCACAAGAAGCTACACTGAGGGAACCAGAGTCCTGGAGCTGAAGGAGCCACACAGAGACCCATACCAAACACTAAGATACTTCCACTGCCACTGGATCCAAAAGACTTTCCACCCACTGGCCTGTGCGATCTTACTACATTCGGTGTCATTGGATTTGATCTGGACTGGGCTGGAATGTTTTCTTAATACACAATTACCCTTTTATATAAAGCTCTCTCATATACACATATGAATGTCTCTGGATTTGTTTCTCTAGTCTATCCAGACTAACACACCAGAAACAAACTTTTCTCTTTGAGCTTTCTCTTCTGCTGTCTAAGAAATCAGGAGAAAGGAAAATAAGGAGTACGAAAGGCTATTTTATCATGATTTCAGACAAAGAAATGAACTTCACTTCAGACAGTCCTATGTTCAAATCCTATCTCATTTCACTCTGGAGCAAGAAAGGAGAATATTGCATTATTCAGCTAAGTTTAAGACAGCTTTGTAGGAAAACTAATGAAATCTGTTTTCTCAAGCACAGTCTGGTGATACATTGGGCATTTGTTTTTTTCAGCCAGCTTTGACCCTTTTTGCAATATCAGTATAAAGAAGAGTCTTTGGGGGGAAAAATCGCTTTCCTGTTCTCAGATGGGATGTTACTTGGAGGAATAAGGTGTGCCTGACTCAAGTCATGGTATTCGCTTTCTTATTTTATGATTAAAAAATAATTTTATTTGGGGCTCTTACATCAATTTTATCAAGCATATTTGTACATATGTTGCCATCATAATTTTCTAAACATTTTCTTTCTATTTGAGCCCTTGGTATCAGCTCCTCTTTTTCCCATCTCTGCCCCCACTCCCACCCTCCAGATCCCTTGATAAATTATAAATTATTATTGTTTTATCTTACACTGCCTGCTGTCTCCCTTCACCCATGGTTTCTGTTGTTCTACCCCCTGGGGGGTGGTAGTGGTTATGTATTTATCATTGCAATCAGTTCTCCCTTCCCACCCACTTCTCCCTACCTTCCCCCTACCCTCCTGGTATTGCTACTCCTGTTTCTGTTCTTAGGGGTTTATCTAACTGGATTCCATGTGTGATTAGCTCTGATCAATACCAGTGTACATGCTCCAGTCCAGCCAGAACTGAAAGGCAGAACTGGGGTCATGGTAGTTTCAGGCTCACCTCGATATAAACTCCCTACCATTGAGTCCATTCCAACCCAAAGCCACCCTATTAGAAAAGCAAACATAGACCCATCTCCCATCCTCCCACTTTCTCTCTTCTCCAGGGAAAAGGGTGGGTGGGCAGAATCTGGGTCTAGCAAGGAGCCTTGGTGGCCTTCCAAGTTCAATCCAGTGGCCTATGCTGCGGTGGAGACATGGGACCTCAGAGGTCATTATCTAATGGCTGACTTCTTTGAGAGCCCTCATCTATCTTCAGGGCGTCTCTCCTCTCCATCTTCCTGCTCCAGGCTTGATTGTAGCCCCTAACTTCTGCCTGGACACCTGGATGCCTGTAACAGCTCCTGCTCAGTCCCCTGCCTCTGCCTCTCCTGCTGCAATACCTTTCCTACGCTCCTTTGCCCAGGGGGAGAGACAGGTTTCCTCTTTTATCTCTCCTCCCAACCACTTCTCTGGCATCTATTTCCAGTTTACGCTGGACTTTTGGCACTGTCTCAGTCCACTTAGGTCTTCAGATCCAGTATATCCTAATCCAGACATCCTAGGCACTCCTGGAATGGGGTCACACCCAAATATCTTGGCCAGGAGCTCAGTCCTTCACACCAGCCCCAACCCTGAACCCTGGCATACCACCCCTCTGGCCAGTAGAGGAGTATCAATTTAATACTGCAAGAATATCTGGATTCACATATACAAGTATGCCATTTAAAAAGTACAATGTGCCATACATTGTGGGGGGATTTGTGAAAATTAACTGTATTCTATAATGCTTCCTCCCCACCCACTATTGTGACCCCAATTCTACCTTACAAATCCAGCTAGACCAGAGCATGTACATGGGTGCAGATAAGAGCTGGAAACAGAGGGAATCCAGGGGGATGGACAACAGAGAAGTGGGTGAAGGGAGACATCGGTTAGTGTAAGATATGAAAAATAGTAATAATTTATAATTATCAAGGGGTCATGAGGGAGGGAAGTTGGGGGAGGGAGGGGTAAAAATGAGGAGCTGATACCAAGGGCTCAAGTAGAAAGAGAATCCTTTGAAAATGATGACGGCAACATATGTACAAATGTGCTGGACACAGTGGATGGATGGATGGCTTGTGATAAGAGCTGTATAAGCCCCCAATAAAAAGATTTTAAAAACAAACAAACAATAAATAAATTATGAAAAAAGACCATAATGCAAAGATGCATGGACCAAGGGAGTGTACAAAGTCCAGTGTGAGTTGAGAATAACTCTTTGGCCACACCAGAGGAGAGCTCAAAGAGGGAGACCAGCGCAAGCAATAGTGACAGCCAGGCTGGCTTTTAAGGAGAAAAATGTACAAGGGACACAAAAGCTCAATACATGACACATACAATAACATTTGTATCATAAATTTGCTGTGAGTTCTAAGAGTACTAGTTATTTCTGATTGAAAGTGTCCGTTGCCTTGTTTCTGCAAAGTCATGCTTATGTAACAACAACCAAAGCAAACTGCCCTTGAGTTGTGTCATATGATGCAGGGTGGCTCTAAAGAAAGTGTCTGAGATGGAATTGTTACAGAAAGAGACAACCTGCTTTCTCCATGGAGTGCTGAGGGATTTTACTGCTGACCTTGGGGCACTACCAGTGCCCCTTTAAGTAACAAAATGGATAGGAAAGGGGGCCAATTCCTTCTCTTGGTTCAAAATGGCTCTGACCAAAATCTGGCTCCATGAATGCTGTGACTTGGATGGATTGTCAGCATTAATGTTCTTAAAATATATATTCAATTTTTTGAGAAGTCAAGAAAAGCATTTTGAAAGTTAAAGCCATAATAGTTACGAAGTGACAGTAAATGTCATAGGCTCATATAAAATATAAATTAGATTATTGCTCAAGATGAAAATAGAATGACTAAATGGATAGAGCCAAGGCTAACATGTAATTTACTGGTGAGGTGGTTGCAATGATCTCAGTTACAGTCACAAAACCCTCTTTTAGCGATCTAAAGGGAATAGCTCTTCATTTTTGCTCCCTGTAAACTTCCAGCTTTCTTATGGACAGTATAAGGGAGGGGGATCAGACAGAAGCGTGACTTGTGGGACTGGAGGTGGCTGTCAGACTTCTTTGATCATCACATGGAAGTCTGGACCCTCTTCCCCGAGAAAAGGCACAGGCACAAATATTTTCCATTTCATATTGGAGAGGGGTTCAAAGTCAAGGAGCTGAGTGGTCTCTCAGGCCAGCTTTAACATTTCCTGAACCCATCATTCTCTATATCTTCTTATTCTAAATTCTTGATTAAAGATAGTTGATTTGGGCACAAGTTTCGCACATGCTCATTTTTGGAAGGAATAAAATTCCTCTTTTCATTCATAGCCACTCCTTTGACTCAGGGCTGGTTCCATGGGTGTATGACCTGTGCAGTCATGGAGCACCCTAACCCTAACACATACCCACATACACACCCACACACCACACATACAGACCCATACTACACACACACACACCACATACAGACCCATACTACATACACACCACACACATCACACCCATAGACGCACACACTACACACATACAGACCCATACTACACACACACCACACATACAGACCCATACTACGCACACCCAACACACATCACACCCTCAGACACACACACTACACACACCACACCACACCACACACACAGACACACAGCATACACTTACACACACTTGGTTCAATGCTCTGTTGTCACCATGTCCAATTTCTTAATCATCTCTGAACAAGGGTACCAGCATTTTCATGTTGCTCTGCGCCCACAGATTTTGAAACTGTGTCTGCTCTGGCCACCATCTGAGTCTCAATTATCCTTCCTCATCTTCTTGACTAGTAATCATCCAGTGTAGACTCAAAGAGCAAGGAGGAACTTGGGGAAATTCTCAGAAACCCACAGGGGCAGTTTTCCTCTGTCCTGCAGGGTTGCTCTGAGTTGAGATAGACTTGATGGCAATGAGGTTGGAGTTTTATACATACGTACACTTCTCTAGAGAGCCCAGTTTAAGACAAATTATTAATGCACTCAACTGAGATCCAATTGACTGCTACCAAGGGAGACTTCAGAACAAATGCCTAATGATTTACTTCCAAAACACCCCTTGCCCTTCAAGGTCTGTGGACCTGTGTGGGTCTGCAGTGGTGCATGTGGGGTCACCGAGGGCTTGGTGAACTGGACAGACACTGTTGTTCTTTGCTTTCCATGCGGTCGAACTTCAAAGGGAAAGACAGAGCCTCCTGCGAACATCGGAGCCACAGCGGTGCAGTGGTTCCGATTTGGGCTGCTAACAGACAGGGCGAGTTCAAAACCACCTGCTTCTTGATGCTTATTTGAAAATGAATTTATTGTGTTAAAATATATACATCACAAAATGTTTGCCATTTTAACCACTTCAGTGTATAATTCAGTGACATGAATTATATTCATCATGTGCTGCTACATCACTATTCATTTCCAAAGGTTTTCATAACTCTAAACAGAAACTTTGTACCTCTGTGATAATAAGCTCTCATTTCCTTCTTTGTTCAAGCCCTGATAACTACAAATAAGCTTTGTCCCTGTGCATTTGCTTCTTCTATATGTTTCCAATAAACAGGATTAGAGATTATTTCCTTTTTTGTGCCTCGTTTATTTCATAATAACCAGACACTATTAAATAATGACACATTAAATAAAGATGAATGTATTTCCAAGGTTCAATCATGTCAGTAAATGTGCTTATTTAAAGTCTTTCTGGGAACATAACATTTGGCTAATATTTTAAATTGTACCATCTTGCGATCCATATACTTTTTAAAAAAAGAAAAGTTATACATTTATATATAACCTTTGACCACAAACTCCCCTTGACAATTCATTCCTTTAGTTATTAATTAAGGAATTTATAATTTTTAAAGGTAGCAATTTCACTTATTTATTTTATTAAGTGTCATATGAAGTGAAATGTAAAAAGTATTAAAAAGTATACAGTGAAAAGCCTCCCTCCGGCCCGGTCATCCACCATTGTTTATTTCTTATCTATCCTTTCTCAGATCTTTTATTTAACATGAACAATTAAATCCCTATTCGGCTCATTTTACTAGATTGGGTTTTTACCGATATGTTCTTTTGAGGGGAGAGAAGGGCAGGGATTAGCTTTGTGGCTTTCTGTTTTGATCTCCATCTGCAGACATACGAAGTGGCCCTGCACCTACTGATTATTACTATTGTACTTTCTATTGCTCTGTCCCCATAGAGCACAACTAGCAACATACCAAAAGTCTTTTCATGAAGCCACAGAAGGCAAATATTATTGTACTGGTTGGAACCTGGGTTATTTTCTGTCCCTCTCTCAAGTATTATTAATCTTCAAAGTTACCATGGCGAAAAGGTTCTCTGGCATTATATCATGAGATGAAAATCTTAGGTTGGGCTTTACTTAAGTTGTGGAATCTGTTTCTTTACTATTTTAATTTCTTCTTTTTTTTAATTTTCAAGAATTCATTACGGGAGCCTGTCTGACCTTTGGGCCCTTATCCTGCTCTATTAGTCAATTGGGATAAAGCAGATTCTGCATGCAAGGGAAACAGAAAGGAATTGTATTGCTTGTAAAAGATATGGAGCAACACAGGGTCACATGACCAAAATAATGGGCTCCCTGAATTGGGAGCACCCAATCTTTTATTCTCATAGAGTTGTGGAACTCTGTCTTCTTCCCACCCCTCCATGACCTCTAACCTGCCTGTGTGTGAAAACGACGCCTGACTGTCAAGCCTTGTTCTCTCGGATGGTCCTCGATGCCGGCTCTCTTCTAAAACGGATTCGGGGATGGGCCTGGCAGTGTGTCCTTCTCAGCATTCTTGGTTCCAGGTCAGCTGGAAGACACTGATATTTGGCCCGCACATGCTCTTGATCTGGATGGAGCTGCAAGTGGCCTGGGGCTATGTTTTTGCAGGTAGATCTTGTGATTGGATGCTGATAATCAGGATGCACAAAAATGAAGATTTAAATAATAGAAGGGCCAATGATTCAGGGGTCCTGAGCCTTTTCCTGAAGAGGATTTTCTACTTTTCACTCCTTACCAGGATTGATAGAAAGTCCTTGAGCAGGTTGGGTTGAGGCCAGGCTGGATTTAGAGACTTATTTTTGTGATTGGATTGTTTAGATTCCTATCCTTTTGTGTGTCCAGAGCTCACTCACTTCCTGTTTTGGTCATTGCCTCTTTTTCCTGGGGCCTATTGCTTCATTGTGTATTCATGTGGTTATTTTGGGAGTTATATCAATTCAAATGTGGCTTCCACCTTGGATTCAATTTGGGTCAATTAGAATTTCTTCTTAGAGACTCTGAACTTTGGTTTGAGTCTCAAATCAACCTGTTTCCAAATGGACCACCTTTCCAGTAACACAAACAACTTGGAAGCATTGGGCTATGCTTTTCGTGACAAATGGGTAGAAGGGATGGGGCAGACCGTGAGGGGAAGAGAAAGTACACAATCGAGGAGACGCGGAACATTCCAGCCCTTCACCTCGGTTGCGGTGTGGTTGCCGTTGTCCTTGCTTTCCACGAGACTCCTTCCTCTCCATTTAGCACATGCTAATTCAAATGGATTTTCTGTTACTTGTGACCAAAATATAGCAGACATGGAAAGGCTGGCAGCAATAACCAGCCCGATGTTCTACTAGATGGCACTTTGAGATCTAGCAGAATTCCCAAAAGCATTGCATTCTTTCTGTGGTTTAGAAGTTTATACGATGTTTAAAACTTTCTCAGATCATCTAGCTCAGAGAAATATTTGCCTGAAATAATTTTGCTTTCATAAACATTGAATCACAAAAACAAAAAAGCTACCACTGATACTTTGCTTCTGTGACAAGGCAAGTTTCTTTTTTAAAAATAATTTTATTAGGGGCTCTTACTTACAGCTCTTATTACAATCCATCCATATATACATTGTATCTAGCACATTTGTACATTTGTTCCCATCCTCATTCTCAAAACATTTTCTTTCTACTTGAGCCCTTGGATCAGCTCTTCATTTCCCCTCTCCCTCTCACACGCTCCCTCCCTAACGAACCCTTGATAATTTAGAAATTATTACTTTTTTCATGTCTTAAACTGTCTGATATCTCCCTTCACCCACTTTTTTTGTTGTCCGTCCCCAAGAAGGGGGTTATATGTAGATCATTGTGATCAGTTTCCCCTTTCTCCCCTGCCTTCTCCTTACCCTCCTGGTATTGCTACTCTCATTATTGGTCCTGAGGGGTTTATCTGTCCCGGATTCCCTGTGTTTCCAGTTCTTATCTGTACCCATGTACATGCTCTGATCTAGCCGGATTTGTAAGGTAGAATTGGGATCGTGATAGAGGGGGTCAGGAAGCATCAGAGAACTAGAGGAAAGTTGTATGTTTCATCATTGCTCTACTGCACCCTGACTGGCTGGTGTCCTCACCGCGACCCTTCTGTAAGGGGATGTCCAGTTGCCTACAGATGGGCTTTGGGTCTCCATTTCTCACTTCTCCTCATTCACAATGATATCATTTTTTTTGTTCTTTGATGTCTGATACCTGATCCTATCAATACCTTGTGATCACACAGGCTGGTGTGCTTCTTCCATGTGGGCTTGCGGTTTCTGAGCTAGATGGCCGCTTGTTTATCTTCAAGCTCTTAAGACCGTAGGCACTATATCTCTTGATAGCTGGGCACCATCAGCTTTCTTCACCACATTTGCTATGTACCCACTTTGTCTTCAGTGATTGTGTTGGGAAAGTGAGCATCATGGAATTTCAGGTTAATAGAACAAAGTGTTTTTGCATTGAGGGAGTACTTGAGTAGAGGCCCTATAGGACATGGGGTTTTTTTTTTTTAGACTAAGAACTTTCCTTTATTTATGATGTGCTAGGGAGACAGGGTTTTCTGCTCCTGTAAAGAATTGCAGGCTCAGAAACTCACAGAAGCAGTTCTTCTATGCTTTATGGGGTTGCTAGAGAACACTGACTAGATGGCAGCAAATTTTGTTTTGTTTTGGTAAGGGGAAAAAGATTCCAAATTCAAGCATGTTCTGTAGAGACTTAAGCTTTAAACCTAAGCCTTAAAGGCTTTAGTAAAGCCTCAAACAGGATCAAGACAAGACAAAGACAGTCTTCCTGGATAAGAGAAAACATCCATATATACACAATACAGAGGCTAAAATGGAGTCGTATCCGTAGCCATGGAGTCCTTAGATGTGATCAGGGAACAAAGAGAAGCACCACATCACTACGAGTGGTAGAACAAATCAATGCCGTTGCAGGTGGGACCAGTGGTACCTACACAAGTGCAGGTTGGAAAAGCATATCGGTTTGGTCTGGGGCTTTCACCACCTGACCACATTATGGTCAGAGGTTGACCCATGACCAGGGAGCCCTGAACCAATTGCCACCAGGATTCCAACTTTCAGTTCACATGTGGCTTTTCCTGGTAAATTATTGTCACACCCAGGCATGCTCCTTGGTTCTCCATGTAAGCCGGAGGGGTAGGGATGGGGGTGGGAGAACTGCCTCTTAATAGGGGTAAAGCTGCCTGTAAAAGAAATTATTCTAAATGCATCTCCAAGAAATGCTTCAGACGCACTTAGTATGATCAGGAATTCCCTGCATCCCCACAGTCTCTCCCCCTTAAGAAACTGGGAGTAAAGGAACATTTGTTTTCTAGGCAGACATTCTGTGAGATGACAAGATTCCACGAAAACAAGCAAGGAAATGGTAGGCAGGTAGTTAGCCCGGAGTTTCATGTGCTCTTTCAAGGCCAGGAAGTAGCAGAAGATGTCAATAGCCCCATTCCAGCCAGGAACATGGGCCCTAAAAAGGCTGAACTTTGGATCCTGGTTTCAGGCCTGACCTGTGATGACCTTACTGAAGAACCACCCGCTAGCTCAATGCACACTCAAGTACAGAGAGGACTGGCGGACATGAATGCCACCACCTCCACATCTTCACCCAGTGCCTTACTTCCTTGAGAGCCTTCTGGGATTTAGGGGAAACTCTGAGAAATGAGATCCCAAATTGGCTAAGAGTGAGTTTCACACCTTAAAGAAGGTAAGCCAGAAAAAGACATTAAGTGGAACTTTAGAAAAATAAAACTATATTTTGTGTTCACTGGAGTTTCTGGACTGAGATTAATACATAGATGCTGGTTATCACACTTCTTTACTTTGTACTTTTGGGTGAACAGTAAATTCCCAAACATAGCTATATTCAGTTAAAACCTGAAATGGTAAGCTCAGAAATTGTTATTTGTTCTATTGATCATAACCAATAACTACAGGCTCAAGCACAGGAGCAATTGGAGGCTGGTTCAGGACTGGGCAGTGTCGGGCCCCTATGGATTGGAGCCAAATCGATGGCCCAACAACAATAACTATCGAGTTCTCCAATAATGATTTGGATTCATTATTTTATCCAATATTTACAGTGTATGCAAAGAGAAAAAGCTCCTATTACCAGGATTTTATAGTTGAGGAAAGTAAGGCAGACATTGAGAGGATAACTTCCCTTCCTATACAAGCCTTATTGAAAGACTCTATTGTAATTATTGCTTCTTTCAAGGGATTCTTTAGATAGGCTGTCCATGCCAGAATAAGAGCTCCTCTTGAGACTCTACTGTACGAAAAGCCACGATCATTATTAAGTCATTTTTATAATTGTTCATTAGCATGGGAAGGTATTCATTGAGGGCAATTCGAACCAGAAACGGTGCCAGGTTAACAGTGGCATCTTCCACTTTAAAGAAACCTGGCAATCATGAGGTGCTTAGGAGGCTTGTTGTCATGACACTACATAGATTTACGTTATCAGACACACTAGCGGTTAAGTAGAAAAATCATGGCTTTCAGAACTGGAAGGGGCACCAAAAATTTATTCAGAAAGGCAGGGCACCATTATCCTGCTTCTACTGGTAAGACAATCAAAGGTCTGAGATCAAGGGACAGATGGGGGCTAATTCTCTTGCCACTTAATATAATACATAATATTCTTTTCAAGTGCCACCTTATCCCTCATTTCCTCTGGAAGAGAATTGTTTTGTTTATGAAAACCTCTTGAAAGGGTTCATATTTCATGAGATGACAAAAGGCAGAAACTAAAGAAATTTTACTTCTGCATATGGGTCTATGAAGTTGAAGTTGTCAGCAGTCTTATTCTACTTGGACCAACAGCCAATGTCCTTAGAAGTAGCAATCAAGAAATAGAAAAACATATGGCATAGCAGCAAATCTTCTGGAAAAAACCTCCTTAAACATTTAGGAAGCAAAGATGCCACTGTAAGGACTAAGCTGTGCATGTCCTGAGCCCTGATCTTGTCAATCTCCTTGTAGGCACATGGCAGTTGGACAATGGAAAACGAAGAAGGAGGAACAACGCCCGCATTTGCCTGGTGGGTGACGCAGGCAAAGAATCGTAAATGGACTCCCAGAAGATGGACAAACCAGTGTTGGAGAAGTGAAGCCAGCATACTCCCTGGGAGGAAGGATGGCGAGAGCCCAACTCCTTTACGTTGAACACCCCCACCCCAGGAAAGCCCCATTTTGGGAAAAGAACATCATGTTTGGTGAAGTAGAGGATCAACAGAAAGGAGGGACACCTCAGTGCGATGCCTGACAGAATGGCAAGAACCATGGACTCAAACATTCTAATAATTATGAAGAAGGCCCAGCCTGGGAAACATTTGGTTCTCTCATAGATAGGGGGGTCATCATCCCCCTTGCCCCCAATCACGTGTCGATATTTGAATCCATCACAACACAAAGCTTACCAAGCCAACTATAATCACGGATGGGTGGAATGGGAACAGCTCCTTCAGTTCAGGATTCTGCCAGGTTTCAGGGAGTGTTGGCAAGTCTGCCATCAAAAAAGTGTTCTCTGGTCAACCCTTTTTGGTTTAAACCATGTAAAGTAAGTTCCTTCATTGTCGGAAACCTTTATTGTGCTTTCAAGCAGGGGCAGACAGTTTGCAGTGATCCTTGGTTTATATGATAATCTAATCTCTTTGAATCAGAGATTCACACCCACAGATAAACTCATACTCATTTTCTCATAAAAGGGGAGGCCATGAGGGCACACAATGGTGAAGGACCCTGTGTCTCATGGAGTTGTTTCCAGTTAAGACCAAAGTTATTGATCCTTCTGTTCTTGTCAAATACAAAATATAAAGGCCACAGCTGTAACTGGTGAGGGTTGGGGCCATTCCTAGGAAGGTGTTTGACGGGGCAGGTAATTGTGATGGAGTCTATACCTCTCCAGAACTTCTGGAGAGCTGGGATTATACCTGATAAGCGAATAGATGGTAAGGGGTTTGTGGTGGAATTGGCAGCCTCAGGGGTCTTTGGTTGCTAGAATCATCTTTTCCCTCAAAGACCAATTTCTCTGAACTTTTGTATTGTCTTTTCTTATGGATATAATCAATTTGATTTCTGTGTATTCCATCTGGTGAATTCCATGTGTATAGTCACCACTTACGTCGTTGAAAAGAGGTATTTGCAATGAAGAAATTGATCTTGCAGATTGTAACATTCGATCACCAGCTTTGTTTTTTATAATAAAGGCTTTATTTTCCAACGGTGGTTCCTTCCTCTTTGCTTCAAATGTTCCCAGTAATTATCAGTGCCTCTTGAGAGCATGTTTGATCGATTGCAAACTGAAGAAGTTGATAGTATTCTTCAATTTCTTCCCTACTAGCTTTAGATGTTGGTGCATAAATTTGAATAATAGTCATATTAATTTCCTTGTGTGCATATAGATATTATCTTATCACAGCACTGTTCTCTAAGATAGATATTGACTTGCACTTTTTGACCATGAACATGACCTCATTCCTGGCAGAGTAAATCACATGGTTTTCTAATTCAGAATGGCCAATACTAGTCCACTTCAGCTCACTAATTCCTAAGTCATTGATATTTATGCATTCCATTTCATTTCTGACCACTTCTAATTTCCCCAGATTCATACTAGGTACATTCCATATTCTGAATTTGAATGGATGCTTTCAGCTCTTTCTTCTCATTTTGAGTAGTGTCCCCTCAGCAAAAGTAGATCCAGAAAGCTCTATTCAACCCATGTTACCAGGTTGACTCTACTTTGAGGACTCAGGTCTTCTTCAATCATATTTTTAATGTCTTTCAACCAGAGTGACTTATTTTTTGGCCAAATATCTGAAAACGCTCTGCTGCTAACTATATGGTTTTCAGTGGCAAATCTTTCAGAAGCGGGCAGCCAATTTCTTCTTCATAGTTTGTTCGTAGTCGGGAAGCTCTGCTGAAGCCTGGTGGTATTTGAAATACTGGTGACAAAGCTTCCAGCATCACAACAATGAGCCACCATTCGATGACAAACTGACAGATGAGTGGTGGTAAAAGAGGCTCTCTATTTAATATTGGTGGTGCCTATTCCTTCTTGTTGGAGTTCCTTATCTCTGCACTCAACCCGAACAATGATGATTTCTGGAAAATGGAGTATACTTGATGTGAGACAGTTAAAGTTATTGTGCCAACCTGGCTGATAAACACATGTGGGGCTAATTGAAGGGCGGAGAGATAAATGGCTCCGTGAGCCTCGCCTTTCGAGTTCTCGGGTCTCTTGCTTTCTGATGGTCAGACCAGGGTATAGATGCCTTAGCAATTCCCTGCTTCAGCTGGCAAAGCTCACTTTGTACAAGACATCCCAAAGAGAAGCCACATGGACCTACCCCGATGCAGCCCTGGGTGCTGGAGCAGCCATGTGAAGACACCTGCCAGTGCTGAGATGCTTACACGTTCACTGATTTGGCTTGTGTTTTGTGATATGGAGGAGGATTTTGTCGGACATATGGGTTAATGTTGGACTTGTGGGCTTGGGCAGCACTGGGTTGGGATATCTTCTTGATGTGCACTTAACCTTTATATAAAACTCTTATACATGAGTTTCTATGGATTTGTTTCTCTAATGTACCCTGACTAACACATCTGCCCTCTACCTGAACAGTAATGGTTCCTGAAAATGGAGTATACTAGGTACTCTAGGTACCTATTTTAGGTACACACCCTTTCTTTAAACCCGGTAACTTAGTTGAGTTCCTTTGCTGTAAAGTGTAAAGGAGCAGTTTGCACAGAAGGTTTAGGGGTGAACTCTGTAAGGAGGTAAAAGCTGGCACAAAGGAAGAAGCTAAGCAAGCTGTAGTTTCAGTTGAACTCTAGCTTCAATCAGGTCTCACTGGGCATATTGGTAAGCATGGGCTAACTCCTGCTTAATTATGATCTGTAGGAAAGAGTTGCATGCACTGTGTGCCACAAATTAGTAAGCACAAGCAAATGTGTGTGAGGGTAGGGGGTGAAGCCCAAGCTATCAATTGGGTTGCAGCCGGATGACATGTCCTTAGTGCCATAAACCTTTTTGCATAAGAGAGAGAGAGCCAGCAGTTGAGAATCCCCCTGGACCCTTCACCTTCTGCCAGAGCTGAATCTTTCACCTGATTCCTTGATCGCTTCTTGCATTGCCTAACGAATCCAGGAGCCATCAGTGGACTATGGACAATGGAGTCATTTAACCAACTTTGGACCTCACCATCCACCAGACTGTTTCCCCCTCTGTTTCTGTTTCATTACCTTGTTTACTGTTCATCAGCTTCCATGAGTCAGGAGAAGCCTAACTTGAATCAGAATGGACTGACCTATTTCTACAACTGTGTAAGAGATATAAATCTGTGTAACTGTGTAAGCCAACTGTGTAAGAGAGATAAATCTCTTTCTATATATAACACATACAAATGTCACTGGTTTTGTTTCTCTACAGAAGCCAACCTTGTTCACCATGAGTTACCTCATTTACTGGGCCTCCATCTCTGTCAGGAATTATAAATTTGAAAAGAGGCTTTGATTCTGTAGGAAGTCTTTGTGGAGGTAGGGAAAGAGACAACCAAATTTTGAAACAGAATCGTCAATGTGATGAAAAAAAAATTGTTCACTAATGATTAATAAGTAAACACAAGTAAGCCTATTGGGCCCAATCCCTTGCTTATTGGGCCCAATCCCGCACAATATCCTGCCCAATTTATAAAGAGACCTGGTGGCAAGACAGACTGCTAACCACAAGTTCAGCAGTTCAAATCCACTAGCAGCTCCATGTGAGGAAGAAGGGACAATCTGCTTCCGTGAAAACGGACAGACTTGGAAGCTCCCCGGGGCTAGTCACACGGCTAGAGAGGGTTGCTATGAATGGGAATGAACTCAGCAGCAGTGGGTTTGTGTCTGGTTTCATATACCTAGAATGATCCAGGGCCCCAAATCCCTGATGCCTCTGTGGACCATAGCTCAATGACTTGTAAAGAACCACACAGGTACCATGCATTGCATTTCCTTGAATCCAGAGAAAACATTCAGCTCCTTCCTGTAGCCTGACCTATCCAACACCAATGTCATCTGGAATTCCCAAGTCTAAATTCCAAACTGAACCTCACATCCTCAAGCTTAGAAACATCTTTGTCTTCTGAAGGTTTATGGACACTTTATTAACATGAGTTTCTATTTGCCCAGTTTGTCCAGAGAGAATGAGCCCAAAGCTACAATGCCTAACCCTTTAGAAGTCACACATCATCATTTTTATTAATTAGCCAGACAGACCTGCTCTAGTTCAATGTGGGAGGAGCCTGCTCAAGGATATGAATAGCAGGGCGTATGGACTATTGAGGGCCATGCTGGTTACCCCAGTGTTGTGTATTGATATACTCTTGCCCAATATTTTCTTCTAACTTCCTAAACTTTCTCTTTGGCAAGAATATGGTAACTCCTTAATTTCCTGCAGGACCTCTGGTGGTTCAGTGATTGAAGCACTCAGCTGCTAATAAAGAGGTTTGGGGTTCAAACCAACCACTCACTGGGAGAAAGATGTGGCAATCTGCTTTCTATAGACTCACAGCCTTGGATCAGGACCATATACTCTGTCCTTTAGGGTCACTATGAGTCAAAATCAAATCTACGGCAATGAATATTTTTACCCCATCAACACATCTTTGATATATCTCAATATTGCTTCTTGAATCAAATCTTGCAAAAGGTGTAGCTAACCATTTATTTAAATTTATCAAATTTATCTGTTTCTAAGCTTTTAAATTTAGCAGTCTCTAAGGAACTCTGGAGAGAGTCCTCATGGAATAGGGCTTACACCTTGGGCTGGTAACTGCAAGGTCAGCAGTTCGAAAGCACCAGCTGCTCCTGTGAGAAAGACAAGGCTTTCTACTCCACAAAGGATTTCAGACACCCATCGGACCACTCTGAGAGGACATCAACTTGACGACAATGAGTCTTTCTTAAAGCCTAATGAGCCCTTGGGTGTAATGGTTAAGCTCACTCACTGTGTTAGACAGGGTTCTCTAGAGAGACAAAACCAGAACGCTAATAATTTTATATATATTTATACAGATAGATATATAACACAAGAAACAAACAGTTAAATTATAAAGCAGTACAAATGGCTCAGTGCAACTCACTGTGAGACACTGGCAGTCCTTCAAGTCTTGAGGGCCGCCAGGTAGTCCTCTGTAGAGCAATTCAGGCTATCCCGGCACAGGCAGCAAACAGCAAGGCAGGTCACCCGCAGTCAGCCACATGACAGGGTCTGACAGTCCCCAGCTCAAGAGATGTAAATTCCAATGGTGTGGTGAAGCAGGTCTTGAAGGAACCTCAAATTACAGCGACACAGTCCATGGGTTAGGTGTCTCACAGGTAGTGTAGCTTACAAATGGAGGCACAGAACAAGCAAGTCAGCCGCACACTGATCTGATGATCAAAGATCAAGAGACAAGAAAGGCGAGGCTCGCCAAGCCATTTATCTCTCCGCCCTTCAATTAATCCCACATGTGTTTATTGGCCAGGTTGGCACAATAAACTAACTACCTCACTCACTATTAACGGAAAGGTGCGTGGTTCTAACCCATCAACTACGCTGTGGGGAAAAAAGACCTGGCAATATCTTTCCGTAAGGTTTATGGCCTAGGAAGCCGTAGGTTTCTACTCTGTCCTATGGGATCACTATGGGTTGGGATTAACTTGGTGTGACACAACAACATGCTTTCTGAACTGTCTGCTTCATTCTAATATTAAGAGTCCAAGTCACTGTCTCTCTCCATGTATATATCACCCTCACATACGTTTATATATCTCACCAATTACAGGCCTTTATAGATGAGAGTAGAACGGCCCTCTAGGGTTTTGAAGCAGGAGCAGAAAGCCTCATTGCTCCCCCTTGGAGCAGCTAGTGGGTTTAAACCACCTATCTTGCAGTTGCTTTTGTGGTTAGGGGCCATCGACTCAGCTCTGACCCATAGCGACCTTAGGCACAGCTGAGTGAAATCCTGCCCAGTCTAGCGCCATCTCAGAATCTTTCCGTCAGCCATGGTGTCATCTCCTGTCCTGTGCTGCACCTCTATGTCCTTCTCCAGGGATTGGTCTGTGCAAAGTATGCAAGATGAAGTCTCACCATTCTCGCTTCTACGGAACACTCTGGCGGCCCTTTGACCTCTCCAAGGTACTTTCAGTGTTCCTCTCTCTAGCATCACAATTGAAATGCATAGAGTCTTCTTCAGTCTTCTTGATTCAATGTCCAACTTTCACATGCACACGGGGCAGCTGAAAGCCCGACTTCTGGCTTGGGCCAGGTACACCTTAGGTCTAAAGGTCACATCCTTGCTTTTTCAATACTCTCAAGAGGTCTTATGCAGCTGATTTACCTCATGCAATATGTCTTTTGCTCTCTTCACAGCTGCTTCCATGGGCATTGATTGTGGATCCAATAAGACCAAATTCATGACAACTTCAACCTTTTCTCTTTTTACCATGATGTTATCTACTAGTCCAGTTGTGAGGATTTTTGTGGTTTTTTTTTTTTTTTTTTTTACATTGAGTTGTAATCCATACCGAAGGCTGCAGTCCTTGATCTTCATCAGCAAGTGCTTCAAGTCCTCATTTTTTTGCAAGCAAGGTTGTATCATCTGCATCTTTCAGGTTGTTAATAAGTCTCCCTCCAGTCCTGATGCCACACTCTTCTTCATATAAGTCATCTTTTCCGATTATTTGTCAGCTTACAGATTGAATCAATATGGTGAGAGGACACAACCTTGTTACACACCTTTCCTGATTTTATAGTTTCCTTGTTGCATTTGCACTACTACCTCTTGATCCATGTACAAGTTCCACAAGAGCACAATGAATAAAATACAAGCAAACATCTTTCTGGTATTCTCTGCTTTCAGCCAAGATCCATTTGACAATAGCAGTGATATCCCTTGTTCCATGTCCTCTTCAGAAACCGGCCTGAACCTCTGGCAGCTCCCGGTCAATGTACTGCTGCAACTGTTGTTGAATAATCTTCTGCAAAATTTTACTGGTATGTATGTGATATCAATGATATTGTCCTATAATTTGAGCACCTTGCAGTTGGCAGTCCAATATGTAATATACTCCACCACCAGAGCTCCTATGGCCAAGTACATAGTCTCTTATTCTGTAATTTTCATGATTATATAATATTTCATTATGCCTAATCCTTATTGGTTGCGACTTAATAAAGCATATATGTCTTCCTGTAGGAACTCTGTTGGCGTAGTGAGTTATACAGTAGAACCTCAGACCTCGATGATAGTCCGTTCCAGAAAGAGCATCGAGATGTCATGCAGTTGAGTTCTGAATCAATTTTTCATAAGAAAATCGTAAGAAATAACTGAAAATGAATTAATCTGTTCTCGACCACCAACTTTTTACCCTAACTTTGCCTTTTTATACAAAACATGACACAGAAATTTTAAAGTAAATACATTCAGAGTTAAATAATATAAATTAAATAAGAAGCACAACATTAAAAACGACAGTATGGCCCATACCTTGAGATTGATGAGGATGTGGATCTGTGGACATGGATGTGGAGAGAAGGGATGTTGGGAAGGGGAATCCCCTGTCATAAAATCAACTGGATGGCTTTCTCTTAAAAAAAAAAAATCTGCCTTATGTGGTCTGCTGTTGGTGTTTCCTTAACTGTTTTCTAAAAGGGTTTACTAAATTTTCATCAACAATATCGATCACACAGTTAACCAGTTCCTGATCATGATGATTCTTTTTTTAAAACACTCTTTCTTAGGGCTTATGTTTTTTATTTAAACACAGTACAAACAGCCACAAAAACTAAGAAAATTATAGCAAAACTCTTGGAACCCAGCCGCAAAAGGTTTAAACAACACGTACTAACAACACCAACTAATGCCAAGTGACTGAAACACTAACTGCTTTTGTCTACAAAAATCATGTTGCTTTTGTCTACAAAAATCATGTGCGTCGGGGTGGAGTCCAATGTTTTGTTCCAGCTCCGATGCCAGATTTTCTCCACATTTCGAGTTGAAATCCGATTATGTCTAGTGCTGATACGGCCGAGTACCAGGGTTCTGCTGTACTTTGGGCTGCTGACTTCATGGTCAATAGTTTGAACCCATAAGTTTGCTAGAGAGAGTAAGATGAACTTTCTGCTTTCATAAAGATTTTCGGCCTCAGAAATACAAAGGGGGCAGTTCTAGTCTGTTCTACTGGATCCCTGTGAGTTGGAATCAACTTGATGGCGGTGGGTTTTGGAGTGTGTTCTCGTTTAGCTAGCTTCTGTGACCCCACCTACTCTAGTGTTTTCCACCATCCTGCTTAGTCCACCCAACCAGAAAAATCCCAAAATGAATCTCCTTCCTCCAAATGAGCAACGCTAAGGCCTGGTTGCCTTTGATTCTGAGTTGGAATTGCAAATTATGGTAGTTTGGCAGGGAAATAGCTAGAGGCAGGCACTGACAGTGGTGGTGGAGTGGGCTAAGGGATGGGGTGCTCTCAATAAAGCAAGACTTGATCAAAAACTTCCATCTGCTATGTCAAGAGTGAGCGCTTTTTGCTGTCATAGACTTGTCATCCTGAGTATACAGACAGAAGCCCCACACAAAGGTCATATGAGGTTCTCTGCTTGTCCATATGGGGGTGGGAGGTATTAAGGAGAATTTGGCTCAGCCTGACCACATTGTCATGTGGGCCTCATGTTCTCCCCCTCTGTGATGCTTTTCATCTGTCCTGAGACAAAAACACTCTGTTCCACTGACCCTGGCAATTCTTCTGACCCTGCCGGCTGTCTTACAAGATGTGTGTCATTGGTTACTGGAGGAATGGACGGAATACATATGGCTCAGACCAAATCTCCCGCTAGCAAACAACTCGCACCCACCTTTATGCTAATTATCCTTCATCCGTGCAGTTCACCATCTCTCCACAGCCTCAAATAGCCCTCATTGCTGATCAAATAAAATCTAGATTTATTACCCTGGCTTTTTAGGACTTCTAGCGAGCATTCAAAGATCCCTGGTGGCAAATGGGTTAAGTATTGTTAAGGTTGGCTTCTTGAATCCACTAGTTGCTCCACGGGAGAAAGATTCAGCAGTTCAGTTCCTTAATGGGTTACAGCCTTGGGAATCATAGAGAGCAGGTCTACTTTGTCCTCCACGGTCACTGTGAGGTGGATGCCCCGCAGTGACTATAGCGAGCATTCAGGCTTCAAGATACGTCATCTAATTCCTCTTCCTCCTACGTGCTGTCCAGAGCCCTGGTGTTGTCATGACTACATGTGGGGCTGCTAACTACAAGACCAGTGGCTTGAAATCACCAGCCTCTCCGAAACCCTCAGAGGCAGTTCCGCCCCTTCCGACAGGGTCTCTATGACTCAGAATGCTCTCAATGGCAGTGAGTTTGATTTTTGAGTTTTATATGCTCTCTATGCTTTTTAGCCAAATTGGATCATTTGTTATTGTCCTGACCTACACAATAATTTTCAACCTGTATGATTTTTGGCTTAGTCAAAAATTATTGTAAGCTGAACAAATAATCAGAGAAGCTACATTATATGGAGAAGAATGTGGTATCAGGATTGGAGGAAGGCTTATTAACAACTTATAATATGGAGACGACTTAACTTTGCCTGCTGAAAATGCAGAGGACTTGATGCAGTAGCTGATGAAGATCTAGGATCGTCTGGATTACATTCTGATGTCAAGAATTCTCACAATATCAGGGCAGACGGAGAGAAGAAGTTGTCAAGGTTTCATCTTGCTTGCGTCCACAATCAGTGTTCATGGAAGCAGCAGCCCAGAGACCAAACAATGCACTGCACTGGCTAAATCAGCTGCATAGGACCCCTTTAAAGTATTAAAAAGCAAGGGTGTTACTTTGAGGACTGAGGTACAACTGACCCAAGTCATGGCATTTTCAGTCACCTAATAGTCATGTGAACATCAACATTGAATAAAGAAGACTGAAGAAGAATCAATGAATTTAAATTACAGTGCTGGCCAAGAATATTGAATGTACTGTGGACTACAAAGGAACAAACAAATCTGTCTTGGAACAAGCATAGTGAGAATGCTCTCTAGAGACAAGGACATGCTATGAGGCGAGATCAGTCCCTTGAGAAGGACATTATATTTGGTCAGATGGAGCGGCAATGAAAAAAAGGAAGACACTCAATGAGATGGAGTGCCAGATTGGCTGTAAAAACATGTCCGCCCCTAGGGCCATTGTGCAGCTGGCTCTGAGTGGCGCAGTGATTTCTTCTGTTTTCCACAGGGTCAGTCTGAATTGGAACCAATGAGACAGCACCCGACAAAAACAACAACACGAGTTTGGAAATTATATTCCATATAATTACTCATTATATTGGTCCATGGAAGTCCTAATTTGAGGCCTTCTGTAAATGCCACATTATTTATGAAGTTCTCCTTGACTTCCTCTATGAGAAGTGATTTCACTCTCTAGTGAATTCTTAAGAACAGTTTAATGGTAACTTGTTTTGTGAGCTTACCACATTCTTCCATCTATTAGAGTTATTGATGTAGCAGGATGGTTCGATATTGGCTATTTTCTAAAACATTGGTGGTTGAGAGTGATGACAACTTGCTGTTTTAATACTGCCATCAGTTATTTAATTTATCTGAAGGCAGCCCTTTTGTTTTAGGGAAAGAAGATAAAGGCTTCGTGGTCTTTTGGGTTATAGAAAACAAAAAACACAAAATATATGTTAGGATAGAGAGACTCTGGTCCAAAGTTTCTCATCTTGGTTCCACGGCACCTTAGAGTTCAGTAGGATGTGTAATTAGGGGTTCCAAGAAAAGCTGCAATTTAAAAACTAAAAATCCACTTTGGAATTTTATACTCCATGACAGTGCATAGTGATTGGGCACCCCTACTGGCAATTCATTAAAGATATTCTTTAATATATTCACTAACATGCTAATGTACAATAATTCATTAGACATGCCCATAGACAAAGTGTAATAGAACTGAATGCATTTAGTTAAGTCCACTCTGGTGTCTCAGTGATAATTGCATGGTGAGGCAGGCAGAAAACTGATGATACAGGTTTTTCTTCCATTGTTTATTTCCAGGCCCCAGTCCAATGCTTATAGGACCAAATAAGTTCTAGAGTAGTAGAAAATCGGAGGGAAATTTTCCTTCTAAAAACTCAGCTGCCCTTCTGTATCTTTCCTATAGTTAAAAACATGCCAAAAATGTGCAATGCATAGGACAAAGTGGATTTTTCAGTGAGGGTCTGATGATGTTCTCACTTTATTATGCCCTTAAGTTTATATTTATTAGTGTTTTTATTCCAGAAACATGTGACAATCCAATGTGGCAATTTTTAAAGATGACATAAGAGAAAGATTATAGGCTTTGGAGAAAACCCTGATAAGATTAGCGATGAATTATAATGCTCTGAGTTATAGTCCTTCCTTCTTGGAACAAAAGATGTAGAAAAAGAATATTTACATAGAAAGAAATAAAGAAACCTAGTGGGACAACTTGTCATCAGAAGAATGCTGAATTACACCTATATAGAACACCAGGGGGAAATACGCCTGGTATTATGTTCCTAACTGGACACATTTAAACTAGCTTCTTTCTAGCCTTTCGTGACCCAGACCTCATGCTACTGACAACTGGGACTTTACACTCTGTCCTTTCGTGGTGCACAGCATCCTTTATAGCCAATACCAGAAGGCTCTGATTTGGAAAACCCACTGAGTGAACTAGACTTACCTAAAACTCACCGGTGGCAGATTTAAGGAACTGACATACCCTCTTGGCCTTGGGGCTGCAATGCCCAGGTGTGGGAAGTAGCCGATGAGCGCTATGCTGGGGTTAGGGAATGGATCGTCTTTGGACTTAGGTTCAGATCTCTTGCTTTGAGGGCGTCCAAGGGAATGTTGCCCATATTTGCTGTTTTTATGTTCCTGTCATTTTTATGACCTGTGTTAATCTAGTAGGCATGGGAAAGAGTGTTATTGAAAACTTTGCCCTCTCCCCAATCTTTGTTGTTCGTGTAACCAGTATCTAGTCACTTGAGTTTTTAATCTGCACAACAGTGTTTTAAATTCTAAATTAATGATACTATCAATAAAATTAATTTATGATGCACCTGGGGATGATTTACAATAGTCTCTAGTATAAGATGATAAAGATGTCTCCTAAGTGAGCCAGAGAGTTATATAAACCATAGCGATATGACTGCATTTGTATGACTGCATTTGTATACAATTAGTTTGTATGACACGGACCTGTTTGATACTCACCCTAGTGACGAGGTCACTGAAGATATGCGTGCTATAACAAAATGTGGTGAAGAAATCAGATGGTGCCCAGCTATCAGAAAGGCCAGTGTCTGGGGTTTAAAGGCTTATCTTAAAACAAACAGTTAAGTGAGACATCAACCAAGTCCACATAGAAGCATCACACCAACCTGTGCTATCCAAGGATTGTAGATAATAAAATTCAAATCATAGGAGGGAAAGCGATCAGAACTTACATTCTGAACACCCAGTTTGCAGAAGGCTGTGGATGACAGTGGTGGCCCAACATTGATCTGCAGGGTCCCCCACGGATTAAATGTCCTCTGGGGAGTCCCTCTGGTGACAGTCCAGGGATGTGCTAGCCTCGCTGTCTGTCAGACAGGGATCGTGGCAAATGTAGTTCGGTTAAATTGTAACATCTTATCATTTGATCTCCCTTGTGACCCATTTTAAATTTGTTTGAGTTTTTAATATTTCCGGCTCTTTTCCTTTTTTCTTTTAAAAATCATTTTATTGGGGGGCTCTTACAGCTCTTATAACATTCATACATCAATTATATCAAGCATATTTGTACATATGTTTCCATCATCACCTCCAAAACATTTTCTACTTGAGCCCTTGGTATCAGCTCCTCTTTTTCCTCTTCACTCCCCCGTCCTCCCACCTTCATGAACCTTCATCAATGATATGTTGTTATTATTATTTTACACCTTACACTGTCCATTGTCTCCCTTCACCCACATTTCTGTTATTTGTCCTCTGTGTATGTGGGGGGGGGGCTATATCCAACCTTGCGATGGGTTCCCCCCTTTTCCCCCTTCTACTTCCCTCACCATCCCCCCCACTCTCATGATATTGCTACTCCCACTACTATTCCTGGGGGGGTTTATCATTCCTGAATTCCACGTGTCAAGCGCTCTCATCTGTATCAATGTATGTTCTCCGGCCTAGCCAGATTTGTACGGTAGAACTGGGTCATGGTGGGGGGTGGGGGAAGCATTCAGGAGTGAGCAGAATGATGTATGTTTCGTCGGTGGTATACTGCACCTTGGTTGAATCAACCCTTCCTTATAACCCTTCTGTGGAATTGAAGTTTTTCTCTGGTTTGTTTTGTCATTGTTTTTGTTGTTGTTGTGGTAGCTGTTTGTTTCTTGTTTTTGTTTTGTATAAAATCCTGTATACAAATTCTAAGACAGGTAAATCTAGAGACAGTAACTGGATTAATAATTAACTAGGGGCATGGCAGGAGAAGTTGGGGGGGGAATGGGGACCTAATAACAATAAATATGAGAAAGAAGAAAATATTCAGGAATTCATCGGGCTAATCATTGCACAACTCATTTCAATATGATTGCATGATACATTTTATGATATATAAATTATTTGCCAACAAAAAGTATGAAAAAGCAGTAAGTACTTTATAAGATTTTAGAAAATTACATGGCAAACTATATTATAGAGAAACTAGGCAATAAGCAGGAGACATATTTGTAACACACACAACAAGAAAAACACAGATTCCTTTAATTTTCCATAGGAAAAAAAATCAATAAAAAACAAGAAGTTCACAGAAAACAGTCAATACACAAATCAAAGGAAGCTTGGATTCCTTGTAATTAAAGAAATCCAATTTAAAAAGTTAATCATCTAAACAGTCTTTGATTATATCATGAATCATCGAAATGAGGCTGGGCAAACTTTTCCAGTAAAGAATCAGATAATATTTTAGGTTTTCAGGCTACATATCGTTTCTATCAGATGCTCTTCTTTTTCTTCTTCTTTTAAACAAAAATAACTAACCTTTAAATATTAAAAAACTAAACTGAAAAAATAATAAAACAACATACTTAGCTTGAGGGGTATATAAACAGGGCTCTGGTGGAATTTGGCCTGCACAATTCACACATGCAGCAATGGTTTCAGCTAAGCTGAACCAAAACATTCAAATACAAATGACAACCATCTGAGATGTGAAGATATTGATGTTTTTAAGTATCTACTGGCATGTCAAAATGAAGAGTAATCGTCTTGCCGATAAAACCCCAGGAACATTCAATTTAGTGAGAAGCATCAGAAAGCAAGTTATTTAGTAGCTGAACTTATTGCTCCTAATAGGAAAATCACACAATTGGAGAGGCTCTAATTAATGTGAGTATGCAAAATCGTCTGAGTTACACAGTGAGATGCAGGAAGAGGAAGTGAAAAGGCTCCACACTCCAGCTAGTGAGACATGATTGACTGCATGCCACATGGTCTCAGAGGGGTTTGTGAAATAAATGGAAACACAGCACCTTCTTTATCTCAATTGGCATATGTAAGATTTGTAAATTATTTTGAAATTCAAGGGAATGTTTTCTGCTATAAAGAACTGTCGACATGCACAAAGGCCAGGATACAATTAATGTTTGGCTTTCAAGTTTGTAAATGAAAAGCCTTGTCTTGAGAGAAGTGGGTTGACTTCTGTACGGATGATGCCCTGTCTGTTAGAGCTTTTGCATTCATAAACAGATAAAAATCTTCACATTGTCAGGACACAAGGCCTTCTTCACAGAGGGATGCAGGTTTCCAGAACTCTCAGGGATGACATATTAGTTTAAAAACTGTAGTGAGTGAGTTATGCATTGAGCTGTAAAAAAACACGGTTAGCGGTTCAAAACCACCTGCCTCTCTTTGGGAGAAAGATGAGGCTTTTTACTCCTGTAAAGACTTACCATCTATCAGGCATCAAAGAACAAAATATCATATCATTGTGAATGAGGGAGAGTGCAGACTGGGGGCCCAAAACCCATCTGCAGGCAACTGAACATCCTCTTACAGAAGGGTCACGGGGAGGAGACAAGTCAGTCAGGGTGCAGTGTAGCAACGATGAAACATACAACTTTCTTCTAGTTCCTAAATGCTTTCTTCCCCCCTCACCACCCCGCCCCCTCCACCGACCACTATCATGATCCCAATTCTACCTTACAAATCCAGGTAGACCCAAGGATGTAATGGGTACAGATAGGAACTGGAAACACAGGGAATCCAGGACAGATGAACCCCTTCAGGACCAGTGGTGAGAGTGGCGATAGCAGGAGGGTAATGGGAAGGTAGGGTACAAAGGGGGAACTGATCTACATATAACCTCCTCCCTAGGGGATGGACAAAAGAAAAGTGGGTGAAGGGAGATGTCGGACAGTGCAAGATATAACAAAATAAATAATAATAATAATTTATAAATTATCAAGGGTTCACAAGGTAGGGAAGGGAGGAGAAAATGTGGAGCTGATACCAAGGGTTCAAGTAGAAAGCAAATGTTTTGAGAATAATGATGGCAACAAATGTGCAAATGTGCTAGATACAATGGATGTGTCTATGTATTGTGGTGAGTGTTGTAGGAGTCCCCAATAAAATGATTTTTTAAAAAAGACGTGCTGTCTTGTAACCACAAAGGAGCAGCCCTACCCTGTTCTATAAGGTTGCTATGAGTCAGAATGGATTGAATGGCAGTGAATTTGGAGGTTGTTGGGTTGTTTTTTTTGTGTGTGAAAACCTAGACCAAAAAAAAAAAAATCCTGCTTCACACAGACATTTGGTGGCTTAATAGAGGAATTGTTTTCAATAGCATATTTGAGTCAAAAGATAAAATTCAGGATTACTTTCAAAAATAATATTAGGCTAACTTTTGTATGTGCTTTGAGGATGCAGAATGGCCGCAGAGAGTAATCTTCTCAGCAGACATTTCTCATCATGGGAACTGGTCCAATGAGTCTCTGTAAGACCCCGCAGAAAATCTATTGATGTCAAGTGACAAAATTCTTGAATTTAAAAGATATCGGAGTGGGATTTTGGTTAAAATGATGGGGGGAAAACCCTACTGGAGGCTTCTCCAAAGAAAATAACTAGATGGGGACCACAAAACAAAAAGCCTCCACTCAAAGGCACTGGAGAGTAAGCACACACTCTGGAGGGGATGAATAGTCTGCGAAGTGTTCTCCTCCGATGGCTCTTAGCGCGGCTCTCAGTGTAATCCGATCAATGTGGATAGCAGCTATGTGGGAGTCAGGGAATGTCAGGAGAAAATCCAGTCTCTGGTAGGGAAATTCATAGCTGATGAAGAGGGTTAGAGAATCTCAGAAGAGAAAGAGGCAGTAAAGACACCCTCGAATCTGATCTTCTAACTTCGAAGCACAGATGCCTATGGAGCAGACACAGGCAGGCTAGTTAAAGCCAAAACGTCTGAACTGAGCCAGAGCTGCCCTATAAGACACAGAATTCCCAATGGTCAGTGTCGTCACTTACCAAACAGAAGCATAAGCAAAAGAAAAGGAAGCACTTGCCCAAGAAAACCATAATATCAGAAATCAACGAGGACTCTGAAATTGTCCGTCACACAGAACCCAGGTGAGGGGACACACTCTCAAGAGGAAGGGGCATTTCAGTCACTCTCTAGGGAGGCCTTAGAGGCTGGACATTAACGAAAAGCAAAGCCATTTTATTGTGTTTTAGGAGCGTTTACATAGTTAATGAGATCCCCAAGCAACAGCTCATGAACAAATGGCTCAGGGTCACGGGTCCCACTCGCTGCAAGGTGTCAGCGTTCTCCCCATTTCCTCGTTACTGTCCTCGTGGTCTCTAGTCCAATTTTCCTGACCCTCTCTGCCTTCTTAGCTTTGGTTTGGGGTAAATGTTACACTTTTGGTCTCATATGATTAATTGCTCCGAGGCGCACATTCTTCAACTTGATTTGTTTTCTAGTTGTTGTTAATTGTCGTAAAAATAGGTTACGACTCACAGCGAACCTATCATCTTCAAAATTGTTCTTAAGTTTCAGCCTATTGTTTCAGCCACTGTGTTAGTCCATCATGTCGAAGGTCTTCCTCTTTTTCACAGCCCTTTGCCCCTCTACTTTATCAAGCATAATGTCCTTTCCCTAGGACTGGTCTCTTCTGATAATATGTTCAGACAAGAGATGAAGTCTTGCCATCTTTGACTCTAAGGAGCATTCTGGCTGTACGTCTTCCAAGACAGATTTGGCTGTCCATGATACTTTCAACATTCTTTTCCAGCACCATAATTCAAATGCATCAATTTGTCTTTGATCTTCCTTATTTAATGTCTAGTCATGGCTTGGGTCAGGCACTCCTTCCTCAAAGCAACATCCTTGCCTTTTAGCACTTTAAAGAGGTCTTGTGCAGGAGATGTACCCAGTGTGATGCCTTGTCTGATCTTTGGACTGCTGTTTTCATGAGCAATGATTGTAGATCCAAGCAAGATGAAATCCTTAAAAACTTCAATCTTTTCTCCTTTTATTGCGATGTTGCCTATTGGTCCAATGTGAGGGTTTTGATCTTTCTTTACATTGAGTTGTAATCCATACTGAAGGCTGCAATGCTTGTGCTTCATCAGCATCTTTAGATATTTCAATTAGTATTTCGTCAATTCCTGGAGCCTTGTTTTTTACTAATGCCTTAAGTGAAGCTTGTACTTCTTCCTTCAGTACCATTGGTTCCTGATCATATTCTACCCCTGGAAGTGGGTGAATTTCGACTAGCTCTTTTTGGCTCAGCAATTCTGTGCATTCTTTACATCTTCTTTTGATGTTTCCTGAATTGTTCAATATTTTGTCCACAGGATCTTTTAATATTGCTACTAGGCTTGAATTTTTTCCCCCTTCAGTTCTTTCAGCTTAAGATATATTTAACGTGTTCTCCTCTGTGGGTTTTCTAACTCCAGGTGTCTGCACCTTTCACTATAATACTTTATCTTCTCAAGTTCTTTTTTTTTTTTAATTCAAGGATCGTTTGTTGGCCCTTAGGAGTGTTTTGCAGTCCTGTCTGTTGGGGCACCACGCCCTGGCCCCAAAGTCCACTTTCAGGATTCCCTGGGGACATTGTCACTCCATTCCCTTGCTGTTCCGCTGCACTCCCCCAGTGCTTTGCCTCGGTCTGGTGGGATCAGGTCAGGTGCAATTCCCACACTGTGTCTCCGGTGCAGTCCCCTGTATCGCCCTTAGTCACTGATTGGCATCATTTCTCATAGTAGGGCCAGCCATGTTGTTCTCTCTGTGGACTGGCTGCTCTACTCAGGAACATCATCCTCACGGCCTGGTGGCCCAGGCTGTGCTCCACTCCCTCCTCCTACCCCTTCATCTGCTCCCATGTGCTCTGATCAGATATGTCCATCTTCCGGAGCTGCAGAATCAATGTCGTCCTTTGAACCAAATTCTTCTCGGGAGAGGGGCAGGATTCCACTTAATTTTTGGTGCCGGGGCCACTCAAGTTCTTATTTAAACTTTCTGTTCAGCTCTTTCATCATTTCTTCCATTTGCCTTAGGTACTTTACAATTACGTTGATGTCTCTTCTGATATCCACTTTCTTTCTAGTGACCTTTCGCTTCCTTCTTTCATGGTGTTCGTGATGTCATCCAACAGCCGGCGAGGTCTCCTGTCATTTTGCATAATGAATAAATTCTGTTCTTGAAATTTGGATGGGATATACTCAAGGTATTTTGGCTTTCAGGGACTTGTTTTAATTTTCTTCAATTTCAAGCTGAACCTACATATGTGTAATTGATGACCTGTTCTATAGTCATCCCTGGCCTCATTTTGGCTGTATCTCTATTGTCTTTTTCCCACTGAGGTAGTCAATTTGATTTATGTGTATTCTATTGGTGAAATCTATAAGTACAATAGTCATATATGTTGTTGAAAAAATACTTGTAATGAAGATTTTGTTGGTCTTCCAAAATCCTATCATACAATCTCCAGCTTCATTTTTTTTTTAACCATCAAGGCTGTATTTTCCAACTACGCTTCCTTCCTCTTTGTTTAAAACTTGCACGATATAATCACCAGCAGTTATCAAAGCATATGGAGTGCATGTTTGATCTGTTTCAGACTGAAGAAGTTGGTGGAATTCTTCAATTACTTCATCATCACTAGATTTAGTGATGGTGCATAACAATTGTATTAACTGGATTTCCTTATATGCATATAGATATTATCCTATCACAAACAGCATTGTGTTTCAAGATCGATCTGGCTTATCACTAATATCACATACAAGTAAAATCTTTCTAAAGATCATTCCAGAACAGTTGCATCAGTACAATGAAAAGGAACAGCCAGAAATTCAGGCCAGATTCAAAAGAGGATTTGAAACACAAGGGATCATTGCGGATGTCATATGGATCTTGGCTGAAAGATGTTTGCTTGTGTTTATTTTTTATGGGAAGGTATGTGCCTTTGCATTGGAGAACTATGAATAGCATTGAGAATGATAGGAATTACAGAACACTGAATTATGCTCAGATGACACCAGGGCCCTGCACAGGGATCAAGAGGCAGTCATTGGATCATACCCACGTGATGCTGCATAGTTTACAATCAGGAAAGTTGTATAACTGGCTGTATCCTCTCACCATACTTACTCATTCTGTGTGTTGTTCAAATCATCTGAGAAGGTGGACTACATAAAAACAACAACAACTTAGCATCAAGATTGAAAGAAGGTTTATTAACTTGATATGGAGATGATATAATCTTGCTTGCTGAAAGTGAGGAGGATTTGAAATACATGTTGATGGAGATTAAGGATTGTAGCCTTTAGTGTGGATTACAACCTGCCATAAAGGAAACCCAGATCTTCATAACTAGGCCCACATGATAAATGGAGAAAATATTGAAGTTGTCAAAGACTTCATTTGGCTTGGATCCACAATCAGTGGTCATGGAAACAGCAGCCAAGAAATCAACAGATTGCAATGGTGAATTTGCTGCCCAGGACCATGTTAAAGTGTGAAGGGGCAAGGTTGTTATTTTGAGGACAGAAGTGGAGCTGACTTGAGTCGTGTTATTTTCAATTGCCTCATATGGATGTTGAAAGTAGAATGTTGAGCAATAAAGACCAGGGAAAATTGATGCATTTGAATGATCTTCAGACAAAGAAAACTTAAAGTGACATGACTTGCCCAAAGGACAAATTATAGTAAGAATGACCCTTACTGATGAAGAGTGGGAGACTTCATCGAAGGCACTTTGGACTGTTTTCAGAGGAGACCAGCCTCTGGAAAAGGGCATGATACTTGGTAAAGTAGAAGGTGCGCAAAAAAGAGAAAAACCGTCAATCTGATGGATTGACACAGTGGCAGCAACAATGGGCTCAAATTTTGAAAATGTGAGCATTGTGTCGGACAGGGCAGTCTTTCCTTCTGCTGTACACAGTGTACTGTGTGCCAGCACTGACTCGGGGGCACGTAACAGCAACAACGTATAACTGGACTGCTTTTCTCTTAAGGTGTGCCACAAAACACTTAAATTTCTTCTGACATTGGCAATTATAGACAAAATATTTATGGCCAAGGGCATATTTGATCTCTTATTGGCTTCAGAGAGTTTACCTCAGAAGATCATGGTCAAAACTCATCCGATGTAATCAAGAGTACAGAACAAGAGCGAAAAAATTCGTAAATGCGGAGGTATGAACACGTTTTCTTAATTGCGAAAGAATTTTCTTAAATGGCGACTCATGAACACAGTACGACAGTGCCTATGGTAGGGACTCAAATATTTCTAGAATGAATGAATGAGTAATTATCCTTTCCAGTGCTAGGCTGAGCATGTTGCTGCCCTGTAGCCATTCATCACGGAGCTCTCGTGGCATGGTGGGTTATGTTGGTTACTAACTGCCAGCTCAGTCGTTGGAATCTGCCATCTTTCTCCTTGGGAGAAAGATGAAACCTTCTGTTCCTGTAAAAGTTTATAGCCCCAGAACCTTAAAGGGGAAGTTCTATTGACACTGAACTCATGGGGTGCTAACCACTTCTTGATATAAATTACTTCCTCTCTATATATAAATAGGAAGAAATGTATATAGAGAAAGGATGAAATTTATAAAGAAAAGAAAGAAAGTTATTCAGAGAAAGAGATTTATAGAGAAAGAAATTTATGTTGAAATAAAGTCATCTATCTATCGACCTATTCATCTAACTGGTTTGGTTCTCTGGAAGTCCAACAAAAGTACCAAAGAGGAAAATAGATTTTAAGTGACAATGAACTTGTTATAATCAGAGCAGACCTGGCTTCTCTCCTGCTTTCTCTTTCTTTTAGCATATTATTGTTTTCTAGAGATAGAATTTCCATTCCATATGGTTCACCTATATAAATTGTACAATTCAATGATTTTAACTGTGCAGTCATTACCAAAATTAATTTTACATTTTTGTCACCCCCAAAAGAAGCCCCGTATGCAATATCAAGCTTTCGCCATTATCCGTACACTCTTCTCCCCAGTTCTAGGCAACCACTAATCTAATCTCTGCAAATAGAGAGTAGCCTCTTCTGGATATTTCATATACATAGGATTGCATGATATTTGGTCTTTTGTGTTTAGCTTCCTTCACTTAGCATGTTTTCATCTATTTAGGATAAACCAGTATTTCATTCCATTATATTTCTGAGCAATATTTCATCATATCTATATGCCAGTTTTATTTATTTGGGCATTAGTTGATGGAGCTCCTATTGTCCCCTCCACCTTTAAAATGTTTTATTGTATTTTAGGTAAAAGTTTTCATAGCAAATTAATTCTCAATCGACAATTCACACATACATCATCCTGGGGCATCATTTACAATTCCCACAGTATCTTAATGATCTCACTATTTCTTCCCTGAGTTCCTGTTTCCACCATTGTTTTCCCTCCCTCTCCATGGCTTCTAGTTGAAGATTAAAAAAAATTTAAAACACCAGAGCCAATGTATAACTATGACTGTATCCCAACTGAATTTAGAAGCTGGTTCAAAAACCGATTTGATGAAAGCAAAAGGAACTTGAAGCACTTATTGATGACGATCAAATAATACAGCCTTCAGTGTGGATTACACCCTAACATAAAGAAAACAAAAATCTTCACAATTGGATGAAGAAGCAACATCATGATATATATACAAAGAATCGCCACCAAATACTTAGTTTTCCTTGGATCCATAATCAACACCTATGGAATAAGCAGTCAACCAATCAACTGACCCTACTGCATTGGTCAAGTATGCTACAAAAGATATTTTTAAAGTAATAAAAGTAAAAGATAGGATGGAGTGGACACCAAAAGTCCACCAGCAAGACAGTCCCTCTTCGAAGGACCTCACAGAATGGAGGTTACATCCAGGGTGTGGTGTGGCACTGATGAAACATAGAAGCATCCTCTCGTTCTTTAAGATTTCCTTCCCTTCCTATTGGAGTCCTGATGTGATATAGCTATGGATCATGTTAGATTTGCATATGTTCATTTGTACATTTAAGATCACTGGCTACATGGTAGTCAAGATAGATGACCCCTCAGAGACACTGACAGGACTAAGGGTTTCCTGAGGGTCTGGGAAGGGGGCGGGAGGGTGAGGGAGGGGAGAGAGGGGAGTGATAGCATTGGTGATTGTATAGCCACACCGATGGACTTGAACAACAGAACTGTATGGGAAGGAATGGATATACTGGAATGAGTAAGACATGTTCATCAAAATATTATTAGGGAAAAAAGTGAAAGATAACTTTACAGATGAAGATGCACCTACCCAAGTCATGATATCTTCAATGACCTCATATGTGTGTGAAAGCTCAACAGCGAGTCTGGGAGACCAATGAAGAACTGGTGTTTCTGACTCATGTTGTTGGAGAAGCATATGGAATAGACGGTCAGCATGAACAAATATGCTTTGAAAGAAGTACAAACTGCTCCTTAAAAGAACAGATAGCACGACTTTGTCTCACCTACTTTGGACATATTATCAAGAACAACCAGTCCCTGAAGAAGGACATTGTGAGGGTTATATTTTATGTCAACTGGATGCACCTGGGTGAAGGTAGGTATGGAGCTGATCCTGTCGATCAGGTCACAGCAGGAGGACTCCTCCTTGGGAGTGCACTGGATCTGGATTCTATGTCTGGCTTGTCACTCACCAGTCATTCTGCTTGTTAATCCTAAGAGGTGTCACTGGAATGCTAACCTTAGATTCATTCAGCTGATTTCAGATACATTCAGCTCTGTATCCACCAACCTGCAACCCTTCATTTTCCGGCTTCCTGTTTCCCAGCTCCTGCAGCTACAGGATCAGGGGAAGCCTTCAGCTTGCATTTGACCTATGGACGTGAATGAAACTGGACTTAACTACTTTTACAACGGGTAAGCCATTTCTTGATTTAAATCTCTTTCGATATGCACATACATACAAGTGTCACTGGTTTTACTCCTAAAGAGAACCCACCCTGACACAGACATCAAGCTTCGTAAAGTGGAGGGTCAGGAAAAAGAGAAAGAGCCCCATTTTGATGGATTGACATATTACTTGTAACAATGGACTCAAACATAGCAATAATGTTTTATTCCATTGTATGATCGGGTAGCTGTGAGTTAGAATTGACTCGAAGGGCCCTAACAACAACTGTTGATAGCTGATTGTTCTAAGGAGCACATTCTTTAGGGGCTTATTTTATGGAAACCCCGCCCCCCCTTTTTTAACTGGGAGGTAATCTACAGGGGATGGCTTGAGTTTCAAGTTAGAAGGCTGATTTAGAGCAATGGTCTCAGGTTCCGCCGGAGTCTTTCAGACCTGTAACTGGTTTTTCCCCTTTCTTTCTTGAACAATTGTTACTCTCTGAAAAGAGCTTGGCCCATTGGCTGTAATACAGGTGGTTTCCACTACCGCCTGTTTGAAATACGTGTTATTTTGGAAGACTTTATGATGACACAACTTTCCTGCATACAGGGGAGGTCTGCGAAGTGAGCAAGCAGAGGAACAAAGTTTTTAGTACCAAGTGTAAGCTGCTCATGGGAAGTGTGGATTCTGGTTAATCAGCAACAAAAACAGTAATAATGAGATCTGACCACGGGCCAAGCACTGTGTTGCATACTTTTCATTAAGTATTACATTGAATTCTCATAGTGTCTTGACCAGATATGTATCATTCTGTCCATTTTACAGTGAAGTTAATAGAGAAGTTAATAACCTGTCCCTGGTCATGCAGCTAAAAATGGAGAACTTGCTACTTAACTCCAGGCCTCTCACATAGAAGAGACCTAAGAATCGCTTTCTGAATGAGTTGGCAAGACTTACAGATTATGATAGAACCGAGGTTTTGACAGTGAGAATGTTTTGGAGGATACTCAGCAAACTGGTAGATCAACAAGTGTGAGATCTGCAGCCAGCCTTCACAAAGTAAGAACAGGTGTCAATGCCATACCTGTGCCTAGGTGCTTAAGTCTGAAACGGCACTCTTGGAAACTCTACATCACCTGACAGGAGACAAGAATTGAGGATTTAGTAAGGAGACAGGCTTATTTTACCATCAATGAAAGAGAGAATTTGCCCTTTAACTTACAGAGAAGAGGAGCAAGGCCATCTAAGATCCTAGAGAGCATACAGGGCTGAAAAAAATCCCCCTTTTCTCTGGTAATGATTGAGTATCGCTTTGTGTACAGTCAGAGGTCCCTGCTGACCTTTTAAAATATTTTAAATCAGGCCTATGCCAAATGGTTCAGAAATATTTTACCAAATGCCTTACAATTTCCAAAGAAAAGGTAGTTTCAATAGGATGGGGCTCTGCTTTTCAGACTACAGTGAAACACACAATATCTATTTTTTTCCCTTAGTGATGCCAGGTTAGAATTATAGGAGTTATTAATTTTGAATATCACGGAAGGTGAAATGTATAGTGTAGTCTTAAGTTATTGCCTTGTTCCTATTTTACTCATGTAAAGGAGACTGTTAACAAGTCTTTTTAATTTGATGATTTATTAATTCACAGCCCAAGGAATTATTGAGTGAGGGCCAGACTTTTTACTAAGTGCTGTAGACACAGAAATGAGTTTCATTGCCCAAAATTTCCCTCAAAAGATCTGACAAGGCCATGAATACAACTGCTATGGTAATTTGGCAATACACAGGATTGAATTATGATTTTAGTTTCTTTGCTCTGTTTTTGCAAAAGATAATAATTCCTTTCTGCACAGGCCATAGAAAGTGTCAAGTTTTAGTCTAAGCGATGATATTGAAATGAATCCATTTAAGCCTGCTGGTCTCTTTCTTTCTTCTTTTTTTTTCATTTCTTTTTTATTTATTTATTTTTTACATTTTATTAGGGGCTCATACAACTCTTATCACAATCCATACATATACGTATACATACATCAATTGTATAAAGCACATCCGTACATTCTTTGCCCTAATCATTTTCTTTTTTTTAAAATCTTTTTATTGGGGCTCATAAGGCTCTTATCACAATCTGTACATACATCAATTGAGCAAAGCACCCTTATACATTCGTTGCACTCGTCACTCTCATAATTCACCTTCCACTTGGGTTCCTGGAATCAGCTCGGTTTCCCTTTTCCCCCCCCATCCCCCTCCCTCCCCGATCCCACCCCTGGTCCCTTGATAGTTTATAAATAATTATTATATCTTATCTTACACTCCCCGGCATCTCCCCTCACCTGCCTCCCCCTTGCCAATCTCCCAGAGAGGAGGTTACACATAGATCTCCGAGATCGGTTCTCCCTTTCTACATGCCCTTCCCTCCTAGTGTCGCCACTCCCACTGCTGGTGTTGAAGGGTTCGTCTGTCCTAGATTCCCTGTGCCTCCAGATCCCCACTGCACCGCTGTACATCCTCTGGTACAACCAGGTCCGCAAGGCAAGGTAGGATTGGGGTCATGATGATTGGGAGGGGAGGAAGCGTTCAGGAACTAGAGGAAGGTTTTGAGTTTCATTGTTGTTACACTGAACCCTGTGTGGCCCATCTCCTCCTCACTACCCCTCTGGAAGGGGTGTTCAGCTCTCTACAGGTGGGCATTGGGTCCCCATCATGCACTCCCCCTCTTTCACGGTGATGTGATTCTCACCACCACCCCACCTTTGATGTTGGAGACCTGGTCTCCTCTGTCCTTCATGGTCACCTATGTTGGTGTGCTGCTTCCGTGTGGGCTCGGTTGCTTCTGGGCTAGATGGCCGCTTGTTTGCTTTCAAGCCTTTAAGTCCCCAGACGCTATATCTCTCAGTAGCCGGGCCCCATCCACCTTCTTCACCACACTTGCTTATGCACACTTTCGTCTTCAGCCATTATGTGAGGAAGGTGATCACACAATGATTGTTTTTGTTCCTTTGTATCTGCTACATGGTCCATTCAACACCTTGTATTCGCTTAGGCCGTGTGCTTCTTCTCTGTGGGCTTTGTTGCTTCTGAGTTAGATGGCCACTTATTTGCCTTCAAGCCTTTAAGACCCCAGACGCTATATCTTTTTTTGATAGCCGGGCACCATCAGCTTTCTTCACCACATTTGCTTACACACACGGCTGTCTTCAGTGATCATGTCGGGAAGATGGGTATCCTGCAATGGCTGCTTAGCAGGGCGAGGTGCTATTGTATTGGGGGATTATGCATGAGGAGGCCCAATGTCCGTCTGCTACCCTACTACTGAACCTATAAATATATGCATATAAATCTATTGCCCCCATAATCATAAATATATTTACATATGTACATGTCTGTATTTAGGAATCTCTGTATGAACTTTGCCTCCTACTCCTTTCCTCTATTTCCTTTCGCTTTCCTCCCGACCCATTACCATGTTTGGCCTTCATTCTGGATTCAGTAGTTCCTCTGTTACCTTGCTCTTGGTCACTCCCTTCCAGTCCTCCCCTCCCCTCCCTCCTCTGGTTTTGAACCATTCGCTGTTCCCTTGTTCCTGTGTTGGGCGACACCTCCTTCCTTCCCCTACCTCCCACGCTCTCATGTCCCTCCAGGACCATTGGTCCTGTTGTTTTCTTCTCTCATTATTTGTCCAGCCTATCTTGTCTAGGTGGACCTGCTGACATAGTAATATGTGCATACAAATGGATATGACTTTGACTGCACCCAAGTGGCCCATAAGAACATGGCTTTGACAGAAGCAACATCGACACGCTGATAAGCAGAAAAGTCACTAACATACACAATTTACAAGGTAAAAAACAAAACAAATTAAAAAAGACTAAGCAAAAATATAGCAAATATTAAAAGAAAAATTGCTAGTAGTTCAAGGTCCTTTCGTTGGCCTTTAGACCATCCTTTATACTCCCTCGGGCTCCCTTTGCTCTGCTTCCTCCGCTGCTCCATTGCACGCCCCCAGTGTTTGCCTCAGTGTGGCGGGGTCAGCTCAGTCGCCCATCCCCCATTGTGTCTCAGGTGCTGTCCCGTGTAGGGCCATGTGTTGGTGCAGGATGTCGTATCTCGTAGTGTGGTCAGCTGAATGGTCCTCTCTGTATGACGGGCCCTTCTAGCTGGTCTATCGACTTTGGGCTTGGTGGACCCAGGTGTACTCCACTATGTCCTTTCTCCTTCTTTTGTTTCAGCTTCCTTCTGGATGTGGTGTGGTGGGTCAGTTCCTTTCCCACTCCAGACGATCTATTTTTGTTTTCTGTGGTATTCCCTTCGAGTGTGGGGGTCGGCCTAATTCTGGTTTGGGCCGGCTTGTCGTCAGCCTCTTTGTGTAGACCTCTGTACTTTGCGTTGCCCTCCTTGTTTGGTGTGTCGTGTTGGGGTCCGTATGCATGTTCCAGATCTGTGGGGACACAACCGATACTCTCCCCCGGGTGGGTTAGTACCCTGCCCCCCCCCATACCATCCATTCAGATTCTCCCCCTCCCGGTTCTCCCTCTCCCTACCCCACTACTCCTTCTTTATGCTGGGCTCTCATGTACCTCCCTAGGTGTGGCCTGTCCTCCCTCCAACTATCTATGCTTCCTCCCGTTTATTGTGGGATGGATGTTTATTCTTCTATTTCTGTCATGCTGATTGTACTTACCTCAGGGGACTCATGTTGTACCTGTCCCTTTGGGTCTGGCTTACCTCGCTTAACATAATTCCTTCCAGCTCTTCCCATGAAATAACGTGTTTCATGTGCTCATCGGTGCTTTTCAGTGCTGCATAATACTCCATTGTGTGTATGTGCCAAAGTTTGCTAATCCACTCGTCTATCGATGGAAACTTAGGCTGTTTCCAAGTCTTTGCTATTGTGAATTGTGCCGCAATAAACATTGGAGCGCATATGACTGGTCGTGTTTTATTTGCTGCTTCAACCGGGTATATGCCCAGTAGAGGGATGGCTGGGTCATAAGGTAGATCAATTTCCATTTTCTTTAGGTATCGCCAGATTGCTTTCCACAGTGGCTGTACAAATCTGCACGACCACCAGCTGTGGAGGAGGGTTCCTACTTCACCACAGCCCCTCCAACACTTGTTGCTCTCTGATTTACTGATCTGGGCTAGCCTCAGGGGTGTTAGGTGGTATCTCATGGTTGTTTTGATTTGCATTTCTCTTATGGCAAGGGACTTCGAGCACTTTCTCATATATTTATTGGCCATATTGATCTCCTCTCTAGTGAAAGTTCTCATTTCTTTTGCCCACTTCCTTAGGGGGTTAACTGTTTTCCTCTTTTTGCAGGTCACGATGGTGTTGTAGATTTTAGTAATGAGCCCTTTGTCTGACGTGTCATTACTAAAAATCTTCTCCCAGTCTGTGGGTTGCCTTGTCACCCTCTTGGCAAAGTCTTTCGAGGTGCACAGGTGTTTTATTCTTATTAGATCCCATTTGTCGATTTCCAGATCACCTGTGTGTGTCCCCTTCCCTGTTGCAGTGAGCCTATGTGCTCCCTGGGCCAGTGCTCTGAGATGAGCCCCGATTCCCTCCTTAATGGTCCTGATGGTTTGGGGTTTGACGTCTAGATCTGTGATCCACCTTGAGTGTATTCTTGTGCATGGGGTGAGGTAGACGTCTTGTTTCAACTTTCTACATGTGGATATCCATTGTTTCCAGCACCACTTATTAAAGAGGGCATCTGCTTCCCACTTGACGTTTTTGGGACCCTTGTCGAAGATCAGTTGTCTATATGCTGATGATTTTACTCCTGGGCTTTCTATTCTTTTCCACTGGTCTGAGTGTCTATCATTGTGCCAGTACCATGCTGTTTTGACCACTGTAGCTGTGTAGTAGGCATTAAAATCAGGTAGGGCGAGTCCTCCAATTGTGTCCTTCTTCTTGAGGAGTTCTCTGCTAATTCTGGGTTTCTTCCCTCTCCATATGAAGTTGGTGGTCAGTTTTTCCAATTCTTTGAAGAAGGTTGATGGTAATTGGATTGGTATAGCATTGAACTTGTAGAGTGCTTTAGGAAGAACTGTCATCTTTACTATGTTCAGCCTACCTAACCATGAGCAGGGGAGGGTCATCCATTTGTGAAGGTCACTTTTGGTTTCCTGTAATAGGGTTTTATAATTATGCTTATAAAGGTCTTTAGTATTTTTTGTTAAATATATTCCTAGGTATTTCAGTTTGTTCTTGGCTACTGTGAAGGGTACTTCCCTCTTAATCGCCTCTTCCATGGCCCTGTCCGATGTGTATAGAAACCCTACCGACTTCTGTTTATTGATCTTGTATCCTGCTACTCTTCCGTATTCCTCTATTGCTGTAAGTATTCCAACTGTGGAGTTTTGGGGGTCTTCAATGTATAGGATCATGTCATCTGCAAATAACGATAGTTTCACCTCCTCCTCTCCCAACTGGATCCCTTTGATGTCCTTCCGCTGTCTTATGTTGTTAGCCAGAACCTCCAAAACGATATTGAATAGAAGAGGGGACAGGGGGCATCCTTGTCTTGTACCCTTTTTCAGTGGTATTGTTCTTGTCTTTTCTCCATTGACTATGATGTTGGCTGTTGGTCTTTCATAGATAGCTTGTATGAGCTTGAGGAACTTACCTTCCAATCCTATCTTCATGAGTGTTTTGATTAGGAATGGGTGCTGGATGTTGTCAAATGCTTTTTCTGCATCTATGGATATTATCATATGGTTTTTATCCTTTTTCTTCTCGATGTGGTGTATGATATTGATGGATTTTCGGATGTTAAACCATCCCTGCATCGCTGGGATGAATCCTACTTGGTCGTGGTGAATGATATGTCTGATGTTCCTTTGTATTCTATTGGCCAATATTTTGTTAAGGATTTTTGCATCTATGTTCATTAGAGATATTGGTCTATAATTCTCTACACCTGTGGGGTCTTTTCCCTGTTTGGGTATCAAAGTAATGCTGGCTTCGTAAAATGAGTTTGGGAGCTTGCCGTTCTTTTCTATGTTATGGAATACTTTGTGGAGGATCGGTGTCAGCTCTTCCCTGAATGTTTGGTAAAATTCTGCTGTGTAGCCATCTGGCCCTGGGGCCTTTTTCCTTGGTAGGTTTTTGATGACACTCTCTATTTCTTCCTTCGCTATGGGTTTGTTGAGGTTCTTGATCTCTGTCTCAGATAATCTAGGGATAGATTGTTTTTCTAAATATTTATCCATGTCTTCCAGGTTTCTGAATTCATTAGAATACAAACCTTCATAGTACTTTGTGATTATCCTTTTTATCTCATTGGGGTCTGTTGTTATTGCCCCCGATTCATCCCTCATCCTGGCTATTGATGATTGTTCCTTTCTATCTTTGGTAAGCTTTGCCAGGGGAGTGTCAATTTTATTAATTCGTTCATAAAACCAGCTTCTAGTTGCGTTAATCCTTTGCATTGTTCTTTTGTCTTCCCACTGGTTTAACTCCGCCCTGATTTTTATTATTTCTTTTCTCTTGCTATTGGAGGGGTAGTTCTGTTGACTCTGTTCTAGTTGTTGGAGGTTTTGTGTTAACATATCTGTCATACGCCTTTCTTCTTTTTTCATATATGCATTCAGTGATATCAAGCTACCTCTGATAACTGCCTTTGCAGTGTCCCATAAGTTTTGATATGTTGTATGCTCGTTCTCATTAGTTTCTAGAAACTTCCTGATATCCTCTCTGATCTGGACCTTAACCCATTCATGTCGCAGGAGATTGTTGTTTATTCTCCAATTGGTGGCCCTTGCTTTTCTGGGTGCCCTCCTATTAATCTCCAGCTTTATGGCATGGTGGTCTGAGAAAGACGTCTGGATAATATCTATGTGTTTGAATTTACTCAGGCTGGCCTTGTGTCCCAGCATGTGATCTATTCTTGAGAAAGATCCGTGTGGATTGGAGAAGAATGTGAAACCTTTTGCTTTTGGATGAAAGGCTCTATAGATGTCTATCAGGCCCTGTTGCCTAATTACATTGTTTAGCTCTCTGGCCTCTTTGCTGAGCTTCTTTCCCTGTGACCTGTCTTTCTCTGATAGTGGAGTGTTGAAGTCCCCCACTATTATTGTTGTTTCCGTGATTTCTTCTGTCATTTTTTTAATAGTTTGTTTGATGAAATTTGCCGCGCCATTATTAGGTGCGTAAATATTCAGTATGCTAAGTGCTTCCTGGTTTACTGAGCCTTTGAGCATTATGTAATGTCCCTCTTTGTCTCTTTTTATGTTTTGGATCTTGAGATCCATTTTGTCGGAGATTAAGATAGCCACTCCTGCCTTCTTGGAGTTACCATTTGCTTGGTAAACTTTCTGCCAGCCCTTTATTCTCAGCATATGCTTGTCTGCTCGCTTAAGGTGTATCTCTTGCAGGCAGCAGATTGATGGGTTATGTTTTCTAATCCAATCCTCCAGCCTCTTTCTTTTAACATATGAATTGAGCCCATTTGTATTCAGAGTGATTATTACAATCTCTGGCTTCATGGTTGCCATATTCTGTTTTGTGTTTTGGGTCTTTGCCTATCTTCCTTCATATCAGTGTACTGCGTTTGAGTGGAGGGTTTCTATCCTGTCCTCTTTTCCATCTGAGACCGTGTTGTCCTGGTACGTATTGCTGGCATGTTGGCTTCTAGATGGAGATGGGCTATATGGTGGTCTCCTGGTGGTTCTAGTTGGAGCTTGATCCTCTGGCCATAGTGAGTCAGCCAGTATGTTCCGCAGGGTCGGGTGACTTGCAGTATATTTTTTGAGTTCTTCCTTGTCCTGGAAGACCCTTATCTTACCCTCTATCTTAATGGATAACTTGGCAGGGTATAGGATTCTGGGGGAGGCATTTTTATCTTTCAGTTTTTGGAAGATGTTGCTCCATTCTCTCCTCCTCTTCATGGTTTCTGCTGATAAGTCTGAGCATATTCTTACCTGTGCTCCTTTGTATGTGGCTGTCTTCCTTTCTCTTGATGCTCGTAGAATTTTCTCTTTTTCCTCTAAGTTGGATAATTTTACAATTATATGTCTTGGCGTGTTCTTCTTGGTGTTTAGCTTAGCCGGCGTCCTCTCTGCTTCCTATATGAGAGTCAAATTCTCCTTTGTTAGGTTGGGGAAATTTTCTTCCAGAAATTCCTTTGCTATCTTTGCAGTCGATTTGTGTGTTATGTTGTGTTCCGGTAGACCGATTATTCGAATATTATTCCTCTTCATAGCATCTGTCATTGATCTCAGGCTGTCTTCTGTTTCTTTAATTTTCCTATCTGATTGTTTTTCTCGCTTGCTTCGTTTGGTTTGAGCGTCCTCGAGTTCACTGATACGGTTCTCAGTCTCCTCAAGCCTAGATATAGCTTCTGTGACCTTTTGTGTGGCCTCTGCTACCTCCTCTGTTAGTTTCTGCAGTTCCTTTTGGTGGATAGTATTCATCCCCTCTATTGTGGACTTCATCCCCTCTATTGTGCATTTCATCCCCTCTATCGTTGCATCCTTATTTTGGTTTGCTTCTCTTAGCTCCTGTATTACTGCAAGCAGAGTTCTGAAGATTTCCTTTTGTGGCTGATCTATATCTGTTTCTTCTATGAGTGACGTTAGGTCTGTTAAAGTGCCTCGTTTCTCTGATTTTTTTGTTGGGAGTGATGTGGTCTGTTGATTTTTCCTTGATCCTTTCATAGGCCCCATGCTTCTGGGAGACAGGAGTAACCTTATTGTGTGGAGGCTCAGGCCACTGTGCCGTCTCCTGGGGTGGCTGGGGCGGGCTGCGGCAGGCTTAGGGCTGGCACTGGGGACCCCACAGGGCCCCCAGGTGGTGAGAGCTGGCTGGAGCTCACTGACGGCTCCTCAGGGACTGCAAAGCCAAGTCCCAGGCTCCATTGCAGGTGGAATGTTTGATCTGCCCGGGCTGTGAGCGGGCGCGGGGAGGCCCCTCGGACAGCTGTGCAGACAGCGGCGCGACACTGCAGGGAACAATGGTGTTCGCCCTCCGCCCCGCTCTGAGCTCAGAACCCCGCGGACCGTAGTGGCTTGGCGCGAAACCACAGGGGGTAATGGCGCCGGCAAAGGAGGCTTGGCGCGAAACCGCAGGGGGCAATGGCTCCCTTCCTCCGCTCAGGCTCAGAGTCGCCGCCGCCGGGGTCCCCGCAGCACCCTGGGGAGGGCACCTACTCTTGTGCCTTGCGCAGGGAGGGGCCCTTGGCGGGCAGATTCAGCAGCGCGGGCTGCGGCGCTCCGCGGAAGCTCAGGGTCCGGGACAGGCGCGGGTTGGGCTATGGCTCCTGTTGGCGGGAAGTGCTCAGCGCAGGGTCCCGTCCAGGAGTGGAGCTGGCGCTAGGTTGCCAGGGGCGGGAGGGGGTGGGCGGGGGTGGGAGGCCGGCGCACGGAGGGCAGGTGGAGAGGTTCGCGGCAGCGGTGCGGGTGGATGGTCCCCCGTGGGTGTCGCCAGACAACCTGCGGGTCCGCTCCCCTGAGCTTGGATGAATGGAGGGAGGGACGCGGGCCCGAGGGCAGATCACTGCCCTGCGGGGAGAGGGGAACCGCGGGAGAGGAAAGCTTCTCTCCCAGTGGGGATCCGCGAGTGGGCCACTGGTGTAGGGGAGCGTGACCTGCTGCGCCTATCTAGGCAGGGCAGGCAAGCGGCTCTGGGCTGGGGTCCGGTTTGGGGATGGAGCCTAGGCTGGTCGCCAGTGAGCTCACGGCAGCTTAGTGACCAGAGATGTCCCACGAGTCCGGTCCTCTTTCACCTAGACCCCTGCTCAGGACAAATACGTGGGGTGGGACTGGGGTGCTGTCCCAGGGGGAATATTTCACTCACCAGACTCTTACTATTCAGCTACCTGGTCGCCAATCCCGCTTTGTTTGGAGGAGTTCTCAGAGTATGCGGGTGTCCCTGTCGGCCATCTTCCCGGACCCCCTGGTCTCTTTCTTTATATTGTTCATTCCTTAAAGAATTTGGGCATCCTTCAGTTTCTCATACTCTTCATTCTGCTTGATGGTGGGAGCAATGCCGTTCTTCTGGGGTCCTACCTTTATGCTTGGGGGCTGCAGATAAAGTCCATGAGAAGTTCCCTAACTACATGCCTTGCTTTTTATGTTCTTGAGATGTTGACGTTTTCTATACATTGTAGAGATTAGTACCTTGTCCAATATGCAATTGTCAAAGACAGTTTCCCAATCTGTGGCTTCTCTTTTTACTTTTGGTGAAACCTTTTGCTGCACACACGAGTCTAACTTTTAAGAGGTCCCAGTCACCTAGTTTATCTTCTACTGGTTGTCTTTTCACTTATACTTCGTAGTATACTTCTATCACCTATTAAATCTCTTAGCTTTTGGTATTAACAAACAAAATGGTATTATTTCACAGTTTAGAAGGCTAGAAGTCTGAGGAGAACTCTTTCTCCCACTGTCAGCTCTGGGGAAAGGTCCTTGGGTCTGTTTAACAACCATGGGCTTCCGCCCTCTTGGGAATCGCCATGGGTCTTGGTTTATGGGGTTTAGAGTGTGCAAAACCTGGTTACAGGACTGGCTCTTCATTCTTGATGGTAGTAGGTCTCTCAATATCTGCTTGCTTTTCTCTCCTTTTATTTCTCTCTCTTTTTCTTAAACTTTTTAAAATTATGTATTAACTAAAGGTTTACAGAGAAGATGATAGTTTTACATCCAACAATTCATACAAATTCTCATTCGATTCATACATTGTAACTCCCTCAATGTACTTATTCCACTTCCTCTCTCTGTTTCTAATTTTGGTAGTCTTTCTTCTTTCCTAACCTTCTGACTTTTGCCATTCAATCAGTGCTGCCCTTTTGGTTTTTAAATGGTTGATTTTTCAAACTTCAAGGTGAGTTCATTTCCAGACCTGAAGGGTAAAGGTCATAGTCTTGGGGCCCCACCAATCTCTGTCCGGCCGGTGAGCCTGGTGTCTTGTCCACTTTCCTCCCACTCGATCCAGGATCTCAAGTGATCCTTTTCAGAGCAGTTGATCATGGTAGCCAGGCATCATCTGGTTCTTCTGATCTCAAGGTTATGGATGCTGATGTCTGTGTGATTCATTAATCCACGGAACTTATTGTTGCTGTGCACCTTCCAACTTCTGTCACTCTTCTTCGTGGCAGGACAAGAACAATAGTTGCCCTTTGATGGCTGGTCGTGAACTTTTAAGTTTCTAGTCACTACTCACTGGATTAGAATGGAGACTAATATCTGTGTGGACTATGTGATGTCAGTGGACTATGATCCTGATCTCTCAGGCCCAGAGACCTGTTAAAACTAAAAACCTACTGCTATTGAATCAATTCTGACTCAGAGTGCCCCATTGGACTGATTCAAACTGCCCCAGTGAGTTGTACAATCATCACCATAATCAGTTCCAGAACATTTCCTTCCCTCTTGTATCTGTTATTAGCTTTCCATCTCCCTCCCACCTTCCCTCCTGCCCTGTGTCCTCAATAAACCCTTAATCCAGTTACTATATCCATAGACACCCATCCAGGACTTTATATACTGGAAACCATATAAACAACAACAACCATAATAAAACAGAAGGAAAAACCCAATTGAGAAAAAAAGCAGGAAGTATTAAAAACTAGCACAACTTTTAACAGGTCAAAAGGGATTAACAAATGATCAGCTATCACATTTTAACCTAATTACATCTGCCTTGATCAAGTTTTCAGTACTCTCTGTTCCATGGCCAGGCTATGCACATCCCCCGACTAAGTCAGAGATGATTCATCAGAAGCCTAATCTTTACAGGTGTACAAAGCCTCCTGTTTCTCCCACAGGGTGTGGCTGGTGTGTTTGAACTGTGGACCTTGTCGTTAGCAGCCCAATTCAGGAATCCCTGCACCACGAATGGTCATGTTAGGACCTCTAATTTTGTACCTTTTTGTCACTGATGGATTTTATAGTTGTAGGTTTAACATTTAGTTCTTTGATCCATATTGAATACATTTTTGTATAAGGTATACATGTGGGTCCTTTTTCATTTTCCGGCAAATAAATATCCAGTTTTGCCAGCACCATTTGCTAAAGAGGCAATCTCTTCCCCAATTAATATATCTTGGTCTTTTGTCAAAGTCAGCTGGATTTTTAATTCTGTTCCTTTACTCTATGTGTCTGTCATGGTACCAGGACCATACTCTGGCTGTATTAGGTTTTTATATCAGGAAGTATGAGGCTTCCTACTTTAGAAGTACCAGGTTTCTTTCTTTTTCGTATAAAATTGGTGATTTGTTTTTCTGCCTCTTTAAAAAAAATGTTGCTGAAATGTGGGCTGGGATTGCATTATATCTCAGTCCATACTGTAGATCATTATGGTTAGTAATGACATTTTCAAGTGTTAAAATCTTTCTATCCATGAGCATTCTCTAGTCTTCTGTTTATGTAGGTCTCTTTTGTTATCTCATGGTGGTGTTTTGTAGTTTCTTTCTGTAAGTCTTTTTTCCTATGGTTAGACATTTTTCCCCCTAAGCATTTAATATTTTGGGTGACTATTGTAAATGGTATTGTTTTTCTGATGTCCCTTCACAGTTCTGTTTGGTAATGCAAGGGAATGGAACTAATTTTGTATGATGACCTTGTAACCTGCCACTTTGCTGAATTTTCCAATTCCAATAATTTTCTCGTTGAATATTTGGGACTTTCTATGTATAGGATCTTATAATCGACAATGGAGCTTTATTCCTTCTTTGCCACTTTGGATGCCTTTGTTTTCTTTTTCTTGCCTTTTTCAGCTGGCTAAGACTTCTAGCGTGATATTGAATCAGAGTAGTGATAAAGGGAGTACTTATCTGGTTGACACTCACAAGCGGGATGCTTTAGTGGCTCACAATTGACAGTAATGTTGGCCACTGGTTATTTATAAATGCCCTTAATTACGCTGAAGAATTCCTATTTTATTGAGTGGTTTTGTTCGGCGTGGGTTTTGTCAAGTGTCTTTTGTACATCAATAGGATCGCAAATCAATATGACCACGTGGTTCTTTCCCTTTGTTTTATATTTGGAGTCGGTTATATTGGTTGTTTTTCTAATGTTCACGTATTCTTGCATTCCCTGGTATGAATCCTACATCATCAGAATGTCAGTTTTGGATATATTGTTGGATTCCATTGGCTAAATTTTTAAAAATAAATCATTTAGTGGGACAATTTTTGTGTCTAAGTTTATGAAGGATATTGGTCTATAATTTCCTTTTTATGTTGTTTTTGGTATCAGAGTTATGCTCACTTCATAAAATAAATTTGTGAGTATTTAATCTTCTCCTGTACTATGGAAGAATTTGAATAAAATTAGTGTCTGTTCTTCTTTGAAAGTTTGGGTGAACTTGTCCAGACCCAGATTTTTGTTGGTGTTATTGTTGCTATTCTTGGTAGTTTTAAAAATTCTTGATTAATTTCTTATTTTGTTATAACTCACTGTCATTGAGTATAGGATAGGGCAGAAGTGACCCTGTGGCTTTCTAAGACTGTAACTCTATGGGAATAGAAAGCCTTGTCTTCCATCTGCGGAGTGGCTGGTCATTTTGAACTGCTGACCTTGCATTAAGCAGCTGAATGCATAACCACTATGGTAACCAGGGCTCCTGCTCAAATTTCCCAGGGCAGTCCATTTTAGTTTAGGTAGGTAGTTTGTTTCTAGAAATGTATCCATTTCTCCTAGGTTTTCAAATTCCTTGGAGAACAGCTGTTCATAGTATTCTGTTGTTATTCTTTTTGTTTCAATTGGTTCTGCTGTGGTTATTGCTCATTCCATTTTTAAAATTCACATTATTTGTAACTTTTGTTTACTTTTGTTAGATTTGTCAATGTTTTGTAAGTTTTATTCATCATTTCAAAGAACCAACTTCTAGTATTGTTGATTTTTTTCTTGCTGATTTATTTCTGCTGTATCTATATTATAGCTTTTTCTCTGGTGACTATAAATTTATTATTATTATTTTGCTCTTTTTAAAATTGTTGGTGTGGTTGGGCTAAGGTGTTAATTTTGGTTCTTTCTTCTTTTCTGATATATGCTATAACACTGGTTTTAGTGCATTCCAAAGGCTTTGCTTTTTTGCGTTTTCATTCTTGTTTGATTCAAGACATTTTTTTCAGTTTTTCACTTATTTCCTTACCAGTAATTTTCAAACAGAATGGTATTCAATTTCCATGTTTTTTTTTAACTTGATGTTTCTATGGCTGTCTCCAGCCAAGTGTGACAACGGAAAGAAAAAAAAAGAGAGGAGATAAACAGATGACAAAAAAAGAGAGAAAATAACAAAGAAAAAATAATCAAGCTGAGGAAAGGAGACAAACAAAAACATCAATATAATAACAAAGACAAACAAAAAATAAAAGAAAGGAAAATAAAATCAAGGAAAGAGAAAGAGAAAAACAGAAATAGGCATACCATAAACAAAAGTGTCCTAACCCAAACCATTGCCAATCGAGGTGATTTCATTCACAGAGGGCCTACACAGGACTTCCAGGTCTGTAAACCTTTATGGGAATGAATAGCCTCAACTCTCTCCCTTGGAGTGTCAGTGGTGGTGGTTGGCACAGTGGGAGTGGGGGCTGTGGGGGGAAGGCCGAGAAAGAAAAAGAATAGTAAAGAAAAAATAATGGAAAATAGAGAGGAAGTAAAATAACAAGCAAAAAAGAAGAAAAAAATAAAATCAGAGGAAAAAATACACATAAAATTATAAAAGAAAGGAAAGAAGCGGGGGTGGGTAAAATAAGGCAAAAACTTGGCACTGGAGGGACAGGATCTAGAGAACAGAAAACTGGCAGGTGGAATGCCCATTACAGGTTGGTTCCCTGTGCCAGGCAAATTGCTCAGAGGTTGGGGAAAGGTAGGGGCAAGGGAAGGGATGCCTAATCCTTGACAAAGTTCCTCATTTCTTAGATGGTGTCTGGGTTCAAGGTACCTTGATCCAGAAATAATTTGTGCTGGACCAGAGGGTAGCTGAGGTCAGGATTCTTGCACCTGAAGAAACTTTTTCACATTCAGAAGGCAGCTGGTTATGGAAAGAGTTCGTCCCTGCCCAGGAGTAGCTGAAGGCAGGCCACTTTGCTGGCATTGTGTGTTCTGCTGGCCCGATGAGGTGGGGGCTCCAGACGTGGCACTCAGCCCCTGCCAACAAGGGTGCAGCTCTGATCTGAGACGGAGTAGGGGCTGTGTAAAGTATGGTGTCACTGGCTGTTGGGTGGATGAAGGTGGACACTGGCCACGCTTCTAGTCACCCACAGAAAGTAGGGCTAAGGGGAGAATTGCATCATTTGGATCACCAGCCTCCTGTGCTAGAACTTGTTCAATTAGGTCACTGTCTTCATCAAATGCTGCTGGTAAAAGTTCAAAATGATTATGTTGTGTGAAGCCACCTGACAATTCATTCACCTGTTCCATCTGTCTCCTTTATTGCTAATTTTGGTCAGTTTCTTATTCAGTATTTAATCCACTTCTCTATCCTTTTATCTGAAGGCCAGGGTTCCCAGGTTATCATCTATATCTGTTTCAGCCAATCTCTTGTGCTTCTGTGTGTTTGCCTAGTTCACCGTCTTGTTGGAAGTCTAGAACCAAGCATTATCATCAAGATTTTTGATTTAAAAATATCAGAAATCAACTCTGTTTAATTTTAAAAGGAAAGGGAAAAATTTATAAGATATTTGTTGCACAAATGGCTAAGTATTTGATTACAAACTTAAAGGTTCCTGATTACAATCCGCTCAGAGGTGTTGTGAAAGAGAAGTCTGATAATTTGCTTCTGAAAGATGATAGTACTGACAACCCTACAGAGGGCCTGTAATTCCACCTTGGGCCGCTCTGAGAGTTTTGTTCATGAGAAGACTAGACAACTGGACTTGGGGAATGGACAAGAAAGAAGGCTGGTCAGGTTAGATCCCAGACCACACCAAAGCAAGATCTGGTAGGATTGCTAATATACGCACAGTCCCCACCCATCCTGGGTTTTGCTTTCCATTGGCGCCATAGGTACAAATTCTCAATCTTTTCTACTTCTTCATACCATTCAGAATAAAATCTCAGGAATGAGCCACTGATTGGCCAGATCAAAGTCTGTACCCAAGCACTAGTTTCCCGGAAACAGGAGAAAAGGTATCTGAATTCCTGCCATTATTCACACAATACCAGTTGCCTTAACATAGAATGAGGTGCTGTGGAGCTGGTCCCTATGCAGAACACAAGAAAACACGGCTGAGTTATATGCCATCTGCACAGTTGTTGTAATTGAGCCCATTGTTGTGGCCATTTGGTCAAGCTACAAGTCTTCCCCTTCATCAATGACCATCTACTTTACTAAGCATAATGTCCTTTTCCAGGGAGTGGCCTCTACTAACAACAGATCCAAAACATTTGAGATGCAGTCTCTCCATCGTAGTTTCTAAGGAGATTCTGGCAGATTTGTTTGTTCTTTTGGCAGTCCATAATACCTTCATATTCTTTGCCAGCACCATAATTAAAATATATCGATTCTTCTCTGGTCTTTCTTATTGATTGTCCAACTTTTCCATTCATATGAAGTGATTGAAAATACCATGTCTTGGATCAAGTATACCCAAGTCCTAAAAGGGACATCCTTACTCTTCAGCACTTTCAAGTTGTCTTTTGTAGTAGATAGTGGATTTCTTGACTGCTGCTTCTGTAAGAATTCATCGTGGAACATCACAGCCTCATACAAACTACAACAGTTTGACAAAATGACAGCAAAGTGATGGAGAATGGGGTGTAGAGCCAGTAAAACTAACAAATGGCCTCTCTCTGTAGACAGGAAGCAGCATGGTCAATGTGCATTTTATGAAATGGCTTGGATGATGGATTGTCATAGGGTAAGACTACATGGGGACCAAGAGAAAGTCTCATTTGAGCTTGATGATTGGATGTGAAGGGTGAGGGAGAGGGTGGAATCTAGGCCCATCCTTGGGTGTCTGGCTAAGATGATGGTGATTGGCTATATTGTTGGTCACACACACACACGCCACTAAATGGCCATGGCACATTAGTATTTCCCTTTAATTTCTGTGGTCAAGAGCAGGGATGGAGCTGGATCCTAGGCCTCCTGACTCTAGGATGGACAGATGTGGTAGTGGTTAAGACACACTGGGTATCGTCTTCTTCAGCTTCTAGCTCCCTACTTCTCAGCTGTATGATTTTTGAACGTGCCACTTAACCAGTCTATGCTCCAGGTTCCTCATCTGTAAAGTGAGAGTAGTACTAATATCTGACTCAAAGGGTGGTTTTTACGTTAGGACAATATCTGCCACTATTAAGTTTGCAATAAATGTTAATTATACTAATTAGCTATGTTCAATCTAGTGATAATTAATCCAAAGAGTTTTGAGGGGTGGCATGGGGGTCTTCTTCATCCCCATGAAAAGACTGACCTGGGAGGAAAGTCAAGGGAGATGGAGGAAAGAGCTAGGAGTCAAAGGGCATTCATGGAGGTCTAGACAAAGACATGTACATGCAAATATATATAGGAGGATGGGGAAATAGATCTATGTGTCTATATTTATAGGTCAAGTATTAAGGTGCCGGAAGGACCTTGGGCCTCTACTCAAACACTCCCTCAATGCATGAATACCTTCTTTTATTAAATTGGAACTCTATGATGCTCACTCTCCCGACACAACGGCTGGAGCCAAAGTGTGTGAACAAGTAAATGTGGTGAAGAAAGCTGATGGTGCCCGGCTATCAAAAGAGATAGTGACTGGGGTCTTAAAGGCTTGAAGATAAACAAGCGGCCATCTAGCTCAGAAGCAACAAAGTCCACATGGAAGAACACACCAGCCTGAGTGAGCGAGTGGTCCCAAAGGGATCAGTTACCAGGCATCAAAGAACAAAAAATCATATCATTGACTGCACACCTCCATGATAGGATCGCTGAAGACAAATGGGTGCATAAGCAAATGTGGTGAAGAAAGCTGATGGTGCCCGGCTATCAAAAGAGATAGTGTCTGGGGTCTTAAAGGCTTGAAGGTGAACAAGCGGCCATCTAGCTCAGAAGCAAATAAGCCCACATGGAAGAAGCACACCGGCCAGTGCGATCACGAGGTGCCCAAGGGACCAGGTATAAGGCATCATGCAAAAAAAAAGAGATATGTGTGTGTATGTATGTGTATATGTATATATGTATGTATATATATGTATATATATATCATATTAAATGAAGGGGGAAGTGCAGAGTGGAGACCCAAGGCCCAAGTGTCGACCAATGGAGATCCCCTCATAGAGGGGTTTAGGAGAGGAGATGGGTTAATTAGGGTGTGAGGTAGTATCGATGAAGAACACAGCTTTCCCCCGGATCCTGGATGCTTCCTCCCGCCAACTACCATGATCCGAATTCTACCTTGCAGGGCTGGATAGGACAGAGGCTGTACACTGGTGCATATGAGGGTTGGAGGTACAGGGAATCCAGGGTGGATGATACCTTCAGGACCAAGGGTGTGAGGGACGCTGCTGGGAGAGTGGAGGGTGAGTGGGTTGGAAAGGGGGAACTGATTACAAGGATCCACATGTGACCTCTTCCCTGGGAGAGGGACAGCAGAGAAGGGGGGAAGGGAGACTCCGGATAGGGCAAGATATGACAAAACAACGTTGTATAAATTACCAAGGGCATATGAGGGAGGGGGGAATGGGGAGGGAGGAGGGGGAAAAAAAGAGGACCTGATGCAAGGGGCTTAAGTGGAGAGCAAATGCCTTGAGAATGATTGGGGCAGGGAATGTATGGATGTGCTTTATACAATTGATGTATGTATATGTATGGATTGTGGTAAGAGTTGTATGAGTCCCTAATAAAATGTAAAAGAAGAAAAGAGAAAAAAATGATTAGGGCAAAGACTGTACAGATGTGCTTTATACAAGTGATGTATGTATATATATGAACTGTGAAAAGAATTGTATGAGCCCCAATAAATTGTTAAAATTAAAAAAAAAAGAAAGAGAAAGGATACAACCCAGATATACACCTTTCCTGATGTTAAAAAAAAAAAAAAAAGAAAAGAAAAGACTGACCTGTAAAAACAGAATGGTCTTTAGTAGTTTGTGTCTACCAATCCTTTGCTATGAAGAAATCTAACCATCCTGAGTACAGCTACTTAGAGTCACCCAGGTGAGAGCCACTTACCTGAAGACAGCATTTCAAAATGCACTGATGAAAAACCCGAGACCTGAGACTGTGTTCTATGCATACTCTGATTTTACTTTCAGAAACTGCTAAATCATGTTACTTACATCTGGGAGTGATACAGCATTATGAAACTCCACTCTAACATGAACAAGTCAAACAAGTTTCTTATATAACAAGAGCTTGGGCATGTCACTCAGGCTTGGCCCTTTGCCACCCCCTTTGATTCCCCATAATAAGATACCAAAATATATAGTGTGTAGTTCAAGCTTAGGGCATGGAACACTGTGTAGGTTAAGGAAGTGGAAGGTCAAGTCCTGCTCTGACTGAGAGACCCCAAAATAGGTAATGTTGGAGGTGAGAGGCAAGGATGTAGTTACTGTTGGTGTTTTCAACCCCATCAGGGTATTCTTGGGGGGAGTCATGGGTATAAATCTATCTGGATCCAGATGGATGCCCAAACACACGGAGATCTCCAAGGAATGCTGGATCCACAGATGCTGAAAGAAGACAAGGACCTCACTCTTAAATTGTGAGCTGACAGAGAAAGAAAGTCTTTCCCCAGAGCTAATATCTTGAATTCTGACTTCTAGCCTCCTAAACTGTGAGAGAATGAATTAATTTTTGTTTATTACAGACATCCACATGTAGCACCTCTGTTATAGCTCTTACTGCCATTGAATTGATTCCAACTCATAGCAATCCTGTAGAACAGAGAGGAACTGCTCCCAAGGGGTTCCAGCAGCAGACAGTCTTTCTCTAGGTGAGCAGCTGGGAGGTTTGAACCACTGGCCTTTGCTCATCGGGCCAGTGGTGGCTCACTGTGCCGTCAGAACTCTGTGAGGGCAGCTCTAGGACAACCTGATGGGCAGCTTGCACAGCCCAGCACGTCCGGTTTTCCAAAGGGGAGAGAGTGGTTTTTATGTTTCCCCCACTTTTTAAAGAAAAATAATTTTATTGGGGGCTCATTCAACACATCACAATCCATACATCCATCATGTCAAGCACATTTGTACATTTGTTGCCCTCATCATTCTCAAAACATTTGCTTTCTACTTGAGCCTTTGGTGTCAGCTCCTCATTTTCCCCCTCCCTTATCCCTCCATCATGAACCCTTGATACTTTATAAATTATTATTGTTTTGCCATATCTTACACTGTCTGACGTCTTCCTTCACCCACTTATCCGCTGTCCTTCCCCTAGGGAAGAGGTTCCATGTAGATCCTTGTCATCAGTTCCTGGGAAAGAGAGTTTATTATCGGAGCAATACAGCGCCAAGAAAGAAAAGATCAGCTTTCAAGAAGAAACAGAAATATCTTTCTTTGTGAGACTAATGAAGAAATAAACTCTCAAATTTTAGCACAGCTTTTGTCACAAATACTCTATTCACCTTTCATTCTGAACCGCTGGGAGAGTCATAGCACCCTCATGCTTCCCACAGGATCGGGATGGAAAGATCCCATCAGTTTAATGAAAGATCTGCCTCCACTCTTCTGAGTCCTCCTAGATAAAATCGCCTTTGGGCTGCATGGACCCCTACTTCTGGTGTATGAGTTAAGATTGTGGATGTTTTCCTGGTAGGGAAACTGATTAGTCAGAATTTTGCTGTATATTTTTGATATTACATTGAAAAGGGGAGAGAGAACTTAAGCCTGATGTTAAGCAGACAAACATTCCATTTTAAAAGTTTGCTTCTGAATTTTTAGTGCAATTTAGGAAATTGCTCATCATGGTAGATTTCTGTTATAATAATAATTACTACTACTTATATCCGATGGTGTCCTTGACACTTCACATATATTTTTCCCTAATTCTTACCTTTAGCCTACAAGATAAGCATTATTGCTCCATTACTGAGATGAGGAAACTTGGGTTCAAAGAGGCTGTTTTGGCTGGTAAGCAGGGGGTGGAGTGGGCCTGCTATTTCCTTATCCCATGAGATTGTCCGCTAAGGAAAGAAGACTGACCTAAAAGGGGGTGGGGTTTCCTGGCTTGGGAGCAGACCAAGCTTCATTAAAAACTCGACACAACTCTTTGTCAAATGACAGGTATTTTTCCAACAGTTTTATTGTCAGGTCGTGTACATATCATAAAATTCAATCATTTGATCATATCAGGGAGAATTGTACAATTGGCCCCACATCAATTTTTTGAACATTCCTGCTCCCATGGTGAAATCACAATCCATTCTAGTGCTCCCTCCCCTCTCCCGTCTTCACCCTTTCCTCCCAACATTCCCTTACTCTGCCCATCATGGACCCTCCACCCTGCATCCCCTATCACCCCTTGTATCACTTATTCTCATTAGGCCTCCACTCCTCCTGTGCTTCACAGCTGGGAGACCCAACAGAAAACAATGAAAAACAAAATCGTGCCAAGGTGATAAGGATAAAAACATAATAGTATGAGAAGGGAAAGACACCCAACAACATTCAAAGAGCCAGGGAAGACATCTCTGCCAAGGAACCAGGAAGAGATACCGATCTGCCCCAGACCATGTTCGTCAGCCGGACAAGCGTCAAGGTCGATCCAGCATGATCAAGATGACAATGGCCTCTGCCCGATAGTAAGGCTGTTAGGGACTCTCGCCCGTTGCCACAGCTGCTCTGCCAGTGGCTCAGCCTGACCAGAGATGCTGGCAGGTATTTTTGAGGTGGGATTTCACTTCCCCCCAAGGGCCAAGGGTTCTTGGGGTTGCTGTTTGCTGTCGTTTGGCTTCACCGAGCTCTGTGACAGAAGTAAGATGTGGAAGTACATGCAGTTTCTTGGGCACACGCTACGGGGAGCAGGACCCTTTTACTCTGATCTCCTTCTGAAGGGTCTGTGCGGGAGGAACCCCTTGTAGAGGTGGAAGTTCCTGCAGCTACCCAGGCTTTCTCCTTCACCTAGTGTGAAAGGAGCCAACTTGTCCTCTGGTCACCCTCCTCACCTGAGCCTAACAACTGGGACATGTCTAGCGGGCTGCTTCTAGCTGATTTATCCCTGTGTCACCTACACCACACTTGTCGGAGGCCTTTCTGTCTCCTGAGGTTCTACAGAAACGTGCTGATTCAACAGGTGGATGAGAAGCAAGATGTTACATGTCAGAGAGAGGGGAGGGCACCAAATTATCCACATCTCTGTTCCCAGGAAGCTTATCATCTAGTGGGGTGATGAGAAACTGTCAGGAAAAATGGCCCACTTAATGTTTGTGTCTAGGACTCTACATGCTAATGTATATGTATGTATATATGTATATGTTAAAGACCATAAACATAAGCTAGAGTCCTCAGGGGTGCTACAGGGAGAATCTGGGGGGATGAATAGGATTGGGGTGCATATCGAGGCAAAGTGGGAGAGGACTCACCTACAAGGAGTATGAGCGACCTCTCCAGGCAGGCACTACGGGCCAGGTGACCTCCAATGCTGCTTCAGAGCAAGTGCAGGGCTTTGCAGGGGTGTGACCCTCAGGACTTATGCCACCTTTCCTTGATGGGGCTCTTGCCTGATTTTATATGGCACTTATCCTGCCTTAAGAACCCATGCTTCCACAACTGTCTTCTGGCTTCCAGCTATTGACAATATTGACAGCGTGTGTTTTGTTCCAGCAACAAGCATCGAGAAGGAGGTAAAAGTGGGTTAATGTCAGATGGATCTTGGTTGAAAGCAGAGAATGTTAGAAAGATATTTACCTATGTTTTACTGACTACACAAGGGTATTTGATGGTTTAGAGCATAACAAAATGTGGATGACATTGCAAAGAATAGGAATTCAGATTGATTAATGGTGCTCATGCAGAACCTGTACATCGGCCGAGAGGCCAATCCTTCAAACAAAAGGATAAAGTGTGGCTTAAAATTGTCGTACTTGCACAAGTCTGTCTGCTGAACAAATAGTCGGAGAAGCTGGACTATAAGCACCCAGCGGCATGGGAAGAACTGGAGGAACTCATGCTAAGCGAAGTAAGCCAGCCACAAAAGGACAAGTACGACATGTGTCTGCTGAGGTAAGAATTGAAAAAATGCAAAAGGGGCATAGGGAAAAAGCTACAGTATACAAACTTCCTTGGGGTGAGGACCATGCAGTATGGTAGAGACCAGGTCAAATCCAGGGATGCACATGGTAGACAGGTGGGGAAAGGAAAATAAAAGGATGAAAATAAGGAAGAAGTGGGGAGTGGGGGCATGGTGTGTTAACCCACCTAAGGGGAGAGTATTTTTTATATTTCCTCAGGGAAGAGGGATTAGACTTCAACCCAGTGCCCCAATGTGTGAATGCAACATTCCAGCTTGGAGTAGGGAACCAGTGGAGAGGTCTGGGAGGCTGGTCCCAATACCAAATATTAAGTGGATGCCTGCCCCTCCCCCCAGAAGAATTTATTTCAAAGGATTGCATTGAATCGGCAGCTCCGGGAGAGGAACATATCTGATCAGAGCACACAGGAGCAGATGAAGGGGGAGTAGGAGAGAGTGGAGCACAACCTGGCCCACCATACCTTGAGGAAGGACTATGACCCCATTTAGAGCAGCCAGTCCATAGAGAGGACCACATGCCCAGCCCCACTATGAGACATGATGCCTCTCACTGACCCATGGCCCTGTGGGGGACAGCACCGGAGACACAGTGTGGGAATTGCGCCTGACCTGATTCTGCCATACCTAGACAAAGCACTTGGGGAATGCAGCAGAATAGCAAGGGAATGGATTGGCAAGGTCCCCAGGGAATGGTGAAGGTGGACTTTGGGGCCAGGGCGTGGTGCCCCAACAGACTGGACTGGAAAACACTCCTATAGGCCAACAAATGATCCTTGAACTAACTACAAGCTTTTCTTTCTTGTTGTGTTTTGTTCTTTGTCAGTGGGTTGTTGTTGTTTCGTTGTATATTGTTGCTTGGTTTTGCTCTGTCTTGTATTTGTGCATGTTATTATCTCCACAGGTCTGTCTAAATAAGATAGGCTGAATGAACAATCTGGAGGAGAAAACAATGGGAATGACAGTTCTGGGGGGACATGGGATAGGGGAAGGTGGGGGGAAAGGAAGTGGTGTTAACAAACCAGGGACAAGGGAACAAGTGATCCAAATTGGCAGTGAGGTGGGTGTGAGAGGCCTGGTAGAGCATGATCAAGGGTAATGTAACCAAGAGTTATTGCTGAAACCCAGGTGGGGACTGAGCATATAGTGGGACAGGAGGAAAGTCAAGGGAAACAGAGGAAAGAGCTGGGAGACAAAGGACATTTATAGAGGTGTAGCTAACGACATGTACATATGCAAATATATTTATATATGAGGATGGGTAAATCGATCTATGTGCCTATATTTATAGGCTTAGTATTAAGGTAGCAGAAGGACATTGGGCCTCCACTCAATTACTCCCTCAATGCAAGAATACTTTGTTCTATTAAACTGGCATTCTATGATGCTCACCTTCCCAACACAACCGCTAAAGACAAAGTGGGTGAACAGCAAATGTGATAAAGAAAGCTGATGGTGCCTGGCTATCAAAAGATATAGTGTCTAGGGTCTTAAAGGATTGAAGGTAAACAAGCGGCCATCTAGCTCAGAAGCAACAAAGCCCACATGGAAGAAGCACACCAGCCCGTGCGATCATGAGGTGTCGAAGGGATCAGGTATGACATCATCAGAACAAAAAATCTTACCATAGTGAATGAGGGTGGGGAGTGTGGAGTGGAGACCCAAAGCCCATTTGTCGGCCACTGGAGATCCCATTGCCGAAGGGTCTAGGGGAGGAGCTGAGCCAGTCAAGGTGCGATGTAGCACTGATGAAAAATACAACTTTCCTCTAGTTCCTAAATGCTTCCTCCCCTCCCCCCACTATCATGATCTGAAGTCTACCTTGCAAGTCTGGCTAGACCAAAGCACGTACACTGGTACAGATGGGAACTGGAAATACATGGAATCCAGGGCGGATGATCCCTTCAGGACCAGTGGTGTGAATGGTGATAATGGTAGGGTAGAGGAAGAGTGGGTTGGAAAGAGGGAACCAATTATATGGATCTACATGTGACCTCCTCCCTGGGGAATGGACAACAGGAAAGGGGGAGAAGGGAGACGTCGGACAGGGCAAGATATGACAAAATAATAATTTATAAATTATCAAGGGCTCATGAGGGAGTAGGGAGTGGGGAGGAGGGGAAAATGAGGATCTGATGCCAAGGGCTTAAATGGAGAGCAAATATTTTGAGAAGGGTGAGGGCAATGAATGTACAGATGTGCTTTATGCAATTGATGTATGTATGGATTATGATAAGAGTTGTATGAGCCCCTAATAAAACGATTTTAAAAAAGAAGAAGATTGTGTTAGTCTGGTACGTTAGAGAAACAAATCCACAGAAACTCATGTAGAAGAGAGAGTTTTATATAAAGGTTAAGTGCGCATCAAGAAAACATCCCAACCCAGTGCTGCCCAAGCCCACAAGTCCAACCTTAAGTTATTAACCCATATGTCCAACACCAATCCAGAAAGTCCTCCTCCATCTCACAAAACAGACAGAGGGCTGCATCGGGGTAGGTCCATGTGGGTTCTCCTTTGGGATGTCTTGCAGGAAGTCAGCCTTGTCAGCTGAAGTAGGGAACTGCTAAGGCAGCTGCACCCTGGTCCAGCCATTAGAAGGCAAGAGACCTGAGAACTAGAAAGGCGAGGCTTACTGAGCCATTTATCCCTCAGCCCTTCAATTAACCCCACATGTGTTTATTGGGCAGGTTGGCACAATAAACTAACTGCCTCAAAGATATGGCATCAGGAGGAAGATTCACTAACAACATGAAATATGCAAGTGACAGAATCTTGCTTTCTGAAAGCCAAGAGGACTTGAAACATTTGATGAAGACCAAAGACTATCACCATTAGTATGGATTACACCTCAACACAAGGAAAATAAAAATGCCCACAACTGGTACTATCATGGTAAATGGAGAAATGATTGGAGTTGTCAAGGATTTCATTCAACTTGCATCCACACTCCATGCACATGGAGGTAGCAGTCAAGAAATCAAATGACATATTACATTGTGCAAATCTTTCATTAAAAACCTTTTAATACTTCATTTTTTAAAACTACTGATAATTGAGTGGAAGTTCACAGAAATCAGTTTTCTGATCAATAATTCATGCACATTTTGTTTTATGTGATTGACTGAGCCTCCACCATGTGACATCCCTGATCCCACTTCACTCTATTTCCCATTTCCATACCTCCTCCTTTCCTATCCCTTTAGAATTTGGCCCTTGGGGAAATCTGCCCTTTGATCTCATATGGTTGATTATTCTAAGAGTATATGCCTCTTTACTGCTATTCTTTCCCCTATAGACCTGTCTGTTGTTTGGCTGGAAATTGAGCCACGGGAGTGAGTCAAGATCCTGATCAGTGATTAAGCCGTCTGTCTGACCAGTAAGATTCACTCCCTCCCTCCCTTTCATTGAGTTGATTTGGATGCACAATGATCTTATTAGACAGAATAGAACTGCCCCTGTGGGTTTCTGAGACTATAACATTTTACACTAATAGAAAGCCTCATCTTTCTCCTGAAGAGGAGCTGGCAGTTTTGAACTTCCTAACCTTGTGGTTAGGAGCTCAGTGTATAATACCAGTAAGCTTCGACGCCTTTTATGATTTTGAGTTTTGCCGCATGTTTTCCTTCCACTCTGTCCAGGACTTTCTCAGGTGACCCTTTCAGAGCAATTGGTCGTGGTAGTAAGGCATTATCCAGTTCCTTGGCTTACACAGTGGTAAAACTTGTGTTTGCATGGTCTATTAATCCATATTGGACTAATTGTTCCCATACACTTTTAATTTTCTTTCCTCTAGATGTGAAGAGATCAAGGGTTCCACCTTAGATGACCTCTCGTGAGCTTTAAAGATACCAGTCATGACTCACCACATTAGGGTATAGGCCATAGTCTTTGTGAATTACATTATGCCAATTGGCCTTGGTGTCCCCCTGGGTCCAGTGACTCATTCCGTTAAGGTATTCGGTTATGTCTAAGAAGTGTCATCACTTTGCTCCCTCTTCGCTCTACCACATTCAGGCAGCACTGCCAAATGCACATGTAGAAACATCCTCTGTGAAGCATAACTATATCTGTGAATAAGGTCACACTTTTCCTCCCATACCCACTCAGCCTGGGTACCAATCCCTGCATCCACTGTCTAGGTCGCCATTCTTGCAAGAGAAGATTATGTATAGCAGTGTTTACCTCTTTTGCCTTTAACTCATCCTCATCTCTTGCTTCTATCATTCTATCTATCATTCATTCTATCATTCTATCTATTCTTCTATCATCCCCCCTCCTGATTTCCCTCTTACTGTATTGCTTTCACCTGTGTCCAAGGTATACGTATCTACCCTCTTAGTAGGAGCCCAGGTGGGGCTATTGGGTAAGTATTGGACTTCTAACCACTAGGTCTGTGGGTCAAACCCCTGAGCTGCTCTGCAGGAAGAAGATGAAGCTGACTGCTCTGTAAATATTTACAGCCTCGAAAACCTTATACAGGGTCCCTAGGAGTCAGGAGCCATTCCATGGCAATTGTTTCCCCTCCCACCTGGTAAGAATGCATTTAGTGTAAAAACCTTTTCTTGACTTTTAATAACATGATGCCATACCATATTTGTCCTTCAAGGAGCCCTAGAAGCCTAGTGAGTTACATGTTGGACTGCTAACATAAAGATCAGCAGTTCAAAATCACCAGCTACTCTGAGGGAGAGATGAGGCTTTCTACTCATGTAAAGGTGTACAGTCTTGGAGACCCACAGAGGCCATTCCATTGTGACCTATGGAATTTCAACCAACTTGATGATAGTAAGTTTTTAATTTTCTTTTTATTAATGTCAACAGTTTCATCTGTTATGAGGAGTTTCACATATTCTTTAATATTTTATAATACTTTCTTGTATGTGCCTTAGTTTGAGCATTTTTCTATTGATGGACATTTAGGTTGTTTCCATATTTCTTTTTTATTGTGCATAGTCCTAGGGTGAACATGCATACATATATTCATATTGAATTTCTTATTTACCTAAGGTATAGACCAAGTGGTGGGATTGTTGTATCATTCATATGGAATTTCTATTTCCAACTTTTTAAGAAAGTTCAGTAAGACTTCCCATAGTGGTTACACTATTTTACAGTCACACCTGCAGTGTGAGATTCAAGCTTCTCCATACTTTGGCCAGAGTTTGTTTTCAAGTGTTTTGAATTTTGTTATCAATGCTGAGGTGAGATGCTGTGTCATTGTTGTTTGGTTTGTATTTCTGCTTACTGCCTCACTTGGATGCTGCTGTGTCTGAAATCTATCCTTGGCAAGCTTTGTTCGGCTCTAGCCATTCTCCTCTGAAAACAGTCTTTTAAAACAGCTAATCACAAAGGGGCATATGGCTTAATAATACTGTCACCTTAGCATAGCTTTTATCAAGTGCCAACTTCTTGAGAGAAAAGAAACAAATGCAAACAACTTCTTTTTGTCTCCAATGGACTGGAGCCAGGTATTGAAACTTTTTGATCCATCAATAAATTAGTTAAACAGTATGCCTTTGATCTGGTCAAGACCTATTGAAGGAGTCACTTTGTGATATGATTACCAAGTAGAGAGTGAGACTCACTGGCCAAGGTGCCAGACTTGTGTGTGAACTAACCATACGGATGGTGGTTTCCTATTTGATTTTTATTTGCTCCAGCAAATGCCATGTGAACCACAGACTGAGCCCTTCCAGAATTCCTGACTTACATGGTTGTGTGCAAAACAAAGCCTTTGTTATTCTAAGCCTTTTCCTTTGGAATAATTTGCTAGGTAGCAATAGAAATCTGGGAGACAGGACACAAATTCATACGAATGTGGTTTCTGCTGCAGCTACAGTTGCATGGAGCACTCTATGGAAGTGTGGGGAGTGTACTAGGCAATAAGGACACCAGAGCAGATCCTTCAGGTTCCTGAGCATACTCAACATCCCTAGAAGAAGCCAGCTGTCACACAGAACTAACATTCAAGTTACAAAGGCTCTCACAGGCAGGTGCAAGCCATTCCTAGTGCCACTAGGGGAGGGATAGCCTGGAGAAAGTGGATCCTGGACCATTATCAAAACTAATGAAAGCTCTTCATCATCCAGAGAGGGCTCTCACGAAGTAGCATGCAGCCTACACTAAATGGAATATATTCTCCGAATCCTTCTACTTCTTGGCTATGGAGAAACCAAGGTGATTGTCTTGACTCTCTCATTCCTCTTCAAAAGCTATGGGATTTACTTCAAATCCTTCGGAAAAGCCAATACTATTACAAACATCACTACTACAAGCATAGAAACTATGATGCACATTTGTACACACTCACTGCCATTGATTCGATGGTGATTCACAGTGACCCTATAGGACAGAGTAGAACTGTCCTATGTGTTTCTAAGACTGTAACTTTTTTTTTACATTTTATTAGGGGCTCATACAACTCTTATCACAATCCATACATATAAACATACATCAATGGTATAAAGCACATCCGTACATTCTTTGCCCTAATCATTTTCAAAGCATTTGCTCTCCACTTAAGCCCTTTGCATCAGGTCCTCTTTTTTTCCCCTCCCTCCCCGCTCTCCCCTCCCCCCTCCCTCATGGACCCTTGATAATTTATAGATTGTTATTTTGTCATATCTTTCCCTATCCGGAGTCTCCCTCCCCCCCCCCCCCTTCTCTGCCGTCCATCTCCCAGGGAGGAGGTCACATGTGGATCCTTGTAATCAGTTCCCCCTTTCCAACCCACTCACCCTCTACTCTCCCAGTATCGCCCTTCACACCCCTGGTCCTGAAGGTATCGTCCACCCTGGATTCCCTGTGCCTCCAGCTCCCATATGCACCAGTGTACAACCTCTGCCCTATCTAGTCCTGCAAGGTAGAATTCGGATCATGGTAGATGGGGGGAGGAAGCATCCAGGATCTGGGGGAAAGCTATGTTCTTCATCCGTACTACATCGCACCCCGACTGACCCATCTCCTCTCCTAAACCCCTCTGTGAGGGGATCTCCAGTGGCCAACAAATGGGCTTTGGGTCTCCACTCTGCACTTCCCCCTTCATTCACTATGGTATATATATATATATATATATATATATATTGCATGATGCCTTATACCTGGCCCCTTTGGCACCTCGTGATCGCACAGGCTGGTGTGCTTCTTCCATGTGGGCTTTATTGCTTCTGAGCTAGATGGCTGCTTGTTCACCTTCAAGCCTTTAAGACCCCAGACACTATCTCTTTTGATAGCCGGGCACCATCAGTTTTCTTCGCCACATTTGCTTATGCACCCTTTTGTCTTCGGCGATCATATCATGGAGGTGTGCAGCCAATGATATGATTTTTTTTCTTTGATGCCTGATAATTGATCCCTTTGGGACCACGTGATCACACAGACTGGTATGTTCTTCCATGTGGGTTTTGTTGCTTCTGAGCTAGATGGCCGCTTGTTCACCTTCAAGCCTTTAAGACCCCAGACACTATCTCTTTTGATAGCCGGGCACCAACAGCTTTCTTCACCATATTTACTTGTTCACCCACTTTGGCTTCAGCAATTGTTTCAGGAGGGTGAGCATCATAGAGTGCCAATTTAATAAAAGAAAGCATTCATGCATTGAGGGAGTGCTTGAGTAGAGGCCTAAGGTCCTTCTGCCACCTTAATACTAAACCTATAAATATAGACACATAGATATATTTCCCCATTCTCATATATAGACTGTAACTCTTTACAGGAATAGAAAGCCCCATCGTTCTCCAGTGGAGCGACTGGTGCTTCTGAACTGTAGACTTTGCAGATCACAGTCCAAGGTATAACCACTATGCCACCAGGGCCCATTCATTTTTGTACAAGAAAGTTAAATTGCTAATATTGCATATTTATCAGATCATCAAGGAAACACAATAATCTCTCACATATTTGATGGACTATTTTTACTTCTACCAGAAACATATTCTGCTGCCCACACTAAAATAAATAGATAGATAGATAGATACATAGATAGATAGATAAAAAGGCTACCCACCAATTAATTTGAACTCAACCACCTGCTGATAATTTGTTTGTCTACCTCATATATCCCCAGGAAACCTACTGCCATCAAGTTGATTCTGACTCATGTAAAGCCTATTTGGGTTGCTGAGGCTGTAAACTTTTATAGATGCAGATAGCATCTTCTTTCTTCTGAGGAGTGGCTGGTGGGTTAGAACTTCCAACCTTATGAAAAAGGAAGAGAGTCTTATGATTGACATGCTGGCACAAAATTTATAGCACCTGGAGCAGAGTCAACAGGACAATACAATAACAAAAGAAAATAAATCATAAAAATCAAGGCTGACATTCAGGAGAGGGAAAATAAGAAAACTATGAAAAAAAATTAATGCTGCTAAAAGTTGGTTCTTTGAAAGGATAAACAGAATTGACAGACCGCTGGCAAACCTAACCAAAGAAAGGAGGGGGAAAATTTCAATAGCAAAGATGAGGGATAAAAGAGGGGACATTACAACAGACTCTAATGAAATCAAAAGGACAATTACACAATATTATGAAAGACTGTACTCCAGTGAATTCAACCACTTGGAAGACATGGACAAATTCTTGGAAAAAAAATCCCTCCCTAGACTATCCCTGATGGATGCCAAGAATCTCAACAGACCCATAGCAATAGAAGAAATAGACAAGTTGATCAAGGGATTACCAACACACAAAAAAATACCCTGGGCCAGAGGGCTTCACGAGAGAATTCTACCAAGCATTCAGAGAAGAACTGACACCAATCCTACCCAAACTCTTCCAGAACACAGAAAAAGATGGCAAGCTCCCCAATTCTTCTATGAAGTTAGTATAACTCTGATACTGAAACTAGGCAAGGATCTGACAAGAATTGAGAACTACAGACCAATATTTCTAATGAACAATGATTCAAAAATCCTTAACAAAAACTTGCCAATAGAATAAAACAGTGTATAAAACAAACAATTCACCATGACCAAGTGGGATTCTTATCAGGGATGCAGGGTTGGTTCAACATATGAAAGACCATTAATATCATTCGCCACATTGACACAAAGAACTATAAGAACCACATGATAATATTGATAGATGCAGAAAAAGCATTTGACAACATCCAACACCAATTCCTGTTTAAGACACTCAAGAAGATAGGGATGGAAGGAAAATTTCTCAAGATAATACAAGCTATATATGAAAAACCAACAGCCAACATGGTAGTCAATGCAGAAAAGATGAATACAATCCCACAGAAAAAGGGGACCAGATAAGGATGCCCTTTGTCCCCACTCTTATTTAACATCGTACTGGAGGTTTTAGGTAACAACATAAGGCAAAGAAAAGACATCAAAGGTATTTGCCTAGGGAAGGAAGAGGTGAAACTATCATTATTTGCAGATGAAATGATTTTATGTATGGAAAATCCCAAAAGTTCCACAAGGGGAGCTGTTGGAAGCAATAGAGGAATATGGCAGAGTGGCAGGCTATAAGATAAACAAACAGAAGTTTGTGGGGAGCCTGGGGAACAGGGCACTAACCCACCTAAGGTGAGGGTAGTGTTTATATCTCCACAGGGGAAGAGGGACCAGATTTCAACCTGGTGCTCCAAGATGTGAATGCAACATGTTGGCATGGAGTAGGGAACCCGTAGAGAGGTCTGGGGGTCCGGCACCAATCCCAACTACGTGGACAGCTGTCCCTTCCCCCAGAAGAATTTACTTCAGAGGACAGCACTGAATCTACAGCTCGGGGAGAGGAACATGTCTGATCAGAGCACACGGGAGCAAATGAAGGGGGAGGAAGAGAGAGTCGAGCACATCCCGGCCCACCAAACCATGAGGACGATATGCCTGCTCAGACCAGCCAATGCACAGAGCGGACCATATAGCCGGTCACACTATGTGACACGACATCCCTCACTGATCAATAGCCCTTCAGGGGAGAACACTGGAGACAAAGTGTGGGAATTGCACCTGATCTGACCCCACCACACTGAGGCAAAACACTAAGGGCATGCAACAGAACAACAAGAGGAGCAGAGCAAGAAAGTCCAGAGGGAATACCAAAAATAGACTTTGGGGCCAGGGTGTGGCATCCCATCTGACTTGACCAGAAAACACTCCAAAAGGTCAACAGACTAAAACTATTTACATGCTTTTCTTTTTGTTGTCATTGTTGCTTTGTTTTCTTTGTTGGTTTGTTTTGTCCTGTCTTGTTTTTGTGCATATTATTATCTCTGCAGGCCTATCTACATAAGATAGGTGGGATAAACAATCAGGAGGAGAAAACAATGGGACTGAAGGTTCAGGGTGACATGGGAGAGGGGGAGAAGGGGAAAGAAGTGGGTGTTAACAACCCCAGGGACAAGGGAACAACAAGTGATCTGAAATCAGTGGTGAGGAGGGTGTAGGAGGCCTGGTAGGCTTGATCTAGGGCAATGAAACCGAGATGATTTACTGAAACCCAAATGAAGGCTGAGCATGATAGTGGGACAAGAAGAAAGTCAAAGGAAATAGAGGAAAGAGCTAGGAGGCAAAGGGCATTTACAGAGGTCTAAATACAGGCATGTACATATGTAAATATATTTATATATGAGGATGTGGAAATCGATCTATGTGCATATATTTATAGGTTTAGTTTTAAGGTAGCAGATGGATATTGGGCCTCCACTCAAGTACTCCCTCAATGCAAGAACACTTTGTTCAATTAAAATGGCATTGATGCTCACCTTCCCCACACAATCGCTGAAGACAAAATGTGTGCATAAGTAAATGGGGTGCAGAAAGCTGATGGTGCCTGGCTATCAAAAGATATATCATCTGGGGTCTTAAAGGCTTGAAGGTAAACAAGTGGCCATCTAGCTGAGAAGCAACAAAGCCCACATGAAATAAGCACACCAGCCTGTGTGATCATGAGTTGTCGATGGGATCAGGTTTCAGGTATCAAAGAACAAAGCATCATATCATTGAGAATGAGGTGGAGTATGGAGTGGGGACCCAAAGCCCATCTGTAGGCAACTGGACATTCCTTTATAGAAGGGTTGTGGGGAGGAGATGAGCCAGTCAGGGTGCAGTGTAGCAATGATGAAACATACAACTTTCCTCTAGTTGTTAAATGCTTCCTTCTCCCCTTCCCAATTCTGCCTTACAAATCTGGCTAGACCAGAGATGTACACTGGTACAGATAGGAACTGGAAACACAGAGAATCCAGGACACAGATGATCCCTTCACGACCAGTGGTGAGAATGGCAATGCTGGGAGGGTGGAGGGTTAGTGTGGTAGAAAGGGGGAACTGATCACAAGCATATACATATAACCCCCTCTCTGGAGGATGGACACCAGAAAAGTAGGTGAAGGGAGATGTTGGAAAGTATAAGACATGAAAAAAAATTTTAATAAAATATCAAGGGCTTATGAGGGAGGGGGAAAATGAGGATCTAAAACCAAGGGCTCAAGTAGAAAGCAAATTTTTTTGAGAATGATGATGACCACAAATGTGATTGACACAATGGATATATGTATGGATTGTGATAAGAGTTGTATAAGCCCCAATAAAATGATTTAAAAAACAAACAAAAAACATCCAGCCTTGTACTTAGCAGTTCATTGCTTACTGATATTACTACCAGGTCCCCTTATATTAAATACTCCTACACTAAACCACTGTCTATAACCCACCTTAATGATTGACACAACCATACACGCACGCACGCACACACAACTCAAGGAGGACGAACAACTGAAACTGGGGGAAAGGAGACAGCAGTCGGTGAAAGATATGAAAATAATAATGACTTATAGAGGGTGGTGAGGGTTTGGGTAATGACTTATAGAGGGTGGTGAGGGTTTGGGTAATGACTTATAGAGGGTGGTGAGGGTTTGGGTAATGACTTATAGAGGGTGGTGAGGGTTTGGGTAATGACTTATAGAGGGTGGTGAGGGTTTGGGTAATGACTTATAGAGGGTGGTGAGGGTTTGGGGTGGGGAAGAAAGAGGAGCTGATTCTGAGGGCTCCATAGAGAATACCTGTCTGGAAAAGGATGGTGGCAACATGTGTACCAATGTGCCCAATACAGCTGACGTGTGATTGTTACAAGCCCTCAGTGAAATGTCATCAATCAAAATCTACAGTTTAACATGTGTATATAAAAGCACCCGAGGATTTCTACCTGGGGAGCAGACTCTGATTACTGAGGTATATTTGGGGTGTTCATGCAAATTCTCAGCAGGGGGGTGAACCAGAATGAACTGTTTGAAGCCCTCATTTCTTGTAGAGTGTGAGCAAGTGCAAACAGACTTGTGCTTTCTTCCGGGAAACGCTGGGTATAGGCAGCTCATGCTGTTGCTTGAGTATGAGTCACCCCGCACCCCCTCCCCATTTACTTCTTTGTTAACACACTCCAGTTTTATAAATGTCTCTGCTGGCCGTTTCCTTTAGGGAGTGTCCAGGCCACTCCGCAGCCCAAGGAACTTCATTTTGGTTAAACCAATGATGCAGGTTCTGTTCCTTTGGATAGTGATTGGTTCAGGGACGGGCAGGCCACACAAGTCTGGCCTAGGCAAAGACTACTGTGGAACTCTGAGGAAAACGCTTCTCTCTTGTAAATAAGCATCCAAGGAGGAAATCTTCTCCATCCCTGTTTTTTGTCCCTGAACCCACCATACCATCTTGGCCACGGTGAGGGGGTCTAGCCCAGGAGAAGGAGGTGGGGGTGAGGGTCTGCTACGCTGAGAATCAGTGTAAAGAGGAGAAATAAAGCATGTCCTTTGGTTCACTACATTCAAAAACCAAACTACTGTTCCTGAGCAAATTCCAACTCATAACGACCCTCTAGGACGGTGGTTCTTAACTTGTGGGTCGCGACGCCTTTGGCGGTCGAATGACCCTCTCACAGGAAAATACATATTTCTGATGGTCTTAGGAACCAAGCCACTGCTCCTCTATTGGTGTCAAAGAGGGTCCGCCCACATGCAGATATGACCACATAAGAGTACCCAGCGTGATGACTGTTAGCCATGCTACATCATGCTTCAAAACAAAATTTCATTTATTTATCATTAGAAATAAATATTTCACAGCATATAATTACATATTCTTTTATGATTCATCACTATGCTTTCATTATGTTCAATTTGTAACTATGAAAATACATCCTGCATATCAGATATTTACATGACAACTCATAACAGTAGCAAAGTTACAGTGATGAAGTAGCAATGAAAATAATGGTATGGTTGGGGGTCACCACAACATGAGGAACTGTCTGAAAGGGTCGCGGCAAAAGGAAGGTTGAGAACCGCTGCGCTAGGACAGAGTGTAATTGCTCCTTAGGGCTTCTCAGACGGTACATCTTGCTCCTTTGTAGAGGCTGATGAGATCAGCCGTCAATGCTTATTCCACAGTGCCACCAGGGCTCCAGTGTCCTATACCCAAATGAGACCCACTGCCACCGAGTTGATTCCAACTCCCAGTTGACCCGATGCAGAGTTTCCACGGCTATGAATCGGTACAGGGCCAGATAGTCTCACCTTTCTCTCACAGAGTCACGGATGGCTAAGCAGTCCGCCACTTACCCAAGTTGCCCTGTAAGAGCCAGCTGCTGGCCTCTGCCAACTGTGGACTTCATGCTATGCCCAGGCAGCAGCCTTTCCTCTTTCCAACAGCCATTCTAAGTTAAGCTTGCTGATATCAGACAGATCTTGGCTGAAAGCAGAGAATACCAGAAAGATGTTTCCTTGTCTTTTATTGATGATGTGAAGCTATTTAACTGTGTGGATCACAACAAACTATGGATAACTTAGAGAAAAATGGGACATCCAGAACACTTCATTGTGTTCATGTGGGACCTGGAAATGGAGAGGCAGTTGTGTAAACAGAGCAAGGGCATACTGCATGGTTTCGAATCAGGAGAGGTGTGCATCAGGGCCGTATCCTCTCACCGTGCTGGTTCGTCACAGCAGCTGGATGATATAGAAGACTGTGGCGTCAGCAGGGGAGGAAGGCTTATTAACAACCTGTGATACTCAGGTGACACTAACTGATGTAAGTGTAAGGACTGCAGCCTTCAGTAGGAATTACAGCTCAATGCAAAGTAAACCGAAATCCTCTCAACTGGTCACATCATGATAGATGGAGAAAAGGTTGAAGCTGTCGAGGATTTTGTCTTGCTTGGATCCCCAATCAATGCTCATGGAAGCAGCAGTATAAGAGAGAGGACAATGTATTGCACTGGGTAAACCTGCTGCAGAAGACCTCTGCGAAATGTTGAGAAGCAAGGAGGTTACTTTGTGGACTAACTTGTGCCTGACCCAAGACATGGCCTGTTCGATTGCCTCCTGTGTATGTGAAAGGTAGACACTAAGGAAAACCAAAGAAGAATCGATGCATTTGAAGTGTGATGCTGGAGAAGAATATTGAATGCACTATGAACTGTCCAAAGAACAAGCACATCAGTTTTGGAAGAAGACAGCTAGAATGCTTCTTCGAGGCCAGGATGGTAGCATGTTGTCTCACGTACTTTGGATGTTTGCCAGGAGAGACCAGTCTCTGGAGAGTGCCCCGGTGCTTGGTAAAGTAGAGGGTCAGTGAAAAGTAGGAAGACCCTCCGTGAGACGACTGACGTGGTTACTTTGACAATGGGCTCAAACATAAGAACAAATGGGAGGATGGCACAGGAGCAGGCCGTGTTTCCTTCTGCTGTACGCCGGGTCTCTATGAGTCAGGACAGATAGCCCTTTAATGACAAGTTGAGGTTTGCTACTTGCAGTTGATTGCTTCCTGCAATTAGAAATGAAAAATAAGCAATAACAAACGGTTCCTTGCATACTCAAAGCAAAGGCAGCCTTTGGCAATGGGGTGGCAAAGATATCTCCATTTTTGGACACATCAAAACTGCAGAAACACATACTGGATTGTCATTTACCTTCAAGTAGCATCTGAATTCACTGTAATTTTCAAATGCTCAGGAACTAGGGAATACCAGGGTCAATAGGCGTTGGAATTGACTCACGGCATGTGTTTGGCTTTAGAGCAAAAAGCTACCGTTTGGCCTTAGGCAGTGTTTCTCCAAAGCTTCATTAGGAATACAAGGGGACTCCAAAAAGTTGATGAGAAAATCCCATTATCATTTAATTCCATATTTCCGTGGGTTTTTGAAGCCCTCTCTTACATGGAGTGCCTGAATGGTCTGAAAGGCTAGCCTGAGATGGTCACAGCACGGATAAACAAGGCTGTGTGCGCCCAGGTAAGGGTGCAATGCAATAGGTAAGTGGGTTCTGATTGTAGCGGGACCGCTAGTGACGACACTACGTGAATGTGCATCAACTGGTTCCATCTACAGGATGCCAAGGAAAGCCTTTGCAAAGCAGCCCCAGGTAGCAGAGAGAGCTTCCGGGAACCGGCTGGCTGCTGGGAGAGTTGTCACCAGCCATGAGCCTCCTGGGCATGCACCAGCCACCTGGCCTGTGTCTGAGACACACACTGCTATCAGCTCCTCTGACAGCTCCCTGAGTGATGAACCCCTCTTGACACTGGAAGTGCTCACAGTTTAATTCATTTGTCCACAGGATACGCGTGTTGATCTGTGTGCTCTGGACCAAAGCCTGATTGTATTCTTGGGATGAAAGAATCTAAGTTTTCTAATATGACAGACAGCAGCAACTTCCCAATAAGCAGGAGAGAAAGGGCTAAAATGGAAGATCAACCAGTGAAGGCAGTTTGAGAATAGGAGAGGCTTTAGTCCTCCTGGGGAAGAAAAAAGCAGCCCCTGACATCTGAAAGCTTGCCCGATCCTAACAGTTAAGCCGTGGTTTCTTATGGGTTCTGCTATTGAATAGAAACAATTTCACAGAACATCAACCTCAGACAAGGTCGTTCTGTGACCACGATGGATCAAGACCGACACCAGTGCACTCTGTAATCCTGTCTGAATGCAGACAAAACATGAGCATTGTCTGAGACACAGAATAACAACTATCCCCCTCGCCTATGAGGGACTGCAACTACTTTACCCATTAGAGTTCTGGCTTGCTCTAGTCTACCCTTCCTCTAGATGACTTATTGAGATTCTTAACCACACTGCTTGCTGACACCACTCAATCTAGAGCAAAACCCCACTAGCTTAAAAACTCTCCTTAATCAACAAACACAAAGGAACCCATATTTTGTTGTCTTTTTACTGCCTGCCTTACTGAGACACTAACCATTTCTCAGTGGGAGAGAGAAGGGGTTCTCTGGTCATGTAAAGATTTACAGCCTCAGAAACTCTATGTAGGTCATTACAGGTTGGGATAGACTTGGTGGCAGTAGGGCATTGCTCAACGACAGGATTGCACCTCATGGTGTGACTGGAGGACACTGATATTCCTTAAGAAGTAACATTTATTGGTGACCTTCACGTGTCAGGCACCTATCATGGTCATATGAAAGAGTTCACTGAATCACGATAACAATTCTCTCAGTAGATATCACTCATCCCATTTTATAAAGGACAAAACTGAGGCTTAGAAATGTTAGCATCCTTTCCCCAGAGCCTCCATCTGGTAGTTGGGGGAGCCAGAATTTAAATCCTTGGCGGGATGACTCCCTGCTCTTGACCATGCAGCCCGTGTGTTTTTAAATCCCTTGCCATCAAGTTGTCTCCTGGAGACCCTGTGAGTGCTAGAGGGGAGCTATGCTGTCCAGTTTTCATTGGCTGATTTTTGGGAATTGGAGGGGCAGGCGTGTCTTCTAAGCAGTCACTGGGTGGACTCAAACTCCCAGACTTTCCGTTAGCAGCTGTGTGTTCTATTCATAGACTGGGCCATCTGATCCCTCGACTTGTTCCCCTGTCACAGCTGGACTTCCTCTACAGACAATTTAGCATGGATTTCTTGGTTTGTTTTAAATTTTCTAAAAGTTGTATTGGCTTATAATGCACATATCACACAATTCAATAATTCAATTGCATTAAGAAAGGTTGTACAATCATCACCACATTCAATTTCAGATCATTTCCTACTTAAAAAAAACATTTTATTGGGGATCGTACAACTCATCACAATCTTTCCATCCTCTGTGTCAGGCACATTTGTACATTTGTTGCCATCATCATTCTCAAAACATTTTGTTTCTACTTGAGCTCTTGGTATCAGCTCTTCATTTTTTCACTCCCTCCCCCACCCTCCCTCCCTCCTGAACCCTTGATAATTTATAAATGATTATTAATTTTCCATGTCTTACACTGACCAATGTCTCCCATCACCCACTTTTCTGTTGTCTGTCTCCCTGGGATGGGGTTACATGTAGGTCATTGTGATCAGTTTCCCCTTTCTCCCCCCACCTTCCCCTTCTATTGGTATCATTATTCTCAATATTGGTCCTGAGGGGTTTATCTGTCTTGGATTCCCTGCGTTTCCAGCTCTTATCTGTACCTGTGCACATGCTCTGGTCTAGCCGGATTTGTAAGGTAGAATTGGGGTCATGATAGTGGGGGAGAAAGGGAGAAAAGCATTAAAGAACTAGAGAAAAATTGAACATTTCAACGGTGCTATACTACACCCCGACTGGCTCGTCTCTTCCTTGTGACCCTTCTGTAAGGGGATGTCTAGTTGCCTACAGATGGGCTTTGGGTCTCCATTCTGCACCCCCCTCATTCACAATGATATGATCTTTTGTTCTGGGTCTTTGATGCCTGAAACCTGATCCCACTGATACCTCATGATCACACAGGCTAGTGTGCTTCTTCCATGTGGACTTTGTTTCTTCTCAGTTAGATGGCTGCTTATTTATCTTCAAGCCTTTAAGATGCCAGATGCTATATCTTTTAATAGCTGGGCACCATCAGCTTTCTTCACCATATTTGCTTATGCATCCATTTTGCCTTCAGTGATCCTTTTGGGAAGGTGAGCATCACGGAATTTAGCATGGATTCTATGTTAATTCTCACTGATCTTCTTTCCCAAATTCCCATAGCTTTTAGTGTGTGAACTGTACAGTTGAAAATCTATCTACTCCCTCAGGTGTTTGCTTTTGTTCCATGGGTGTTTTTCTTACCTCTCCCAGTATTGTAAAGAACTTAGGAGCAAGAACTATGTCTCATGTGCTTTCATAGTAGTTGACATTATTAAGTACTAATTATGAAATAGGTACATTTATTTATCCATTTAGTACAACAATACTGTGAGGTAGATACCATTTTCCCCATTTCATTTTATTAAAATCCCCATACCATTTTATCCCCATAGATGAGACTCTAACCCCCAAAGGAATCAACTTGTACAGGATCACATGCACAGTAAATGGAGTCAGAATTAACCAAGTGACCTGGTCCCAGAGCAGGTGTCTTTGTATCCTTCTCCCCCAGGTGGCCCCATCCTCAGTATCATCTCACTGGGTCGTACATGTAGGCACCCAACACCTCTCTTTTAACAGCTGGTTTCAGGGATTAAGAGTCCCTTGGGAGGCTGAATGGCTTCAAGGTTGGCTCTCAGGTGTGCAGGGTGGAGTCGCTTCTGCAGGAGGCACTTAGCTTGTGGTTTGGCCAGTGCTGCCCTCTGGGACACTCCTGTTAAGGACACAACTGATCCTCAGTTGCCCTTGGTTTAAGAACACTTTTCCTGAGTAGCCATGGTTGAGAGTCCCCTGGGGCCTTTTCTCTGGAAAGGTTGTCCCTACCTGCCTGGGTGCCACTGCCAAGGCTGATGCTTAAAAAAATGCAATGTCACCTTACTAAGCACTAACTGATTTCTGTTCTTAGGAGACCTGACCACAGCAGAAGTTGTACAGACAGGTTCTGGGCAGAAGGGGAGTTCTGCAGGCTCATCTGATGCAAGGCACAGTGCATGGGTGTGGGTCATCGGGCTTGGGCACTCCTAGTCCCCTCTGGGAGTGTTGGGACATCTGCCTACTCAGCACCCTGGGAAATAGAGCAGGTGGATTTTCCATGAACTCCCAGAACATGCACCTCCATGCTACCTGAATAAGCAGAGATGGTTACACTTCCCAAAAGCAGAACCATCCTTCCAGGAAATATTACATTTGGCGGCTCTAGTCAGAGTTACAAAGGGAGTGCAGTTTTCAGTTTTGGAAGACATTTTTTCTCAGCAACCACAGAGTAGCTGACGTCCTTCTGTTGATTACGGAGTCATCCACTTCATTTTCATGGGCGGACCTGTGAGCCTTTTAAGAGCTCCAAACCAATTCCAGCTACTTGCCATCGGGTTAATTCAGATTCACGGTGACCCAGGTGTGTGAGTTTGACTCTGTCACTTCATAGAGGCTTCGATGGCTAGCTATGATCTTTCAGAAGTAAATGGTCAGGGCTTTGGTTTTGAGATGCCCTTTGGTGGATTTGAACCATCAACCTTTTGTTGGCTAGCCAAGCACATAACCATTTCACCACACAGGAACTCTTCTTCAAAAGCAGGGTTAGATTTTGTTTAATGTTCTCAGTGCCTAATTCAGGGTCTGGAACCCCCAAACCAAATAAGAACTGCTTTCTACAGGATTCAGTCTCAGTTTCCCTCTGCACACACCCCCAAACCCCAATTCATAGCTATGGAGGAAGATGATCTGGCTGGAAGATACAGTCAAGAGGTCATATTCTAGCTCTGACATAAATCAGCTATACAACCTTGACAATGAAAATTACTTCTGGACTCAAATGATCCATCTGAAGGTTGACAAGGTGAGATTCAACAATCCCTACGACGCTTACATGTTTTTTCAGCCTGGGACTCTACATGTGAGATGCTCTTCTTAGAAAGGAGGTCTCAGGAAGATGGTTCTTGCCTTTCCAGAATTTATAACTTCAAGTGATGCCTGGGTATGGGCACACTGAAATGAGTTCCACCTGCTCTAGAGCTAGCCTCTGCAGGAAAGACCAAGAAAGTGTGGGCATAGAGGCCACAGCTTTCCCAGAGACCTCTGAGAGGCGGAACTCGAATCCGATACTCTGCTTCATGATCACGGCACCTGCCTTACCATCAAGGCCTTGCTGCCAGGACAGGCACAGTAAAGACTTTTGCTTGTGCCCCCCACACTTTCCTCAACGACCCAGATTCGGTTGCCTTCAAGTTGGTGACTCGTGTTGACAATATGTGTCAGACTAGAACTATGTACCAAAGGGTCTTCAGTGACTGGTTTTTCTAAAGAAGATAATCAGCCATCTCTTTCACAGAGCCTCTGGGTGAACTTGAATGTCCAACCTTTTAGTTGAGCATGTTAAAGGTCTGCACCATCCAGAGGAAATTTACGCCTGACCCAGCCCCGGCACTTCCCCCTTCACCCCCACATCACCGATGTCTGCAATTCTGCTGACAAGTATGATGTAGATGCCCCATCTTAGGACATGTGTCCAGGAAAAACATCTTTCTTACAGAGGTTGGGGGTGGGGTGGTGACGGGAAGGACGTAACTCTTTGATCTTGATCCCTAACAAAGAACTTGACCTGGGATCTTTGCAATCTTGGAAGAACTACAAAGTGAAAAGACCGCACTTTCAGAGCTTTTTATTGTTTGATGTATTATAAAAGGAGGTGGGGTGAATATTTTCCGCTGGGGTAAGCATTCCTTTGTTCTGGGAAGATGCTACAATAGCGCTTTGGTTATTAAAAGGTAAGGCAAATAGTCTCAGATGTTAAAAATTCAGCCCATGCGTTTCCAAGGGGCTCCAGTGTCATGCACAATAACACTAAAACCAAACAAAACAGACACCTGCTTTCATCATGGGTTACATCCCTGCAGATAGGGTTTTGTAGGAAAATATTTTATCTTTAAAGAAGATTTAGTCTTCAGAGTCTCTAAGATTTGTTTTCTAGTTTGAAAACAACAACAATCACAACATGTAGCTAGTCCCTTTGTCTCTGTTTCCCCAGTAGAGCAGCAATGAAGATGGGAAGTTCTCTGGGTGGGGGTGGGACCAAAAGGCTTATCCTCACTCAGTCTAGTGCAGGGGTGTCAGGAGCCAAGGTGAACCTGCTCAAGTCCACCGTGATGGTTTGTTTGAATTGTACTCTTCGTGATATTCCAGACTAGTTCATCTGGACTTTGGAAAAGGACTGGTGTCTAGGATCTGGCCTTGTTAGGAGCCCTGACAGCGGTCGGGCAAACCGTGACTATTAACACCTAGTTCACATGCACCAGCTGTTCCTTGGGAGCAAGCCAAGTCTCCGAGGCCTTATGTAAGATAGCTAGGTGTCAGAATTGACTTGATGGCAGTGGGTCTTTTTCTTTCTCTCTTTTTTGATGTTGGGGACACTCAGACAAGACCAAGCCTTGGCGACTGAAAGCTGAGGACAGCTTAGTTGTGAATCACCCTGGGCCAAGCAGACGGGGATGGAAGGTGGGGCTTGGGAGATCACTAACACCGAGATTGCAGGGCACAGCCTCCACAGGCAAAGAACCGGAGGCCTCTTTCTCCCTACTGGAAGGACTGCAAAGTCTATGCTTGCTGATGTGGGTCCGGAGCTGGGCACCTGGTGCTCAGCAGAAGTTGTCCGGGGAGAGGTTTAACCTGTGAGTGCTATCGTATCTCATTTCTAGTACTGCTTCTAACTCTCTCAGAGCTGCAATTCCTATCGGTTGTTTTCAAATATTATTAACCTTGTGAAAGCTAGTATAACTTAGTCTTAGCCACACTATTGGGGAGCTAAAGACTCGACTATTAGAGCATTAGTTCCTATGGTTCCTGGGAGCAAAGTGAATGAAGTCATGGAGAAACAGGGACTAAAGATCTGGAACCAGGTAATGCTGGAGAGCTAGGCAGATTACTGAGTCAGGGATCTCCTGTACCCGTATATACGAGAAGGGGAGGGATCTTCAAAGAGGAAGTAGCTTCACAGAAGAGCTACTAGATTTGTGCTGGTGGGGGTTACTGAGCCAGCAAACAAGGGGGAAATTTTTAATAAGGTATCACATTACCTAGGAATGGGGAAAGGAAAATGCTCACAAAGCCCCTGCCCTTGGTGGGAAGAAGAGAATTTTGAGGGCAAAATGAGGCCATGATATTGATTAGACTAAGTGTGTGGAGAAAGGAAATACAAATATATTGGATCCACCCTCGCAGTCAGCAACGGGGAGTAGAGAGCTCACTGGAGGCCAGCAATCTTTTTCTAACTTTCCCACCCATGGGGAGCAGTCACTCCCCTCTTTTTAGATCATGCTTCAGTGTCCTCACTGAAGCATGAGGGCTTGTCCAGTGTCCCTGCGCTATTCTCCCTCTGTAAACCAGTCTGTCACCACTGCAGAGTGACTGGACTCCTTTTTGGCCTCTTCTTTGAACAACACAACCCAGCACAGAAGCCAGTGCACACACAGCGGTTTCTCTTCGCTTGGTCACCCCAATCTAGACTTGATGACTTGGGAAAGGGCGATCAACAAGTTTCATCACAATGAATGGTGGCACACGCACATTGAAAGTTTTGAAGAAAGTTATTTGCATTTTAGAATTTCAGTTAGATCCCACAGGCATTTCTGTCCACGGTTTTGTAAGTCCTGGGCCCGTAAATCACTGTAAATTCAGTAAATCATTGGGTTTTCCAACGTCAGTTTTAATCTGGCTCATCAAAACACATGTGTATGAGAGAAATGAGTCAATAGTAACTACAAATAGCTCCAGGTTTCTTTCTTTCTTCTAATCTAATCATCAAACCAAATTGCAAGTAGAGAGTTTCTGTGCTGCTTTCAGATATGAGGCAGTTTGCAATTTAGATGTTGAATTTGGATATTAGAATTTGGAGATCATTTCAGACATTTATGAGCACTGGGGAAACTATTCCAAATAAGGAGCATTCTTTAAAAAATATAAGATGTGCACTCCCCACATCCTGACCCATAAACATCTTCCTGCCGTCCTCAAAGCCTGGCCCTGGTAAAAGCTGGAAACAGGAGGAATTTGTCCTCAGTGTTTCATGTTTGGCTAGGTTGTCTGGAGAAATTAAACCAGTGACAATCATAGAGGTACAAGAAAGAACATTATTTCAAGAATGAACTTTATGTTAAGAAGGCTTCCCAGCCCAATCCAACCCTGGAAACTCCTGGACTCTGAGGGGCCCGGGATGGGAGGGGGCAGGGATGAAGCTGGCAGCTCAGCTAGAAAGCCATCTGGCTGTCACCCTCAAAGTGGCCTTGCTGCAGCACCTTGGTGTGGTGCGCATAGATTTCGGGGCTGTGCGGAGGGCGATGGACAGGCCAGTGAGCACACCCACGGGCTATGTGAGCAGCAAACACTTGGCGCCAGTTCCCTGCTCTTGGAACGTGGTGGCCTGCTCTGGGGGCCCGCTGCGGTGAACTGCTCCAGCACGTCCATCGGGGTCCATTCCAGGGAGTCAACCAAAGGAGGTCCCTTCCGTCTGAGTAAGGCACAGACTTTCCTGGGGGCAGAGGCGCAGAGGATGCCAGGGTGGGGGTGGGGGTCTTGCCCAGTAGTGGCAGACAGGGACTCTTGTTCCTTACTCATGGCTTCTGTGGAGAAGGCCTGTCAGGTGCTGCTGCCCAGTGCTGACCCCACCCTTCAATGTGGCCTGGGTGGTGTCCACAGGACATTCACTCTTTAACCCTCTCGTTGGCACTGTTCGCCATTAAGCTGGTATTCATAAAGAAATCCATAAGAACAAGAAGAAAGAAAAGACCCCGGAGGGCAAGGGTGAGGGTGAGGATGAGGATGAGGGGGAGAAGGAGAGCAAGAACAGCAGCAGCAGCAACACAGGCAGGGTTGGCAATGACTATTGAATCAGTCCCAATGTCAGAAGGACAAAATCACCACAATGTTCCTTAGAAATTAGGCTGGTGAGACTGCCCCTTGTGGACTTGACCCCTGTCATCCGGGAAGAACAGTCCTGAGAAACGGCCTTGTGTTTACTAAGCTCGAAGGCCGATGAGCATGAGAGAAGTCTTCCAGGAGATGGGTTGAAACAGTAGCCACCACAATGGACTGGCACATGCTTCTCATCAGGGAAGTGGCGCAGGGCGGGCAATGCTCTGTTCTGTTCTAGGAAGTTGCTGACACAGTGGCGGCTGACAACAACATGTATCTATTTCAAAGAAGACTGGAAACCTTAAAATTTTGGTTTTTGAAAATGGCTATGGGAGAGTCTGGGAGGATAGGCTTGAGGACTAGCAACTTGACTTGCAAATATGTGGGACCCACATGACACGACTGGCATGGACTGGTTGAATGTTCCGTAAGAAGGTTCTTTGGACAACGTCTCCAGACCTAGCAGGGTGAATGCTGTTGAAACAGAGTGTGGGCTTGCGGTTAATAGTGTGGATTTGGAAACTGAATGCTGACTTATGGCAACTTATACCCTGACCCTTTCACACACATGCTGAATGCCTTTAGGCAGTTAATGTGGCTTCTTTCGGCTTTCATTCAAGCATTCATCTGTCAGTTTGCCACACTACTGATATTTCAATTACCAGCGGGATCCCTAACCCGCCACCAGCCACAATAGTGAATAGGTTCCAGCTGAACTTACGGGCTAAAAATGGGCTGTTGTTAAAATGAAAAGAAGTCACGAGAGTCACAATATGACCTTGAGCATATTTAGAGACCATCTCAAGAATTGATTTAACACAGTGAACATTGATGACCAAAGGCCAGATAAGGTAAGGGGTGATATTAAGAGCATTACACATGCAGAAAGCAAAAGGTCGTTAGAAAGACATGAAAGAACTTAAACAAACAAATAGAAGCTGTTGGGAGAGACTCTGAAATTTGCTCTTGAATATCAGGTAGGCTGAGTGAATGGAGGAAATGAAGTAATAGAACAGTTCCACAAGGGGGTTAAAGAAGACAAAGAAAAGAATTACAAAGAAATGTGCAGAGACCTGGAGCTAGACGACCAGCAGGGAAGAACATAGTCAGCATCGCTCAAGCGGAAAGGACTGACGCCAGTACCTAAGCCATGAATTGCAGGATTGGATTCTATTAGCAAAATCTGAGTGATGCCAGAGTATCAAAAGAGATGGATGCTATCATCCTCAAAGAAGTGGTCAACATTCCACCACTTCAAGAGATAACACATGACCAAGAACTGATGGTATTGAAGGAGGAAGTCTAAGCTGTGCTGGTGACATTCGTGAAAAATCAAGCTCCAGGAATTGATGGAATACCAATTTAAATGTTTCAACAAGCTCACACAGTGCTGGAAGCGCCCGTTAGCTTATGCCAAGAATGTGGAAGACGATACCAACCAACTGACTGAAAAGTTTCATATTTGTGCCTTTTCCAATGAAAGGCGTCTCCACATCGTACAGAAAGTATTGAATGATATCATTAATATCACCTGTGTGCAAAATTTTGCTTGGATCCACAATCAATGATCATGGAAGCAGTAGTGAAGAAATCAAACGATACATTGCACTGGGCAAATCTGCCGCATGAGGCCTCTTTGAAAGGTTGAACAGCATGAATGTCATTTTGGGGACCAAGATGTACCTGACCCAAGCCCTGGTATTTTGAATCACCTCCTCTGCATGTGAAATTCTGACATTGAATAAGGAAGACTGAAGAAGAATCAGTGAATTTGAATTACGGTGCTGGCCAAGAAGACCGAAAGAATCAGGGACTGCCAAAAGAATAAACAACTGTGTCTTGGAAGAAGCACGGCCAGACGGCTTCTTAGAAGCGAGGAAGGCGAGACTTTGTCTCTTTACTTTGGACATGTTCTCAGTAGAGACCAATCCCTGGAAAAGGGCATTGTGTTAGGTAAATTCGAAGGGCAGTGAGAAAGAGGAAGACTTTTGCTGAGCTGGATTGATACAGTGGCTACACTTGTGCAGATGCTGCGGGACCGTGTGGCGTGTCCTTCGGTTGTACAGAGGGTCACTGCATGTCAGAACGGACTGGAGAGCACCGAGCGACAACACACGGCCTCCAAAATACAGGGCATTGTGCTTGTAGGACCGTAAAGTGCTTTCTGGAGTTTTAGTGAAGGCAAATAGGGCAAACTGTTTGGCAGCCTTCAACTTTTGTCTTCATCACATCAGTTTTTTTTTAGGTTTCAATGATTTAATCTCATCCTACGTGAGAAGCTTCATGTGAAGCTTGCATCATAGGGACTTGCAGGAAATTGAGTAAGACTGTTTAAAAAAAAAAAGTTTTTTAAGGTGTCCACAGTTTAGTGACAGAATCTGGTAACTTCTTCCATGCCAGGAGGGGAACATTATTTCCATTCAAAAAAATTTTTTGCTATTGTATCCATAGTTTGTTATGGTTGACATACTGCGATATTTTGGTATAAACCACAGGCAAGCATCTTTCTGGTACTTTCTGTTTCAGTTAAGAGCTATCTGACATCAGCAATGACCTCCCTTCTTCCATATCATCTTCTGAATCCAGCCTGAAGATCTGCATGAGCCCTGTCAATGTACTGTCGCATCTACTTTTAAAATCATCTCCTGCTTCCGACGTCTGAATATGCATCAAGTATGCCCTTATAAGCTACTCATCGGCTCACCACCAACTGGCTAAGATGCTCAGGTGTTACTGGGTCAGCCCTGATGGCATGTTGTGGCTATGCATAATTAACTCTTGGCCATGGCTTCTGAAAGAAGCCATCTGGACCTGAGTAGACTCAAGGGAAAATTTTAATTGAATTCCCTTAACTATTTAATGTACCCATATTAAGAGTTCAAGGTCTCAATCAGTGTTTCATTAGCTTGGCCAGTGAGCAGTAATAGTTGACCCTCAGATAGGACTTGAAGATGTTATGAGACATATATAAATTTCCCTAAATGACACGGGCTTTTAGAGCTCAATACTGAAGCAGCAACAATGAGAAAACTCATACTGCAAAACAGAATGGCCTTTTCCATTCTCCCTGCAATGCAGGCAGGCCCTGTGCCACAATAATGCTGATATTATACTGTGGTGTAGGTGGTTCTGTGTTGGGCTGCTAATCACAAGGTCAGCAGTTTGAAACCACCCACTGTTCCACCGGAAACAGATGAAGCTTTCTACTCCCAGGAATGGTTCTATGTTGTCCTGCAGGGTCTCTATAAAATCAATAATAAAAACAAAGTTATTATAGCAAAAATACTTAAAATAAGGTTTTGGTGTGATATAATAGCACTCGCTGCTTGTGTTCCAAGCAGTCCTTGGGTTGTGCTTTTCTAGAACATTGACATAACCTTTAGACACCAGATCCTCCAATGGCTTCTTATCCATGCCCAAGGCTTATGACGGCAACAGAAATAATAGAGTCCTTTCCTGTCGATAAAGAGCCCTGATGGTGGCATAATTCATGCACTGGGAGGCGAACTGCAAACTCAACATTTCAAAACCACCAGCCAATTATTCATAGGAGAAAGACAGGGCTTTCTATTCCCATACAGAGTTACCGTCTCTGAAATTCACAAGGGCAGTTCTCCTCCATCGTACAGGGTTGCTATGAGTCTGAATTTTAGAGAGGATGCTCAGAGTGTCCTTCAGAAAAATAGAGAGGCAAAGGAGAACAGAAAGGTTCTGGACAAGCTAGAGGGACACATCAGCTGCAGCAAAGAGCAGTGAGGAGGGTGGCGCAGGACTGGGCAGGGTGTCGCACACAGTGACCCCCGAGGACACAAGGTCACCACGAGTCAGACCTAGTCCCCTGACAGCACCTCACAACCACAACAACAACCATATCCTCTAGACACCCAAATGAGGAGCCCTGGTACTCCGTTAGTTAAAGTGCTTGACTGGTAACTGAAAGGTTGATGGTTCCAACCTACCAGCTGCCCTGTGGGAGAAACAATGACAGCTGTCCTGCTGAAATAAAGATTACAGCCCTGAAAACCCTATGGAGCAGTTCTAGTCTTCTTTATAGGGTTGGTTTAAAGCGTGCTTGACACAATGGATGTCTGTATGGATTGTGATAAGAGTTGTATGAGCCCCCAATAAATGATTAAAAAACACAACCCAGAAACCTAAAAACAGCTAACCATGGTTCTCATATTTATTTGTGTTTCAGGAAGAAGCTCAGGCAGAGGAATGTTTACTAGCCCCCAAGGTGAGGCTGTTTAGGACCAGAGTCTGCTACGTGATGGGCTCTTCTTAGGTTGCTCAAACCTGAGATTTTCCATTCCCAATGATAGTTCTGTATTTAAGCGGCTATGATTACATGTCAAGTCAGGTTCAAGGATGAGCTTCCTCCTGGTGGAAATTCTGGACGTTTCCAACAGACCTTTCCTTTGAGAGGGCCCTGATCTTAAGCAGGTGTCGTCACACATGCAACTTGGTGGGTACTTTTCCTAATTTTTCTGAGTGTTGTTTTGCACAAAGTTGCGAAGAACTCCCCATTGGGTTAGCATCATGTATCCTCCAAAAGTCCTTGAAGTTAATAGAGGAAAATAACTCTGGTTGGGCCTCAGGTGGATGAGCTAGCAAGAACTCAAGCTGATGCTCTCTGCTCACATATATTTAGAGATTAAAAAGCAATTTTCTTCACAGAGTGATTAGATCACCTATTTTAGCTGTTCTACTTCAGTATCTTGTTTTAGGAAACGTATTTTATTATCCATTTGAGGAAAAAGGCAGGAATAGGAACTTCTAAAAATAAAAGGCAAACTTTCATACTAGGTTGTCCCTAGTTAGAGTCTTCTCAAACGGATTTTCTAAGCATTATTAGAATGTTTTTGGTAAAACAAAATTGCACATATCAAAATACTTGGGATTCTCTGGGAAAAAGTAAAGATTAAGACAGAAAAGTTAGACAGCATAGCCCAGGTCTCCAAGTTCACAAAGGAACAGCACAAGACAGGCGCCTGTGTCCATGTAGTCCGGTAGGCAGGCCAGTTGCTAACAGTGGCAATGGGGCAGTAGGACGGGCAGCTGTTGAGGCCTGCCAGAACCTGAAGAAAACAACTTTACACTGATTTAAAAGCTCCTATCGTATTAAAGATATACAAAAGGCAAATCCAAGTTCACATGCCAGATTAACCAAACAAGGGAGTTAAAAGCCTAAAAACTGCATAATGAACACATGAAAAGATTAGGTATATAATTTGCTATTAGGGGAACGAAAATCAAAACCACTTCACACCCCGTGAAGTGCCATTATCGGTGGTAATGAGATAGCACTTCATACTCTGTAGGATGGCTTTATCAGAAAGACTGACAATAACAAGTGCTGGTTAGGCTTGGGAGAACTGGAGTCTGCATTTACTGGTGGGAGGGGAAACTGGTGTGGCAGCTTTGGAAATCAGGCTGACAGTCCCTTAAAGACATTGAGCAAAGACTTACCACAGGGCTCAGCAGATGCATTCTGAAGTCCATGCATTACCAAGGGAAATGAAAATACAGGGTGACAACAAAACCAAACCACCTGTACCCTAATTATGCACCGGGTGTATACACATAGCAGTATTATCCAAAAAACTCCAAAATGAAAACAACCCATATGTCCAATAGCAGGTGAGCGAAGAAATAAAATGTAGCACATTGATATCGTACGAGAGCCTAAATCTGAGGCACTTGGTGTGTAGAGACACCAAAAACCCAAACTCACGACCATTGAGTTGACTCAAACCCATAGCCACCCTACAGCACAGGGTAGACCAGTCCCTGTGTGTTTCTGAAACTGTAACTTTCTAGGATTAGAAGGCCTTGTCTTCCTACCAACGAGCAGCTAGTGGTTCTGAACTGTTGATCTTGAGATTAGCAGCCCATTTCATGACAGTACTACCCGGGCTCCTGAGTGCAGACCCAGCAGCCTGTCAACAAAGCCTTAACTCCATCTTAAGCCTTGACTTAAATCTGAATCCATTTTGAATCGTAAAGTTGCCTTTTCTGACAGCAGTTTCGCCTTGTGCTTAATGTCTTAGCTGTTCATCGGCTTGGTAACTGCATGGTCCGCAGGGGCTCCACAAGAGAAAGGTGTGGCTTTCTGCTTCCAAAAAGATTTAGACCCGCAGATCTGCAAGCCAGCGGTTCCGCTCTGTCATATACGGTCACTATGAGTTGGAATCGATTCCATGGAAGGGGATTTGTTTCTTGTTGGTTTATGGTCAAGTAGATGCTGGATAGACTGTTCCCAGATGGTCTTTTTTTTAAACTTTAAAGCCCTGTTGGACCTCGATACACAGCACTACCAAAGGGTTGCTTTTATAATAAAGTCTAGGGAAAGACATGCTGAAAAAGAAGTTTTCAAAGTGTGTTTCACTATGAACATGCCCTGTGATTGTCTTGCAATTTCTGCAATCTGAAAAGCACAAATGTGCTTACAATTAACCAATCATATAAATCCACATATGAGTCCGTTGCATTTCCCAGTCATTGAAGAGCTCCCAGTCTTGTTAACCCACCTTTGATTTTCACAAATGACCCGTAAGCCAAACAAATCCTGACGCTGTAAGCAGCTGGGTCCACGGCACAAATATTGCCTGGACGTCTGTAATTAGTCAGGGTGTAGTTCACTCAGTGGACTCTGCTTATCCCAGTTTAAACTGTCTTATTTTTTTTTAATTCTTTGCTTTGCTTCAACAGTGTACCAGCTCTCACACCATGACAATACAATGAACTATTACTCAGTAGCCAAAAGAAGTGCAGTCTGACACACCCTATAACATGTATAAACCTTGAAAACTCTATGTAAAAAAATCCAGTCACAAAGGACCGTATGCTATATAAGTTCAATGATGTGAAATGCCCCGAAAAGGTGAGTCTATGAGACACAAAAGAGACTGGTGGTCGCCGAGAGCAGGAGAGAGTGGTTAGGGAAAGATTGGTAGGGAATGGGGAGTGTTTGCTAATGGGTATGGGGTTTCATTTTGGTGAGAGTTTTTTTTCAAAAAACGCTGATTGTGGTGATGGTAGCAGAACTCTGTGAACAACATTCTAAAATCTGTTGAACTGAAAATTGTAAACGTGGAAGAGGAAAAAGAGAGCAGGCAGTAGGACACAAAGCAATAAAACAGCTAAACCATGGTGGGGTTCCCAGGGTGCTGCTCACCAGTAGGCAGAGAGGGTGGTCAGGTAGAGTCCTCTGGTGAAGGGAGAGGGGGTGTGAGGTCATGCCTACCTGTTGCCATGGTTTCCGGTACTGATATAAGCACATAAACGTGCTTTGTGTGTGCTAGGGGACCTGACCCTTGACGCCAGAAGAACTGCATTCCAGTCGATGAGAAAGAACAGTGTAAGGAAGCCCTGTCTTTGGAAAGGGGAAGCATGATATCTGAAATATGAGTCTCCCTTGAAAAGGGAAATCGGCTTTAATTCAAAGGAAATAACTCCCCAGAATTTTAAAGCTCTTTGTTTCACCAGGTATTGTTTCTAAATCCCTTCTAAGTGCTGAAAAGACTGTCTAATGATACAGAATATCTATAACCCAGAAACCAAACAAAGCTCTGATTTGCTGACTCATAAGTTGGAGGTATTGGTCCCAAGTAAAATTAAATTTGGCTGTTCCAATTCTGAGCTGTGGTGCATGGCAAGTGCCACCCGTAGACCTGAGCAAGCATGCAGGGGAGTGTGGCACACATGAGTCTGCAAATCCTTCTTCCAGGGCTGCTGTCAGGTGGGGTCCCGGGTCCAGATGGAGACCCCGAGGGGCTTCGTCATTATTCCCCCACTGGAGCGCTCTTGAATGCCGCAAATGCCCTCTCTGCCTACTGGTGAGTAGCACCCTGGGAACCCCACCATGGTTTAGCTGATTTTTTGCTTTGTGTCCTACTGCCTGCTCTCTTTCTCCTCTTCCACCTTTACTACATTCCAATTGTTCTTGTGAACCGGGAAGAGCCCAAGAGTACACTGATAGGTTCTACACTGATAGCTTCTTTTAGTTAAAGGGGGAAAAAAAAGCATACTTAGAAAGCACTGTGTAAGAATAATATTCTAAATTTGAGTGTTCTCCCTCAAACTAATGTTGCAATGTCTGTAGTGTTATATCTTCTGGTTAATAGTGACATCAGCAGTGGCTGTACCTTAAATAATCCTTAGATTATCTTTAATTTCCACATTATCTCCCCACTATCCTGTAATAGACCTCCTGAATTCTTCTAATTGAGATATATATAGTTCAGTTGACAAGCAAATGCTAATGTAGGTCATGGTCATTCTATCTGCCCTCCTCATCCAACATTCTATTTTTGGCAATCATCATCTTGTATGTGTCATCCAATAATTTTTTAATAATCATTTTACTGGGGGCTCATACAACTCATCACAATCCATACATACATCCATTGCATCAAGCACATTTATACATTTGTTGCCATCATCATTCTCAAAACATTTTATTTCTATTTGAGCCCTTGGTATCAGCTCCTCATTTTCCCCTCCTTCTCTGCTCCCCACTCCATCATGAACCCTTGATAATTTATAAATTATTAATATTTTGTCATATCTTACACTGTCCGATATCTCATTTCACCCCCTTTTCTGTTGTCTGTCCCTCAAGGAGGAGGTTATATGTAGATCCTTGTAATAGGTTCCCCTTTCTACCTCACCTTCCCTCCACCCTCCTGGTATCGCCACTCTCACCGCTGGTCCTGAGGGGTTAATCTGTCTTGGATTACCTGTGTTTCCAGTTCCTATCTGTACCAGTGTACATCCTCTGGTCTAGCTAGATTTGTAAGGTAGAATTGGGATCAAGATAGTGGGGGAGAGGAAGCATTAAAGAACTAGAGGAAAGTTGTATGTTTCATCATTGCTCTACTGCACCGACAGGTTCATCTCCTTCCCGCGACCCTCTCATAAGGGGATGTCCAGTTGCCTACAGATGGGTTTTGGGTACCCACTCCATACTCCTCCTCATTCACAATTATATGATTTTTTGTTCTCTGATGCCTGATACCTGATCCCATTGACACCTCATGGTCACACAGGCTGGTGTGTCTCTTCCATGTGTGCTTTGTTGCTTCTGAGCTAGATGGCTGCTTGTTTATCTTCACGCCTTTAAGACCCCAGATGCTATATCATTTGATAGCCAGGCATCATCAGATTTCTTCACCATATCAGCTTGTGCACCCACTTTTTTTTCAGCAATCCTGTTGGGACGGTGAGCATCATGGAATGCCAGTTTAATAGAACAAAGTGTTCTTGCATTGAGGAAGTACTTGAGTGGTGGCCCAATATTCATTGACTACCTTAATACTAAACCTATAAATACATGCACATAGATCTATTTCCCCATCATCATATATAAATATACTTACATATGTACATGCTTATATTTAGACCTCTATAAATGCCCTTTGCCTCCTAGTTCTTTCCTCTATTTCCTTTTACTTTCCTCTTGTCCCACTATCATGCTCAGCCTTCATTTGGGTTTCAGTAATCTCTCTCAATTACATTCCCCTTGCTCAAGCCCTACCAGACCTCCTACACCCTCCTCACCATTGATTTTTGGATCACTTGTTGTTCCCTTGCCCCTGGGTTTGTTAACACCACTTCCTTTCCCACAGCTCCCCATCTCCTATGTCCCCCCGTAACCATCAGTCCAGTTGTTTTCTCCTCCATATTGTTTATCCCATCTATCTTATGTAGATAGACCTGCAGAGATAATAATATGGACAAAACAAGACAGAGCAAAACCAAGCAACAAATGAAAACAAAACAAGAAGAAGAACAACAAAAAACAATGACAACAAAATAAATGTCTGTAAATAGTTCAAGGTCTGTTTGCTGACCTTTAGGAGTGTTTTCTGGTAGAGTCTGATGGAGTGCCAAGCCCTGGCCCAAAGTCTATTTTTGGTATTCCTTAGGGACTTCGTTGTTCAGCTTGGTGGGCCAGGATGTGCTGCACTCTCTCTTCCTCCTCCTTCATTTGCTCCTGTGTGGTCTGATCAGACATGTCTCTCTCCCTGAGCTGTAGCTTCAGTGCTGTCCTCTGAAGTAAATTCTTCTGAGAGGAAGGGCAGCTGTCCACGTAGCTGGGATTGGGGCCAGCCCCTCAGACCTCTCTGCTGGTTCCCTGCTTCATGCCAGTATGTTGCATTCACATCTTGGAGCACTGGGTTGAAGTCTGGTCCCTCTTTCCCTGTGGAGAGATAAACAGTACCCTCCCCTTGGGCGTGTTAGTGCCCTGTTCTGCTGTTACCCATGGCATCCAATAATTTTAAGGACTCTACATTTTGCTTTGTTTCCCCTTGTCAAAATGAATGAAAGGTGACAGTATTGGAGTGTCAATACCAGTGAGAATGAGGTCAGGATTGCTGAGGGCAGGTAATATTTACTTTCAGTTCAATGCTTCACGGATGTGAAATGGTTACCTGTGGATTCGGCTGGAGAGGAAAGAACCAACTAAATATCACAAGGAGACACTGGAATCCAATCACGGGCAAAGCGTGACTGCGGAGGAGCTGGAGAGGCCGTTAGTGCAGCTTGAGAATTAGTAATGATCCCACTTCAGGCACAAATGCAAAAGGCTATAATGAAACCATGTCCCATGGGCCTCCTTCTCAAAGCAGAGAGGGCTGGTGCTCAACTGTCTCTTGAAAACAATTTTAAGAAAACTGCTCTGACATCACTAAAAATCAACAAGTCATTCCTCCGGCTTTTCACAAGTGTCCCCTAGAGCGAGAGAACTGTGATTTGAGATTAGAAATTATTTTCACACATTTATTGTAATAATCTATGTTCAACATCTGTTTATTGTAGTGTCATAAACCTGTTTTCATTGTGTATTCTAGCTAAAAGGAAGATTGCATCTTTATATCATAATTATGGATTTTCTAGGAATTTGGGCTCTCTTGGAGTAGAGCCCATCTACATAAGCCTACTGTCCAACTTTCAGACACTTGACGTCAATTACATTTTCGGGAATTTATTATATACAAATATAGGTGACTTTCATTATATATAATTCGCTCTCTCTTTAAGAACAATGCGTTGCTTTATTGGGAAAAAGACGTGCTTCCTCAATGCAAATGTTCAGTCTAATGTTTGCCTGTTTCAATAAATAAACGAGGCGGGCATGTCTTTCACTGTCAAGGTCGGCTGTCAGTTCATTGAGTTTAGCTGGTGACTGTTGCCTAGACAATTAAAAGGCACTAGGTGCCTTTTCAAAAAGGGGTAGGCTTCAGAATACAGGTGTTGGTTGAAGATTATTTCAAAAACCTAACCCAAATTGGAAAGGAAAAGACTCCTATCAATATCGTCTTCATTGGGCACATTGATTCTGGCCAGTCCCTCCCTACTGGTCACCTGTCCACGAATGGAGGTCTACAAAAGAACCATGAAACATTCCAGAAAGGAGCTGCTGAGATGGGAAAGGGCTTTCAAATGTGCTTGGGTCTTGGATGAATGGAAAGCTGAACATAAAGTGGCATTGCCATTGATATCTCCCTGTGGAAATTTGATACTTGCAAATGACCATCTATTCGACCATCACCGATGCCCCCCGAACATAAAGACTTTCTTAAAAACACGATTACAGGAACATCACAGGTTGAGTGTGCTGGGTTCTGATTGTTGCTGCTGGTATTGGTGACTTTGAAGCTCCAGCAACGGGCAGACCTAGGAGCATACACAGTGAGTGTGAAACAGCCAACTATTGGTGTTGACCAGTTGGATTCCATGGAGTCATCCCACATCCAGAAGTTATAAGAGGAAATCACTAAGGAAGTCAGCACCCACATTAAGAAAATTAAGTACCTCCTGATATAGTAGCATCTATGCCAGTTTCTGGTTGGAATGGTGCTAACATGCCAGTGCCAAATGCTAATATGTCTTGGTGTAAGGGATGGAAGGGTACCCGTAAGGATGGCAATGCCAGTGGAACCACATTGCTTGAAGCTCTGGATTGTATCCTGCCACCAACTCACCCAACTGACAAGCCCCTGCGCCGGCCTCTCCCAGATGTCCCCACAATTGGTGATGTTGGTGTGGCCCCATCAGGAGGAGTGGAGACTGGTGATCGTTTACTGCAGTCAGCGTGACCACTGAAGTGAAGTCTGTTGAAATACACTGTGAAGCTTTGATTTTGTGAAGCTCTGCCTGGGGACAATGTTAGCTTCAGGGTCAAGAATATCTCTGTCCAAGATGTTCGCTGTGGCAATGTGGCTGGTAGCAGCAAAAATGATCCACCAATGGAAGAGGCTGACTTCACTGCTCAGGTGATCGTCCTGAACCATCCAGGCCAAATCAGTGCTGGAGACAGCGGTGTTGGATTATCACTCTGCTCACACTGCTTGCAAGATTGGTGAACTCAAAGAAATGATGGATCACCATTCGGAAAAGAAGCTGGAAGACGGGCCCAAATTCATGAAGTCTGGAGATGCTGCCAGCATTGACATGGTTCCTGGCATGCCCGTGTGTGGAGAGTACCTCTAACGATCTATCTTCCTCTGGGCATTTTGCTGCTTGTGGTATAAGCCCGGCCGTTGCTGTGGGCATCACCAAGGCAATGGACCAAAAGGCTACTGAAGCGAGGAAGGTCACGTCACCACGTCTACTCCGACGGCTCCGAAGGCTAACTGAATGTTGCCAGGACACTTGCCCCTCAAGTCTTCATCACTGGTGGAAGATCTGTTTGCCTCAATTGCCCATTTAAGTTGAATAGTAAAAGACTGGCTAATGACAACGATGCATGGTAAAATATTCAGGAAGAATCTTTTCTTTGTTTCTTTGTTGTGTGGCAGTTGTAAGTTACTAGTTTTTAAAGTAAGTGCCTTTTACATGGAAAACAACTTGATCCAAAATGTATCACAGAATTTTGAGACCCATGAAAGCAAAGTTTAATGAGAGAGAGAGGCAATAGGCATATAACACAGCCAAGCAACTGACAGTTCAAGGTCGGACTATATGCTGAAAATAGTCACTATGATTCAAGTAGAACTGATCATTCTGTGTTGAAGAAACCAAGGATGGAGAGGACACTGTTCACAAAACTCTTCACAGGCAAAAATGAGAAGAGACTTGACCTCACATCACCATGACTTGCTTTTCTCTGGAGTCTTAGGTTCAAACAAAATCAAAACTTTTGTAAAAGTGCTTAATTGAGATAAGTGACTTAAGCATAAATGTTGTAGCTGATAGAAAATATGTTCAAATACTTTATAGAAGTGCTACTGTAAGCATGGCGCTCAGAACAGTCTGCAGCTTGTGCTGACCTAGATTTTTTAAACAGCTCTAAAAATATAGCTTTCTAAATATATTTTTGCTTAAATGCTTTATATTTTAGTTATACTGAAATCCTCAGTCTATGACTAAATGTTCAGAGGTGTCAGAGTAATACGCTCTAAGATTAAGTGGCATTTAATTTTGATTTTGCAGAAGATTATATTGATAAAGTTGAAAATCTAAATATTTAATAATTGCCTCCACTTAGTTGTTCGGGTTAGGTTGCAGTTGGAAGCATTTGGTGGGGCGGACTCCCTTTCATAGCTCACAGTAGTTCCACAGTAGAAAATGTGATAGAAACATTACCCCAGATGATGATCGAGAGGAGAGAAACATAAAGCGCCAGAAGTTTGCTACAATGGAGCAGTACATACTTTATGAAAGTAAATTTGAAAGCAGATGAGTTCATAAGAAAGGAAAGTCTAGAAGGATATACACTAAATTGTTACAAAGGTTATCCCTATGTGATGGAATTATGACTAGTACTTTCTGCTTTTTCCAATATTTCTATAATAAAAACATATTTATAAGCATTCTTCACGTTGATAAATGGTAAAATCTAGAAGAGACTGGTCTTTCCACTCCAGACTTATGGATTCTCTATTTTTTTCATTTAGTATTTGCTGTTTCTTTCCTTAGTTCATCTCACTCTTCATCGACCTAACCAAAGTCAGTCAATACATAAGTTTACGTTCTATTCTCTAACATCTCCCACAGAGCTCGTGGCATACTATGTTATGGTCTCCCAAATTATTGAAAGATGAAGCTTAAGAAAACTGCATTTTTAACTACTACTGCATAACGCAGATCATAGATTTTTAGTCACTGCATAACTCAGATCATAGATTTTTAGTCATCAATATTGTGTCTTCACTCATTACCAGAAAATGCCTCCCATTTCTGAAGATGGCTGATGCCATACTACGGTCACTGATAATCCCCAAGATCTCATAAGGTAAGTACACAGAGTCTAGCTAGCACGTGGAGTGTGATAAAAAAGGAACCCTGTGGTCCTCTGGTTATGAATAGGGCTGCGAGCTACAAGGTCTGTGGTTGGAAACCCCCAGCGGCTCCTCGGGAGAGAGACAGGGCTTTCTATTCCATCAACAGTGACCGTCTCGGAAACCCACAGGGGCGGTTTTACCCTGTCCTGGAGGATGGCTGTAAAGTGGCCCCCACTCGACAGCAGTGAGAAGGTTTGATGCAGACTTCTCTGTCTGGTGCTCACCCCACTTGAATTACATGGCTGCCATGTTTGCTGTGTCAGGTGAAACGGTAGTCACCGTGGTCTAGAAGTGAATGGTGATCTTTCAGTTCACCATCCATGGGCCAGAATTATTCACATGGCTTCAACCTAAATACAGAGATTGAGAAAGTATAAGGGGAGGATGGATTTCTGGGGAGTATGACTTTATTTCTGGGGAGCTGGGCTGGGGCAATGGTTAAAATACTTAGCTGCTACCTAAAAGGCTTGTGGCTGCCACTTCCCAGCCACTCCACAGGAGTGATTATGTGTCTGCTCCCATAAAGAGTACAGCCTTGGGGCCTATGGGCTCAGTTCTTCTCTGTCCTCTAGGTCCCCATGAGTAGAAATTTGCTAGTTGAAAGTTGGATTGGTGTTTTCATTCTATTTCTGGAATTTGGTATTCCAATATTGAATAACAGAAGAATTAACAAATGTATTTCAGAGAGCAGCGTTTTCTAGTCTTGCACAGAGCATGGCTTAGTTCCCTTAGGACTCGTCATTGTCTTCTGCGCGACTTCTATCTGACCCTTCAGTTTTTCTTGAGACTCAGATAGAACTTACACTGGAAAACATTGGCACCCATATGGCCCTCCATGCCCATCTATGACTATATATTACTTTCAAAATGAGAAAATCTAGTTTTCAGAACTAGATCTGAGGTGACATTTAATTGGCCTGCACCAGTGTGATAGGAGTGGCCATTTATAACTGCAAACCATTCTGACTAGGTTTCAATGTATACTGTAAATCCTAACTCCTCCACCTATATATATAATCCCGTTTGAGAGTAGATTTCCTTTGTTAGGTCATGTGTATGTTTACGGCATAGGTAAATGCATGTGTAGAAATAGTCTCTGTCAAGTCTAAATGGATGCATGAGTATTGTCCCACTCTCGCTCTCACATACACACCCCGCCTGCTTGCCTATCCATGCATCTACCCACAGATCACCATTCGTGCATGATTCCGTATAGAACATCACTTACCTCAGCTACTGTTAGTTTTTACAGCCTTCTCAGTGTCTTCCCCAGTGTTAGTATATATACTTTTTGAAATAGAAAAGCTGAAGATGCAAGCAAGAAGCAATGGGGCAGGATAGATGGCAGACCACATGAAGATCACCATGGAACCTAAAAACAGAAGCTGTAAAAAAGCAGGAACCTACCACCCAGGTGGACACTGAGAATCTTCTCCAAGGACTAGTGTTCTGAATTCATACTTCCAGCCTCCTGAGCTGTGGGAAAACCAGTTCTACTTGCTAAAGCCACCTATTTGTGATATTTCTGCTGCAGCACCACTAGATAACCAGACCACCGTGCTTGTGCCTCATGATTAAGTATATTGATGATCAATCCTACTTACTATGGAAACATATCAAGTCATCACCACTTCCTGCTGCTGCTCCATGCCTGGTTCTCCTCCCCAAAGGAACAATACAAAATCATGAAAAATAATGTAAATGTTTACACTATGTATCCTTGAAAGGGCAGCTCAGGAGACTCACTTAGCATATGACCCAAGGCTTTCTATACATCTACATCCCAACATCTCCTCTTTCTCCATGTCCTCACAGTGTCCTCTTCATACCCGGGGTTGTTTTGAGTTTATGGCCTTCCTCTGTCCTTCCCACTCCACCCTGCACATCCTACAGAGGGCTCGCCCTGCTGCAAGAGGTTCACTCTAACTGCTTTTTCTTAAAGAGGAGCAGGACCTAGGGAGCTTGGGAATATCCTCATTACTCACCCTTTTAGGTAGACCATACCAACTCCCCCCTCAATGATACTCAAATTATTTCCAGGAGATAAAATATGAGAGTACTCTCAAGATACAAAAGAATTTCCCACAAGCAGTGCGGAGTAGCTGGCTCACCACATTGTACCAGGCAAGTTTTCAGAAGCAGGGTCCTTCTGTCTCCAGCGACACTGATGAAACCCTCCAAAAGAGGATAATCTGCCAACTTTATCACAAATGTGTGTGAACGACAGCTTCCCCCCCCCCACCCTCCTGCATCAGACATTCATTAACTGCAGATGGTAAACAGTTCTCTCTGAAAAGTGGCTTTTATCTCAGGCTGTTAAAATACAAAAAAAAAAGAAGAAGAAGAAGAAGAAGAAGAAGAGCAGAGCTTCTTGCCACTGTGGATTTACCAAAGTCTTTGTAATCAAAATAATTTTAAATACAACTGCCCTTTGAAAAGCTATAGATACTCCCGGAGTAAACAACACTTATTGTTGTTGGGTGCTGGGGAATTAGTTCCAGCTCATAGTGACCCTCTGTACGACAGAATGAAACACTGCCCAGTCCTGTGCCATCCTCACAATCATTGCTGTAAAATAACATTTAATGCTTGGAAAATCAAACTGATGTTGTCTGTGCGGCTGTGAGAATCCATTTAAAGGAAAGCGTGGTGCCAATACTGATGAGAAGTTTATTTCCCAAAGAGGTGATTTGTGGCTGCAATCCTTTTGTCTCCCAGAACACAGCGATAGCAGTATAGGTACAGAGAGGTTGTTTTCCTTAGGTGCTGCCAAGTTGGCGCTGACTCAGAGTGACCCAACGAATATCTGAGCAAACTATTTTTCGGTCCTAAGCCAAAATTGTCGCTCTGCCGGTTAGCCCATTGTTGCAGCCTCTGTGTCAATCTATGTTCATAGGTCGTCTTCCCTCTTTTTGTTGATTATTTCAGCACACACGATGTCCTTCTTCAGTGTCCAAAGGAAAAGACTCACCAGGGTTAGTTCTAAGGAACGGCCTTATTGTACTTCCTCCGAGGCAGCTTTGTACATTTTTCTGGTTTGGGCTGGTGTTGTTGTTAAGTTCTTCAAGTTGGTTCTGACTCATAGTGACCTAGTGTACAAAGCACAAAGCACTGCCCGATCACTAACGCACCCAAGGGGAAGGTGTTGTTTATATCTCCACAGGAGAGGGTGAGAGGGACCAGACTTCAACCTGGTGTGCCAAGACACATACTGGCATGAAGCAGGGAGCCAACAGAGAGGTCTGCGGGGCCAACCCCAGCCCCAACTACATGGACACCTCCCCCCACTTCTTCCCCTCCCAGAAGAATGCACTACAGAGGACAGCACTGAAGCTACAGCTCAGGGAGAGGGGCGCGTCTGATCAGAGCACACGGGAGCACATGAAGAGGGAAGGAAAGAGAATGGAATACATCCTGCCCACCAAGCCCCAAATTCAAGGTCGATATTCCTGCTCAGAGTACCCAATGCACAGACAGAACCATAGCGTCGGTCCCATCATGAGACAAGTCGTCTCTCACTGATCCATAAAGCTATGAGGGACAACACTGGAGGTACAGTACTAGAATTGTGCCTGATCTGACCCCACCATACTGGAGCAAAGGGCATGCAACAGAGGAGCAAGGGGAGCAAAGCAGTGAAGTCCTTGGGGAATACCAAAAATAGACTTTGGGGCTATGGAATGGCACCCCATAAGACTTGAACAGAAAACACATCTAAACGTCAACAGACTAGGCATAATCTGTAGGCTTTTCTTTTTTATGTTGTTGGTTTGTTGTTGTTTGGTTTTCTTTTGCTCTATATTGTTTTTGTGCTTATTATTGTCTTTGCATGTCTATCTAGATAAAAGAGGCATAATAAACAATCTGGAGGAGAAAACAACAGGACCAATGGTTGGGACATGTGAGAGGGGAGGCGTGGAAAGGCAGTGGGTGTTAACAAACCCAGGGACAAGGGAACAACAGGTGATCTAAAAGCGATGGTAAGGAGGGTGTAGGATGCCTGGTAGGGCTTGATCAAGGGCAATGTAGCTGATACCTAATGAAGGCCAAACATGATAGTGGGGCAAGAGGAAAGTAAAATGAAATAGAGGAAAGAACTAAGACTCAAAGGACATTTACAGAGGTCTAAATACAGGCATGTATATATGCAAATATATTTTTATATAAAGATAGGGACATAGGTCTATGTACATAAATTTATATGTTAAGTATTAAGGTAACAGATGGACATTGGGCCTCAACTCAAGTACCCCCTCAACACAAGAGCACTTCATTCTAATAACCTGGCATTCCTTGATGCTCACCCTCCCAAAATGATCACTGAAGACAAATGTGTGCATAAGCAAATGTGGTAAAAATAGATGATAGTGCCCGGCTATCAAAAGGGGTCTAGAAGGGGTCTAGAAGACTTGAAGATAAACAAGTGGCCATCTCGCTGAGAAGCAGCAAAGTCCGCATGGAAGAAAGTACACCAGCTTGTGTGATCATGGGTGTTGATGGGATCAGGTATAAGGCATCAGGCATCAAGAATCCAGAACAAAAAAAATCATGTCAATGTGAATGAGGGGGAGTGCAGAGTGGAGACCCAAAGTCCACCTGTAGACAATTAGACATCTTTTTATGGAAGGGTCACAAGAAAGAGATGAGCCAGTATAGTTCTTTATTATTTCCTTACCCCTGCTATCATGATCCCAATTCTACCTTACAAATCTGGCTAGATCAGAGCATGTACATGGGTACAGATAAGAGCTGGAAACACAGGGAATTCAGGACAGATAAAGCCCTCAGGACCAACAATGAGAATAGCAATACCAGGAGGGGAAGGGGAAGGTGGGGGGAACTGATTACAATGATCTAAATATAACCCCCTCCCTGGGGGATGGACAACAGAAAAGTGGGTGAAGGGAGACATCAGACAGTGTAAGATGAGAAATAATAATAATTTATCAATTATCAAGGGTTCATGAGGGAGGGAAGGGTGGGAGAGGGAGGGGAAAAATGAGCTGATATCAAGGGCTCAAGTAGAAAGAGAATGCTTTGACAATGATGATGGCTACATATGTACATATGTGCTTGACACAATGTATGTATGTATTGTGATAAAAGCTGTATGAGCCCCTGATAAAATGATTTAAGAAAACCAATACAAAACACTACTTGAGCCTGTTATCCTCCCAATTGTTCTTATGTTTGAGCCCATAGTTGCAGTCACTGTGTCGGTCATGGGTCTTCCTCTTTTCCAATGCCCCTCTACTTTACTAAGCATGGTGTTCTTCTCCAGGGACTTGCCTCGCCTGATGACATGTGCAAAGTACGTGAGCTGAGAGAAGTCTCTTACTCCTTGTTTCTAATGAACATTCTGCCTGAATGTTCATTACAACAAACAGATCAAGACAAATTTGTTTGTTCTTTTGGCAGTCCCTGGTACTTCCAATATTCTTTGCCAGCACCATCATGCAAATGCATCGGTTCTTCTTTGGTGTTCCTCATTTGATGTCCAACTTTCACATGCATATGCGGCTATTGAAAATACCATGGCTCAGTTCAGGCGCACCATAGTCCTCAGAGTAACATTCTTGCTTTTCAACACTTTAATGAGGTCTTGTGTCACAGACTGAGCCCGTGCAATGTGCCATTTGATCTCCTGACTGCTGCCTTCATGATCGTTGATCGTATATACAAGCAAGAAGGGATTCTTGACAACTCTGATTTTTCTACCATTTATCATGATACAAGTTTTGAGGGTTTTGATTTTCTAACATTGAATTGTGATATAGTTAAAGTTTATTGTGTCAACCTATCTGATAAACACATGTGAGGTTAACTGAAGGGCTGAAAGATAAATGGCTTGGTGAGCCTCGCCTTTCGAGTTCTCAGGTCTCTTGCTCTCTGATAGTAGGACCAGGATGCAGCTGCCATAGCCAGTTCCCTGCTTCAGTTAGAAAAGCTCACTTCCTGCAAGATGGCCCCGAGAAGGAGCCGCATGGACCTACCCCGATGCAGCCCTGGGTGCTGGAGCAGCCGTGGGGAGACCCCTGCCAATGCTGTGATGCTGACACGCTCACTGACTTGGCTTTCCTCCTGCAGTCAGCGTGATTGTGTGTGTTTCATGAGGTGGAGGAGGACTTTGTGGATTGGTGTTGGACATAAGGGTTAATGTTGGACTTGTGGGCTTGTGCAGCACTGGGTTGGGATTTTTTTTTTGAGTGGGTGAGTGAGAGAGTGAGTGTGAGAGAGAGTGAGTGGGTGAGTGAGTGAATTAGTGAGAGAGTGAGTGAGTGACTGTGAGAGAGAGTGAGAGAGTGAGTGAGTGAGTGAGTGAGAGAGTGAGTGAGTGAGTGAATGAGTGAGTGAGAGTGAGTGGGTGAGTGAGTGAGAGTGAGTGAGTGGGTGAGTGAGTGAGAGTGAGAGAGAGACTGAGAGAGTGGGTGAGTGAGTGAGTGAGTGAGTGGATAAGTGATAGAGTGAGTGGGTGAGTGAGAGAGCGAGTGAATTAGTGAGAGTGAGTGAGTGAATTAGTGAGAGAGTGAGAGAGTGAGTGAGTGTGAGAGAGTGAGTGAATGTGAAAGAGAATCGGGATGTTTTCTTGATGTGCACTTAACCTTGATATAAAACTTTCTTATACATGAGTTTCTGTGGATTTTTTATTTAAAGTACCCAGACTAACACAAATTGTAATCCACACTAAAGGCTGTAGTCTTCTGGTAGTCCAGGATATATTCAACATTCTACACAATTACCACAATTTGCAAGTTTTAATCTTCCTTCTTCATTGTCGAACTTTCACATGCATATGAGGTGATGGAAAGATCAGGTGGATCTTAGTCATTAAAATGACATCTTTGCAACAAGAAATCATATTATTGTGTGCTCACCTCCTTGATACGATTACTGAAGACAAATGGGTGCATAAGCACATATGGTGAAGAAAGCTGATGGTGTCTGGCTATCCAAAGATATAGTTAGTGTCTGGGGCCTTAAAGGCTTGAAGGTAAACAAGTGGCCATCTAGCTCAGAAGCAACAAAGCTCACATGGAAGAAGCACACCAGGCTGTGTGATCACGAGGTATCAATGGGATCAGGTATCAGGCATCAGAAAACAAAAAAATCATATCATTGTGAATGAGAGGGGGAGTGCGGAGTGGGGACCCAAAGCCCATCTGTAGGCAAATGGACATCCTCTTATGGAAGGGTCATGGGGAGGAGACAGCCAGTCAGGGTACAGTGTAGCAACGATGAAACATACAACTTCTTCTAGTTCTTAAATGCTTCCTCCCCGCCACTATCATGTTCCCAATTCTACCTTACAAATCTGGCTAGACCAGAGGATGTACACTGGTACAGATAGGAACTGGAAACACAGGGAATCCAGGACAGATGACTTCTTCAGGACCAGTGGTGACAGTGGCAATACCGGAAGGGTGGAGGGAAGGTGAGATAGAAAGGGGGAACCAATTACAAGGATCTACATATAACTTTCTCCCTGGGGGACAGACAAAAGAAAAATGGGTGAAGGGAGACATCGGAGAGTGTAAGATATGACAAAATAACAATAATTTATAAATTATCAAGGGTTCATGAGGAAGGGGGAAGTGGGGAGGGAGAGGGGGGCGAAATGAGATGATGCCAGGGGGCTTAAGTGGAGAGCAAATGTTTTGAGAATGATGAAGGTAATGAATGTACAAATGTGCTTTACATAATTGATGCATGTATGGATTGTGATAAGAGTTGTATGAGCTCCCAAGAAAATGATTTAAAAAATAATTAAAATGACATCTTTGCTTTCTAATCTTTAAAGAGATCTTTGCCATAGGTTTCAGTATGTTGTTTCATTTTTTATTGTTACTTCCAAGGGTGTGGATTGTTGATCCAAGAAAAGTGAAATCTTCGACAGCTTCAATTTTTTACCATTTATCATGCTGTTGCTTATTGATTCTTGTTGCGCACACTGTTGTTTTATGTCCAGATATAATCCAAATCGAAGGCTGTAAACCTTTACCTTCAAAGGTGCTTTAAGTCATCTTAACTCTCGACCTCTGCATATCTCAGATTGCTAATGAGTCTCCCTCTAAATATGATGCTACAGTCTTCTTCATATAGCTCAATGTCTTGAATGATTTTCTCAGTTCATATGTGTAGATTGAATACAGTGAAAAAATATATATGATGAATACAAGTGATCTGTATAAATGAAAATGGACCAGTATCGAACTAACATCACACAGAACTATATACATAGTGGGCAGGCTACTGGAAAATTACGGTCCTGGGTGAAAAGAAAGGGCGACCAACGAGCAAGGATAAATCGCTCGATTGTAAGGGCTGTGAAGAACTGATGTCAGCGGCAAAAGCCATTCTATAAGCCAGTGCCCCAGGCTGACCCTGACCCTAGTGATTCATGAGTGTAATTGAATTGTGGTCCAAAGGGTTTTCCATGGCTATTTTTTTCTGGCAGTAGACAAACAAAGCCTTTCTTCGAAGGTGTTTCTGGGCTGATGCAGACTGCTAACCTTTTGGTTAGCAGTCAATTGCTTAACCACTTGTGCCATCCAGTGGTCTAATGAGTCTGCGCTGTTGTTCTACTATTTGCAGCTGAGTCAGTTCTGCTTATGGCGATGCTTAGACAGTGGAGCAATGTGAGGTCATGCAGGAGGACCACCCCAGAGGTTTTCCAGGCTGTGCCTGTTGGGAAGCAGCTCATCGGGCTTGTCTTCTCAGGCACCTCCAGGCAGGTGTGAATTACTGACCTTCCAGCTAGCACTGAGCACTTAATGTCTTCAACGTGATTAGGGAGAGGGAGCCAAAAATTTTTTTTAAACTTCTTTAGGATCTATTGTTGAGAGAGACTTCTTGTCCATAGTCACAAAGATAGAAGGTAATAAAATGTGAAATTGAATTTGTGTCCATAAGACTCCAAACCTCTGTTGACTTTTAGCATAGAGAATACGCAAAATCAGACTCACTGCCATGGAATCAATGCTGACTCATCAACCCTACAGGACAGGACAGAACTGCTCCTGTGGGTTTCCAAGACTTCACTCTTTAGGAGAGTAGCAGAGTTGCTGTGAGTTGGAATCAACTTGGTGGCAGTGAAATTGAGATTGGAAGAGACATGACAATGAAATGAAACCCATGATTGACCAGAAAAGAGACATTATTAGAACACTAGAACAATTTGAATGGGGTCTGTAAATGAATGAATGTTGATGTTGTTGTTTATAAGTGTGGTTGAGTCAACTCAGACTAATCATGACCCTGTGTAAACAGAAGGAAACACTGCCCAGACTGGTGACATCCACACAAAGGTTGTGTTGGAGGGTGCCCAATTGCTGCCGTCACTGTGTCGATGAGTACTCCTATATGAATTTTCATTTCCTGGTTTAGATCCTTGTGCTGTGGTTAATTAAGGTTTAGCATTTGAGGACTCGGAGTTAAAAAATATATATACAGAAGTTCTTTGAACTATTTTTGGAACTTTTGTCTAAAATTACTTCAAAATTAAAATTGCAAAGTAATCATTTCAAACGAAGCTTCTGACATTCTCTGTGCATGTCCAGCCACGTTGGTTGATGTAAGGGCTTTGATTTTCCTTTCACGGAGGATGGAAACTGTTCAAGGGTTTCCTCTGTAGTGACATACAGGGCCCAACCCTGAGCCTGAAGGGGGAGAAATTAATGGGCTCCTTGGTTAGAGGCTGAAGGTGGGATTATCTTTAGCTTCACCACAGGAGATAGAGTTGTGGGGGTTGTAGAGTCATCTAGCCTTTTGCCACTGAAAGCTCTCTGTGGGTCAGCAGCTCTGCCATCATGTTTGAGAAGTGCCAGCCCTCAGGCCCCCATCCTGCTTTGTCTGTTGAGTCAGCATCCGAAGCTGAACAATAGCTTTAGGTGATTCATATGTAGATCACATGTTGAAAATATTGGTTTATCTCAATGGGTCTCAACCTTAGGTGTCTATGGATTCAGCTGGGGAGATTTAAGAAACAGTTGAAGCCTAAGCCCCGCCCCATGAATAGTGATTTAATTGAAGAAATAGAGATACAGAGGTTAGGGGTGAGGGTAAAGAATAAAGTATAAGAAGTTATTTTAAAGATATTATTTATTCATCTTTTAAAAATTATTTTACTGGTTTATCATTCACATGTTGTATAGTTTACTAGCTCACTCATATTAAGGAGATTTTTACAATCATTGCCACAATCTCAGACCATTTTCTTCTTTTTCACTCTCATTGTTGTTAGCTCCCCACACCCCCCTACCTCTCGCGCCATACGCCTATGTAATTTGAATCCATTTACTGTCTCTATAGATTTACCTGCCCTGGATTCTATATACAGAAAATCATATAAAACAATAGCAAGAGAACAAACAACAAAAACATCACCAACATTGACAAAATGGAGCAGAGAAGAACCTCAATTGAAAAGAAAGTTGAAAATGTGAAAAATTGTAACACCTTTAAAATGGCTCAAAAGGGAGAACAAATGATAACGATGGCTGCCATAATTTACTTTACAGTGCTCTCCATCTGACAGCACGCTATACCCATCCCTGCTCCGCGGTCACAGGGATCCACCAGAACCCATACGGGGACCCTGCAGATGTCACCCACAGCCTTCTGCAAACCAGTGCTCACAATTTAAGCTCTGATACCATTTCCATCCTTTGGGTTTTGATTTTAGTTACAGTCTTTGGATCACACAGGCTGGTGTGCTTCTTCCATGTGGACTTAGTTGAAGCCTCACTTAGATGGTTGCTTGTTTGAAGTCGAGCCTTTAAGACCCCAGATACTATCTTCCCCCCCCCCAGCCATTTTATTAAGGGCTCATACAACTCTCATCACAATCCATACATACCAATTCGTTCTTATGACATGGCTGTACTTGATTCTCACTCTCATGAAATGATCGCTGAAGATATGGGTGCTATAGCACAGTGTGGTGAAGAAATAAGTTGGTACCTGGCTATCTGGAATAATAGTATCTGGCAAATGTGCTTTACACAATTGATGCATGTATGGATTGTGATCAGAGTTATATGAGCCCCTAATAAAATGTTTTTAAAATATATAAATAAATAAAAAGAATGAAGTGTTCTTAGATTAAGGCTATGATTAAGTGTGAACCCTAGATATATTCACATATCTATGGTTTGTACACGTTCTGTTTCACATAGGGACACCAGTATCACTTTATGATAGATCACATGGTGATACTTTGATTAGAGAGCCTCACTTCCACATCACTGTTGCTTGAATGAACTATTAGTTATATACAGTCTTTGCCAGTGAGAGTCCGTGAATAAGTGTACCAGACCTCGGACAAAATGATGGCATCTCTGAGTGGATGAGCTGGGAACCTGGGGAGTGTTCTCTCTGTGGTGACTCGGAACAACCACTGGCCATCCTTTCCCTCGTTTCTCACACATTGCAAACCGCAGATGGTGAAGAATGACACGTGAACTGAGATTACTTTGGTGATTAAATGGCACTTCCAAAAACAACTCCGACATATTTTGTGCATTGTATATTATAAGGGAACATGGGGGGTGTCGTCCAGGCCACACATTTCTGTAGTTAGGATTACTTTCATAGAACTGGACTGAGGAATTTTTAAGTCAGTCCTGATTTGAGTACTGAGATGCCCATGAAAACCTGTGGATTTTAGGACAATTTCCATCCAGTAAGAAAGAAGATGAGGTGCTGTAGAAAGTATAAGGCATTTTGCACCCTGCGTCTAAATGTTGGAAATTCCAATAGGAACCTCGGGTTGGTGGGCAAACTCCAAGAACTTTTGGGTTGGGCTCTGATTCCTACGTCCTGCTGCATCCAACATGTGGTGCTGCGTTAGGCTGGGCTCTCTAGAGAAGCTTGTATGTGTAGAGATGCTTATATGTTTAGAGGTGCTTATATATATGTTTATAGAAAGAGATTTATATCAAGAAATGGCTCATGTAAGCATGTAGAAGCATGTAAGTCCAGTTCCGGTCCATGGGTCAGTTGGTAAGCTAGAGGTTTCTCTTGACTCATGTAGCTGTGGGAGCTGACAAGCCAGGAAGTAGGAAGACCACAACTGGTGCACTGAGAATTGAACAGATCCAAGCTTGACCGTCTGCTTCTGGTTCCTGGGAACAACAGGCAGCATGACAGGAGGTCCCTGGATGAGATGGCAAGCTTTCCCACAGAGGCTACTTAAAAAGGAGCAGGCCACACCCTCAGGGCTGTGACCTAATCAAGGGCGCTGCACTCGGCCCCAAACTGCTGAGTTGGTGACATATGTTAGATCCCATCAGGCGTTTATTACATTGTGCTAGGTCACACCATAAGGGTTTCCTGCCAAATTACTCAGTCTTGGCCCAGCCAAGTTGACACAAAGCCCATCACAAGTAGACATGGTGGGTGAGCACACTGGTGGTGAGCCGTGCCTAGACTAGATCACTGAGCTTCTGTGATCACTGAGCTTCTGTGTGATCGGAGAGACCCAGACGTTCTGTGTGCCTCTATGAGAAACAGAGGAAGGGGCTGGGGTCCTCATAGCAATGGCTTCAGCCTAGAAATCTTCAGCGGTGATGAGAGTCATTAAGAGTTTGTGCAAGGTTTCTAGTCAGCAGGGAGAAAGAGAAACACTCTCTACAAACAATCACTATTTATCGTCTAAATTGAAACAGGAGACAAAATGTTGGACTAGTAGCTCACAATTCGGGGTGGGTGGGGGTAGAAATCGATGCCCACACATGACGAGCGTTGAGGAGAACCTCAATGAGATCCACAGGAAAAGCACGGCAAGAGGGCCAGATCGCCCGCCTCCCTGTCAACGTGACTACACAGAAGCTGCTGCTTCACTGAAAGCGCCAGGACAAAAAGAGGCAGGAACCCTGAAAGACTGAGCAATTATGCAAATATATGAAATTTACCCGAAATAGACTCTAAAGCTAGAAAAGCCCAAGTTACCTTGAAAGGACAAATTTTAATCATCCCACCATCCCTGCCAGCACTTGGATGAACTCCAGAGCAAAATGAGATCAAGTCATTTTATTAGAAAATATGCATTGATTTGCGACTAGGAGACTGCGGAGTTCTCGATCTGGAGGTTAAAGAAAATTTTAAAGAGTAAATAGTTTTTGCATTCTAGTGTGATTACTTAGACCTCACTGCATTTAGTCAGTAGTTAGCCGCAGTGGTGGTTCAGTGGAAGAACACTCACCTCCATCAGGGAGACCCAAGTTAGAATTTTGTATCTAGTTCTTGGGCAGTCACCACTCTCCTGTCAGTAGACACGGGTGTGGGTGTTGCTGGGATGCTGAACAGGATTCAGCAGCTTCTAGACTAAGATCTCTGGAAAGGTCTGGTGGTTTACATCTGAAAATCAGTCCCTGGAAACCCGATAGTTTACAATGTTACAAACCCTTTGGGTGGCATAATTTGGGGGCTGATTAAATAGCAGCTAACAACAATATTTATTACAGGTGTTACTAAATGTTGCCTCTGGTCAATATGCTTGCCTGGTAACCAAAGATTGTAGGTTTGATTGTACCCCAAAACACGTTAGAAGGAAGGCTAGTAAACTACATGGAAAACGCAGCCATGGAGAACTGTGGAACACCGTTCTACTCTGACCCACATAGAGTCACCGTGAATCAGAATCAAATGGACAGTTATTGTCTTGTTATATTTAGTAGTCGATCCAAGGTTACCTTCCATCCTTGGGGAAATGGCCTGCCTCGAGCAGAGGTGGAGATCAATGGAGCAGATACACTGTTAGCTATCTCCTGAATATTCTCTCTGCACAAGGCACTATGCTAAGGAGAAGGCAGAGAAAGATGCGACAATATGGGAAAGATTGAGGCAAGACCCATTTACTAGCCGTGTCTTCATTTCTTTTGTCTTGCAAAAGACCACCACGAATACATCTTCACTGAGTTGAACTGAGGAGAGAGATTAGAAACATGGGTCTACCTGTGTTATTTTTTGTGTGTGTGTATTTAATCATTTTATTGGGGCCTCATTCAGCTCTTATCACAATACATTCATTCAACCATTGTGTGAAGCACATTTGTACATTTGTTGTCATCATCATTTTCAAAACATTTTCTATCTACTTGAGTTCTTGGTATCATCAACACATTTTTCCCCATCCTCCCCGACCCTCCCTCTCTCACAAACCCTTGATAATTTATAATTTATTGTTATATTTTCATGTCTTATACCGACTGATGTCTCCCTTCATCCACTTTTCTGTTGTCCATCTCCCAGTGAGGGGGTTATATGTAGACCATTGTAACTGATTTCCTCTTTCTTTCCCCACCTTCCCCTTCCCCTCCTGGTATCGCTACTCCTCATTGTTGGTCATGAGGGCTTTATCTGTTCTGAATTCCCTGTGTTTCCAGTTCTTATCTGTACCCATGTACACGCTCTGATCTAACCAGATTCGTAAGGTAGAATTGGGATCATGATAGTTGGTGGTGTGGGGGGAGCATTAAAGAACTAGAGAAAAGTTGTATGTTTCACCAGTGCTATACTGCACCCTGACTGGCTCATCTCTTCCTTGTGAACCTTCTGTAAGGGGAGGTCCAATTATCTACAGATGATGGGCTTTGGGTCTCTACTCTGTACTCACCCTCACTCACATTGATATAATTGTTTGTTCTGGGTCTTTGATGCCCGATACCTGATCCCATCAACACCTCATCATCGCACAGGCTGGTGCACTTCTTCCATGTGGGCTTTGTTGCTTCTCAGCTAGATGGCCGCTTGTTTGTCTTCAACCCTTTAAGACCCAGATAATATATTTTTTTGATTGCTGGGCACCATCAGCTTTCTTCACCACATTTGCTATGCACCTTTGGATGGCTTTGACAATGAGGAAAAAGTCCAACTAAATCAGCCTAAGGGGAGCTCAATGCTCCTTCCATTCTAAGGCCACCTGGATCTTTAGGGGACTTTAGGATGGGCTTAGAATGTATAGTGAAAAGGACAAAAGTAACTCCAGAGAACAAAAGAATGAAAGAAATAGCACTCCTGACCCAATCCATCACTGTGGGAAAGAGAAAGATTTCTCCCAAGTCCTCTCCCCCAAATATACTTTAGACTTAGGACACTGCTTGCAGCTAATGGAAAATGATTGTTAAGTTACCTCCCTGCAGGCAGGCAGTTGCCAGACTACTGTCTGGGCCCACCACAGGTAGGGCCCACTCCCTGCTGTCAAGAACAATGAATTACTTCTCCCTAAAGGCTTGCAACCATTAGTCTGGTTCCTGTAGGTGGGATTTACACACTACTGATAATGGTTTCTATGATGGGCCAGAAAACAGGTCAAACCAGCTCAGTGACATCCAAAGTTAGGCTGGTATCCTGAATCTAGGATCTACCCATTTTGTCACATGTGTACCCCCATTACCTCCCCTTCCTTTTACATGGATACCCCTAGATCATCCCCCTCCCATTGCTGTATTACCCTATAGCACAACCCTATCCTGTGATGTATGTCCTCACCTCTAATTAAGGGGCTTGCATGTCCCCAGAGAATTTAAAAGCCTTGGTTAACAATAAAGCTCTCTCTCTCTCTCTCTCTCTCTCTCTCTCTCTCTCTCTCTCTCTCTATCTCTATCTTTCTCTCTCTCTCTCTCCCCATGTGGACCACTAAATGAGGCTGAGATGAGCATGCTATCATGAAGTGTGTCTGACTCTATTATTTCAATCTCTCTTCTATCTCTCATGCTCTCTATGACTTTACTATAATCTTTACTTATTATCGCTGTACAATTGGGTCTACCAGACCCATGATGATGTGTTGCGGCTGGTCTACCCTGACACATCACTGGAAGCTCATTGACAAGCCTGAAACCACACAGGCTGGCAATAATGGAAGCCACGGTAGCTGAGCCAAGTAGGCTATCGGGACTGTTTGCATAACTAAGAGAAATAAAACACTGGGGAAAAAGCAGCTCCAACTGAGTGAAGACTCATCCAATTCATGATCAAGCAAAAATGGCACGGGATAAGAGCCAAAGAATAATCTAAGAGGATATTTTAGCACTCAACAGTTACCCAAATGACATTCTTTTATAAAGCCTGATTTTAATTCTACCTCTTGATGGACATTTCCCCTAAAGATGGTGCCTCGTGGTCTGGCTTGCCTAGCTAAAGCACACTCCAGCTTGTAGGGGCAAGTCTCTTCTTTAAGTGCCCCATATACATCAAGCAAAAGCACATGGCATACAACCCTGTGACGTCACTGGTGGTGACACTGTGAGAACAGGAACGGACATTTCAAAACTCCATTCGTCAGCCATTAATCAGAAAAAGATTAAAACAAAATGACATGAACGCAAACGATTGATTAAATGTGGGAAAGGAAGACGAGTTTATGATTGGCCATTGCTTGGATTCTTGCTTGGGCCAACATATCGTAAAGCCCACAGAGGAACTCGGTCCTGATTTCTAGTTAAAATAAAAGAACAACAACAACAACAAAAGGAGATTACCACAATCTCATTTCCAGCAGAGAACTTTCAATGTAAGCAATTGATGATCCCCAGCATCATAACAACAGTATTGTTAAGATGTTTTCTAATGAGGAAATGAAAGCTAACACTTTTGGATTGAGATAGACAGTCCTTAGGTAAAAGAAGTTCTAAGCACTGTAGACACTGAGCCTACTGCTAGCTGCTGGAGAGGCATGGTCATATGCTAAATTACTATAGGTTTATTCAAATTAAATTGGTTTTCTTGTGAAAAATTTGATTCCGCTCATATGTAAGAGAGATAAGATATTTTGCTCAACGTTGCCATAGAGGTCCGAATAGGATCAAAAGTTTCAATAGGTAAACAACTGAGCTGCACTGAGGGACCATGCAAGCTTCAGTCTCTACACTCCTGAGGCCACAAGACGGTGCCCAGTTACCACTATCAATTGCTCTGAAAAGGATCGAGTGGGAGGAAAATGTGAAACCGAACTTAAAGTCATCAGAGACCGAACTTAGTGGTTAGACAGATACTTGTGCGACTTCACCACCACTAAGACGATGTTATTTAGATACCCTCTGGCTTGGAAATGAACTTACCCCTATATTACAAAGATCCACCATTTAAGATCAAAGGGCAGCCTTGTTTACCCAGGGACCAAGTTCAGAGGGTAGGAAGGAAGGAGACACAGAAACCAGAACTACAGGGAAGAAGTGGGGTACATGATGGGGCACTGAGAGGATTGCAGTGGATTAGTTGAAACCAAATATGTATGAGTTATTAAATGTAAAACTGGCGATCTGTTCTATAACCCTCATTTAATTCAGTTTCTTTTTTAAAAGGGAAGGCGCTGATTAAGCTGCCTAGTAATGTAGTGGGTCATCTTTTAATGTCGTGAGCTTCTTGTCCTGGAAATAGCCGAGCACCCTTTGTATAAAGTGTGTAAGTCATCTTTCAGTCAGCCAAACCTGCGGCAAAGCTTCGAGGATTTCCCAGAGTAGCATTTCCACCCCCGGGAAGACTGTGATCGTCAGGGAGGGAGAGATGGTCACAGGGGTATGACTATTGCTGTCAAGTGAAGGGACCTGATGGTGTCTCCGTGTCTGTTGTGTGGTAGTGTTGCCTTTTCTCTTCCAAGAATGTCTCAGGGGTTCCTATTACCTTTTGTTCATGGCCCAAAGCACCCCTCTGTGACACTTGTCCTGATTTTGAACTCTCCAGCTAACGACCAGGCAGGGCCAGACACACATTGGTAACGTCTGTGTCCGTTTTATGTTGCGCTACATCTGAGTTGAAGGGCTGTGTGCAGAACAACAGCGGCGCCACCCGAGAGATGGTGGAGTTGTGGTTACCATTCTGAACACTGTCCCTCACCGAATGCAGGCACTTTCTTTGTCGCGTCAGAGAGGACACAGGAACTTGGGGAGTGTACCCACAGCAGGCCTGGTCATACCCAGGTGAACATTGAGTCATCTTCTGGCTTTTGGAACCAGGGTCCGCAGTGGAGATGGCTCTCTGAGCAGAGTCTTGGGATATTCTAAAATCCGGTGCAACGCAAGCTACAGGTGTCTTAGTTAAAGGAAACAAAGACCCGCCAGCCCATGCCGCACATGCTCTGTGGGTACATGCGTTTGGAGGGGATGCAAAGGCACATTTTAAGGGATTTGTACAACATTGAATTTAACCTGAGAACAGTAGCTCCATCCAGGAAGAGACTGGGATGGATAGGTGGCAAAAGCCTGCCCTTGAGTGTTTGGGGAGGAGGGACTGAGTGCACCATTTGCTCAGCAGGAGGGAAAATGGAACGCATCACAGTTTTGGAGAACAGGGGAACTAATCGTGCATACAGCTTGATAGAGCCTTCTTTTTTCCAGAGACACAGGGGTGATCCCCGTGGACACTTGAACTCAGAAAAATGCCCAAGTTAGGCTACCATGCACCCCAAAGGGTGAGGAACAGATGTTCTAGCCCTTAGCCTGCAGAAACGGGTGTGCTTAGACATACTGATTGGGCTCAGAGTTCCTTGTATCTACAGTTTTTGCTCCATTTATCAAATCTGGAGTTCAACAATTAAAAAATTATAACAGGAAGAACAGGGGAAAATACAGCTTTGGGGAAAGGTATGTAAGTTCTTAAGATATTAGACACCTTTAGATTGTGATGCAGTCACTTAGAGGCCAACAGTGGCCAGAAAAAAATTGAGGTTTGATTTGCCTAATAGCATATAGCAAGATCCTACAGTTTCGTGTTTTGTTTAATTGTCAAATTTGTTCTGTGGGACACATGCAAGGTCATAGCTTTGCTCTTATGGACTTCTTTTAATTTTCTTCAACTTCAACACGAACTTACATACCAGCAATTGGTCTGTTCCACGACCTGGCTGTTTTTTGTTTTTTGTTTTTCTTATCCCCAACAGTTGTATTGGCATATAATTCACATAACAAACAACTTTATAGTTTGATCACATCACGAAAGCTTGGATAAGCATCACCACAATCACTTTTTGTTTTATCTGCCATTCTCGTGAGGGGTTTTGTGTGTGTGTGTGTGTTGTTGTTTGTTTGTTTTTTAATGTTTTTTTGTGCATGAGATCCAGGATTGGAAAATCTATAGAGGCCTTATATTGTGCTCCTCCTCCATCTCTTCCCACAGATGTTCTCAGTTTCATTCCCATGTGTCCCATCTGGCAGAGCCCACGTGTACAGTTGCTGTTTATGTTGTTGAAAAGAAATATTTGTAATGAAGAAGTCATTGGCCTTAGAAAATTCTATTATGTGATATTGCAGCTTCTTTCTATCATCAAGGTCATATTTTCCAATTACTAATCCTTCCTATTTGTTTCTAAATTTAGTATTCCAGTCACCAGTAATTGTCACTGCATTTTGACCAGATATTTAAGCAATTTCAGACCGAAGAAGTTGGTAGAATTCCTCATTTTCTTCATCAATGGGCTTAGAGATTGGTGCTCAAATTTGAATAATAGTTATATTAACTGGACTTCCTCACAGAAATTGCTTTAGGGTTCAAAAGAGACCCCCAAATCACAAATGCAATGTAAGGAGAACATTTATTAAGTAACACAGCATGCGGGTAGGGTCCTCTGCACGTCAACCAGCACTGCGCTGCAGGTAAATCTCGAAATGCTCTCCTTTGGTAAAGAGCACCATGCGCTTCGTCTTGGATGGCAAATATGACCATCTGACTCAAAGTATCGTCAGGACATGTTTCAAGAGAGACCGGTCCCTGGAGAAGGATGTTCCACTTGGTAAAGTAAACGGGCAGTGACAAAGAAGATTCTCAAGGAGAGGGATTGACACAGTGACCACGCCCACGGGCTCACAGCTAAAGGTGGTGAGGGTTGTGCAGTGGTGGGCAGTGCATCCTCTCCTTGCACATAGGGTGCTCTGAGTCAGGACCCACTTGATCGCATCTAATGAAAAGAGCCATTTGGCATTGTTTTCTTTGTGCAACAAAAGGAAGGAGGCTCAAGTTGAATGTGTCGGTAGCCTGCTAGACAAGAACAAAAGTTTCTTCAGTTGGGTGCCACGGTTCGTATCAGGTACCTTACCTATATTGCTTCATTTAATGCTCACGGTAATCTGACCCAGGCCTTATCTTCCCTAACGAACAGTTAAGAGGGTATCTGAACCAGGAAAGTTAAGCTCTGTATTAACTGTTTCCAGGACAACTTTAGATTCCCTGGGGATTGGAGCTATTTTCCTAGAAGGAGAGGGAAAATGGATATTGACGAGGGGTACACGTTTTTGCCGCCAAGATGGGTAAACAAAAGGCTAACCTTTTATTACTGATTTTTTTGCCTTGTTTTAAAAAAAGATCTCAGATAATCACCCTTACACAGCTGCCAAGTGGCACAGCCAGGATTTGAACTCATGCCCACCTGGGTCTAGCACCTGGAGTTTGCAACACACCACAAGACTTTTCAAGCTGCACTGCACCCAGAAGGAACTTTGTTGTATGCCTCTTGAAGCACTAGAAGCCTCTAGTGTGGGGTACAGAAAGGTTTTTCCTCAGGTTGTCCCCTGCACATTAGATGCCAATGCTAAGATGCTGCTTGCAACACATGGTAAATGACTGTACACTTGGAGGTCAACTGCTCAGAGGTTATCTCCCTGAGGGTATCAGCCATCTACAGCACTCAGACTCTAGAGTCTGTCCCACCCTAAGTAGGGCCCAGTCCCTGCTGATGAGGATAGTGGATTGTTTCCCTGAAGGAGAGCCCAGAGACAAGGTCAAGCCAACTCAAGGAGGACCAAGATTAGGCTGCCATCTTGAACCTAGGGTCCACCAATTTTGTCACATGTATGCCCCCAGTGCCTCCCTTCCTATTGTGTGGACACCCCTAGCTCATCCCCCTCCTACTGCATGTATGCCTATGGTACAACCCCTTCCCATCATGATGTAATCAGGGGTACTATACATCCCCAAAAATGTATATAAGCTGCATTTGGAAATATATTCACTCTCTCTGCACAGACCTGGCAGCTGAGATCACAGCCATCTGGGAAGGGAGCAATTGCATGCCTTATCTTGTCTGATGGCTCTTTAATTTTACCCCTCAATTACACATCCGCCCCTTGGACCCGGTCGATGGTGGGGGCTGGTCCCCCACACTGCAGCACCTTTTGCTTGCTGTAACAGGACAAGCCCTTCTCCAAAACCTGCTAGAGAAGACCAAGTCTAGTTTAGCTGAACTCTGCATGTTGAATGTGGTTTTCCAGGAAATGGAGAAAAATGAGTCTACAGGTACAAAACCACAGCCTGATTTGCTTTCTTCATGTCTGTTTTGCCAGATATTAATCTACCCTTGTTTATAGGCACCACTCAGCCCTAGGCCTTTACTCTCTCTGTCTTTTCACTTGGACCTTGAGATGAGCGTCCTTAGCCTCTCCAAGTTGCCTTCTTTATCTAATTAAAGGCTTATTTACAGCCCCAGGTCCACCATCCACAACACTAGAGTTCCTAATCCCCTGGGCATAAGATCCATCCTGCCATCAAAGCAATCATGTCTCTCTCATCTCAGTCCCAAAAGGAGCCATTTGGAGCACCCCTGAGGCGAGACCGCAGACACTTTCTCTCCCTCCATCTTCCACATGGATTATGAATTCAATGTCAGGTTGGAGGCATTTGGATCCGCGAGGTGCCTTACCCCCCCCCCCCCCCCCCGCAGCTCTACACTATCCTTTCTTTTCCAGAGAGATGGAGGCAGAAAAGGGCAAAGGGCTAAACATTTACCTCACCACCTCTGCTCTTTGACAGAAGAAAATTCAGTGAATTTGTTTTATGTTGAAATGAGATAAATAAAGACAGTTTTTTTTTTGTGGAAAGAAGTAGGTGGCTGGCAATTCATCAGGACCGATATTCATGAGAAATTATGGAGAGCATAGAAAAGTGAAATAACATCGACAAAGCCTGGAAGAAAAGAAAAATATAAGTCTGTAATCCAAATCTCTGCACCCGGTGACAATCTCTCTCAAGATCAAAGGCAAAATGGAGAAATTTCAGAGATAACAACAATAAGAGAATTAGTTGCAAGCAGACCTGTATTATTAGAAATCCTGAAGGAAGTACTTCTTGCTGAAGGAAAATGATGTCAGGTGAAAACAAAGACCATAAGAAAGAGCAGCAGAAGTGGTAGTGATCATGGGAAACACAGAAGACACCTGGTTTTCCGTTTTCTCAGTTTCTCGATGATACATAGAACTGTTTAAAAGCAGTATAATATAGCATGTGGTGGAGTTTAAAGTGCATATATATATATATATATATATATATATATATATATATATATATATATATATAATACATCTGATTGCTGTTATTTGCTGCTAAGTCGGTTCCGACTCATAGAAATCCTATGTATTACCGAATGAAACACTGCCTCAGAACAATTGTTCTGCTGAGCCCATTGTTGCAGCCACAGTGTCAAGCCCTCTCCTCAAGGGTCTTCTTTATGTTCACTGCCCTTCTACTTGCCCGCACATGCTGTCCTTTTCTTGGGACCGGTCTCTTCTGGTAACAGGTCCAAAGAATGTGGGGCCCCCCTTGCTTCTAGGGAGCATTCTGGTTATGCTTCCCAAACAGATTTGTTGCTTGTTCCGGGAGTCCCGAGTACTTTTAATATTCTTTGTCATTATAATAGCTATCACATAAAGGACTAGGGCTAGGAAACAGACCTTATGGATGACAAGATTTTTATATGCTACATTAAAGGGTATACATAATAACTATTTGTGTGAGATATTAAGTATGTGAATTATACTCTTCAAAGCATTACACAATATAATGCATCAAAGTATGGCAAAAATCCAGTTGTTATTGTTAGGCGTTGTCAGTGGTCTGGTCTTGTTGTTGCCTGTTGTGGCTGCCTGGTCCTGCCATGATAATAGGGCCAGTCACTAGGAAGGAAAATGTAGTTAAAAATTGTATGTGTGTGTTCCTAAAATATCCACCCACAGCCATGGACTCAATTTCTCTACAGGTCTCTGAGACTTCACACCCTGGGAAGAGCCACATCTTTCTCCCAAAGAATGTCTGATAGGTTTGAACCATGGCCTTTAGTTACCAACTCAGCACCAACTTACAAGGGTGTTTTACATTTAATATAAGAGCTTAAAAAAGAAAGAAAGAAAACATCTACGAGTACCCATAGGAAAAAAGTTGATGCAGTCTAGACTGGTGAAAATTATTTACAGACCTTCAGTGTTTACCAAACGAAGAAAAACATGAGAGTGAGTCAACAAGTAACACTACCAGAGTTTTAATTTGTGCACGCATGTTTTTTCCCAAGTAAAATATATCTCTACAATGAAAAAAATGAAAGAGCTTAAAAATACATGAAACAAAATTGATAAAATTTTAAGAGACATATTCCATAATCATAGTTAGAGATTTAAATACTTTTCTCACAGCAACTGACAGAAAATTTGATGTAACATTAGTGAAAACAGCACAGACCTGCACACTGCAGTAGACGACACTAACTTACATGCTTTCTAGTGAACAGTACACAAAACAGTGGAAGAGGTTTCCAAGTTGATGTGGAGCTCTGGTGGCATACTCGTTTTGCATTGGGCTGCTAACCATAAGGTCAGCAATTCTAAACCACCAGCCACTTCTTGGAAGAATGACACGGCTTTTTACTCCCATAAAGAGTTAGACTCCAGTGTTGTCCCCTGTAGGGCTATGGGTCAGTGAGGGATGTCGTGTCTCATAATGGGGCCTGCTATGTGGTCTTCTCTGGATTCGCTGCTCTGAGTGGGAATATTGCCCTCAAGGCTTGGTGGGCCAGGATGGTTTCCACTCTCTTGTTCCTCCCCCTTCCTTTGCTCCCGTGTGCTCTGATTAGACATATCTTTCTCCCAGAGCTGCAGATTCAGTGCTGTCCTCTGAAATAAATTCTTCTGGGGAGAGGGGCAGGTGTCCACACAGTTGGGATTGGAGCCGGCCCTCAGTTATCAGGCATCAGAGAACAAAAAATCACATCATTGTGTGCTCACCTCCCTGACACGATTGCTGAAGACAAAGCGGGTACATAAGCAAATATGGTGAAGAAAGCTGGTGGTGCCCGGCTATCAAAAGAAATAGCATCTGGGGTCTTAAAGGTTTGAAGGTAAACAAGTGGCATCTAGCTCAGAAGTAACAAAGCCCACATGGAAGAAGCACACCAGCCTGCGTGATCACGAGGTGTTAAAGGGATCAGGTATCAGGCATCATCAGAACAAAAACTCATATCATTGTGAATAAGGGGTAGTGCGGACCGGGGACCCAAAGCCCACCTGTAGACAATTGGACATCCCCTTACAGAAGGGTTGCAGGGAGGAGACGAGCTAGTCAGGGTGCAGTGTAGCAACGATGAAACATACAACTTTCCTCTAGTTCCTAAATGCTTTCTCCCCCCACCACCCCCACTATTATGATCCTAATTCTACCTTATAAATTTGGCTAGACCAGAGGATGTACACTGGTACAGATAGGAACTGGAAGCACAGGGAATCCAGGGTGTATAATTCCTTCAGGACCAGTGGTGTGAGTGGCGATACTGGGAGGGTGGGTTAGAAAGGGGAAACCGATTACAAGGATCTACATATAACTTTCTCCCTGGAGGACAGACAACAGACAAGTGGGTGAAGGGAGACATCAGAAATTGCAAAACATGACAAAATAATAATTTATAAATTATCAAGCGTTCATGAGGGAAGGGGGAACAGGGAGGGAAGGGAAAATGAGGAGCTGATGCCAGGGGCTTAGGTGGAGAGCAAATGTTTTGGGAATGATGGGGGCAACAAATATACAAATGTGCTTGACACGATGTATGTATGTATGGATTGTGATAAGAGTTGTACAAGCCCCCAATAAAATGATTTAAAAAAAAGAGTTGAACTCTCAGAAACTCACAGGAGCAATTCTGCCCTGTCCTACAGGGTCACTGTGGGTCAGCCTCAACTCAATGGCAGTGAGTGAGTGAGATGGTACACTAACCAAACATTATACTATTAAAGTCATATTAAGCATATAATAAAATGACATTATTCAAAAATTAAAATTAATTACAACTTTGTCAAAAAATTAAATAAATTGTGATACTGTCAAAACACTATTCAGCAATCAAAAATGGAAATATTACCACATAAAATGATGAGTTTAGAGAACATTATACTAAGTAAAAGAAGTCAAATAGAAAGCCCATATATTAGCTAACTCCATTTTTATGAAACTCTAGAATAGAAAAACTACAAAGACAGAAAGAATAGAGGTAGTTGCAGCCAGGGACTGGGGGAAGTGATTGATTGATTGATTGATTGATTGCAAAGGGTCACAAGGTCACTTTTTAATTTCATAGAAATGCTCTGAATGTTAACAATGGTGCTGGTGGCTACCTGGATGTATACATTTGTTAAAAAATCATCAAACTGAACCCTGATGAAGGGTAAGTTTTACCATATGCATATTACACTTCAATAAAACTAGGGGAAAACCTGGCTTCAGATAGACAATTCAGAGAGACAAAAATAAAGAATACTAATGAGAATACATTTGAAAATTAGCATGAGTTCCGCAAGCCCTCCAAATGACATATGGGATTTCACTAGGGGGAAATGCCTGCAGGAAAGGAAGGCTGGGAGAGATAGTAGACCTTGTTGTGAAGCGGGTCCCAAATAAAGGAGACTCGTCAGACATCGATCCATCCCAAACCCACTGCCCTCCTGTTGAGTCTTACTCCAAGGACAGACCAGAACTCCACAGGGTTCTGAGACATTAAGTCATTACTGTAGCTGACAGCCTCTTCATCTGCTCACAGAGCAAATGGTCAATTTGAACAGCTAATCTGTGGTTAGCAGATCAACACTTAACCCATTGCACCACTGGGCTCCTTACATGCAGAGCAAGTACCTGATAAGTAATTGTTGGGACAAATTTGAAGCTTCTCTATGAATTCAGAATTTGGAAATCAAAATACTAGAGCTATAGTCACAGAATTTCTTCTAATTAACGGCTGTAAAGAGGGTGAGAATTGAAAAAATGTGGCAAATTCTGGGTCACATTTGTAAGCGCCAACATATATGTTGGAAAGTCTGTAGTAGGAGCAGCCACTGGGCAGGCCTGGAGCAGACAGCTCATTGACCTGAGTGGCTACGAGCAGACAAACACAGAGGGTGATGGGAATATAGTTGAAAGAAAGTCCAAGAAGTCATAATAAGACTAGAATCAATAACCTAGAAAATCAAGGGAAAGGAAGTGCTAGGTGGATTAAACAAAATAATTTGTGTTAGGCCAGGTTGACTAGAGAAACAAATCCAGAGACGCTCACATATGTATAAGAAAGAGCTTTAGATCAAAGAGTAATTGTATATCAAAAAAACATCCCAGCGCAGTCCAGTTCAAGTCCATAAGTGTGATATTAGCTCATAAGTCTGATTCTAGTCCATACATCTCAATTCAGACTCATGCAGCCACATGGAATGAGGCAGAATGCAGGAAGATCACAGGTCAGTGGTTGAAAAGTCTTGCGGATCCAGTGTCCATAGAAGCATCAGCAGGCTGGCTCAGCGTGGCTCCACATTGCTTGTCAACAGGAAGGTGAAGCAGAGAGTGAGTGTGGTGTGCTTCCAGGGAGGAAGAGAGGAAGTTCCCAGAATCCTCATGAGAAGGCCACGCCCACCAGGAGGCATCAGCAGGCTGTGACTTGATTGACAGGCGAGGCTCTACTCCTACTTATTTATCAGGTTGACATGAAATTATGTAACTACCACATAATTCAAAGTTCATGTTTACCACCTGAGGGGTTTTTAAGTCTTTTCTTCCCCTCTAGTTTTCTGTGTGTCCCCTCTTCCAGCGCTTGGTAACGATGAATCCTCTGTTGTATAGCACTCTAGCCTGTTTTAGGTATTTCAAATAAGAAGGAATGTACAGTATTCAGGGAGCCTGGTGGCACAATGGCTAATCACTTTCAGTGGCTACAAACTGAAAAGCCAGCCATTCCATTCTACTGGTCACTCAGAAGGAGAAAGACGTAGCCTTGTCCTCCCAGAAAGACTTGCAAACTTGGAAATCCTATGGGACAAATAGGGTCCTAGTAGCCTGAACTGACTCGACAGCAGTGCTTTTTCCTTGTGACATTTCTCACCGAGTGTTGTGTTTTCCAAGTTCACCCAGGAGGTGTCCTGTGCCAGAACTTCACTCCTCTTTATGGCAGAATTATCACCTAGTGTCTGGACATACCGCATTTGGTTTCACCACTAATCTGTTGCTAAACACCTTGGTTGTTTCCACTCTTTAGCAACTGTGAATAATACCACAGTGAACAAAGGTGTTCAGGCATCTGAGTCTTTGCTTTCCATTTTTCGGGTGCATGCCTATGAGTAGACTTATGTATTTATTTATTTTAAGATTGGGACTGAAGCAGCTGGCTTCTCACTACTGATGAAGCCTAGAAAGCGGAGTGGTCTGCTTAATTCCACACACATAGACAGCAGGATGGTTGGCGTGAAAAATGGTAACCAAATTGACAGTTTTATTTAAAACTGGCCAGTAGGATCTATAATCATTTCTATGAGATATGCTTAGAATATTATTAGTGTGCTGTATACCATCTATTTCAAAGGCTTTCAAGGGCTGAGATGAGTACTGGATTTCAATGTGAATGAAAAGATTAGGATGAAATAAAAGTAAGCAATAACCCTTAAGGGCTGGTACACATCATGAGATTAAAAATTAAACATTTTTATAATATTGATTTGGTACATGGGAGTAGAGCATTAATTGCAACTCAATACAAGAGTAATTAGGGATAGTGGGTAGCCATCAATTTAAGAATTTAAACACATTTTGGCAATTTTTCTCCCCTAATTTGAGTTTTTTTAGAAAAATAAAATGCACTTTATCCGAGGAATTTTCTCCCCTCATTGACCAGAGTTTTTAAGAAGATAGATCTGCAGTAAGCCAACAAACTCAGGGACAGGGGAACATCAAGGGATCTAAAATTCATGGTGAGGTACGTGTAGAATGCTGGTAGTGTTTGATCAATTGTAATGTAGCCAAGAGGCATTACTTAGAGCTGAATGGAGGGTGAACATGGTGGTAGGGCAGGAGGAATGGAAAAAGGAAATAGAGGAAAGAACTAGGAGGTAAAAGATATATAGAGAGGTATAAATATAGACATGTATATATGCATATATATATTAATATCTAAAGACAGGATATTGGGCTAGGTATATATATTTTATAGGGTAAAGCACTAGAGTAGCCGATGGACTTTAGGCCTCTACTTCAAAAACACTTTGTTCTAGTAATGTGACACTGTGATGCTCACCTTTCTGCTGATCGCTGAAGACAAAGTGGGTGCATAAGCAAATGTGGTGGAGAAGGCTAATGGTGCCTGCCTATTAAAAATAATAGCATCCGAGGTCTTAAAGGCTTGAAGTTAAACAAGGGGCCATCTATCAGGGAAGCAACAAAGTCCACATGGAAGAAATATACTGACCTGTGTGATCATGAGGTGTCGACGGGATCAGCTGTCAGATCAAAAACAAATACCCTTATCATTGTGAAGGAGAAGGGTCAGAGTGGAGACCCAAGGCTCATCTTTGATCATCAGAAACTCCCTCACAGAAGGGACACAAACCCATCCAAGGTGCAGTATAACTGCCAAAACACACAACATCCTTGTAGTTCTTTCATGCTTTCTCCCCCCACTATCATGGCCCTAGTAAGATCTCACAAATCCTGTTAAACTGGATCTGTACATTGGTACAGATAAGAGCTTTTTACACATGGAATCCAGGATAGACAAACCCCTCAGAAATAGTAATGGGAGTGATGATTCCATGTGGGTAAGGGAGGGGAGGGGTGAGAATGGGGTAAGGGGGCACTGATAGCAATGATAAATTTATAACCCCCCTTGAGGGCAACGAATAACAGAACTCTGGGTGAAGAGATACATGGGATGATATAAGATATGAAAAAAACCCCACAATTATTAAGAGTTCTAGCACTGATGAAACACACAACTTTTCTCTAGTTCTTTGGTGCGTCCTACCCCCTACTATCATGACCTCAATTCTACCTTACAAATTGGATTAGATCAGAACATGCACATGGCTACAGATAAGAGCCCACAACACAGGGAATCCAGGATAGATAAACCCCTCAGGGCAAGAAGGAGACTAGAGATACCAGATTAGGGGAGGGTGGGGTGAGAAAGGGGGAACCGACCACAAGGATCAACCTAGAACCCCCTCCTAGGGGGACAAATAATGGAAAAGTGGGTGAGGAGCAATGGAGGATGATGTAAGATATGGAAAAATGAACTATAACTTATCAAGTGTTCATGACGGAGGGTGAGGGCAGAGTAAGGGGGAAGAAATGGGGAGCAGATTTCAGGGGTTCAATGTTTTGCAAATGATAATGGCGGCAGATGTGCAAATGTGCTTGATACACTGGAGAAATGTATGGATTGTGATGAGATGTAAGAGCCCCCAATAAAAGTATTAAAAAAAGTTCATGAAGGTAATAGGGTGGGGGAGGGAAGAAATAAAGAGGAGCTGAGATCAAGGAGCTCAAGCAGAAATTTTTTTAAATGATGATGTCATCATCTATACGAGTTCGCTTGATGTAATTGATTTACGGATCATTTTAATATCTGTAAGGGCTTCCAATAAAAAGATAAAATTTAAAAATAGATGGCTCTGGCTGGCTAAGATGTAGAGAAGAGATAAGAGCAGGTGCAGAAAAACTAGGCAGGAAAAAAGTCATTGAGGAAGATTATTGGAATTGTTAGGAGAGAATAAATCAACCTAAAATCAATCAGCCAATCAACTAGTTGACAGTGAGTTGATTCCACCTACAGCACCCCCTGTGACCCTATGTGTGGCAGAGTAGGGTTTCTGAGGTCGCAATCTTAGGCAAACAAATTGTTAGGCCTTTCTTCTGAGGAGCCTCTGGGTGGATTTGAAACACCAACCTCCCAGTTAGTTGCCGAGCACTTAACTGTTCATGCCATCTAGACACTCCTCAGAGAGAATGTGTTGGTCTACAAGGGAGAGTGTCAGTGAGATGGGGAAGCGTGCATGATGTGAAGAGATTGAGGTGGGAAGATCATCAGGACATGGTTGCTTCAGTGTGAAGAGGAAGAGAGAAGAGGGATGAAGGCCTGTAAACAGATAGTGGTTTGTGTAACCGGTGTGTGGTGTATCATATCTCTAGGGCACCTGTGTGGAGGCAAGGGTAGCTGGCTGACCACAGCACCCTGAGCCTCTACCTGAACTCTTCCCCAAGCTCACATCACCAGGACCCACCAATTAATACTGAATTGGGTCCGAATCCTGCTCTAACGGCACAGCAGGTTAATCATTGGACTGGTTAGCAGTTCAAATCATCCAGCCACTTCTCAGGAGGAAGATGAGGCGTTCTGCTCCTTTTAAAAACAAACAAATAAATAAATACAATGTACCGCACAAGACAGCTTTAGAGTGTTGAAAGCAGACAGGTTTCTTTGAAAATGAAGATGAACCTGACTCAAGCCATATTTTCAATAGCTTTCTGTGCATATTAAAGTTGGACATTGAATAAGGAAGCCAGAAGATGAATCAATACATTTGAATTATGGTCCTGGAGAAGAATATTGAAAGTGCCACGGACTGCCAAGAGGTCAAACAAGTCTGTCTTGAAAGAAGTATAGATAGAGAGCGCCTTAGAGTTAAGTATCATGAGACTTTGTCTCACAGACTGTGGACATGTCAGGAGAGACTAGTCCCTTGAGAAGGACATCCTGCAGGTACAATAGAGGGGCAGTACAAAAGAGGAAGGCCCTCACAGAGATGGCGTGCTTGTCTGAGTAGACTAGAGAAACAAATTCATAGACTCTCGTGTATAAGAAAGAGTTTTATGTACAAGAGCAATTGAATATTGAAAACATCCCAGCTCCGTCCAGATCAAGTTCATAAGTCTGATATTAGCCCATATGTCTGATACCAATCTATGCGTTTCACTTCAGACTCATGTAACACATACAGTGATGCCGGAAGCAGGAAGATTGTAGGTCAGTGGGTTGGAAGTCTTGTGGATCCAGTGACGGTGTAAGTATGTCAGCACTGGCGTGGGCCTCCATGTGGTCCTCCAGCTCCAGGGCTCTAGCGTAGTTCCATGTGTCTTGGCATCAGGAATACGAAGCAGAGAGTGTATATCCCACCTTCATGGAAGAAGATAGTACTTCCCAAAATCCTCAGGAGAAGGCCATGCCCACAGAGAGGGCTCATTGGTTTATGACCTGATTGACAGGCTAGACTCCACCTTTCACAAGATGACAGGAGGTTATGTAACTGCGACAGAACATCCCTGTCAACTTGATACAACTCTTACACAACTCTTTAGCCATATATAATTTTAAAACAAAACAATAATAAAATCATATCTGTAGCTAACAGGATAAAACTAAACTGCATATAATTCCAAAGTCTACCAAAGCCTCATTTAAACATAATATTCTATAAGTGAACAATATAATAATATTCTATGCCTAACAATTGCAGTTAAGTAACATCTACACCTTAATTCTATGAATATATTCCACCACCTATGAAAATTTGTAAGCCTTTATGCCCCCAATTTTGGGTATCCAATTTCTATCAGGTTGCAGTTTTATGACCTCATTAGGAGACACAACAGCGATAAATAGCTCACTGGAAACCAGATACGGACACCCTCTGCTTGACATTCCTGTTGACAAGCTACATGGAGCTATGCTGATGACAGACACAGGCCTCGAGCTGGAGGAGCCACGTGGAGACCCGCACCAGGCCTAAGCTGCTTCTACCACCACTGGATCCACAAGACTTTCCACCCACTGGCTGGTGATATTCCTAAATTCAGTATAATTGCAGGTGCTGCATAAGTCTCAAGAAGAATTCATGGGCTAATATTGGATTTAAGGTCTGTTATTGAACTCATAGACTTGATCTGGACCGGGCTGGGATGTTTTCTTAATGTATAATTGCTCTTTGATATAAAGTTCTCTCTTACACACACATGAGTGTCTATGAATTTCTCTAGTCTGCCCAGACTAACGAAGATGGATTGACACAGTGGCTGTAACAATGGGCTCAAGTATGGAACAAGCATGAGAATGGATTAGGCCCGGGCAGTGTTTCCTTCTGTTGTGCATATGGTCACTATGGGTTGGAACCAACTCAACGGCACCCAACAACAATAACAGCAAATATTTAGTCTCAGAAACACAAAGGGGCAGTTCTACTCCGTCCTACAGAGTTGCTGTGAGTCAGAATGACTCAATGGCAGTGAGTTTTGCCTGGTTTTGTGATACTGAAAACCAGTGAAAGAAATCTCCCTGCCCTGTGTTCAGGAAAACATCTTGCTATAGATAACTAGCTTTCTCATATGACTTAGACTGGACTAAGTATGACTCCTTCTTTATCAGTGATAAGGCCAGACAATAAACCAAACCAAGCCAAGCCAAGGCAAGCCAAGCGCACTGCAGCTGATTTGATTCCAGCTCATGGTGACGCTGAAGAAATGCAAAGCTGAACTTTGCACCCCAGTGTTTCCCTGGCTATGGCCTTTGCAAAATCAGATCACTGGGCCTTTCTTGGCTCTAAATTCTCAGCCCTTGTCTTATAAATGAGTAACTGTGCTTGTTTCCATGGATTAAAAGGCAACAAAATACTGGCTGACCAATTTTAGGTAATCATTTCTCCTTCTCCAGAGACCCTGAACTTGAGCTCACACTCAGCCTGAGTCAACACACTGTCCTTTCGGCTCCTTAGAGGAATAGACTGACCTTTGGAAGCATTCTGAGGGACTCTCCCAGGATGTCACCTGTTCAACCCACTTCTCCCACTTACCTTTTCCCCATCCCACATTACTCCAGCCTCTATAAAAGAAAAAGTGATTTAAAAAAAAAAAACCCTAACCTTTTGAGATCCTTGGATCTCCAGTGATTGGAAGATGCTTCCCATTAGTTTGCTTTGTGACAGACCCCCTCCCACAGAACTGCAGTAGTCCCATTCCTGTTCTATCGGAATCAGACATACCCCCACTAAAGTGGGAGTTGACACTTTATTTGACTCACCCTATCAAGCATGTTCCTTTACCCTTCTTGTGCTCTGTCACAGCGCTTTCTTCATTTCTTTTCAGTGTTTCTGAAGGTTCCCTGGTGGCTTAGTGCTCACAAGTTGGGCTGCTAACCACAAGTTGAGCAGATCAAAATCACCAGCCAACAAAGCTTTTGACTTTAGACTAAAGTAAATATTTACAGTCTTGTATACCCATGGACTTAGTTCTACCTTGTCGTGTAGGGTCGCTATGAGCTAGAATTGACTCAATGGCATTGAGTGTGGTTTATTTTTGGAAGCAACCTTGGCTCATGGTCATCTTCAAAACCCTCACCAAGCTGCCTCTTTGAGTTTTTCCACTCATGGCAACAAATCAACAGGAAGAGGCTCAGCTAAAACCACAACCTTGACGCCATTCATTTCACCTCAGAAGCATTTTCTCCTCCAAGCATTTCCCAACTCCACTATTACTTCAAGCTAGACCAACGATGCCGTACAAAACCTAGAGGACATTTACAGGCATTGCGTCAACTCTATGCAGCACATTTCCTTCCCCAAATAGAAATTTTTCCGTTTGCACACCGGCAAAGGGCGGGTGCGTGGGTTCTGAATTGTACTTTTATTGCCTTAAAGAACACTTTGGATGATCTTTTTGTAATGACCTCATGAAAATAACCCAACATCTCAGTCTTTAAAGGACACTGCTTGCAACGCTTAGAAGACTGTTCTGATTTTTAGTCTCCCGTGTTGTCACTATATCAAAATATTTCCCTGTGAATTATAACCATATATCGTATCAAATGGCAATCATTCTTTAGCAGAGACAAAGATCCCTCCTTGGAGAACAATCTCCAGTCCACACAATCGGGGCTGGAATTGGTGGTGGATAGCGACTGACAATAGCAGTGACTTGAACATGAAAACAAGCTTATTTTTCTCTCACCTGCAAGTCTGGAAGTGGGCATTGCCAGCATGCCATGGGAGTTCTGCTCCTTGAATTCCAAAGGGATTCCTGACGTTGTACGGAGCAGCACACTGCCGAACACCATTGTAACCTCTTCCTGATCCAAGATGCCATCTAAAAACCCGCCTTTCACATCCACACCCAGGACAGAAGGATGGAGGATGCATCTGACAGAAAGGGAGACACACACAATAGGCACCTTGTAGTCATTCTTCCTGGAAGTTGCCACAGGAATTGAACAAATTTGATCTTAATCACATGACCCTTCCAGCTGCGAGAGGTGCTGAGAAAGACAGCCTTTATTCTGGGCGGCCATGCATTGGCAGACCACCTATGGAGGGTCTACTACTAAGGAGAATGGGAGAAATGGGTCTTAGGGCACAACTAGTAGGCTTATTGCAGTCTGTGCCCCGGATATTTCCTTAAAACAGAAATTTACATGACTGACTTAAAATGTTGTATGGGTCTTAAAAGCTTGTGCCTCTATTGTTTGCTTAGGAATAAAATTTTAACAGTTACTAATTGCTTCCCTGCCACTGAGTCTAAACGGACTCAGAGTGACCCTGTGGGAAAGGGTGGACCTACCCCTGTGCGTTTCGGAGACGGGAACTCTTTATGAGAGGAGAACGCCTTGTCTTCTCCTGAGGAGTGGCTTCGAGCTGCCAATCTTGTGGCTCGCAGTCCAACTCCTAGGACACCAGGGCTCCTCGGTGACTAATGAGCTAATCTTTGATGCCAGTATTAATTAGCCCATGGCCATCGAATGTGGTCAGCCTGGTTTCGGCTCCTCCCTCGGTGGAGGCCTCATCCTACTTGGTAATAGCCCCATCCTCAGAGCTGTGATTACGTGAGACGGCTGGAAGTAGAAAAGCGTTTGGATTCATGTACATGCGTGTGTGAACGAATGAAATAGGAATTTGCTTATCTTTACAAACATTCTAAGAAGGCAGAGATAACATTAGCAAAAGAATATTCTGGAATATCTGAAAAGTCAAAGTAGTATCCAGAAAAACACATGCTCCTAACAAACAAAGGGGATTTGGTGGCACAGGGAGTGAAGCTTTGGACTGCTAATGGCAAGGTCCATGGTTCAAACGCACTAGCCATCCTCCGAGAAAGATGGGGCTGTCTACTCCCATCAAAATTTGCAGTCGAGGGGAGTGTGAGGTGGAGACCAAAGCCCATTTGTAGGCCACTGGACATCCCCTTACAGAAGGGTCTCTGAGAGGAGACAGTCAGTCAGGGTGAGATGTAGCAACGATGAAACATTCAACTTTCCTCTCGTTCCTAAATGCTTCCTCCCCCCACGATTATCATGATCCCAATTCTACCTCACAAATCTGGCTAGACCAGAGGATGTGCACTGGTACAGATAGGAACTGGAAACCCAGGGAATCCGCATTGGATTCCCGGTAACATCATCCGATGGAGTAGAATTGCCCTGGAGGTTTCCAAGGCTGTAATCTTTATGGAAGCAGATGAAAGACACAGGGACCAGTGGTGTGAGTGGCGATACTAGGAAGGTGGAGGGAGGGTGGGTTGAAAAGAGGGAGCCAATTACAAGGATCTACATATAACCTCCTCCCTGGGGGATGGACAACAGAAAGTGGGTGAAGGGAGATGTCAGACAGGGCAAGAGATGACAAAATAATAATTTATAAATTATCAAGGGTTCATGAGGGAGTGGGGAGCAGGGAGGGAATGGAAAAATGAGGACCTGATGCCAGGGACTTAAGTGGAGAACAACTGTTCTGAGAATGATGAGGGCAATGAATGCACAAATGTGCTTTACACAATTGGTGTATTATGGATTGTGATCAGAGTTGTATGAGCCCCCAATAAAACAATTAAAAAAAAAGATTTACAGTCGATTGTGTCCTGTCATGCTGCTGAGGCAATGGTCACCTCTCACTCCCCAGCCACACGCCAGTTACGCACCAACTTCCTATCAGCTCAAGGCCGACTTCGATGAAACAGAGCTCAGACATTGCCGCTACACCACTCTCCAACCTTTTTTATCCCATTCTGTCACCACTGCCCCCTCCCATGACACGCTATCTTTCTGCTGGCTGTGATAACCCGTTGCTGTGCCCACACAGACCTCATGGGTGATACTCACGATTATGGGGATTTATCAGAGAAGTAAACAGGTTACTCCAAGCCAGAACCAGAAAACAAGAAGGATATTGCCCTGTTACCTACAGCACTTCGCAAACATGTCTCTCTCTGGTCCTTGGCTCTCAGCCATACCTTGGCCTCTGTCCTACTTAGGCAAGTGTTACAAAGCTCCTTTGTTGCTACTAAATACTCCACAGGCACTCTCCTTTGCAAACCAGCCTCCTTCCCAAAGGCACTTCCCTGTAGCAGTGGGTTTGTGGGTCGGGAATCTTGAAGCTCTTTCTCATTGTCCCTGTTGCCATCAAGGCTCCTTCAAGGGCTTGCTGCCCCTGCTTCCCCCGATAAATGGGCCTCCTCCTCCTGCTGGTTGTGGTTTTCTCTCTCCCTGCTTTATTCCCAGGGGAAGGGCAAAACCAACCCATCCCTGAGAGCCAGAGTCCTCTAGGCCTGATTTGCATCCTCCCCTAAGTCATTCCGTGAGAATGACAAAGACTGTGGACAGAAGAACCATGTCAAGTCATTTCACTTGGCCATCTGCGTAGGAAGGGGCTCGGCGGCAGAGGTTTGGGGTTGCATTTAGAACAGGGTACAAGACTCACTTGCGGAGGCAGAGGACCACAGTGGAGAGAAAGTACAGTGCATGGGCTCATAAGCAAGCTAGGACCCTCGATGGGTTGGACAGTGAGGGAGCACTAATCATTGCTTTCGGGAAACACTCAGTGGAGTGCATAGACACTTGGAATAGGTCCCCAAAGTTAGGTCAGCTAATGAAATAACCTCAAGGAGGCATGAGAGCAGAACATGCTGTCTTCTCAGGCCTTCTGCCCTTTATCAGAGTGCTTTTGCTTGCCGGGCAGCAGCCAGCAAGAGGCACGCTCATTGGCCCTTTCTTTCTTCTTTCTTTCTTCCTATCCCACAAGTGGCCAGAGGAAGATGAGATGATAAAACAGAGCCACCATCTCTGTCCTATTTCCTTACGGTTTTATCCTTGATGAGCTTCATGATAAGGAGCCCGGCGGTACCACGGCTAAGCACGCAGTTGCTAAGCAAGGCTGGTGATTCAAGTTCATCCAGCAGTTCCTAGAGAAAAAGGTCTAACTATCTTCTTCCCTATAGCCTACAACAAAACTTAGACCTATTGCCATCAGGTTGCTTCTGATTCCCGGTAACATCACCCGATGGATGGATAGAATTGCCCCGGAGGTTTCCAAGGCTGTAATCTTTATGGAAGCAGATGGAAGGGACAGGGATTTAAACCACTGAACTTTTGACACCCCCAGGGCTCCTTATATAAAGGTGACAACCTGGAAGCCCCTGTGGAGACAGTTCTGCTCCATCACGTGGGGACACTGTGATATGAAAACTGGCTTGACAGCACCTGATAACAGGAGCCTCATGATAAGGGCAACCAGCTAATGATCAATTTAGAAAACTTAAGTAGACTACTACATTGACATTTCATTCAAACAAAGTCTGATTGGATTAACCTATTTCTACAACCGTGTAAGCTACTTCTTGATATTATTCTGGCTCTAAATACAACACTCACAAGTGTCACTGGGTTTACTTTCCTAGATAACCCAAGCTAACACCCAGACATAAGCAGGCAAGCTTCATGCGAAACAACTGAGAGGACGTGATGGAGTTGTAAAGAGGAGAGGGCGAGGTGTCAGTAAGTTGCTGTGTTTTGTCCAGAGCCTCCCAAGGATCCTTTTTGGCTAAATCACCATGACCAACACAAAGTACCTGCTAATACCCTCCGTTTCTTGTTCACACACTTGTACTGAGCAGCCCAGACACTTGATGAAGACAGTTCACAGGAGGTCACCTGCTCAAAGGCACCAGGTCTTCAGTTCAAGATCTTCAGGGGGTCTTCATCTCTGGGGCTGTGTCTAAGGTCTGGATAAGACCATAGAAGGGACCTGAGGTCCCCAGGGCTAATCTCACTCCCAAGACTTTATTGGGTGGTTTGTTTGGGTGAGACTGATTGAAACACTCTTCCTACTATGCTTTTATTTTCTAAAAGGCTGGGTCGAATCTCAGCCTAACTCTGACATCTTGCAGTCTTGTGTCCTTATACAGAAATGTTCTATGAATTATCCAGGATGCTGCAAACCGGAAGCAGTTATTGGGGAGGGTAGAACTGGCGGGGAGAAGCAGGAATGTATCCTGAAACGAATCCCAACATACTGTTCATACCTGTGGCTGGGCATGTACGGGAGAGCTAGTATTGCTAAGCATGTGCTCAGTGACCTTACGTGCACAGGCTCCTTCATTGGGATTCACGGAGCGTGCCTTGCAGTTGTTGGACAAATATACCCAGGCTTCAGTCTCTGAGAAATTAAAGGATCATTAAATGACAAAATCAGAATCAAAATCCACCTTACTACCTAGTTCACACCATAAACACTGAATGGACCGTTTGCCAGAATCCCCCATTTTCCAACTGGCGCTTCTTGCGTTTCATTGACAGAGCGTCAGGTGGCCCATCTTCCAACGATGGCACTCATTCAGTAAGACCGAGTGCCTGCTGCACCAGGCGATTTTCTTGGCTCGGAGACATCACTTCCTGCAAATGAAGAGCTGTTTCGGGAACATGAAACCACTGACAGCTAAGTAAACAAGTCACCTTAGAAAGACCATTTCTAATTGTGGTAAGGTGTTCCCCCTCCGGGAAATAAAACAAGGTGATAAGGGAAAGAATTTCTGGTAGGCTAATTCAGGAATTGAGCCACGTGAGGAATTGTGGGAGAAGCATTCCAGATGGCGCTCCAGATGGAGGTCAAGTCAAGTCCTGAGGCAGGAGCGCATGTGGTCGAGCCAATGCTCCAATGGCCTCCATTCACGCAGTCCACCCAAAAGAGCAGCTCGGGGCTGCAGTGCCTGCGCTAGCTGGGGCCGGGCTTATTTCTATAGAGGTTTAAGGGAGTGAATGCTTCCAATGCTCAGCCTTCTGCCGTAAAATGACCATGGGGTACCCCCTTTTTCTCTGTGGTTCTTTGTGGGAGCAAGGCCAGCCCCTCACAACTAACCGTGGGTTCGATAGGTGCAATTGTACGGTTGAGATACATAAAGATTACAGTAAAGTCATCGAGAGCAAGAGAGACAGAGGAGAGATTGCAATCCTGGAGTCAGACACATTTCATGGTAGCATGCTCACCCCAGCCCGCTTGATGGTCCACGTGGAGGGGGGGGAGGGGAAGGAGGACAAGGGGAAATGGAACAGGGGAGCGAGGACCAGAGAGGAGAGGGGGAATGACGAGAGGCCAATGGGAATCTTTATTGCTAACCAAGGCTTATATATCTTTGGGGGGCGTGCAAGCCCACTAATTACAGATAAAGACATACGTCACAGGAAGGGGTTTCACTATAGGTTATACAGCAACGAGAAGGGGACAATTGCGGGGTATACATGCAAAAGGAAGGGGAGGGATTGGGGGCACACATGTGACAGGAAGGGTGGATCCTAGATTCAGGATGGCAGCCTAACTTCTGAGCAGGTTTGACCTGTTCTCTGAATCTCCATGGAAACCATTATCAGTAGGGTGGAAACCTCATCTACAGGGACCAGACTAATGGGTCACAAGTAATCCATTGTCCTTAACAGCAGGGAGCGGTCCTACTTGTGGTGGGACCAGACAGTAGTCTGGAAACTGACTGCCTTCAGGGAGGTAACTTGACAATCATTTAGCATTAGCTGCAAGCAGTGTCCTAAGTCTAACATATATTTGGGGGAGACGACTTGGGAGAAATCTTTCTGTTTCCCACAGTTGTTCTTCCAGATCCTCAGAGACAGCACTCTGTAATTAGCACTTGGATGTGGCTCAGTGATAGGCGTCCCTCTCCTTGCCTCCCAAGAACAGCTCTGTTTACACACTTCAGTGTCCAGTGTCCGGCACCAGTTGGCTGTCAGGTTGCTCACTCCTTGGAAACTCAGCCAAACTGTCTATTGAGTCTTCTCACTTCTGACTGTAAGATGGGCAGGGGACTTGTCCTTCTAATGCCGTGCCATGGTTTTCTCTTCAGCAGACTTCTTTCTCTGAATCGGGGTCAACAAGTAAGTAGCCTACCAGCAAAATTCAGCTGGACACTTGTTTTTATAAATATACTTTTCTTGAAAAAAATTTTAACCATAAAATATTAAATCGGAAAAAAATAATCACCTTTCCTGTAATTCATTGTAGAGCTGAAGTGAGCTTCAAAATTCAAGTCTCATTCTGCTCCACCCCTTATGACCGACGTGACTCTGGGCAGCTTGCCTCCTCCACCTTTTTAAGTCCAAGTTTTCACTCATTTGCAAAGTGGGAGTAATACTAAGTCCGTCTCCCAGTGCCTGTGACAATAGCTAGGGCTCATCATAAACACTCAAACAATGCTAGAGATGGTTACTGCATGATGATTTGATAGTGTTCATCAGCCTCATGAGACCATAAACTCGGAGCTGATAAACTCTGAACAGTCAGGAGTCGCATTTGTCCTGATTCACCATCATGCCTGGGCTGTAGAAGACAGCCAATAAATATGGATCAAATAAATGGGAACAAGTCTGTTCTCCTCAGGGTCCCCCCAATTCCAGGACTTTACAGGCAATATAGACTTGACAGCTGGCAGCAACAATAGGAATAGCACGAATTATAGCAGTTTTAGACAAAATTGTCCAGTAGATCCACAGTCGCCAATGTCTATGATTTACATGATCGCTCCACACCCCAGTTTAAAGCCTCCTCACTTAATTATCTCTTTTTCTGCTCCCTTTCTCTAAACATGAAGGGGTCTGTGCACGTGGTGAACACACTCCGATGTTAACTAAAGGTTGGCGATTCAAGTCCACCCAGGGGTGCCTCAGAAGAGACTGGCAATCTACTTTCAAAAGCCAGGCATGAAAAACTCCATGGACCACAGTTCTGCTGTGACAAAGATGTTGTTGTCCTGAGTTAGAACCAATTCAACAGCAACTGGTTTCCAACTTTCCAACATTTGTATGAGAAAAAGATCGCATCAGTGTGCTTTCAATCTCCCCTAGGGTAAGCTCCCTTTGAGAATGACCTTGAGCTTCCGGCAGAGAAGGATGTCCCTTGTTGGGGGAGCAATGGCTTGGGTGTCTGGAAAGTGCCAAGGGTAAGGAGATGGCACTTTATATCACATTTAGAAATGTATCAGGGACAGTTTTGATGGTTTTAGGGACTTGGGAGTGGGCTATGCTACTTATTGGAATTTAGCTGGTGGACGCCTGAGACACTGGATATTCTGCACGGTCTTCCCCAAGGAATTACCATCCCACAACTCCCATGTTCCAAAACATGGGAAATTTTATTTATAATTATTTGAGCCTGGCTCTATTGTATTTTTTCTCTCAAAGTCTTTGTGGACACGGGACTTCCCAGAAATGTAGCCCCAAGGAAATCATGATGCCTTATTTTACTTGCAAATTGAGCAAAACTATTATAGAAAACCTCATAATTGGGGGAGCTGCTAGTCAGGATATTGGGATAGGCGAGATAATACCCCGTAGTAATGCACAAGTGTAGATGTCCCATTGGTGGTTGTGGCACGTGTGTGTGCATGTGTGTGATCGTTTTCACTCTTATTTTTAAAAGGCAAACATGAAGCAAAATGTCAACACTGTAGCTTCACGTGCATTTTCTAAAACAAATATGTGTTGCTCCTTGGCTTTGTTTTAAATGGGCTGTTGTCTGTGTTCCTCCACCTGCCTGCCAGCTTCCCACTCTGTGGTAGCTTGTATGTTCCTTAGAAATTGATGTAACTGGTATTTCAAAAGGTAACAGGGTCACCCACAGTGGACAGGTTTCAGAGGAACTTCCACACTAAGACAGACTGGGAAGAATTTGCCTTCTGGAAATAGCCAATCAAAACATGATGCATCCCAACAGAACATTGTTCAGCCTGCTTGCTTTGCCCACACCATTGGGGGTATCAGATGCTAGAGGGGGACCCATTTGGTGAAGTAGAGGACAAGAGAGAATGAGGGAGACCCTCGGAGAGTTGAATTGGCACGTTAAGTAGCACAATGGACTGGCACATGGCCGTGACCGTGAGGGTGGTACTGAACCTGTCAACCTTTCGTTCTTCTACACCTAGATTATCCTCAGTCAGAGTCAATTCAATGGCACCTACCAACCTATCTGTTGTCTAAGTTCTTGGTGATCCCTTGTCCCCAGAAAGCAGGCAAAGAACACAGAATTTCTTGGTTCTTTTTAGAAAGTTCTTTTTAGAAGAAGCCTATCTCTCCCACCTATATCCCCGGGTGGGGAAGCAGCTGAGAGCACAGGGGTTGGAGACAGACCCATTGGCACATGTTCACAGCCTCGTTCTGCTCTTTCCTGCTGGGTTGGCCTGGACAATGTATTCAATGTCCCTGGGGGCTCAGTTCCTTCCGCTGTAAGATGGAGATGAGGATCCCCCAGCAAAGGAGAGACCGGGTATCAAAGCTCTGCATGTGCCTGGGGCAGAGGAAGCCTAGGAAAACACATGGCGATGGTCATGATAGTGGAGTTCCCTCAGTCCCTGCTGCGCCCAATCACAGCGCCCAATCACTGCTCCCAATCACAGCGAAGTAGGGAGTCCTCCTGGGACCGAGGATCCGGTTCACATGAAAGGGTCTAGCCCACATGGTTTGAACCCCTGGGTTTTACTAATGACCCCCAAATAGGTGAATTCCTGATTCTGCTTTGACTTCCTGTGAGCTCTCAAGGAAGCTGCTTCCCTAGACCAGACCTCAGCATTTCCATAGTGGAGGGGCCACCCAGCTGCTCCTGGAGCCAGAGAGAGGGGGGATGGTGTGTCCAAGAGTGTGCCCTGAGTCAGTTATGACCTTGGGACATCAGCCTGCAGTGTCTTTCCCTTTGGCTTTCTGCCTCCAGGGATGCCCTTCAAACATAACCTTACACTTCAAGGTTGAGCAGTCTCTTTGCACTGAAACACTCAAACTCTGTCCTTGAGTCGATTTCAACTCATACCAACCCACTCATACCAACTCATACCAACCCACTTTCCAAGCCGGCTACATTGTTCTGCTCTCCAAACGCAACATTCTGGTTAGCAGCCAAGGACTTTAACCATTGCATAATCGAGGTTTCTTCTTGATACCACAGAGTCATTAATTATTTCTTGCCCCGTCAGATAGTCTTGATAGGACAATTTCTTGCTGGGGCAGCCAAGGCTGTTTCAGGAGTGGCAGCATCTGAGGTGCACCCAGAACTGAGTTCTCGGGGCCCAGAAGGGAAATGGCACATGGTCTTCTGTGAGCAAGTGTTTGTTTTTTCTTGTACACTCCTACTCCCCCCACTTTCTGTTTATTGCTTGGGTGAGAGCCAACCCATTTCTCCAGCTTAAAATAGCAATGGCTAGTCAGTGTCCTTGTGAGGGCTGGGCCGCCAGGAGACAGCTGAGCTCCCCCAAGGCAGCCCGCCCTCGAGCTGATGGGAGGTGGAAGTCATCATCGTGGTCTGATGAAGAGGCTGAGCCTGGGGGGTGCACCACTGCAGAACTCTCAGGATCCTCACAAGCCTGGTGCATGAAGCGCAAGCCCTATCACCTACCCTGTCACTGTGCTGCAAGCTTTGTGTGTAATAACTTAATCTTTCACCACACATTAATTTATCAATAAAATCAGTTATCGAAACAGTGCCACAAGCTTATGAAGTAGGAAACTCTATCACTCTCACAACACAGAGGAAGAAATAACCTCTGAGGCATTAATTGACTTATTCAAGGACACCCAGGTGATAAATGATGGGTCCTGACCCGGGAGCCCACACACATAATTTAATCACCATATTTTGTGGCTCTCACAACCTTTTGGTATCTTGACTGGCTGGTAGCGTGGATGGAATGAGTTAAGACCTTTAAATCGAAAGCACTCAAAATAGTTTCCTGTGCCTAGCACATGGTAAGTGTTCAATAGATGTACTTCCATTCTTGTGGAGGTGCCGTCCAAAGATCTAACCCTACTGCCATTGATTCTCAGGAATCTGGTAGGGCTGAAAAGGGTCCCAAGGGGTGTCCGTGTCTGCAAAACTCTTCAGAGCTGTCGGCCTCATCTTTCTTCTATAGAGAGCCCGATGGCCATAATTTCAAACCACAGACGGTTGGTTGGCTGCTAAATGCTTAACTAGCGCCCCACCAAGGTTCCCTGGAGTCACACCATAGAGTAACAATCCTAAGACTGGGCTCCTGGTCATTCGGCCAGCGGAGGTGTGATCCTGGCAAACTACAGAAGCTCTCTGTTCTCTAGGTTCCGCATCTGCACTCTGGGAACGTATTCATTTCCCATGGTGGCTGGGAGTGGCAAAGAAATCAACACTTGGAAAGCACTTAGGACACATCCTGGAACAGACTAGATACTGATTTTGTTAAAATACATGTATGTTTTCCAAACTAACAGACTAAGAAGTTGTTGGAATCTTCTAAAAAATTAGACAATGAAAATACTATGGATCACAGAATACTGCCCAAGACTTCAACTAGCTTATCAGAGATACATCAATACCTGGAGATTATCATGCTTGGCAAAGTAGAGGCTTAGGAAGGCCAGAGAAATCCTAAAGGAGGCATTGATTTACTTGCCACACAAATGACTCAACTATACCAATCAATGCGAAGATGGTCCAGGACCAGGCCACGTTTCATTCTGTCATGATTGGGGCTGTTATGACTTGGAACTGACTCAATGGCAACTAATGAGAAGACACATACGTAGGGTAGACATGCACTTTTGCATCCTACTAACGTGGGTCTCAAGTCTCAGTTCCTTGTTTATTATTTGGGTGTTCTTGGATAAATTACCTGCCCTGCTATGGATTAAGTTCCTTACCTGTAAAATATAAATGAAATACCCATCTGTGGAGCTATTTCAGAATTAAATGAGATAAAATAAATGAAAACACAGAATCAGTGCATATTAAGTGTTGACTAAATGATATTTCCTGTCTTTCCCTTAGCAAGTGTTTCTCTGTTTCACCAAGGTATCAGCAGCTAATTTCTACTCTTACATCTTTGCTCTGTACTCTGACTCTTCTGATGATACATCTAACTCTTTTTATAACACTTGAAGAGAGAGAGAGTGTGTGTGAGAGAGAGAGAGAACAGAATAGAGAGACACACACAAGAGAAGGGAGAGTATGGTCCTCTTATCAAGGTATGACCCTTTACCGATGAGGCCTGCTGCCTATCTGCTTTGCACACTCCGACATGTAAATTCTAACTGTAGTTCTCAGTAGTCAGAGACAGAAGGCATTTTGTGACTTTCTCACTGTAGCCTGTAGCTCAGCCTCATCTCTGACCACATCCCTGCAGGTTCCCCTTCTCTAACACCTACCCTCCTGAAATTACTCCCAAGGACCACCTCTAGGCCTTTGCCCAGACTACTCTTTCTGCCGACCTTCCCTGTGCACCATTTATTTGACATCGTTGTTGTTTTTTTTTTTCATCAAAACGGAGCTCGGGCAGCATAGTGGGCTATATGTTGGGCTGTTAACTGCAAAGGCTGCAGTTTGAAACTACCCCATAATCTGAGGGAGAAAGAGGGGGCTTTCTACTCCTATTGAGATTTATAACCTCAAAAACTCACAGGAACAATTGTACCTTGTCCTACAGGGTCAGCATCCACTTGATGGCAGGGAGTTTGAGTTTTGAGCATCCATCAGATCTTAGGTACCATTATGATAAATGTAGAAAAGTTGCAGGTTGTTGAGGATTTCATCTTGCTGGGATCCATAATCAACACTCATGGAAGCATCAGTCAAGACATCACATCCCAGATTGCATTGGGTAAACCTGCTGCAAAGACCTCTATAAATGGTTGAAACGCAAGGATAGCCCTTTGAGGACTAAGGTGCACCTGACTCAAGCCATCAGCCCTTTGAGGACTAAGGTGCACCTGACTCAAGCCATCGTCCTTTCATTCGCCTCACATGCATGGGAAAGATGGACAGTGAATAAGAATACGGGAGACCAAAGGAGAATGAATGTACTTGAAGGAGGGTGCTGGTGAAGAGTGCTGAAAGTACAATGGACTCTCAAGAGGACAAACAAATCTGCGTTGGATGAACTGCAGCCAGAATGCTCCTTAGAGGGAAGGATGGCGAGACTTCACCTCCTGTCTACTGGACATGTTATAAAGAGAGGCCAGTCCCTGGGAAAGGACATGCTGGGTAAAGAAGAAGGTCAGGGGAAAGAGAAAGGCTCTGGCAAGATGAACTGACAATGGTGGCTGCAACAATGGGCTCACACTGTTAGGCAGTCTAGCATAGGCGCTGTGCTGCCCAGAGGTCTGAGCTATGGAAACCAAGGAGTGGCACACTGCACATGCTCAGAGGTTCAGGTTTCCCACCAGGTACGCGTGGGTGGGCGCAGCACCTGTATTGAGCCACCTAGGCCAGGTGAAGTCAATTCAGCCAATGGGGTCGACCAGGGTCATCCACCATGCCTCCCCATGGAATAATTGAAAAGGCAGGAGCCCGGAGTCAACCGTGTGACTTTGCGAGCAGTTTCCAGGCAGGCTGCATGTCCCTAAGGAGCCCTGTGGGTGCCTGTGTAAAGCTGAAACTTCTTCGAATGCTCATAAAACTCACTTGGATCACAAACCAGGCTTCAGCATGAACTCTTTCTCGCGCGGAGCCAAGGACTGAGGTCTATCTCTCCCGCTGAGAGATCTAACAACACTTAAGAACAATGGTGAGAATGACGCAGGACTGGGCAGCGTTTTTTTCTGTTGTACACAGAGCCACGATGAGCGAGAACCCCTTGGAGAGTGCCTAATATCACCACCACCACCACCACCACCAGAACCACCACCACCACCAGCACTACCAGAACCACCACTACCAGCACCACCAGAACCACCAACACCACCGTCAGATCTTGAGTGAAATCTCTCTTCTTTTTGGAAGACTCATGACCCCTCTTGTCCTCCCCTGTAAGCTCCCCTTCATTTGTACCCATTCTCTCTTTAAACTCTAATTACACTCTTGGGCATCTCTCTTGATAACAATTATGACGTTATATTTTCATTGTTAATATTTTTGTCTGTCTCCCTTTCCACTCCTATAGCCCCACATCCTAGCACAGTGCCCAGGTCTTGCTGCCTTAGGATCTAGGTATTTATGGAAATATGGAAATAAAATGAGCTGTCATGAATGAAGTCTTCCCAGGTTGACGTTGCTTGACTGGGCAGTTAATCCACTGTCATGTGTGACTGTTCAATAAGTTAACATTCTTCTATAACTATTCTTTATGACTGAGTGTCATTTGCCTTGCTCTGCTTTCTCCCAATGTTTCTGGGCTTCGAAGATTGAGAATTTGACTTTCTCATTCCAGCTTCTGTTTGAGTATGTATCAGACACTGGGAAAGGCCAAGGGATTTAAGTTATTAATGGGTTTACATTTCATAGCCAAGTAAATCTTTTCCAAGTTATCTCCTCTCAAGAGACTTGGCTTCAATGAATTCCGAAAGTAAGCTATTTTGTAAGTGGAGTTGGTTCTTGTTATTTGTGGTACTTATGTATAAAGTTAGCACAAAGAGTGACTCATCAAATATAAGGGACTGGCAAAAATTTTGGGGGAAATGGAATGAAGAGATCATGGAATTTCCCCACCAACTTTTTGAAGCTACTTCATACTAAATAAACCACTGCTTCTCAGGAAATTTATGGTTGAGTCTCTGTGAGGCTATGGTCACCACATTTTCATCAACTAATCAACAAAACTGTTTTATGTGTGCTGTTTTAATATATATTATATATTTAATTTACTAACATTGAACTTATGGCCCAGGGCGCTGTAACTCATGCCTAAATGAAGGTGATTTAACACACAATTTTCTTCATAAGAAACATCACAGCCTCTTGCACTTGTGAGTAGTAGTTAGTACTTCAGTACTATGCCCGGAGTCCATTTTAAACAATGAAATCAATAACAAAAGTAGAAAAATATGAATAACATGACACTATATAGACTTTGAAATGACATTTACTAATAGATGTTGTTTTGTGCTGCTGTGGAGTGGGTTTAACTCATAGCAACCCTATAAGACATAGTAGAACTTCCTTATAGGGTTTTGAAGGCTGTAATCTTTGCAAGAGTAAATTGCCAGACTTTGCACCCACAAAGCAGCTAATGGGCTAGAACTGTTGACCTTTCCGTTAGCAGCCCAGTGCTTAACAATTGCTCTGCCAGGTCTCCTTCTTCACTGTAGGAAACAAGAAGGCAGAGCATCACTTTATTTAATCTCAGCTGGGAGTGTGAACAGTGAGTGAATCAAATGTTTTACAAATCTGCATCTCCATAAAGAACCACAAAAGCACACATACCAGAGGGACTCCGCAGAATCCAGCCCAGGAGAGTTGCTTAGAGGGAAATTCAACACTGCTGGAACACAGGAGGAGCATCATAAAGATAAGTAGGCACAGACCCATGAGGTTTTGAGGGACTGGGAGCTTTTGGCTTACCTCAGTGGAAGCCTGCTGGGGCTTGACCTTGGCCCAGTCACTGTATCTGCCGGAGCAGCGATCATTTAGAGCCTGTAGTGGGCTTGGTCTCAACACAGCCACAGTCCCCCCACCCCCGCCTCAGGGCAGGGACAGGACCCTCGAAGCTCCACCAGCAGGGATGGGGGTTCAGCTACATTGATGCTTCTGTTTACATCTCTGCTCTCTGTCCCCCCCTCCCCCAAGGTCTTTGAGGGCTGCTCAGTGGCTTACTTGTGGCCTCAGCCTCCGGGCAGGGACTAAACCCTTGCAACTCCATGGGTGGGGAGTGGGACTCAGCTACATAGTTGCTTTTGTTTTCCTCTCTTCCTTACATTCCTGCACAGTATAAAGGGTCTTACTTTTTAATTTTTTTCCCTCCTCTTTGTCTCTTTCCTGTTCTCTCACACTCCACTGCTGACCTCCAGAACACTCCCTTTGCCCTAGGGCATTTATGCCTGTACCACACCCAGCTAGGTGAGCTCCACCCTGTGGAGCTAGCCTGAGGCTAGGGAAAGCCCCACTTTCCCTCCAGGGGATAAGCTGCCAAACTTCTCACCAGAAAATTCTTGCCTATATACTTGGGGGCATAAAGCAGATCAGGCAGCACTCATCCATATTCCAAGTTGATGCAGGAACCTCTGCCTAACCTCAGCAACACCAAAGCAGGCAATTCACCAGCCTTCTGGGGCACTCCCCTTATAGGGAAGCCACAGGAGGATAAAGAGGCAGGTTAATTCCATAGTGAAGATAGCTGTAGGTAGTTCCAAGAAGCATTCCTATAAGTCTCCCAGAGAGAGCCAGTGCTCTTCAAGTCCCTGGAATATGGCACGTGGCTCCACTAAAACAAGGAACGCAAACAGCCACCAGCCCCAACGACCTCAACGAAAAAACAGGAGAAACAAAAGGCAATGGCAGAAGATGTCCTGAACATAACAACATACATAGAAGAAGTAGACATTGAGCTGCCACAGAAAGAAATCTTCAGAATGCTGCTTGGAGTCATACAGGATATGAGGGAAACAATACAGAAAAAGGATGAAAGGATAGAGGAGATAAAGACCATACACCAAAGGGAAATACAGGAGCTTAGGGAGGAGATAACAAAAACCAGTAGCAGAAACACGGGCCTTGAGAATTGATTGGAGGAATCAGAGAACCACATCAGTGACTTGGAGGACAGCCAAGCAGACTTTAACAAACACGAACAAAAATCTAATAAGATAATCAGAGAAGCTGAAGAAAACCTAAGAGCTATGTCTGATGCTACGAAGTGGAACAACATTAAAATTATTGGCTTACCGGAGGAAGACACAACAAAGAAGTCATCTGTAACAATAGTGAAAGAATTCTTGGAGGAAAACTTCCCCAGCTTAATGGATGAAAAACAGACAACCATTCAGGAGGCTGAAAGAACACTAGCAAGACTGAATCCCAAAAAGAAGTCACCAAGGCACATACTAGTTAAACTATTCAACTTTGCGGAAAAGGAGAAAATCATGAGAGCAGCTGGGGAAAAACAAGCAATCACATATAAAAGTTCCCACATAAGAATATTCCCAGACCTATCAGCAGAAACTATGAAGAAGAGGAGAGAGTGGAGTATCATATTCCAAAAATTGAAAGAAAACAAAGCAAACCCAAGGATCCTTTACCCAGCCAAATTATCAATCAAGATATATGGAGAAGTAAGAATCTTCACAGACAAGGAAAAACTCAAAGAATACATTAGAAGAAACCCAGCCCTACAAAAGATCCTTGCCGACCCACTATGAGCAGAAAAACAACACTCACCAAGCATAAATAAGAAATTGCCACATAGAACAACCTCACCCAGAGTACAAAAAAGAGAAAAGAGACCCCAAGATAGCATTAGCTTAAGGATGGAAAGAAGTCAAGAATGATACACACATACACATGCATAATACACTAATGAAAAAGGAAAGTAGGAAAACTCCAAGCACAAAAGGTATAATATGACATCACAGAGCCCACAGATGGAGATAATAACCCTGAATATCAATGACCTGAACTCAGGCATTAAAAGACTGAGACTAGCAGACTGGCTTAGAAAACACAACTCATCAATCTGCTGCCTACAGGAGACACATCTCAAGGGCACAGACAAAAATAGGCTGGGAATCAAAGGCTGGAGAAGGTCCTACCAAGCAAACAGCAATACACAAAAAGCAGGGGTTGCAAGCCTAATCTCAGATAAAATTGACCTCAAAGTGCAAACCATAAAAAGAGACATGGAGGGACACTGTATAATGCTCAAAGGAATGGTAGGCGAAGAACCACTAAGCATTGTAATCATATATTCCCCGAATGAGAGATCAGCTGAATACGTCCACTAAACACTCCAAAAGATTAAAAAGAAATCACAGACTCAACAATTATAGTGGGAGACTTCAACACACCACTCTGAGAAAGATAGATCACAGGAAAAGAAACTCAACAAGGAAGCTAGAGAGCTAAACACCACAATTAGACAATTTAACCTGATAGATATTTACAGAGCTTTTCATCCAAATTAAAAAAAATTCACATTCTTTTCAAGTTCACATGGGGCATATTCGAAGATAGACCACATGCTGGGGTATAAGGCAAATCGACATAAATTTAAGTACATTTAAGTAATACAGACCTCTCTCTCTGACCACTGTGCTATAAGGCTGGAAATCAACAAAAGGAAGACAAAGAAAACAAGAGCAAACAATTGGAGGATGAATAACTCTCTACTGCAAAAGGAGTGTGTACTGGTGCAGATCAGAGATGAAATTAGGAAATTTCTAGACACCAATGAAAATGAGCACACGGCGTACTAAAACTTATGGGACACAGCAAAGGCAGTCATCAGAGGAAGTTTCATAGCAATACATGCACACCTGAGAAAGGAAGAGAGAATCATGATTGATACGCTGGCACAAAATTTACAACACAAAATTTACAACAACTAGAGCAGAGTCAGCAGGACAATCCTACTAATAGCAAAAGAAAAGAAATGATAAAAATCAGGGCTGAGATCCAGGAGAGGGAAAATAAGAATACTATAGAAAAAATTAATATCGCTAAAAGTTGGTTCTTTGAAAGGACAAACAATCGATAGACCACTGGCAAACCTAACCAAAGAAAGGAGGGAACAAATTTCAATAGCAAGAATAAGGGATGAAAGAGAGGTCATTGCAACACACCTTAATGAAATCAAAAGGATAAGTTACACAATACTATGAACGATTGTACTCCATTGAATTCAACAAATTGGAATGGACAAATTCTTGGAAAAACAATCCCTCCCTAGACTATCCTCAGTGGACGTCAAGAATCTCAGCAGACCCATAACAATAGAAGAAATAGAAAAGGTAATCAAGGGATCATCAACCAAAAAATTCCCTGGACCAGATGGCTTCACTGGAGAATTCTATCAAGCACTTAGGGAAGAAATAGCACCAATCCTATACAAACTCTTTCAGAACATAGAAAAAGATGGCAAACTCCGAAACTCCTTCTATGAAGCTAGTATAACTCTGATACCCAAACCGGGCAAGGATCCCACAAGAATCAAGAACTACAGACCAATATCCCTAATGAACATTGATGCAAAAATCCTTAACAAAATACTAGCCAACAGAATACAAAAGCATATAAAACAAATAATTCACCATGACCAAGTGGTGCAGGGATGCATGATCAGAGATGCAGGGATGATCATTAGTATTATTCGTCACATTGACATGAAAAACTATAAGAACCACATGATAATATCGATAGATGCAGAAAAAGCATTCGACAACATCCAACACCAATTCCTGTTTAAGACACTTGCGAAGATAGGAATGGAAGGAAAGTTCCTCAAGACAATAAAAAGCTATATATGAAAAACCAACAGCCAATGTGGTAGTCAATGGAGAAAAAACTAACGCAATCCCACTGAAAAAGGGGACCAGACAAGATTGCCCCTTATCCCCACTCTTGTTTAATATCGTGCTAGAGATTTAAGCTAACAGCATAAGGCAAAGAAGAGACATAAAAGGTATTCATCTGGGGAAGGAAGAGGTGAAACTATCGTTATTTGCAAATGATATGAATTTATATATGGAAAAATCCCAAAAGTTCTACAAGGGGAGTACTGGAAGCAATAGAGGAGCTTGGCAGAGTGTCAGCATACAAGATCAACAAACAGAAGTCCATCGGACTGTAATACACATAGGATAAGACCACAGAAGAAGAGATAAAAAAGGTGGTACCCTTCATAATAGCTGAGTACAATAAAAATATCTAGGGATATACCTGACTAAAAGAACAAAAGCTCTATATGGGAAAAACAACAGAGCACTATTACAAGAAACCAAGAGTGACCTCAACAAATGGAAGAATATCCTATGCTCATGGATTGGAAGACTCAGTATAGTCAAGATGTCAGTTCTGCCAAAGGCACTATATAAGTTTAATGCAAGCCTGATACAATTACCCTCATCTTTCTTCAAAGAAATGGAAAAACTGATTACCAACTTCATATGGAGAGGGAAGAAGCCCAGAATTAGCAGAGAACTCCTCAAGAAGAAGGACACCATGGGAGGGCTTGCTTTACCTGACTTTGGCACATACTATGCAGCCACAGTTGTCAAAACTGCATGGTATTGGTACAATGACAGATACTCAGACCAATGGAAAAGAACTGAAAACCCAGAAATAAAATCATCAGCTTACAGACAACTGATCTTTGATAAGGGCCCCAAAAATATCAAATGGGAAGCAGATGCCCTCTTTAACAAGTGGTGCTGGAAAAAATGGATATTTACATGCAGAAAAATGAAGCAAGACCCTTATCTCACTCCATGCAAAGAATAAACTCAAGGTGGATCACAGACATTGAAGTTAAACCCCAAATTATTAGGGCCATCAATGAGGGAATTGGGACCAACTTGAGAATTTTGGCACAGGGAATACAAAGGCTATCATAAATAGGGAAGGACACAAACATAGAGGAGACACAAATTGACAAATGAGATATACTGAAGATAAAACACCTGTGTACACCAAAAGAATTTACCAAGAGAGTAATAAGAGAGTCCATGGACTGGGAATGGATCTTTAGCAATGACACATCAGACAAAAGCCTTATTACTAAAATCTACAATCCTCTGCTACCTCCCCAAAAGAAAAAAAACTAATGGCCCACTTGAGAGGTGGGCAAAGGACTTGAACAGAAGTTTCACAGGGGCAGAAATCCAAACGACCAACAAACATATGAGAAAACGTTCCCAATCTTTAGCCATAAGAGAAATGCCAATTAAAACAACAATGAGGTACCACCTAATATCCTCAAAGGTAGCCCAATTCAAAAAATCAGAAAGCAACAAGTGTTGGACGGGCTGTGGGGAGACAGGAACTCTCATCCACTGCTGGTGGCCTTGTAAGTATGTACGACCACTATGGAACTTGATCTGGTAATATATAAAACAAATGGAAATAGAGTTACCATATGACTCAGCAATCCCCCGACTGGGCATATACCCAGAAGAGGCAAGAAACAAATAAGACCAGACATCTGTGCTCCAATGTTCATTGCAGCACAGTTCACAATTGCAAGGAGTTGGAAGCAACCCAAATTTCCATCAACTGATGATTAGATTATAAAACTGTGGTATATACATACAATGGAGTACTACGCATCACTAAAAAGCAGTGATGAACTTATGAAGCACATAACGGCATGGGAAGAACTGGAGTAAATCATGCTAAGCGAAATAAGTCAGGCACAAAAGGACAAGTACAACATGAGCCCACTGAGGTAAGCATAAAAACATTCAAAAGGGGCATAGGGAAAAAGCTACTGAATACAAACATTCTTGGGGAGAGGTCCATGTAGTAGGGCAGGGACCAGATCAAATGCAGGGATGCAAATGGTAGATAACTGGGGAGGAGGTGGGGAAAGGGAAAAAAAGGATGAAAATAAGGAAGAAATGGGTAGTGGGGGCATGGGGCACTAACCCACCTAAGGGGAGGGTATTTTTTATATCTCCACAGGGAAAGAGGGACCAGACTTCAACCCAGTGCCCCAGGAAATGAATGCAACATTCCAGCATGGAGTAGGGAACCAGTGGAGAGGTCTGGGGGACTGGCCACAGTACCAAATACTAAGTGGATGCCTCCCCTCCCCCTACAAGAATTTATTTCAAAGGACGGCATTGAATCTGCAGCTCTGGAAGAGGGACATATGTGATCGGAGCACATGGGAGCAGATGAAGGGGGAGTAGGAGAGAGTGGAACACATCCTGGCCCAGGAGGCCCTGAGGACGATGACCCCAATTAGAGCAGCCAGTTCACAGAGAGGACCACATGGCCAACCCCACTATGAGACATGACATCCCTCACTGACCCATGGCCCTGTGGGGGACAGCACTGGAGACACAGTGTGGGAATTGCACCCGACCTGATCCCACCACACCGAGGCAAAACACTGGGGGAGTGCAACAGAACAGCAAGGGAATGGAGCGGCAAGATCCCCAGGGAATGCTGAAGGTGGACTTTGGGGCCAGGGCGTGGTGCCCCAACAGACTGGATTGGAAAACACTCCTTAAAGCCAACAAATGATCCTTGAACTAACCACAAGCTTTTCTATCTTGTTGTGTTTTGTTTTGTTCTTTGTCAGTGGTTTGTTGTTGTTTTGTTGTATATTGTTGCTTGGCTTTGCTCTGTCTTGTTTTTGTGCATGTTATTATCTCCGCAGGTCTGGATTGGATATCTAACTCAAGCAAGCCAAGATGACAGGCTCCAACAGCCTCGAGCTCAAGCAATGCATTCACCAGCAGTGTGGCAAAACAGGTCTTGAAGAAACCTCAAGCTCTAGTGACACAATCCACAGGTTGGCTGTTCTACAGGTAGTGTAGCTCACAACTTGAGGCAGAGAACTAGCTAAAGCAGCTGCATGCTGGTCAAATCACCAGAGAGCAAGAGAGAGAGAGGTAAGGGGCTTTCCGGGCCATTTATCTCTTTGCCCTCCAATCAAACTGTGACCTTATTAATCCCACATGTTTCTATTGGCCAGGTTGGCACAATAAACCTACCTATCACAACGAAAAAGCAAAAGATCAGTGAAAAGACAGGAAAGGAAAAAATATCACAGTGGATGCCAGGAAACTCTGAAACTTGCTCTTAATTGTAGGGTAGCTAAGGCCAATTGAAGAATTAATGAAGTCAAAGAGGTGAACAGGAAATTTAAATGCCTGCTAAAAAAGAAAAGGTAAAATATTATAATGAAATTTGAAGAGACCTAGCATTAGAAAACCAAAAAGATGTGTGTGACAGCATATCTTCAGAAAGAACTGAAGAAAAAGATCAAGCCTCAATTTGCCGTATTGAAAGACTCCATGGGCAAAATGCTGAAGGATGTGAGAAGCGTCAGATTAAGACACAGAGTCGCTGTCCCAAAGAGAGCTTGTCAACTATGTCAGGAGGGAGCATACGAGCAAGAGACAATGGTGCTGCAGGAAGAAATTCAAGCTGCACTCAAAGCTTTAGCCAAAAACAAGGTTACAGGAATTGATGGAATATCAACCGGGATGTTTCAACAAGCTGATGAAGTACTGGAAGCATTTACTTGTCTATGCCAGAAAATTTGAAAAACAGCTACTTAGCCAACTGACCAGAAAAGATCCACATTTGTACCCATTCCAAAGAAAGGGGACTCAACAGAATCCTCATCCTATAGAAGGATGGCATTAATATTGCACAGAAGTAAAATTTTGCTGAAGACCACCCAACAGCAGTTAAAGCAGTACATTGACAGGGAACTGTCTGAAGTTCAGGCAGGATCCAGAAAATGATAGGGAACAAAGTATATCATTGCTGATGTCAGATGAATCTGGCAGAGAATTCCAGAAAGATGTTTAGTTGTGTTTTGACTCTGGAAAGGCATTTAACTGTGTGGACCATAATAAATTGTGGACAGTATTGAGAAGAATGGGAATTCCAGAACACTTCATTGTGCTCACTTGGAACTTACCGTAGTTATGTATGGACAAGAGGCAGTTGTGAGAACATTACAGGGGAATACTGTATAGTTTAAAATCAAGAGAGGTATGTGTGTGTCAGGGTGGTATCCTTTCACCATGTTAATTAATCTGTATGCCGAGCAAATAATCAGAGAAACTGGCTTATATGAAGAAGAAAGCAACATCAGGATTAGAGAAAGACTTATTAATAATCTGCATTATGCAGATGACACACATTGTGTGCTGAAAGGGAGGAAGACTTGAAGTACTTGCTGATGGAGATGAAAGATTGCAGCCTTCAATATTGATTATAACTCAATGTAAAGAAAACCAAAATCTTCATAACTGGACAAATAGGGAAAATTATAATAAATGGAGAAAAGGTTGACATTGTCAACGATTTCATCTCACTTGGATCCACAAGCAACTGTCATGGAAGCAGCAAGTCAGGAGATCAAACAACGCATTGCATTAGGTAAATCTGCTGCTCAAGATCTCCCCTAAAATATTGAAGAACCAAGAGGTTACTTTGAGGATTAGGGGATGTCTGATCCAAGACATGGTATTTTCAATTGCACTATATGCATGTGGAAATTGAACACTGAATAAAACGAGACCTATAAAGGATTGATGCGTTTGAATTATGGATTATGGCATTGGGGAAGAGTCTTGAAAGTACTGTGGACTGCTAAACAACAAACCAATCTGGATCAGGACAAGTACAATCAGAATGCTCCTTAGAGGTAAGGATGGCTAAGACTTCGTGTCATGCACTGTGGGTAGCTATACAAATGTCAATTTGAGAGGATTACGAGTGAAGGGGTGGAGTCTAGTCTGTCAACTGGATCATAGTCAATGAGGCTTCTGTGTGGGCCTGGCCTTCTCCTGAGAATTCTGGGATATCTGGTATTTCCTCCTTGGAGGTGGGAGACATAGCAACTGACAAGACACATGGACCCACCATGATGCAGAGACCCCTGCCAGCACTGAGATGTTTTCAATGCCACTGAATCTAAAGACTTTCTACCCACTGGCCTGTGATCTTCTACATTTGGTGCCATTGCATGTGTTTCATGAGTCTGAAGAGGACTTTATCGATTGGTATCAGGCACATGGGCTAATATCAGACTTATGGACTTGATCTGGACTGGGCTGGGATGTTTTCTTATTGTTCAATTGCTCTTGTATATAAATCTCTTTCTTATACACATGTATGTGACCACGGATTTGTTTCTCTAGTCTACCCAGACTAACACATGCACTTTAGACATATTTTCAGGAAAAATGAGTCCCTAGAGAAGGACAGCATGCTTGGTAGAGGGACAGTGAAAAAGAGAAAGATCCTTAACACGATGGATTGACACAGTGGCTCCAAAAATGGGCTCCAACATAAGAACGATTGTGAGCACAGTTCAGGACAGGGTGGCATTTTCTTCTGTCATTCATGGGATTGCTGTGAGCTGGAGCCAACAACAACAACTATTGCCCATTGTTGCTTTTGAGGTTTGGTCTATCCTGTCTTCAGCACTCCCCACTGGTGCTACTTCTGGTTCTGCCTCTTCCCAAGTACTTGATTAGGGGTCTCGATGCCATTCATCCTCTGCCTTGTCCCTCTCACACAGATTTGTATTCTTGAAAATAATGCAAAATAGAATAGACTATCTTCCCCCACCCCATTCATTTAAAATAGATTAATGGCATACCTTGGTCCAGGCACCTTGCGAGGCACACATATTTCCTGCTGAACTCATGATTCTCTTAATTTTGTACTCTGCTCTTTTTTGAATGGTTCAAAGCTCCACTACTGCATTATCTAGCCCTTATGTAAGGAGCTCTAGTGATGGGCAAAGAATAACTGTTTGGCTGCTGATGAAAAGGTTGATAGTTTGAACCCATTAGTCACTCTTAAGACCATGACAGCCTAGGAAACCCTAGATAGTAGGTTTACACTCTCCTATATTCCTAAATGTCCTTAGGTGTCAGAATTGAGTTGTTTGCACACAATAGTAACTCTAGTTTGTGAGGAGAGCTCATCAAGCCACATTTTCATATCTGTGGCCCATCTGTGCTTAAGAACCTCATTACAAAAATACTAGGCCTTGAAACAAATGATCTCTTAGGTCTTCTACCTTTAGCACAACTCAACAAAAATCAAGATGTAGTAGCTATTCAGTAACCATCATCTACCAGTTTCTCTTCTTATAAGCAACCATTCAATTAGAAGGGGAGAGCCACATTAAGAGAGAAGTTTATATCCTCGGTGTGCTGTTATTTCAGGGGCTGATGAAACTCACCTTTAACACTATGTATTTTTAGAGCCCCTGCCTTTATATTTAGAAGAGATCTGACCTACCTCCAAGGGTGGCATTCCTGCAATTTTTTGCTGGAGCACCGAGAGGCCATGGGGTGGGGCAATGAATCTTGTGTGTAACTAATCTTTTATTCTTGGAACCGGGGATATTGCATGGGCACGTGGACCAGCAGACTTAGGGAGAGTTTGAGAGTCAGAGTTCACCTTCAGTGGCTTAGACCTGGTCGTTTACCAAGGCCTCCTGGTTGGCCTATGCCCGCTACGTGACTAGGAGGCCGCTAAGAGAACAAAGCAGGTGGGAAATCCCGAGGGCCAAGGAGGTGCTTACTGAGGACTAAATAAAACCCACTCTCAGCTGCAGTTTTCTTCTTTCCCTTTCATTGCCTACAAAAATGTCACTGCAGATAGTTTAAAAATGTAAAACTATTCTATATGATTGTAGAACAAAATTCCATAATGAAGGACCGGAGCATACACTGTACAGTAATATCTCTAATATTTGAAAAGTGTTAAACCTTGAGGGACAAAGTTGGATAGAAAAGTGAGCAAATGACCTATAGAAAAATTCAAAAATATGCCCTAAAACATATTAAAATGTTTTAAAATTTCTTCATCATTGGAGAAATGCCATGTAAAATACCATTTAAAAAGAATAGTAATCTGTCATCTAAAACACTGGTGAAATTTAAAAGGTGAAAAAAAATTTAAAGCCTCTTGTTGGAGAGACTGTGGGGAGAAGCAAACAGTTGCAACCTATGCTCCTATGTCTGAGGGGAATTTAGTGATATCAAGAGCCTGTGACATGCAGATGACTCAACCTTGCTTGTGGAAAGCAAGGAGGACTTGAAGCGATTGCTGATGAAGTTCAAGGACTGTGGGAAGCTGAGGACTGAGAAGAGAGTGTATGCAGGCAAGTTCTTTATTCTCATATTTAAGAAACCAGGAGGCCAAGGTTCTGGTAGAGGGAGGTCTTCACACTTGTGAGTTAGAGATGAGGCCCAATCACACTCCATAACTAAGATTAATCCTACAATATCTTCCCATAACAGTGCTGCCTTAAAGTTACCTCTTACAAGCACATGGCTGAGTGCTACCTGGCCGGCAGCTTTAGCTATAGGAGCAGATATGTTGCTATTGCTCTCCCTGCTCAGGGGACAGTCAGTCCCTCTTACCTGTCCCCAGCACTGGTGTTGTTACTCCTCCACCAAACTCAGGATCAAGGTACTGCCCACTTTGTTAAGTATGTGGTTACCTGCAACTAAGGGGGCTGGCATGCTATAAGACTATGTAAGTTGGTGTAAGAATACATTTGCTCTTTCTCCTGCTTGGACCTGGTTCCTGATACCATGGAGAAGGTAAGCACCCCAAAACTTTTGTCTGCCTTGACTTCTTCCCTTCAATTATACAACAGTCCCTTAGGATTGCAGTCTTCAATATGGATTATAACTCAATGTAAGGTCAAAATCCTCAAAACGGAATCAATAGTTACACATCATCATAAACATAGAAAAGATTGAAAATGTCCAGGGTCTTATCTTGCTTGGATCCAAACTCATTGCTCATGGAAGTAGCAGCCAAGAAATCAAATGATGCACTTCATAGGGCAATTCTGCCACACAAGTGCCGAAGAGTAAGGATGCCACTTTGAGGGCTAAAGTATACTTGATTCAAGTCATAGAGCTTTCAATACCCTCATTCGTATGCAAAAGTTGCACACTGAATAAGGAAGAACAAATAATTGATGTTTTTCAACTATGGTGCTGACAAAGAACATTGGAAATAGCATGATCTGCCAAAATAACAAGCAAATCTGTCTTAGAAGCAGCACAGCCAGAGTGGTTCTTAGAAGCAATGATGGCGAGTCTTCTCTCACCATCTTCAGACATGTTACCAGGAGAGAACAGTCCCTGGACAAGCAAACCATGCTTATTAAGGTAGATGGGCAGCAAAAAACACACAGAAGCCCCTTGATGACACAGATTTAGATAGTGGCGGAAACAATGGTGCAAGCATAACAATTGTGAGGATGGTGCACAGGACCAGGTAGTATTTCATTCTGTTGTACAGAGGGCCACTATCGGTCAGAACGGATTCCATGTCACAAAACAACAACAGATCTCAGTCTGAACATCCCAAAGGTTTTACTCCCCAAAGCTTGACCCCATCCATGTTATTGCGGCCAACTCTGCTTTGAGAAGGCAGCTCTTCCTCGGTCATATTTTGAGTGCCTTCGGACCTGAGGGGCTCATCTTCTGGCATGATCTCTGACAATGTTTTGCTTCTATTCTTTAGTAACTGAGAACGTTTTGATGCTATTCATGGGGATTTGGTGGCTGATTCATCGGAAGTGGACATGCTATTTTGTGCTGTGTAGTCAGTTCTTAGTCTGGAAGCTCTGCTGAAACCTGTTCACTTGGGCTGACCCTGAAGGTACTTGAAGTGTCAGTGACAGAGCTTAGAGCATTGTAGAAACATATAAGCCATGACAGCGTGAAAATTGACAGACAACTGGTGATCTGGCCTAACCACAGTCACTAAAATTCACTGCCAAGTGATCTTTGTCACATCCCTAGACTGTGGTCTAAGGCTTTCCACCAAAGACTCAATCCTTGGGTTTTGGTTTTCCAATTAAGCTTGATACTCCTCTGGATTTGGATTTTATTATTTGTAACCCTTGGATCACACATGCTGGTGTGCTTCTTCTGTGTGGACTTAACTGACTCTTCACTTAGATGGCTGCGCTTATTTTGAGTCAAGCCATTAAGACCTCAGACACTATTCTTTCTAATAGCTGGGCACATCTATTTTCTTCTTTTTAAAAAAATCATTTTATTGGGGGCTCATACAACTCTTAACAATCTATTTTCTTAACCACATTTGGATATACGATCCATGTCTCCAGTGATTTCGTCATAGGGAAAATATCAAGAAACCATGTCATAAGAACTAATTGTTCTTTTATTAGGGCTATAATCCAATGAGAGCTCCAATCCAGTCATATATCTAAGGTTTATATGTGTCCCTGGTTCACACAAGTGCCGAAGAGTAAGGATGTCTCTTTGAGGGCTAAGGTACACTTTATTCAAGTCACAGACCTTCACTCCCCTCATCTGTATGTGAGAGCTGGACATCATTATCATTGCATTGGAGTAGATCATAAAACACTCCTATGGGGCACAGGGTAATTTTATTGACGCTATCATTATTTTAATCAATGGCATATAATTTAAAACACTTTTGAGAAAAGGAATTTATTTATGTGTAGGACTTTTTCTTAGATTATAAAACGAGGGACAAACCGCCCCAAACGGATGCTTATTTGTTTTTATGATGTGAGGGGGTCAGTGCTTTTGGAGCTCTTTCCACCAGGTCAGACTGCTCATCAAGCTTTCTATTCAGAGGTTCTGAAAAGACTGCATAACAGTGTGTGACAAAAAAGGCCAGAGTTTTGGCAGATGGGTCATAGGTTTTGCCACCACAACAATGCGCCTGCTCACACAGCCATCCCATTGCACCAGTTTTTGGCTAAAAACAGCCCACTTCTCTGGCCCCACATACCTTACTCACCTGAATTCACCCTGTGAGACTTCTTTTTGTTTCCACCAATAAAGAGGAACATGAAAAAGCAGCAATTTGGTGACATAGAAAAGGTTAGGGAAAAATGAGGAAGGTGCTGTCAGCCACTGAAAAATGTTTCCAAGAATGGAATCACGGATTTGACCAATGTATGAAGTGTAATGGAGAGTACTTTGAAAGTGATAGGTTGTTTTGTAAAAAAAATCTTAATACATAGCTGTGGGAGAAAAAAAAATCTGTTTTTGTGTGTGGGGGGGTACCCCCTTGTACATTAATCGCTGACATACAGATTCTAAATCTAGCTGACTGGACACTAATTACACAAACCTGGAGGACAAACCTTCAGTAACACCTATTTACAAATATGTTCCTGCTATATCACACCATTTTACAGTCATGCAAAATCAACAGAGGAGCCTACAAGAATAATTAGTGAATTTTACTGGGAAATCAGATTCGAAGAAAGAATACGCCCAGTATTGTGTTCCTAAGGGGCACTTTTGAGCTAGTTCTGTGCAGCCTTTGGTGGCCCAGGCAGTGTGCTATAGACAACTGTGACTTTGGACTCTATCCTTTCTATTTGCATGAGCATCCTTTATAGACCATACCAGAATGACCAGAGTTGGAAATACCACTAAGCAAACTGGACTTGCAGCAGATTTAAGGAACTGAAATACTCCCCTGGGCTTAGAGTTGAAATGCCCAAGTGGAAGAAGCAGCAGCTGACAGCTATCCCAAGGTCAGGAAATTGTTGGTTGTGGGATTTTAGTTTGGTTCGGATCTAGTGCTTTGAGAGCGGCCAATCAATGACAACCCTGGACTGATATGTATTTATTGTTTTCACATTCCCTCTGCCTTTGCGACATATGTCAGCATAGCAGTCACAGTTCTGTCTTTGTCAATGAGTGTTACTGGAAATTTTGCCATATTTCCAACTCCTGCTTTCCACCACTGACCCTTGGTTAGCAGTCCATCCCTTACCCACAGCATTCATCTGCATTTACTTACGTTTCCTTCAATTTCTCTCAGCAAGGTTTTATCTCTTTCAGAGAGCAGATTATGAGCCTGCTTTGCTAGATTTACTTCTATGTAGTTCATATTTTGGATCATTTTAAGCATTTTAAAAAATAATTCTATTTCCTATTAGATGTTGTTGGCAGCATATACAATTGTATAATGATCTTTTATCCTACAAACTTGCTAAACTCACTTATTGAATTAATATATTTTGTGTAGCTTCCATAGAAACTTTTTACACATACTGTCATAATCATCTGTGAATTGACATGGTCTTTCTTCTTCCTTTCCAATATGGATATCTTTGTCTATTTGTCTTTCTCTGTTACACTGTGTGTCAGTCTGGGTACTTTAGAGAAACAAATTCACAGAAACTCATATGTATAAGAGAGAGTTTTACATAAAGGGTAAGTGCACATCAAGAAAATATCCCAACCCAGTACTGCCCAACCTCACAAGTCCAACATTAGCCCATATGTCTGACACCAATCCACAAAGTCCTCCTCCATCTCACAAAACACACACATTGATGCCAACTGCAGGAGGAAGGCTGAGTCAGTGAATGTATAAGTATCTCATCACTGGCAGGGGTCTCCACATGACTGCTCCAGTACCCAGGGCTGCATCCGGGTAGGTCTACGTGGCTTCTCCTCAGGGATGTCTTGAAGGAAGTGAGCCTTGCCAACTGAATCAGGGAACTGGCTAAGACAGCTGCACCCTGGTCCAACCATCACAAAGCAAAAGACTCGAGAACTAGAAAGGAGAGGCTCACCGAGCCATTTATCCCTCTGCCCTTCAATTAACCCCGCATGTGTTTATAGACCAGGTTGGCACAATAAACTTTAACTATCTCAATCCACCCCTTGCCCACTTGACACCTGCACATAATTCTTTAGCCTCACGATTGCAATTAAGTAACACCTATACCTTAATCCTATAATCCTGTGGAAACGTCGCCCCACCTATGAAAGTTTGTAAGCCAACCAACCACTTCACACTGAATATAAAGCTGACTAGGAGGGATGAGAATGGTTATTCTTTCTTTTTTCCTTATCCTAGACGAATCAGTCAATCTGCCATTACACATAATCTCACCTGTAGGGTTATATACATTCTTACTCTTACCTGTAGGGTTATATACATCTACATTCTTACATTCTATTCCTAATCTTTGGAGTGTATTTATCAGGGAGAGCCATTGGATTTTATCAAATTTTTTCTGCTTATATTGAGATGATCATGTTTTTGATTTATCAATGTGTAACATAATAGAGTAATATTCAGTTCATTGATTTAAACATTTTAATCATTTTTTTATTATCTTGGGACAAAATCCACTTGGCTAAGATGTATTATGATTTTTACTTGTTTTGGATTCAACTTACTGAAAATATATTAAGAATTTTGATATCTACAATCCTGATAAAACTATTTCTATAGTTTTTATTTATTGCTGTTTTATGTTTTATCTTTGGTTTCAGTGTATGGGCTCAGGCTTTGTACATGAGTTGGCAAATATCTCTCTTCATAATTTTAAAAAGATTTTGGTAGATATGTTTTTAATTTTTCTTTAAGTACTAAGTATAATTCACCAATGCAACTGAGTGTGGAGTTTTCTTTATAAAATGTTTTATTTATAAAAAAAATGTTTTATTTACAAATTCTATTTTCAGAAATAGAGGAAATAACTAGGGGGCATAGGGCATTTATAGAGGTCTAAATACAGGCATGTACATATCTAAATATATTTATATATGATTATGGGAAATAGATCTATGTACATATACTTATAGGTTTAGTATTAAGGCAGCAGATATACATTGGGCCTCTACTCAAGTACTCCCTCAATGTAAGAACACTGTTCTATTTAACCTGGCATTCCATGATGCTCACTTCCATGATAAAATTACTGAAGACAAATGGGTGCATAAGCAAATGTGGTGAAGAAAGCTGACGGTGACTAGCTATCAAAATATATAGTGTCTGGGGTCTTAATGACTTGAAAATAAACAAACATCCACCTAGCTGAGAAGCAACAAAGCCCACATGGAAGAAGCACACCAGCTGTGTGATCATAAGGTGTCAATGGGATCAGGCATCAGGTATCAAAGACCCAGAACAAAAAAATCATATCATTGTGAATAAGGGGGAGTACAGAGTGGAGAACCAAAGCCCTTTTGTAGGCAATTGGACATCCCCTTACAGAAGGGTTGCTGGGAGGAGATGAGCCAGTCAGGGTGCAGTATAGCACCGATAAAACATACAACTTTCCTCTAGTTCTTTAATGCTTCTCCCCCCACATCACTCTCATGACCCCGATTTTTCCTTACAAATCCAGCTAGACCAGAGCATGTACACAAGTACAGATAAGAGCTGGACAGATAAACCCCTCATGACCAATATTGAGAGTAGCCATACCAGGAGGGTAAAGGGAAGGTGGGGATGAAGGGGGGTACCGATCCCAATGATCTACATATAACCCCCTCCCAAGGGGATAGACAACAGAAAAGTGGGTGAAGGGAGGTATCAGTCAGTGCAAGACATGAAAAACTAATAATAATTTATAAATTGTCAAGTGTTCATGAGGGAGGGAGGGGAAAAATGAGAAGCTGATATCAAAGGCTCAAGGCGAAAGCAAATGTTTTGAGAATGATGATGGCAACAAATGTACAAATGTGTTTGACACAATTGATGGATGTATGCATTTTGATAAGAGTTTTACGAGCCCCCAATAAAGTGATTTTAAAAATTCAATGTTTAAAATGGACATAATGCTATATAAGTTACCTATTATTTTTTAATGAGTTTTGGTAGTTTGTATTTTCAAAAAAATTATATATTTCATCTACATTGTGAGATTTATCAATTTATGCTTGATGTACTTTTAAATTTTGCTGTTGGGATTATTTTACTTGCTTTGTGAGCTGACTCCTTTATCATTATGAAATGACTCTTTACATCCCAGAATATTTTATTTGTTTTAAAACCTACCTTTCTACTATTAATACAGTCAATACAGATTTTAAAAAGTTTTATTGACATAATTCACATATATTTCAAGGATTTAATCATATTAAAGAGAATTGTGTAATCATCACCACAATCAATTTTAGAACATTTTCTTCTTTATCATACTCACTATTAGTAACCCCCTTTTCTCCACCCCATATCTCCCTGCCATAACTCTAAACAAAAACCAAACTCATTGCCATCACGTCAATGCTGTCTCATAGTGACCCCCTGTGAGTTTCTATGACTGTAATTATTTACGGGAATAAAAAGTTTAGTCTTTCTCCCATAGAGATGATGGTGACTTTGAACCACGGATCATGCAGATGGCAGCCCAACTATACTACAGAGGTGCTGCCACCATAACCTTAAGAAACTATTAATCCAGTTACTGTCTCTGCAGATTTACCTATCTTGGCTCTCATATACAGAACAACATACAAAACCAAAACTAAAAACAAAAAATCTCAACAATAACAAATTTAAATTGAAAGACCCCAATAAAAAGAAAGCAGAAAATATTATAAGCTAGAACAAATTTTCAATGAGTCAAAAGGGAGAACAAATGAAGGGGTGTCAAGTTTTAACTTAACCACATCTGCATTAATCTACTTTCCAATGCACTTTGTCTGTGTGGTAGTTACATATCTAATGTCAACTTGAGACTATTAAGAGTGAAGGGGGTATGTATATATATATATGTGTGTGTATATGTATACATATGTATGTATGTGTGTGTATGTATGTATATATATGTATATATATATATATATATATATATATACCATATTGAATGAAGGGGGAAGTGCAGAGTGGAGACCCAAGGCCTAAGTATCGGCCAATGGAGATCCCCTCACAGAGGGGTTCAGGAGAGGAGATGGGTCAACAATTAGGGTGCGAGGTAGTACCGATGAAGAACACAGCTTTCCCCCAGATCCTGGATGCTTCCTCCCCCCAACTACCATCATCCGAATTCTACCTTGCATGGCTGGATAGGGCAGAGGTTGTATACTGGTACATATGAGGGCTGGAGGCACAGGGAATCCAGGGTGGATGATACCTTTAGGACCAAGGGTGTGAGGGGCGATGCTAGGAGAATGGAGGGCGAGTGGGTTGGAAAGGGGGAACTGATTATAAGGATCCACATGTGACCTCCTCCCTGGGAGATGGACGGCAGAGGAGGGGGAGAAGGGAGACTCCGGATAGGGCAAGATATGACAAAATAACAATGTATAAATTACCAAGGGCACATGAAGGAGGGGGGAGCGGGGAGGGAGGAGAAAAAAAAAGAGGACCTGATGCAAAGGGTTTAAGTGGAGAGCAAATGCTTTGAGAATGATTGGGGCAGGGAATGTATGGATGTGCTTTATACAACTGATGTATGTATATGTATGGATTGTGATAAGAGTTGTATGAGCCCCTAATAAAATGTAAAAAAATAAAAGAGGAGAAAAATAAAAGAGTGAAGGGGTGGAGTCTAGCCTGTCAATCAGGTTGCAGCTGGATGACCTCATTTGGAGGTAAGACAGAGATAAATAGCTCACTGGAGGCCTGACACACACTCTCTCTGTGAGACATTCCTGTTGACAAGGCACATGGAGATACATTGATGAAGCCAGAGCCATAGAAGTGGAGCAGCCATGTGGAGACCACGCCAGCGCTAAGATGCTTCCATGGCCATTGGATGTATCAGACTTTCTACCCACTGCCCTGTAATCTTCCTGCATTTGGTGTCATTGCATGTGTTGTTTGGATCTGAAGAGGAAGTTATAGACTGGTATCAGACATATGGGCTAATATTGGACTTATGGACTTGATCTGGACTGGGCTGGGATGTGTTCTCAAGATACAATTGCTTTTTTAAATATAAGGCTCTTTTTAAAGTCCAGGTCTCCCTGGATTTGTTTCTCTAGTTTACCCAGACTAATACAGTCTGATAGCAAGGCTCTTCCCATCTCTGGTCAATGGTCAGAGGGGATTCACTGGAGGCTTAATCCATGTGGAGACCCTGCGAATGGATTGGGGCTTTCACTGTCACCCATCGCCTTGTGAGTTTCAGATGTTTAACTCTAATACTGTTCCCTCCTCCAGCCTTAGATTTTATTCTTTACAAACTTTGAATCACACAGGCCGATGTATTTCTTCTGTGTGGACTCAGTTGACACCTAATTTAGGTGCAGACTTTAGGGAAAATTTTCTGCAGACTTCTAGAACTCTCTGTGCAGCATTCTTCTCTCTGGTCCTCTGCCTATGATCAGTAGCCAGGTTTATCTCCCCTAGAGTCTCAATCCTGTCATCTGAACTCAGGGAGATGGTCAGACTTCCCCGTCAATCCTCTCCTTGGTGATACCTGGCTGCACTCTCCATGCAGTAAGCTGGTATGATCATGGGGCTTCAGATGTTTGTTTCTTTTCTCTCTGGGATCCCTGGTCTCCATTATAAGATTGCAAAATTCTTGAAAAGCGGTGTACCATATTCTTTGGTAGATTTTTAGTAAATTTTGGTGAGATAATATAGTTTTAATATCAGGTGTGTGCTTTGTGGAACTGATGCAAAATGAACACGCAGACACCCTTGTTCAAAATCAATATGAGTTTCAAGACAGCAACAACACAATTAAACTAAGCCCCGAGCCTTCTGAGAACACATGAAGCTGACCTGCTGGTCCTGACTATTACTTCTTGGCCAGAAGGGAGGGGTTTATCCCCTACAGAATATACTTTGAAGTGAGATTTTATTATTTCAAAATACATAGATAACTCAAATTGGTGTTCAGAATGACAAGCTCTAATGAGTCTGTGACAATCAATAAAAGTGGAATTAATAGTATATTACTTTGTTGTTGTGGAGCCAATCTCAGTGTTTAAAATTAGGTAATATTATTATGCCATGCAAACTTTTCCCCTGAAATAATGTCTATTTCATGCTAGTAGCTTCTAACAAACTTTGCTTCTTGGGTAGGCATTAATGTGAAATTGCATTTTGGATCATTGGGTCTTCCTAATTGGAAATTGAACCCCTCACCGTAGAAGAGGTCACTGCAATCACAGAGTTACAGTTATTAATTATCACACTATTTGCATTTATTCCAGGGAGAGTTTTTATATCTATGAATATAATAATAAAACATTAATAATTAACAGTAACCACTAGTGTGCCATGGATGCTCATTAAATACCAGGCAATGTGATAGAGATTTTCTCACATTAAAAACAAAAACCCAAAACTCATTGTTAAGTTGATTTCAACTCATGACAAGCTCATGTCTTAGAGCGGAGAACTAAGACTCCGCAGGGTTCTTTCTTTTGTGTGTGAGAATCGACTCAATGGCAGAGGGTTTGGTGGGGAGTTCTATCTATTTTGTTGTTATTCATAATATACACAGCAAAACATATACCAATTCAATAGCTTATGTATGTACAATTTAGTGACATTGATTCCAGTTTTCCAGTTCTACAACCATTCTCAAACTCCCTTTCTGATCATCCCTCCTTCATTAACATGAACTCACTGCCTCCCCTCACCCTTCCAGGTTCCTATCTAGTCTTTCAGGATGCTGTTGTCAATTTGATTTCATTTGACTAGTTCTTCTAAGAGTATAATGCTTCAGGCAGACACTTTCCCCCACTAGTTACATTAAACTATTGTTCTGGTTTCATTTATGATTTAAAGATTACTTCAGGACCCTTATTTCAGGGGTTCATTCATTCTCCATGGGTCCAGAAAGTCTAGATTCCATAAGAATTAAAATTCTGTGCTGTATCTCACTTCCCCCACCACCCCACTTTCATCAGGACTCGTCTATAAAATATTTGACCAAAATGTTCAGAAACAGTAGCTGGGCACCATCTACTTCTTCTCATCTCATACCAAAGGAGGCAATTAAGCACAATGTTCATAGCTTCCTCCTACTACTAATTCTCCTTCTTTTGTTGCTCCAGGTGATAGAGATCAATTGCTGTGACTTGGATGGCTGTTTACAAACTTTTCAGATCATAGACACTACGAAAAGACTAGGAGATAGAATGGAAGCACTATACACTTTATTTGCTCATTAACTGGGATGTCCCACAAAACTATAACCTCAAACCCTCAAACGAAGTAACCAAATCCTAGGTGGTGTTTGGTTGTACACATCAGCATATCTTTTTTTTCATTGCTGTTGTTGCAAATATATCCATCACATAAGTTTTGCTAATTCAACTATTTACAGGTGTGTAGCTTATTGACATATTACAAGAATCAGCTATGCAACTTCAACTCTTACTGTGATTTTTCCATCCCCACCAAATTATCCTTTCTCCTCTCTTCTACACCTAGTAACCACTAGTAAATGTCTCTCTCTATACATTTGCTTTTATTTATTTTATGTCAATGGGATCACACTGTATTTGTCCTTTTATGATTTGCATAGTGTCTTCATCCATCTTGTAACGCATATCAAGTAATATTTCCTTGCATGCATGTACCACATTTGTTTATCCAGTCATCTATTGATGACCATTTAAGTTATTTTCACCTTTTGTTATCACAAATAACACAACAGTGAGCATTGGTACACAAGTCTCATTTGGGCATAGGGTTTTCTTGGGTGTACCTACCTCCCACCCCCCAGGTTTTTGTGAGCATGATCTCTCTCTTCTTTTTAACAAATCTTTTTATTGGGGGTTTTCACTGCAAATCATACATTAATTGTATCAAGCTTATTTATACATATGTTGCCATCATCATTTTCAACACATTTTCTTTCTAGTTGAGCCCTTGATATCAGCTCTTCTTCTTTCCCTACCCTTCCCCCACCCCCCACCTTGGGTGTCCTTTTACACAATCATATTCCCAGTCCTTTCTTCTGTGACATTTCTGGATGAGTTCAAACACCTAGTCCTTAGGTTAGTAGTGAAATGCAAACTCTCTGTGCCTCCCCAAAAGAATCCAAAGCAAACCTAGTGTCACTGAGTAGATTCTAACTCATAAGGATCCTCTATGGTCATTAAGAGTCAAATAACTCCTCTTTCGGGTTTCCCTGACTATATGGGACCCAACAGTCTCATCTTTCTCCAGTAGGACAGCTGATGGTCTTGAAACACCATCCTTTCCGTTTGTGGCCCAACACTTGGCGCACTAAGACATCAGGGCTCCTCTCATGCCACTCAGGGACTGTTATCATCCTCATTAAAAAAAAAAAAAGGAAACAGGCTTAGAACAGTTAAGTGACTTTCCTAGTGGCATACAACTAGTTAAAATGGAACTCCAGATTGAAGCCCAGGCAGTATGATGCCTTAGTCTTCACGCAGAACCACAGAGAAGGATTGTGTCTAAAGTTCGGAAAATTCACATCTCAAGAAAAATTCTGCAATTGGTCCTTAAACACTGTGAGTTCTTCCCCTTAAATGACTCTAATATATTCCAGATGAAGCAGCATTATGAAGTGAACAGAAATGTGGTTTTCAAGTAAGCATAATAAAATTTTGTAAAGCGATAAGCGAAGGTGCTGGTGATAGAAAGGAGGACAATCAGCTATAGAGAAGACCGCTGGAAATAGTAGATGTGAAGAGAGAATGATTGAAATAAGCAGTGTGTTCAATAGCAAAAGACTAGCTAGAATTTAAGAATTAATTAGCAAACTGAGGGATCAAGTTGATTACTTCTTCCAGAAAATTTTAGGAGGGTAAAGAAAAGGAAAACAAAAGGGAAAATAAAGAATTTAAATTGTGCAATTATAGGGGCCTCCAAGATCCATAAAAGAGGTACATTCAAGAAACCCTCCAAACTCACTGCCATTGAGTGGATTCCAACTCACAGGGATGCTCTGGTGCACAGAACTGCTTCTGTGGGTTTCTGAGACTGCAATTTTTTTTTCTTTCTCCCAACAGTTTTATTGAGATAAAAATCACATATCATATACTTCCATAGTACAGTCATATTTGTTTTTAAAGTTGTATATATATATATATATTCACAACAGTTCCAGCATAGCTTCTCCACTCCCATATTGATAATTTGCTTCCCAATTCCCCTCAACTTCCCTCTCTATATCCCCAACAAGCCATTACATCAATTATTGTCTTTATACGTGCTCCTTCTGTGTTTCATAAACTGGGAAGCATAGCAAAGACAAAAAAAGAATGAAAACAGTGTAGTTATGAAAAAAGAAAGAAAAAGTAAAAGAAAATATTATGGGCAATATTAAAAGAATCCAGCGAGAAAATTTGTTGAGAAATAATCAAGAAAATGTTAAACTTAGAACAAATCCAGAATGGGTCAAGAGGGAGATCAAGTGATCAAATATCCTATTCCATCCACCACCATAAATATGACCTCTGTTTGATAGTAAGCCTATTTGATTCCCTGGACCACATTCAGAGGAGATCTGCCAGAAGCTTAATGCACATAGGTACTCTGCAGAAGGATTTTGGGCTCCCACTGTCCTCTATATCTTCTAAAATTTGGACTTTTACCACTTAAGCTCTAATAATTTTCTCTTCATATTTGGATTTTGTTTTTTGTCATCTTTGGATCACACAGACTGTTGAGCTTCTTCCATGTGAATTTAGTTGATACCTGGCTTAGATGGCTGCTTGTTTGAATACAAGCCTTTGAGACTGCAGATGCTATTCGTATTGATAGCCAGGCACCATCTGCTTTCTTCACCACTCTTTGCTGTAGCACCCGTATCTTCAGTGATCTCTTCCTGGAGAGGAGTATGGAGCAGGGAAATGTCATAAAAACTGTGTTGGATTTGGGCTACAATTAATTGGGGCCCAGAATCCATTCACTTGCCCACAGATTATGAATGACTGGTTTACTTTAGTGATGAGACTGCTACTCCTTATGGGAGTAGAAAACTTTGTCTTTCTCTTGCAGAGTGGCCAGCAGTTTCAAACTGTGACCCAATGCATAATTACTATGGTACATAGTACATAGAGGCATATAGAGTGGAACTTTTGAATAAATAATATTTGAGAATTTCCTCAAAATATGAAAAAAATGAAACACATTTCGAGAGGATACAGGAATTCACCTATAAAGAATAATAACAATTAGATTTGGGTTCAAGTATTCAAGAGCAGTATTTATGCAGGAAGACAGTGAAATATTTTTAAAACAAAAAAGGAAAACCTAGGGGAGGGGAAAAAAAAGGAAAACCTGAATTTTTTCTATTCAGCAGTAGTCTTACTTAAAACGTGATGGGTAAATAAATGCATTCTCAAGAGCACACAGTTTTAGAAGTTTAACCACCCAAGAACAGTATGGTAACTAGAAAATATGCAATAAGATGGCATTGATTAGGCCTAGTAATATAGTAATTACAGTAAGTGTGAATGGGTTAATATCACGAGATTGAATGATAAAAATTTAAACATTTTAAATGATTATTCCCTGTTTAGATCCTGATTCAAACAGTTTTAAAACCAAATATAAAAAAACCCAAACAAATAGTAATCATTTATGACATGTACGAGGACTTTCAACACTAAATACTTATTATCAGTGAATTACTGTTAAAATTTTTTAGATGTAATAATAGAATTGAAGCTTTAAAATAGAATCCTTTTTGTTTTAGAAATACTGAAAAATTACATAAGAAATTGCATGATAATACTGATATTTGCTTCAAAATATTCTAGGTAAGGGGGATATAGCTGAAGCTGTATAATATTGCAATATTGGATATAGTATGGATTATGAGATATTTTAAAAATCCGAATAAAAATGACATGAGGCTTATTTTCTCTACTTATATATAAATATATTATTTTCAATCAGAAAAAAATCAGAAATGAGAGCTCAAGATGGAAGGAATACACAGTCATGGCAATAAGAACTGGTTGATATTCAAACATGTCAAGATGTGGTAGATGAGCAAGAAGCAATGGTACTGAAGGAAGAAATCCAAGCTGCACAGAACGCATCAGTGAAAAAAACAAGCAACAAAATGGCCTCCAGTAATTGATAGACTCTAATAAATATGTTTCAACAAACTGTTACCATGCTAAAAACATGCACTAGTCTATGCCAAGAAATTGGAAGACAGATACCTGGCCAGTCAACTGGAAGAGACCTATATTTGTGCCCATTCTGAAACCAGGTGACCCAACAGAATGCAAAAGTTACCGAGTAACATCATTAATATCAATGGAAGTAAAATTTTACTGACAACAATTCAAAAATGGTTGCAGCAATACATCCACAGGAAGCTGCCAGAAATACAAGGTGGATTCAAATGGGATTCATCGATGCTGTCAGGTGCATGCTTGCTGAAAGCAGAGAACACCAGAAAGATATTTGTTGTTGTTGTTAGTGCCATCGGGCTATTTCTGGCCTGTCGTAACCTTATCAGCCACAGAATGACTGTTCCTGGGTCATCATACGGGTTATATTTGAGCCCACTGCTGCCGCCTCTGTGTCACTGCATCTCATCGAGGGTCTTCGTCTTCTTCGCTGATTCTCTACTTTACCAACATGAGGCCCTTTTCCAGGAACTGTCTCTCCTTATAATATATCCAAAGTGGATGAGCTGAGGTCTTGCTATCAGGATTCTAAGGAGTATCCTAGCAATACTTCTAAGACAGAGTTCATTGTTCTTCTGGAAGCTCATGGTACTTTCAATATTCTCAGCCAATACTAAATTTAAATGCATCAATTTTTACTCATTGTCTAACTTTCACATGCACATGAGACCTTTGAAAATCCCCTAGCTTGAGTTGGTGCTTCAAGTGACATCCTTGCTCTTCAAACTTTAAAGCAGTGGTTCTTACCCTTCCGCGACCCTCTCACACAGCTCCTCATGTGGTGACCGTCCCCCAACCAGAAAATTATTTTCATTGCTACTTCATTATTGCAATTTTGCTACTGTTATGAATCAGGTGACCCCTGTGAAAGGGTCATTCGACTCCCAAAGGGGTCATGACCTACAGATTGAGAACCGCTGCTTTAAAGAGTTCTTATATAGTGGGTTTACTTAATAAAAGTTGTTTGACTTCTTGACTGCTCCTTTCTTGAGCATTGATTGTAGTTTCAAGCAAAATGAAATCCTTGACAACTTCAATTTTTCCCTTCTATTGGTCATGACATTTCTATTGGTCCAATTGTGAGGATTTTTGTTTTCTCTACATTGAGATGTACTCCATACTGAAGGGTGCAGTCTGTTGTTTTCATCAACACATGCTTTCAGGTCTCAGCTTTCGGTAAACAGTTACCTACATATAGCAGATTGTTAATAAACCACCTTCCAATCTTGATGCTGTGTTCTTCTTCACATAGTCCAGCTTTTCAGATTATTTGAGCTACATACAGGTTGAATAAGTATGGTGAAATGATGGATTCCTGACATATATCTTTTCTGATTTTAATGCACACAATATTTCCCTGTTCTGTTTGAACAACTGCCTCTTGGTAGATGAACAGGATTTACATGAGCATAATGAAACATTCCCATTCTTCTCAATGGTATCTATAGTTTGTTATGATCCACACCATTGAATGCTTTTCCTTACTCACTAAAACAAAAGTAAACAACCTCCTGGCATTCTCTGTGTTCACCCAAGATCCATCTGATGTCAGCAATAATATCCCTTTGTGATAGTCAGATTTTGTGTCAACTTGACTGAACCACGATTCTTAGTGCTTTCACAGGTGAGGCCTAATAATCCCCCATGATGTGACCAATCGGTTTCATAATGTAATCTGCTGTGAGAAGCAATGATAAGAACATTAGGTGACAGCGCAATCCTCTCACTCAGGCCACAGGCTTGAGGTGACGGAAAGGACGTTTCCTCAGGGGTGTGGCCTACTTTCGATATAAATGGATTCTGTGGGAAGCTTGCTTGCTTTTCTGGAAACGGATGCTGCATCTGGAACACCAACTTCCAGTTCTTTGGACTTGAGCCAATGGCTTACGGTATTACCTGCCAATCCTGGAAACCATTGGTGGCCAGTCATCTGACCTGCCTTCTGATTTTCTGATCTTGGGTTCATGTGCTTTTGCAGCCTGTGATGTTCCTGTTGGTCTTGAGTTCGTTATCCTCAGAAGCTACGTGAGTCAGGCGAAACCTCTACCATAATATCTGACCAAGGGAACTCAGGTTGAAGATGCCTACTTCTACAAATGTTTGAACCACTTTTTGATATACATCTCTCTCTCCACACACACACACAAACTGATTTAGCTTCTCTAGAGAACACAATGTAGTATATCCTCTTTCCAAGGCCTTTTTCTGGTTTTGAATTATATTCAGGAAAATTTTACTTGCGTGTAATATTGTTAAATTATTTTCAAAATTTATTGGGTTTCCCCCCTTCTTTTTTGATCAAACGCACATACGGAACTCAAGTCAACAAGAAATTTCCAAATTTCTTGGCAAAGATGAGTCCCTCAAGTGCTTCATTTATGTTGTTTGTTGAAATATTTCAATTAGTACTTCATCCATTCCTGGAGGCTTGTTTTTCACTAATGTTGTTATTCAGGGTTGACTAGAGAAACAAACTCATAGACATAGACTCATATGTGTATAAGAAAGAGCTTTTATCTACAACAGCAATTGAACATTGAGAAAACATCCCGGCCCAGTTCAGATCAAGTGCATAAGTCCAGTATTAGCCCATATGACCAATATCAAGCTATAAATTCCTCTTTAGACTCACGAAACACATGCAATAGTGCGGGGTGACCCCAGGCCAGTGGGTGGAAAGTCTTGTGGATCCAGTGGTGGTGTAAGCATCAGTGCTGGCAGGGGTGTCCACATGGCTTCTCCAGCTCAGGGCACTAGTGTAGATCCATGTGTCTGGTCAGCTGCAGTGTGTCCCAGGGAGTGAGGAGAGAGGGAGAGAGAGAGATAGAGAGAGAGAGAGAGAGTATCCTGCCTCCAGGGAAGAATACCGGAGTTCCCAGAATCCTCAGGAGAAGGCCATGCCCACACAGAGGCCTCATTGACTATCACCTGATTGATAGGCTAGACTCCACCCTTTCACTCAATCCTCAATTTGCAAACGATTGTATAACTATCACAAATGCCTTCAGTCCAGCTTAGACTTCTTCCTTCAACACCATTAGTACTTGATCACAGGCTGTTTCTTCAAATGGATAAATATAGGCCAATTATCTTTTTCCTACAGTGACTGTGTTTTCCTTACATCTTCTTTTGATACTTCTTGAATCATTCAATAGTTTGCTCCAAAATCGAAAATCGATGCTTGCTTTTTGTTTCTTCCAGTCTTCCAGCTGGAGATATGGTGAGTGTGTTTTTCTTTCAGGCTTTCTAGCTCCACAGGTGTGCACTTTTCACTACAGTATTCAACTTTGTCTTTTCAAAATGCCCTTTGAAACGTTCAGATCTTGGGCTTCATCATTTCTTCCATGTGCTGTAACAATTCTATTTTTAAGAACAAGTGTCAGATTCTCTTCTGACATCCACTTTGGCCTTTACTTCCTTTCCTGTCATTTTAATGACCTTTTACTTTGTGTATACATGCTGTTCTTCATGTCATCCCACAGGGTTCTGTCCCGGGTGTGGATGATATCAAATGTAGTCAAATCTGCTCTTGAGATGCTCTCTAAATTCTGATGGGATTGACTCAAGGTGGTATTTTGGCTCTTGTGAACTTGCTTTAATTTTCTTTAGCTTTTAATTTTTAAATTAAAAGGTCATTTTATTGGGGGTTCTTACAACTCTTTAAAAAATCATTTTATTGGGCCTCATACAACTCTTATCACAATCCATACATACATCAATTGTGTAAAGCACACTTATACATTTGTTGCCCTCATCAGTCTCAAAATTCGCCTTCTGCTTGGGTTCCTGGAATCAGCTCCTCATTTTCCTTTTTTTCCCTCCCCTTCCCTCCCTGTTCCCCCCTCCCTCATGAACCCTTAATAATTTGTAAATTATTATTTTATCTTATCTTACACTGCCCGGCGTCTCCCTTCACCCACTTTTCTGTTGCCCATCCCCCAGAGAGGAGGTTAAATGTAGATTCCTGTGATTGGTTCTCTCTTTCTTCCCCCACTTCCCTCCCAATATCGCCACTCTCACCGTTGGTCATGAGGGGTTCATCTGTCCTAGATTCCCTGTGCTTCCAGATCCCATCTGTACCGCTGTGCATCCTCTGGTCTAACCAGGTTTGCAAGGTAGAATTGGGATCATGATAGTTTGGGAGAGGAAGCGTTTAAGAACTAGAGGAAGGTTGTGCATTTCATTATTGCTACACTGAACCCTGAGTGACTCATCTCCTCCCCACTACCCCTCTGCAAGGGATGTCCAGTTGTCTACACATATGAACGATTGATGGTCTGTTTCACAGATGGCATCTAGTCTGGTTTTAGCTGCTGACTTTGAACTTCTCCATGATCTCGTCCCACAGATATAGTCAATTTAGCTATGAAGTCCTGTATGGTCCATCTGGAGAAGGCCACATGTTGTGGACATTTTTGTTGTTGAAAAAGGGGTTCGGTGAAGAAGTTGTTGGTTTTGCAAAATTCTGTCAGGAGATCTCCAACTTTGTTTCTATTACTAAGACCCTATTTTCCACCTATTCCTCCTACCTCTTAGTTTCGAACTTTTGCATTCTTCCCTCCAATAATTATCAATGCATCTTGATTGCATGGTTGATAAATTTCAGGTAGAAGTTGATAGAATTCTTAAATTTTTTCATCACAAGTTCTAGCGGTTGTTACATAAATTTGAATAATAGTTGTAATAATGGAACTTCCTTGTATGCATATGGCTATTATCCTATCACAGACAGTACTTCAAAATAAATCTTGAAATATTCTTTTTTTACCATAAATGTGGTGCCATTCCTCCTGAAGTTGTCTACATAGTGAGCCATATAATTGTCTGACTCAAAATGGTCAATTTTAGCTTACTAATGCCTAGGATATATATTTTAAGGTATTTCATTTAATTTTTGATAATTTCCCATTTTTCTAGACTCATGCTTTGTACATTTCACATTCTGATTAATGGATGTTAGCAGCTATTACTCCTTTCTGTAAGTGCCTCTTCAGTCAATAAAGGTTCCAAAAGCTGTATTCTATCCATGCCATTCAAGTCGATTCTGCTTGAGGACTCAGCTCTTCCCCGGTCAGCACCCTTGAGTACTGAGGAAGCAGAGGCTGAAGAGAACAAATTTCCTACCAAGCGGACAGAATAAGGACCTTATCCTAGAGCTGGTGCTTTACATTTTGACTTCCAGTCTCCAAAACTGTGAGAAAATAAAATTTTGGTTGTTAAAGCCATCCACGTGTGGCATCTCCTGTTCAGTTCAGCGACTCACCAGGTAACGTTTGTGTAGGCTGTTTCCAGATATTCATAGATATTCATATTCACATACATTTGTGAATAGGTGTGTGTGTGTGTGTGTGTGTGTGTGTGTGTGAGAGAGAGAGAGAGAGAGAGAGAGAGAGAGAATAAATGAAATAATCCTTAGTTTCGCTTGCATAAAAACCTAAGAACTAGTTTGCTGGGTCATATGGTAAGTGTATCTTCAACACTGTAAGAAACTGCTCATTTGTTTTCCAAAACAGTTTCACCATTCTGCATTCCAAATAGAAATATATGAGCATTTGAATTGTTCTACTAAATCCTGTTCAGCATTCTGGATTGTCTGCCTGCCTCCTGACCTACCTCATTCTAATAGACGTAAAGTTGTATCTCATTTTGGTCGTAATGTGTAGTTCTCTGTCATTTGACAATGTTGAGCATCTTCATGAGCTTGTTTACTCTATGTATCTTCTTTGATGAAGTGTCTGTGAAAACCTCTTGCTCAACTCTTTATTAGATTGTTTTCTTTCTGAGACTTCTTTATGTATTCTGGACACAAGTGCTGTATCAGATATATGTTCAGCAAATATTTTTGTTAGTTTATGACTTGTCTTTTCGTTTTGTCTACAATGGGTTTCAAACAGAATATTTAAATGCTGATAAAGTTAAATTTAGCAATATTTTAAGTTCATGATTTGTGCCTTTTGTATCCTAAGACATTTTTGCCTAACTGAAGATCAAAATCAACTCCCTTTTCACTTCTAGAAAATTTATAGATTTTGCTTTTTCATTTAGTTTTATGACCAATTTGAGTTCATTTTCTCCAATTAGTAATGTAAAAGCCGACTATCTTTATTTTTAAAAATATGGATGTAAATTTTTCTAGCACCATTTTTGAAAAGGTTACTTTTCCTCCATCAAATCACCTTGACACAGAGCAGGTTTACTGGGACAGATCAGAGCTGGAAACACAGGGAATCCAAGACAGATAAACCCCTCAGGTCCAATAATGAGAGTAGTGACACCAGGAGGGGAAGGGGAAGGGGAAGGCTGGGGTGGTGGTGGTGGTGGTGGTAGTGGTGGAGGGGGAACCAATCAAATGATCAACATACAACCCCCTCCCAGGGGGACAGACAACAGAAAAGTGGGTAAAGGGTGAAGGTCAGTGTAAGACTTGAAAAAAAAATTATCAAGGGTTCTTGAAGGAGGAAGTGTGGGGGCAGGGGGAAATGTCAAGGGCTCAAGTACAAATTAAGTATTTTGAAAATGATGATGGCAACATATGCACATATGTGCTTGAAACAATGGATATATGTATGGATTGTGATAAAGCTGTAGGAGCCCCCAATAAAATGATTGTTTTAAAAAGAAAGAGTTCCAGTCTGGGAGCCCCTTAGGGGCAGTTCTAGCTTGCCTTATAGGGTCACGAGTCAGAATGGACTTGGTAGCAGTGAGTGTGCTTTCTATGGTTGACAGTGAAAGCCCCAAAGCTACCTGCCAGGTCCCTGCACAGATCAGACTCCACAGAATTCCCTCTTTTTGCTGTTTGTATTTTGCATGACTTTTTGAATACAAAGTTCAGGATGGGTGACGATTAATAATTACCTAGGATTATGGCGGGCTGGTGGTGAACAGGAATGAGGAGTAACAACAAGTATGAGAAAGAAGAGGATGTTCTGAAATTTATTGTAGTGATCAGTGCACAACTCTTTTTAAATCGACTCAACTATTAAATTATATGAATATGTGAATTATATGCCAATAAAACTATTTTTAAAGTCCCTAAATAAAAAGAAATACCTTGACACATTTGTCAAAAATCAAATGCACATCACGATAAATATATTTCATGCTACTGAATTATATAAGTAAAAATATTAAAATGGGAATTTTTTTCTCATTATAGAGACACCTACAACAATTTTTTAATGTGAAGTTGGAATTAAAATGAAAATAAATTGATTCTGTATGAGAAATTCTTATTCTAGATGCTATTTGGATGACTAAGATGCACCTGAACCCACCCCATCTCTCCAATGGTCTTAAATGTATGTGGAAGCTAGATAATGAAAGAGGAAGAAAGAAGAAGAAGTGTATTTCAAATGTGATGTTTGTGGAGACTACAGAATGTACACTGACTTGCTGGCAGAGTGAACAATTCAGACTTAGAAGAAATACACCCAGAAGGCTCCTTAGAAGCGAGAATGACAAAACGGCAGCTCATCTGCTCTGGACCCATCATCAGGAAAGACGACTTACTGGAAGTATTTAGTGCGATGGATGGACATAACCGGCTCAGACATATCGACCGATGGTGAAGATGCCGCGGACTGGCACAGTTTTGCTCTGAGATACATGAGATGGTCACGAGTGAGAGCTGACCTAATGGCAACAACACGGAAGATACTGGATACTCTGTTCTGATCTCCTGAACCATATAGAGCTATGCTTAATCAAAGCACATTGCTGTTATCACTTTAGCTTTAGGTAGTATGTGTCTTTGAACAGTTTGCTTCTTTTTCAAAATTGTCTTGGCTATTCTAGAACTTTTGAATTTGCAAATAAATATTGGAATCAATTTTTCAATATCTACAGAACAGCATGCTGGGATTTTGATTAAGATTCCATTTATAGAACAACTCAGATCTATGTGTTCACCATGGATCAATTGTAGGGAAAATCACTATCTTAACAATAATGATTCTTTGCTAATCAGTTTTCAGTTAGTAGCTTCAAAAAGTCCATGGAAAATGGAATCGAAAGATGATATTTTTTCCACAAAGTTTTTGAAGCCCACTAATAAGAATGATATGTTTTGCTATTTTTTTCGCTCACTGAAAAAAAATTACTGCCATTGAGTCAACACTGACTTACAGTGAACCCCTGTGTGTTTCTGAGACTGGAACTGCTTATGGGAGTGGAGTCTTTCTCCTGCAGAGCTGCCAGTGGTTTCAAACTGCTGACCGTGTGGCTCACAGTCCAACGCGTGACCATCGTACCTCCAGGATTCGTAAACACAGAGCACTTGGTACAGATATTATTACCAGACAGCAACAGACTGCTGAATGTACACTTTAGTCGGACAAAGAATGAGCAATTACAATAGACCATGCATGATATCCAAAGCCAATCCCAATGCTGTGTAGAATGTGGCTGATCGTGTTTTGATGAGACAGAGAAGAACTGCTCTTTAGTGTTTTGGTGATTAGAAATCTTTATGGAAACAGACCGCTTCATCTTTTCCCAGTAGAGTGACCTTTTAGTTAGTAGGCCAACTCTTAACTTTGTGGGTCACCAAGGCTCCTTACGGGCCATGAATAGTCTTTCTCACCTATTCATTGACTCATTTTTCAAGTGTATACTACGCTAGAGCTATGCTAGCAACTTGAAGGTACTAAGTCAGTTCAACCGTTACTTCACTGACTCCGCATCTAGGGGGAGGGAGGGTAGGCATATGCCATAGAGGCTGAGGGAGGTTCAACGTCCACACTAGGCTCTCTGGGAGAGAAAACTAAAGCCAGCAGGCAAACTACATGGCACCCCCTCTCCAGGCTAGGAGTCTGTCCGAGGATCCTTCTGGTCCAGAAATAGCCAGAGGATGACTAACCTGGGAGCTGGGGGTGGGTGGGGTGATGTCCGACTTTTCCCATTTATACTTAGGTGTTTTCCCTACAACTAGCTAAAATAGTTCCAAATTATACTTACATCCAATCCACAGAAATCCCTTTTTCTCTGCTTTAAACAAAATCTTAGGAGATAAAATAGGTTTCTCAAGGAAATGAGCTGTAACAAGCCTAGTGAATTCAGCCCTCAGCCCCTTCCTTATCTCTCCCTGGGAGCTAGTTCAGCACTCCTCACTAGACGGAGGAGGAAGAGTAAACAAAGCCTTCCTTCAGGTGGCGGATGGCCAGCCTGTGGCCCTGCTCTCTGGGGGCGGGCGCCCTGGGCCGCCATCCATGTCTGGATCGCTTGCTGCGTCATCTTGGCAGTTCCCACAGTGGGTGGGGATTCTGCTGCATGCGCGTGAATTGGCAGAATTCTGAGAAAGGTGTGCGGCGGGAGGGCCTGCCTTGTCGCCTCTGCGTCACCACTCTGGGGGCCGCTCCCTCATCTCTATGCTGGCAGACTTTCAAGGTCTCCAACTGCGCTCAAGGACTACTGTCCCGCAAGCAGGAAGATCGGTTCCCAAGGGACTTGATGAGCCAGGTCCTTGGAACCGTGGGCACACTTGGAATACTGGCTAAAAAAGGGGTCAAGCTGGATCGCCTGAGGTGGGTTTTGAAGAACGTGATTTACATCACTCACGGGAATGAGAACAGAGTGAGCGAACACAAAAACGCTACATTTTATGCCACAGAATAGAGATTACCCTGCAGAGGTGGTGGGATTTAGAGAGTGAGGCAGCCTGGGGATGGGGTACGGTGGCCGACATTTAAACATGCTTCTTCTCCTTTGGCTAATCTTGTATCATTTAAGCCTGCACACTTCGGTGGCTTTAGAATTTGGTCTTCTGTTTGGGCTTTACATGAAACACATTTTCAAGCAGTGCTGCTCAACCTTCCTAATGCCGCACCCCTTTCATACAATTCCTCATGTAGCGACGCCCCAACCATGAACTTATTTTCGTTGCTACTTCATCACTGTAATTTGGCTACTGTTATGAATTGGACAACCCCTGTGAAAGGGTTGTTTGACCCCCAAAGGGGCCGCGACCCACAGGTTGCCGAGCGAGGCTCTAGAGGGTGAGGTGGAGACAATGGCAATGGCAACATCTCACCGGAGACAGTAATTCCAAGCTTCTCGTTTCTCAAGGGGAGCTCAAGGTATTGGGATTCCATCTCTAATTTTCTTCCAGCACATTGCGGTGGTGCTGGTAGTACTAACAAGCCAGGTAAATGTTAAAATTATATATTCATAGTGAAAAATAAAGCCACCTTATGCTGGCATGGCATTGGATACTTTGTAGAACTTTAAAAAAAAGTTTCTCCTAAGCTCACTGTGCCTCTCTGTGGTACATAAGGTGGGATTGGCCCCATTTCTCAGATGAGAAAGCTGAGATTCTGCAACGTTGCATGACTAGACAAATTTTACCTGAAAGTGGTAGAATGAAGTTTCAAAGATTTGTTTTGTTTTCTTATTGCATGCTCAAGGTTTACACTATTAAAATGAAAGAGGCGGATAATTCAAAGCATGATAGACCAGAACTCCAAACTGACTTCCCTGCCACTGAGCCAATTCTGACTCATCGTGACCCTGTAGGACAGGGTAGACTTACCCTGGGAGTTTCTGAGACTGTAACTCTTTATGGGAGTAGAAAGCCTTGTCTTTCTCCTGTGGAGTGGCTAATGGTTCTTAAAAACTGGCCTTGCAGTTAGCAGTCTAATGTGTACCCCGTACCCCACAAGGGTTCCTCATTTATTTATAGAGAGCCATGTTAAATGATGTAGGAAGCATTAAAGAAATGGGAAGGAATACATAGAGTTTTGGTACCAAAAATATTAGCTGGCATGCAACCATTTCAAGAGGTAGTTTATAATCAAGGCCTGATGGAACTGACAGGAGGCCATGCTGCATCGAAGGCCTGGTGAAACACCAAAAAAACAAGGTTCCAGGAATTGATGGACTACCTATTGAAATGTTTCAAAGAACTGATGCAGTGCTGGTGCACTCATTAGTCTAGGAATTTGGCCAACCAACTGGAAGAGATTCATGATTGTACCCATTTCTTTTAAGTTGACCCAACAGTATTTGGAAATTACCATTAATATCTTATACAAGTAAAGATTTTGCTGAAGATAATTTTTTAAATTGTTGCAGCGATATATTTCTAGGAAGTTGCCATAAATTCAAGCCAGATTCTGAAGCTGTGGAATGAGGCCAGATCACGTCTCCTGGCTGAAAGCAGAGCATATTGGAATGATGGTTTTCTGGGCTTTATTGACTTTGCAAAGGGATCAGACGGTCGGGATCACAACAAACTATGGATAACATTGTGAAGAGTAGAAATTCCAGAACACCTAACTGTGCTCACGAGGAAGGTATTCATGACCCAAGAGGCAGTTCTTTGAACAGAAGCAAGGGATACTGTGTGGTTTGAAATCAGGTAAACTCTGCGTCAGGCTTGCATCGTTTCACCTTATTTATTTAATCTGTATGCTGAGCAAATCATCAGAGAAGCTGGATTCTAGGAAGAACACTGCATCAGGATTGGAGGATGGCTTGTTATGAACCTGTGATGTGCAGATGAGACAAGCCGGCTGGCTGAAAGAAGGCTGGCAGTCCTTACTGATGTGGATCAAGGGCTACAGCCTTCCATATGAATTACAACTCAATGCAAAGCAAATAGAACTCCTCTCCACTGGACCAAGTGTTAATGAGCAAAGATGACAGTCTGAGGCCTGTGGTGCACCTGACCCAAGTCACGGTGTTTTCAGTGACCTCCTATCCATCGGCGAGCTGGGCAGTGAATAAAGAAGACCAAGAAATACTGGGTACATCTGAATTATGACATTGGCAAAGAATATTGGAAGTACCATGGTAAACCAGAAGAACAAGCAAATCTGTCTTAGAGGAAGCAAGGAAGCCTGCCGGAGATGTGAGGAGGTGAGACTTGGTCCCATGGACTTAAATATGTTTTTTTTAAGAGAGACCACTTCCTGAAGAAGGACATCCTGCTTGGTAAAATGGAAGGTCGGGGAACCGACTCTGGCGAGCTGGCCTGCCGCAGAGGCAGCAGCTGTGAAGATGGCGCGAGATTAGGCAGGGTTTCCTGGGTTATTTATAGGGTTGGTGCAAGTGGCAGCACCGTTGGCAGCACCTAGAAGAGACAGCACAGAGATGCTGAGCGCTAGGGACCATAGAGGGGTCTATGAAAGAATGTGTCTGCTCCTTTAATGCCAAGTAAACCTAACTCAACACATTTGTCCAGGTTTTGCAATTCTCTATTTATTTAGGATATTTTCCCAATTAACCCACGTGACAATAAATGATAGCCTTTAAAGTACTAAAAACACACAGGAAAACTCAGTCCTATCTTATTAAAAGGAAAAGTATAGGAGTATGTTTGCTGTCTTTTGGAGCAGACACAACACAGGGAAAGGACAGAATGACAGATAACAGTCAGAGGGTTGGGAAAATATAGACAAGGACATCATCTTTCTGGAAGAGCCACTCCATATTTCTTAGTTGAGTAGAGTACAAGGAACTGTTTCCCTCGTGTTTTCTCTGGCTTTCCATAGCCATTCTACTCACCCCCTAGGGAGGGATCAATAGTATTTATCTGGTCAACTCCCCCCCCCCCCCCTACACAAAACATTTTATCTGTTCTCTTATAGTCTCGGAGGTGACTGGTCTGCGGCAGTGAAGCCCCTTCACCTGGCTGTTTTCTGGCAATTTATTTGGAAAATAACTTCCTGCACACCAGTGGGCGTCCCTAGGTGGTACAAGCTCAAACTCAACTGCCAACCCCAACGTTAGAGGGCCAAGTTCACTCAGAGGCATTTCAGAAGAAAGCCTGGGTGCCCAACTCTGAAAATCCCGCAGAGCACAATTGTATACACAGCAGGTCCTCATGAAAATCCTGCAGGGCACCGTTGTATACACAGCAGGTCCACATGAGCTTTGAAGATCCTGCAGGGCACAGTTGTATACACAGCAGGTCCTCATGAACTGGAGTCAACTTGACAAGCATCGTTACCCACCACTCACTCCACGTCCTGACTGCTTCACCCAAGAAAATGACATTTAGCGAGGAAGACAAATATGTGAGAACTCATCGTTTTCATTTCTGTGGGAGAAAGCTCAACACAGAGCACTGTGGAGTCCACCTGGAAGGATCAAGGAAGGAATCACATGGGATTGGGGGATTATCAGACACAGACAGGAAAGAGCATTCTAGATAGAAGGAGCTGAAAATTGAGAGGTGAGGAAAAATGGCATGCTTGGAAAACAGCACATGCACACATATTAGTGTGTGTGTGTGTGTGTGTGTGTGTGTGTGAGAGAGAGAGAGAGAGAGAGAGAGAGAGAGAGCATGAGGTTGAAAAGGATTAGCTGAGGGCCCATTTGGAAAGGCCTGTGGAGTTTGTATTTGATCCCAAAGCCAAGGAGGGTGTTTTCCAGTGGGAGAGAGATTTGGTCAGTTCTGAGGTGGCAGTAGGTGGCCAAGGGCAGAAGCTGAGGCGTGGAGGTCAGTTAGAAACAGTTGTAAAGCAGTTGTAATGGTCCAGGAATTGACCAAAGCTACCAGTCCCAGCTTAAGTAGGTAGTGACTCAGCAGTGATAGTGCTTCTGGGCACCACCAAAGAAGTTGTTAGTGGTAAAGAATCGATTGACACCGGGCAAAGGGCTGCCAATCCCACTGGTACTGGCAGTCACTTCCGGGACTTGTTTGAGGTCCTTGTCAGGTAGGATTCAAGCCAGTCGTGTGTTTAGGAAGATCATCAGGCAGTGGTCAGGGCTTGTTTTGTTTTCCAGCTTCAGATGAGGAGAAAGCATCGGATACTTTAAAATGGTTGAGCAATAATTGTAGCTCGTGTAGCTCCTGAGCAGGGATTCACATAGGAACAGTACCTTTCACTGAGTGAATGCACTTTCCCTACTGCCCTCCTACTCAGTCACTTTATCCTCTCCTGCAATTAATCTGCCACCTCGTGGTCTAATGAGAAATTTCAAGTTTCATAGCTTGGAGCGGAAGGATGGAGAAAGTAGGGGTAAACTTCCTTTGGGCTTTTACAAACATCAACACACCCCTGACTATAAAGAGAACTAAATCAACACGCGAGGGCCTCCCACTCAGTACATAATGTGTCACAGTTCAGAAGGTATTTTGTGATTTCCCAAGAACTCAGAGGAATGACAGTGTTTGAATCACTTTATAAATCGAAAATGGGGATATGGTCCTGATAATTTAATTGAAAGGTGTTGCTCCAAAAGCTTATCACCCTATGAGATTAATTTTACATCTAAAAGAATGCTTAAAAATAATGTGAATTTTAAAATACTTTCAAGATGAAACCCGAATACTGAGCAACCCTCCCATACTGAAGGTAAAGAATGAGTGTAAGTAGATGAATTGTTTTCAAAGGCTCCCTTGTGGGACAGGGGTTAAACACCCATCAGTTAACTTAAGGTGGATGGTTGGAACCCACGAGGCCCTGTGTGGGACAAAGATGTATCAGTCTGCTTCTATAAAGATGTACAGCTTAGAAAACTCTAGTGGGCAGTTCTATTTTGCCACATCAATAAGTGTCAGGATCAGCTTGGCAGCTGTGGGATTGGCTTTGGTCAATCTCTATGGAAGCAGACTGCCATCTCTCTCTTCCTCAGAGAAGCTGGCTTTGAACCACCAACCTTATGGTTATCAAATGAGCGTTTAACTACCATGCCACTGGGCCTTCTTTCGATAGGTCCAAAATCTTTCGCTGCCATTGAATCAGTTCTGATTCATGGTGACCCTTTAGGACAGTATCGAACTGCCCACCTGGGCTTCCAAGGCTGTACATATTTATGGAGGCAGAAGGGCCCATATTCTCCCCTGGAATGAAGGGGGGGGCTAAAACTGCTGATCTTTGGCTAGTAGCCAAGTACATAACCCACTGGAAAACCACCAGGGATCCTTAGTGATGGGACTTATAGGGGGTCATTGGTTTCTTAAGACACGGAAAGGGCAGCTTTTGTGGGAGATGAGTGATCCTGGAAGGAGTCACCTTTTAGATTTAATACAAACAAGTAAGCCTTCCCCATTCCAAAGAGTGTTTCCTCAGTCAAGAGTGTCCTGCTGTAAGGAGGCAGTCATCAGCAGCGGGCTCCGCTGGCCTCTGCTGGGCTGAGGGTTAAAGGAGCCCCCGGGAAGGAATGGGGTAGGGGACATCACAGAGTCATGTTTGTGCAGAATTACAGTCATGTTTGGCAGAATTACAGCCAAGCTCTACGTGAAAACCTCTCACACCCTCAGAAATGCTGCCGGAGAGCGATGTCTTTCAATAACTACATTCTCCTACGACAACATTCAGAAGCCAAAATAATTCATGTAGATGGGACCAAACTTCTTTACTGCTCTACTGCGAAGTAGGAGTGTGCAAAGAAAATTAAAAGCATAAACGATATTTAAGGAGGATGTTGGAATCGTCTAGAAATGGATGGTTTTTATAATCTTCTATTTCAGTATTTATTTTATCTGATTACTATATCAATAATAGTAAAAAAAACCCTTCTAGTTAATCCTCGTGCTTCCCAGGCATAAACGTATTGTTCACAAATAGTGGTAATCTAATGACATCCTTCCTAATAGCTGAGCTTCTAATTTGTTGTGTATCCTAAGGAGTGGGCAGATAGACAGCATATACTTCTTCCTCAGTGGGTAACTATTTATTGTAGCAGCATCTACTTGGCGAAAGCAGCAAATCTCAATGACTCCTGAAAATGTCTTTAAGGCATGCATATTTATGGGATTTTACTAATTTAGAATATTCATATCCTCTATAAATTGGCATCGACTCAGCAATATGGGAAGGGAGGGGTGGTTCGGTTAGCCCATATTTATTTTTATCTGAAAAATGTTCATCATTCTGAGAAGGACCAAAGGATATAAGAGCTAGAAAGAAACGGAAAGGTAATTTACTCCACCCAGCTGCTGCTTGAATGAACTCACATCGGTTCTGAAAATGTCTCGGGATTTCAACTGCATTGATGGGAAGGAAAAGGGAAGTCATGGAATCATGCAGGAGTGCTTCACAGAGTCCATGAAGTGTTTTCATTAGCTTCTCATTCCATTTCCCCATGACTTGTCGGAAGCTTCCTCGTATACATGGAATCACATGGAAGATGAGCGTTATGCAAATATGATCACTGTTGGATGTCCCTCCCTTGTCTCTCCCAGAGGCTGGGCCAGAAGCAGAGCTGGAATGCCAAACAAGACGGTGGACCCTGGGATTGGGCCCAAAGTCGGCGGGTTGCCCGGAGCAACCTGAGGGAGTGAGTGTCAGAACAACTGACACGGAAGAGAGCGCTACAGCCAAATGGCTTCATCATGAGACGGACCCATGATAAGTACACGACCCAGTCACGCACCTTAGAGTGGGTGATCTAGCGGGAGGATGGGGGCTGGTGGAGAGGAGAGTTGTACTGGTGAGGGAGGGTGTCTCACGGCCCATGCTTGCGCTGCAGTGTGTAATGAAATGTCAAACCGGGTGGCAATCCGGCCTGGTACCGAGCAGACCTTCTCAACCTTAGCCGAATATGAGAACGACCTGGCAAGCTTGGATAACTCCCAATGTCCAGGCCATGTTCCGAACCAAAGACTAACCCAAAGTCATTGAGTCAATTCCCACTCATGGAAGCTCTACAGGCAGAGTGGAACCCATTGAGTTTCCAAGACTGTGAATCTTTATGGAAGCAGCCTGTATCTTTCTTCTTCCTAGAGGCTGGTGGGATTGAACTGCTGACTTTGGGGTTATCAGTAAAGCCCTTAACCACTCACGGCACCACCAGAGCTGCTTGGCCGCCTGCTACAGCTGTTATCGAAGAGTCTCTTGGAGTGGGACCCAGGTGGCAAACTTTGCGAAGTTCTTGAGGTTACCCTAATGTGTGGTCCAGGTTCTGGATTCCTAATATATTAGTACAAAACATATTTACAGCATCTCCAGTCCTTACTCAGTGGAGAGGACCCACTGGTGGCCAGAGCTTTATGTGTTAGGCTGTTAACCACAAGGTCAGCAGTTCAAACCTATCAGTTGCTTTATGGGAGAAAGACGAGGCTTTCTACTCCTGTTAGAGATGTACAGCTTCAGAAATCCCAAAGCGCAGTTCCGTTCTGTCCTAGGGGGTTGTGGTGAGTTGAAACAGACTCCATGGCAGGGAGTTAGTTTTGACCTTAGAAAGAGAGTGAACCTTGTTACGCAAGCGTCGGACGCTAATCACAGGTCCATGGTTCACAACCACCAGCGGGTCGGCTGGGGAAATAGAAGGCTATCTGCCCCTCTAGAGATTTACAGTTTTAGAAGCCCTCTCTATCGGGCCCCTGTGAGTTGGAACCCTGGCCATGGGATTTAGAGCAGGAGAGAGGCGGTGTGAGCCTGGAGGGCTGGGTAGGAACAGTTCATTGTTGGCTCACTTCTCTCAGTCTTGAGAAACCCACACTTTAAACTGCTGGCTCAGCTTTACGATCCACCTCACCTAATTCTGATTAGGTCAGGGCTATGCTAGACGTAGAGTTCTCAATCTCTGGGGTGGTGGAGGGTGGGCAGGAATTAATTTTTTCACTCTCAGCTTACAATCCAACTCTTAAGAAGAATATTCCCCTCACCTAATGTCAACCAGACTCCATTGCTGCTGGCACGGAGACCTTGCTCAGTAAGCCAGCCCGTTTTTTTTCATGACTTCAATGTGAAATTGCCTTCTCCCTGCAGCTCACTTGTGACCCTCTGTTACCAGCTTCAAGCTGAGGCCCTGTCCAGGATCAGGTGGAGAGCACTAGAGCCTCCACATTCCTCATGTCAGATCTGTTCCCAGAGACCTCTGGTTACAATTCCAGCACGAAATCATTCTGAGGTCACAGAATCCTCTGGGACAGTAGGACGTACACTGCAAATCTCTCCCACTGGGGCCAGTCCTGTGGCTGCTTCCACCTCCACCTTGCCCCATTGCTGCCTCCAGTTTGAAGTCAGATGATGTGAGCTTAAGCAGCCAGATCAAAATTATGCCGCCAAACGGGTGGAATTAGGTCTTCATTTCCCAGAACTGCTGTAACAGAAATGCTGCTAGTGGGCACTCCAAAGACTTGAAATTGGTGTTCTCACAATGCCAGAGGCTAACAGGCCCAAACATGATGTTGGCCACGTTGGTTGTTCTTTCTTGGTATACCCAGGTGCTCCTCGGTTCACCAGCAATTCTCAAATGGTGTCTTCCTGGGTACATACTATGTGTCTAACTTGCTTTTTTGCCTCGACCCCTTGCCTGTCATTTTGTTGAACCGTGGTGGGTTGTATGTTACTGTGATGCTGGAAGCTACATCATTGGTATCTCCAATACCACCAGGGTCACTCCAAGTGAATAGGTGTCAACAGCTTCTAGACCAAGAACAGACTATGGACAAGGAATCGACTGCCCACTTCAGAGGAAGTAGCTTCAGAACACCTTGTGCATGGAATTGAAGTATCGTCAGATGTTGTTGTTGTTAGGTGCCATCAAATTGCTTCCTACCTTTCTGCACTACAGATGGCAACACTGCCCGTCCTGTGCTCTCCTCACCCTTGTCCCCACCGTTGAGCCCTTTGTTGTAGTCGCCATGTCACTCCATCTCTGTGAGGGCCTTCCTCCTCTTCGCTGCCCCTCCATTTTACCCAGCCCGATGTCTTTCTCCAGACACCGCCATCTCCTGAAAACATGTCTGAAGGAAGTGAGACCAAGTCACGCCATCTGTGCCTCTAAGGAGCTCCCTGGCCTTACTTCTTCCAAGACAAATGCTTGTCCTTTGAGCAGTCCTTAGTACTTTCAACGTTCTTCTCCAGCACGATTCACGTACATCCATTATGCTATGGACTTCCTTAGTCACTGTGCACACGCATATGAGGCAACTGAAAATCCCTGGCTCGGATCAGGCACATCTTAGTCCTCAAAGTAACATCCTTGCTTTTCAATACTCTAAAGAGGTCTTGTGCAAAAGTTTTGCCCAATGTAATGTACCTTTTAATCTCTTGACTGCTGCTCCAATGAGCACTGATCCAAGCAAGACAAAATCTTTGAAACGTCAATCTTTGTGGATCCAAGCAAGACAAAATCTTTGAAACTTCAATCTTTTCTCCTTTTATTATGACTTTACTGAGTGGTCAGGTTGTCAGGATTTTGGTCTTGACATTGAGTCATAATCCACATTGAAGGCTACAATCCTTGATCTTCATTAGCAAGTGCTTCAAGTCCTCCTCACTTTCAGCAAGGAAGTTTGTGTCATCTGCATCTTGCAGGGTGTTACTAAGCCTTCCTCCAATTCTGATGCTACATTCTTCTTCATTTGCTGATGGAGCTTCCTGCACTGATCCGTCCTTGGATGTGGGTCATCCTGGGAGAGAGCATGATCTTTGTGTTAGTCTGGGTTGACTAGAGAAACAAATCCAGGGACACTCATATGTGTGTAATAGAGAACTTTATATCAAAGAGTAATTGTATATTGGGAAAACATCCCAGCGCAGTCCAGTTCAAGTCTGATATTAGCCCATATGTCCAATACCAGTCTATAAATCACTCTTCAGACGTATGCAACACATGCAATGATGCAGAATTCAGGAAGATCACAGGCCAGTTGGTGGAAAGTCTTATGGATCCAATGGTGGTGGAAGCATCTCAGTACTGGCATGGGTCTCCATGTGACTCTTCCAGGGCTCTGGCTCCATCAGCATAGCGCCATGTGGCTTGTTAGCAGTAAGATGAAGCAGAGAGTATGTGTCTGGTCTCCAGTGAGCTATTTATCTTTGTAGCGGATCCAAATGAGGTCATCAAGCCGCGCTCTGATTGACAGGCAAGACTCCACCCCTTATTCAAGTTGACAGTGGATTACATAAACTGCCACAATCTTGAAAGAGGAAGCTCTTGAAAGAGTTGGCCACTAAAAGTTATTGATCCACAGCATTCCCAGGAGCTGAGACAATGCTCCAACAAGTCTTCATCCAAGGGGATTGGGGAAGTACAGCTGGACATTCCCAATAATGCTATTCAAGTTTTTATTTGGTACATGTTTTCCATCTTTGTCCCAATCTCCATATTCCCCATGGTTTTCAGACAACTTTCTCCTAAACCCTCTTCCCTTCCAATGACCCACTTCATCATCTTACCACTTTCTCTCTGATTTGTCACACTGTCTTATTTGTATAGTTACCCCTGGCCTAGAAGTAAACTTACTTCTATCTTTATATTTCCGTTGACGTAGTAAATTTCTTCCATCGATTTATAATAGCCAAAACAAAGAGTCAGGCTCCACAATGAAATACTAGCTGAACATGCACAGTTTTCTTCTTCTGAATATGCTTTCCTTGTGTAACTCTAGGACACAGTGGAAGCTCCGAGCTTCTCAACTTCAGGTTCCAAACTATCGTTCCCACGGAGTTGACTTATTTTGTGTTTCTCATGAAACAAATTCAAATCTAATCTGCTGTAAACAATGTATCCCACTGATTTAATGACCTTTGTTAAAAAGGAGGACTCACGTATCCCAAATGACAAGAGGAACTAGCCCGGCCCTGGACAGAAATGCTCTTTTAACTGTCTGGCTGCCATTAGCTGAGAAGATGAGCTGATGAACTTCCTTCCCAAGATCTACGCAGTAGGCTGAGCCATGCTATGCTTCATCAGGCAACACGGCTTCTAAGTCTCTGTTTCACCAAAGTGCACTTGAGTGTCTGAATCATCTGCGCTCTTTCCCTTGGTACTCTGTGTACAGCAGAAACAAATTAGGTAATACATTTCCTGGCATTTATTCCATTTTCTTAAATACTTCCCTGACTAATTATAATTGCTACACATTGCCTAATAAAGTCATCTGTGTGAGAACTGAGAATTTGTTCCCCTAATTTTGTCTCTTTTCCAAGTATCATTACATCCTACAGTTACTTATAGGACACTAGGCAAGAAACTAGTCTTGGGTTTTGTTTTGGCATTCTTTCCTATTGCAGGGATTGGTTAGCATGAACACACACACACACACACACACACACACTCAGTCTCTCATAAATAAAAATGTGCACGATCAACTGGTTAAAAACCAAACCAAGCCCACGGCCATTGAGTTGATTCTGCCTCATAGTGACGGTGTCCAGCACTGGGGAGTGCACAGGAGCATCTTGGGATCGACAGGCTCATTCGGGTTAGAGGCCTGCTATGTAATGGAGTATCCATTTCTCTCCTGGGTGCTACTTCTAAAAGGGCACACTCACCTGACCATGGTTATTCTGGAACAGTCTTCCAATCAGCTGTTTGGCTTGGTTGTTGGTATTAGTTGCCATCAAGTCAATCCCTAACCTGGCCGTCATGTGTATGCAGAGTTGAACTGTTTTGGGACATTTCTGGGAGATTCTAACAGTCAACCTTTCAGCTGGTAGTCAAGCACTTAGCTGTTTGGGCCACAAAGGGAGTCCGCTAATACAGGTGTAAAAGAAAGCTTTTATTGTTTTGGTTTTGTCTATATATTATTGATTATAATTTATTACACTGTTATATGATGCTTTAAAATATATTGAAAACATGCCGACACTTCGAATATAAGGTTAAAGCAAACAAACAATGCACTGCTATCGAGTTTGTTTGGACTCACGGCAATCTTAGAGGACAGACTCGGGCATGGCCCTGTGGATTTCTGACTGTCCAGCTTCATGGGAGTAGAAGCTTCATTTTTCTTCTGTGGAGCAACTGGTGGTTCAATCTGCTGACCGTGTGGCTAACAGTCTAACAGGTGACCCATTACAGCACCAGTGCATAGTTAAGACGCATTCCCTGCCCTTGAGAAATATAACACCTACTTGAAGAAATTATTTGAAAGAAATCTCAACTGGTTTTTGAGGATGAAAGAGTAGAGCTCTGGTTGCAACCCTTATTTCGGAAGACAAGAATGAGCACTGTGAATTAAAAGGCTATTTCTTCTGGAATCACTTGGCTAATTAGTGACAAATACAGGACCAGAATTCCTAGCTCAACACATTTTTGATGACCCTCATTGTTTGTGGTCTGCAATGATTCAGGATCAATTTATTAACTTGTTCATTATAAGACAAATTTTTCATCACTTTCATTTTGTTAAAAATATTTCAGATACGCAGTGTGATAAATAGGTTTGTTGTGTCAACATGGCCAATGAACACGTGAGATTAATTGAAGGGTGGAGAGATAAATGGCTCAGCGAGCCTTGCCTCTCTCTCTGGCTCTTTGATCATTGGACACGTGTGCGGCTGCCTTGCTTGTTCTGTGCCTCCATTTACAAGCTACACTACCTGTGGGACGCCTAACCCGTGGACTGTGTCGCTGTAACTTGAGGTTCCTTCAAGATCTGCTTTGCCACGCTACTGAAATGTACATCTCTTGAGCTGGGGACTGTCAGACCCTATCATCTGGCTGACTGTTGGCGACTTGCTTGCTGTTTGCTGCCTGTGGCCAGATAGCCTGAATTGCTCCACAAAGGACTACCCCGGGGTGCCTAAAACTTGAAGGGCTGCCAGTGTACTAGCTGTATCGCGGAAGTGAGCCATTTGTATTGCTTTATAGATTAGTTAACTGTTTTGCTTCTTATGTTATCTATCTATATAAATATATACAAAATTATTAGTGTCCTAGTTTTGTTTCTCTAGAGAACCCTGTCTAACACACACAGAATACAAAACAACAACAACAACCCAAAATCGAACTCACTGCCATAAGTTGTTTCTGACTCCCAGCGACCCTTAGGACAGGGTAACTGCCCTGCGAGTTTCTAAGACCGTGGCTCTTCACAGGAGCAGAACACCTTGGCATTTTCCCTCAAAGCAGTTGGCGGTTTCCAACTGCGGACCTTGCTGTTAGCAGCCCAACACATAGCCACAGCAACACAGGGCTCCTGCCACAAACAGAGTAGGTACCAGGAACACTACATCAATCCCCCCAATTTAGGAAAGAAAATACTTTGGATACAGTTGAAGCTTTCTTTGTATCCTTTTAAAATCCCTCCCAAGAGGCAGCCAGGTTACTGAATTTGCTGCATTTCAGTGCCATAAATATTTTAAACTTCACTACCTATGTTTAAATTTATAAATAATATATTCTTTTGTGTCTTTTGAAACTTTACAGATGGTGTCATAATATATATGTATATATAAATTAGACTGCACCTTGCTTCTTTTCACTCAGCACAATATTTTTCAGATTTATTGTTACTCATATATGTAGCTCAAGTTCATTTTTGCTGCTATTTGTTATCAGAATGTACCACCATAGACTGGCTTATCCATTTTTCACTACTTTGATTCATAGAAATCTAGATTACTTCCACTTTTTTGGAGTCATTTTAGCCATGTTGCAATGGACATTTATATTAGGTTACCTTGGACCACCTTGAAGGAGGAAGTCATTGCACCCTATCTGGGGCAGCCTGGGTCACAGACATAGACCCTTTGTGAGCATAACCCAATATGCTAGTCTGGGTAAACTTTAAAGAAACAAATCCACAGAAACTCATATGTATAAGAGAGAGTTTTATATAAAGGGTAAGTGTACATTAAGAAAGCATCCCAACCCAGTGCTCTCCAAGCCCATAATTCCAACATTTGCCCATATGTCCGACACCAATCCACAAAATCTTCCTGAATCTCACAAAACACACGCAATGATGCCAACTGCAGGATGAAAGCCGAATAAGTGAGCATGTAAGCATCTCAGCACTGGCAGGGGTCTCCACACGACTGCTCTAGCACCCTGGGCTGCATCATGGTATTCTCCTCAGGGATATCTTACAGGAAGTGAGCCTTGCCAGCTGAAGCAGGGAACTGGCCAAGGAAGCTGCACCCTGGCCCGACCATCAGAGAGCAAGAGACCTGAGAACTAGAAGGGTGAGGCTAACCGAGCCATTTATCTCTCTGCCCTTCAATTAATCCCACATGTGTTTGTCGGCCAGGTTGCCACCGTAAATCTTAACTATGTCACCCAAGAAACACTACTCATCCAGATATGGCTTGGCTGAGACCTAGTCTCCACTCTAGCAGAGTGTGTATTCTTTAGCTGTTCACAAAATCTCTAGTTTTCTTTCCTGGAAAATGCACTTTCGCACGCACCCTGAAATGAGGCATGGCCTGGTGGTTTGCTTTGGCCAATGAAAAATGAGAAGTGACAGTGTCACACCGAGATAGACATTTACCACACTGTAATGCAACTAGTCCCTCTCCTTTCTTTCTGCCCAGATGACCGCGGAAGCCCCTGTTGAGAGGGAATGTCCTTCCTTAAGTAAGGGTCCTTGCAGGACAACAATGAGCAGAGTCCCTAGGTGAAGGTCCCTGCAGCTGCCTAGAGCTAGAGAATCAAGGTTGTGTCAGGCGGTGAGGATCCAAGCCAAGACCTCATAGAGCACGAGTGAAAAACAAACTTTTGCTTTGCCAAGTCACAAAATGTTAAGACTGATTTTTTTCTGAAGCGTAACTGTCTTCATATTTTATTAGCACTCCTGCCCCATCCCCCCAGCCCCCTGCCAAAGAAACACAACCATTGAGTTGATTGCAAATTACAGTGACCATATAGGAGAGAGAAAACTGCCCTGTGTTGGTCAGGGTGCATTAGAGAAACAATCTGCAGAAACTCATATGTATAAGGGAGTTTTATATAAAGGCTAAGTGCACATGAAGAAAACATCCCAACCCAGTGCTGCCCAAGCCCACAAGTCCAACATTAACCCATATGTCTGACACCAGTCCACAAAGTCCTCCTCCATCTCACAAAACAGACACCATGATGCCAACTGCAGGAGGAAAGCTGAATCAGTGAGCATGTAAGCATCTCAGCACTGGCAGGGGTTTCCACATGGCTGCTCCAGCACCCAGGGCTGCATCGGGGTAGATCCCTGTGACTTCTCCTCAGGGATGACTTGCAGGAAGTGAGCCCTGCCAGCTGAAGCAGGGAACTGGCTAAGGCAGCTGTACCCTGGTTCGACCATCAGAAAGCAAGAGACCCGAGAACTAAGGCAAGGCTCACTGAGCCATTTATCTCTCCGCCCTTCAATTAATCCCACATGTGTGTATGGTATTGGTGAACAATCATGACATGACCATGAACTGCCAGAACAACAAGCACATCTGTCTTGGAAACAATCTGGATCTGTATCAATGAGCTTTAAATTGTTCATGATCCTATGTTTAGGTAAGCAACTCCTAGAGATAATAAATAAAAGCTTAGATTTATATGCAAAGCTAAGGGTTGTGTTTGTTAGGTGCTGTCCAGGGGGTTCTGACTCACCGGGATTGTCCGCATCACAGATGGAAACATTGCCGGTCCTGCACCATCCTCACCACTGGCAGCACGCTTGAGCCCATTGCTGCAGCCCGTGCGTCCATTCATTTCTCTGAGGGCTTTCCCTCCATGTTCCCGAGTGTGATGTTCTCTTTCCAGAAATACGTTCTCTCCTGAAAAAATATGTCCAAAGTACTTGAGATGCAGTTTCAGCTTCGCTACCTCCTAACAGAAGTCTGACTGTACTTCTCCCAAGGTCGACGTGCTTATTCTCCTGGGAGGTCATGGTCATGTCATGATTTTTCACCAATACCATAATTAAAATGCACCAATTCTTTATCGGCCTTCTTTATTCCTGGTCTAACTTTCACATGAATATGAAGACCCGTGGCTTGGGTCAAGGGCACCTTGGTCCTCAAGGTGGCATGTTTGTTCTTGAAGTCTTTACAGAGGTCTTATGCAGATGGCTTGTCCGATGCCATGTGCCATTTGATTTCTTGCTGGCTGCTTTCATGAATACTGATTGTGGATTCAAACAAGATGAATCCTTTACAACGTCAATCTTTTCACCATGTATCATGTTTTCCAGATTTTTAGCTATTAAAATACATTACTTGTGAAACCTGAAAAGCAAACATGTGCTATGATTTTAGAACTTAGAGTAAATTGTTTTCCAGCACCTCTGGCACTTTGAAAGCAGCCACCCATAAATTATTAATAGTTCTCAATAAAAATGCTCTCATTTATTTATGAAAACAAGACAATAATTTGTTTGCTTGGTTTTCATGTCTGCAGGTTCCTAAAAGTTGTAGAATTTTAAAATGACTCAATTATTTATGCTTTGGGCTATTTCAGATATATTCTAAATGAGTCTACATCTTCTAACAGCCAAAAGCTTGTTTGGACCTGAGATAAGTATGAAAGAATATGACTTCAGGCTGGTCATATGTGGCATCACATGTTGCTAAGTATGACAATGGCAGGTTGGGGTTTTTTGTTTTGTTTTGTTAGGGCTTCTATGATGCCGTGAATTGCTTAGAATGGCCCTTTTAGCTCTATACGTCTCTGTAGCTCCCACCAAGTGACTGTGCATGTGTGACGTGCTTGTGGCGCACCAAGGAGACTGCATAGCTTGCTACTAATGTACGTCAAGTCTGTGGTGCCCTGTGGGGGTGGAGCCACGCAGAAACAGTGTATGGAACCCCAATGAGGGGATTTACTAGTTTTGCTACCCCATTAGGCCGAAAATATCATACCGAAGGTGGAATGAAAGGTCTCACTGCCCTCAAGAAAGAAGAGAGAGGAGCGTAGCACAGCTCTCCGACCCCACATCCCTGTACTGAGCCTGCTTGGTCAGTCCAGGTGACAGAAAGTTGTGTCATCAGAGAGCAACAGGCAGTGGGACTCTGTGGCAGAGAAGTGCTGGCTGAAGGAGCAGTGCAGCCAGCAGACTAGCAGGAAACCAATGGTGCGCTTCCCTGCCCACCAAGTGAGAAGTAGAGTTGGGTGCCTTTGGGCAGGAAAAAATGCCCTCGGGCACTTGTTGGGGAGACAGGTTTGCCCATCTATGGAGCTAAAACTGAGTCTATTCAGGCCAAGGTTACTGGAGGAGGGGCACTTATGAGCAGTAAAAAGAGCTTCACAATGCTTGCTCGAGCTTGGCAGAGGCCAGGGGGCTCCGGGCATGCCTGTAGGCACTGCTGAGCGGAGGCTGTCCTGATCAAAGAACTGCCTCCAGTTGTTTCCACTAAGTTCTCTGACCGTATGTTATGTGTGGCCATTTTAATGACTCATGGAAGTCAGTAGTGAAGAAGAGAGTTCACTTGGTGTCAGAATTGGTGAAGAGGTTGGAGGGTGGAAACATGGTGACAGACACCTCATGGGAATCTACTTCATCCAGATGCGAGTACTGATTCTTATTTTCTCCCCCGGCCCCACTCTTGTGCAGTTAGAAGTCAGGCACTGATGCTGTCATGTGATGCTAAGTGGTAAGTAGACTAAACAAGCTTGGTAGCTTCTTTTGTTCTGATGATTGATCTATACAGTCACATTTTCCATAATCAAAAAATATTTTAAGAAAAGGTGACTGAACTTTAGCAGCAAGAAATCTAAAAGCAGTGCTTCACCATGCTAGGATTTTAAAGAAGTCTACTGACTTGGAGGTAGACACAATGAGGGAGCAGAGGGGAGGGAAGGAAGCGAACAGTGAAATGACCCATGATGGGGACAGGTGGACATGTTCCAAGGTCTATATGTTTATTGTGAAGAATCCTCAGTGAGTTACCTCAAAACTGGGGCTGAAAAAGGATGCTGTTCCCGCCATTTGTGTGCAAAGTGATTTCTGCTCTTGATATATGATTCTCTCCCCATCATCAAAGCACTACTGCTTGCGACAATGACCCTGGAGTCACTGGCTTAATTGTGGATTTCCTTGTGAGCAGATGAGGACGAATCCCCCCCCCCCCCCCCCCCGCGGGGCCATTCTTAGCGATGTATTTGATTCACGAGCCATCTGGGATGAGGCGCTGCTCAGCCACCACGCCCTCAAACTCATCCTCATTAAGCTTGGAGAAACCCCACTTCTTGGAGACGTGGATCTTCTGGCACCCAGGGAACTTGAACTTGGCCCTGCGTAAGTAAGGCCTCAATCACGTGCTCTGTGGCGTGAACCTTGCTGCAGATGGACATGATGCCCTAACCAGTGTGGACTCTAGCCACTGTGCCTGGGGGTTTCGCCACAGCACCGCGCATCCCAGTTTGGAGGCGCGTGTTGCTGCGGGCGACGTGGGACGGGTGGAGCCGCATTCGGATGTGGAAGCCCTCTTCGCCACGCCTTTTCGTCGCGTACTTGTTAGCAAGGCTGCGGGCAGCCTCCGGGCTTCCGAGGAAAGCGGCCCATCCGACACTGCGGTGGCCACACAGTGGGAATTCGTCCTCCTTTGCCTTCTTACGGCTGACATGGAAGATTCCAACCTTGGCCTCAGGGACGCCTCTGCAGAAGCAGGACTTTGGGTAGGGCTTGTTTTTACAGTACGAGCAACAAACACCGGGTGGGGTGGCGGCCCATGGCGACACCAGGATCAAGGTGACAAGCCGAAGAAAAGGAGCTGGATTCAACAAGTTATTGCAATGGCGACACGGATCTCATGGGCACTTTCCACCGTGATGGGGATTATTGGGAAGCTAACAAGTTGCAATTGAGTCTCAGAAATGCTCAGGATACAGTTCTTTGGTTAGGGCAGCCTCTTTGCGGTCATGCCCTCAGGTGGGTCTTTCCAGTCCAGCCGCATGGCTCCTTGGCTTCTGCCTGGTCCTGGCAGAGTTTCAAAGCTCTCAAACCATGCTGGTCAATGGTGGAAGAAGGCACTCCTTTCCAGCATAAGCCCCAGCCTTAAGGTGCTCAGCTCTAGCCTTGATACTGGCCCGCTGCCCCGCCAATTCCGTGCCATCTCCTTGCGCTCTCCTATGGCTCAGGGAGGCTCAGTGCACAGGAATCTCTGGGTCCCAAGGATATTCTCCCCTCCTAGCTCTTCTTTCTCGATGATAGGATGTTTGCTTCCAGCTTTTGAAAAAGACTGACTCGAGAAACGGAGACATTGCAATGCAGAGAAGGAATTGATGTTTTAGAAAGGCTCTTTACAAATATCAACAAAACCAACAGGCGACTAGCTCATTTATTCAAAAGAAATAAAGGGGAAAGCACAATTTGATCAAAGAAGAAATTAGAAAGAGGAAATAACTGTTGGAGGAAAGGGGCTCTTAATGCCAGAAGAGCTACTTTTGCACACTTCTCTAGAAGTAAATGAAAGGAGCTTGGGGGATGTAGTGGGCGACACATTGAACTTCAAACCAAAGTCAGTGGTTTGATTCCCCCAGGAGCTCCCCCGGGAGAAAGATGAGGCTGTCTACTCCTGTAAAGAGCTCAAGTCTCAGAAACCCAGAGGGGCAGCTCTATTCCGTCCTACAAGGTTACTATGGATCAGAAAAACCTGACTGCAGTGAGTTTGGCTTTGGAGCATGGAAGTGAATTGGAAAACCTACATGGAACGGACAGTTTTCTAGGCAAACAGAATTTAACAAGATGGAAGGTGGTGAAGTTCAAAGATGAGAATGCATACAGAAGCAGTAGAAAGACTATCAAGGAACTACAATTCCTCCAATGGGACCGGGTTCATACGGCTTCACAAGGAATTCTCCCAAAGTTTTAGAGACCAGAAACACGCGGTGCTCTTGAATTCTTCTGCAGCAGAGGGAAAGAGATAACTTGTAATAATTTTTATCAAATTAGTATACCCTTGACAGTTAAATGTGATACATAGCACATTGACATGTCCATAGTGGGACTGCCAGTAAGATGAACCCGGCAGACACACTACACAGATCCTCTCCAACAAAGACACCAGAGGCCAGATGGAGCAGATGATAATCCTGGGACGCTTCACACTAGAAGAAAGGACGGGGAGACGGACTGAATACTAACCAGGATAACAAGCTGAACAAGCACAACCAGAGAAGAGACAGACCGGTGACTTGTTGGCCTGGCATGTTGTGACCACTTTGAACTTTGGGAAGTAACATTTGATAGTAACAGCAGCCTGATAGCATATATGCACCATGGTGGCTGGCAATGGGAGAGTAACCAGAAACGCAGGGCTCAGCCTCACCCACTGAATGAGGGTTACTACCCCTTCCTGTCCTCCTTATCAACAGAGAGCAGCCAAACCCAACCTCAACTGTACTCAACAACGGCAAACAGAGAATTGTGTATACCCTCATATTCCCTATTATGCCCACCAGAAGACAGGTGGTGAATTTCTAAGCACACACCAATATACAATTATAAATTCAATTTAAATACACCACCACAAAGGTGCAGAGAAAACAAGCTATTTCCACCTACATGAAGAAAAAAGCTAGAACGGCTCAAATAAGTGAACAGATACCCTTTCCGAGGAATAAATGACATTGGACTAACCTGATGAGGAATTCAATAGAAAGACACTTAGGGACTTTCAATGAATTGAGAGATATAGTAAGAAAGTTGCAGATGAAATAAAAGAAAACACAAAAACCAGAAAAAATTCAGGAAAAACACTACAAGAACAAATTAAAAGAATAAATGCAAAATGAGAAACGATACAAAGACTGCAAATGGAAATCCAGAGAATTAATACAAAGAGTTCAGAAATCAATAATGCATCGAAACATTAAAGAATTATAACTGAATCAATGGAAGGCTGAATAAGTGAGTTTGGCAACAAATTTCTCATTACTACCTAGGGAACAATTGGGTGGGGGTGGGGGTGGGGAAACAAAAGACCTAAATAAAGTCTAAGAATTATGTGAGATATCATCAAGAGAAATAGTTTGCATGTGTTTGGAATTTCAGGACAGAAAGAGACTCCAAACAGCACAGAGAAAATTACCAAAGAGAATGTTGGAAGAAAACTTCTTGAACATTACAAACAATGAGAAGATAGGCATTACAGAAGGGGAATGACGGGCCACAAAAGAAGGATCTGATTTGGAAAACCCCTTAAGCGGAATAAGCCTAACCTTAAGCCTGCAGCAGATGTTTGAACTGAAATGCTCCCTTGGACTTCAGACGGAAACACCCTGGGGTGAGAGGCAGCAGAAGCCTGCAGTCCCAAGATTAGCGCATTGGTGGTCGTTGGACTTTGGTTCGTGCCTCTCCTTTTGAAGGTGCCCAGGACTGCCATGTGTTTGCTCTTTTCATGCGCTCTTTGCTTTTTGATGACGTGTTAGTCTGTCAGACATGGTTCTGCCTTTGTGAATGAGCCCAATTATCTCGGATTCCATACTTTTCCCCACTAACGGGAACCAGGAGTTCTTGGAGAAATGGCTTGGGTAAGTAGAAGGTGACAACGGATCAGCTTATTGTCCAATCAGAGGACTCAACTACGACCCAGGAGACCACTGACAGGAGCTCCTACTGGCTACTTATGGGGCAATTAGAACAACAAAGAATAATGTGTAATTCATTAAAAGCATCAAGTAATTAGAATGCCTCAAGGGCATGATTATACTTATGAAAGAATAAAAAATAAACTTATGTGCCACCATTACAAGTTACATACCATCCTTATTCAAAACATTAGTAGTTAGGTGTAACTAAAATTCATAGTCCATATGTACATGGAGCACTGATCTATCATCCCGAAGTCCTTGGTGGTGTGGTGGTTAAAGCTCTGCTTCTAGCTGCAGGGTTCGTGGTCTGAATCCGCCAGCCACTCCACGGAGCTCCATCGTGTCACAGGGTCCACAGTCCTAGAAGCCTTGTGGACTATCTCTACCTTGCCCTGTCGCGTCACTAGAAGTCAGAATCAACTCCACAGCAACGGGCCTGGTGTCATACTTTCCCTTCATGGATGGAGGCAACTTTGTTATTTACTCAGCTTTTAAAAACAATGCATGCCAGGTGATACATCAAGGCACAATAATAAAATCTGAAAATTACCATATTGCAATCTCTAGCAGAATAATCTATCCAAGGGAAGGTTACGAATAAATACTAAAATCAATAGGTGCAAGGTTAGTTGGGAGCAGACTGTTTGTACAGTGCTAGCTGACTTGGCAATGGCAAAGGGAAGAAATGTCTCCCTTGGAAAGATCTACTGTTCCCAACTTACCATGGTGATCAAATTTAGCATCAGGAAGAGTGGAGCAATGAGATAGCATGTGCCTCCTAATACTGATGCAACACGTAGGACATAGGGTCCCGTATGGAGTAGCCTTGCAAAGGGATGTCCTCTGAACCTACTGCTCTATCTCTGAATTGTCCACGCCACAAAAAGTGAAGATTTCTAGACTGTTACAAATATTGCCAGGCTCTCATATCAAAAGAAGAACCAAAAAACAGAATTTTATATTCGTTGGAACAAACTGCTACAGATAATATTTCTGGGCCAATATGGAAAATTTGATTAGAGACTAGGTAGTGAATACCTGTGCTTCCACACAGAAGAGCTAAACAAAACCGGGCGAAATGCAAACATTCTCCAATAGTGTTAAACAAACAAACCCCACAAAAATAACTGCTGAAGCAAGGAACACCCATGGGGAGCAAGATTCTAAAGTAAGTAGAACTGGGAAGAGCAGTGCTGACTTGCAGTCTCTTGTCTTCAGGGGTATTTGCCAAACCATGGTTCAAGATAAGAGGCTGAATGCTCGGACTTTGCCAGAGCACAGGGTCATTGCACTTGAACAGCTGATGTTAAGGTAGCAAAGAGTAGAGAGTAGACTCTTACAAGCAGACTGTTTTCTCTCAAAGACATTTGCCAAATCCAGACATTGCATGGGGCAATAGGCCAAATAGCAAAGGACATCTGAATGACATGGTAGGGTTTTCTGTAGTCTCGCTGGGCTGAAGGGAGGATGAGTGGTCATGTGTACCAGGGGAAGGTGCCCTGGAAACACATCAAGCTTTTAGTCAAAAACCTAGAAGGGCATGCTTTAGGACTAGGAGAGACCAGAGCCTGTTGTGCGGTGCGACTGAGTCAGCTCCAATCCAGAGCAACCCTATGGACTACAGAATGAAACACCACCCGGTCGTGTGCTGTCTTCACAAATGTTCTTATGGTTGAGCCCATTGTTGCAGCCACTGTGTCAGTGCATCTTGCTGAAGATTTTGCTCGTTTTCACTGCCCCTCCACATTACCAAGCAGGATGTCCTTTTCCTGGGTCAGGAAACGTGATCACATGTTTAAAAGTACCTGATGCCAGGTCCCACCACCCTCATGTCTAAGGATCAAGCTGGCTTCATGCCTAAGACAGGTTTGCTCATCTGGCAGTCCATTGTACTTCCCATGTTCTTCACCAGCACACAGTTCAAATGCGTCAGTTCTCCTGTGGTTTTCCTTATTCACAACTCAATTTCACATGTGCTATGTGGTGACTGGAGAAATAATTTCTTCAATCCTCCTTTACAAAGACAACTGTCTCCTGAAGGGCTGAGATAGTTAAGGTTTATTGTGCCAACCTGGCCAATAAAAACATGCCAGATAAACTGAAAGGTGGAAAGATAAATGGTTTGGTGAGCTTCGCCTTTCTAGTTCTTGGTCTCTTGCTTTGTGATGGTCAGACCAGGGTGCTGCTGCCTTAGCCAGTTCCCTGCTTCATCTGGCAAGGCTCACTTCCTGTGAGACATCCCCGAGGAGAAGCCACATGGACCTGCCCTGATGCAGCCCTGGGTGCTGGAGCAGCCGTGTGGAGACCCCTGCCAGCACTGAAATGCTTACATGCTCACTGATTCGGCTTTCCTCCTGCAGTTGGCATCATTGCTTGTGTTTTGTGAGATGGAAGAGAACTTTGTAGATCGGTGTTGGACATATGGGCTAATGTTGGATTTATGTGCTTGGGCAGCACTGGGTTGGGATGATTTCTTCATGTACATTTACCCTTTATATAAAACTGTCTCCTATACATATGAGTTTCTGTGGATATGTTTCCCTAGCCTACCCAGACTCACACGAGGGCCATATTTAGATGACAGTGTCCAGAAACATAAAATTCAACGTTCCTCTCTGGTGACTCTGGTGTAAAGTACAGAAAACTTTCCTAGGAAAACCTCAACTGTCTTCTCTTCACATTTTTCTGCCCAGGACTAAACCAATTATTTGAGCGGAATAAGGAAATGCCCAGAATTGGCTTTCTCAGATCAAGGTTCAACCTCCTCTCATCCGCACGAAGGCTGGAGGACCTCAGCCTCGTTCGAAAGCCATTGCTTCTTAGAAACGGACGAATAAAATCAGGTGCATTTCCGAAGGAAGGAGGGGATGGCAAGTGAGTAGGTAATCAACAATGTGGCCAAATGCACTTGCTACTCATCAGTGTGTGACCTTGGGCAAGTTATTTAATTGTTCTAAGTCACAATTTTCTTGTGTGACAAAAAGGGGTTCCTTGCTTTACGTAAACAGATATAGTTACAATAAAGTAGGTCCAAAATGCCAAAGGCTGGTATAATTATAGTGCCCCAAAGTTTGAATGGCTATTGCTGTCTGTCATGGCATTAAGTCCTTTCTTTGGTCATGCGTCTGTGGTCAGGGGCCTCTTTAAACATGGCTCCCCAACCCTTATGTCAGGGTGTGCTGCACCGTCCAACAGAGTCGAGCTAGTAGACATCTTGTCTTGACCCTCCACATGCTACTGTATAAACTAACACCAGGGGGATTTCAGCACAGTGCAAACTGAAGCTTCGAGAAGACACCTCCCACCCTCCACACACATACAAAAGCCCTTCCTGGTGACCACATGCTGCCCTTCACACTTTACTCATTTAGTACTTTGCAAAGTTCTTTGAGCGGGCAGGTACACAGGCAAGCCAGTGACTGTACGCAGCCATGTCACGGGTTCAAGACCTTGTTTTATATTAGAAAATTTGGTGCAGGTAAATATGCAATTGGGATAATTTAATAAGATTGGTTAATATTCCAATCAAATTTATTGCAAGTAATTTACGACGGTATTGTATTTTTAAAGCAGCATAGAAATAATGTGAAGAATGACAAAATGTTCATGGATTTTACAAATATATAAAATGCCAAAGGTGAAGAGAATTTCCATTTGAAGTGGTTGCCCAACCATCATCTTCTGCCTAGGACGACTGCTACAGGAAAGCTGCAGGTACATTATGCTTCAGACTAAATAAATATTTTGACTCTTATTTTAAAATGCAAACATTAAGACTCCCAAGGAGTTTAGCAGATAATTGTTCTTGTTGGATACAAGGAGATAGGGAAGCAAGCCAGCAATGGATACACGTGGGGCAGGTAACAATCGTCAAAGTGCTGGAGGAAATGTCGCAAGTAAGGGGAAAGGAACCAGTAAACAGCCTGTTATCCAGGGTCATGTTGGTCAGCTTGGTCAAATTTCACAATAGAGAGCAGGGGCTGGAAGCCTGGACTCTGTTATTAAACAGGTATGGCCAGGCCTTCTGCTAATCTAGGACCCTGGTCAACGCAATCTAAGCATTGGTTTTCCTAGTGCACAATGGGCTTATATAATGGTGTCTTCTTCTTGTTGGGTCTGAGATGAGAATCGCGTTTAGGAAGCTAATGTAGGCAAAGTATTGGGCGCCATTCTTGACATAAAGTTAGGTGTTTAATAAATGTAGAGCAGAGCCTGGAAAAAGGACAGCATGCTCGGTGAAGTGGAGAGTAAATGAAAAACAAGGTAAACCCTTGATGAGATGGATTGACACAGCGGCTGCTGCAATGGCCTCCAACAGAAGAACGATTGTGTCCGAGAATGAAAATTCAAATATTTTCCTCTAAAAGGAGTGATAGAAAATGGTAATATTGTCTACGGCCATACCACCCTGAACTCGCCCGATCTCATCTGAAAATGGTACTATTTCACCCTATCAAAGGTGGGAGACTTGGGAGACCTGGTAAAACAAGGTCGCCCTATTGAGTTCTGCCTCTCCTGGGTTTCACTGGGCATACAACAAAGCCAGCTGACTAAGCAGGTTATGAGGTTGCAGAGACAAAGCAGACATGGACTCAGCACTGTAAACAACTAGACAGCAAGACCGAGGCACAGGAAGTGTTTCCAGGTTAAAAATGAAACATCATAGGACTTACAAAGATACTCCAGGTTGTCCTCACTTCAAGGCCAGATAATTTACAAATGAAGGAGATCAACAGTTGATGGAAGAAGATTTTAGTCCAACTAATAGGGTTCAAAGAATAAAAATTTACTTGGTTTACGTCAAGTAAGGTTGCTGCCTTGCATTTTTAAATAACTTTTGAACAAGGCCTGCTGCATTTCATTTTGCAATGGGCCCTGCAAATTATGGAGCCAGTCCCTGCTGGGACCCATGGGAATAAAAAGGTAGGTAGGGAACATAAGGGAGGGGCTCACGACTTGCCAAGGGACAAGAGAATTGCCCTTGTGGTCTTGGGTCTGCCTGCCATGCTTGCTATGGCCAGCAAATTATCTTAACCTTTATGGCACAGAGCTTTGGAATTTTGCTTAATTTGCATAAATTATGGCTTTTGTTTGCCAACTTCTCAAGGACTTATCACTATATGACCTGTTTGTTGCCCTCTATTTGGTCGCAGCTATTTTTTTTTTTTGGCTTACATTACAACCGTCTAAGAGAGAGGAATTGTGGTCTAATCTCTTTGTATCCCTGTTGGGCAAAGCTTTCAGCTGTGCACCTCATTTTCAGCCGACCTATGCTCCTCACCCACCCCAGTTATCAGTGCTGGAGACAGGAGGATGGTACAAGGTACTTGATCCTGGAGGGACAGTTGAAGAATTGCTACAAGTGGTCTCTGGGTGGAGATACCCACAGAAGGGACTGTGGGTGTGGTTGGCACCCTGAGATGTGGTCTATCTAGCAAGGGGGTAGCATTATAGGTGATCTTGAAAGATCAGTAAGCTATGAACACATGCAGTTCAGTGAGAAGGGCATTTTGGGGTCGTTTGAACTTGAGGACATGCTGGCTGTCTATAAATGAAGTAGGACTTTGAACACATAAGGAGCCTTTATCTATTTGATTTTTGAATGAAGAATGACTTAGGGCCTACAATGAAGAAGTTATACTGTATTCATATTTCATTGGGGAAAATCTTTCGAAAACACCTTGAGAAATGTCTAGGGTGTAAGTTCGCCGGGCTGGTGGTGGAGGTGGGGGGTCATCTACCCCTGCTGCTCCTGGCTTCCCTTGTCCGGGAAAAGAATGAAAGCTGCCCACCAGGCCAGGCAGCAGAGGGACAATTTGACTGGAAACCCCTCTGTCCCTCCTTGTAGACCAGTGGTTCTCAACCTTCCTAATGCCGCGACCCTTTAATACAGTTCCTTATGTTGTGGGGACCCCTGGAAGGGGTTGCTGTTGTAGACACTGAAGTAAGTTAAGCTTGTGAGGCTGGGGGCCTTCTCTGGAAAGTTCTCGAAGGTGCCAGGACCTCTTTAGAGATTTCTTATCTGATAACAGTGTACAAGGGTCTGAGCTGACTGGTTTTCCTGTTGTGATCTCTTGGGGCATCTCCAAATCTGTTGGCATCTATCCCACTCAACCACCTGCCAAGACGTTTATGCATCGCAGGCACAAATCTGAAATTCAGCCTGTCTCTACTCCCTCAAACGTCTGCTGACATGAGGGGGGTTAGGGAAGGTGCTAAATGTTGTAGTAATCTTCCCTAAGCAGCCGATACGCTGAGCTCCGGGGTACACAGAGGCAGAAGATTTGTCCTATTCTCATGGCCATCACAGGCTCACCAAGGTCAAGGGCCATGATAACGATCATGAGCAGGTAGAAAGACGAAGTATTTCCCTCTCCATGTTCTTAACTGCTCCCTACATCAACAAAGCCCACTGCCACGCCGACTCATGGCTACCCTGTGGGGTTTCTGAGTCTGAATCTTTAGGGAAAAGGGACAGCTTCCTCTCTCTTCCACAGCCTGGCTTGTGGGTTTGAACCACCACCTGGTGGTGCGTCACCCTCTGTCTAAGCCACAGCGCCACCTACCGTAGAACCTGTGGACTGGTGACCAGAGGAAGCCAGCCAGAGATAAGAAACTCAAATAATTCCTACTAAAATAGTTAGCAATGGAAAAGGGTAAGACTGCACGCTGTCAACAGTGGGACGCTGTGAGACCCAGGAAAAGACAGAAACCCTGGAGCGTTCTGGAACTCATTGGTTTCACTGTATTAACTCATTTAATCTTCACAGTAAGCTCTGGGCTAAGTGCCATCCTTATCCTCACTTTACAGGTGAACACAAGCAAACTTTAATGCAACGATGATAAAAGCTACACTGCAGATGTGTATAAAGTGCACACAGTTGAGGACTTGATTCATTAGAAATTTGATGATTGGGTTAAGACTTCCAGGCAACAATAATAACTGATCCAAGATTTGAAAGAGTTTTCTGAAAGGGCTTTTCTCAGCTAAAAAAGAAAAACAGATTTCTTTTCCTGACCAGGAGAACAATATAAGCAAAGGCAGAGAACAATGGAATACGTTCCTTCCAGAGCAGTCACAGTCCAATCTGGCTGAATTCAGAGCGCAGGGCATGAGGAGGGGGTGGCATTAGTGAAGATACCAGGCCTTGAACTTGAAGTCATGCATAGGAATGTGGACTCTTCTGCAAGCACCGGGATATTGCAGAATGTTAGGAATAGGGGGATCGATGGCCAGAGGAATTGACGGAGGTCTTGCTTATGGGGGTGGTACATTTGCCCACGGGTATTGGTGATTGTTGCGCAACATGATAGATGTAATTGGTTTTATCGAACCATACACATGAGAAATGTTGCACCAGCAAATGCTGTGCTCTTTATATTTTTTCAACAATAAAATAAAGCAAGCAAGCTCTAGCATGAGAATGGAGGACAGAGGAAGAGTGAGGTTGGAAGCAAAGAGACAAAAGACAAAGAAAGGAAAGGACAGCAATGGTGACAAAATAGGAAACGGACTCAACCTACACCCCACGGGTAACACCGAGGAAACGTGTGGAGCCTTGGCAGAAGAGAGAAGACGTCCTCAGCGTGGCCCGAGCTGGAGGGAGCTCAGGGGTGAACTGAGAATGGCTCAGGGCCAATGACGGCTGCTGACATGAAGGATGATTGTAAAGCAGCGTTTTCACATGTTGGTGACCGCAGTCAAGAAGCCTAATCAAAATGTCCTACTTTGACAGATGGACTACGAGAGTGGGGCGCAGCAAAAGAATGGGGGTGGAGGAGATCAAGCGGTGAGGAAAGGAGAGATGGAAGATACAAGGGCAAGCTCAGAGCCCGAGGGGAAGAGCGGGATGAAGTAAGCTGATAGTAAGCACTGGCGAAAGTCCATTGCCCTCTCTTCTTCGTTCCTTCATTCTCTGCATGAAGGCTGAGAAACGAATAGTCAAGAAGTGATCTCTCCACTTAGTGAAACTAGTGAGACATCACCCCATCCCCTTTTACTTCTGCAACCTAGCTTTACGTTCTCCTTAATGTGGGGAAGGAGAAATGAGAATCAGAGCGTCACTTGTGTTGTCATGGTAATCGCCTGAGCTTGCCCATATAGATATCGTTTTCAACCAACTGGCTACTATTCCTACCATCTTAAGTCTTCTTGATCACACCGGTTTATCATCATGGAGACAACGCTCTCTGCATTCTAATGATGCCTTCTCTTGAGAGGCAGAGAACCCCGACAGTGAGCCAGTCCTTGGTCAGCATTTGTCAAACGGAATAGGCCTCAGACGCCTGCGCTTCGGGAGGTCGCGGATCTTTTTATATTCCGCCTTTTCCTTACTATTAGCTCACTGTCGAGTCAGTACGACCCGGTGGGGAGAAGAGCCGTGTAGCAGAAAACAAGGATGCTGCAAGAAATTCTAGGCTACAGGCATGATGGGAGCTTAAGGAAATACCAGGAAGTTGTTGGCAATAGTACTGGGATGTGCTCGACTGCGTCTCTTGCCTGGCTCTGACAGAACTGGAGAATCGGATTTTTTTTTTTTCATTCTCAAAGCAGACTACGGTGTGCTAAGTACAAAGTCAGCAGGTCTGGGACACCCTGTTCTATAAACGTCTGTCATAGACCAAAATAACCCACATCTTCAGTGACCAAATTTTCACAGCTATGCACAATGCTTCCTAGTTTTAGTTTAGAATCGCCAACAAAGTTCATGCATTTCAGTTTCCAATGCTTAAAAACACTTTTAAAAATACAAGGAATATAAGTGTGTTGTAGAAAATACAAATAAACAGGAAGAAGCAATTAAAAGCCACCTCTAGTCCTAGCTTCGCTCAATGAAAACCACTAGTAACATTTTGTAATCGCTCTATGGACACATATATTTTTCTTATTTTTAGAAGCATATGTTCTATACTGCTTGCAACTATTTATTTTCATACCAATATTTTGTGCGACATTAAGAAGACCATGGATATGGCTTTACATCATTCTTATTCATTATATTATATTCTCCCTATAAATATTACAAGTGATTGTTTTAATCTGATTGTATTCATTTCCATCTTTTTCTGCCTACATTTTTCCCTCTTAAGTACCATATTATTCCTTTACTTTTATTTGCCCAGGCAAATAGAGCCTGTATGTTTATTCCTGGCTCGGCTCTTCTCTCTTACTAGGAAAACCCAATCTTACATTAACCCAACCCATGCTTCCCTCCCCAGACCTCCAACTGCGTGACCCACTGCCAAGTACTCTTTCAGCTTCTGCCCTAAACAAGCTCATGGTCAGTCATCTAGCTCTTTTGAGAAGAGCAACTTGTTAACAACACTCTGCAGCTCTCATTCTTGTAAGACGCCAGACAACTTTTTTCCTTCTAAGCAATACTTCCAAACCCAACCATTTCACTAGTATGTGCTTCTGGAAAAAGAATGGAGAAAGGGGGGCGGGTGGGGGGTGGGCGGAACTAGGAAGACAGAAAGAATGGTTTGCTGTGAATCCACTGCCACCATGAAACAACCTAAGGACTATGACCTATTGGTGCTTGATCTGTAATGTCGGCAGTGTTTTATATGAAAGCCAGTTCTGTTTCTCTTTCGTTGCAGGTCTGTAATTGTGGGTAAATGGAGAGCAGAAAAGCACTAGGCCATTCGGTGTTGCTGACACATTGGTAATTCACTGACGTCCCACAATGTTCTTGGTGGGTAAGGAGAATCACTAAAGAAGGCTATCTGATCTCACAGACTGGTGAGAAATGGTTGAGTAAAATTGTATATTCTGGGATGAGTTACACACTTCTCCACACATTAAGTACTGGATCTGTAAAATGAAGGGTTGGGAAAACCAAAACATATAATGTGAAAATTAAAAATAAAAACCTAAACGTGTACACAGTAAGTACTCAATAAACTTAGTACCCAATAAAGATAGCACATTCTTTTCAGTTGGTACTAGTTAGTGTTGGGCTCATGGCACACACTCAATAAATGTTATAGAATAGATATGGATTGAATGTAATAAATGTGCTACACCAGATTTATGTTACTTGTGTTAGTCTGGAATGACTAGAGAAACAAATCCAGAGATACTCAGATATATGTAAGAGAGCTCTATGTCAAAGAGTAATTGTATATTACGAAAACATCCCAGGCCAGGCCAGATCAAGTCCATATGTCCGATATTAGCCCAGAAGTTCAATACTAGTCCATAAATCACTCTTCAGACTCACACAGTCACATGCAATGATGCAGAATGCAGGAAGTTCACAGGCTGATGGGTGAATCCAATGGCAGTGGATGTATCTCCAGGGCTCAGGTTGCCATCATTGTGGCTCCATGTGGCTTGTCAATAGAAAGGTGAAGCAGAGAAGAGAGGGGACATTCCCAGAATCCTCATGAGAAGGCCATGCCCACAGGAGGCATCATCAGCTGTGACCTGATTGACAGGCCAGCCTCCACCCTTTCACTCTTAAAACCTTCAAGTTGACATAAGACTATAACTAAAACATTGCTTCAGACTAGTCAATAGTATGATGAAATAAACAAATAACTAGGCCAAAATCGATAGTGTGAGTCCACATTTCTCCAAGGAAATATCTGAGTAAAACTGGGGTTGTCTCAGGACAACCATGCCCAAATACTCTGATTATTGGAAAACAACATCCCTCTTCAAAAGTAAATAAGAATTATCTTATTTAGGTTGGTGCCAGTCAGCTCTACAGAGCCTGGTCAATCTTTGGTGAATGACAGTGTTTTCATTGTAAATCAGGTGGAGGTTTACAGTTCAGGTAATCAACCTTGGATTCAACAGTTTAAACTACTCACCACCCCTAATAGTTTACTCTTCAACTGATCCTTGATTTCTCTTCTCCCTCATATGGACTACTCTCTTCCACCTCATTCAAGCTTACAGCCATCAACAGTGTAGGCCAGGGGTTGGCAAACTTTTGAGACGGAAGAGCAAATCATGTCTGTCACAATTTAAAAATTATTTGAGAGCCATAAATATGTATTTACATTTTAAATCACCATTATCTGATACCATACTTTTTAATTTTTCAATTTGACTTGAGAGCCACATGCATGTACTGAAAGAGGCACATACGGATTGAGCGCTTCAGTTTGCTGACTGACCCATGGTCTAGCCATTACTCTATCTTGCCTCATTTGCCCTCCTCACCTTGGTCATTTCCAGAGTCTGTTACCTTTGGTGTAAAAGTCTGCACCCCTTCCCCCTCAAATCTTTATGACAGTGATCTCATATAATATTTTCCCTTTTGTCATTGGTTAATTTCACCCAACATGCTCACCAATTTCATCCCCGTAATGAGGAGTTTCATGGTTTAGCCGTTGTCTCCTAGTGAGGCCGTATTCCACTGTGCATGTGTACAAGAGCTTCTTAATCTGTTCCATTTCTGGTGGGCATTTAGACTGCTTCCATCTCCTTGCTATAGTGAACAGGGTTGCCATGAACATAGGTATACTTTTATATCTGTCTGTGTTGCTTCTAGAAGCTATGTACCCAGCAGAGGGACTGCTGGATCGTATGGAATTTCTATTCTGTTGTTCGAGATAGTGCCATATTGCTTTCCACAGTGGATGCACAAGGGCTCCAAGATCTCCAGGATTTTCTATTTTCGGGGGTGGGGGTAGGGGGGTAGTGCTTGGCTGTCATTGTCATCATAAAATGATATCTCATTTTGAGCTGCATCCCCAAGATGGTTAGCAATTGTGAGCATTTCTCAATATGTTTGTTGACCATTTGGATGTCATCCTTGGGTGAACTGTCTGTGCATGTCCTCTGCCCACCTTTTAATTGGGTTATTCGACTTTTTGTTATGAGATGTAGTTTTCTGTAGGCTTTAAAGAGAAGACTGGTCCATTGTGTCATTATCACTTTTTCCCACTCCATAGGTTTTCTTTTTACTCTTTTGAGAAAGTCCTCTGATGTAAATAAATATTTTCTATTTGGTAGATCCCAGTCATCTATTTTTATCATCTACTGTGTGTCTTTCCTTCATTATATTTGATAGTGTGACTATGTGCTGATGGTCTTTATAGTTCTGGGATTTACGTTTAGGTCTTTGATCCATCTTGAGTTCATTTTTTGTACATGGGTTGAAATATGGGTTTTATTTCAATGGAGATTCAAATATACCAGTGCCATTTGTTGAAGATACATACCATCTCTTTCCCACTTAATGTTTTTTTTTTTTGCCATTTGTCAAAGATCAGTTGTCTGTAGGTGTGTGGATTTCTGGCTTCTCTATTATGTTCTATTGGTCTATATATCTATCATTGTACCAGAACCAAGCTGATTTAACCTCTGTGGCTGTCTTATAACTTTTATGATCAGGAAGTGAGGGGCCTCCCAATCTGCTCTCCTTTAGGAAATTGTTTGCATATTTTGGGTCTCTTCCCTTTCCATATAAAGTGAGTAATTACATTTTCCATTTCTTTAAAGAATTAAATTGGGACATGGATTGGAATTTAATTCTATTTATAGATTTCTTTGGATGGTATTGACATTTTCATAATATTAAGCCGTCCTATCCACGAACATGAAATATTCTTCCTCAGCAAATATTTTCATGGATGTGGTAGTTCCATAATCTGTTGTCAACCTAAGGCAATTAAGAGTAAAGGGGTGGAATTGAGCCTGTCAATCAGATCGCAGATTGAGGACCTCATTTGGAGGCGTTATGAAGATAAATAGTTCACTGGAGGCCAGACATATTCTCCCTGTGAGACATTCCTGTTGACAAGCCAACTGGAGCTATGCTGATTGAGCCAGAGCCCTGGAACTGGAGGAGTCATGTAGAGACCCACACCAGTGCTGAGATGCTTCCACCACCACTGGATCCATAAAACTTTCCACCCACTGGCTTATGATCTTCCTTCATTCTACATCATTGAATGTGTTTCATGAGTCTGAAGAGGAATTTACAGACTGGTATCGAGCATATGGGCTAATATAGAACTTATGGACATGATCTGGACTGGGCTGGGATGTTCTCTTGTTATACAATTACTCTTTATATAAAGCTCTTTCTTATACACATATGAATGTCTCTGGATTTGTTTTTCTAGTCAACCCAGACAAGAAAATGGATAAATGCATTAATGGATCAATTATTGAACTTTAGTTTAATAATGTGGGGAGACAAAACTATGATTTACAGTTGATTCCACATTATTTCCATTTACTTCATGTGCACTGGGAGAAAGACTTGGTATCATTAAACAACTCCTTTTACTACATTACCCTTTGGGTTGCTAGTTGCTGTTGTGTAGATTCTGACTTGTGAGCCAATGTGTTCCTGCAGAATTGTTTAAGGATGTGATGTTCTTCTGAGGTTACTCTGTGTGGATTCAAACCACCAATCTTTTGGCAAGCACTTGAGTGCTTAACCATTTGTGCCATCCAGAGATTCAATTTTTTTTGGATGCAAAAGGATAAAGCAACTAACCTACCATTAGTCTTTTGAATATAAGAATATGCATAAAGCAAGCAATCATTATAATTATTCAAATATAGAGTTGAAAAGAATATTAGAATAATTATACATAATAAATTACCCCAACTCTATGAAATTTAATCCCTAAAGATACTTTCTAGGGTTTTTTCAATCACCCCCTCGCCACCCCCATACAATTAATGATAATTGGATTACATGATTTCTAAGGAAATCCTAGATGGTGAGATTTGATAATTAATATTTACATTTTACCACCTTTTAAAAAAGGTGGTACATTTTACCATTCTTTTTAAAAAGAGAAATGAATTAAAATACACAATAAAATGATGAAATATGTCTAATAAATGAAGAGACGGTGAGAAGAGATGCAGTAAGAGAGCCTTCTCTTAAGTACAGGCAGAGGCTAAGAGAAGAGTACGGTACGGTGAGTTTAAGATGCATGAAAACTATGTGACCTTTAATGGTGTCCAAAAGCTAAGGGGGAAATGTAGAAAACTAAAACAAATAATTACGTTCGTTGGAGAGACTACGTTCTCTTGGCCTTTAATAAAATTCCCCAAAGGAAAATATGGAGAAGGGCATATAAGGATTCTACTTTAAGGAGTGTTCATAAGGTATCTGGCAATAAAATAAACATTTTAGCAGAAATCCCCGCAGTCTCTGCAGGACTGGAATGTTACCACTACTAATTCTTACTGTGTCTTTGCTTAGTGCCAGGCACTGGGCTAAGACACATATAACCTCATTTCATCTTTAAAAATCAACTTGAAATAGCATTTGTATACCATAGAATTTACCCATTGAATTAATATCTTCACAAATATCTGCAACCATGACTAAGACAACTATAGAATGTTTTTAATGGTGAAAAAGATATCCTGTATTCTTTATTGACCATCCTACCCCCTCCAGTCACACTCCCAGTCCAAAGCAACCTTGAATCTACCCTCTGCCCCTCGAGATTTCCCTCCTCTAGACTTCAAGATGATTGACGCCACATAACATGTGGACTTCTATGACTGCTTCTTTCCCTCAGCATAAGATTTTCAAGGTTCACTGAAGTTGTAGTATATAGCAGTAGGTCATTCCTTTCCATGGCTGAATAATACTACATTGTATGGTCTATCAAGGAGCCCTTGTGGCATGTTCGTTAAGTGGTGGACTGCTAACCAAAGGTCAGCAGTTTGAACCTACCAACCACACTGTCGGAGAAACACGTGGCCTTTTGCTTTCATAAAGATTTCATGAAAACATTCCGCCTTGGGAACTCTATGGAGCACTTCGACTCCATCCTACAAGGTCACTTTGAGTGATGACCAACTCGATGGCAGTGGGTTGGTTCCAGGTTTTTACAGATATACCACACTTTGTTTATACATTCTTCCATTGATGGACATCATTTAATCTTTACAACACTCCTAGTAGTAAACTCTTTTACAGATAAAGAGACTGAAGCTTAGATTTAATAAACTGCTCAAGACACTGCTGAAAGTGTGCAAATATTGCAACACCCCCTGTCAGAATGGCCACAAGGAAGAGAAGAGCCAGTCGGGGTGCAGTATAATATCAATGAAACATACAACCTTCCTCTTCAATGCTTCCTAGCCTCCCCCCACCCGCCCCCCTCCCCCCACTCTTACTACCTTTATCTCAATTCTATCCTACAAATCTGGCTAGACCAGAACATGTATATTACTACAGAGAGGAGCTCACAACACAGGAAATCCAGAACAGATAAACCCGTGGGGACCAATAACGGGAGGGATGATACTAGGAGGGTAAGGGTTGGGGTGGAGGAAAGATAAGGGTAAGTGTTCACAATGATGGACATATGGCCCCATCCCAGGGGGACAAAGCAGAAAAGTGGGTGAAATGAGACAGCAGTTGGTGTAAGACATGAAAAAAAGGAGAAGAATGATTTATAAATTATCAAGGGGCCATGGTAAAGGGAAGGTGGGGAGGGAGGGAGAAAAATGGGGATCTGATGCCAGGGGCTCAAGTAGAAAGAAAATGTTTTGAAAAAGATGATGACAATATATGTAGAGATGTGTTTGACAAAATGGTTATATGTATGGATTGTGATAAAAGCTGTAAGAGCCCCCAGTAAAATGATTTAAAACAAAAGTTATCTACCCCAAACACCAAGCCATTCTTCACCAGACGCCTGGGTGTAAGCATTTGCTCTTCCACTTCCTGGCTTCTACTTAGAGCAAGTAACTCAACCTCTCCTTATTTATAAAATGAGTGAGGTCTGACTATCCACTTCATAAGACTGTTGAGAGGATAAAATTACTTAAGTATTTACAAATTCATTCCAATCACCAGTTACTATCAATGTATCTTGATTACATGCTTGATCACTTTCAGATTGCAGAAGTCACAGGGAAAGTGGGACCAGACTTCAACCCAGTGCCGCCAGGTGTGAATGCAAAATCCCAGCGTGGAGTAGGGAACCAGTGGAGAGGTCTGGGCGGCTGGCCCCAGCACCAAAAATTAAGTGGATTCCTGCCCCTCCCCCAGAAGAATTTGTTTCAAAGGACGACATTGATTCTGCAGCTCCGGGAGATGGATATATCTGATCAGAGCACATGGGAGCAGATGAAGGGAAAGGAGGAGAGAGTGGAGCACAGCCTGGCCCACCAGGCCATGAGGATGATGTTCCTGATTAGAGCAGCCAGTCCACAGAGAGAACAACATGGCTGGCCCCACTATGAGACATGATATCCTTCAGTTACCAAGGGCGATACAGGGGACAGCATTGGAGACACAGTGTGGAAATTGCACCAGACCTGATCCCACCACACCGAGGCAAAGCACTGGGGGAGTGCAGTGGAACAGCAAGGGAATGGAGTGGCAAGGGCCCCAGGGAATGCTGAAAGTGGACTTTGGGGACAGGGTATGGTGCCCCAACAGACTGGACTGGAAAACACACCTAAAGGCCAACAAATGACCCTTGAACTAACTACAAGCTTTTCTTTCTTGATGTGTTTTGTTTTCTTCTTTGTCAGTGGTTTGTTGTTGTTTTGTTGTCTGGTTGTATATTGTTGCTTTGTTTTCCTCTGTCTTGTTTTCGTGCATGTTATTGTCTCCACAGGTCTGTCTAAATAAGACAGGTTGGATGAACTATCTGGAGGAAAAACAACCGGACCGACAGTTCTGGGGGGACTTGGGATAGGGGGAGGTGGGGGTAAGGAAGTGGTGTTAACAAACACAGGGACAAGGGAACAACATGGGACCCAAAATGGTAGTGAGGTGGGAGTGGCAGGCCTGGTAGGGAATGATCAAGGGTAAGGTTATGTAAAGAAGAGGTATAGCTGTAACCAAGGTGGGGATGGAGCATGGTAGTAGGGCAGGAGGAAAGTCAAGAGGGATGGAGGAAAGAGCTAGGAGTCAAAGGCATTTATAGAGGTCTAGACAAAGACATGTATATGCAAATATATATATGAGGATGGGAAAATAGATTTATCTGTCTATATTTATAGGTTTAGTATTAAGGTGGCAGAAGGACCTTGGGCCTCTACTCAAGCACTCCCTCAATGCATGAATACTTTCTTTTATTAAATTGGCACTCTACAATGCTCACCCTCCAGATACAACTGCTGAAGCCAAAGCGGGTGAACAAGTAAATGTGGTGAAGAAAGCTGATGGTGCCTGGATATCAAAAGAGATAGTGTCTGGGGTCTTAAAGGCTTGAAGATAAACAAGCAGCCATGTAGCTCAGAAGCAACAAAGCCTGCATGGAAGAAGCACACCGGCCTGTGCGATCACGAGGTGCCAAAGGGACCAGATATAAGGCATCATGCAACTATATATATACCATAGTGAATGAAGGGGGAAGTGCAGAGTGGAGACCCAAAGCCCATTTGTCGGCCAATGGAGATCCCCTCAGAGAGGGGTTTAGGAGAGGAGATGGGTCAATCAGGGTGCGATGTAGTACTGATGAAAGACACAGCTTTCCCCCATATCCTGGATGCTTCCTCCCCACAGCTGCCATGATCCAAATTCTACCTTGCAGGGTTGGATAGGGCAGAGGTTGTACACTGGTGCATATGGGGGCTGGAGGTACAGGGAATCCAGGGTGGATGATACCTTGAGGACCAGCGGTGTGAGGGGCGATGCTGGGAGAGTGGAGGGTGAGTGGGTTGGAAAGGGGGAACCGATTGCAAGGATCCACATGTAACCTCCTCCCTGGGAGACGGATGGCAGAGAAGTGGGAGAAGGGAGACTCCAGATAGGGCAAGATATGACAAAATAACAATCTATAAATTATCAAGTGCCCATGAGGGAGGGGGGAGCGTAGAGGGAGGGGAAAAAAAGAGGACCTGATGCAAAGGGCTTAAGTGGAGAGTAAATGCTTTGAAAACAATTAGGGCAAAGAATGTACAGATGTGCTTTATACAATTGATGTATGTATATGTATGGATTGTGATAAGAGTTGTATGAGCCCCTAATAAAATGTAAAAAAAAAAGCTCCAATTTTTTTCTTCCTTGGTGTTAATAGCTGGTGCCTACATTGGAATAATAGTCATCAAAGTAGTCTCCTTGAAGGAGAACTAGAAAAAACACAGCGACTAGGTGATTCCTGCTTCTTGGGACTGGATCTAGACTCCATAGGTATCGCCCTTAGCTTCCAGCACAGACTTGGAGCGGCAAAGGAGACTTTTATAAACATTCCTATTGAACTGTAGGTCCACACTGGTTTCAGAGCTGCCCACATGTCCTTTAAAGAACTCTACACTATGAAGCTTTTCTTTTGCTTCATTACCTATCTCCTTGCTCGCAATCTTGCAAAACCAAAAATCAATCACTATACTTCGTTTGTTGCAGCCAACCATCAAGAATATATATTCTGAAAGAAGGCTGATTTATTATATCTGACTGTCAGCCTCAGGTAGGTGGAGTTGAAGTGCGTCCGTGGTTTGCTTTCTTGTATGTGATGGATGTTTCATCCCAGTGACAAAGTACATCCGGCACTGCTAGTATTCCGTAACCAAAACAACTAAATGTCACAGCCCTCTGGAGAGAAAAGGCACCCATCCAAATGCAGGGAGCTCAGCCTGCCAACTGCCCAGCTCCAAAGGCATGGGGATAACAAGTTATGCTGACATATTTTGACAATTAAGAATAATTATCTGTTCAGTGGCCTTCATATTTTATCAACAAGGGCTCTTCTTGTCAAATTACTTTTAATCAGCAACATTGACTTGTATAAATTCCCTTGAGTCTAGACTATCTTGAGAAGGGAGGCAGAGGGAAAAGCGACAGTGATACATTTAGTTAAGGGCTAGCACAAGACAGCAGATGTAAGAAGACACATCAACTCTAGTTTATCAGAAAAAAATCTAAAGAAATTCATGAACTAAATATCAAAGTTAACAAATTTAATTCATTCCCAAAGTTAACAGGTTTAGTACTTTGGTTCTCGACTGCTGATGAGCTGGTCAGGATGGATGCTCTACTATCCTCATTCGCTCCTTACCCCCAGGTCCTATCCTCTCTATTTTGATGGTAACTGTCTCTGGAGCTGAAGTCCAAGTAGTTTCTTTATGTTCTCAGAACACCAATGCTACCAAGCACCTGGCAGATAAATGAGAAGCAGATAGCTTGCCTGTAGGCAACATTTGTGATTATTTATTCATTTCGTGTGATTATTTCATTAACTAGCCTCCCCCCTTGACTATAAACTATGAGAGGAATGGTGTTCAACCATTGTGTCTTCCAGTCTAGATCAGTGTGCCTGTCTCACAGTAAGGGATCAGAGGGTATTTACTGAATCCATCATTTAATCAATCCCTCTTTATTCTGCTCATAATAATTCTGCACCAACACGCTAGAAACCTGTCTTAAATATTATTTTCTACCTGCTCAGATACCCACCAGGGCCAGTTCCAGTCTATCCTATATGGTTGCTATGAATCAGTATTGACTCTTAAGACAGAGAGAGATCAACTCAGAAGTTTTTTCTTTTACCACTTTTCATCTGAAATGTTTGGACTTTTAGTCCATTATAGGTAAACCGAGGAGTTCTGATGTCACCGTGGTTATGAGTTGGGTTTTTAACTGCAAAGTCAGCAGTTCAAAACCACCCACTGCTCTACCAGAGAGATACCCGGTTTTCTACTCCTGTGACAAGTTACAGTCTCAGAAACTCAGAGAGGCAGTTCTGCTCTGTCCTGCAGTGAGTGTCACCATGAGTCGGAATCCACTTGATGGCAGTGAGCTTGGGATTTATAGTTTTACTAACCCTTCTTTGTCCCATGTTTCTCACCATTTGTTCCCCCCTCACTTGTATCTGACTCCCCTGGGGTTATATGAACATGCAGAGCTGCCCACAGACCCGCTCCAGAGCCAATGAATCTGAGTACCTCTGGCTAGGGCTAAGACTCGGAATATCTCTGTGTTTGTAGGAAGCACAACTACAAGAGTTTCCCACACATTGAAGTTTGAGAACAAATACTCTAACATTCAAGAGTGGAACTATGAGAGCATATATTTTGACTTCTAAACAATTTCTACACAAACTTCTAGAACAAAGCTGTTTGTAAATAGAAAATTGACTTTACCAGGCACCAAAAAAGGATCAATTATTTTTTCTCCTGTAAATAAGTAAAACCCAAACCAAAAAGCCAAAATATGTAAGGCTTAACCTTGAAGACCATCTGGAACAATAAGCAGTCGTTTCACTGTGATACATGACACAGTGGGCAAAGTGCATCTGGTCAGAAGTAACACCTGAATATAAATTTCCATAAATAGTCAAACTATTTTTATTTTTAAATAGTCAAACTATTTTCATTTTTTCTTTGCAATTAGGGGCTTAAAACTTATTTTTCTATTGGCTTAAAAACACTGATAAACAAATTGAGTTTCCAGTGAGGAGGAAAATGGACTCCTACCTACTTCTCCTTAGTACCTTTCCAGGCTCCTTGCCAAAAAGACCTTTTCGAACATTACCTTTTGAAGAACCAGAGACAGCTTCACACTTTGTCACAGATGCAGGTAGCAGATACTTTTTAGCTAGAGAAACAGAAAGAGAAGTTCCCAAATACTACGTTTCTCTTATTGTCAGCAATTGGATGTCTGTCTACTGGACTCATATATCTAAGTAAACAGTAGGAAATACTTGAGAGTATAGAATTGATAAAACTTCCAAACTCAATGCCAGTTTAGACTCGTAGCCACTACATATAGGCTTCCAAAGCTTTGTAAAATGTCATGGTACCTTTTGGAGGGTGGGTATGAAAGGGAGGAGATAAATTAGTTTTAAGAATTGGATAGTCCTCGTTTTATGAAAGCATATGATTAAATAATAGCTAACAATATAAAAAAATGTCATGGTACCGATAGCCTCATCTTTCACCTGAGAAGTGGCTGGTGGGTTTGACATCCCAAGCTTGCAGTTAGCAGTCCAAGGTTTACCCAACAAAACCACCAGGGCTCCTTGAGAGTGTAGAGTAAGAAGGGAGTCAAAATGCTTAGGCAAGGTGCTGAAATGACGTGAAGTGAGCTCTTTTCTTCTCCCTTTTGGTGGTTGTGGGGTAACTGAATAGGCAAGAGAACGCAGGTACCCGGCACCCCACCCCTCTGAACCGTCCTTCTGGGGCATCCTCTACTTTCCAGAATCACCAGCTACTGATTGATATACTTATTTATGTGTCTACCTTCTGGACCCAAGCTAGAAACTCTGGTGAACAGGCACGGGTTCCTGATTTTAAAGGAGACCCAACACCTGTAGCACAGTGAGTGTCTGGCTTACCTACGTCCTGGAAGGTGATTCCAAGTTGAACTATTAAGGACGGTAGGAAAAATGCCCTGGCTTGGAAGATGCAGGACTACTGGGGACTAAATATTTTACATTTGCAATCCTTGTCTGTGAAAGATTGTTGAGAAATTACCCACAACATATGCATATTCATGTTTTTTACTAATTACTTGCATGTGTTATTTTAGTTAAAAATTTTGAACATAAGGGACTTACAAAGACTTGTTAGTTTCTGTATGACAAAGATATGCATTGTAAATAATGGGATAAGAATAAATAAAAATGTAATTCCCATCCCGCCCCACCCCCCATGTGCTCCCATTTTACTTATTGCAGCCAGCTGTGGAGACCACAGCTGCAGAGAGTTGTGTCTATTCTCCTGCTAAGGAACTAGATGCAAAGCACTGCTGCGGCAGGCTGGGGCATGGCTGCTGTCCTAGGGCCACCTCACTGACTCTCCCTTCCTGGTCTCTGGGAAGCTCTGAAATCCTCGGAGATCGATTTGCTTTCAACAATTTGCACCAGAACCATCAGAATGAGACAACCCGTTTTCCTTAGATCCAATTCTTCATCAACAAAAGAAGCCTGTTAATAGTTCCCTGTAGACAAAGAAAGGCTCTGTTCTTCAGGACTTTGAGTCCAGGATTGTCCTTTGGTGTGAGGAGCTCTGGTGGAGCGGTGGGGAAAGCACTCAGCTGCTAGCACAAAAGTCAGTAGTTCGTTCAAATCCACCTGCCACTCTGTGGGAGAAAGACCTGCTGGTCTGCTTCCAGGAGGGTGACAGCCTGAAACACCCGCGGAGGAAGTTCTACTCCATCTTATAGCACTGCTGTGAGCGAGGCCCAATCAACTCTCGGAGGGAGGGGGTGATGTCGTAGGGGTGGGAAAGCCACCTCATATTCTTCATCTTCAGCATTAGTATAACAAAACATAATCTCATAAACTCATCCTGTTACGGGTACTTCAAGAAGGCAAGCAAGGAACTTTAGCCTCAGGCAGCACTGGACAGGGCCCAGGCACCACTGCGAAGTGCCCACTTCCCCTATGATTGGCACCATAATTCACCAAAAGATAAAAATCATGTGTTCCTTTTACTACTCCATGAGGGACCATGGAGCTACGTGCAGGACAGACCACAGAACGTGGTTCGGCTGGTACCATTCTGCTAGCTCACAGTCACTTGGGTGGCTATAGCTGTGCCTTCATTGGCTACTTTCAATGAAGCCCAGGGAGCCGACAGAGCTTAAAGAACAAAAGGAACTTGGTCCTCAGAAGACCTGTGCTGTGATAGATGCCACGACTCTCATTACTCATACGAACAAGGACCAGAGACCCAGCAGTGAAGGTTTAGTTGGTAATGCTAAATAAATTGGCCTAGCTTCATGATCCAGACAGGCTGACAGGAGCGCGGATACTGTGACAAGCATGACGGCACTCTGTCATGTGAATGATGAGGGAGTACAAAGGGGAGCCAGGAGGCCTTCCTTGTGTTCAAGGAAACTTAATCTGCTCAGGAGTTCCCTCAGCAAAGGCATCTGCCCAACCGTGCTTCCTCTGCAGGCTCCACCCTTCTCCATTCCTTCTGTATTTTCCATCGGAGAACCCAAGACCTACATTTTTTTTTTTGGAGTGGGGGATTCTCATAGGAAAACAACTTTGTCTGGATGTGAAAATTGTATTTATTCCCTAAAGAAAAAGTTCACATCCTACAGAAGAATACCAAAGGCCAGGCCATGCCAGGCAGAGAACTGATCCCTATTAGTTAGGTCTCTTGTGTGGCAGTCCTCGTTAAATACGCTGGAATCATTTCCTTGTACGAGAAGTTTGGTGAAAGGGCAAGTGGCCATTGTCTTCCTTGTTTTATCAAGCGTGCTATTCCATCCAGTGACATGGCACCAAGGCACGCTTACTCTAGAGCTCCGTATGGAGAATTGCATTGACTTGCTGACATCTACATGGCTGTTCTTTTGTGATCTTTCAGTAGCTGCAGTTTGATCCTTCATGCAGGCTCAGTGATACTAATTTTGAGCTATTAGGTGTATATCCTTTCAGATTTCTATTCCATGTATTCATAAATTTAGACGCATACATGTGACCACACTGTACATTCTGGTCTGACATTTCCTCTCCTCAACTCCTCTTTCTGAGAAAATGTAACATGAATCTGGTTACCTCAAGTCCATGACACTGGTGAGGTCAAAGTCAAAGGGAATGCCCACAGAAGTGCCTGTCTGGGGGATCCTCCTTGTGCTTCTGTCTTGGGGTGGTGAAGCGGACCCTGGGGTTGAGTTAGGCATCCTGGTCTTTCTCTCTCCTTCTCTGACTTGATGCCCCAGTATGCTAGTTGTTTGGATCACAGGTTTTACTTTTTCACATTGATGTCTTTAATTCCCTGGAGATTGTTTTCAGTTATGATATGAGATCCCATCCTTTCCTTACTATTCTGGGATGTCTCCTCTATCCCATGGCATGTTCCCACATATGAGGGAACTTCAAAAGGGTTGGCGATGGATTGTGGTAGCAATGGTACTATTCTGCTTGACATGATTGAAATATGGAATGATAGTTCATATGTATCAAATCCCAGCTAATAAAAAGGTACAAAAACATCATCATAGGATAGACTTGCATAATAATAAATAGTTACTTTTCAACTTTTCAAATAGAGATGTTATTAGAAAACTCAGTACAAAATGACAGAAGAGTCAAATGACCAGGGCAGCATTTACAATGAAACGGAGAGTGAGGCTGAGATTGATTTTTCATCTCAATCTTTCTCACTGTTGGTTTTCAGTCATAAGCACATGTTTGATTAGAGTATTTTATACTGTACTAATTAGTGTTTGGTTAATTTTTTATACAAATAAAAACACTTATTATGTATTGAAAAACATAAAGAAAGAAAAAAGTTTGTGGAAAAGTTGAATTTAAAGGTAATGGAAAAAACAAAACAAATGAAAATGATCATGGATTTTTCCCACTAATGTTGTGAAACTCCCGTCTATGTGTTTATCTGTTTCTCAGCTCTCTATTTTGTTATTCTAGTCTAATTACAGGTACATTATTTTTTAAATATGGTTACAAGATGTCTTAATATCTGGCAGCAGAAATCCTCCTGCTATTGGCTTTCTGTACCAGCTGTAACAAATCCTCACACACTGGATGGTTTATCCAGTATACACGGGTTCTCTCATGGGTTTGGTGGTTGGAAATCCACTTCACTGGTAGCAGTGCAGCCACGCTACCTTGGGCGGCTCCAGGGGAGAATCTGTTTCTAGAACTATGCTCCATGCATTCTTTGTCTCGTGGCACATCACCTCTAAACCCATAATGCAGCATATCGCTCCAGTTGGTATATTGACTTTGGTCTCTGTTCAAAAGGGTGTTTGACCTTCTCTGACTTCACAGGGAGAAGAGGGTATCAATATCATCAGCATCAATCATCCAAGGTTGATTCTTATGAGGCAGAGATCATACATTCCTCTATCTTCCAATTTTTTACCAATGTTGGCACCGGTCACCACTTCCACAACACTCTACTTCTCTGTTGGGTTCAATAATTCATTGCAACTCAGGCCATACTTACAGTTATGGGGCTTATGAAGGAAGGAATAGGTTACAATTCAGGGTCACAAATGACTCAAGACACAGTTCTTCCATCAGGACAACCTCTTCCCAGCCATGCCCAAAGGCATGCCTTTCTCTAAGCATCAGGCCTATGGCTAACGTCTACTCTGAACAGGCAACTATTGCAAAGCTCTTCTAGCACTCCTGATTAAGTACCCAGAGGCACCCCACTCCACCAGTGAGCCTCCTGCCCAAACATGCTTAGCTTTCTTTCTCTGAGCGCTGGGGCGCCCTTGCTCTGTCAGGGTTCTTCTGCCTCTGCTGTCAACATTCCTCTGCTGTGGCTTCTCAATGCCTATTGCCAGCGTTACAACTCTCTTTCTCCTGGATTAAGGAGACTTCAGTTTCAGAAACTCCAGGTCCAAAAGCTTTGCTCAGCTCCTGGTTCTTCTTTCTTGACACTGAGGTTCTCTTCTGCTTCGGAGATAGCTCATTTTAAGCCTAATGGGATGGCAAACCTGATCAATTCTCACGGTAGGGTGCAATACACCTTGTTTGCACAGTTCCATCCTGATAACGGTGCCATGGATGTTATTTACATTATTTATTTTTAATCATTTTTATTAGCGGCTCATACAACTCATATCACAATCCATACATACATCAATTGCGTAAAGCACATTTGTACACTCATTTCCCTCAGCATTCTCAAAACATTTGCTCTCCATGTTACTTACATTATCACCAATCTATTCAAGCCCTTTAATGGCGCATAAACACCTCACATTTGCATAGTTATATCCAGTCACCCGTGGAAGCCTCAAAGACCATGGCTAGAAGAGACATGTTAAGTAGTTAAGGGCACCCCAGGCTCCAGTAAAATCTCCTGTTTCGTTATAAGAATGCTTGTGGTTACCTGCAGGATCCACATGATAATCTCCCCTTTTATGAGACCCTTAATTAATCACATCTGCAGAGTGTTTTCCATCCTCTGAGGTAGCATTCACTGTTCTCAGGGATGCTGTGGACATGCTTGGGCCCATTACTCAGTCTACCATACCTCCTCTTTATGTTTTGTAGAATTAATTTAGCTAATTGTGGACTTTTATTTTTTCTTTTGTATTTTAGAAACATTTTATCAGGTTCTTTGCCTCCTCTTGGTCTTCTAAATAAAAGAAATAAACTATGGCCCCCTCCATTGTTTCCTTTCCATACAGATGTGTCTTCTGACCAAGACCCCTCGCACCTCTTCAGCTCAAAGCAAGGGCCAACCTGACTTAAGCTCTCCCACAGTGACCAAGCAGCTTGACTATGACCTGGAGACCATTGAGAACCAAGCAGAAGCCGCTCTCACCAACTTTGCCAAGTACCTCTCAGCCTTCCAAGGTTTCAGGAAGAAACCTTGCGCCTGGCCATGCAGATGGAAGAGCAGGCCAGCAAACAAATCAGCAAGAACTAGCCCCAGTGATGACTACAAATGAATCTTAAAGTAATGGAAGTCTCCCACAAACTTTTTGAAGCCCCCTTGTATATCTGTCACACAACTTTTGCCTGTTCAATTATTTACAGGTGTAAGCCTTATTGACAGCAATTAAAAGAATCTGTTTGCAAGCGTACTATTCCATGATCCATATAGTTTTCCCATCCTCGCTATCCTCCACCCGCCACTTTCTGTATACTGACCTTCGTAACCACTAAGAAACTTTGATATATACAAATGCATAAATCAACGATGATGTTAAAGATTCTTTTGAGAGTCAAAATTTAAGATAGTAAAATGTTTCATCTTTTTAAGATGGAAATTGTTTAATCCAGTATATGTGGCCCATCTCTTCATATACTCAGTTCTTCATTTATCCTTTTGGTTGCATTTTTAATATCTAATAGTCTATCAAGGAATCCTGGTGGCTAAAATGCTTGGTTGCTCACCAAAGGTCAACCATTTGAAGCCACGCCCTGTGTCTCTGCTTCCGTGAGATTTATAGCCTTGGAAACCTTATTGGGCAGCTCTACTCTACAAATCAGTACTGACTCAGTAGAAATGTGGTGGTTTTTAAAAATTAATAGTCTATCAGTTAGGATTTGGCTAAGAAAATAAAAATTAGTCTGGATAGCTCAAGTAGGAAGTACATCCAGAGATTCAGAAGTCTAGAACACTTGCAAGGGCAGGGTTTAGAAGACCAGGCATAAACTTCTTCTGGCCTTCAGAAAACCTGAGGGGGCAGGAAGGAGTCTTGCGAAATGCAGGCACCTTGGAAATGATGGTGGGAGCTACCAGAGGCAACCTCAGTTACCTGCAGTGCCCACATGTGGCCACCCTGAAGCACTGCACACACACCACTCTCCACCCTTCTATCCACACAGTTTGTCAGCGAACAATGGCTTTTCTCCGATTTCTCCTCCCAAAGTCTTGCAAGTTCTAGCAAGATATAACCCAAGACTCTTATGGCAAGAGTCAGGAATGATTCTAAGCAGAAAAACAACTCAGTACAAAAGACAAAAAGAAAGCACTCAATAAATATTGATTGATTTGTGGTGAGTTAAAATTTAAAACACAGTATCAAAATTATTCTAGGTATGATTTAAAGAAGCACAGGTTAGCAGACTCAGTGATATGGCCTCTCATTTCATTTGGAAGCGTTTCAGAAATTTTGACATTTGCAGAGGCTTACTTAAAAACAGGATGAATTTCTTCACATGGAACACTGGTCATCCCTGGTCAGACCCTTATTGCAGAACTAGCCAGTAAGGCCACCACAATTTAAGAGGGGCATGAAGAATTTAATGAGGGTTTAGGCAGCAGTAACAAAACTATGTTTCATAATTATATGTACTTATTATGTATATATACACACATACATACCTGTATATTAATAATTCTGTCTCTATAGTTTATATGTGAGGGGATTTCGTGTTCATGAAAAAAATTCCCTTATATCTTAACATTTTTTCCACAAACGTCTTGATATGGTAAGGTGGTTCTAACTCATAGTGGCCCTATGAAGCTGAGCATCACCTCTTTCCATCGTGGAGCAGCTGGTGCGCTTGAACTATTGACCTTTTGGTAAGCAGCAAAGTAATTATGCATTGCATCACCAGGGCTCCTCTATCTATTAACCTATACAGACATATATATATGAGTACATGTATATGCATGCACATACATATATACATGTAGATATGTGTGCATAATGTATACAGATAGATACATGGCTGGAAGGATAGACAGAAAAAAAAGTAATGAACAATCCTAAATTATAAGTAGGCTTATTATCTAGAAGATAGCAGGGTCTCCAAAATCTTCTGATCACAAATCCTTATCCTTAGAGATGTAACTATCACACACAGAAGAGAAGTTAAAAAGAGGGGGCAATCCAGAGAAGGTCTATCTTCCCTGAGCAGCACAATGCAACATTTTATATGGTCCCTGAGGCAGACCCACAACAAACCCACTACCGTCACCTTCATTCGGACTCACAGGGACCCTACGGGGTTTCTGAAACTGCATCTTTATGGGGCAGGTAGACCCAGCTTTCTGGTGCGGAGTGAGCCGTGAGTTTGAACTGCTAACCACAGTCCTAGCACGCCATAGCTCCTTAGTGCTTGAGGTGGACGCATCCCGTCTTAGAGAGCGCAGACTCCATCAAGCTGCCACAGCCAGAGATGTCACTGACATTAAGCACTACACGCAGCTCTGGAACAAAGCAATGCCTGGTCCAGATGAGAGTCTTAGAGCCGCATCAAGTCCGTGCATGTACTATCACTGTTGCCAGGAGGGGGCAGAAACGAGTAAAGGAACAGGAAGCCTGACCCTTCCTCCAGACTGAGGACAGGGAGAGCAGCTGGAGAGAGGTGGGGTGCTGTTTCCAGAAGGAATGCTAAATCCAGCCAGAGAACAGCTAAACCCAGAAACAAAGCCCAAGAAACATCAGGCGTCGGGACACAAAGGCAGACTCCAAAAGAGAAACGAAAGAAAGGAACTGGGGAGGGTGGGGGCGGGGAGAGGTTTACAGTGTGATTTCCAAGAAGCCCGAAGCCCAAAGCTAGACTCCAGGAGAGCTTCCTACAACGCCAGATCAAATTTCAGGAGCCAGGCAAGTAGGGTCTGAGCTTCCAAGACTCAGAAGTTTATGAGCCAATTATCTTGAAAATATGCCTGCGAGCAAGAAGACTCTGGAGAGAGCAAGCTGATGTCTTCAGTTTTGTGGTTTCTGCTCCTGAAGACGTCCCTTCCTTTTGGAGCTGGGAGGCATGCGAGGCTGCGGCAAAGACGTTTGGAAATGCTAGAACTCAAAATGCAGGGCGGGACTTTCCGAACCTTGTCTAACAGGAAGCACGGAACCCTCCGTGGGAGGTTTCTGTAATATTTACTTCTAGACGGATGGCAAGGCGTGCCAGTGGTGTGCAGGCCAGGGACTCCGCTGCTCACTGAGAGGCTGGCCATCAAGCCTCCTCCTCGCAAATGTTCTTGGTGTTGTCTGAGGACCTGGTGATCCGCTGCCGTAGTAAAGACTGCGGTGGGGAAAAAATATCCCATGGGGCAGTTCTACAGAGAACCAGGACCTAGAGAGAGGGAGTTCCTAATGGTACAGAATGTTGAAGGTTCAAGTCCACCCAGAAATTCCTTGGAAGAAACACCTGGCGATCTACGTAGAAGCATCCAGCCACTGAAACACTGTGGGAATGGTGTTCTCTGGACTTGTGGCATGAGGAAACCCAAGAGATGCCCAGGATCATGTGGAGGTCTGTGCTCCATAAATACTGCATGGAGCCAGACACAGCCTGCCCTCATAAGAAGCAGCTTCTACAGGGACAATAGCGCATGTACAAAGAAATCAGAAATTACAGCTCATGACAAACTCGTTTTAAAAAGAAAAAGCAGGAGGCAGAATAGTGTGTCCTGAGGAGGGAGAAGAAAGTTGATTCTCTTTTGCAGAATAGTCAGGAGAGAGACTGGTTTGAAGGAAGTAAATCTCTGAAGGAAAAGTACTCAAGGCAGAAGGAATGACAAGTACAACATTCTTGGGGGGGGGGGTATTCTTGGTGAAGTCTGAGGACTTGCAGAGAGACTGGCAAGGTCTGAGCGAGTCAGAAATGTGTAGAAAGTGAGACTTGAGAGACAGGTAGAGGCAGACCTTGAAGGTCATGGTGAGTTTGGACCAGTCTAATCGTGTGAGTGTGTGCGTAGGGGCAGATGACTCTGGTCTTAGTGTCGGGAGTTCCTGACTGCAGAGAAGTGAGGAGACAGCCAGGGTGTACTGAGTTAACTGAGCATAAGAGCCAGCTGTGAAATAAATGCCCAGGACTTCTGGGGAGCCAGTTAAACACAACAATGGTTAAAAATTAAATTATACAGAGTCACAATTAGATACAGTATATTAAAAATAAAAACCATACACCCCAGACCAAAAGGAATTGCTTTTTGAAAGGCAAAACTCAGAGGTGGGCAGGGGCAGGAGAGAAGGATGGATGGAAAGGAGGACTCCAAGGAGGTGGAGGCAGTATGCCGCTGTGTTGAGGAGACTGCGCTCTATGTCACGGAATAAAATGTGTCTAAATTGTGGAATGGAGAAGACTCATTCCACCCAAGCTACACTAACAAGCTAAATAAACAAATAACGCTCATAAGTAATACATCTCACCACTTCCTAATTATTTTCACTACATTCCCCTTATCTATATGCTTAAATGGTGTATCATTTTTAAAAAATCTCTTTAGAGGAAATACTATGTAATGTTCCTCACTCTGAGTCCAGGAACGTCACGTGGGTACCTTGTAACTTACCATAGTGGGAGTACCTACACCACGAAAGTTGGCAAAGACTACAAAGCCGGGCATCTTTCTCCCCGGAGAGCCAGTGGTTAAACATTTATCTGCACACCACTGAAGCAGAAAGACCAACACCATTTACAGCAGGCTGGGTGAGAGGAAAGAGTGATTTGCACCTGGGAGGTTGCAGCAGAATCCCCAGAAAGTGGCAAAGTCCTACTTAAATGTAAAGTCAAATGTAAAGTCAACAAAACTAACTGACGTCAGAGCCCAGGACAGCCATCATGAGTGTGAGTTTAGAGCTAGGTGTCTTTTTTACTTGAGAAAAGATATCATTAACTGGTGCTATAATACAATTAAAGTTTCTTCAGGAACTTTCCTCTCTAGTACTTTTTTTTAAAAACAATTTATTAAGGGCTCATACAACTCTTATCACAATCCAAACATACACATACATCAATTGTATAAAGCACATCTGTACATTCTTTTCCCTAATCATTTTTTTCTCCTCTTTTATTTTTTTACATTTTATTAGGGACTCACAGAACTCTTATCACAATCCATACATATACATACATCAATTGTATAAAGCACATCCATACATTCCCTGCCCCAATCATTCTCAAAGCATTTGCTCTCCACTTAAGCCCTTTGCATCAGGTCCTCTTTATTTTACCCCTCCCTCCCCTTTCCCCCATCACTCATGTGCCCTTGGTAATTTATACATCGTTATTTTGTCATATCTTGCCCTATCCGGAGTCTCCCCTCCCCCCCCCTTCTCTGCTGTCCCTCTCCCAGGGAAGAGGTCACATGTGGATCCTTGTAATCAGTTCCCCCTTTCCAACCCACTCACCCTCCACTCTCCCAGCATTGCCAAGGCTTTTAAGATAGACATCTATTCTACGTAAAAGCAAAACCCACAATATTTCAGTTGATAGAAAATCTGGATCAGGGCTTTAAACTGGTTCAAACCAATTCATTATGGCTGATAAAGCAAAATTGGAACAAACCTGGATTTTCCAAATTTGGGTGAAATGCAACAATAGACAGAACGGGGGAAATGATGCGTTGAGGTCCTTGCTTAGACTCTGGGAAGAGGCATAGTGAGCCCTTTAAGCAGCCTGATACGTGACGCTAGATTATTGCCAGGGCACACATTCACAGTGTTGTGATCAACTGACACCAGGGAGCAGGGCACCATTGTTTCCAACCCTGCTGACCAAGAGATTCGGTCGCTATGAAACCCTACCAGGCTCTAATTTTCTAGTAAGAACCTTCATTTTTCTGTGCTGGTTATCATTTAAATTCACACGCATTTTATGAACTTGGGACTATTCTAGTTTTGCTTCACTGGCTATGACTGAAGAACCAGGCCACTTTCTACACTGAATATTGCTACTATATAAAGTTACGGTTGGTCCTCATTTCCCCAGCACTGAGCACAGGATACGGCACATAGTAGGTATTGTGAAACCAGGCTTCTCGACTAGACTTTATCGTGTGTATTTTGGGATTTACATTTGTTTGGGGAACATCACTAAAATCCATAGCTATTTCATCTTGATCTAGCCATAAATGTTTATTCACTTAAAGGCTGTTGCTGAGGTAAATGGAGTCACTTAATGAAGCATGGAGCTTGCTCCCAAACTACTATACTTACTGGAAGTGATGGTTGCTATCATGTTGATTCTGAGTCATCGGGGCCCCAGGTGTGTCAGAGGAGAATTGTGCTCCTTAGGGATTTTAATAGCAGATTGTTCAGAATTGGATCACTAGGCATTTCTTGAGAGGTGCTTCCAGGTAAACCTGAACCACCAATGTTTCAGTTAGCAGCTGAGCACGCTACCCATTGATGCCATTTCTACTCCAAGCAGAGCTTTTACGACACAGTAAGTTTAAAAGAAATTTGGCCTCCCCCCAGAAGAATTTATTTCAAAGGACGGCACTGAATCTGCAGCTCTGGGACAGGGACATATCTGATCAGAGCACACAGGAACAAATGAAGGGGGAGGAGGAGAGTGTGGAGCACATCCTGGCCCACCAAGCCTTGAGGACGATGGTCCTGATTAGAGCAGCCAGTCCATAGAGAGGACCACATGGCCAGCCCCATTATTAGACATGATGTCCCTCACTGACCCATAGCCCTACAGAGGACAACACCAGAGACACAGTGTGGTAATCCCTGCCACACCGAGGCAAAATACTAAGGGTGTACAACAGAACAGCAAGGGAACAGAGCGGCGAGGTCCCCAGGGAATGCCCAAGGTGGACTTTGGGGCCAGGGCATGGTGCCCCAACAGACAGGACTGGAAAACACTCCTAAGGGCCAACAAACAGTCCTTGCTTGTGGGGTTTTTTTTTGGTCAATGGTTTGTTGTTGTTATTTTGCTGTATATTACTGCTTGGTTTTGCATGTTATTATGTTCACGGGTCTGTCTAAATAATATAGGCTGGATGAACAATCTGGAGGAGAAAACAACGGGACTGACAGTTCTGGGGAGACTTGGGAGAGGGGGAAGAAAGGGGAAAGGTAGTGGTGTTTACAAATGCAGGGACAAGAGAACAAGTGATCCAAATAGGTGGTAATGAGGGTGTAGGAGGCCTGGTAGGGTGTGATCAAGGTTAATGTTACCAACAGGAATTACTGAAACCCAGATGAAGACTGAGCATGATGATGGTGAGACAAGAGGAAAGTTAAAGGAAATAGAGGAAATAAATAGATGAAAGAGCTGGGAGGTAAAGGGCATTAATAGAGGTCTAAATAAAGGCATGTACATATGTAAATATATTTATATATGAGGATGGGGAAATAGATCTATGTGCATATATTTATAGGTTTAGTATTAAGGTAGCAGAAGGACATTCAAGTACTCTCTCAATGCAAGAATACTTTGTTCTATTAAACTGGCATGCTATGATGCTCACCTCCCTGACACAATCGATTAAGACAAAGCAGGTGCATAAGCAAATATGGTGAAGAAAGGTGATGGTTCCCTGCTATCAAAAGATATAGCCTCTGGGGTCTTAAAGGCTTGAAGGTAAACAAGCAGCCATCTAGCTCAGAAGCAACTAAGCCCATGTGGAAGTAGCACATCAGCCCAACTGATCACGGAGTGCAGAAGGGATCAGTTATCAGGCATCAATGAACATGCCTTCATGGCATAGTGGTTACAAGATGGGCTGTAATAACAAGGTCAGCAGTTTGAAACCCGCAGCAGCTTTGGGGAGAAAGATGAGACATTCTACTCTCATAAACCAACAGGGGTAGTTCTACCTGGTCCTCTGAGGTTGCTATGAGTTGGAATTAACTTGATGGCAAGGAATTTTGAGTTCGAGTTAGACTCTCCCTAGTACTCAAAGAGACCTCTTTGCTCTTTTCCACTCTGTGTAAGTCGGTGGCAGCAGATTTCCTCCGTACAATACCTCATTTGATTTCATGATTTCATGCTTCCATCAGCATTGACTGTGGATTCAAGTAAAAGGAAATCACTGGCAACTTCTATTTTCTCTCCCTTTATTATGATGTTGTTTTGGGGTCCAGGTGTGAGGACATTTGCTGGCTCTACATTAGTTGCAATCCATACTGAAAGCTGTAACCTTTGATCTTCATCTGTGCTTTGAGCCCCTTGGTATTTAGTCAGCAAGATTGCATCATTTGTCTCCCATACGTGGTCAATGAATCTTCTTCCAATACTGATGCTGAGTTCTTCAGATCACCCAGTTTCTTGGGCCACTTGTTCAACACACAGATTGAATGTGTATGGTGAAACGATATAAACCTAATATGCACCTTTCCTGATTTTAAACAATGCAGCATACACTGCTCCATTCAAACGACTGCCTTTTTGCTATGGATGGCAATGCAAGCCCCAAATCCATTTGTAACACACACACACACACACACACACACACACACACACACACACACACACACAGGTTCAACCTCGGGAGAGGCCCCTCTGCCCATTCATCAGGGATGTGGATAGCCTTGTTATCAGACAGAGTGCACTGGAAAATGGATTAATGCTGCTGCAGTTAGGTTAAAATTTAACCCCTTATTTTTCTCGCTTTTGACCCATATTTAGTTTTTTCTAATGTTTATTATTTTCTGTTTTCTTTTGGATTGAGGTTTTTTCTGTGTTTTATTTTGTTATTGTTGCTGAGATTGGTATATGTTTTTCTGTATATGAAATCCATGGTAAGTGAATTTATAGAGACAGTAACTGGGTCAGGAGTTTCTTAGAGTGCTGGTGGAACCCTCCCTGGTGGTGCTCAGAGTTAGACATTTGTCTGATAAACCGAAAGGTCACCAGTTCAACACCATAGGGGAAGGATGAGGTTTTCTACTACAGTAAAGAGTTACAGTCTTGGAGATTTATAGGGGCAGTTCTACCCAGTTCTATAGGGTCGCTGTGAGTTGGAATTGACTCGACGGCAGTGAGTGTAGTTTGATTTGGAGGGTCATGGCAGGGCAGGCTGGGAAATGGGCAGTTTAATAAGTGAATATAAGAATGTAGAAAATGGAGGGAGTCCGGGAAGATGGCCGACAGGGACACCCGCATACTCTGAGAGCTCCTCCAAACAAAGCGGGATTGGCGACCAGGTAGCTGAATAGTAAGAGTCTGGTGAGTGAAATATCCCCCTGGGACAGCACCCCAGTCCCACCCCACGTATTTGTCCTGAGTAGGGGTCTAGGTGAAAGAGGACCGGACTCATGGGACATCTCTGGTCACTAAGCTGCCGTGAGCTCACTGGCGACTGGCCTAGGCTCCATCCCCAAACCGGACCCCAGCCCAGAGCCGCTTGCCTGCCCTGCCTAGACAGTGGCAGCAGGTCACGCTCCCCTACACCAGCGGCCCACTCGCGGATCCCCATTGGGAGAGAAGCTTTCCTCTCCCGCGGTTCCCCTCTCCCCGCAGGGCAGCAATCTGCCCTCGGGCCCACGTCCCTCCCTCCATTCATCCAAGCTCAGGGGAGCGGACCCGCGGGTTGTCTGGCGACCCCCACGGGGGACCATCCACCCGCACCGCTGCCGCGGACCTCTCCACCTGCCCTCCGTGCGCCGGCCTCCCACCCCCGCCCGCCCCCGCCCGCCCCCGCCCGCCCCTGGCAGCCTAGCGCCAGCTCCACTCCTGGTCGGGACCCTGAGCTGAGCACTTCCCGCCGACGGGAGCCATAGCCCAACCCGCGCCTGTCCCGGACCCTGAGCTTCCGCGGAGCGCCGCGGCCCGCGCTGCTGAGTCTGCCCGCCAAGGGCCCCTCCCTACGCAAGGCACAAGAGTAGGTGCCCTCCGCAGGGTGCTGCGGGGACCCCGACGGCCGCGACTCTGAGCCTGAGCGGAGGAAGGGCGCCATTGCCCCCTGCGGTTTCACGCCAAGCCTCCTTTGCCGGCGCCATTACCACCTGCGGTTTCGCGCCAAGCCACTACGGTCCGCAGGGTTCTGAGCTCAGAGCAGGGCAGAGGGCGAACACCATTGTTCCCTGCAGTGTCGCGCCGCTGTCTGCGCAGCTGTCCGAGGGGCCTCCCCGCGCCCGCTCACAGCCCGGGCAGATCAAACATTCCACCTGCAGTGGAGCCTGGGACTCGACTTTGCAGTCCCTGAGGAGCCGTCAGTGAGCTCCAGCCAGCTCTCACCACGTGGGGTCCCCAGTGCCAGCCCTAAGCCTGCGCAGCCCGCCCCAGCCACCCCAGGAGACGGCACAGTGGCCTGAGCCTCCACACAATAAGGTTACTCCTGTCTCCCAGAAGCATGGGGCCTATTAAAGGATCAAGGAAAAATCAACAGACCACATCACTCCCAACAAAAAAATCAGAGAAACGAGGCACTTTAACAGACCTAACGTCACTCATAGAAGAAACAGATATAGATCAGCCACAAAAGGAAATCTTCAGAACTCTGCTTGCAGTAATACAGGAGCTAAGAGAAGCAAACCAAAATAAGGATGCAACGATAGAGGGGATGAAATGCACAATAGAGGGGATGAAGTCCACAATAGAGGGGATGAATACTATCCACCAAAAGGAACTGCAGAAACTAACAGAGGAGGTAGCAGAGGCCACACAAAAGGTCACAGAAGCTATATCTAGGCTTGAGGAGACTGAGAACCGTATCAGTGAACTCGAGGACGCTCAAACCAAACGAAGCAAGCGAGAAAAACAATCAGATAGGAAAATTAAAGAAACAGAAGACAGCCTGAGATCAATGACAGATGCTATGAAGAGGAATAATATTCGAATAATCGGTCTACCGGAACACAACATAACACACAAATCGACTGCCAAGATAGCAAAGGAATTTCTGGAAGAAAATTTCCCCAACCTAACAAAGGAGAATTTGACTCTCATATAGGATGCAGAGAGGACACCGGCTAAGCTAAACACCAAGAAGAACACGCCAAGACATATAATTGTAAAATTATCCAACTTAGAGGAAAAAGAGAAAATTTTACAAGCATCAAGAGAAAGGAAGACAGTCACATACAAAGGAGCACAGGTAAGAATATGCTCAGACTTATCAGCAGAAACCATGAAGAGGAGGAGAGAATGGAGCAACATCTTCCAAAAACTGAAAGATAAAAATGCCTCGCCCAGAATCCTATACCCTGCCAAGTTATCCATTAAGATAGAGGGTAAGATAAGGGTCTTCCAGGACAAGGAAGAATTCAAAAAATATACTGCAAGTCACCCGACCCTGCAGAACATACTGGCTGACTCACTATGGCCAGAAGATCAAGCTCCAACTAGAACCACCAGGAGACCACCATATAGCCCATCTCCATCTAGAAGCCAACATGCCAGCAACACGTACCAGGACAACACGGTCTCAGATGGAAAAGAGGACAGGATCGAAACCCTCCACTCAAACGCAGTACACTGATATGAAGGAAGATAGGCAAAGACCCAAAACACAAAACAGAATATGGCAACCATGAAGCCAGAGATTGTAATAATCACTCTGAATACAAATGGGCTCAATTCATATGTTAAAAGAAAGAGGCTGGAGGATTGGATTAGAAAACATAACCCATCAATCTGCTGCCTGCAAGAGACACACCTTAAGCGAGCAGACAAGCATATGCTGAGAATAAAGGGCTGGCAGAAAGTTTACCAAGCAAATGGTAACTCCAAGAAGGCAGGAGTGGCTATCTTAATCTCCGACAAAATGGATCTCAAGATCCAAAACATAAAAAGAGACAAAGAGGGACATTACATAATGCTCAAAGGCTCAGTAAACCAGGAAGCACTTAGCATACTGAATATTTACGCACCTAATAATGGCGCGCCAAATTTCATCAAACAAACTATTAAAAAAATGAGAGAAGAAATCACGGAAACAACAATAATAGTGGGGGACTTCAACACTCCACTATCAGAGAAAGACAGGTCACAGGGAAAGAAGCTCAGCAAAGAGGCCAGAGAGCTAAACAATGTAATTAGGCAACAGGGCCTGATAGACATCTATAGAGCCTTTCATCCAAAAGCAAAAGGTTTCACATTCTTCTCCAATCCACACGGATCTTTCTCAAGAATAGATCACATGCTGGGACACAAGGCCAGCCTGAGTAAATTCAAACACATAGATATTATCCAGACGTCTTTCTCAGACCACCATGCCATAAAGCTGGAGATTAATAGGAGGGCACCCAGAAAAGCTAGGGCCACCAATTGGAGGATAAACAACGATCTCCTGTGACATGAATGGGTTAAGGTCCAGATCAGAGAGGATATCAGGAAGTTTCTAGAAACTAATGAGAACGAGCATACAACATATCAAAACTTATGGGACACTGCAAAGGCAGTTATCAGAGGTAGCTTGATATCACTGAATGCATATATGAAAAAAGAAGAAAGGCGTATGACAGATATGTTAACACAAAACCTCCAACAACTAGAACAGAGTCAACAGAACTACCCCTCCAATAGCAAGAGAAAAGAAATAATAAAAATCAGGGCGGAGTTAAACCAGTGGGAAGACAAAAGAACAATGCAAAGGATTAACGCAACTAGAAGCTGGTTTTATGAACGAATTAATAAAATTGACACTCCCCTGGCAAAGCTTACCAAAGATAGAAAGGAGCAATCATCAATAGCCAGGATGAGGGATGAATCGGGGGCAATAACAACAGACCCCAATGAGATAAAAAGGATAATCACAAAGTACTATGAAGGTTTGTATTCTAATGAATTCAGAAACCTGGAAGACATGGATAAATATTTAGAAAAACAATCTATCCCTAGATTATCTGAGACAGAGATCAAGAACCTCAACAAACCCATAGCGAAGGAAGAAATAGAGAGTGTCATCAAAAACCTACCAAGGAAAAAGGCCCCAGGGCCAGATGGCTACACAGCAGAATTTTACCAAACATTCAGGGAAGAGCTGACACCGATCCTCCACAAAGTATTCCATAACATAGAAAAGAACGGTAAGCTCCCAAACTCATTTTACGAAGCCAGCATTACTTTGATACCCAAACAGGGAAAAGACCCCACAGGTGTAGAGAATTATAGACCAATATCTCTAATGAACATAGATGCAAAAATCCTTAACAAAATATTGGCCAATAGAATACAAAGGAACATCAGACATATCATTCACCACGACCAAGTAGGATTCATCCCAGCGATGCAGGGATGGTTTAACATCCGAAAATCCATCAATATCATACACCACATCGAGAAGAAAAAGGATAAAAACCATATGATAATATCCATAGATGCAGAAAAAGCATTTGACAACATCCAGCACCCATTCCTAATCAAAACACTCATGAAGATAGGATTGGAAGGTAAGTTCCTCAAGCTCATACAAGCTATCTATGAAAGACCAACAGCCAACATCATAGTCAATGGAGAAAAGACAAGAACAATACCACTGAAAAAGGGTACAAGACAAGGATGCCCCCTGTCCCCTCTTCTATTCAATATCGTTTTGGAGGTTCTGGCTAACAACATAAGACAGCGGAAGGACATCAAAGGGATCCAGTTGGGAGAGGAGGAGGTGAAACTATCGTTATTTGCAGATGACATGATCCTATACATTGAAGACCCCCAAAACTCCACAGTTGGAATACTTACAGCAATAGAGGAATACGGAAGAGTAGCAGGATACAAGATCAATAAACAGAAGTCGGTAGGGTTTCTATACACATCGGACAGGGCCATGGAAGAGGCGATTAAGAGGGAAGTACCCTTCACAGTAGCCAAGAACAAACTGAAATACCTAGGAATATATTTAACAAAAAATACTAACGACCTTTATAAGCATAATTATAAAACCCTATTACAGGAAACCAAAAGTGACCTTCACAAATGGATGACCCTCCCCTGCTCATGGTTAGGTAGGCTGAACATAGTAAAGATGACAGTTCTTCCTAAAGCACTCTACAAGTTCAATGCTATACCAATCCAATTACCATCAACCTTCTTCAAAGAATTGGAAAAACTGACCACCAACTTCATATGGAGAGGGAAGAAACCCAGAATTAGCAGAGAACTCCTCAAGAAGAAGGACACAATTGGAGGACTCGCCCTACCTGATTTTAATGCCTACGACACAGCTACAGTGGTCAAAACAGCATGGTACTGGCACAATGATAGACACTCAGACCAGTGGAAAAGAATAGAAAGCCCAGGAGTAAAATCATCAGCATATAGACAACTGATCTTCGACAAGGGTCCTAAAAACGTCAAGTGGGAAGCAGATGCCCTCTTTAATAAGTGGTGCTGGAAACAATGGATATCCACATGTAGAAAGTTGAAACAAGACGTCTACCTCACCCCATGCACAAGAATACACTCAAGGTGGATCACAGATCTAGAAGTCAAACCCCAAACCATCAGGACCATTAAGGAGGGAATCGGGACTAATCTCAGAGCACTGGCCCAGGGAGCACATAGGCTCACTGCAACAGGGAAGGGGACACACACAGGTGATCTGGAAATCGACAAATGGGATCTAATAAGAATAAAACACCTGTGCACCTCGAAAGACTTTGCCAAGAGGGTGACAAGGCAACCCACAGACTGGGAGAAGATTTGTAGTAATGACACGTCAGACAAAGGGCTCATTACTAAAATCTACAACACCATCATGACCTGCAAAAAGAGGAAAACAGTTAACCCCCTAAGGAAGTGGGCAAAAGAAATGAGAAGAACTTTCACTAGAGAGGAGATCAATATGGCCAATAAATATATGAGAAAGTGCTCGAAGTCCCTTGCCATAAGAGAAATGCAAATCAAAACAACCATGAGATACCACCTAACACCCCTGAGGCTAGCCCAGATCAGTAAATCAGAGAGCAACAAGTGTTGGAGGGGCTGTGGTGAAGTAGGAACCCTCCTCCACTGCTGGTGGTCGTGCAGATTTGTACAGATACTGTGGAAAGCAATCTGGCGATACCTAAAGAAAATGGAAATTGATCTACCTTACGACCCAGCCATCCCTCTACTGGGCATATACCCGGTTGAAGCAGCAAATAAAACACGACCAGTCATATGCGCTCCAATGTTTATTGCGGCACAATTCACAATAGCAAAGACTTGGAAACAGCCTAAGTTTCTATCGATAGACGAGTGGATTAGCAAACTTTGGCACATACACACAATGGAGTATTATGCAGCACTGAAAAGCACCGATGAGCACATGAAACACGTTATTTCATGGGAAGAGCTGGAAGGAATTATGTTAAGCGAGGTAAGCCAGACCCAAAGGGACAGGTACAACATGAGTCCCCTGAGGTAAGTACAATCAGCATGACAGAAATAGAAGAATAAACATCCATCCCACAATAAACGGGAGGAAGCATAGATAGTTGGAGGGAGGACAGGCCACACCTAGGGAGGTACATGAGAGCCCAGCATAAAGAATGAGTAGTGGGGTAGAGAGAGGGAGAACCGGGAGGGGGACAATCTGAATGGATGGTATGGGGGGGGCAGGGTACTAACCCACCCGGGGGAGAGTATCGGTTGTGTCCCCACAGATCTGGAACATGCATACGGACCCCAACACGACACACCAAACAAGGAGGGCAACGCAAAGTACAGAGGTCTGCACAAAGAGGCTGGACGACAAGCCGGCCCAAACCAGAATTAGGCCGACCCCCACACTCGAAGGGAATACCACAGAAAACAAAAATAGATCGTCTGGAGTGGGAAAGGAACTGACCCACCACACCACATCCAGAAGGAAGCTGAAACAAAAGAAGGAGAAAGGACGTAGTGGAGTACACCTGGGTCCACCAAGCCCAAAGTCGATAGACCAGCTAGAAGGGCCCGTCATACGGAGAGGACCATTCAGCTGACCACACTACGAGATACGACATCCTGCACCAACACATGGCCCTACATGGGACAGCACCTGAGACACAATGGGGGATGGGCAACTGAGCTGACCCCGCCACACTGAGGCAAACACTGGGGGCGTGCAATGGAGCAGCGGAGGAAGCAGAGCAGAGGGAGCCTGAGGGATTATAAAGGATGGTCTACAGGCCAACGAAAGGACCTTGAACTACTAGCAATTTTTCTTTTAATATTTGCTATATTTTTGCTTAGTCTTTTTTAATTTGTTTTGTTTTTTACCTTGTAAATTTTGTATGTTAGTGGCTTTTCTGCTTATCAGCGTATCGATGTTGCTTCTGTCAAAGCCATGTTCTTATGGGCCACTTGGGTACAGTCAAAGTCATATCCATTTGTATGCACATATTGCTATGTCAGCAGGTCCACCTAGACAAGATAGGCTGGACAAATAATGAGAGAAGAAAACAACAGGACCAACGGTCCTGGAGGGACATGAGAGTGTGGGAGGTAGGGGAAGGGAGGAGGTGTCGCCCAACACAGGAACAAGGGAACAGCGAATGGTTCTAAACCAGAGGAGGGAGGGGAGGGGAGGACTGGAAGGGAGTGACCAAGAGCAAGGTAACTGAGAGGAATTACTGAATCCAGAATGAAGGCCAAACATCGTAATGGGTCGGGAGGAAAGCGAAAGGAAATAGAGGAAAGGAGTAGGAGGTAAAGTGCATACAGAGATTCCTAAATACAGACATGTACATATGTAAATATATTTATGATTATGGGGGCAATAGATTTATATGCATATATTTATAGGTTCAGTAGTAGGGTAGCAGACGGACATTGGGCCTCCTCATGCATAATCCCCCAACACAATAGCACCTCGCCCTGCTAAGCAGCCATTGCAGGATACCCATCTTCCCGACATGATCACTGAAGACAGCCGTGTGTGTAAGCAAATGTGGTGAAGAAAGCTGATGGTGCCTGGCTATCAAAAAAAGATATAGCGTCTGGGGTCTTAAAGGCTTGAAGGCAAATAAGCGGCCATCTAGCTCAGAAGCAACAAAGCACACAGAGAAGAAGCACACGGCCTAAGCGAATACAAGGTGTTGAATGGACCATGTAGCAGATACAAAGGAACAAAAACAATCATTGTGTGATCACCTTCCTCACATAATGGCTGAAGACGAAAGTGTGCATAAGCAAGTGTGGTGAAGAAGGCGGATGGTGCCCGGCTACTGAGAGATATAGCGTCTGGGGACTTAAAGGCTTGAAAGCAAACAAGCGGCCATCTAGCCCAGAAGCAACCGAGCACACACGGAAGCAGCACACCAACATAGGTGACCATGAAGGACAGTGGAGACCAGGTCTCCAACATCAAAGGTGGGGTGGTGGTGAGAATCACATCACCGTAAAAGAGGGGGAGTACATGATGGGGACCCAATGGCCACCGGTAGAGAGCTGAACACCCCTTCCAGGGGGCTAGTGAGGAGGAGATGGGCCACACAGGGTTCAGTGTAACAACAATGAAACTCAAAACCTTCCTCTAGTTCCTGAACGCTTCCTCCCCTCCCAATCATCATGACCCCAATCCTACCTTGCCTTGCAGACCTGGTTGTACCAGAGGATGTACAGCGGTGCAGTGGGGATCTGGAGGCACAGGGAATCTAGGACAGACGAGCCCTTCAACACCAGCGGTGGGAGAGGCGACACCAGGAGGGAAGGGCATGTAGAAAGGGAGAACCGATCTCGGAGATCTATGTGTAACCTCCTCTCTGGGAGATTGTCAGAGGGGGCGCGGGTGAGGGGAGACGCCGGGGAGTGTAAGATAAGATATAATAATTATTTATAAACTATCAAGGGACCAGGGGTGGGATCGGGGAGGGAAGGGAATGGGGGAAAAAAAGGGAAACCGAGCTGATTCCGGGAACCCAAGTGGAAGGTGAATTATGAGAGTGACGAGTGCAACGAATGTATAAGGGTGCTTTGCTCATTTGATGTATGCACAGATTGTGATAAAAGCCTTATGAGCCCCAATAAAAAGATTTTAAAAAACCAAAAAACAAAAAGAATGTAGAAAATGTTCTAAAATGGACTGTGGTGATGGTTGCACAACTCTTTTTAAATCTTTTTAAACCATCGGATTGTATGAACTATGAATTACCATATATACTCGAATATAAGCCGACCCGAGTATAAGCCGAGGTATCTAATTATTACCTGGGAAACCAGAAAAACTGAAAAACTGAAAAAAAACTGAAAAAAAACTGAAAAACTGAAAAACTGAAAAACCAGAAAAACCAGAAAAACTCAAGTATCAGTCTAGGGTAGAAAATGCAGAAGCTATTGGTGAGTTTCAATAATCAAAACAAATGAAAATAAAATTACTAAAAATTGAGACATCACTGGGGTAATGTATTTAAAAATTTATTTTAAATAAAAAACATAAATAAAAGGACAAGTCATTTAACATTAGTAAACCAGCACAGTAAGTGGAAAATAGACTCAACAAAAACAATAAGGTATCAACAATGATACCTTAAGAGTACTATTCCCTGAGCTCAACCAGCAACCAAGCTAAAATGTAGAGTCTAAATCCTTCAAAACTGGATTCCTCATCATCATCCGTATCCCAATGCAGAGCTTCAGCTGGTGTGAGGTCATCATAGATGCTGTCCTCACTGAGATCGCCGTCATCACCATCACTGCTGTCATTTTCATACAAAGCGCAGTCTTCACTGCCATCCATAGCATTACTAATACTACATTTCTGGAAGGCATGTCGCATCATGTCTTCTGGAATGTCTTCCCTTGCATCTCGAACCCACTTTGCTATGAACTCTATGTCAGGCTTCATGAGATTTCCTCCTTTTGTTAGTCGGCCTTGACCAGATGACATCCATTCATGCCACATCCTTCACACACGGTCTTTAAAAGGCTTATTCAAAGATACAAATCATAGGACGACTCTGATTGGTTAGATGTGAGAAAACAAACATTCAAAGCCCTGCAGAATCAGTGGGGCTTTGAATGAACAGCAGAAATAACGGGCACTCATCCTTTTACCTCAGGGTGGGGGGCACTCAGCGAGATGTTACACCTTGCTGGGGTACCACTGACCCATGTATAAGCCGAACCCCAGTTTTTCAGCACATTTTTTTGTGCTGAAAAACTCGGCTTATACACGAGTATATACAGTATATGTCACTAAACTGGAAATTAACAACAACAAAATGACTGTCCTTTGATTTATGTACAGGTTCCACAGGAGCACAACCAAGTGTTCTGGAATTCAGATTCTTCCCAGTGTTGCCCAGAGTTTGTTATACCCACACAGAATGCCTTTGCACAGCGAAGCAAACACCTTGCTGATATTCTCTGCTTGCAGCCAAGGTCTGTCTGACATCAGCAATGATATCTCTTTTGCCAAATCCTCTTCTGAGTCTGACCCTGGCAGCTCCCTGTCCATGTGCTGCTGCTACCAGTGCGGAATGATCGTCAGCGACATTTTACCAGCATGTGATTTTATTTGAAAATTTCTGTATTTTGTTGAGTCATCTTTGTTTTTCAGAATGGGCACAAACATGGATCTCTTCCAGTTGGCTTACCCAGCAAGGTAACTGTCTTCCAAACTTCCTGATACAGACGAGTGAATGTTTCCAGTCCTGCATTGGGGTTTGAAACATCTCCATAGGCATGTCATCACTTTCTGAAGCATGAGTTTTCCCCAGTTCCTTCCATGCAGCTTGGGCTTCTTCCTCCAATACCGCCAATTCTCGGTTGGATTATATTAAGCTTTGAAATGGTTGAATATTATTAGTATAGTGACGCTGTGTCCCTTCCATCTTCTTTAGATGCTACCTGCATAATTCAATATTTTGCTCAGAGATCCTCCAATCTTTGAACTCAAGGCTTCTTTCAACCTGAGATATACGGAACATCTTCCTTTTAGGCTTTCCAACACTAGGTCTTGCGGTAACCACTACACCACCAGGGCCCCGTCTGCCTTACAGGGTCACTGTAAGTCAAAGCTGACTCAATGGCAGTGGATATACTACTGTGTTTATAAATCAGTTCTCTGCGTGAAATAACAGAGATGTGATCTTAGGACCTTTGTTTCTACCATTTTAAGGGAATGTCCTATATTCATCAGCTTCACCTTGATCATGCTCTGGTAACAAACATCTCTCAAATCACAATACCTCACAATGAGTTATTGGTACCATTTAAAGCATGTTACATGTTAGCTACAGGTTAGTGGTTACTGCCCCACACCTTCCATCTGACAGCAAGTTGGAACGGCAGACCTTTCAATACTGGAACAGAAAGCCCAAAAGGTGGAGGGAAAAAGAAATGAGAAAGGGCAGAATTTCCCAAGGCCTCTTAATACTTTGCTCAAAGGTAGCATGTGTCCACTTTTACTTAAAGCCATCAAAGCACATGGCAGTGAGGTGCAAAACAGCTGAATGACAAAGAGGTAAGGCAACATCCAACTGCTCACAGAAAACAACTGGGCACAAGAGCAAAGTCGTACAATCCAAGGTTAAGTTACCTCTAAAGGGACACTAAGCTGTTCACTGTCCTGAAATAAATTTAAACAAACCATCTTAATTCTTTTTCTTAAGGCTGTTCAATTTCCTGATGGTTTTCTTTCATAAGAGGCAGTAATCATTAAGCTCTTTTATCATCTTACTCGATGAATATTAGAATTTTCGTATGAGAGTTCACTTCAGACTCTCAAGAAGATGTTGACATCCCAGTCTGAAATGGTACATCCTAAGGAACCTGAGAATGTAGGCAGGAGAGCTATGATTTCCACTTGGCAATTAAGAACACTAATATCCTGAGAGACTAATTAAATTACTAAGGTTATAGTTATATGAAATAGTGTACCCTGAGCTTTAAATCTGAGAATCAAATAGCCAATACACCATTCTTCCCATTTCATCCTGTGAAAGAAACCCTTATTATAGTGTTATATCATGGAATGAAGCAGTTCCATGATTCCTACTCTGCCTTGAAGGAACTTAAAGCCCTTTGGGATTCTTCTTACAGATAAGCCAATGCCCTAGTTAGGGTACCATGGACACAACTCCGGGGCATTCTGCTTTGGGCTTGGGCTTGCAGGTTTGACTGCAAGCTTGGACCAGAAAGGCCTGGCATGATGCCCTGGACCATCTGCTATTAGAAAAGGCTGTATTGTTTCCATTGGAAATTCTGTTATCACATCACCGATTTCCTGCGTTGGGTTGATCAGAGAAAACCATAAGATTCCAAAGCAGATCTGTAATTATTGAATTCTTGTGAAAGGAATGATTCTCAGAGAAATCACATTGTCTCTTAGCCAACCACATGAAGTATCTTCCTATAAAGCAGTGGTTCCCAACCTTCCTAATGCCTCGGCCCTTTAATACAGTTCCTCATGTTGTGGTGACCTCCAACCATAAAATTATTTTCGTTGCTACTTCATCACTAATTTTGCTAGTGTTATGAATCAGGCAACCCCTGTGAAAGGGTCATTTGACCCCCAAAGGAGTCACGACCCGCAGGTTGTTGAGGACTGTGGCCACAAAGGTGGCCACAAAGGGTACGGGATTTGAAGAGTGTTTTTAAGTTTCAGCAAGCAGTTGATAATTTCCCTTAGCCATATAATTCACGAAACACATGGGGGAATTGTTCGCTGGCGGCATTGACTGGAAGCTGCGTCTGGAAGGGATTTTTATATGTTAGAATACTTCCCAAAGACATACCTCACAGGCTTTGCTCCTCAACATAACATACCAAAGGAATTTCTTTCTCCGTGAGGAATAAACAGGAATTGTATTTTAATATCTTTCTTGAATTTCTGACACTGATGTTCCTGTGGATTAGGTGTTGGGCTGCTCCCCACAAGGTCAGTTGTTCAAACCCCCCAGCTGCTCTGGGGGAGAAGGAGGTGCCTATCTGCTCTGATGTCCTTAATTATGTAAAGGTGAATAGCCTCAGACAACCACAGGTCCCTCTGAGTCAGGATCGACCTTGGTGGCAGCGAGTTTCTTCTTTCTTTGTTGTTGCTGTTGATAATGATTCTCTAGAATTCTTTGACTGAGAGAACATTAGTAGTAGATACCTTATTAATAGGATTTCAGTAAACTATGTAGATTTTTTTAAGGGTTTTGGAGGAGACTTGAAAACTATATTAATGGAAAGGAAGAAGAGTAAGAAAGGGAGAATAAAAATACTGAAATAAGACTTGCTGCTAAGTCTTCCAACAATATAAGGTCATTTGGTGCTAATGAGTCGATTCCAACTCATAGCAACCATCGAGCAGAGCATACTGCTCACACATAGTTTTTGAGACTCACTCTGTACAGGAGCAGAGTACCAGCTATCGTTGCCTACAGAGAAGCTACCGAAGTAAAAACAGCACTGGTCCAAAAATAGGGAAACACTCAATGGATCAGAATGGTGTCCAGAAATATACAATAATATATAAGATGTGTAAGAATCCGTATATTCTGGATATATAAAAATTCAGTATCTGATAAAAAGATTTCACTCCAAATCCATGGAGAACATATTCCTAATGCAATAAATGATATTATAACTGGCTAGTGTTTTAGGGGAAAACATTCAGATTGCTACTATTCCTATGAAAAAATAAATTCCAGATGGATCAATGATTTAAGTATCAAAATGAGTACCAGTCACAAGTTCATATTTTTATAATGCAGTCTCCTTGGATGTATGTTTCATTGAAGAGGGTCTATTTTTACCTCAGTCCCCTTTGCATCCCTCGTATCTACCATAGCCACAGGAGAACTCAGGAAATAATTGTTAAATAAATGTGTGGCAGAATTCTTTACTGCATATTGTTTTTTACAGTGGGCCTGCACAGTTGTTTGGTGGATTGGAGATACTCGTGTCTAGGGCATGTGTAGGCACATGATTAACGATCATGACTAAGTATGCCAGGAGATAGATGATTGGAGCAAGAGGTTAGTGGGCTTGGCACCTCTCAACCAGCTCCTCTTCAAACTTTAGTAAGAGCCAGTTCTGCTGATCTATTGCAGTGTTGACACACTACGGTTTTATCTGGCTCCTCCCCATCAGATGAAAGGAAGATTTATAAATGGTGCTACCACGTCCATTCTGATTCATCGTGACGCTGTGCAAAGAACTTACCAGGCAAAGCAGAAATCATTTTGGATGCTCCTTGGTCTACACTTGAGCATCACTCATTTATTTTGAAATGCAAACATGGGTCTTTGCAAGGCACTTCACAATCCAAAGTCTCCACCATCCCATCTGTCAGAGAAACCCTAAAATGAAATGATCCACTATAACTGTGGTAGTTACATAATCTGATGTCAATTTGAAAGGGTGGAGTCTAGCCTGTCAATCATTGTATAGCCAACGAGGTCTCGTGTGTGGGCATGTCCTTCCCCTGAGGATTCTGGGAAAACTCAGTGATTTCCTCCTTGAAGGCGGGAGACACTTGTCTCACTCGGGTCACTTTCCTGGAGCCTCTTTACTGACATGGCTGACTCCTTGCAAGACATCCCTGAGAAGCCACGGGATCTACCTGATGCAGCCTTGGGTGCTGGGGAAGCCACTTGGAGACCGCTGCAGACGCTAAGATGCTTACAATGCTACTGGATCCAAAGACTTTCTACCCACTGGCCTGTGATCATCCTGCATTTGGAGTCATTGCATGTGTTTCATGAGCCTGAAGAGGACTTTATTGATCAGTATTGGACATATGGGCTAATGTCAGACTTATGGGCTTGGACTGGACTGGGTTGGGATGCTTCCTTAATGTATAATTACCCTTTAGATAAAGCTCTCTGTCCACATGAGTATCTAGACGTTGTTTCCCTAGTCTACCTAGACTAACACAATAACATTCTTGTTGCCAATTGCCACGTTCTCTTGTCTCAGCTGCATGAAGTTCATTCCATAGGGCAAAGCAGAACATGATTATTTTTGTGACCAGTGGCTGAGCCAGCTGAGAGTGCATCGAAATGGCAAATAAAGAAAGCAGCAGTTCCTTCCTCACTGTGACTATGGAAGCAGGGCCACCTGCATTTCAGCACCATTAATGGGGGGCCCTAGTGGCGCAGTTGGGTTGCTAACTGCAAGGTCAACAGTTTGAAAACACCAGCCGCTTTATGAGAGAAAGATGGGGCTTCTTACTCCCACAGAGGCAGTTCTACCCTGTCCTATTAGGTCACTGTGAATCGGAATCAACTTGGGGGCAGTAAGGCTCTTTGTGAGTTTGGTTTTTTTATGGAATTATAGTGGAAAGAGTCTGAGCTTTGGATCAAGACAGATCCAGCTCCAGTACATGGTTTAGATACACACTGAAGCCACAAGGAACTTGTATCACCCCTCTCTTTGGAAGACTCTGTCAAAGACCTATCTCTGGACTAGTTCACTGCTCATGCCATACATCATAATCTCAACGCCGAGAGGGTAGGAGTCTTCTGGATAGATCTATCCTGTCGCCCTTCGAAGGCAGAGTCACCATAGGCGCTCAATGCACACTGAATGATTTGTTTCACCAAATAAATAGCATGGCTAAGGTTATGACTGTTTTTGCAGTCTATTAATAACTCAGTCACAATCTCAAAGGACTAGGAATCTTTGGGCGGGTGGAGGCGGGGGGTGGCATTTTGTGGCTTTTTATTGAGATTGTGCAGAACCGTAAGAAAAAACCCAAACCATGCGTGTTAACTGTCTGTTGAAAAGGGCTCTTCAGAAACACTTCTTCAGGACAAAGCACATTCTCTCGTTAAAGGGTGCAGCCATCTATGTAAGACTGTGATGCTGTGATGTCACAGGGTGCCGTGGGTCGGTGACCCTGCCCAGGGGGGGTTCCTGAGATTGGGTGGCACAAGTAGAAAGAAATCCACTGTGAAGGTTGAGAAGAGTTCTTTGCTAAACAGTTCTGTGCCTGGGCACCGGCCTGACAGTGTGTAAAGCAAGAGAAATTCCATGTCCCCTTGGTATTTGTACACTAGGAACTTATGATGAAGAAGAGATTATAGAAATAAATTTACCTAATGTCCCTGTCTCTATTACTCCTCCTTTTGCTTCCTTCTACACTCAGCTCCCCACTCCCCCGCCTCCCCCCCCCCCAATTCTCTTCCTTTTTGCCCTAGTCTGGAGGAGAGACGGCCTTTCTGGAGTCTCCCTGCTCTCACTGCAGAGGCTATTGCTTCTTCTAAGTCACCATTACTACAAACTGGTCTTTAGGTCTGCTTGTTCTCCCACGTAATTGTACTGCTAACGGAAGTACTGAGGCGCTCAACCCTCCCACTTGGGTTTATGCTGTTTCGTTTCCACCAACTCTCCAGTTTCCCCCCTTCATGCTGGCTGGTTGTATTACTGTACCTTCCTGTTCACGTATAAATTCTCCTTTAGGCCCTTTGCTTTGTTCATGAATGGGCTTGAGAGCATGTGTCGTCCTGTGTGTACTACCTTGACCATGGTTCCCCTCCCCGTGAGCCTGACTTGAGAAATGGCCGAGCTCTGAGCAAGTCCCAGCACAACAGGCTTTGGGAGAATAACGTGATACTGTGGACTGGAAAGGAAGCACTTTGGACATTGAAGAGCTTTCTCACACCCTCAGATCATTCTAAATAGCCCTTTCCTCTTCCCACCAAGGGCAGTCTCATACTTTGATTCCTCACCAGCTGTGTTTGAAATAGTCACCTAAATTTAGTCCCTGGTGGTTGGGCAGCTAACTGCAAGCTCAGCAGCTGGAAACCACCAGCTGCTCCACAGGCGAAAGACAAGGCTTCCTACTCCGGGAAAGAGTATACAGTCCCAGAAAGCTACGGAGGCAGTTCTACCCTGCTCTATAAGGCAGATATGAGGCAGAAGTGGATTTTCTTGTTATACCCTCCGTTTTTTGTTCACTCCCTCCCACCCCTCCCCTCTTCCTTTTCCCACCCTGTCCCTGCCCTCCTCTTAGTCATCAAAAACTTATATTTTGGTGTATAAAACACATTCTTTCCACTTTGTTTTTGCTTATAACAATGATGGCATGAAATATTTATCTTTGTAAGACTGATTGTGCTTGCTAAACATAATGTTCTCTAGTTTTGTCCCTGTCGCTACGTGCTTAAGAGAGTTATCATTGTTTTTTGTTGAAGCATAACATTCCATAGTATGAATGTAGCAGAGCTTGTTTATCCATTCCTCTATAGTTGGTTTTTTTTTAGCTATTTCCATGTTGTTGTTTTTTCTATTGTGAAAATTGCTGCAATAAACATAGGTGTACAATATCTGTCCACATTCTATTCTTAATTTCTTGAGGGTATGCACCCAGCAGAAAGGCTGCTGGATCATAAGGCACTTGGACTGGCATTTGTTTAAGAACGTGCCATGCTGACTTCTATCATGGCTGTACAAGTCTACAGCCCCACTGGCAATGTACACGTGCTCCTATCTCTCCAGCATTAATTCTTTTATGTTTTATTGAATATTGCCCAAAGTATCATTTGAGGTGATATCCCATTGTTTTCATTTGTTATCTCTCTTGTGGCTAATGATCTTAAGCATTTCTTCAGATGGTTGATGGCCACCTGGATGTCATCTCTGGTAAACTGTTATATATCTTGTGCCCATTTTTTGATCCGATGATTTGCATTTTCCTGTTGTAGTTTTCTATAGATTTTGGAGATTAGCACTTTATCGAATGTATTCTACTGAATATTTTTTCCCAATCTGTGGGTTCTCTGTTGACTCTTTTGATGAGGTCTTTTGTTGTGCATAAATATCATATTTTAAGTAGATATTCATTTTTTATTTTGTTTTCTATAGTGAGAATTTTGTTGTTGTTGAGACCATCTGACATGACCAAGGTAGCCATGAGGGCTTGTTTCTCTAAAGTGTATAGCAAAGAAAGGCAACGTTTTCAGACATAACAAGGACCACCTAGAGTAATGGGACTCACCTCTTTTGAGGTTACACACCTTTGAAGTGTCACAACCAGTGCTGAGATAGACTATGAGTGATTTGTTACTAAGTGAGCAAAGTACCAAGAATTACTATCCATTTAAAGAGGAGACTCAAGATTATTTATCTTTTCACTTGAATTCTGGAGTTCCTTCTCAAGCTAGGAAGAAAAGCTACATTTATGTTCACTTTTTTTTTCTCTCTCCTTTTTTAAATTTCGATCCATTTCACATGTCAAAGTTGTATGAAGAAAATTTTCCAACAATTAAAACTTCTGGGAATAAAGAATGCCTGGACTGGGTGATCCTGGGGGCACAGACAGCTTCAGGCTGGCAGTTCCTCTGAGGCCGCTCTGGCTACCCTTCCGGCCTGGCAGGTCCTCCTCCAGGTCTGGGGAGCACCGTGGAGGGAGAAGGCGCTGTGGGGAAGCAGGGGAGGAAAGAGGGCCACAGGCTCAGGCGGCCCCTTTGCCCTGGATTTCTCTGTAGACACACAGGCAGGAGCTGCCTCGGGGGAGTGTGGAAGCAGGGGTGGCAGCCCCAAGCCTGGCACTCAGCAGCCTGGCACCTCCATCTGGTCCCCCTGGCGCAGGATGTCCTGCAGCAGCCCATTGACCACGTCCAGCGTCTCGTCCTTCTCCAGCACGATGTCATAGGCGTCCATGTAGCGTTCCCGCAGCTCCTCCACCTTGTCATTTAGGAAGCCAATCTTGAGGATGTTCTCCACACCAGGAACCCCGTCGGCCATCATGAGGTCCCCGAGGGAGTCTCCCAGAAGGAGAATGTTGATTTTGTCCTGAAACTGCCGGAAGTAATTGGAGTTCTCGTGCAGGGAGAGGTTCTTGTTGTATGTGTGAATGAGCTGGTCCTTGAATCCCCGAAGGAAACCGTTTTCATCGAAATCCATGTAGTTCGACACAATGTGGACGTTGGGATGGTAAACTTTCATCTGTCGGATGATTTCTTCCAGGATGTCCCCGATGCCCGCGGAGAAGATGAAGAGCTGAATGCGGTGACGGTAGAGCGTGTTGAAGAACATCGGGTAGCCGTCCCTAAGCATCGCGTTGGACTCTCTCACCACCTCGGCGATTTGAAAATTCTGGATTTTCTGCTGACACAGGAGGTCATGAGCTTTAGTCCACCACTCCACCACGTGAGGTAGCTTCTCTGCGGTGGTCTGGTTTGGGTCGATCTCCATCGGGTAATGGTGAAGAAATGCCTTTAGCTCTTTGCGGCACTCTTCACTGATGATCTTGCTGTCATCCAGGATGTTGTGTGACGAAGGGCACCGCTGTCCATTATAGGAAAACTTGCTCAAGGTCATGTCAAAATCAGAAATCACCTGCAGCCGGTCTCCCCCAGCCCTGCGGAGGGCGCCCACGATCTCTTGCACCCGCCTGGGTTGCTGCATCAGGACCGTGGCCTTCATCAGTGTTCACCTGTCCCCACGAGACCCGTGAGAACCGCTAACCCCGACACCCGGCTCGGCCTGGAGGGGAGCCCGGGGCTCGCTCCAGCACCCCAGCGCCGCTGGGCGGGGAAAGGGTGCGAAGGGGGGCAGAGAGCTCCTGCAGGAGCGGGCGGCTACAAGTGGGGGTGGCAGCCCGCTGCAGGGTTCGGGGCGCCCCGGGGGTCGGCGCCCGCCCCGCGCCTCCAGACGCGTCTTTCCGCCTCACCTCTTCCACCATGGCGATCGATGTTCACTTTTTAAAAAACGTTCAGGACATTTTTATAACCATTGGCAGTATGCTACATATGTGGATACTAGGGGGCAAATTAACAAATACAATGATTCCCTAGTAGATCTTAGGTCTTATCATGTTTCCTTGCACAAAGCAAGTTCTTTATAAATATCAGGTACATTAGAAACCCGGGGGTCAATACTAACCCATTCTAGAAGGAGCGTTGAGATGCGATGCTGTCAAGTTTTCAATCAATTTTTCCCATAAGAAATAACTGAACATGATTAATCTGTTCCAGACCACCAAGTTTTTGCCCTAACCTTTCTTTTTACACAAAACATTACACAGAAATTTCAAAGTAAATACGTTCAGAGTTAAATAATATAATTTACATAAGAAACACAACACTAAAAAGGTTATTAACAACGGCAGTATGGCCCTCACCTTGAGACGGATGAGGATCTGGATCTGTGGACACGGACGTGGAGAGGAGGATGGAGAGGGAGTCACTGTTGGGGAGGGGAACCCCCTTCCATCAAATCCACTGGTCGCTGCTTCTCAGGAGTTCTTTCCCTTCTTTGCCTTTTTTCACTAGGGCCTGGCTGGCGTTCTCTAAAAAAATCTGTCTAATGTGGTCAGCTGTTGGCGTTTCCTTAACTGTTTTCTAAAAGGGTTTACTAAATTATCATCAACAGTATCAATAACAGAGTTAACCAGTTCCTGATCATGATGATTCTTTTCAAAATACTCTGTCTTAAGACCCATTCTTTTTGTTAATCTAAAAACTAAGAAAATTATAGCAAAACGCTTGGAACACAGCTGCAAAGGGTTTAAGCAACGCGCACTAACAACGCCAATCAACGCGAGTGACCGAAACATGAACTGCTTTTGTTTACAGCAATCACGTGCGTCGGGTCGGATTCCGATGTTTTGTTCAAGCACTGAAGCAAAATTTTCTCCACAATTCGCCTTGAAATCCGTTCATGTGGAGTACGGATGCGGTCAAGTACGGAGTTCTACTGTAAATTGAAACGATCCAGCTGTAGCTGACCTGTGTTCTGCTGGGACACCCCCTTACAACTTCCGCAGCGCCACCCAGTGCCCCTTGGGCCGGACCCCACGGTTCCTTCTTGCCCCAGGGCAGCGGTTCTCCACCTTCCTCGGGCCGCGACCCTTTCATACAGTTCCTTGGGTGGTGGTGACCCCCAACGACGACATTATTTGCGTTGTTACTTCATAACTGTAATTTTGCTACAGCTCTGAATCGTCATGTAAATATCTGACATGCAGGATGTATTTTCATTGTTACAAAATTGAACATGAGAGCATAGTGATTCATCACTCAACACTCTGTAAGTATATATTGGGAAATATTTATTTCTAATGACAAATAAATGAAACGTTGCCCTGAAGCATGGTGCAACCTGGGTTACCGTCTTCTAGCAGCATACTCGTATGTGGGCGTATGTGCATGTGGGCGGACCCGCCTGGAGATGGATAGAGGAGTGGTGGGTGTCTCGGTTCCTAAGACCCTCGGAAATGTGTTTTAGGCGACCCCTAAATGTCTTAGGCGACCCCTGTGAAAGGGTCGTTCGACCCCCAAAGGGCTCGCAACCCCCAGGTTGAGAACTGCTGCCCTAGCGTCATAGGACTTTGTATGTTCCGGCAGGTGCAGTGGTGCTGTACATACTTTATGAACAGCCTCTTTGTGAACATTCAGACATTTCTGTGCCCCTGAACTTTTGCTTCTCAAGGTGCAGGTTCCAACTGAGACCTGCTGAATCACATCTTTAGTTAGATCACCAGAAGGCTCCTGGCACCTTCAAAGCCGGAACAGGTCTGCTTTAGCCATGCTCTGCGTTGCCTGGGGACACGTCTTTCTTGCCCTGGTGCCCATCTGAGTAATAAGCCTGTCTGAGAAAGGTACTCTACTCATGCTTCCTCTAGAAATGTATAGAGTCACGTCAATGCAGAACGGGAGTCCATACAAAGGTGGGGACCAGGGGCTGGCCTTGTTTGTCAAGTCTAAAGAAGCACACCCTGGTAGGTCTCGGGCCGTGGGGTGGGGGGGGGGGTAGGCGATCACCACCATCACCTGCATTCGAGTTTGCTTCCAGAATACACATGGTAAGACCCGGAGGAAAATCAACTCACCCCATGTCAGTTATTGCTCCTCTCCTGGCCTGCTCCTCCCCTGACCTGCTGACCTCCCTGCTAGAGCCTGAAGCATCTTTTGTTGTCTCCTGGGTCCTTCCTGAAATCAGGACCCCTGAGACCCATCCAGTTCATGTTGACGCAACTGGCCCCTGGGCTGCTGGGAAGGCAGTTAAAACTGTGACAAGTCCTTACTCAAAATCCAATCGCTATTGTCTGGAGTCGTCTGACAGCGGAAGGGAGATAAAAAAAATCAATAGCGTATGAGCACAAGCTCACTCTTTCGCGATAAGGACAGCTGCTGGAGTGACACAGATCAATTAAAGAAGGCGATCTGCCAGACCTTAAGCCGTCACATTTGTTGCTGAATGAAGGAGAGTGTGGAAAGTATAAAAAGTTCCTTCTGGAAAGTCAGTAATAGAAAATTCCCCTTCTAGATGCACTCTGGTGATCTTTGTTATAGGCAAGCACTGTCCACGGTTGCTAAAATTAGTGGGTATGGAAACAGAATGTTTTCCTAGTTTTGATGAATCTTTGCACAAGATATTTGCTACCAGCAGCAAAAATATGTTGGCCTGACAGTGGTGAAATCTGGCAGATGCAACCTTAAATGAGTGATCATTGTTGGCAGCTGAATGGGATATACCCACACAACATCCCCGATAGGATGCACTGGTGCAGCCCCGATGGCTCAAGAGTTAAGGGCTTGGATGCTAAGCAAAATGGTGGTTGATCTCCCCCAAAGGCTCCATGTGAGAAAGATCTGGTCATCTATTCCCATAAGGATTAAAATCTAGGAAACCCTTCCCAGGCAACTCTGCTCTGTCGCATAGAGTTGCTGAGAATCAGAATCAATGGACAACAGTCTCACAATAGCAGCATGATGCCTTAAGAAGGCCACCATATTGCTTCGGTGGTACTTTTGCTAAAACTGCACAACCTCAGTCTAATCCTAAGAAAATGCAGGCAAACTCAAATTGAGGGACATCTCTGAAATAATTGGCCAGGACACGTTAAAGTGTCATGACACACAAAAGTAGACCAAGGAATTTTCATAGACTGAAGGAGAGTTGGGGAATGAAGGACAATTACATAATACCTGCCAAACCACCAAGAATCATCGCCGAACTGAGTTGGTACATAAACGTAGCCATCACAGAGGTCTTTGAAGAATTATCTTTCATTTTTTATTCTGAAATGCTTTTAGATTTAAAACATCTTAAAAGAAATATTAGAGTATAGCATCACCCATACCTTTCATCTTATTTCCCCTTCATTTTGTGATGTGACGTAAGCAGCCAGTCAGTTGGGGTGTAGATATGGCTTACACGTATGGGTGCCTCAGCAAAGCACTCCCTCTCTTGAACTTGCAGTCCACTCATCTTCTGGCTTTTGGTTCTTGGGACAGAAGTCTGTAGCCTGCCATCTGGCTTTCAGATTTGGGAATTTGACAGCTCCTGCAGTCTTCTAAGTCACCCTAATGCCTGACCACCAGCTGTGGGGCTTTCCATCCTCCTCTACAACTGAATAAATCATTCCTCAAAACCTTAAAGTCTATTTACACACACACACACACACACACACACACACATCACTGGCTTTGCTCCTCTAGAAAACCTACCTCTAAAACCATTTCCGAAGACTACTGGTGTGATACAGTGATATACAAATGGCCAACAAATAGATGAAAAAGTGTGCCACATCATTACCCCCAAACCAAAGCATCATTAACCCCAAACCAAAGCCATTGCCATTGAGTAGATTCATAGCTGCTCGTGTTGGGTTTCCATGGCTGTGGATTTTTATTGGAACAGATAGCTTCAAGTTTTGCCCACAAAGCACCTGGTGGATTTGAACTGCCAACTTACAGATGGCCATCCAGCTCATGCCCTACAGGCCTATCAGAGCTCCTGTCAGCATCATGAGCCATCAGCAAAATTCAGACTTCAACAAGGTACCACCACACAGCAGCCAAAATTGCTCCAATTAAAAACACTGACAACACCAAATATTGACCAGGATGTAGAGCAACGGGAATTTCCATCTGTGGTTGGTGGGAGTGTAAGACATTTAAGTTCTGATTGATTCTTGTAAAACTACACACATACCTACCCAATAACCTATCAATTCTATGCCCAAATAAATAAAAACATACATCGACAAAAAGACTGGTGCAAGAATTTTCAAAAGAGCTTTGTTCATAATTGTCCCAAACCCAAAACAACCCATGTTTTCATCAGTCCAAGAGCCAAAAAAAATGTGGTCAGTCTGTAGAAGCTGGGACAGCTAAGGAAACGGATTTTTCTCTAACTGGCTGGCCTTAACTTTACCCAGTCAGGCACAGCTCAGACTTAGGACCTGGAGAATTCTAAGCCACCATATTTGTTACCATTTACTACAGCAGCAATACAAATGACAATGGTAGTATCTTAGTGTTTGGTATACATATATTCACTGCAATTTTTTTTCTTTGCTATGTTTGAATTTTATCATAATAAAATATTGGTGGAAATAAAGCTATAAACCCCTCTAGCTAGGAAAGCAAAGTTACAGATCATAAAGAAATAGCAATTGGACTGCACAGAAAATTGAAGCTACTATAAATAAGAAAACCTGTTAATTAAAAAGAAAATTACAAACTGCGAAAACACCTTGCACATTTTAAAACAAAGATATTATATCCTTCACAAAGAAATGTTATGAATCAGTAAGGAAAAGAAGAGAACCAGTAATGGGGAAAAAAGATTGAAAAAAGATAAAATTTACATGTGTGTGTGTGTGTGTGTGTGTGTGTGTGTATCTCCAATCATTTGATGAAAATGGTGTTTGTCCCTAACCAATATCTAGACACGGTCCCTAAAGAGTGCCAAGTTGAGTTAGTGCACACCTGAGAACCCAAAGTTCGGTGTTTTGAACTCATGCAGTGGAACCACAAAGGAAAAACCCGGCAATCTGCTTCTGTTGTGACTACAGTCTAGAGAACCCTGTGGGGCAAGTCTACTCTGTACCACTACTCTGGGCACTATGGGTCAGAATTTACTTAATGGCAGCTAGCAACAGCTACAAGTGTTTAGATATACTTAAAAAAATGGCAATAAAACATCTTGGTAAAGATGTACCTGTTTATTTGTACCAATCCTCAGTAAGGTGGCCGTGAAGATGAGTCCTCGTTGGCTGCTGATGGGAGGAGAAATTATTCAACCTTCCTGAAGGGCATTTTTCAAAAAAAGAAAGAAAGGATCTTCAACATGTTCATTCTCTGTGAATTTGAAATTCGATTTTCAGAGATTGTTTTATAGGAACATGGGCCGGGGAAGGTGGAGAGGTTTTAAGTAAAAATATAATCACTGATACATTGTTTGTAATCCAAAACATTGTAACCTATCTAAATATTTAACAATAGTCAAGCAGTTAATTTATCATTAGTATGTATATGAAAAACAATACTACTTTTAATGGTAACCTTTTTGATCAATGGTTAGCAGCATAGTAAATGATCATGGTAACTGGAAAGGCAGTAGAGGAAATGTATAAATCATGATCCTATTTTTGTTTAAGGTAGACATGTAATCAATCATTGAAAACCCTATGGGACGCAGTTTTATTCTGACACAGGGGTTGACATGGCAACCAGAGAGGAACTGGGAATGTAGCATATGAGGGCACGCCATAGGTATTGCAACTAAGCTCCAGTGCATGCACACACAGGTTTATTCCAGACAAGATGTGTTTCAACATGCCTATGCCATCAGTGGATGGCTGCAAATGAGTTCGTTCAGGCATACAATCATCTTAGTCACCTTAGGATGCCTGGAGTGGGGGCGGGGGGAAACCCTGTCAAAACAATGGGTTTCAAGGAATCTGCTGAGCTCAGCATACAAGGTATCGGTTTATGGGGACTCTGAAGGGATAATCTTCATACACTTTCTCAAAGGACAAAGGACAATCACAGGGGCATCTGGTGGAGAAGTTTTAAGAAAACAGAAAACCCTATCAGTGAGAAAAAAGCCAGAGGAGCATTACACTGAGGATCCGCACACCCTACCCCACCCCAATCAGAGCAATTCTCCCTCTTCGAGGGGAGCCAGGGTTGCTACAAGAAGTTTCTTGAGAATTCTTTTATCCCTCACAGCCCTATCTTGCCTCAGTAGACTTCTTTTTGCCCCCTAAACTCAAAGAACATTTTTCAAAGCGACAGACTGACCCAGTGGCTTTAGCAATGGGCTTAAGCACAAGGATTAAGTGTGCTAAAGATGGCGCCAGACTGGGCAGTGTGTCACTGTTATGCAGAGGGTTGCTGTGGGTCATACCCAACTCAAAGGCACCACCCAACAGCAATGAACAGAAGAGCATAGAATTCTCAAGGGAGGGGCGGAGAGATGGCAACATCCCCCTCAGAAGGGTACCCATGAAGGCTAGGTCAAGCTTCACGCTTTCATACTTTTGCTTAATAACATTTTCTGTGATTTTGTAGCAATATTTTTTACTCAGCCCCATATACTTGGACCATCCAACAGCTAAATGTCAGAGAGTATGCCAAGAAATTTCTATTAATTTTTTAATACTTTTCAAAATATTAGTCTATGAGCATTAGCTCTTTGAAGGTCAACATTTTATCTTCCTCAGCAATTGTATCTTAAGCTTCATATAGTGCCTTGTCTACAGAAGGTGCCAACTACACTTTTATAGCATTAAAGGATGAATAGATTTCCCTTTACAATCAAATTGGTTTTGAAATACAAAATAACATCTTTTTAAAATAGTAACGCAAAATCTGACTAATTAATGATTTTTTAAAAAGAGAGAAGCGACCCAAAAGTTCAGTATTATGCCTTTAAAAGTATGCTTGAAAGTAGTGTTTAATGATGTGGAAAGTTTAAAAACATAATAATGCTAGGAAACAATTAGAAAAGATGTATAGGTAATATAGTGTCTGTGTATTAAAAAGATATCATAGAAAAAGACTTTTAGGATAAAAGAATATTAACCGTAGTTGTATCTGGGTGCTGAGTTTGAATACTGATTCTTATTACCTGTGAGACCACGTAGCACTAGGCTCACCTCTGTTGCCTTATTGGAAACCTCACAGGGTTGTTATATAAAGAAGCCCTGGTAACTGCAAGGTTAGTAGTTCAAAACCACCAATTGCTCCATGGGCAAAAGATGAGGCATTCCACCCACAGAAAGAGTTATAGTCTCAGAAACCCATGGGGCAGTTGGAGTGCATTGGAATCAACTCCATGACAGTGAGTTTGGTATTTTTTGTTCGTTTATTTATCTTATTGAAATAACATAAACAAGCAAAAGAAACTCACTCCCATGTAGTAGACTTAACTCATCGGAGCTTGAATGGCCTAATAGCTAACACACTGGGCTGCTGACTTCAAGGTCAGCAGTTTGAAATCACCAGGCACTCTGATGAGGCTTTTCATGCCCGTACATAGTTATAACACCGCTTGATGGGATTGAATTGTGCAATGTTATGATATCTGTAAGAGCTCCCAATAAAGTGAGAATTATTCTTTACAATCTTGGAAACCCACAGAGGCATTTCTACCCTGTCCTGCTAGGTGGGACTATAAGGTTGCTATTGATATAAGGGAATGTTTTTATTGCATTTAAAATAGTAACTACCACATAATCTAGGCTATGAAATCTTTGTTAAATGAGTTAATTAATGGTCCCAGCCTCTAAAGACTGCAAAGAAAGCAGCATCGTGACCACAGATACTTCCTTCTCTTCTTGGGCAGTTGGGAACATGCTGTCTAAGTACAAGAACAGAAAAAGAGGCAGACAGAACTCAGTGAATGGACTCTCAAATCAGAAATAGCCCATCGATGTCATTTGTTCTCTGCACATGAGTGTGTTGGGAGAGTTTGTTGTGTGTGAGTGTGGGGAAGGTGTTGAGCTAGGAGAAGGTCAGAGGAGAACTGGGCTTTATACATTAATCGACAATCCTCTGAATCAGAGTCCTTGGGACATTTCAACTGAGATAGAAAGGGTGGGTGCCACGTCTTGCACAAGGCAGCACTTTGACCACAAGCAAGCTGTGTGCGGGTTGGGAAGGTCTTAGATGGTCCCTTTCAGCCCCCCAGGCCCTGTCCTATTTACCAAGTGTCCTGAGACATCCCCGCCCCACCCCGCCCCACGTTATCGTGGCTTCTCGACAGCTAGGCTATGCCTGGTTCACATCAGTGTAGAGAATCCAGTGTAGTTCCCCATCAGTGCAGCAGCCCCGTTCTCCCTCCAGGACTTAGAAAAAGGAAAACACATGGTTCATGCTGGTCATCTGATTCTTTTTTAGAACACTCATATTCCCCCACTGGCATCACTGAATACAGTGATAGTGGCTGTGTGTACTTCAAAGTGTTAGCCATAACTTAATCAAATTCGAGAAAACAGGAGATGTGAATTAAATCTACAGTCTCCCACACTCTCTAGACAGAGTTCAGAGAGTTAAAAAGAAATCATTTAACAGGAAAATCAGTTATAAGGGCTCATTCGAGTACATTCCCATTTTTCCTCTTTTCAGTTTATATTGAAACTCTGGTTTGAAGTCAGAACTGCAGAATGCTTGTATGTTAGTGAGCTTGGAACTATCACAGTAAATTACATCACTCTCTACCCTTTATTTCCTTTTAGTAGTGTGGCCGCTCCCAAGAATCATCAGACTCAGCATGGAGCACACTAAGCCTAGGCTTGTCACACATTGGGTCTAACTAGTTGACCATCTCTTTGCTGTCGATCTAATTCAAGTTAAGTAGACCTGGTAGCAAAGTGGTTAAGCACTAGGCTGCCAATCAAAACGTTAGTGACTTGAACCTCAAACTGCTCCTGCAGAAGTAGAACAGCCTGCTTTCATAAGGATCTTCAGCCTTGGAAACTCGATGGAATGGTTCCGTGTTGTCCTTTCATGGTTGCTGTTCACGCCAAGGCTGTGGGTGGAGTAATTTCAGGTTAGCAGCTGGCTCTCATTGGAAGACTTGGCCAGACCATTTTCAGCAAACTTCATAAAAGCATTTTCCTTGCAACTTCTGAGAAGAACGTTGAGGCTCATTGTGATAGTTTATTGTGCCAGCCTGGCTGATAAACACAAGTAGGATTAACTGAAGGGCAGAGGGATAAATGGCTCGGTGAGCCTCGCCTTGCTTGTTCTGGGCCTCAGTTTAAAGGGGTACACTACCTGTGGGATGCCTAGCCTGTGGACTGTGTCGCTGTAAGTTGAGGTCCCTTTAAGCCCACATAATTGGAATGTTTGTCTCTGGAGCTGGTGACAGTTGATGACAGTTGGGGACCTGCCTTGCTGTTTGCTGCCTGGGTATATATAGCCCAGCTCTCTCTACAGAAAGGGACTGGCAACTGGCGGCTCTCAAGCCTTAAAGGACTGCTAATGTCTCACTGTTTTATAATTTAACTGTTAATTTCTTGTATCATCTATCTGTCTATAATTTAACGGTTCATTTCTTGTATTATATATCTATCTTTATAAATATATTTATATATAATTACTAGCAATCTGGTTTGTCTCTCTAGAGAACCCTGTCCAACACACTCATAATGAGATCTGCCATATTTGGGTGCAGAGGGCAGTAGTTGCTGCCCTGTAAGCCTACGGAGAAGGGATCAGAGAACCTACCTGAGATAAGGGAATAGAGTTAAGCAAAGAGTTGAACAATACATGGCTTCAGCAATCATGTTATGCAGGTAAGTATCAAAGAGTGCCAGGTTACCAGAACAAAGTGTTCTTGTGTTAGGGAGGCCTGAAGAGACACAAAGTCCATCTGCTATCTTAACACTCATCATATAAATATATGTACATTGGCCTCTATCCATTCCATTATAAATTAAAACATTTGCATATATACATTGCCTATAGCTATACCTCTATAAATAGCTTTGGCCTCCTATTTATTTCCTCTATTTTCTTTCACCTTTGTCCTATCCCACTATCATGCTTGCTGAAGATAAAATGGGTGCATAAGCAAATATGATGAAGAGAGCGGATGGTCCCTGGCTATCAAAAGATATAAGCATCTGGGGTCTTAAAGGCTTAAAATCAAACAAGCAACCATCTAGCAGGGAAGCAAATAAGCCCGCAAAGAAGAACACCAGCCTGTGTGATCATGAGATGTCAATGGGATCAGGCACCAGGTATCAAAGATACAAAACCAACAATATATCCAAGTGAAAGAGGGGGGTTGGAGTGGAGATACAAAGGCCATCTATAGATAATTGGATATCCCCCCACAGAAGTGGTATAAAGAAGGGATGATTCCACCAAGGTGTAGTATAGCACTGACGAATCACACATCATTCCTCTCATTTCTGAATACTTCCTCCCTCCAACGACCGTGACCCAGTTCTAACTCACAAATCTGGCTAGACCAGAGAACACACATTAGTACAGATAAACATTCTCGACACAGGGAATTCAGGAACTCAGAAGCAGTAATGAGAGTAGTGATATCAGGAGGATAGGGGGATGGTAGGGGAGAGGAAAGGGTGAGAAAGGGGGAACCCATCATGAGCTTGGATATATAATGCCCCCCTCCACCCTGAAGGGGGTGAATAACAGAAATGTGGGTGAAGGGAGACAACGGACAGTGCAATATATAAAGTAACCATAATATATATAATTGACCAAGGATACATAAAGGGGGGAGGGTGTGGAAGGGAGGGGAAAAAGAGGAGCTTATACCAAGGGCTCAAGTAGAAAATGTTTTGGAAATGATGAGGGCAACATATGTACAAATATGCTTGCTGCAATTGATGTATGGAATGTTATAAGAGTTGTAAGAGACCCCAATAAAATGATTAAAAAGAAAGAAATAAAAATATATGGCTGACTCTAGACTCTTAAAAATTTCTAAAACGAGTCCAGCTCAGTGATTTCTCCAAGGCAGTTTTTTTTTTAAATTAGGGGCTCATACAACTCTTATCAGAGTACATACATACATCAATTGTGTAAAGCATATCTATACATTCATTGCCCTCATTATTCTCAAAACATTTGCTCTCCACTTAAGCCCCTGGCATCAGATCCTCATTTCCCCTCCCTCCCCACTCCCCACTCCCTCATGAACCCTTGATAATTTATAAATTATTACTTTGCCATATCTTGCCCTGTCCAATGTCTCCCTTCACCCACTTTTCTGTTGTCTGTCCCCCAGGGAGGCGGTCACATGTAGATCCATATAATCGGTTTCCCCTTTCCAACCCACCCTCCGTCTACCCTCCAAGTATCACCACTCACACCACTGGCCTGAAGGGATCACCTGCCCTGGATTCCCTGTGTTTCTGGTTCCTATCTGTACCAGTGTACATTCTCTGGTCTAGCCAGATTTGCAAGGTAGAATTGGGATCATTATAGTGGGGCAGGGGAAGCATTTAGGAAGTAGAGGAAAGATGGATTTTTCATCGCTGCTACATTGCACTCTGTCTGGCTCATCTCCTCCCCGAGACCCCTCTGCAAGGGGATCTCCAGTGGCCTACAAATGGGCTTTGGGTCTCCACTCTGCACTCCCCCCCCCTCCATTCACTATAGTAAGATTTTTCATTCTGATGATGCCTGATAGCTGATCTCTTCAACACCTCATGATCGCACAGGCTGGTGTGCTTCTTCCATGTGGGCTTTGTTGCTTCTGAGCTAGATGCCCGCTTGCTTACCTCCAAGCCTTTAAGACCCCAGATGTTATCTCTTTTGATTGCCGAGTACCATCAGCTTTCTTTGCCACATTTGCTTATGTACCCATTTGTCTTCATTGATTGTATCATGGAGGTGAGCACACAATAATATGATTTGTTGTTCTTTGATGCCTGATAACTGATCCCTTCGGCACCTCATGATCACACAGGCTGGTGTGCTTCTTCCATGTGGGCTTTGTTGCTTCTGAGCCAAATGGCCGCTTGTTTACCTTCAAGCCTTTAAGACCCCAGACGCTATCTCTTTCGATAGCCTGGCACCATCAGCTTTCATCACCACATTTGCTTATTCACCGCTTTGTCTTTAGTAGTTGTGTCGGGAAGGTGATCATCATACAATGCCAATTTGATAGAAGAAAGTATTCTTGCATTGAGGGAGTACTTGAGTGGAGGCCCAATGTCCTTCTGCTACCTTCATACTAACCCTATAAATATATGCACATAGAACTATTTCCCCATCCTAATATATAAATATATTTACATATGTACATGTCTTTATCTAGACCTCTATAAATGCCCTTTTCCTCCCAGCTCTTTCCTCTATTTCCTTTGACTTTCCTCCTGTCCCACCATCATGCTCAGTCCCCCCCAGGGTTTCAGCAATTCCTCTTGTTTACATTACCTGCAAGGCAGTTCTTAAAGCAAGTTCTTAAAGCAAGGATCACCCTGTAGACTAAACCAAACCCTAGAGTCTCAGGGTCTGAGTCAGTGATGGCCAAAGGTTGACTCTGGGTCATAAGGAGCGATGAGGCAGTGAGGAGTTGGATGTGTGTTCCACGCATATAACACCCTGCATAGCATGTTGTACGCTATCTTTGCTTTGGGTACATGAATGAACCAATTAAGGACAATTACACTTAATTACATTATAATCTGGCTTTTGATTTCCCAGAAGTAGGTGTGACTGAAAGATTTTGGCTTTATCCATTTAGGGGGACTTCATATAAAGCAGTGTATATAGTCAATCAATAGGATGTCAGTCTGGGGGAAAATAAAATATTTTATGTGCTTGGCCTATTGACCAATATAATTTCAACTAAAAGTAACAATGAAAGGAGGAGTTCTGTTGGGTGGTTCACAGCCATAATTATTTCCATTTATTTTGTTGTTACCTTACACTTGTGTTTTAAATTATTTATATTTTTTAGCCAACATTTGTATTACCTCTCTAAAAAAACAAACTCCCTTCAATCAAATCAATTTCCACTCATAGTGACCCTATAGGACAAGGTAGAGCTAATTCTGTGGCTTAGAGGCTGCTCATCTTACAGGAGCAGACAGTCTCATCTGTCTCCCACAGGAGCACAGTCTCATCTGTCTTCCACCAAGAGGCTTGTGGGTTCCGAAAGCTGACCTTTCAGTTGGCAGCCCAACGCATAATGCAGTCCAACACCTGGACTCCTCTTCCATTACCTAGGCACCCCCAAATTACAGGCTAACAGTTGACCCTAGGGTTTTTTGTATGAGAAAAATACCAAAAGTACTGAGATGATGCATAGATCTTTAGCAAAATTTTGCTTTCCCCCTAATCTTGTTCCCACAGTTAGTAAAACACCAGTAAATTACATGAGTTTTAGTGTGTGCACAGGTGTGTGCGTGTGCATACACACAAATGCCAACTCTACCACAACCACTTGGATTTTGCAATAAGCTAACTAAATCTTCCTTCTAGTGCATACAACCATTCATCTACTAGATGATACAGTCAGATAAAACAAGCAGGCTCCTATCTATGGCAGGGGTCCTCAAACTATGGGCCCGCAGGCCACATGGGGCCCACCGAGGGCATTTATCCGGCCTGCTAGGTGTTTTTTGCCCCATTTTGTTTTTTTACTTCAAGATAAGATATGCGCAGTATGCATAGAAATTTGTTCATAGCTTTTAAAAACTATTGTCTAGCCCTCCAATGGGTCTGAGGGACAGTGAACTGGCTCCCTGTTTAAAAAGTTTAAGACCCGTGGGGGAGGGGGGAGCAGGGAGGGAGGGGGCAAAAAAAGAAGACCTGATGCAAAGGGCTTAAGTGGAGAGCAAATACTTTCAAAATGCTTAGGGCAAAGAATGTACAGATGTGCTTTGTACAATTGATGTATGTATATGTATGGATTGTGATAAGAGTTGTATGAGCCCCTAATAAAATGTTTCTAAAAAACGTTTAAGACCCCCTGATCTAGGGAGATAGTTGGCTGGAAACCAATGTTGTCAATCTACCTACATATAAATGGACACCAGAGATTGATTCACTATAAGTTGATGGATGACTGCTGTAGGATATTAATTCCCTTCCAGCGAAAATACAATTGTCCAGTGGGCAGGATGTCTATGGCAACTGATCAATACAGTCTCTCCCCACAGAGCTATCTATTTGGAGGGAAGATTTACAATCAGACAATGGTTAGAAAAGCATCAAGTCTGAGCCATGAGGGGATGTCTTGTTGGTGTGAATGATAGGTGCCCTCAGGTTTTCTCAGAAAAATGGATGCTTCCCTTCTCATGATGGACACATTCCAAGAAACTAGCGAGTGGGCTGGAAATTCAGTGTTTATCCTGCAGTCACGCTGACATAGCCTGTCTTTTGATCCTCTTGTCCAGACTCCACAGAGAAGTCAGCCTTCTCCTGAGACACCCCTGCTCATGCAATTGGTTTTAATCACATTACTAATGGCCTCCTTTAGTTACTGAGGTAGTTAGTTTATTGTGCCAACCTGGATGATAAACACATGTGGAGTTAATTGAAGGGTAGAGGGATAAATGGCTCAGTGAGCCTCGCCTTTCTAGTTCTCAGGTTTCTTGCTTTCTGATGATCAGAAAAGGGTACAGCTGCCTTAGCCAGTTCCCTGATTTAGCTGGCAAGGCTCACTTTCTGCAAGAGATCCCCGAGGACAAGCCGCCTGGACTTACCCTGATGCAGCCCTGTGTGCTGGAGTACCTGTGTGGAGACCCCTGCCAACGCTGAGATGTTTACACATTCACTGACTTGGCTTTCCTCCTGCAATCGGCACCATTATGTCTGTTTTTGTGAGATGGAAGACTTTGTGGATTGGTGTTAGACATATGGGTTCATGAATTAATGTTGGACTTGTGGGCTTGGGAAGCACTGGGTTGAGATGTTTTCTTTATGTGCATTTAGCCTTTATATAAAACTCTCTCTTGTACATGCATTTCTGTGGATTTGTTTCTCTAAAGTACCCAGACTAACACAGTTACCAACGGGATGTGCATAACCCACTTCAGGAGGCTTACCTCTGCTAACCATGATGTCATCTCAGATCATTGGGTTTTCCTAAATTCAGTCTCAGAGAATAATGTTTTTTCAAAGTTCTTATTTACAACTTTGTTCTCTTATGGTCATTATCTTTGCACTTTGATCATCAGAGATCGCCCATTTTTCATCAGCAATTCATTCACAAAAACTTTGTTTCGAACCACTCATTGCAATCCTTTCAGTTAGCCCATATTCCACTTCCTCCCTGAATTCCGTTTCCACTCCCCTTCTTTCCTAACCTTCTGAACCATGTCCTTGGGTAAGTGCTCTCCTTTTGACCTTAAGTGGTTAACGATTCTGATATGGGGATGTGTGCAGCAAACCTCAATCTCCACAAGGCCAAGAACAGAAGGACAAGTTGGTTCCTGGCTACCAATAATCTGCTCTCTGAGAAGGATCATGTTAGAAAGTCCTGGATAGAGTGGGGGAGGAGGTAGAAGAGAACTCAAAATCATGAACTAAAACAAACTTATTGGTTGGACAGAAGCTTATCGAACCCCCAAACGATGGCCCCACTCACTCTTCAGGTCCTGAACTGAACTCATGTCTGTGTTTACTGGATTAAGGCTTAGGATCATGGTTTTGTAGGAGACCACAGTGAGCTTCCAAAGCACAGTTCATAAACTATGAATGTTCTACATCCTAGTTGGTAAGTAGTGTCTGCAGCCTTAAAAGTTTGCAAGTGGTAGGTCATCAAAGATCCAACTGTGGTTCTTAGTTTGTCTGGAATCAGAGAGAATGAAGGAAATCAAGGCTCAAAGAAGAAGCTGGTCCTTAGTACTAATTGTCCCAAGAACTACGGTCTCTTGCAACCCGAGGCAAGGCCTGAATCCATGACCGACTGTTCTGACCAGAGAGGTAGTAAAAGGTCCCGGCTAAACTGGGAGGAAAAAGTCTAGAACAAAGTTCAAATTCCTAAAAAATGCCAGACCCTGAGACCATCACCCTAAGGGACTCTTCAAACGTAGACTGAAGCTATGTCTGGAGGACACCTTTCAGTCAATAGATTGACTTATAATCCCCCTGTTTAAACAATCAACCATAGGAGAATAGACAGTCAACATTGACCCAGAAGCCAAGATGAGAAGACAATGAGATGAAGGGAAACTCCATGAATCCAAATAGAACCAACAGAATGGGGATTATGAGACGGATGACGCGCCGTGTGAACACTGTAATCAAAGTCAGGGAACCACGTAGTGAAACGGGACCAGGCAGTGCTTCATTCTGATGTCAAAGGGTCTCTATCACTTGGAACTGACTCACTGGCTCCTAACTACAGAAAAGTTTCCCATTTAACATTTTAGGTAAAGTTTTACCTAAAACACATTTTTAAAAAGTTTCAGAATATATTTATAACGTCAAAATTCAGAGATCCAGCTCTTTTTTGTCAGTCAAAATGTACCTTGCTGTTCTCTGACAGCTACTTGTGCATCTTGCTATGTGATGGGTGGGTATCAAAATGGTCTTTTGTGAATTCTGTGGTTGTTTCTTGATCACATACTGCTCCAACCTCCAATTCTTCCTCTCCTTAAATTTAAGAGTTTGTATTGCAATTGTAAACTTTCTGTCATCTGCATTATAAATTACTTTCACTGTTCGTTTTATGACTCTGTAATTTTCTAAATGAAATATAACTTACCATATATACTCGAATATAAGCCGACCCGAGTATAAGCCGAGGTACCTAATTATTACCTGGGAAACCAGAAAAACTGATTGACTCGAGTACAAGCCTAGCATGGAAAATGCAGAAGCCATTGGTGAGTTTCAATAATCAAAACAAATGAAAATAAAATTACTAAAAATTGAGACATCACTGGGGTAATGTATTTAAATATTTATTTTAAATAAAAACATAAATAAAAGGACAAGTCATTTAATATTAGTAAACCAACACAGTAAGTGGAAAATAGGTTCAACAAAAACAATAAGGTATCAACAATGATACCTTAAGAGTACTATTCCCTGAGCTCAATCAGCAACCAAGCTAAAATGTAAAGGGTTAAAATCCTTCAAAACTGGATTCCTCATCATCATCCGTATCCCAATGCAGAGCTTCAGCTGGTGTGAGGTCATCATAGACACTGTACTCACTGAGATCACCGTCATCACCATCACTGCTTTCATTTTCATACAAAGCGCAGTCTTCACTGCCATCCATAGCATTACCAATATTACATTTCTGGAAGGCACGTCGCACCATGTCTTCTGGAATGTCTTCCCATGCATCTCGAACCCACTTTGCTATTAACTCTATGTCAGAGTTCATGAGATTTCCTCCTTTTGTTAGTTGGCCTTGACCAGATGACATCCATTTATGCCACATCCTTCACACATGGTCTTTAAAAGGCTTATTCAAAGATACATGTCATAGGACAGTTCTGATTGGTTAGATGTGAGTAAACAAACATTCAAAACCCTGCAGTATCAACGGGGCTTTGAATGAACAGCAGAGAAACAGCAATCACCCGCAAGATACGGGGCTCATTCCTTTACCTCAGGTGGTGGGGGTGGCAGTGAGATGTTACACCTCGCTGGGGTACCACTGACCCGTGTATAAGCCGACCCCGGTTTTCCAGCATATTTTTTTGTGCTGAAAAACTCGGCTTATACATGAGTATATATGGCAGTTCCCCTCCGTGACTTTTCTAGTTTCTAATCTTGGTTTTGAAACGTCCCTTCCCTCCCCTAGAAGGAACCTGTGGGGGGTGGGGGGTGCTGCCAAGTTCTTTTTTTGGCTTATAGTGACAGTGGAGACCCCAGAGTTTCTCATCTGTCACCTCTATGGGAACAGATTGCAGGTCATTCTCTCCTGGAACCGCCCCCCCCCAGGCCCGGGGTGGGGGTGTCCAACAGCAAACCTTTAGGCTCCACCAGGCCCCTTAGCCTATTCAGCAGACTTCCCCATGTTAAGGAACAGAATGGTCCACCAGAAAAGTGAATATAGCAGACTTTTAACCATTATTTTTACTGTTGAATTTTTTACCTTTGACTAATGTCCCGGGAAGACATTTTTCCCCTCTGTATATAGTCTGAGGTGGTGGTGGTGGGGTGGGGTGTTCGTGGTTCCTTTCCTCCAGATGGAGAGTCCGCTGACTTGTACTGTCTATCATGTATTGCTTCCTTTCTCCCCGTTCTCATCGGTACTGGCATTCGTGCCTCGCTCTTTCTAGCAGCCAATTCAAAAAGGAAATACAAAAGACTAGAATTGTAACCAGCATTTTAGCCATGACAACTTTTGGGTGGGGAGAAAGTCCGTAACACGATTCTTTCTCGGTTTGCTTAGCTGTACATTCCGATATTTTTCTGTATTCAGCATTCATTACCGGTGTTGTAAAAAAAAGAAGAAGAAGAAGAAAGAAGTAGAGGGGGAGGAGCCGGGAGTGCAGTGGGGACTATTAGTTTCATCATTTAGTGTCCTAAGACAAAAAACAAAGCGGCCCTTGGGAGCAGCATGACTATTCCAGGACAGAAACCTGAGCCGGTCCCTCCCCCAGGGAGAACTGTAATGGGACTGCTTCTGGGAGACCCTCTGGAAGCTCCCAAACCTGTGTGCCCTTGTGACTCAGTGTGGAAGGATCAGCGCTTCCAACCGTTGGGCGCTCCCACAGACAAAGACGTGGTATCAAGACCACACCACTTAAGTTCAAAATCTGATGGGGCAGCTCCACGCAGGCCTACGCTCAGAGCTAAAAATCCACTGGTGTAGTGAGTTTGGGGAAGTCGTGTCATTGGGCCGGGCCATTGTACAACAGCTTGTGGGGTGGTGATGTATAGTGTGATCGACAGGCACTGCGCAGTCAAGGGCAATCCGTTTAATTGACTGGAAGAGCTCCCGGTTGCTGTGAGCTGATGCAATAATGGCTAGGCTGTGTACTGCTTGAAATGTGTGAAGTGATGCAATCGTTGCCTGTGTTCAGCAGGCCCCTAAGTGCCCAAAGGAATTCAACAGCTTAAAAAAACAGTAATTTGAACTGGTGACTACAGAGCACATTGAAATGATGTAAAACTCACTTGACCTATCTAACCCCAGGCTGTAGCCACTGTTCCTAAGGATCAGTAAAACCCTGAAGTCTCCATACACGACCCTTGGCCCCAGGGTGGCCCCCCTGAGTTTTCAGCAAATTTACAGACAATTAAATGTCTTTGATTGTTTCCTACCTAAAAAATTCTAGCTGGTGGGAAACTCATCTGATCCAAAATTAATACCCAGGCGACATAGCCCTAGGTCCCCACCAGGGCAGGCTCCCGACGTCCTTCCCAAACTCACTGACCTCAAGTGGAGTCCCATTCACAGTGAAGCTATAGAACCAGGGAGGATGCGCCTGTGGGTTTCTGAGACTGTAACTCTTGACAGGGGTACAAAGCCTGCTCTCTCTCTCTCTCTCTCTCTCTCTCTCTCTCTCTCTCTCTCTCTCTTTCTTTCTCCAGAGTGGCTGGTGATTCTAACTGCTGACCTTGTGGTTAACATGTAATCACTCCACCACCAGGGCTCCAATGTATCAACCACCAATCTATAAAAGTGTGAGTTTTGGGCCAAAATCTTCATACTCTTCCTTGAAGGTCTGGCAGGATATATGTATGTCTGTATGTGGCCCAGGGTGGGGGTGGAGGATCCGAGAGGTGCTAGTATCTGCAGGGGGCAATGGGGGTGGGTGGGCAGGGGGTGTATATAAAGGTGGTCCGTGATTTAAGATGATGTGTTTGAATTACAAAATTGCATTTGTGAGCATCTGGGTTTTCGCAATGGAATGGTGGGGATGGAAACCACTCAGGCTGCTTGTATTACAATGCTAGTTCCCTTGAGAACTAGATGTGAATGAATTTCCAACCCAGCGATTTCTTACCTGGCCCTCAGGATATGGAAGTAGAATAGCAAAGCCAGTTCAATTAAAGTAACTCAGGAGGAAACCAGGACTTAGTGGCCCAGGTAAGCTGTTCTCTGAGGGTTTGGTTAGCCCAAGGATACATCTTGAGTATCAATGGCGTATCTACCAGAGATAAGCCTTCGTGAAATAATACTCCTCACTGAGTCTGTGTTAGTCTGGGTTGATGACAGAAACAAATCCAGGACACTCATATATATGTAAGAGAGAGCTTTATATCAAAGAGTAATTGTATATTAAGAAAATATCCTGGACACCTGCCCTTCCCCCAAAAAGAATTTATTTCAAAGGATGGCATTGAATCTGCAGCTCCGGGAGAGAGATATATCTGATTGGAGCACACAGGAGCCAAGGAAGGGGGAGGAGAAGAGAGTGGAGCACATCCTGGCCCACCAGGCCTTGAGGACAATGTTCCCTATTAGAGCAGCTAGGCCACAGGGAGGACCACATGGCCGGCCCCACTATGAGACATGACGTCCCTCATTGACCCATAGCCCTACAGGGGACAACATTGGAGACACAGTATGGGAATTGCACCTGATCTGATCCTGCCACACCAAGGCAAAACACTAAGGGGTGCAACATAATAGCAAGGGAACAGAGCGGCAAGGTCCCCAGGGAATGCCCAAGGTGGACTTTGGGGCCAGGGCACGGTGCCCCAACAGATAGGACTGGAAAACACTCCTAAAGGCCAACAAATAGTCCTTGAACTAATTAGAAGCTTTTCTTTCTTGTTGTGTTTTATTTTGGTTTTTTATTATTGGTTTGATGTTTTGTTGCTTGGTTTTGCTTGGTCTTGTTTTTGTGCATGTTATTATCTCCGCAAGTTTGTCTAAATAAGATAGGCTGGATGAACAATCTGGAGAAGAAAACAATGGGACTGACAGTTCCGGGAGAATGTGGGTGAGGGTGAAGTGGGGGAAAGGTAGTGGTGTTAACAAATCCAGTGACAAAGGAACAAGTGATCCAAATCGGTGGTGAGGAGGGTGTAGGAGGCCTGGCAGGGCGTGATAAAGGGTAATGTAACCAAGAGGAATTACTGAAACTCAAATGAAGACTGAGCATGATAGTGGGACAAGAGGAAAGTCAAAGGAAATAGAAAAAAATAGCTAGAAGGCAAAGGGCATTTATAGAAGTCTAAATAAAGGCATGTACATATGCAAATATATTTATATATGAGGGTGGGGAAATAGATCTATGTGGATATATTTATAGGTTCAGTATTAAGGTAGCAGAAGAACATTGGGCCTCCACTCAGGTACTCCCTCAATGCAAGAATACTTTCTTCTACTAAATTGGCACTCTACGATGCTCACCTTCCCGACATAACCACTGAAGACAAAGAGAATGAACAACCAAATGTGGTGAAGAAAGCTGATGGTGCCCGGCTATCAAAAGACATAGCAGCTGGAGTCTTAAAGGCTTGAAGGTAAACAAGCGGCCATCTGGCTCAGAAGCAACAAAGCCCACATGGAAGAAGCACACCAGCCTGTGTGATCACTAGGTGCCAAAGGGATCAGTTATCAGGCCTCAAAGAACACAAAATCATATCGTTGTGTGCTCACCTCCATGACACAATTGCTGAAGACAAATGGGTGCATAAGCAAATGTGGTGAAGAAAGCTGATGGTGCCAGGCTATTAAAAGTTATAGCGGCTGGGGTCTTAAAGGCTTGAAGGTAAACAAGTGACCATCTAACTCAGAAGCAACAAAGCCCACATGGAAGAAACACACCAGTCTGTGCGATCGTGAGGTGTCAAAGGGATCAGGTATCAGGCATCATCAGAACAAAACATCTTACCATAGTGAATCAGGTGAGGAGTGTGGAGTGGAGAGCCCAAACCCATTTGTAGGCCACTGGACATCCCCTTACAGAAGGGTCTCGGGGAGGAGACGAGCCAGTCAGGGTGCAATGTAGCAACGATGAAACATATAACTTTCCTCTAGTTCCTAAATGCTTCCTCCTCCCCCACTTCCTCCTCCCCCACTCATGATCCCAATTCTACCTTACAAATCTGACTAGACCAAAGGATGTACATTGATACAGATAGGAACTGGAGACATGGGGAATCCAGGGCAGATGATTCCTTCAGGACCAGTAGTGTGAGTGGCGATACTGGGAAGGTAGAGGGAGAGTGGGTTGAAAAGGGGGAATCGATTACAAGGATCTACATGTGACCTCCTCCCTGGGGGACAGACAACAGAAAAGTGGATGAAGGGAGACATCAGACAGGGAAAGATATGACAAAACAATAAATTATAAATTGTCAAGGGTTCATGAGGGAGTGGGGAGCAGGGAGGGAGGGGGAAATGAGGAGCTGATGCCAGGGGCTTAGGTGGAGAGCAAATGTTTTGAGTATGTATGGATTGTGATGAGTTGTATGGGCCCCTAATAAAACAATTTTTTTTTAAAGAGAAAATATCCTAGCCCAGTCCTGTTCAAGTCTATAAGTCTGATACTAGCCCATATGTCCGATACCAGTCTGTAAATTCCTCTCAGACTCACACAATACATGCCATGACATCTACTGCAGGAAGATCATAGGCCAGTGGGTAGAAAGTTTTGTGAATCCAGTGGTAGTGGAAGCAACTCTGATAAATCTTAGCGTATCCCACAGATAACCCTTCATAAAATAATATTCCTCACCACTGAGTCCCTGGTAATTATTGAGTCTTTGTAAGTTTGGGCTGATACTCTTTGATGTATCTTTGTTGTTTTAATAGGTTTCATCAAATTGGCTCTGACCCATAGTGACCCTATTCACAAACGAACACAACTGCACTGTCCTGCATCATCCTTACAGACGTGCTTATCCCTGAGCTCATGGATGCAATCGCTGTGTCAATCCATCTCATTGGGGGCCTTCCCCCACTTCACTGCCCCTCCACTTTACCAAGTATGATGTCCTTCTCCAAGGACTGGTCTCTCCTGATAATATGTCCAAATATGTAAGACAAAATCTTGACATCCTTGCCTCTAAGGAATACTCTGGTCTTCCTTCTTCCAATATAGATTGGTTTGTCCTTTTAGCAGTCCATGGTACTTTCAATATTCTTCTCCAGCACCACGATTCAAATGCATCGATTCTTCTACAGTTGTCCCTATTCAGTGTCCAACTTTCACACACAATATAATGCAATGGAGAATGCCATAGCTTGGGTCAGGCATACCTTAGCCCTCAAAGAAACATCCTTGCTCTTCAATACTCTAAAGAGGTCTTTGCAGCAGCACATTTACCTAATGCAATGTCTCTTGATCTCTTGACTGCTGCTTCCTTGAGCATTGATTGTGGATCCAAGTAAGACAAGATCCTTGACAAATTCAGCCTTTTCTTCACTTATCATGTTACCTATTGGTCCAGTTGTGAGGATTTTGATCTTCCTTCCATTAAATCAATGTTGCCATTCATAATCCATACTGAAGGATTCAATCCTCGATCTTCCTCAGCAAGTGCTTCAATTCCTCTTCATTTTCAGCAAGCACGGTTGTGTCATCTGCATACTTCAAGTTGTTAATAAACTTTCTCCAGTCCTGATGCCACACTCTTGTTTATATAAGCCAGTTTATCTGATGATTTGCTCAGCATATAGACTGAACAGGTATGGTGAAAGGATACAACCCTGACACACGTTTCCTAATTTTAAATCATGAAGTATTTCCTTGTTCTGTTCATACAACCGCCTTTTGATTCACATACAAGTCCGAATGAGCACAATGAAGTCTCTGGAATCCCATTCTTCTCAAGATTATCCGCAGTTTATTATGCTCCACACAGTTAAGTAAACACAAGTAAACATCTTTCTGGTATTCTCTGCTTTGATGCAAGATCCATCTGACATCAGCAATGATATCCCTTGTTCCATGCCCTCTTGTGAATACTGATGAAATACATGCAAACCTATTATGTTTGGCAGTCAATCAAACTATGGGGAGAGATTTTTTTTTAAAAACCCTCTAACTCACTGTCCTCAGGTCAATACTGATTCATACTGACCCTGTAGGGCAAGGTAGAACCAGCCTGTGGGTTTCCAAGACTTTAACTCTTTGTGGGAGTAGAAAGCCCCTTATCTCTCTCCATTGGAGGGACTGGTGATTTTGAACTGCTAACCTTCCAGTTAGCAGCCTAACCATTAGCCTACCCTCCTAATAGCAGTTGGAGGAGCCCTAGTGGGGCAATGGCAAAGTACTTGACTGCTCATGGAAAGGATGTCGATTTAAACCCACCCACCAGCTCTGCTTGAGAGGAGACCTGGTGATTTGCTCCCATACAGCCTAGGAAACCAGATGGAGAAGTTGTATTTGGAAATACTGGGTCACTCTATGTGAAAAAAAATTGATTTAGCAGCACCTAACAATGATGTCTAGGGAAACTCAAGAGAAATGAATCAAAATCGAAGGCCACTCTACCTTCATGTGGAAATGGAACAAGGCAATGGCAGATTCGGGGCCAGGAATGTCGTCTGATGGTGAAGGGCAAGCAGAGCTCGAATGATTTTGGTCACCATTAACAGACCGACCTTTAGGCTCCAGCATTCTACTTGAACCTAGTCATAATGATGGATTTTGATTGTGGACACTTTAAAGCAGGCTTTCTCAAACATTGTTATTAGGTCCTTTTGCGTCAGTTGCAACTCATAACAACCTTACATACATATCCACCATTAAACAAACAATAAACTCTCGGTAAAATGCCCTGCGATTTTAACTTGGAGGATATGCTGCCTGGCAAACAGGTCAGGACATAAATGCCTGCTTAAATGTGAGGATGGCTCCCTGAAATTTTGACTCTGAGTTTGGTATTGTTTGTATTGAATCTGAATGTGGTATTGTGATAGTATCATCATCTTCCATGCTGGAGAACCAGGTTCAATTCCTGGCAATGCACATCATGCGCAGCCACATTCAGGCTCGCGGATGCTGAACAAGTCATAGGAGCTTCTGGACTAAGATGGACTAGAAGGAGGCCTGGCGACCCACTTCTGAAAACCACAACTAATGGGAATGGCACTGGATGGATCAACGAATGTTTGGTCTTATTAGGCATGAGTACAGAGGGCTTGGGGCCTGAATCAAAGGCAGCTCTCACACCAGGAATACTGAACGCATCATGTATCTCAGAAGTGAACAATGGGCAAGGATTTAAGGCTCTTTTCTGGTGGCTGTTTCCTAAATTTTCAAAATACCAATTACCTAGTGAACCTGGTCAGGTTTTATAACTTGTTTGTGATTAATTGGTGCTTCAGCTTGGCTCCCCCTCCTTCCCTCCAGTATGGTGGTGTGTATATTTGCTACCCACCAGTCCTCACCGGATCTGGCACATTTGAATCTCTGCTATGCCATTCTATCGTGCAGATAACTAATCTCTAAATTGATAGCGACAGCCTTGATAGCAGCAAAGAACAGAAAACTCTCAACTGGGGGAGACACATATGCTGGACACATACAGTCCTTCTGGGGCAGGCGGGCCTGGGGTGTTTGAAAACTCTGGGACCCGACCTCCCTGGACCAGCCTGTCCTTCAGAATTGGAAACTCAATAGCTTCCAATAGGAGCCTCCCAACGTGAGCAAATTCAGATGTAGCTGATGTGATTGGATCTGATAATTAAGCTGTGGTTGTTCCCACCTCTTCCCTCCTCACAGCTGCAGAACAGACTGTGACTTTTGTCCATGACCCGCCCCCATCCTACCTGCCAGACCGGTTTTCAGGTTCTGTGTAGGAGACAAAAACAAACTGCCACGGAGGCCATTGCGGGAGGGGGATGGGGGGGAATAGTGTTTTCAGGAGGGCAGGCTAGGGTTGAGGGCAGCTGTGGATGTGAGAGACTGAGACTGGAAAGCATCCAGGGGAACTTCAAGAGGTTTTGATAAAGACTTCGGCACTGCCCTCACGTGAACCAAGAATAAGCTTTCTTTGTCCCGCGCGATCTTGGTGACGCAGACCGTGTCCAGAGGCACATTAGCCTGTGCATCCTCACCCTCCTCCCTCTTCTTCAGACATGCAGCCTGATTTCATTTTGAGGGGCAGCCACCCCTCTGATTATGAGGGGCAGTAGGGTCCCCCGCCAGCCCTCTAAGGCCACTCCTGCTTTAGGGGTGCCATGTGACTTAGACTGAGCCAGTTAGTCCAATTCTTTCAGGTAAGTTGGGTTCCATGAAAACCAACCCTTGGAGTTTAAGACTTCCACTTACCAAAGTGGGTGGCTCATCTGTTGGGAGGTCAACTGGGTGCCAGCAACATGCTAGAGTCTGCCGAGGAACCAGAACAGGGGAGGAGGGGCCGAAGCATGGACTGCAGGCAGATTTCTAACAGCATCACATGAATCTGGGATGATTGAAGTCAACCAATGCCTGGCTTCATTGTTGTGCTACTAACCCCGCACCCCTTTATTTTTGTTTTATTTACTTATTTTCATTTTTAACAGTTTTATTGGCATTCCTGCCACATGTCCTACAATTCAGTAATTCCATCATATCAACAAGAGTTGTATAATCATCATCACAATTCTAGAACATTTTCTTCTTCCTTGTACTCATTGTTGTTCATGTAATTAATTTTATAATTATGGCAAAAATATATGCCACAAAACATTCTCCAATTCAATAACTTCTACATGTATAATTCAGGGCCATTGATGAGACTCTTCATGTTGTACAATCATTACTGATATCCTTTTCCAAATTATTCTGCCATCATTAACATAAACTCAATGCTCCCTAAGCAAAAATACTCCCTCCTTCCCCCGTGGTAAGCAATGGTCCAGTCTGGCTTCTTTTTTTTAGTTTTTTGGATAGAATATTCACATATCATACACTTCCATTATTAAATCACTTTTAAAAGAGTTGTGCGTACATAATCACAATCAGTTCTAATTCTCCCTCCCCCCTCCTGCACTATTGTTTGTACCCCAAATCCCTGAACTTCCCTACGTGCATCGGCCCCACCTGCACTCGCCCCTCCCCACATCCATTGCACCAGTTCTTATCTCTAAGCATCCGCTCGTGTTCTTCACAAACTGGGACACCCAATGGAAACAATATAAAACAAAAATAGAACAAAGCAGCAAGAACAAAATAATAATAATATAAAAATAAAGAGTAAGAAAGAAAAGTCCAACAACATTTTAAAAGGCAAAGAAGAAATTTCTGTCATGGAACAAAGGAACCTAGAGAGCAAATTCAGGTTGGGTCAAAAGCAGCAGTTCTCAACCTGTAGATCTGCAACCCCTTTGGTGGTCGAATGACCCTTTCACAGGGTTCGTCCGATTCATAACAGTAGCAAAATTACAGTGATGAAGTAGCAAAGAAAATAATTTTATGGTTGGGGGGTCACCACCACATGGGAATTGTATTCAAGGGTCGTGGCCTTAGGAAGGTCGAGAACCACTGGTCAAGAGGGGAGGTCAACTGACCAAGTGTCATACTATACCATGGTTCCAACTACCAGAATCAAGTTTACAGTCACCTCTGTCTGATATTACAGCTGTTCGAGTCCCTTGCTTGTGGCTAGAGGGCATCTGCCAGAAGCTTATTCTGACCGGCTACTCTGCAGGTGGATTTTGTGTTCACACTTTCCTCCGCATCCTTCTACAAACTGGGTGTTCACAATCCAAGCTCTGATTCTAGTCCCTTCATCATATGCTGGATTGTGTTATTATTATCTTCGGGTCACACAGACTGATGTGCTTCTTCGACGTGGATTTAGTCAATGCCCTACTTAGATGATTGCTTGCTTGAATACAAGCCTTTAAGGCCCCTCAGACACTGTTCCAATTAATATCCAGGCACCATCTGCTTCCTTCACCACACTTCACAGTAGCATCTGTATCTTCTCTGATCTCTTCATGAAGGCAAGTATGAAGCAGGGCCATGTTATAAGAGCTAACTCTTCTTGGATCAGGGCTAGAATTAAATGGAAGTCCAGGATCCATCAGCTTGCCCACGGGCTATGAGTGACTTTGGTTTACTTTGGCAGTCATATTATGACAAAAACAAAATCCAACAACGCCAAATGCAAACAAAAGGCAGAAAAACAAAAAAAAGCAAAGAAACCAAAAAAGAAAAACATTGTCAATCATTCCCCTGGGTTATAAAGCAATAGCATTGACAACATCAATAATTTATCCAATGACATAGAATTGAAGATACTATTGATATGAGAAGTTTATTTGAGTATAGTCAGTCCAATTGCAAGCTGCAATACTTGAGCTGTTCCTTTGTACAGATTGATTTCTTAATTGATTCAGCTCTGTTTACACTGAGCATGTGGGTTGGTCCTAGGGGAAATTTTCCTATATAATTTCTTATAAGTGCAGACTCTTGCCTACCAGATTAAAGCCCGTCATGTTAATACAAGGGGAACATTGAAAGGCTACATTCATGGTGATTCTTTGTTCCCTTTCATTGGACACCCTCTGAGCCAGGTGGCCCACCCCACGTCCAATGGCCACCATATCCAGTCTTGAGGTGGCCCTCCTTTGCTTCCTCTCCCACACGGTATTCTAGTCCTAAATCCAAGGGTACATGGAGTTTTGAGGTAGGGCCCAGTTCGCTGAGTTAGGTTTCCACGTTGAATCCTTCTAGTGTGGCCTTAGAAGGATGCTATGCTGCCTGTTATGCCAGCATCTAAGTCAGCACAGGGCTTAGTCCATGCACGGTACACTGAGGGCTGGGTGGAAACATATTCACAGTGTCCACCCAGGAACATAAAATCAGGGTCATTCTCCCCGTAGGTTCCCTTCAGTTATTGTTCAGCATTCCTTCCCAGTGTGAGGTTGCTCCTCCCTATTTACCCACCATACTCACCAACAGAAATATCAGTGCCTCGTCTGAAATGCAGATGCCCCCCTCTTCTGGGTTTTGTTTTAATCATTTTATTGGGGGCTCATACAACTCTTATTAAAATCCATATATCCATTCATTGTGTCAAGCACATTTGTACATTTGTTGTCATCATCATTCTCAAAACATTTTCTTTCTGCTGGAGCCCTTAGGAGCAGTTATTGTTATTAAATAATTTTATTAAGGGTTCTTACATCTCTTATCACAATTCATACATTTATCCTGGGTGTCAAGCACATTTGCACATATGCTGCCATCATCATTTTCAAAGCATTCTCTTCCCTCTTGAGCCCGATATCAGCTCCCCATTTCTTCCCCCTTCCTCATGAACTCTTGATAAGTTATAGATTTCTATTTTCATATATCATCCTCCATCGCCCCTCACCCATTTTTCCATTGTCCGTCCCCCTTTCTCCCCCCACCCTCCCTTAATCCTCTTGTTATCTCTACTCTCATTGTTGGCCCTAAGGGGTTTAACTATCCTGGACTCCTTGTGTTGCAGGCTCTTACCTGTAGCAGTGTGCATGTTCTAGTCTAATCCAATTTGTAAGGTAGAATTGAGGTCATGATAGTGGGGGGAAGGAAGCACCAAAGAGCTAGAAGAAAGTTGTATGTTTCATCGGTGCTATACTGCACCCTGACTGGCTCATTTCTTCCCTGTGACCCCTCTGTAGGGGGATGTCCAATTGACTAGAGATGGACATTGTGTCTCCACTCCATGCCCCCCCTCTAAATTCACATTGGGTTGTTCTGGGTCTTAGATGCCTGGTACCTGATCCCATCCACACCTCATGATCACAGACTGGTGTGCTTCTTCCATGTGGGCTTTGTTGCTTCTCAGCTAGATGGCCACTTGTTTATCTTCAAGCCTTTAAGACTCAGATGCTATATCTTTTGATAGCCAGGCACCATCAGCTTTCTTCACCACATTTGCTTATGCACCCATTTTGTCTTTAGCGATGGTGTAGGAAGGTGAGCATCACAGAATGCCGGTTGTTAGAACAAAGTGTTCTTGTGGTTAGGGAGTACTTGAGTCGAGGCCCAATGTCCATCTGCAACCTTAATTCTTAACATATAGATATTAGTACATGGTTCTATTTCCCTCTTGTTTATACATACACACACACACACATATATATATGCCTGTATTTAGACCTCTATAAATATCCTTTACCTACTGGTTCTTTCCTCTATTTCCTTTTACTTTCCTCTTGTGCCATTATCATGTTCGGCCTTCATTCAGTATTAGTAATTTCTCCCTGCTACATTGTCCTTGATGAAGCCCCACAAGGCATCCTACGCCCTTTTCTCCAGATTTGAGTTTACTTGTTTTCCCTTGTCCCTGGTTTGGTTCCCCACCCCCTTTCTTTCTCCTCCCTCCCCTTCTCCTGTATCCCCACCGGAACCACTGGTCCCGTTCTTTTCATCTTTGAATTGTTTACCCCGCCTATCTTACCTAGACAGACATGCAAGTATATTGATAAGTGCAAATACCCGGCAAAGTCAAATAAAACAACAAAGGAAGCCAAGACCAACAAAACAATAACCAAGAACAACAAAACAACAACAAAAAGAAAGCCACTGACAAAAATGGAAAGGCCTATAAATAGTTCAAGGTCTGTTTGTTGGCCTTTACGAATGTTTTCTAGTCGAGTCTGATTGAGTGCCACACTCTGTCTCCAAAGTCTATTTTCGGTATTCCCTGGGGATTTCATCACTCTGCTCCCCTTGCTGCTCAGTTGCATGCCCTTAGTGTTTCGCCCCAGCATAATGGGGTCAGATTGTGCATAGTTCCCGCACTGTGTCTCCAGTGTTGTCCCCTGCCGCACTATGGTTTCATGAGGGATGGCATGTCTTGTGGTGAGGCTAGCCCTATGATCCTCCCAGTGCACTGTCTGTTCTGAGCAGGAACATCATTCTCAGGGCGTGGTGGGCCAGGATGTCCTCCCCTCCCACTCCATCCCTTTTCGTTTCTCCCGTGTGCTCTAATCAGATGCACCCCTCTCCCCAAGCTGTAGCTCCAGTGCTGTACTCTGAAGTGCATTCTTCTGAGGGGGGCAGGATAAGGGTGTGGGATGGTGTCCACATAGTTGGAATTGGGGCCGGCCTTGCCCTCTCCTGGTCTTAACTTGATTTTCCTGTAAGGTTCTCTTCTCATTCCTGTGGAGGGCCTATTGGTCACAGCCTTGTCTCAATGTTGTATAACATCAAGTGGATGGTCTTCTCCCTTTTTGTCCTTGAAGGAGTGACTCCAGCTAATCCGGGAGGTCTCATATTTCAAGGTGATTCTTATGAAGTGCACATAAGGTAGATGATGTATGGTTCATGGCTAGTAGGCAGACACTCTACCCTTTTGATTGGGAATTAGTCTCTATGATATGTTCAACTGATGTTTCTCCTCCTAGTAGTGGACACATACTATCTTTGCCCCTTTATGATTGACCGACTTCACTCAGCACAATGGTTTCCAGATCCTGCCTTGTAGTGCAGTGTTCATGCTTTCACTGCTGTTGTTTAGGGGTGCATTCGATTCCATTTTGTGTGCCATCGTTTCTTTTTCTTTAAGATATTTAAAAAGGACTTTAATCAAAAGCAAAAATAGCCCTCCAAATTCACCACCCTAGATCCTCTCTATATATAACATGAATAAAATGACTCTACTCATGATTTTACATACAGAAAAAAATTAACTTCTTTATTCTCTTTGAAACTTTTAAAGGATAATGGCCTCTTCTCAGTCCTCCTAAAGTTGACTACTTGGTATTATTTTGACACAATGAAGCACATCTCCTACTTGAATTTCAGACCAGGTGCTGGACTTTCATGGTTCCTCTTCTTGCCTGAAGTTGTGTCTACTTTTAGCTTCGTGTAGCTCATAAATAAATGTTTCTCAAAATTGAACAAGCTAGGGGTAATATTTTAGAAATGGCCATGACAATCTTATTATTTTGTGTTTCCTTTCAAATAGCATTATGTTTCTATAACTCTTATTACCTTAAATGTGGCTAATATGAGATAAATTTATATAAAAGCCATGTAAAGTACTGGAACATCTTATTAGAATATTATCCTAAAGAACGCTTCTTGAAAGAGAGTTTTGTGAGTAAATCTGATTTTGGAAATGCCCTTTGGGAATTCTAGAAATACATCACACATATATTTCTTTTTTCCTGCACTCTTGGGCATTTAGGCTGCTTCCAGTTTCTTGCTATTCTTTGGGGTCTATGCCTAATAGTGGTATTACTGAATCATATGGGATTTCAATTCCCAGTTGCTCTAAGTATCACCATACTGTTTTCCACAGTGTTTGTATATATTTACAAATACACCAGCAGTGTACACGAGTTCCAGTGTCTCCACAAGTTTGTGGTTGTTCGTGGATTTGTTAGCCAGTTGTATCTCATTTTTTGGTGAGGTCTCTGATCATATCTTTTCCCATTCCTCAATTAGGTCTCTTGTTATTTTCTTATTGAGCTTTTGTAGAGTTCTGTGCAATTTGGTAATCAGCCTTTGTCCAATGTGGTGTTTCCCAACAAAAAAGAATGGGAAATTTTTCCTCCCAATATACGGGCTCTTGTTTTATTCTCCTGATAAAGTCTTTTGATGTGCACAGGTGATTCAATTTCAGCATGTCCCAGTCATATATCTTGTCTCCTACTGTGGGTGCCTCTTCATTATACTTGGTAGTCTATGTATTCCCTGAAATAAGGCCCTTAAATGTGTTCCAGCATTCTCATCAATGATCCTGATAGCTTTGGGGTTTATATTTAAGTCTTTAATCCACCTTGAGTTCATTTATATGCATGCAGAGAGATATGGGTCTTGTTTCATTCTTCTGAAATCCAGTTTGTCCAACACCATTGATTGAAGAGACTGTCTTTGTCCCATTGGATATTTCCAGGTCCTTGGTTGAAAATTAGTTGCCTGTAGGCTAATGCATTTATGGCAGGGTTTTCTGTTTTGATACATCGGTTTATGTGTCTCTTGTACCAGTACCAGGCATTTTTTTTAACTACTGTGGCTATGTAGTAGGCTTTTCCATTTTTTTAAAGAATGTATTTAGGATTGGCATTGGAATTGTGTCGTAGCTGTAGATTGTTTTACATAGCATTGACATTTTCATATCAAGTCTGCCTATCTATGAGCATGGAATATTCTATTGATGTATAGGTCTTTTTTGGTTTCTTGTAGTAATATTCGATAGTTTTTTTTCTCTGTAGGCCTTTTGTTTCTTTTGTTATGTTTATTCCTAAGTATTTCGTCTTTTGTGTGGTTATCATAAATGGTATTTCTTTCTTAATGTCTTTTTGTACATTTCTTCAATGGCATACAGGACTCATTGATTTCTGGTTAATTCTGTGTCCTGCTACCTTGCTGAATTCCTTGGTTGTTTCCAGTAGGCTCTTTTTGTGGAGACTTTTGGGTTTTCTGTATATAGAATCATATCATGGATAAATAACAAAAGTGTCACTTCTTTGCCTATTTGTATTCTCTTGATTACATTTTGTTGCTCTAGCTAAGCCTTCCAGTATGATATTAAACAAAAGTGGTGATAGGGGACATCCTTGTCTGGTCCCTGCTTTCAGTTGAAATGTCTCTAGCTTTCCCCATTGGTTGTGATGCTGGCTGTTGGTTTCTCCTACATGGCTTCCATTCTGTTGAGCAATATTGTATATGTCCATACAAAGAAAACAACATGTTTCCATTGTGTTGACTCCATACTCCAAGTCAAGGTGATCCCATGTTCCTACAGCTGCATGCTAACCAAAGCCCTATCTTATTAAAGCAAGACTTCTTCAGATCAGAAGGACAGTGTGAAATCATACCTGCTTTTGAGGCCAATTTACAAAAACAATTTAATCTAAATATTGAGCTAATTCCCACATGACATGTGTGAGTCTTGTTAACCTGAAGAATGCATTGGAAAATGGATTGTTGCAGATGCAGGCAGATTAAAATTTAGCACCCTCTCATTTGAGCTCCCTTATGATTCATCTAAATTTTTATATAGCTTTTACTATTTTCTGCTTTCTTTTTTTATTACAGTTTTATTTGCTTTACTTTTGATTCTTGTTAGTTTTGTTGTTTAATGCTTTTCTGTATATGAAGTTCATGATAGGTAAATCTATAGAGACAGTAACTGGATTAATGATTTCTTGGGGGTGTTTCACGGAAGGTTGGGGGGAAATGAGCTAATTACTAAGAATACAAGATGGAAGAAAAGGTTCTAAAACATATTGTGGTGATGACTCTACAATTCATCCTGATGTGACCGAACTATTGAAATGCATGATATGTAAGTTATAGGCCAATAAACTGTTGTGGAAAAGAGAGTTATGTATAAATAATTAAGTTCTATGATTTATTATATAATTATATTATATTTACTCATCAGAATTAGGTTCAGTTGCAAGACTCAAATGACAAGCTCAAACAAGGCTACAGTTTATTTCTCTTATATAAAAATCCAGGAAGGGAGATCAAGGCTGGTATGATGCTTCCTGAACCAGGGTAAAAAAACAAATAAACAAAATCAACAAAATAGTTTCTATGATCGTACTGCTGTGTATTGCCTTGATCTATGAACCAAAAAGGCAGCATGTCCATTTCAGACAGAATGTCCATTTCGGGCAGGAGGCTAGGAGAAGGGAAGAAGCAAAGGCAGGCAAAGGGCTTCCACACACATCCAAATCCCCAAACACATCATGAATCAACTCCAGTACCATCATCACATTAGCCCAGTTAGTCAAAAAACATACCTAGTTGCAAAGAAGGATTATAAAGATAAGTTTTACTGTGAGAGACTATGTGCTCCGCTAAAAATTCTATTACTATGGATTTTGGAAGACAGCTAGCAACTGCTGCTATAGAATGTTTAATAACAATTTCTACAACGTGTCCGTAAGGGAATCCTTTAAATGAATTGGATTCCCAACTATGTTTATGTATCAGTTATTTGTAACCCCAAAAGCAATTCCTCACAGTAATAACATTGTATCTGATGGGCACTTTCCCAGATCAATAAACCAACCCTGATTTTAGCCTATAATGTCCTTGAAATATGGTTTTACCTCAACACTCAACAACCCCTATTCCATCAAAGAAAAATACTTAACAAATAATCCCATATTAATCATCTCTTTCTATTTTAACAGCAGGTTTGAACCGCCTGAAATAACAAAGATTGAAGGATCTTCTTACATCATAGAAAGTAAACATTCCTCTCTAGACCATCATGCATGTGTTAAAGTTCTGACTTGGAGGATTGAAGGCCCTAGTGGAGGATGACCACATTCCATCCCCTTCTCTTTACCCATCCTTTTGGTGGTGGTTGTTGGAGAAGTGTGTTCACGGAAACCACATGGCCCTCGATGTGCTTTGAAGGTGCACAGAGCTGGGTAATGTTGAGCTGTCCTGGAACCAAGACACAACCCTTAGTCTTCACTCTGCCCTTATTTCTAGGTTTCACACACCCACAGAGAGACAAACCCACCTTCAGAAAGACAGAGATCAACAAACAGAGGGAGAAAGAAAGGCATGGACTCAGAGAGAGCAACAATAAAAGTTTGAGAATTCATAGCAACACATTCAGTTAAATTCTAATAACCTCCACTTCACAACGGTGACTAGTTCATCTCCTCCCCGCAGCCCTTCTGCAAGGGGATGCCAAATTTCCCACAGATGGGCCCTGGGTCCTCACTCTGCACTCCCCATCATTCACAATGCTATGATTTGTGTGTGTGTGTGTGGGGGGGGGGTCTTTGATGCCTGATACCTGATCCCTTCAATGCCTTGTGATCTCACAGGCTGGTATGCTTCTTCCATGTGGGCTTTGCTGCTTCTCAGTTAGATGGCCCCTTGTTTATCTTCCAGCCTATAGGACCCCAGATTCTATACATTTTGACAACTGGGCACCATCAGCTTTCTTCACCGCGTTTGCCTATGCACCCACTTTGTCTTCAGTGTTCAAATTGGGGTAGGCTGCTGTGCTTCTTCCATGTGGGCTTTGTTGTTTCTTAGCTAGATGGTCTTTAAGACTCCAGATGCTATATCATTTGATAGCCATGTGTAAGAATCAACTCTGTGGCAACTGATTTGGGTCTTAATCTTCCTTTCCTCCCAAGGACTTTGGGATATTAAAAAGTATGTTTTCCACTGAGTAATTAAGAATTCAGAACATCGCCTTTCTAGCACCTCTTGCACAATACAATAAGTTGGTTGGGTTGGCCTTTGATGAAAAAGCAAGGGTGATGATCATAGTAATTGACAACTTGCAAAGCATAGCAGTCATCCATCAGAGTGGGTGCTGGCCAGTGTGTCACTTCAGTACATATCACACCACAGAATGTTGGGCTTGACATGAGTGGCTAGATATCCCTTAGTGACCAATCACCAGGTTGAAAGATTCCTCCCTAGTTTCTTAAAAAGAGGACAAAGCTCTTGGCTGCTCAAGGCTCTTTCTTTTAGAGAATTCATCCTTCCTTCCTCTGGGAGTTTGAGTGACAGTCTTTGGTAGACTCAGTAAGACTGAGAATCTATTTGTATACTCTGCACATATTCAACTTCTATGGGATGCTCCTCACTTTCAGTTACTCACCAAGACCTGCCAATTCTGCCTCCTAAATAGTCCCAAAGTATCCCCAATTCTGTCACTTGGGTCAGACACTCATTATGTGCTGCCTGAATTTTTCATAACTAGTCCCCCTGCTTCCAAGTATGGCTTCCCTAATGCATCCCACACACTAACAAGGAGTGTCTTCTAAGCACAATTCTGATTGTGGAACCTCTGTGCTTAAAATGTTTAAATTGTGCTCTGTCGACCATAAAACCCAAACTCTGTAACATTTTCAGTTCCTTTAAGATCTCACCTAAAAACTTTTTTATATCTTTCAGTCAAAAGCCTGCTCCTTGGCAAGCCTAGCTATTTAGACGTCTCTGAAAGCACCACACAGTAAAGCGACAGTCTTCTTCGCGTCAAAGACTGTGTTGGAAGCAGCTCTCTCCGTCAGAATATTGGCTTGATGGCTACTCTTATTGGGCTAAGACGCTGCCCTTAGGTGCTCATCGAGTCTTGTCTAAAGATCTTCAGTGAGGCACTCTTGACAAACAACATGTTGTATCTTTGTCACATGCCATATGTACCATCCCAACAAAGTGATGAAATAATACTCAAATGGGCAACATTTTCCCTACTCTTGGCTGGGAGCAGGCATTTACAGCTGAGTAGTAGAGTGAGCATCGGGTTCAGATTTAGGACACTAGTATAACCATGATCAATTCATTTGGAGTAGTGAAATTTTTGTTAAAATGTTAACTGTCATCAAATTGGGCACAACTCAGTTGCCACACATATGACACACGTGACACATATGTGACATGCACGGTATATGGTACACATATGCCATAGACGGCTTGTGTTGTGTGTGTGTCATATGTGTATTTATGTATATATACACACATACATATATATCAGAATGAAACATTGCCTGGTCCTGTGTCATTTCACAATTGTTATGTTTAATCCCATTGTTGCAGCCACTGTGTCAATCCATTTCCTTAAGAATTGCCCTCTTTTTTTGTTGAGCCCTTACCAAGAATGATATCTTTTTTCAAGAGCTAGTCTTTCCTAACAACATGTCCAAAGATGTGAGATAAAAATCACCATCATCACTTCTAAAGCACTTTCTGGTTATATTTCTCCTGAGACAGATGTGTCTGTTCTTTTGTCAGTCCGTGGTACTTTGAATATCCTTCACCAACACCATAATTCAAATGCATTAGTTCTCTTATTCACTGTTCAGCTTTCACATGGATAGGAGACAATTTAATATACCAAGGCTTGGGTCAGGTACACCTTAATCCTCAAAATGATATCTTTGATCTGCAACACTTTAAAGAGGTCCAATATGACCTTTGACTAATATGATACATCATTTAACTTCTTGACTGCTGCTTCTATGAGTGTTAATTGTGGATCCAATAAAATTAAACCACTGACAACTTCAATCTTTTCTCTGTTTATCGTGATGTGGTCTGTTGGTTGGGAAGACGTGGGCTTTCTTTACGTTGAGGTCTAATCCATCATGAAGGCTGATCATCACCACTGCGTGTTTAAGTCCTCTTTGCTTTCAGCAAGCAAGGCTGTGCCGTCTGTGTTTCACAGGTTGTTAGTGAGCCTTCCTTCTATCTAAATTCCACATTCTCCTCCTTATAGTCCACCTTCTTAGAGTATTTGTTCCACGTACAGATTAAGTAAGTATGGTAAAAGGATATGACCTTGATGTACACCTTTTCTGATTTTAAAACATCCAATATCCCATTATTCTGTTCAAATGACTACCTTGTGTTCGATGTGCAGATTTCATATAAGCATAACTAAGTGTTGTAGAATTCCCACTGTTCAAAATGTTAGCCATAATTTGGTTTGACCACACTCTCAGATGCCTTTGCATAGTCAATAAAACAAATCAAGTAAACATCTTTCCGGAATTCTCTGCCTTGAACCAAGATTCATCTGACATTGGCAATGACATCCCTTGTTCCACATCCTTTCCTGAATTCAGCTTGAATTTCTGGCAGCTCCCTATGGATGTATCACTTCAATTGTTTTAAAATTATCTTCAACAAAAATGTAGTTGCTTTCTTCAGGTTTGATGTGCTTGATGTCATCTCACAACTTTTTTTTAATGTCTTCAATACATCAAAATCCCTTACTGAAATGTTCTCTAAATTCAGATGGAATGTGCACAAGGTCATACTTGGACTCGCTTGAAATTTTCAAAAAAAAATTTCAGCTTCAACCTGTGCTTGCCTTTGAGCAATTGACTGTATCTTCCACAGTCAACAGTTGACCTTGCTTGGCTTATGATACTGAGTTTCTCCATTGCCTCTTTCTTCATGTAAAGTCCATTTGATTCCTGTGTATCCCACCTGGCATGGTCCAAGTGTATGCTCACATTTATGTTTTGTAAAAAGGTATTTACAACAAAGAAGTTGTTGGGCTTGCAATATTCTATTATGTTATCTCCAGCTTCGTTTAGATCCCAAGACCATATTTTTCAACCATGGTGTTTGTTTCCACATGCCACATTCTAATCACCAATAATTATCAATACATATTGATTGTATGTTTAATCAACTTCAGGCTGAAGAAGTTGGTAGAACTCTGTAATTTCTCCATCACTAACTTTAGTGGTTGTTGCCTATATTTGAACAATAGTTGTATTAATTGGTTTTCATTGTAGGCATATAGATATTTTCATATCACTGACTTTTACTTCATGATAGACCTTGAAATGTTCTTTTGGAAGATGAATGTAACTCCATTCCTCTTGAATTTGTCATTCCCAGCATAGGAAACTGTATAACTGTCCTACTTAAAATGGCCAATACCTATCCATTTCAGCTAACTAGTGCCTTAGATTTTGATCTTTATGCATCCCATTTCATTTTTGATGACGTTCAATTGTTCCAGACTCATACTTCACACATTCCACAATTCAACTATTAATGGATGCCTGTAGCTGTTTCTTCTCCTTTTGATTTGTGCCCCAGCAGCAAATAAAGATCGCAAACACGTTACTCCATCCACATCTTATGGCCGACTCTACTTTGAACATTCAGCAATTACCTAGTGAGGTGGTGAGTGCCATCCAATCTGATGTGTTCATCTCCTGCAACATATCAGATAATTTTGCTGATTCGTAACATTTCTAGGGGCTAATCCCTCATAAATGAACCACATATTTCTTCTTGAAGCTCTGCTGAAATTGGTCCGTGTGTATTTGACATTCAAGTAGCCATGCTTCTGTCTTCCCAGCAACACACAAGCCACGAGAGTACCACAGACTGACAGATGAGAGCTGGATCGTTGTTCTTTTATGCCGTCCTGTGATATCCTCTTATAAGCCCCAAATGGTAAAATACCAGCAATGTCATATAGTTAAACCTAATAGGAACCAAAGATACAATGAGGGACGTGACTCACTTTGTAAAGTGCTTAAGAAAGGTAAGTAATTGAAATTCCTCCATGGCCAGGCAATCAGGAAAGTGTGTGACAGCGCTGCATCCTCCTTCTCACCACAGTTATTCAGTCTGTGCGTCGAGCAAATCAGCAGAGAAGCTGGCTTATGTGAAGAAGACTATAGCTTTATGATCGGAGGAAGGTTTGTTAACCTGAGATACGCAGATGACACATTGCTTGCTGAAAGCAATTGGACCTGAAGCACTTGCTGATGAAGATCAAGGAATGAAGCTTTCAGTCTGGATTACAACTCAATGTCAAGAAGACCAACATCCTCACAACTAGACCAGTAATTAATTTCATGATAAATGGATAAAAAGTTGAAGTTGTCAAACATTCTGTCTTGCTTGGATCCACCGTCAATGCTCACGAAAGCAGCAGTCAAGAGAGCAACCACTGTGAGTTGCACTGGATAAATCTGCAGCACAAGTCCTCTTTAGAGTATTGAAAAGCAAAGGTGTTCCTTTGAGGACTAAGGTGTGCCTGACTCAAGCCATGGTATCTTCAGCTGCCTCACATGCATGTGAAGGTTGGACACTGAATAAGGCAGGAAGAAGAAGAATTGATGCCTTTGAATTGCGGTGCTGAAGAAGCATATTGAAAATACCGTGGCTGCTAAAAGGACAAACTAAGGTTGTCTGCTCCCATAAAGAGTTACAGTCTTGAAAGCTCTATGTAGAATCACTTTAATTGGAATTGACTCACTGGCATTGGGTTTCATTTGGTTTTGATATTGTAGTATATAAATCTATCATACAACTTGTTCTAGTTCAATGTTCTATAATTATAAGAATTGTGATCTAATAATTACAATAATAAACTGTGTAACCCTACCCTTAATCAATGTGAGATTTCCAGCACTGTTAACCCCTATACCCCTTCCTCTCTCTCTTACTCCCCTGGTAACCACTAATAAATTTTGGTCTCTATATATTTGTCTTTTCTTTTTGTGATTGACTTATTTCACACAGCACAAAATTTCCAAGTTCAATCAATATTATAGCATGACTTAAGACTTCATTTGTTCTACATACATATTACATTTTATTTTTTTCATGAACATTTAGGTTATTTCGACATGTTTTGGCTACTAAAATAGTATCACAATGAACACTGGGGCACATGTCTCTGCTTTCAAATCCATCTGAGATTTAATCTAGATCACATGATTTTATTTTTAGATTTTTGAGAAACTGACTCACTATTTCCCAAAATAGATGCGCGATTTTGCATTCTCACCAGCAGTGGAAAACAATTCCAGCTTCTCTACATTGTTACCCACACTTACTGTTTTAATCTTTTTTTATTTAAACTTTAGCATCCTAATGGGGTAAACTAGTATCTTATTGTGGTTTTGATTGCATCTCTCTGGTGGCTGATGATGTGGAACATTTTTTCCCATGCTTGGTGGCCATTTAAAAGTCTTCTTAGGTAAAATGTCTATTCAAGTATTCCGTCTTTTTTATGACTCAGTTTTTTGTCTTTTTGTTGCTAAATGAAAGAAGATATATATTCTGATTATTAGACGATTGCGGGAATTGTTGTGGTAATAAGCATACTTTGGAAATACTGAGTTTGGTTTCAGACCATTACAATAAAACAGATATCACAATAAAGAAGTCACATGATGTAAAAAATGTTCCCAGTGCAGATGAAAGTTATCGTTACACTATACTATAATCTGAGTGTGCAATGGTATTATATTCAGAGTGTGCAATGGTATTATGAAGAAGTCTGAACATTTTGACACAGAGACAAAGGTGAGTACATGCTGGTATGAAAGAACTGCAATAGTCTTACATAATCTAAGTGTTCCACAAAACTTCAATTTGTTAAAATATAACAAAAGCAGTTTCTACAAAGTCAAGTGAAGAACAATAAATGAGGTATGCCTTTTCCCTAGTTCACTCCAAGTCACTATGAATTCAGGTTTGAGGTGGGATTTATCTCCAGGTTGTTTCTTTCTCCTTCCCTTATGCACAGTCCAGAGGCTCCTCTGCTGAGGCTTGTCCTCAGTTTCCACAAGGTCATATAGTGCCCCTGGAGTTGGACTAATAACTACCTCACTCATCCACTCAGCGATGCGTGGACTGCGCCATCTGTGGAGTAGTTTGAGGGCTCAGGGCAGGGCGGTGTATTCAAGCATACTCAATTCATTCACCTCTGATTTCTCCCTCTTTCTTGGTCACTTCCTTTTGAACAAAAGGCTCTCCTGTCTTATCTCCTACAAAAGTGGCCTGATGATGTGGGTTTATTATTTAAAGTTACTGCTCTCAATTGGATGTCCTGTAGAAAATTCGTTACAAGTGTACAATGCTCAAGCTCAACTAATCTAGCAAGAGTGATTAGTCTGAAGATGACTTCAGCTCATGATTTGGCTATTTCTCTCAGAGATATCAATTCAAAGCTTCCTCCAATTGTCTCCACAGGGCCAGTAAATTTGAATTCTATAAGAATTTTAAATTCTGGTCCACAATTCCCCCCTTTTAATCAGTAGCCATCCATGATCCCTTGATCAAAACATTCAGTAATGACAGTTCGGCACCATCCAGTTCTTCTAGTTTCATGGCTAAGGACGCAACAGTTATGGAAGCTATGAGCTGGATCTTCAAACCCAGTCAGAACATTAAAAAAAAGGCTCCTGTGGAATTCATAAACATATGTCTCCCTCTGTGAGGTTGGGGCATAGAAGCAATAAGCCAACAACTAACTACAAAATGAGTCCTTTGGAAAAACTTACAAAGCACAGTTCTATTCTGACACAAATGAGGTCATCAAGAGTCAAGAATAGCAACTAGCTGTGTGGATCAAAATTTAACAAGAAGAAAATTTAAAAATACCAACAGATTTTAATTTTTAAAGCATTGGAATACACATGAGTCAATTCCTTTCACGTTTTACATTATAATATAGTAGACCCTTTAAACAAGAAGGGTTTGAGTTGGAAAATGAAATCCTTACACATTAATTATAATCTATTTATGTAATAATTATCATAAGATTGAGAGATACCAATTACCTTCACATGAATAGAATGGTCCATTTACATAAATTATAATGCTAATAGTCTTCTATTTCCAACTGAAATTTGGGGTGTGAGTTGCATTTTTACTCAGATAGAAAGAACCACTACTTTTGAATAGAATGAGCATTTAGTCCTATGCTTCCAGTACATGAATAATTTTGAAATAGGGATAATTTGCATGGGACACAACTAAATCACCCGGCTACCTCAAGTTCCCCCAACTATGAGTTGTTAGTTCCTGCTTGGAGTTAGCAAAATGTCGTTTAACTTTCATAGGGATCTGAAGTGGTGGCAAATCTCATTAAAAATAAGAACCCTTATTGTATAGTATCAATGGCCTCAATGAATAGGAAAAATTGGAGAAGGATGGATGCATGTGAATTATGATGTTGTCAAATATTATTAAATGTACCGTGGACTGCCAGAAGAATAAACAGATGTTTTGGAAGAAATATAGCCAGATTTCTCCTTGGAACTTTCTCTTGCATTTGGACACGTCATCTGGAGGACTAGTCCCTGGAGGCCTGGAGGAGACAGCACGGCTGGTACAGCAGAATCAGAAAAAAAAAAAAAAAAAGGAAGGTCCTCCACCAGACAGACTGATACAATGGTGGCAAGAATGGATTCAAACATAACAAAAACTGTGAAGATGGTGCAGGACTGAGCAATGGTTTGCTCTGTTGTTCACGGGGTCTCTGAGTCAGAACTATTTCATAACCACACATCACAACAACATGACATCATAACGGTGATATCATCTTGGCATTTCATCACAAAATGTGCTTGGTAAATTGGACTGTCATAATGTAATATAGATGGGCAGGTCTTAGGATTCTCAGGGCTCATCTCTCTTGGTTGAGTTACCACAAACTAGAAGTTATTTGCGCCATTTCATGAACCTAGAAGGAAGCCTGGTGGTATAGGGTTTAAGCGCTCAGCTGCTACCCACCAACTCTGTGGTTGGAATCCACCAGTCGATTCTATGGGGGGAAGATGGAGCCATCTGCATCTGCCAAAATGCCAGTCTTGGAAGTTCTATGGGATAGTTACAATCTATAGGGTTGGTATGAGTTGAAATTGGCTCAATGGCAAAAGAGTCAGGATCTATTGGTACATGGTTGAGAACTGCTATACTAGAGGCATACAGGTGACGGGAAGGTACAGTAGAACCCCAGGCTGCCCAGACCAAAGTCTAGTCCTTCCAATTCATCTCAGTTGGCAGAAGGATGAATCAACATAAAGAGCCGACAGCCCAAACTCCATCTCTCACTAGAATCATGGATATCACATACCATTCCCAGGCACCAGTATCTACAATCTCTTTCAGATTTTTTTCTCTATCAACTAACATCGATATCCCCATCAGTATTTTGCTGAGTTGTGAACATTAAGACAATTATTGCCATTATTTCAAATACCGCCACTATTACTTAAATGGTTAAAAAAAGTGCTGTCATGGCAAGAAAAAGAGCTTGAGAATAAGATAGTTTCAAATTGTGACTTTTGCGAGATCACTGGTAAATTCCTTACAAAGAGTGACTTTTGTGAGATCACTGGTAAATTCCTTACAAAGAGTGACTTTTGTGAGATCACTGGTAAATTCCTTACAAAGAGTGACTTTAGCGAGATCACTGGTAAATTCCTTACAAAGAGTAACTTTTGTGAGATCACTGGTAAATTCCTTACAAAGAGTAACTTTTGTGAGATCACTGGTAAATTCCTTACAAAGAGTGACTTTTGTGAGATCACTGGTAAATTCCTTACAAAGAGTGACTTTAGCGAGATCACTGGTAAATTCCTTACAAAGAGTAACTTTTGCGAGATCACTGGTAAATTCCTTACAAAGAGTGACTTTTGTGAGATCACTGGTAAATTCCTTACAAAGAGTGACTTTAGCGAGATCACTGGTAAATTCCTTACAAAGAGTAACTTTTGCGAGATCACTGGTAAATTCCTTACAAAGAGTGACTTTTGCAAGATCACTGGTAAATTCCTTACAAAGAGTGACTTTTGCGAGATCACTGGTAAATTCCTTACAAAGAGTGACTTTTGTGAGATCACTGGTAAATTCCTTACAAAGAGTGACTTTTGTGAGATCACTGGTAAATTCCTTACAAAGAGTGACTTTTGTGAGATCACTGGTAAATTCCTTACAAAGAGTGACTTTTGTGAGATCACTGGTAAATTCCTTACAAAGAGTGACTTTTGTGAGATCACTGGTAAATTCCTTACAAAGAGTACCGTGAGAACACAGGAAATGGAATGTTTTTATGGAACATATTATCTAAATTAGAGATTTTCAAGTGCAGTAGAATCCCGGACCTCGACGCTAACACATTCTAGAAGGAGCAGATGCAGTTGAGTTCCGAATCATTTTCCCCATTTTTCCCCCATAAGAAATAACTGAAAACAATTAATCCATTCTCAACCACCAAGTTTTTACCCTAACCTTGCCTTTTCATACAAAACATGACACAGACATTTCAAAGTAAATAAGTTGAGTTAAATAATATAATTTAAATAAGAAACATTTAAAACATTTTTTTTAACAACTACAGTTTGGCCCATACCTCGAGATGGACGAGGATCTGGATCTGTGAACACTGGTGTGGAGAGGGGGGATGGAGAGCGAGTCATTTTTTGGAAGGGGAATCCCCTTCCATACAATCAACTGGTCGCGGCTTTTCAGTTTTTCCCTTTCTTTGCCTTTTTTTCACTAGAACCTGGCTGGCTTTCTCTTAATTTCTTTTGTTTCAATCTGTCTCATCTGGTCTGCTGTTGGTGTTTCCTTAACTGTTTACTAAATTATCATCAACAATACCAGTAACACCATTAACCAGCTCCTTATCATGATGATGCTTTTCAAAAAAGCCACAAAAACTAAGAGAGTTATCGCAAAACGCTTGGGACACAGCTGCCAAAGGGTTAAGCAACGCGCACTAACAACGCCAATTGAGGCCGAGTGACCCAAACAGGAACTGCGGTGCTTACAAGAATCGCGTGCGTAGGGTCAGATTCCCATGTTTTGTTCAAGCTCCGAGCAAGCGTCTTTTGCTTCAAGATCCAAAGAGTTCAGTTTAAAACCACAGATGTAGGCTAGATTCTCAAAATGACGTTTTGTTATATCTTTTATCTAGTTTTCACATTTTGGTTGGTTCTATTTTCTTATAGATAATAATCTAAATAGAATCCTCGTGGTCGTGTCATCTTCTATCTCGCGTTGTTGTTGACAAATAGGAAATTACCTTTGTTCAGAGGTAAATTCCCACACCAGTTCTTTAAGTCTTTCAGTTTCCCTGGGGTTTTCAAAGCACATAATCACAGTGGTTACAGATGATTATTTTAAATCCACTTCTGGTAGCAATTTTTATCCTTTATCTTATCTCTTACTTTTGTTTCTTCTTTAGTCCAGCAGCCAGGACTTCCGAAATACTGTTGTGGAAAGTGCTCACAGTGCACAGGTAGAGCTGGTATGTGCCTTGATATGGCTGGTATGTTCGGGTAGTTATTTTCTACTTTGTTGCCATGGGTTCAAATCACCGAGCATTCCGGTTTCATTGGTCTGGACCAGTAGTTTTTACAAAAAATCCTAATGATTCTCATGCTGAGAAGGTCTCTGAACTTATGAAACTATTCCTTCTTATGTTTTGAAAGGATTCACTGCTCCTAGTTCTCGAGTATATTGTTGTTTATCATTTTTTAATGTAGAGCTGGTATTGAAACAAACACGTATATGTCTTATTGGATATGTTTAAATGATGAAGTAAACCCTCTTGTATATCAAGGTTAATTTCAACTTGGTCTTAGCAAATAAGTATTTATTATATCGCTGAGTTGTTTCCATTGTTTTTAGGATGTAGTATGATGTTTTTTTATGTGTTCTCTATACTGTTTTAGTAATAGAGTGTGGAAGCAAACCTCCCAACCTGAAGCATTTGACCTAACTAAAGTGCCTGACCTAGGTCAAAATTATACTCCATTTTATTTTAGACTGCATTTTTCTGTAGCCTTACTTTTACCTACAGCTGTTGAAATAAATATTTTAACTGCTCTTAGCAAATACAGTATGTGTGGTTGGGTGCCATTTAACAAGCGATTGCTGCCCATTTCTTTGCTTGCACAATTGGTTCTCAGAAGGCCCGGTTAGGAGGTCATGTCACTGTCTGTTGAACGCTGAAGCATAATTTTGTAAAGGATAGCCAATCAGAATTTTCTTTGTAAGCTCTTACATTTTCTGTCCTGTGAAAAATTCTATTCACAAGTGTGCTTACTTGATTTCATGGAGTCTCTATTTTCTCCAATTTGAATTTCTTGTATTCCTTCAATAAAACTAATTACTTTGATTTTTTTTCCCCAGACTCCGGTTTTCTTTTTGGATTTTCTGAGTGTTTGAATGATGGGATATGAAAGGGCATATTCTCTGACCCTGAGAAGCCAGACTCAAAGCTTTGGTGACAGTCAGCTTGAGCCTCTTGAGCTCATCGTTTGTCTCCATGGACTCTCGAGTCATCTTAAGGTAAACCTCGTCGATTTTGAGCTCTGCTTCCTTGTGTAGACTTCTTCTTGATATACTGAAGGATTTCGCTTCATTTTTATTTCCTTTGATAAACCTTCCATTGATGCTCAAATTTTGTCAGAGGGTCTAATCTTTTTCCACCTAAGTTAGCTAAAACCTGTTTGTCGTTGTTAAATTGAGTCAATAGGCTCCAAGAATCACTGTATTTGTTTTTTAAAAATAATGAAATCTAAAATTGTGTTCCCCAATTTGCCTTGGGTGACATAGTATAAACCTGGGTTTTGAACTGGACTCACAGATGTTGAGCTTTTGTTCTGAGAGTTTGTTTTGTTCTGAGAGCTTGCCTTTAGTTAAAGCACTGGTTCTTAACCTTCCTAATGCCGCAACCCTTTGATACAGTTCCTCGTGTTGTGATGACCCCCAACCATAAAATTATTTTCATTGCTACTTCATAACTATAATTTTGCTACTGTCATGAATCATAATGTAAATATCTGATAGGCAGGATGTATTTTCACTGTTACAAATTGAACATAATTAAAGCATAGTGATTAATCACAAAAAATATGTAATTATATATTGTGAAATACTTATTTCTAATGACAAATCAGTGAAATGTTGTCTTGAAGCATGGTGCAGCATGGGTAACAGCCTTCACATTGGGTGCTCGTATATGGGTGTATCTGCATGTGGGTGGACCCGCCTGGAGACAGATAGAGGAGTTGTATCTCGGTTCCTAAGACCATTGGGAATCTGTGTTTTCTGATGGTCTTAGGTGATCCCTGTGAAAGGATCGTTCAACCCCCAAAGCAGTCGCAACCCACAAGTTGAGAACACTGATTTAGAGCATTTTACCTGAGCAATATCAGATTGACAGCCATGGCTGGTGCTAATAATGGAATTGTTTAAAATCTGGTGGTGCTACTGGGTAAGCAGTGGGTTGCTACCCTCAAGAATGGTGTGTGGGTGGTTCAAATCTACCATCCACTCTTTGAGAGAAAGATGAGGTGGCTTTCTGATCCAGTGACAACTTACAACCTCAGAAACCCTATGTTGGGTTGCTATGAGTCAAAATCAATTCAACCGAAATGTGTGTGCATATGCACTTGGTGGAGGGGTGGCGTAAAATCTCAGTTCTTTTATCTTCCAAGAATAACAATATCTTGATTATCTTATGATTTAGAGTTTTCTGTCTTTGATATCAATCAGTCTATTTGAAAAGTGCAATGAAAAAAGGAAATAGTTTATTTTGATTGGTTTAACAAGGCTTTAAAGAGCAAAAAGATTTTTGATTGCGTATCTATATTGTTATTGTTGTTGTTCAGTATTATTGAGTCAGCTCCAGTCAATAGCAACCCTATGCACAAGAGCATGAAACATTGCACGATCCTGTGCCATCCTCATAATTGGTCCTATTCCTGAGCACACTGATGCAGCCACTGTGACAATCCATCTCGTGGAAGGCCTTTTTTTGGTTGCCTTTCCACTTTACTGAACATGATGTCCTCCTCCAGGGATAAGTTCCTTCTGATGATATAAAGTATGTAAGACAAAGTCTTGCCTTCCTGACCTCTAAGGAGCACTCTGGCCTTATTTCTTCTAATACAGATCTGATTGTCCCTTTAGTAGTCCATGGTACTTCCAATATTTTTCTCTAACACCATAATTCAAATGCATCTATTCTTCAGTCCTCCTTATTCCATGTCCAACATTCACATGTATATAAAGAAATTGGAAATACCCTGGCTCAAGTCAGGCTCAACTTAGTCCTCAAAGTAATGTCTTTGCTTTTCAATACTCTAAAAAGGTCTCGTGCAGTAGATCTGCCCAATGGAATGCTTCTTTGGATCTCTTGACTGCTATTTCCAAGGGCATTGGTTGTGGAACCACTCAAGACAAAATCGCTGACATTTCAATCTTTTCTCCATTTATCATGATGTTACTTATTGGTATAGTTGTGAGGATTCTACCCTTCTTTACATTGAGTTGTAATAATGCTGACAGCCACAACGCTTGCTATTCATCAGCAAGTGCTGCAAATGACAGAGTGTCCAGCATAGCTGCAACACACAAGCCGCCGTATGACAAACTGACAGACAAGTGGTGGTGCTTCTTTATAAAAGTCTATAAAGCAGATAAAATACAGGATGATGAAAATTTACTAATTTTCTACCTCTGGATGGTATTGTTAAATTTGATTAAAACATTTCTTCAAAGTATTTACTCTGGACAGTTCAATGATAAATAAGTACGTATACATGACAAAACTTCAGAAAATGGAATTAAAAGAAAAATAATTTTCCCACAAGTTTTTTGAAGTCCTCGCGTGATAGAAAAAATAGTCTTATTATTTCCAGGAATGCATGAAAGGGAATTAGTTCCAACAACAATGTTGATATCCTGTAGTATGTAAATATTAAAGGCAAAACATTTCTAAGTATCTTAGATATTATACAAAATTTATTTATTTAAGAAATCAGGGTAATTTCATCTTAAAGTAAAACTAGTACTTCCAGAAGAGAAAAGGGTAGAAAAAAGAAAAGTTTGAGGGTGGGTGGGATATCTAACACAAAATTGATGGGTTTATTTATTTTTTTTAATTGACACAAAGCTTTGGTATTTACTTGGTAGGTAAATGCTGTGACAAAGAGAAAGCAATAGCTCTCACCAAAAAAAAAAAATTTTTTTTTTACTTTTAAAATACCCTGGATAACTTAAATATATATATAAATGAATAGATTTTTGCATTTGACACTGTGCCAAAGTAGAGACTGGGCAGGTCAAGGTCAATGGAGCCTCTGAGGCTATGTAGCTCTAGGGGAGTTTGGGAAACACTCCCAACCAGGTGAAGACCTTTTAAGATAAATGAAAACAAGATGCTTTCTTACATAATAATCAGAAAATGAGTGGCTCCCATCCTAAAACAACTGTAAACAAGTTCTCTCTATTTGGGAGGAATTCTAAGAAGTCAGAACCTGTGATAGTGACATTTATTTTGGTTGTTTGCTTTGTGTTTTTTATCAACTTGGCTTAGCTAGGATTCTCAGTGGCCTGGCAGTTATGATCTAACAATGTGACCTAACAAAAAACTCCATGATGATACTGCTGTGAGCAGTCAAGAAGTTATGGGAAGCTTCAAGTGGAGTATAAGCCTTTTAGTTCACAGGCCTGATGCCATAGGAAGGACAGTTCCTCAAGGGTGTGGTCTCTGGCTTAAATAAATTGATGCTCTGAAGAAGCTCGTTTGAGTCTTGCTGGATCTGACTCCTGTATCTGACTCATAGACCTCTGCTTCTTTGAACTTGAGTTCAATCTTCCCTATTGATTGATGACTCTGGGAGTTACCAGCAGCCTGTCATCTACCCTGCTAACCTTGGATTCATTTCCTTCACCACCCTCCAGACATTGGTCTTCCTGGTTCAACTTCCAACTTCCTGTCTGGTCTTCCTGCTTCCTGAGTCATCAGCTGCTGTAGCTACTTGAATCAGGCGAAGGCTCCCACTTAGCATCTGATCCACGGACTTGAACCAGGCTAGACTACTCACTTCTACAATTGTATGAGTCATTTTCCAAATATAATTGTAACCATAGCTATAATGATAACAACTATGAGGATAAAGATAAATAATATTATTTATGAGTGGTACCTCCCCCAGAAAACCCTGAAAAAAGCTCCAATCATACACTTGAGTTTTTCCATAGCACTGTCCTTGTAAGCTGTGTTCAACATCACAACAGTTTCTGTGGAATTTTCCCCCTCTAGGCAAGTATCAAGCAACTCACTGAGTTACTGCCCAGTGGCATTGCCTAGGAAATATCTCTCTGATCACAGTGCTTTTTTTCCCGTAAAGGCAGTTTCCCTTTAACCTTGTTTTTTTTTTTTAGGGGATGGTCGATTTAAGAGAACAGCATTCAGCTGTGAAATTTTGTTTTCTGCTCAGGGAAAATGCCACACAAACTGTTGTGATGTTGAACACAGCTTACAAGGACAGCACTATGGGAAAAACTCAAGTGTATGAGTCATTTTCCATCTCAAAAAAGGTGAAATGTCGATTGATGACAAACCTCATTCTGGATGTCTGTCAACTTCCGAAATGGTTGAAAATGTCGACAGAGTTCGTGTACTTTTGCTTGAAGGCTGAAACAAAAGTCCACTGAAGAGATGGGGAAGTGATCTGGACTCTCTTGAGCTCAGTCCAGCAAAATTTAAGGGAAGATTTGGGAAGGGGAAGGGTGACTGTGAAATATGTGCCTCGGGTTCTGACTGGCCAGGAAAGTGTCAAGTAGAAACAGGCCTGCTTTGAAAGAATAGCTCATAAACGACCCAGACTTTTTTTTCAAGGTCATTACTGGTGAGGATACACGGTGCTATTCTTATGACCCTGAAAGTAAACATCAATCAAGCCAGTGGGAGATGCCATTGTCGCCTTGCCCCCCGAGAGCCCGCCAAGTGAAATCAAAGATCAAGATGATACTCATTTTTTTAATGTGAGGGGGATGCTGCATTTGGAGTTCATTCCACCAGGTCAGACTGTTAATGAAGCTTTCTATTTAGAGGTTCTGAAAAGTTTGCTAACAATGCAGGGCATAAAGGCCTGAGTATTTTGTGGAGGATTGGTTTTGCCACCACGACAATGGACCATGCAGCCATCTCAGTGTGCCAGCTTCTGGCAAGAAAACCCAGTATGCCTTTCTTAGCCCCATGAACCTGACTCACCTGACCTCATTCTGTGTGACTTCCTTTTGTTTCTGATGATGAAGAGGGACATGAAAGGACAGTGATTTGACGATGTAGAAGAGGCAAAGAAAAAAAGAAGGGAGGTGCTGTCAGCCTTCCAAACAGATGAGTGCGAAAAATGTTTCCAAGAATGGAATCCCAGATTTGACCAATCCATTAAGTGTAATGTACAGAACTTTGAAGGTGATAGGTTGTTTTGTGAAAAAAAATTAATAGATTGCTTTGAAAAAAATTCCGTTTTGGGGGGGTACCCCCTCATATATAAAACCGAGTTGAACAGTTAATAACTTTTTTAAAGGCAAAGGTTTTTACCTTTAAGATCTTTAACTCAATAATAAAAACACAAATAATAAAATTTAAAAATGAGAAGAAGACTTGAACAGATTCTTCACTAATGGAGATATTCATGAACTAAACAATGTATAAAGACATGCTTGTGATTATCACACAATGAAGAGATGCAAACAAAACCACATGGATATCACCTAAACCTGGCATTGGTAGCAAAATTCAAAATAAAATAAAAACAGAAAATAACAAATGCTGACAAGGTTGTAGAGAGACTAGAACTCTCTTACTCTGCTGATGAGATTGTAAAATGGTGCAGCACTTCAGGAAATGGTATGGCATTTTCTTAAAACGTTGAAAATAGCAATCCATATGATCTAGAATCGCTTTCCTATATGTAATCCTAGAGAAACGAAGAACCATGCGATGAACAGATATATGCATACCCATGTTCTTGTGTCATCATGGAGTGCCCATGAATAAAAGATGAATGAGCAAATTATTGTACATGTATACAATGGAACACTATGCAGCATTAAATAAAACAATGAATCTGTAAAATACTTCATAACATGGATGAAGCGACAGTCCATTATGCTGGACAAAAATAGTCAATACCAAAAGAACAAATGTTTTCCGAAACTACTACTGTGAAAACTCAGGAAACGATTTAAACAGAGAAATAATCATTCTTTGGGAGTTACCAGGGATGGTAGGGAGCGGGACTAAGTCAGTAATGAGAGGTTAGAAATGTCAGAACTTGCAGGAAGGGAAAGGCAATGTACTACACAGGACGGTCAGCAAAAACGGATGAAGGCAAAGAAAGACACGTGGAGGAGACCAAGAGGTGCAGGCAGCAGAGGTCAATGTTAGTACTTACCCGATCCTGTTAGAACCGTAATCGACACCTGAGGTGAACAGGTCTGGGAGGGCAAACACGACTATCTGTATTGAGGGCCCAGATCTTCCAGAACGCTAGTTCCTCTGAGTTGCCGGATAATAAACTCCCCCTCTTTCAAGTTAAAAATAAAAGACTATTTATATCTATATATTGAATATGTCTACATATCTACTTATATATGCTGAAAATATATCCATGAGCATAGAAGAGGTCACAGGGGAAGACTTATGAAAAGTTTCTTAACCATAACCCCACACTTTGGGAGAATAGATTGCTGGAGGAGGAGCTCAGGATGAGTCTTGGAGGACACGAAACTCATTGGCATAACAATCCACAAAGACAGTGTCCTGCATCCTTTGATGCCCAGTGGCTGAGGGCTCAACACCTTGTGAGCAGTCATCGCAAGTGCACCAGTTGGACTCTTCCTCACCTGGAGGAAAGAGGAATGAAGAAAAGGACAGATAAGGATACAGGCTACACCTCTAATGACACACGCAGACCCCAGTTTCCGTGACCAGACGGCATCAGTCCCCCACTGCAGAGTATTCTGTGAGGGTTCATAACAGGAGGTCCTGCATAGAGTGGGAAAAGACGCAGAGTACAATTTAAAATAATGAAAAATACTAAACTGATTAATCTAATGTAATCAGTAGTTCTCAACCTGTGGGTCGTGACCCCTTTGGGGGGGTCAAATGACCCTTTCACAGGGGTTGCCCTATTCATAACAGTAGCAAAATTCCAGTTATGAAGTAGCAACGAAAACAATGTTATGGTTTGGGGATCACCGTGGCACTAGGAAGGTTGAGAACCACTACTTATACTAGTGGACTCCCAGAGGCTATGGCCTCTTTGACACCCTACAGGCATGCACTTGAATCCCAGTGGCTAAACTTTTAGCCAAAGATAAACAGGTCCATTAACACTAAGTGAGCAGGAAGATACCCAGTCCTTAAAATAATCAACCGTATAAAATCAAAGCGACAGCACTTGCCCCGGGATAGATCCTCGAAGGTGAGAAAGGGTAGGCCAGAAATGGAAAGGAAGGTGGTGAACACAGACAGGAAGTGATGCAGTTACTGTGACACTGTAGTAATTTTCACAAAACAAAATGTATATGAATGGTTACATGGAAAATAAATTTATTGCCATTAAATAGTTTACATATTCTCAGTGACCTACGATGAACTTCTGACAATGTTGAAATATCACGGAAATATAAGTGAGGTGCACACTCTCATTTGTTATCTCATTCTGTCCTGTAATCAGAAAAATGTTAGATTTATCTAATGTGTTATATGTTATATGAATTAGATAACAAGGATTAATGTTCATGTAACACATTATATAGAATGTGGTGTTTACTCAAGTGAAGTGTCTGATTTTCTTTAGAGTAAAAATTCATGTCTTAGTGTTTCCTCTTTTGTTTGGCCCTGGTATTAGGCAATATGTGAATATGTTATTTCACGTTCATTATTCTTTGATGGCTAACTTGGCTTACTTGTTTTGTTACAATTTAATTTTAAATCTAGCAACCACAACCAATAGTTTACCAGGAAATTTTTTATTATTATTTGGATGCTTAGAGACTTGAAAATTTTGGTATATTCTTGCTATATCCTAATACATGGTATTATGTCTCAAGATAACTTTGTGTTATATCTGAAGCTCTTTGTGTTCAGAGATTTGTTTGTTGTTGTTTTTTTTGTTTTGTTTTGTTTTAACTCACTTTGGTTTTTAATTAATTCCCACCAGGTATTTCACTGTTAAGAAGTATTAGTTAAATCACATGAAGTTTTGTCACCTTCACCTTTTACTTTGATGACTTATGCTAGATGAAAATATTTCAAGAAAAAATATAGACTATATTGGATTTATGAGAAGCCTGTGATATTTTAAAGGTGGATACCAGTGGACTGCATAGAAATTTCTTACATAGATGTTCATTGTAGCACAGTTGACAACAGCAAGAAGCTGTGAACAGCCCCAATGCCCAGTAGTAGAAGGATGGATAAAGAAGCTCTGGTACACACATACGACCGAATTTTATGCTTCCCTACTGATTTAAGCTAGCTCTTGCTATGCAAACCCTATATGTTTACATATATGTATATAGTCAACTAACCAAGAAAAAAAATAAAAAACTAAGAGGAATGTAAAATTGAGAACAGATGAGAAATCTTGATAATAGTCAAATCATTGCGCATCTTGCTATGGCTTGATTTTTGGTGCATATTATTATCTCTACAGATCTATCTAGATAAGATATATTGGATGAATTGTCTGGAGGAGAAAACAATGAGACCAATGGTTCGGGGGGGCGCTAGGAGAGGGGGAGCCAGGGGTAAGGAGGTAGTGCTGATCAATCCAGGGACAGGGGAGCAACAAGTGATCCAAAATCAGTGGCAAGGAGGGTGTGAGAGGCTTGATAGGGATTCAGCAAAGGCAATGTAACCGAGAGAAATTACTGAAACCCAAAAGAAGACTGAGCATGATAGTGGGACAAGAGGAAAGTGAAAGGAAATAGAGGAAAGAACTAGGTGACAAAGGGTATTTATAGAGGTCTAAAGACTGGAATGTATATATTCCAGTTAGCTTGATCAACCAAGAGAAAATAAAATCTTTATATGAAATGTGTTTTTTACAGCAAATGCAAAGCATCATTATCAATTCTTTATAGAAAAAAAGCAGTAACAGTGCAAATGCACATCCTTTTTGTGATTTAAATATGGCATGATACAGTGGGAAATAATACAGATTTTAATCCATAGACTCTCAGCTGCATCCTGGGTAATCATTACGATGTTTTATTATTATTTGGAATTACTACTAATAGACTGCATTTCTGAATGAAATTTAAATCAGGGAACACCAGTGAATTGAGATGATTAATATTATATATATACCCACATATAATTTTAGAATCAGGGACAACAATAGCAAGATTTCTCTCTTAGAGAGAAAACTCCATTGAACTTGTTGCTGTTATCTTGAAGAGTAACACTTTTATTTAACTAGGTCTGATAAAAATTCATGTAATGTTTCCTGGGTGAAATGATTGAACCCTAGTCCCATGTCTAACTTTGCTTCAAAAATACTGATGCAGTTGCTAAAAAGTCTAAAATGCAAATATCCACAGTTTGAATTAGCGGGCCTTAAGCCAGGGGTGTTAATAAAAATACTTGTGTGCCTGCAAAAAAATAGTGTGGGGAAACAGATCTATGTGCATATATTTATAGGTTTAGTATTAAGGCAACAGATGGAGATTGGGCCTCCACTCAAGCACTAACTCAATGCAAGAACACGTTCTATTAAATTGGCATTCCAGGATGCACACCTTCCTGACACGATTGCTGAAGAAAAATGTGTGCATAAGCAAATGTGGTGAAGAAAGCTGATGGTGCCCGGCTATCAAAAGATATAGCATCTGTGGTCTTAAAGGCTTGAAGATAAACAAGCAGCCATCTAGCTGAGAAGCATCAAAGCCCACATGGAAAAAGCACACCAGCCTGTCTGACTATGAGTTGTAGAAGGGACCAGTTATCAGACCTCAAAGAACTAAAAATCATGCCAGTGGGTGTCCACCTGCCAGATACGATCACTGAAGACAAACGTGTGCATAAGCAAATGTGGTGAAGAAAGCTGATGGTGCCCTGCTATCAAAAGATATAGTGTCTGGGGTCTTAAAGGCTTGAAGATAAACAAGTAGCCATCTAGTTCAGAATCAACAAAGCCCACATGGAAGAAGCACCCCAGCCTGTGTGATCACAAGCTGTCGAATGGATCAGGTATCAAGCATCAAAGAACAAAACATCATATTATTGTAAATGTGGGTGAGTGCAGAGTGGAGACTCAAAGCCCATCGTTAGGCAAGCGGACACCCCGTTATTGAAGGGTTGTGGGGAGGAGATGAACCAGTCAGGGTGCAGGGTAGCAATGACAAAATATATAACTTTCCCTAGTTCCTAAATGCTTCTTCCTTCCTCACTTCCTCCTCCCCCACTATCATGATCCCAATTCTACCTTACAAATCTGGCTAGACCAGAGGATGTACATAGGTACAGATAGCAACTGGAAACACAGGGAATCCAGGACAGATGACTCCTTCAGGATCAGTGGTAAGAGTGGTGAAGCCTGCAGGGTGGAGGGAATGTGGGGTAGAAAGGGGGAACCAATTACAAGAATCAAAGTATAGCCTCCTCCCTGGGGGGATGGACAGCAGCTAAGAGAGCGGGGGAAACATCGGACAGTGTAACATGACAAAATAATAATAATTTATGAATTATGAAGGGTTCATGAGGTATTGGGGAGTGGGGAGGAAGGGGGGAAAATGAGGAGCTGATACTAAGGGCTCAAGTAGAAGGCAAATGTCTTGAGAATGATGATGGCAACATATGTACAAATGTGCTTGACACAATGGATGTATGTGTGGATAGTGATAAGAATTGTACAAGCCCCCAATAAAATGATTTTTAAAAGATAATACGTTATAAGTAACATCATTCTATTTGTTATGGACATAATTGATTCTTTCATTAAAAGAAATTAGACTTTAAATAAGTTGAGATGTTTTAACTCTAGAGTAAGACTCTTCTGTTGGTCTACCCAGCCATGTTGTAAAGACTGCAACTGTGCCCGAAACGGAAGCTTTCGTTTGACAAATAGGACAGGCTTCCTTTTAGTATCTTAAGGAGGAGTGTGTGCAATAATAAGTGAATGTTTTATGTTTATATTGATATGCAATCTGAGGTGTTGAGCACTGTAGATGTTGCTGAGGCATATAAGAAGTAGTTATAGATGCTGTGTCGATACCAACAAATGCCTAACGGGACTTGTTTTCTTAGTTCAAAGACCTAGGGCCATAATTTTGGGGTCATTTCAGTAAACTGGTCTAATACTGTTCTATCTCCCAATTGTTAATGTAGTGTCTGGGGACTAAACAGCCTACAAGAAGTCATCCACAGAGCAATAAAGAAGCTCAAGAAAGATATACTCCAGACTGAGGGTCTTAGAGGAAATAACCTTGCTGCTCTGGCAGCCAAAAGAGCTGCCTATCTCAAATCATTCCCGTGCCTGTGATAAATAAAAACAGGATTTCCTAAGTGAAACTCGCTGCCATTGAGTCGAGGCAGACTCATGCTGACCTATAAGAGAGTAGAACTGCTCAGCTGGGGTTCAAAGACTATAAATCTTGACAAGAGGAGACAGCCTCATCTTTTTCCTCTGGAGTGGCTCATGGCCTTGAACCACAGACCTTGCAGTTAGCAGCCCAGTGACTATCCCAGAGCACCACTAGGCCCCATGTATTGGCATAGGTGCATAAGTACATAGATGATTTTAAAAACAAAATTCTATGCTGTCATCATCTTTCCCTTTTCTAATTGTGTTTGAGTTTTCTCTCTATTAAAGGAAATTATTTTATTGTGTTTCTCTTTTAACAAAGCAAACTCACTTAATGCTATTATTTTTTCAGTTCTAAGAATAATGTATGCCTCTTGTCTCTATCTCCTGAGCATAAAGCGTCACTCACCTAGCATTAACTTAATATTTAAAAACAATAACAATCATACAACATTAATTTTCCTATGTACAGCTTTGATAATAGCCAGTAATTTTTAGGTGTGTTGCTCCTCATCATACAGCTTCAGAATGGTGCCTTACCACAGCTTCTTCACAGTGACCCCCTCTCGTCTTGCTCAGGTTCTCTCCTCTCGCCAGCTCAGGTTCTGCAGGGAAAGGAACCTGTCAGGTCTAGAACTCAGTGCAACTGCCCTGTTTTCCCAGGTGCTGCAAGTTTCCTGTGCTTGACAGGCTACCACCTTGTCGTGTTTTTATCATTCTCTATTAGTGGAAAATATTTAAGTTTTCCTTTTTTTTTTCTCAAATTTTTGCCTTACACCCAGTTCTGGCTTCCATGAGTTTCTACAGTGTCTCTTCTGGGGCCTCTTTTTGAAAATAATTATTCTCTCCCCTCAGTCTGGCTCCTTCCAGTACATGATTATTAATAATCACAGTGAGAGATGAAATAAGATTTTCATTAGTTTTTTCTGACGCAGGCTTACAAGGGTAAAAATACAATACAATAATTGGTGTCATAAACCATAGCAGGATAAGGAGAAGGAAAAAGGGGGGGAAGGAGGAAAAAAAGACAATCACGAGGAATAGACAGCAAGATATATGCAGCAAGCAACTAAAGCAGATTTTCTGAAAACTTGAAAACTCATCTGAGAGGGATTTAAAAAGAAAAAGAAATGAAATATAAGTGGAAGAATAATCTGATGGCTCCTGGTATGCTTTGTTTAAACTGTATTGAAATAGCAAAATCGAATATTGTAACAATGTCAATTTTCTCTAAATTAAAATGTAAATATTTTGTACCCCAATATAATACTAATTGATATTTCTAAGTTAGAGCAGGTGGTTCTACAATTTTCATATAACCATAAAAATTTAAGCTTAGCCAGGAAAATATGAAAGTAAGCATAATGTATTAGGCAAGCTCTGGCAGAAAATAATAACTATTATAAAGCAAATGTGATTAAGCTAGCTGAATGAATTATGATATTAAATCCAGAATTAGGCTCAAATACCTATGCAAATTTAATGTATGACAAAGGTGACATTTCAAATCAAATGGAGTATTCAATAACAGCAATGATAGTATTCATAAAATTGTAATACTTTTTTCTTATACATAGTTTCAATTTTATTACAATGCTATGAAGTTTATACATGTTATAGCATTTGTCATAAGTGCTTTAGATTTTTTACATAAGTTGGCCTGTAAAGTCCCAGGAGAAAATATGAGGAACCTATTATAATCTAGAATGGGAAAGGTCTTTTCGGTATTTATTGAGCACTTGTTGCCAAACAGCATCTAAGTGTTTGATGTATTTGTATTTCATTTCCATGATGCATAGTAAGCACCACTTCACAGATGAGAAACCACACTACAAAAAGATTTGGTAAATGTCACTCAGGGCCGCTAAGTCTAAAGTGGTGGAGTCCACAGCTTCTCTCTAGAGTTTTTGGCTCAACCATTATGATAAATGTTTGTTAAAATAGCTGAATAACTACTTGGAGGAAAAAAATGAAGAAGAAGAAAAAAAAGATGGAGTCCAGTAGTACTCCTTGATTCACCAGCACCAATTGCTGTCAAGTTGATTCCAACGCATGGCAAATCCATGTGTGTCAGAATGCCACTGTGCTCCATAGGCTCTCGCTGCCTGGTTTCTCAGAAGTTAACTGGCAAGCCTTTCTCAAGAAACAACGCTGAGTGGACTCAGACCACTGACCTTTTGGCTAGCAGCTGATTGTGTTTATGATTTGCATCATTTGGGGACTGTGTCCTGATCCAATCTACTGGATTCAATCCTTCATTGGCCTTGAAACAGAGCAGTAGCTGGCTGTCACCTTCGCAGGAGGTTCTTTCTTCGCCCAGTCGCTAGGAATAAAAATACTGTGACGTTATTATCTAACCTCTGCTCAGATGGACCTGTGGGGAGGGGGAGAAGAAATTGTGTTTCTCAACCGGAAGTTAAAGCCAAGTGACATATGAAAGGCAGTTTTGCAAAAGAGCAGATGAATTATGCTGAACCTGCAAATACCTCTCCTTGGAAATATAAAATTCTATCATAAAGGACCCGTGTGCTACCCACACAGAAAGATAAAGCTGAGGAGCTAAACAACCCAAGCGCCCCCAGTTTGAAAGTGCCTGTTTTAGCTCATGTGTATCTGCTGTGCAGAGACGTCTCCCTGTTGGTAGCTAGTGAGTGCCTCACATTGATTGTTGGCTCTCTTCATCCTTCCAGCACCTGGATAAATTGTCCCTTCATTGAATGCTCTTCAGTAAAGCTCTGGATAGACCATCTGCTTCCTGCTGGGACCAATACATATAAATGCAAGGATTTTCACTGAACCACGGATGGAAATAGCAAATATACTAGAAACAAGTATTTATCAAAAGGGACTGAGAAAATAAATGCAATGCAGTTATTATATATATGTGTTTAATCATTTTATTGGGGCTCATACAATTCTTATCACAATCCATACATACTTCCATTATATCAAGCACATTTGTACATTTGTTGCCTTCATCATTCTCAAAATATTTGCTTTCTACTTGAGCCCTTGGTATCAGCTCCTCATTTTTCCCCCTCCTTCCCCTCCCTCATGAACCCTTGATAATTTATAAATTATTATTATTTTGTCATATCTTACACTGTCTGATGTCTCCCTTCACCCACTTTTCTGTTGTCCATCCCCCAGGGAGGAGATTATAAGTAGATCCTTATAATCGGTTCCCCCTTTCTAACCCACCTTCCCTCCACCCTTCCCTCCACCCTTCCCTCCACTCTCACCACTGGTCCTGAAGGGATCATCTGTCCTGGATTCCCTGTGTTTCCATTTCCTATCTGTACCAGTGTCCATCCTCTGGTCTAGCCGGATTTGTAAGGTAGAAATAGGGTCATGTTAGTGTGGGTGAGGGGCAGGAGGAAGCATTTAAGAACTAGAGGAAAGTTGTATGTTTCATTGTTGCTACACTGCACCCTGACTGACTCAAATCCTCCCCATTACCCTTCTGAAAGGTGATGTCCAGTTGCCTACAAATGGGCCTTGGGCCCCCAATCTGCACTCCCCCTTATTCATAATGATATGATTTTTTGTTCTTTGATGCCTGATGCCTGATCCCACCAATACCTCATGATCACACAGGCTGGTGTGCTTCTTCCATGTGGACTTTGTTGTTTCTCAGCTAGATGGCCACTCATTTACCTTTAAGCTTTTAAGACCCCAGACACTGGGGCACCATCAGCTTTCTTCACCACATTTGCTTATGCACCCATTTGTCTTCAGTAATAGTGTTAGGAAGGCGAGCATCATGGAATACCAGTAAATAGAACAAAGTGTTCTTGCATTGAGAGAGTACTTGAGTGGAGGTCCAATTTCCATCTGCTACCTTAATACTGAACCTATAAATATATGCACACCGATCTATTTCCCCATTATCATATATAAATTTACTTACATCTGTACATACCTGTATTTAGACCTCTATGAATACCCTTTGCCTCCTAGTTCTTTCCTCTATTTCCTTTTACTTTCCTCTTGTCCCACTATCATACTCAGCCTTCATTTGTGTTTCAGTAATTCCTCTTGGTTACATTGCCTTTGATCAAGCCCTACCAGGCCTCTTACACCCTCCTTGCCACTGATTTTGGATTACTTTTTGTTCCCTTATCCCTGGGTTTGTTAACACCACTTCCTTTCCCCCAACTTCCCCTCTCCCATGTCTCTCTGGACCATCGGTCCCATTGTTTTCTCTTCCATATTGTTTATCCTGCCTATCTTATCTAGATAGACCTGGCAATGCAGTTATATTAGGAATACTATGTAATTGTTAGAACACCATGCCCCTATGAACTAGAATGAAGAGCTCTCCATCATGGAAAGCTACCAACTTTAAGAATGTAGATATAAATTTGGATTTAGAAAGAGAGTCGGTCTCATATGTATACACAATATGCATGTATATTTACACTCACACAGTAAGTGTTTGAGAGGGGAGGAGTGAATAGAGAAGAGAAGCTGCTGGGGGGACTCATCCAAGGATCAGGTTCAGCCCGGCAGATGCAACATAAAACAAGGGTCTGACAGTGACAAACAGCAGAGTCTCCACTGGAGGGTCAATGGGCTGAAGAAAATGAACGCAAGGATGTGAGGGTAACAGGTGCTCATCAGGCTGAAGAAGTGGCATTTTAAGGGTAAGGAGGGGCAAAGGGTTTATGGTTGGAAGAGGTTCTTTTGAGAGACTACAATGTTTTGGTCAATATTTCTAAAGCAGTCCTGTTCTGGGTGGCAGCAGAGTCCAGAGCAACCACAAAATAAGCTGCTATAAGGAGCTACAAGCTAAAGCTATGGAGGATGGAAAAGTTAGGGAACTCTTGTGCCAATTGAACCCAGCATTGGGAAGTTGCCCAGAACAGGGCAGGAGTGAGGTTGAAGGAAGAGCTGCATGGGTACCTGGTTGTGTCCAGGAAGCGAGTGCATGGAGTGTCAGGGGGTGTACGTAGGAATTTCAAGAGAGCAAGGAAAGATTTTACTGAATCAAGAAGGTCGTGACCTGGTTGATAAAGGGATACTAAAAAGAGCAATGACTGACTGCTCCACTAACCTGCTGGTGTCCTCGCCCTATTGGAGCAACACCTGAACCGCCTAAACATCGCTGTTGTTGTCAGGAGCTGTTGGGTCAGTTATGACTAACAGCAACCCTGTGTACAACACAACACTGCCCCTCTGCTTTACCAAGCATGATGTTCTTTTCCAGGGACCAGTCTCTCTCCTGACAACATGGCCACAGTCTTACCAGCCTTGCTTCTAAGCAGCATTCTGGCTGTACTTCTTCCAAGACACATTTGTTTGTTTTCTGGCAATCTGTGGTACTTCCAATACCCATTTCCAGCACCATTCATTCAAATGCATTGATTCATCTTTGGTTTTGCTTATTCAGTGCCCACCTTTCAAACATATATGAGGTGATTAAAATTACCATGGCTTGGGTCAGGCACATGTCAGTCCTCAAAGTAATGTCCTTATTTTCAGCACTTTATCAGTCTTGTGCAGCTGATTTACCCAATGCAATGTTTTGTTTGATCGCTTAACTTCTGCTTACATGAGCACTGATGAAAAAGATCAGTCAGCCTTTGCCTCGCTCCTTATTCTGGTGTCTTGATTCTGCTTTCCTGGAGGACTCAGTTTTACTCTCTCTCTCTCTTTTGGATTTCCATTTGGAATCGTACTGTGGTTCCAGTGCTTTATATATTTTATTCATCAGAACCCACCCATCTTGTTTTTCATTTCCTCATGTTGACTACTATAATCAATTCCTCTAGATGTAAAGTGGGTTTACCATAGGATGGCAATGAACTACCCGCTATTGTACCAGAGAATTACATTTGAATCTGAAAGATTCTCCTGGAGATAGAATGGCTTAATCAAGCCCATCCTAAAAGTCAATAAGTTATCATGAAAACTTCTTGATATACCCCCAAACACAATAACTAGAAGCACTTGATTGCTAACACAAAGGTTGCCATTCAAATCCACCCAGGGCTCTACTGCTGAAGCTCACGGCTACAGAAACTGGAGTACAATTCTGGTTCAATACACATGGAGTTGCCAGGAGTTGGAACCGCCTCAAAGGCAATTACTTGGGTTAAGTGTTTCCTAGAGCTTCTTGCAAGAACTTCAATCTCACCAAGGGCAGCTATATATCCCAAAGGCAATGTTATCATTTCAGGTAGGGATTTAAAGGAAGATAAACTGAAATAGAAATGTGTTCAATTGTAGTGAGGAAAGAATGAAATAACAGTTTCCTCAATTCACAGTCACCCATCAAGGGAATCCCATATTCCTAGATTTCAGTTCAAGCAACCTAGGGGTTTGCATAGTAGGAAAGGCTGTGATAGCTTCCACGTTCTGTACCTGGTCACTAGGGAAGCTGCTTGACACCTGATAAAACATCCCTCTCAGCAGCACATGGCAACGGGTGGAATAAAATACTGTGGTGGGCATGTGTGAGCAGAGAGTAAGTGTGAAATTTAAGATTTAAGGGAGAAAAGAGACAAATATACATGCGCAATTAGCCAACAACAAAAGTCCAAAACTATGTTAAATTAGTACTTCTTCCTATCAGCAATTAAGTATCGAATACCTTATTGCTTTAGAATGCCAATATTGCTAGTGTGTTTTTTAAAAAGTGAAAAAATAACCTGAGTATTGGAATGGTACAGAAGGCTGCCATTTCCGATCACAAACGTTTCCCAAACCTGGCCATTAAGGCAGCAGCCAATCAGATCAGCCGGCTCCTTCACTTCCGGCTCCTTCACTTCCGGCTCCTTCACTTCCTGCTTCTTCACTTCCGGCTCCTTCACTTCCTGTAGAATGTGCTGGCACTTTTGCCTATCTATGACACCACCTGGCTTCACAAAGTAGGTCACACCAGGGCTTCTGACTCAGAGACCAAAAAGGAGGCAGTGAAACACGATGTAACTGAAAGAGGTTGTGGTAATATCTTCAGTACTGGCTTCAAGAGTAGAAAGGCCAAGAAAAAAACTGTAACCATAATCTTTCTTTTGACCTTTAACTCATCCTTCCCTTCCTTTGACGTACAGTTTGTGTGTAGTATAAATATAAGAATGACATATTTCTATCATCTTGCCATAGAAGACAGCGATAAAAGTATTTCTTTATGTAATTTGCTTCCAATTGCCATCAAATCTCTTTTTCTTTCAGAAGAGACGTCAAGTGAACAACTTCCAAAAGATTAGAGCTATTGAAAATACACAGTTCTACTCTGACACATGTAGGATCACCAAAAGTTAGAATCGAAGAGATTGCAACACTAGCTGAGTGGGCTAGAAATACTGCTGAGTGGGTTGTAGGCTGAGCTTCCAGAAATCCCCAAACAACTCTACAGAGTAACCTGGTTAGAAAAAGATGAACTAACAATCTCCCTGTCTTAAGGTCAATAGTGCCATCTAAGATAACATAGTAATAAGATTGGTATCTCATCATATTAACAGATTCTGGTGATTAGGGTATGGAGACATGGGGGCTATTTAAAAAAATAATTTTATTGGGGGGCTCATACAAGTCTTATCACAATCCACACATACATCAATTGTGTAAAGCGCATTTGTCCATTCATTGCCCTCGTCATTTCCAAAACATTTGCTCTCCACTGAAGCCCTTGGCAGCAGCTCCTCATTTCCCCCGTCCCTCCCTGCTCTCCCCTCCTTCATGAACCCTTGATAATCTATAAAGTATTATTATTTTGTCATATCTTACACTGTCCGATGTCTCCCTTTACCCACTTCCCTGTTGTCCTTCGCCCACGGAGGAAGTTATATGTAGATCCTTGTAATCCGCTCCCCCTTTCTACCCTACTTTCCCTCTACCCTCCCGGTATTGCCACTCACACCACTGGTCCTGAAGGGATCATCGGCCCTGGAATCCCTGTGTTTCCATTTCCTATCTGTACCAGTGTATATCCTCTGGTCTAGCCAGATTTGTAGGTTAGAATTGGGATCATGATGGGGGCAGGGTGGTGGGCGGGGAGAAGGCATTTAAGAATTAGAGGAAAGTTGTATGTTTCAACATTGCTACACTACACCCTGACTGGCCCGTCTCCTCCCTGTAATCTTTCTGTAAGGGGATGTCCAGTTGCCTACAGATGGGCTTTGGGTCTCCACTCTGCACTCCCCCTCATTTACAATGATGTGGGTTTTTTCTTCTTCTTTGATGCCTGTTACCTGATCTCTTTGACACCTCATGGTCACAGGGCTCTAGTTTTAGGATTGCTATTTACCACACTGTGCTTGCCAGGAAAAGCCATGGACCCAATAAAGACCCCTTTATTTTACTTCTTAAATCTTATGCAAGTATATCTTCAGAAGAATCCTGAGACATGATTTACTCTTCTTAAGTACAGTGGAGGGGCGGCCACGGCATAGTGGTTCAGTGTTGGGTTGCGTACAATAAGGTCAGAGGTTCAAACATACCATCTGCTTCCTCGAAGAAAAAAGAGGCATGCTTATTCCTTAAAGACTCCAGCTCTCGGTCATTTGCAAGCCTTCACTTAATTCACAATGAAAAGCTTGTAAGAAGCTTTTCTTTCTTGGTGTGTTTTGTTGTGTTCTTTGTCAGTGGTTTGTTGTTGTTTTGTTGTCTGGTTGTATACTGTTGCTTTTTTCCCCTCTGTCTTGTTTTCATGCATGTTATTATCTCCACGGGTTTGTCTAAATAAGACAGGCTGTATGAACTATCTGGAGGAAAAACAATGGGACCGACAGTTCTGGGGGGACTTGGGATAGGGGGAGGTGGGGGGGGGGTAAGGAAGTGGTGTTAACAAAGCCAGGGACAAGGGAATAACATGGGACCCAAAATGGTAGTGAGGGGGGAGTGGCAGGCCTGGTGGGGAATGATCAATGGTAAAGTTACATAAAGAAGAGATATAGCTGTAATCCAGGTGGGGATGGAGCATGGTAGTAGGGCAGGAGGAAAGTCAAGGGAGATGGAGGAAAGAGCTAGGAGTCAAAGGGCATTTATAGAGGTCTAGACATGTATATGCAAATATATATATGAGGATGGGGAAATAGATCTATGTGTCTACATTTATAGGTTTACTATTAAGGTGGTGGAAGGACCTTGGACCTCTACTTAAGCACTCCCTCAATGCATGAATACTTTCTTTTATTAAATTGGCACTCTACGATGCTCACCCTCCCAACACAACTGCTGAAGCCAAAGCGGGTAAACAAGTAAATGTGGTGAAGAAAGCTGATGGTGCCTGGCTATCAAAAGAGATAATGTCTGGGGTTTTAAAGGCTTGAAGATAAACAAGCAGCCATCTAGCTCAGAAACAACAAAGCCCACATGGAAGAACACCAGCCTGTGTGATCACGTGGTCCCGAAGGGATCAGCTATCAGGCATCAAAGAACAAAAAAATCATATCATTGGTTGCACACCTCCATGATAGGATCGCTGAAGACAAATGGGTGCATAAGCAAATGTGGTGAAGAAAGCTGATGGTGCCCGGCTATCAAAAGAGATAGTGTCTGGGGTCTTAAAGGCTTGAAGGTGAACAAGCGGCCATCTAGCTCAGAAGCAACAAAGCCCACATGGAAGAAGCACACCAGCCTGTGCGATCATAAGGTGCCAAAGGGACCAGGTATAAGGCATCATCAAAAAAAAAAAAAAATACCATAGTGAATGAAGGGGGAAGTGCAGAGTGGAGACCCAAAGCCCATTTGTCGGCCACTGAAGATCCCCTCAGAGAGGGGTTTAGGGGAGGAGATGAGTCAGTCAGGGTGCGATGTAGTACCAATGAAGAATACAGCTTTCCCCCAGATCCTGGATGCTTCCTCCCCACCCCCACTACCATGATCCGAATTCTACCTTGCAAGACTGGATAGAGCAGAGGTTGTACACTGGTGCATATGGGAGCTGGAGGCACAGGGAATCCAGGGTGGATGATACCTTCAGGACCAGGGGTGTCAGAGTCAATACTGGGAGAGTAGAGGGTGAGTGGGTTGGAAAGGAGGAACCGATTACAAGGATCTACATGTGACCTCCTCCCTGGGAGACGGACAACAGAGAAGGGGGTGAAGGGAGACTCCGGATAGGGCAAGATATGACAAAATAATAAACTATGAATTATCAAGGGCTCATGAGGGAGGGGTGCGTGGGGAGGGAAGGGAAAAAAGAGGACCTGATGCAAAGGGCTTAAGTGGAGAGCAAATTCTTTGAAAATGATTAGGGCAAAGAATGTACGGATGTGCTTTATACAATTGATGTATGTATATGTATGGATTGTGATAAGAGTTGTATGAGCCCCTAATAAAATGTTTTTAAAAAGGAAAAAAAAAGAAAAGCTTGTAAGAAAAAGGAATTATAAGACTTTTACATGACTTCAAAATACTCTTGGTATTGCAAACATCCCAATACAGATGGGAAAGACAAGAATATAGATATGCAGTTTTCCCTATTCATGAATAGAAAATATAAACACTTGAAAACGTTATCAAAAACTCTTTGTGCTACAAGGACAGGAATATTATCAGAAGATGCATGAAGAAAATATATATACAAAATGTCTAATATCTATTTAAGAATATAAATTCCAAAAGTTTATATTTTACGTATATTCTTTTATTACAAAGATAGGCAAGATTAAAATTCAATATGTAAACAAAGAAAACATATAGCTTTTCCTAATTATGAACAGTAATTCTAAAAGGACTGACATGTTTTCAAAGTATTCTCTGGTGAAGAACATTTTTAGTGCAGTGAGAATTTTAAAAAATATTTAAAGTTTCATTCATTCATGTAAATAAATTCTAGACACTTTTACATTTTAAACAACTACTCTTGGTTTGGTTTGGTTTCTGTAAACATAGAGAAACCTGTGAGAGTCAAGATGCAAGGAGATTGGCTGTTGTCTCGGGTCTTGCAAGCTTTCCGCCTCGGTCCAGGTGTAGTCTTACCTCTTGCCTGTCACAAAGGTTCATGGGAAATATTTGAGATTTCCTCTTTTGATAGGTTTCCACCTGACAGGCTGGAGCTTTTGCAGGCTGTACGGTAGATTGTCTGTTTCTACTTCGTCAGTTCTATATGATGCTCATCTTGATCTACTAAACAATTTCACGATCTTCCCTCAAACGAACCATCATTAGGATGGCAGACTTTTGAAGGACAAGTTACTGTGTCAATTACAAGTGGCCTTCGGAAAGCAATTTTTCGACAGTTGTATATCTCGCCACACCTGATGACTAACATGCATGTTCAAATAAATTGAACATAAACACAGGGCTTTCAATGAAAGATGAATACAGATTAAGAAGTCTGAATACTTTTTCAGGGGTAGCTCCATAACTAGCCAATTAAATCAAATAATAGATATTAAAGGATGCCCTTGGACACAACCGAGCCCCAATTTTAAAAGTCTGAGGATGCAAATCCATAGGAATATATGGGATCCATTTGCCCCTTGAAGAAAATGATTACCAGGGAGGTGTCCGTGTGTAAAGTGATGGATGCCTATCGTCAGGTATCATCAAGTCATTTCTGACTCCTGATGACTTTATGTTCAGCAGAACAAAATATTGCCCAGCCCGCGCCGTCCTCTCAAAATAACACATTTGCTCATTCGCACTTCACAGAAGTCTCAGTAGCATATTTGCTCAATGCAGTGTCTTTTTGTTTCTTTTTCCTTTTTTTCATTTACACAGATTTTTATTCTTTTCATATATAGATAATGAAAGATAGCTTATTATTTCATACATTTAACACTTAAATAAGAACAATAAAAGAGACAGGCAAAACTAATGTTATAAGATATAATTGAATCATTGAATTGTATATTATGTGGATGAAGTACCAATAAAACTGTTTTTTAAAACTGTGTTTTAAAATATTAATTTAAAATATTTAAAAATTAAAAATATTAACGAAAAATTATTAAATGATACCTGCCAGAAAACAATAAAACTGTTATTTTAGATATTTCCATATTATTTCTTTCTTTAAACACTTCTATTGGAAAGTAATCCACATCATACAATTCAATAGTTCAATCAATTATATCAAGGAGAATTGTACAATCAGCCCACATCAAACAACTCACCCCCACACAATCATAGTTAAATGATTTTAAGATGAGTTGTGCAATCTGTCTTTTAACTTCTTGACCGCTGCTTCCATGAGCACTGACGATGAATCCAGGTAAAATTAAATCCTTGCCAATGTCAGTTTTTCTCTATTTATCATGATGTTGCTTATTGGTCTAGTCGCGAGGACTTTTGTTTGTTTTCTTTATGTTGACGTAGAATCCATACTCAAGACTGCAGTCTTGGCCTTCATCTGCAAGTGCTTCCAGTCCTCCGGGCTTTCAGAAAGGCAAGTTGGGTCATCGGAATATGGCAAGTTGTTAGTGAGCCTTCTACAGAACCTAATGGTTCTTCTTTGTATAGTCCAGTTTCTTAGATTGTTTACTGAGTGAGTATGGTGAACGGATACAACCAGATACAAACTTTTCAGATGTTCAGTCATGCACTGTCTCTTTGTTCTGTTCAAAGATTGACTCAGCTTTTGTCCAAAGACCCAAAGCACCAGACCTACAGCCTTTGGGTTCATCTGGCTTGTGATGACTCACCCGACAGGACAGCGTTGAACTACTCACAAGGCACAGACTGCATCACCTGTCTCCGGTTCGTAGCTCAACCTTAACCCCCTGCACCAAGCCTCACGAGTTCTATGCATCAGATGTTGTAAATAGGTCTTGAAGCATGTAGGAATTACCAAAGTTCATGTGCTACGTGGTGTAGTGATTACATGTTGGGCTGCTGTTAGATCAGCAGTTCAAAACCGCCATCTGCTCCAAGGGAGAAAGACAGGGCTTTCTACTCCTCTAAAGCGTTACAGTCTCAGACACTCACCAGGGCAGTTCTACCCTGTCCTGTTCAGTACCTACGAGGTGGCACTGACTTGATGGTAGTGAATTTGGTTTAGTTTGGTTGTCAAGGAAACCCTGCCCTCTCAGCAACTTCCTGGGTTTTATCTTCCTGAGACACATTCCGAGCTGGTTCATTTTGCCTCTGTGGTTAGTGCCTTTCCTCCTAGTGAAGAGTAATAGTGAAGAATTCATCCGCATACTTTCCACTGGTCCTTTTTTTTTCTTCAAAGCTGCTCTTTAGTTAAGTAGATTGTTTGCACGTTTGGTTTTTGTTACTAGAATAAGAAATAGACACACCCACAAGTGCAGCATCTCACGTGACTATAGTCTTGCTCTGGGCACTTTTACCATCAGGCAAGAGGTCAACTGGAAACGATTTTCTTTATCTCTGTTGCCAGACCACACTATCAAATTCAGCTTTTGTCTGAGGAAGAGCAAACAAAGAATTTGGCCTTCTAAACAGGATTCTTAGTATCCCCAAAGGCACCGTGCCTGTGTTTGCCTCCGCTCCTAACAAAATTATTGGCAATTTGAACCAACTGGTTGCATTTCAGGAAAAAAGTATGACAATCTATTTCTGTAAATATGACCTCTTTGGAAACCTGATGAGCCAGTTTGACTCTGTCCCATAAGGTTGCTCTGAGTTGGAGCTCACTGAAAGGCGCCTGATAAAATCAACAACATCATAGGGTTGCTAGAGTCAGAATCAATTCAATGGCAACAGGTAGACAGGAATATACTGCAGAGCAGCGGTTCTCAACCTGGGGGTTGCGACCCCTTTGGGGAGTCGAATGACCCTTTCACAGGGGTCACCTAAGACCATCGGAAAACATATTTCCTATGGTCTTAGGAACGGAGACACCCCACTCCTCTATCCGTCACTAGGCGCGTCCGCCCACCTGCAGATACACCCACATACCCAGTGTGAAGACTTACCCATGGTACACCATGCTTCAAGACAAAATTTCATTGATTTGTAATTAGAAATAAATATTTCACAATACATAATTACATATTGTTTTTGTGATTAATCATTATGCTTTCATGATGTTCAAGTTGTAACAATGAAAATACATCCTGCATATCAGATATTTATATATGAGTCAACAGTAGCAAAATTACAGTTATGAGTAGCAACGAAAATAATCTCATGGTTGGGGGTGGCCACTATATGCGGAACTGTGTGAAAGCGTTGCGGCATTAGGAAGGTTGAGAACCACTGCCATAGAGCCTTCTCATTCAATTGCACAAGAGTGTGAGGAGGAAACGGGACATTGTTTTAGGAAGTAAGACTCTGAGGCTAGCTTGTGGTTCTTGTAACAAGATCTTAAATTTATGTCAAGAACAGGAAAACATGGAATTCAATGAATGTGTGATGATTTTGGAATCTTTATGACCAGGATTGTCAATGATCTGGCTACATAGTCTGTAACAGAATAATAAAACTAGTCTGTTTCATATATGTGTATATATTACAAATGCTTCAAATGCACTTCAGTTTAGTCAAGCAAGGCTGACTCCACATCCCATATATAGACCCATTTGAACCGAATAGGACAATAATACAAAACACTCATCTTTTTCATTTTTACGTGAGTTAAAATTTAGAGGTATTTAATTTATAAACTACACATAGCTTTCAAGATGAAAGAGAAATCTCTCCGAGGGTCTCAATCAGAGAACGCCTGCAGCATCTAGAAAGTAAGTTTGCCGCAGACTGCTGTGGTTTCCTATGCATCCCTTTCGTTTGGTGTAAGACATTGCCTTAAAAAAACTTTCATAGCCTAATATTTTAATAATTATTTTGATACATAACTTATTTATGCAGTGTCTTCCTCTATCTAAAGGTTTTATTGTTCCCTAGCTAGACAACAAACAAGAAAAATGGAAATTCTAAGAAACTCTTATGTAGAGAATACTATAACTTGGATGCAATTTCAAGAAATAGGGGGAAATAAGCCCTTTAATTTTGGAGTTTTACTTTAACTACAATCAAGTCGATTCCAACTCACAGTGACCCTATAGGACAGAATATAATGGTTCTTTTGGGTTTCTGAAATGGTAATGTTACTTTTTATGGCACAAGAAAGCCTCATCTTTCTCCCACAGAAAAGTTGGTGGTTTTGACCTACTGTACTGGCATTGTGGTTAGCAGCCCAATTTGTAATCCACTATTCCACCAGGGCTCCTTGGAATATATATATATATATATATATATAAAACATTTTATTGGGGGCTCGTACAATGCTTACCACAATCCATACATGCATCCATTGTGTCAAGCACACTTGTACACTTGCCGCCATCATCATTCTCAAAACATTTTCTTTCTACTTGCGCCCTTGGAATCAGCTCCTCCATTTTCCCCCTCCCTCCCGAAATCTGTTTAGTATTTGATGGGCACTTGTAGTATTTATAGTTTCCCCTTCTGGGAATACAGAAATTATCAAAAGAGACCACGTCCCTGCGTACAGTCGGAGGAGGAACCCTAGGGAGCCACCCTCTTCTGCCTTAGAGAATTGCCCAGAATCAACCCGATGACAGTGAGTGTAATAGGCGTGGCGTGTGAAGCTGGTGAGCATCATCATGATTTTGTGATATTGGACATTGTTTCATGGGTTTATTTGCCACCCATATCCATTGGTAAAATGTATGTTCAAATCTTTTGCCTACTTTTGATTAGAGTATTTATTTTCAGTATGGGATTGTCCTCCTTCTGTGCTGAGTGCAAGTCTCCACACAGGGGATCTGCCATTATTCCCCCCACTCCATGACTTGTCATCTCCCACTCTCCGCAGTCCTTTGAAATGCAAAAGCCAGTTGGATGGAGTGCACTTTTTCAGCTTTTTTTTCTTTGTAGGCTATTACTTTAAGAAATCTTTGCATAATTTAAGGTCAGGAAGATTTTCTCCTGTGCATCTCTACAGAAGGTCTATAGTTTATCATTTTGCCTTTAGCCCACACTGCATCTTGAGTTGACGTTTTTAAGCTGGTGTGAGTTATCTGTAGAATCTCATCTTTTCATGTTGTTAGGTGCCCTCACGCCAGGTCCCTTCCTCACCAGCCCTGCCATGCCGTGGCTGGTGTTACAGTCACCGCATCAAGCCCTCTCATGGAAGGTCTTATTCTTTCCCATGGATGCTCTTCTTTACAGTGCATGCCGTCATTTCCCCGGACTTGCCCCTGCTGATAAAACGTGTCCACAGTACATGAGACCAAATCTCACCATCCTTGCCTCTAAAGAACATTCTGCCTGTACTTCTTCCTAGACAGATTTGTTTGCTCTTCTGGTAGTCTAAGATATTTTCAGTATTCCTCACCAGCACTGTAATTCAAACACATCAGCTCTCCCTTGGTCTTTCTTATTTATTGTCTGGCTTTCACACGTACATGCAGCAAGTGAAAACACCTTGAGTTGGGTGAGATGCACCTCAGTATGACGTTCAAACAGTAAAAACACACTCACCACCTTCTAATCAATTCTGACTCACGGCGACCCTATACGACAGGGTAGAATTGTTCCTGCTGGTTTCTGAGACTGTTACTCTTTATGGGGGTGGAAAGCCTCACCTTTCTGCCTCAGAGAGGCTGGTGGTTTCAAACCGATGACCTTGTGGATCTTAGCCCAACTTGTAACCACTACTCTACCAGCGTTCCTCCAGTAAGCCATCGGTTGATGGCTTTTTCATAGATGCCCTTTGCCAAGTCAAGCAAGTTCTATTTTAGTTCCAGTGTGCTAGGAGTTCTTTTAGAAAGGGATATTGGATTTTTTTAGCCAAATAGTCTTTCTGTATATATTGAGACGATGACATGGTGTTCTTTATTTATTCTATAAATATGATGCATTGCAGTTATTGACATATCCTGGGATAAATCCCAGTTGGTTGTGATATGTCTGTAATTATTTTAAAGATTGTTGGAATCAAAATACACAAAGGGAAAAGTGTCAGAGCCTAAATTGTGAACAACCAATTTGTAAAGACTATGGAGGTCAGTGGGAACCCAGAATCCATCTGCAGAGTATTAGTCAGAATAAGCTTCTTGCAGATCCCCTCTAGCCACAAGCGAGGGATTCGAACAGCTCTACACTACTATCAGACAGAAATTATTGTAAACTTCATGATGGTGGATGGAACCATGGTACAATATGATACTTGGTCAGCTGACCTCCCTCTTGACTCAACCTGAATTTTCTCTAGGAGCAAGTTGTTCCACAACAGAAACTTCTTCTTTGACTTTTTAATGATAGTCTTTCTTTCTTATTCTTTATTTGTATTTTTACCTTTGTATCATTATGATTATTCTCGCCATTTGGGGGTGGGTTCTTTTTGTTTGTTTCTGTGGGGTTTCCAGTTTGTAAAGCACAGAATGAGTAGATGCATAGAGACAATAACTGATGCAGTGGTTTGTCAGGGATGTGGAGGGTGGGTGGGAAGTCACGAGGGTGAGGGGATTTGGAGAACAAACAAGGAATGCGGGAGGGAGGTGGGAGAAAGTACTAGAACTAATTGGGATGATGTATCTACAACTCATTTTAAAAGCAATGTAACCATGGAGTGTATGATTTATAAATACTATATCAAGAAAACTACTTAAACAATAAAAATATAATAGGAAGAAGAAACCAAATTTGACCCATCGTGAGTATGGATGAAGGAGATCTTCAGAGGTGTTGCTTACGGGCATGGAGTTTATGTTAATAGGGGTAGAATAATTTGGAAAAGGATATCAATAATAATTTACAGCATGAAGAGTATAATCAATGGCCCTCAATTATACATATAGAAGTTGTGGAACTGGAGAATGTTTTGTTGTGTATATTTTTGCCTGTATTTTTCTGGGTACTTTAGAGAAACAAATCCACAGAAACTCATGTATAAGAGAGTTTTATATAATGGTCAAGTGCACATCAAGAAAACATCCCAACCCAGTGCTCTCCAAACCCACAAGTCCAACATTAACCCACATGTCTGACACCATTCTACAAAGTCCTCCTCCATCTCACAAAACATACACTATGCCACTGACTGTAGGAGGTAAGCCAAATCCATGAACGTGTAAGCATCTCAACACTGGCAGGGTTCTACACACGGCTGTTCCAGCACCCAAGGCTGCATTGGGGTAGGTCCATGGGGCTTCTCCTTGGGGGTGTCTTGCAGGAAGTGAGCCTTGCCAGCTGAAGCAGGGAACTGGCTAAGGCAGCTGCACCCTGGTCCAACCATCACAAAGCAAGAGACTCGAGAACTAGAAAGGTGAGGCTCACTGAGCCATTTAGCCCTCCGCCCTTTAATTAACCCCACATGTGTTTATCAGCAGGTTGGCAAAAAAAAAAAATTAACTATCTCATTGCCACAATTCAAAAACAATTGCATACATAGCAATGAGTACAAAGAAGAAGAAAATGCTCTAGAATTGAATGAGGTGATGACTATACAATGCTTGACATGATTGAATTATTGAATTGTATGACATGTTGGAAGAAGTGCTAATAAAACTGTTAAAATGATTGTTGGATTCAGTTTGCAAGACTTTCGATAAGAAGACTGAAGTCTATTTTCTGGAGGAATATTGTCTAATTTTGAAATTGGAGCTATGCTGGCCTCATAAAATTAGTTAGGAAGTGTTAGCTACTTTTCAATTTTGATCAAGAGTTTGTTTAGAATTCTCATTATTTCTTCCTTAACTGTTTAATAGAAGGCAAATGGGCCTGGGGTTTTCTCTTGTGGGTAGCTTTCCATCACAAATCCAATATTGAAAGAGAGAGAGCGTCTGCATTATCCACCGTTGCGATAACAGGGACACTCCAAGTGGATACCTTGAACAAATGCGATTCATTTTCCTAGAAAATGGGAGGCTAGAAGTCCGAGGAGAGCGTCAGCCCTCTCTGTCTCCCTTGGAGGAAATCGGAAGCTCAGCCTCTACCCTGCTTGGGTCAAAGCTACACAGCTTTTTAGCTCTACTGATGAGTGCCCAGGGGCACCTTACACTGCCAGGGGCACTCCTGCCTGAAGTCACTCCGCTTTCTCTCCATCTGTGGGTTGATTCCTAGGCTGTCTCACACTGGTCTCCCGGTTCAGGTCTATCAAGCTGCTCTGCAGCCATTGAACAATCTAATCTGGCACACTGTGGTGTTCAGCACTCTGTGTCTTCTCCTTCTAGCAGGTCCTCAGCTAAGAGGAACTCCGCTCCCATCTCTTCTTGGTGATATTGAGGTCTCTTGATATCTATTTGCTTGCTTAATTTCTTTCACAACCACAAGTAGATTGAAATAAACAACCTAATCCTGTAGATTGGATACTGCATCATTAACATAACCTCCTCGAATCTAACATAATTAAAAATACCCTCAAACCACTGCCATAGCATCCTGTAGAACAGAGTAGAACTGCCCCTGTGGGTTCCAAGGCTGTAAATCTTTGCAGGAGAAGACAGCCTCACTGTTGTCCTGTTAGTTGTTGGTGGGTTTAAATCTGCCTACCTTGTGGTTAATAGTTCAATGCACAATCCTCTACACCACAGGGCTCCTTCATTAACATCATAGAGGTTAGGACTGACAACACACAAGAACAATTACATCAGATCACAAAATGGAACATAATTACATAATACTGAGAGCATTCCCTAACCAAGTTGACACATCTTTCAAGGGTACACAATTCAATTCCTAACACAGGGTTTTTCGTACTGTCCTTTTCAAGTGCACTTTGATAGGTTGTGTCTTTAAAGTTAATGCCAATTTTATCAAAGCTGTTGAATTTCTTGGCATACATTTCGTTATATTTCTTTACTCTCCTTTTTAATGGCTTATGAGGCTATCAGTTCAAAACCACCAGCTCCTGGGGAGGAAGATGAAGCTTTCTACCTCTGTAAAGAGCTACAGTCTCAGAAACCCAGAGAGGCAGTTTTACTTTGTCATGTAAGGTTGCTAAAGTCAGAACTCATGGCAGTGAGTCATCCTTCTTAAAATCTTTATCTGTAGTGATGTCACCTCTTCTATTTCTGATATTAGTAATTTGTGTCTTCTCTTTTTTTCAATAATGTAAAGAGAATTATATGGATTTTATCTATCTTTTAAACGAACTAGTTGCGGAGTTTCAATAAATAAAGAAAAAAATTTTCGGTTTCTATTCTGATTTTTATAGTTCGTTTGGACTGCTTGAGATTTCATTTGTTCTTCTTTACCTATTTTCCCAAAGTCAAAATTGAAGTCATTGTTTTTCTTCTCCAATGTAGCACTTAGTACAACAAATAACCCATTCAGTGCTACTTTAGTTTAGAGGTGTGATTTCCCTTTCATCCAGTCTAGACCGCTTCTTAATTTCCCTCTTAGTTTCTTCTTTGACCCATAGGTTTCTTCAATGTGTCTACATACTTGTGATTTTCCAGAGATCATTCTACTATTTATTCCCAATTCACTGTATTTTAGTCAGGGAATTTTGTATTAATTTATGTTTTTAAATGTATGATTTATGGCCTTGAATAACATCAACTTTGGCCAATATTGCACGTGACCTTTGGAAGAACGTGTAATCCGCAGTTGGTCAATAGACTGTGTCAATTAGGTCACAATGCTGTTCAAGTCATTTATTAACATCCTGTCTACTTGTTCGATTATTGAAAATGGGGTATCCAAACTGGGAACTACAACTGTGGCCTGGTCTATTCTGCTCTGAATTTCTATCAGTTTTTGTTTAATGTATTTTGAAACTTTATATTCAGCACATAAATGTTATGTGCTCTTGATATTTCTTCCCCTGTCTCAAGTAGTTTTCTGTAACACATAAGCTGGTCAGAACCTGCATAATCTCAAGGCAGACACTCTGCAAATCTATGAAGTTCGCTTTCTCGGCAGCTTTCTCTCTGATGTTCTGCCCGATAGAATCTAAGTGTCTCCTGGCTCCCACTACCCAGGGGGGCTGCTGAACTCTGCCCAGTTCCCTCACTTCTGCATCGCAGCCTTGACACTTTATCCCATCCCTACACTGTGGGATTTTAGTCTTCACCTCACGATGTCCTACCGCTCAGATATCCCCCTCCTCCCTTGTCAGATGACAGATGTCACCCGAGTATTTCTTTCACGTACTTTGACTACGTTTTTTAGTTGTTTCAGATGAAACTGTAACTCCAGAAGTAGAAGTGTTAACTCCAAATTACATTTTAATCTTGAGCCTTACTTTCCTGGTTCTGTATTCCGATCCCCCCTACTCCATTTCTTTGATGGTGGTTTTTATGTGGACATATGGGGAATGACAATTGCTAGACATGGGGAGAAATTAGAGGGAATGAGCTGACAGATGGAAAATATGGTTAAAAAAAGAAAAAATGGCAGGGGAGAAACAGGCACAGAATGAGAACAAGCAGTCAGATCCTGGCTAAAGGATGCGATAGAAACTATTAAACCCAATTCTCACCTTTAACAACCCTAATATGTGGTGTCAGGAAGACACAAGCTATTTTTTTCATCTTAGAAGCTTTAATATGCCAGTAAGCTTTGCTTTCTCCCTCATCCTCAGAGCATCCAAGAAAGACACAACTGTAGGATTTGTCATCTGCTTCTCAGAGAGTGAGAGCTCAAAGTTGTTTGATAAGTGACCAAGGAAAGGTCACCCAAAGAACTAAGACCGAGATGAGCACTCGAAGCTCTATCTTTTTATTACTTTGTTCATCTGGGGAGAGAGCCAGATGCGGTACCAAACACGCGCGCGCGCACACACACACACACACACACACACACTGTTCTAATGCTTCCACTAACTAGTAGTGCAGCCTTGTTAGTAGTCACCTCACTTCTCTAGGGCTCAATTTCCTCACCGGAAAGTAGAGTAGGAACTCCTACTTGAGAGGCTGAGGTGAGGAGGAAATGAAGTGATGCACAGAACATTTTAATAGCACCTAGGACAGTATGACAGGTACAGTTCTAAGTATTAGTTCTTCGAAAAGGATTTGTATTTTACTGGGAGGAAGACTTTGATAAAAAGGGATTGATATGCAACTGTAAGGAACAAACAATAGCTGGAAAGGACACAGATATTGTTTGGGTAGGGGACTTTCAAGGCTCCTCTGGTCATCCCACAGCCCCACCTCTTTTAGATCATTTATCAGGTCATTTTAGCCCTGAAATTCATTCCTCAGGGAAGATTTGGGGTCAGAAGACCTGAGATTCATTTCCTAGGAATCTGACCTTCCATGGATTTTTTTTAGCTCTTCTTGGCTGTTAACATGAGGATAAGAATGACAATCATTTATCAAGAACTTGTTGTGTTCTCAGTTATTGCACTAAGCACTTTGCACATATTATTATTTAATCCAACCATTTGTTATTATCTCCATTTTATAGATGAGGCAACTGAGATGCAAAGATGTCAAGTCACTTGCCCAAGATCACACACAACACAAGTTGGAATAGGTACCCATCCTATTTCTGTGCCAGTCCACATGCCCACAACAGGATAATGCTTTCTGGATCGTACATTAAGCGCTAAGGTCTTAAGTGGTGAGGTCGTTGCGATTGTTGCTGTTAGATGCCATTGAGTAGGTGCCACTCGTGGGTGGGAAGGTCTTTTGTGACATACCGGAGCACCAAGCCCTCGCTGAGCTCTTCCTTCCCTTCCCCAATGCGTCCCCACAGGAACGGAAATTTCCTTCCCTGAACAACGTGATTGGTCTCAAATCCCATCCAAAGGAAGGGCTACTCACCCTTACACAATCTTCCCACGTCTCCTTCCTTCGAAAGTGAGTTGGCCTCTACCTAGAATTGACACATCTAGATGAGGGCTCCAGTTTTCCGATCATTTGGACAACTAATCTAATGGACCTCTAGTTAAACTGACCCTTCTGCCCACTCCCCATCCTTGTCATCTTCCCCAATTTAAGTCACGCACCTTTACTCATTACAAACATTGGCACTTGACTCCCAGTCACTCTTCATTGTGATTCCTCTCATTATCTAGATGATTTCTGTGGCTTCACTGATGACTCATCCAACACCCCAAGTCTCATGCATCCTAGACTCCCTTTGACTTCAGTTCACTTCAGACACCCACCTTGGACATCTGCTTCTAGTCCCAATGGGTTAAGTACACTCTAGCCTATCTCTCCCACTAATTACAATTATAAATTGGGGCGGGAAACCAGCTACTCCAGAAGCTTAAAAAGCAACAATACTAGGCTAATGAAGGAAGGGAAATAAAGCTTGACATATGCCCCTTAAAGGAAATGTCTGCTTTTTAATGTATTTCTCATGTTTGAACTGAGAGAGAGCAGGATGCAGCACAGCAACAGAAAATGGGGAGAAACCTTCTTTTCCTGGTGAGAGGAGTAGAAAAGGGTGTTCCTATTAACCAGAGAATATGGGGACAATCTTAAGGCTATTTTCTTTCTTTCTCCATCAATGAAAATATACAAATAAAAAATAAGCACAAGAAAAGTTGCTCAAAAGCATGAGCATCTGGGGAGATGTAAATCAAAATTACAGTAAGGGATGGCTTCATATGCACTGGGAATGGCGCTGATACAAAACATAGAGTATAAAAAGTGCTGGCAAGGATGTGGAGATACTGGAAGCTTAATGCATCATTGATAGGGAGTATTATAATCCAGACACTTTGGAAAACAGTCTGCCAATTACTCAAAATGTTTACCATTTTCATAGACGTAAAATAAAAAGAAACATGTTAAACCCAAACCACTACCACTATGTTGATTTTGACCTAGCAACCTTTAAAGGACAAACTTAGTGTTTCTGAGACTATAAAACTTTATGAGAGCAGACAGTCTAATCTTTCTACCGTGGAGTAGCTGGTGAGTTTGAAGCACCAACCTTATGAATAGCAGCCAAGGGTTTACCCTACTGTGCCGCCAGGTCTCCTGAGAGTTACCATTTCAAACGCTTCCTCACGGAGTTGAGACCTACTCATAGTGAGGCTTGTAGGGCAGGTCAGAACTGCCCCTTTGGCTTTCTAAGGCTGTAAATCTTTTCAGGAACAGAAATCCTCATCTTTCTCTCTCAGAATGGCTGGTAGATTGGAGCCAGGTTAGTAGTCGAACAAATAACCAACTACACTGCACCACCCAGGATAGCCATGATCCAGTAATTTCCCTACTAGGTATAGGACACCCAAGAACAGTGAAAATACACACACGCCCAGGATCTTATGCATGAGTCTTCATAGCAGATTATTATTTACAAAATCCCCAAGGTAGAAATAAACTAAGATCTATCACTATGAACTTTTAAACAAAATGTAATACATCCATAAAGTGGATTATTAGTCATTATCAATATAGAGCAATGCTACACCATAGATGAACCTTGAAGCGAATAATGCTAGGAAATATCTAGGATAGAAAAATTCATAGAGAAAGAAAGTAAATTAGTAGTTGTGTAGGTTTAGGAGGAGGGTGCCTGATGGCATAGTAGGAGGTTACTCATTGGCTGATAAGCTCAAGGTCAGCAGTTTGAAACTACTAGCTTCTCTGTGGGAGGAAGATGAGGCTTTTTATTCCCACAATAATTTATAGTCTTAGAAACCAGCAGGGCAGTTCTACGGGTTATAACTGATTCCATGGCTGTGGTTGCTTTTGGTTGTTGTTTTGTTGGTTTGTTTTGTTGTTGTTTGTTGGTTTGTTATTTTCAGGAAGAGGTGTTTTCTGAGGTGATGAAAATGTTCTGAAATAAGATATTGTGATGGTTGCACAACTTTACAAATACACGGAAAAACATTTTTATGTTATTCTCAAAATGACAAAATTATAGTGATAGTGAACCAAGGTTGCCACTGGTTCAGGTTGGGGGAGGGTAGTGGAGATAGTTTCTTTGGAATTATGAAACAGTTTTGTATCCCGATAGTGGTCATGATTTAGATGAATCCAAACCCAAGGTGAAAGTTCATAGAAAATACATCTCTCCAAATGAGTTCATGTAAAAATTGGTGAACTGTGAATAAAATCTCTGATTTGGTTGATAGTCCTGCCTCAGTGTAATGACTTATTCTGAGAGTTGAATGACAGGGTACAAGATAGCCGCAGCCGGCATTTGGGTGAAGCATTATGGAAGCACTCTGTATTGTTTCTGCAAGTTGCATGAGAACAGAAATGATTTCAAAATCAAATGTAAAAAAAATAGATCATATGCTTAAATGTGAAGCTTAAACTATAAAACTTATTTAAGAAAGCATTCTAGAAAATCTTTGTGACCTGGTTAGTAAGAAGCTTCTTACACATTATACCAAAAGCACAATGGAAAAGAAAGCAAAAGATTAAGTAGGACTTCAAAATGAAGAACTACTCTTAAGAAGAAGGAGCTCTGGTAGCTAAAATGTTCTATTAACAGAAGGAAATAACAAACAAATCACACACTTGAAGAAAATATTTGCAAATCACAAGTGATAATGAATGCGGTAATTACATAATCTAGTGTCAATTTGAGATTTCAGAGTGAAGGGGTGGGGTCTAGGCTGTCAATTAGGTCATAGCCAATGAGGTCTCTGTGTGGACATGGCCTTCTCCAGAGGATTCTGGGAACTCATATAATTCCTCCTTGGAGGCGGGGGACTCGCTCTCTCTCTGCTCACTCCCTTTGAGACAACCCCTGAGGAGAAGCCACATGGACCTACCCTGAGGCAAAGAGAGCCCTGGGAGCTGGAGAAGCCACATGGAGACTCCTGCCAGCGCTGATATGTTTACAAGGCCACACTGGATTCACAGGACTTCCCACTCACCAGCCTGTGATCTTCCTGAATTTGTAGTCATTTCATGTGTTTCCTGAGTCTGAAATGGACTTTAAAGATAGGTATCAGACATATGAGCTAAAATCGGATTTAGGAACTTGATCTGGACTATGCTGGGATGCTTTCTAAAAGTAAAATTATTCTTTCACATAAAACTCTCTCTTACACACATATGAGTGTTTATGAATTTGTTTCTCTAATCTACCCAGACTAACACAATGGAGAACTCTCAAAACCAATTATTTTTTTAAAAGCAATCTCATTTTTTTAAAGATGTGTAGATGGCAAATAAGCATCAGAAAAGTTACCCACCATCATTATTGGCTTTAGGAAACTGCAAATGAATGCCTCTTCTCTGGGCATTCTCCCTCTACATCCCTATAGTGACCCTCTATACTCTGCAACTTGCTGCATCCTAGATTTAGGTTCCCACCCAAACCTAGACGCAGATGTTTAGAGAAGCTTGGTTTGTAACACTCCTCCATCTGCAAACCCTTCAGTGGGTGAATGGGTAATTGCTCTGTGGTAGAAAACGACTGAGCAACACTGGAGCGAACTCTTGAAACGTGCACCAACAAGCATATAAAGAAAAAGAAAAGAAAACAGAAACACGCGGTAGATACGTTCTGAGTATTTAGAATGAAGCAGGCATAGTCCAGACCTTGAAGATTCAGCACAACACAAACATTCTTACCCTCTTGGCACTTACATTCCAGTGAGGGCACCCGGGGGGGGGGGGGGGGGACTCCACCACGTTCTCCCACTTTCTTCCTACATTCCACACAGTCTCACAAAGACCTGCCCGTCTTCTCACTACTCTGTGAGTTCTCTGAGGCTTGTGGGGAGAATGGGGTCAAAGGAGACTGGGTTTATTTATTTTTGTATGCCATGTGACTTGATGAGTGCCCGATAGACATGTTGATGCTCTTTTATTTAAATGCATTTCATTCCTTAAGAAACCTGGACGTGTCCATCAAAAGACTGAGAGCTAATGTGTCGGTGAGGTGGTGACGGCCCGAGAAGAGAGGACGAGGCATGGATGTAAGAAAAGGATTATGAAGAAAAAGTATTATGAAGGAAGCATCGGCAACTAGAGATGTGTTAAAACTGCAGCTCTGAAGGTGTAGGCCAGGGACCCTGTCTGAGGCAGCTGCAAGGTCAAAATATTGCTAAGGTATTGTTGACTTGCTCCCTCTCATCCTCTGACAGGCTATAGAGCTTTCCATGGGCCGTATCTAAACAGATTGCGTGCAGACGCAGATACCAGAATCCAGCTGCCTTCTATTTAGTCAGTCATTAGAGAGATCACAAAAATGTAAAACAACACTCCTCTCTTCTCACTAATTGTTGCCTTTTTTATTGCAGAAAATATCTTTGAAAAATAGATGCAGGTTAAGTTAAAAATGTCTTTTTAAAAAACAAATTAAATCAATTAATAATTTTGAGAGTTTTCTATCTAATTTCTAGTATGATCATTATGATGCATACAAACAAAAGCTCTTTGAGACGTAACATACGGTAATAAAAGGGAGCCTTGAAAGCAAACACTTGAGAATTTCTACATCTCAAGATGACTAGGCAGAGCAGAGGGTCTGCCTGAGGCTGTTTATCACAGATTCTTCTCCATCATGTATTGACCTTGGAGCAGGAGGAGAAACGAAGACCATGTATCATTTGGGTGACCCAGTTTGTCTATGTTGCTATGGCTGGAGTAGGTCAGGCTGCCTTGTTCTACTAGATAAGAAGGAGAAACCCATCCCTTTAATAAATTATTCTTCATAATTGGCAAGAATTGCCGAGCGGTTTCTCAGCCCTGAACTTCTTTTTCCTTCACAAATCTGCTTGGATAATTTTAACCTAAATGTGGACTTTCGGAAGACGGTCTAGCTGTTTTGACCGTGAGGTTCAGTGATGAAAACAGAGATGGGCTACTGCTTCTCACAGTGGCGGCCACATGGTAATATGAAACGAGGTGGTTGCTGTTACTGTGCAAATGCTGTGCCTTCTCACGATGGGCTGAGAATCAGGCTATTGTGATAGACAGGATTTTCAATGGCTGATTTTTTGGATGCTGATCACCAGGCCTTTATTCCTAGTCCATCTTAGTATGGAAGCTCCACGGAAACCTGCTCAGGGTCATAGCAGCACTTGGCTGTGCGTGCTCAATTGTAACCCTAAATCACCAATACTAGTCGCTAGACTTAGGCACTATGTTAACTGCTAGCATTATACATTAAGGTAGATTTCTTTCCATTTTAAGGTTTTGAAAATAAATATGAAACAACAGGCATTCTGTGGTAGGTAAATATTATGCCAACTTGATGGAACTTGTGTGGAGGTGGGGGGTGGAGTCCAAGCTGTCAATCAGATCGTTGGCCTGGTGATTCCTCCCTGGGAGGTGTGGCCTTATTATAAGGGAGAAACTGGGAACTTCTCTTTCCTTGTTCTTTTGCCTTGCTAATTGCCTTCCTATGTGCTGGGAGTCTATATTTACTTCCAGGGGTGTCCCATGCGGACCACCCTATCTTAAAAGCTACCATATTTCCACTGACCTGGGATACACACAACTCTGCATCCAGCTTGCGATCTTCCTGGTTCCCACTTTACCTTTTGTTGCCACCAGCCTGCAGCTATGTGAATCTGAAGAGGGCCCCAGCCAGCAGGGCCCCAGCTAGCACTGGACCTATGAACTTGAGTTGAACCGGACTGGGCCACCTTTTTGATAGAAAAATCTTTTGTACCTATAGCACTGTCACTGGTTTTATTTCTCTAGACCAGTGGTTCTCAACCTTCCTAATGACGTGGCCCTTTCATACAGTTCCTCATGTGGTGGTGACCCCCCAACCATAATATTATTTTCGTTGTTACTTCATAACTGTCATTTTGCTACCGTTATGAATTGGGCGACCCCTGTGAAAGGGTCATTCAACCCCCAAAGGGGTCACAACCCACAGGTTGAGAACCACTGCTCTAGACACTCCAAACAAACCCACATTCTTTTGTGTCTGGCCTTTTTCATCCGATGGATATTTGTGAAACTCATGCATGTTGCTCTCTGTAGCTGTAACTCATTTAGCTTCCTTACTGCATCACATTTTATTTTTGCATGAGTATCCCACGATTAGTTATTCCTTCAACTATTGACAAATATTTTTATTATTCCCAGGGTGGCACAGTTAAAATTAAAGGTAGCTAGCTACTACTCATCAGAGGTGAGGATGGAGAGACTTCATCTCATGTGCTTTGGACTTATTGTCGAGAGAGAGCAGACTCGAAAGAAGGTCGTAATGCTTGGTAAAGTAGTGGGGCAGTGACAAAGAGGAAGACTCTTAGCAAGAAGGATAGACACAGTGGGCTCAAGCCTAAGCACTACAACAAGGGACTGTGAGCAGGGAAACAAACATGAGGATGGGGCAGGACAAGCAGTATTTTGTTCTGTTGCTTATGCAGTTGGTACGAGTCAAAACCGGCACCTAACACCAACAGCGCTCATGAACAGTCTCATTCCATTGTGTTTAGATAAATGCACTTCTATTAGTAATCTATTCCTTAGTATTTAGATAACTCACTTTAGTCTTAAAATGCTGTACTAATATCAGCTTGGTTCCTGGTGCCCAGTTCTGTAGGTAATTGTACTCTGAACCAAAGTTAGCAACCACTAGGTTACATGCAAGTGCATGGTTCAAACACACCAGAAGCTCTGAGGGAGAAAACCCCTGGCAAGCCATTCCCATGAGGAATATAGGTAGAAAAACCCACGGGACAGTTCTACTTGATAAGGACCCGATGAGTCGAAACCACCTTGACGGCACAACAATATAACAAGTTCATTGTTGAAACCCCAGACAGAGTAGAGAAATCAATTCCTAGAACTTTGGATGGATTGCTTTCTGGAAAGAGGCCAATCAAATGCAATGCCAAGATTAAGCTGTGTCCACATTGGTTGTGTCTTTCTTCTCTTCTGTACTTCAACCCCCCAGGACAAAGGATTATGTGTGTCTCATACTGCATGTGGCCTCTAGCCTATTTAGAAAATGCCCAGATTTTTTCAAGCAGCGTTACTATGGACATGTTTATGTAGGCTATGATTCAGCACACTTTTGTTGGGGAATGAGATGGCCATAAATACAGACAGACACTACCCTGATAACCCAGCCTCATAAATACTGAGACTTCAAAAAGACAAGGGCTAATTCTCCATGCCCCAGAGAACAGCCTGGAATTAAATGAGATCCACTTAATAATTATTGTTGCAACTGAAAATTTGGTTTGGTGCTGTTTAATTCCCTGGTTTCTTGAAACTGCTTTTGGATTCATGCCCAGGAGCTGCCTTGATGAATATATTTCAGAGAATGAAAAACAAAATGAACAATGCAGTTCTGGAAAGTACAGCAACACATAGCGTAGAATTATCACAAAGCTTGGAAAATTGGTTTCTCTTCAGGCTCAATCTTCAATGTGCACTGCTAGATAGGAGAGAACAGAGATCATAAACAGAGTTATTTTGTCATATTTGCAAAATATGTTTGAAATTTAATGTTATGTATGTCTAGTCATGTAGTTGAATGCCTCAAATTTGTAGCATGGGGACTGTTTTTCACCTGGCCTGGTTTCATTCCTCCACCTCTGCTTCCCCTCCTACCTGTCTTGACATGAATTCAACTACACAATCAAGAAACATTATTTGCCCTTTGATAACATGTCAGATTTCTTCTAAGGTTATGGAAGGCACAGGGACTCCATACTTATGGAAATTGCCACTCTGGTGAAGAGGTCTACATGTGTACCGAGAAAAAAAAGAGAGTGTAAGATTTCAAGGCCAAGTATGATGAGACAGATGAGGCCCAATGGGCCAAGGCTGGGATTCCTGAAAAGTAGGCAGGAGCTGAATCTTAATGGATTCCAACAGGCAGGCAGGAAGGGAGAAGACATTTTAGGCAAGAACAAAAGGGTAGAAACAGAAAAGGGCAGATAATCAGATGACAATAAGGAAATCAACCCTTCTAAAGCAGGGATCAGAAAAGAGCTGTGACTATGGCTACATAACCCTTCAGTGTCACGTTCTAGTATAAAGGAAGCTTGACCAGAGCAAATTGGACACTATTGAAAAATCAAGACTAACTGAGCAACAGGATAAGAGGAAAACAAACAAAAAGAAAAAATCCTAAGCAAAAGTCTCTAAATACATGAATTAATACCCAAAAAATAGCAGCAACTGAAATTCACAGTTTATGAGCGCTCTTATGTCCCAATAACAACAGAGCATTCTCCCCAGCATTTTTTCCAACAGGAAACCTGGGAGTTCATCTTCTATCCATCCCTCCTAAAGTTTATCCATCAGCAAATACTCTCAGCTCTGCTTCCGTCTTTCTCCAACTACCACCCACTGGTATCCACACTTCCCCCTTTTTTTTACATAAGAGAGATTTTTAGTCCATTAGTAGTTGTAATTTTTTGTCTAGACACTGTACAGAAATACCAACCTCGGACATTTTCTAATGGAGCTTTCAGGGCTCTTCAATTTGGGGTCCATATTATTGCATTTTAGGTGAAAATTTACATAAAGTAATTTCCCATTCAGCAATTTATACCAATTTGTTTCGATTCTTTTTTTTAAAAAAATCATTTTATTAGGGGCTCTGACAGCTACTATAACAATCCATAAATCAATCACATCAAGTGAACTTGTACATATGTTGCCATCATTATTTTCAAAACATTATCTTTCTATTTGAGCCCTTTGATATCAGCTCTTTTGTCCCTCCCTCCCCTATCCTCCCACCCTAGTGAATCCTTGATAAATTATACATTATTATTTCATATCTTACACAGTCCGCTGTATATCTCCACCCACATTTCTGTTATTCATCCCCCTCAAGGGGAGTTATACATCCATCATTGCTATCAGCTCCCCTTTCTCCCCTGCCCACACCCCATTCATGGTATCGCTACTACTGTTATTGTTTCTGAGGGGATTGTCTGTCCTGGAATCCATGTGTTGAGAACACTTATCTGTACCAATGTACATATTCTAGTCTAGCAGGATTTGTGAGGTAGAACTGGGGGTACAGTGGTGGGGAGGAAGCCCTAAAGAGAGGAGTATTGTGTGCTTGTCGGTGCTTCCCTGCTTAACCTCCGTGCGCCTTATTTTCCCACTCCATTCTTTACACGGGGGCCAGAATGTGATCTAATATTAGACTGGAATCGTCATGAGGGCCACGACATAAAGACAGGGACTAAGACAGGGAACTTAAATGAGTTTCACATAATAAAGACTAGACTTCAGAAATAACTGAAAAGACTTTAGGAAAAATAAAAGTAAAATCTAATTAGGATAACTGTATAGATAGTATGAGTCTGATTCAAATATATTCAATAGCCTTTGGCTTACTTGGGAGATGTGTTTCCGGTATGCATCATGAATCTGCGGGCTGGAGTTGCAAATATTTGACCATGTGTAAGAGTTATGATAGTTCCTCTAGAAACCATAAATGCATTAATGGGAAATAAAATCATAAGTATTCAAGGAGATGCAGCACTGTTAAAAAGAGACATCCAAGTGGGCTTAATCTGAAGCAGAGGACTATTTGAGGGCTTAGAAACCTCTTCAGACTATGGACAGTCTAAGAATTCTAGAAGGGAGATGTGAGAGAACTAGGAGTCCTGCCAAGTACAACTGAGCTTGCATGGACATTTAAACAACTCACTTTATGGGCCTTAAATCAAAGTTTTAAACACCACACATAATTTTAGAAATTAATGCCATATTCCTGTTAAAGGGGAAGATCTTGCTATAATTGTTCATAGAACAAGATCTACTATTTCTAAGAGTTTTCATATGTTTTATTTATCCCAAATAACAACTCCCTGCAATTGGAACGATTTCTAAGTTGCCAAGGAGGACACTATGTTTTGGAGCAGCGATTCTCAACCTGTGGGTCGCAACCCCTTTGGGGTCAAATGACCCTTTCACAGGGGTCGCCTGATTCATAACAGTAGCAGAATTACAGTTACAAAGTCGCAACAAAGATAATTTTATGGCTGGGGGTCACCACAACATGAGGAACTGTATTAAAGGGTAGCAGCATTAGGAAGGTTGAGAACCACTGTTTTAGAGGGTTTAATTAATTCGTCCATAGGGTAGTGCAAATGATGTGAATTCATTTACTAACTACAAGGATAGTTATTGGAACCACAGAAGAAACACCTACTGATTTTCTTCTTTACAGAAGAAACCCAATGGAGCCAGTCTCTTTTGTAACACACGTGGTTGCCAACAACTCAACAGTAATAACTCTGGTTTTCGGTCCTTCGCTTCTGGAAATCTGAACCTAGCTATTTTGACCTCTGATAATTTTCTCTAGCAGGAAAGGCTAGATCAATAGTAACATCATGATAAAAGGAAAAACCATTGAAACTTTCAAGGATTTCATCTCGTTGGTTCCACATCGATGCTCATGGAAACAGCAGTTAAGAAATTGAAAGAAACATTCCGTTGGGTAGATCTGCTGCACAAAGACCTTTTAAGAGTATTGAGAAGCAAGGATGTTACTTTGAGGACTAAGGTGTGCCTGACCTAAGGTATGGCATTTTCCAATGCCTCACATGCATATGGAAGTTGAACACTGAATAAGGCCGACCAAGGAAGGATCGATGCGTCTGAGCTGTGGTGCAGTTCATGGAAAGTGTCATGACTGCTAAAAGGACAAACTAATCTGTGTTGGAAGAAGTAATGCCAAAGGGTTCCTTAGAGGGAGGATGACAAGACTTTGTCTTACATCCTTTGGACAGATTGTCAGGTGAGACCAGTCCCTGGAGAAGGACATCATACTTGGTGAAGTGGAGGGGCAGTGAAAAAGAGGAAGGCCCTCAATGAGATAGATTGACACTGTACAACAATGGACTCAACAATGGGAACAATTTTAAGGATGGCACAGGACCACTGAGCTGTGCTTTGTTCTGGGTCAGGACCAAGTTGATGGCACCTAACAACAACAACAACAGAGAAAGACTGATGATTTTTTTATCTAATAGGACAAACGCAGAATCATAATATTCCAGTGGTAATTTCAGCAGGTATCATATTTATCTTTGCATTCTTTAGGTTGTTAATAAGCCTTCCTCCAATCCTGAGGCAACATTCTTCTTCATGTACTCCTGCTTCTCTGGTGATCTGCTCAGCATACAGGTGGAACAAGTGTGGTGAGAGGATTAAACCCTAATGCGCACCTTTCTAGATTTTAAACCCTGAAGTTGTTCTCTTCACACAACTGCCTCTTGATTCATGCACAGGTTCCACACAAGCACAATGAAGTGTTCTGGAATTCCCATTCTACTCAAGGTTACTCAGTTTATTAGGGTCCACACAGTCAAATGCCTTGGAATAATCAATGAAACACAAGTAAACATCTTTCTGGCTTTCTCTGCTGCCAGCCAAGATCCATCTGACATCAGCAATGATAGCCCTTGTTCCAAGACGTCTTCTAAATCCTGCCTTAATTTCTGGCAGTGTATCACTGCAATCCTTGTTGAATGATCTTAAGCAAAAGTTTACTTGTATGTGGTATCAATAATATCATTCTATAATATGAACTTTCTGTTGAGTCACTTTTGTTTGGAATGGGGACAAATGTCGATCTCTTTCAGTCAGTTGGCCAGCTAGCTGTCTTCCAAATTTCCTGGCATAGATTAGTGATTGTTTCCAGTGCTTCTTCAGCTAGCTGAAACTTCTATTAGTATTCCATCAATTCCTGAGGCTATGTTTTTGGCTAATACATTAACTAATACTAATACTAACGTTTTTGACTAATACATTTGGCTAATACATACTTCTTCCTTCGGCACCAGTGATTCTTGCCCATTGGCTACCTTCTGAAGTGGTGGAATAGCAAGTAGGTCTTTTTGGTACTGTGACTCTGTGTATTCTTTCCATCTTCTTCTGATGCTTCCTGCCTTATTCAATATTTTGCCCATGGAATCCTTCAAGATTGAAACTTGAGGCTTGAATTTTTTCTTAAGTTCTTTCAATTTCAGATATGCTAAGTGTGTTCTTCCTTTCTGGTTTGCTAACTCAAGATGCTTGCACATTTCCTTTCAATATTTGGCTTTGTCTTCTCAAGCTGCCCTTTGAGGTGTTCTGTTCAGCAATTTGCCTTCATCTCTTCCATTTGCTTTAGCCACTCAACCATTAAGAGCAAGTTTCAGAGTGTCTTTGGACATCACTTTGGTCTTTTCTTCATTTCCTGTCTTCTTAATGACCTTTTAATTTTTTCATGAATGGTGGTCTTGATGTCCTAGCAAAGCTCATCGGGTCTTCTTTCATTAATGTTCAATGCTTCAAATTTGTTCTTGAGACGTTTGTAAAATGCAGGTAGGATAGGCTCAAGGTTGTATTTTGGTTCTTATGGACGTGTTTTAATTTTCCTCAGCTTCAAACTGGGCTTACATATGAGCAACTGATGGTTTGTTCCACAGTCGCCCCTGTTCTGATTTTACCTGCTGATATTGAGCTTTTCCAGTGTCGCTTCCTACAGATGTTGTCCGTCTGATTTCTGTGTCTTCGATCTGGGGAAGTCCAAGGACATTGTTGAAGGACTGTTATGTGCTGTGAATAAGCCCTTGGTTTTACAAAATTCTATCAAGTTATCTCCAGCTTCATTTCTATCACCAAGTCCATAGAAGTCCAATGTTAGTCCAAGGAATTACTGTTCATGCCTCTTTGTTTCTAACTCTTGCATCCCAATTACCAGTAACTATAAATGCACCTTGATTGCATGTTTGATCAATTTGTGACTGAATTCATTAGTAGAATTCAATTTCTTCATCACTCACTTTAGTGGTTGCATACATTTGAAAAATAGTTGTACTGATTGCATTTCCTTGAAGGCAGATATATGTAATCCTATCACAAATGGCAATGTAATTCATGGTGAATTTAGCAAGATCCTTTTTGACAATGAATGCCACGTCATTCCTATTGATTGTGTTATTGTTGGCATAGTAAGTCATATCATCTTTTGATTCAAAATGGCCAACACCAGTCCATTTCAGTTCACTGATGCCTGGGATATCAATCTTCTTGCATTTCATTTGCTATCACTTCCAATTTTCCTAAATTCACACTTCACACATTGTAAGTACCAATCATTACAAGATTTTTGCAGCTGTTTCTCTTTTTCTCTTTACCATCCTGGAGGCTCCACTGTGGGGGGGAACAGCCCCTAACACATCATCACAGGTCCGGTAGGTGCAATTGTACAGCGATAATATGTAAAGATTATAGTAAACTCATAGAGAGGATGAGAGATAGAAAAGAGATTGAAATAATGGAGTCAGGGTGGAAGCGGGGAGGGTGGGGGGAAAAAAGAGGACCTGATGCAACGGGCTTAAGTGGAGAGCAAATGCTTTGAAAATTATGAGGGCAATGAATGTACAGATGTGTACACATGTGTACAGATGTGTACAATTGATGTATGTATGGATTGTGATAAGACTTGTATGAGCCCCTAATAAAACGTTTTTAAAAAAATGTTCAATATGGAGGAAATGACTTCTCCTAAAGTCACCTTTAAATGCTCACTTTAAAAGAATGAAAGCATGATATTTTATGTATGTCACTTGCTCTATAAAGTCTTTCCTCCCTGGAGGGGGAAAAAAAAGAAAGAAATCAACCTCTGCAGACTTCCACACCATGCTTTGAATAAAACTATTAAATTCTCGTAGTGGGTAAAAAAAAGAAAAGAAAACACCAGGGTTTGAGTCTGGTACACTTTAATCCTCAAAATTACAGTCTTGCTCTTCAATTCTTTGGGGAGATTTTGGGCAGCAGACTGACCTAATGCAAGGTGCCCTTTGATCTCTTGACTGCTGCTTCCACGAGCATTGATTGTGAATCCAAGTGAGAGAAAATTCTTGACAACTGCAATCTTTTTTCTGTTTGTCACGATGTTTTCCATTGCTCCAGTTGTAAGGATTTTGGTTTTCTTTTCATTGAATTGTAATTGATACTGATCTTCATCAGCAAGTGCTTCAAGTCCTCCCCACTTTCAGCAGGTAGGGCTATATCATTTGCACATTGCATGTTGTTAATACGGCTTCCTCAATTCCAATACTGCATTCTTCTTCAGCTAGCCCAGCTTCTTGGATTCTGTGCTCAGCATACAAGTGGACTAAATATGGTGGGAGGTTACAACCCTGATGCACACTTTCCTGATTTTAAACCTTGCCCTATTCCCCTTTCCTGCTCGTATAACTACTTCTCAAACCATGTGCAGGTTCCATATGAATTCAGTGAAGTGTCTGGAATTGCCATTGTTCTTAATGCTATCCATAATTTGTTATGATCCATAGACGAATGCTTTTATATTACACGTCAATTAAATATAAAAATCTGTCTGGAAAAAAAATGGAGTCAGACACATTTCATAGTAGCATGCTCACCTCAGCCTTGATTGGTGGTCCACGTGGAGAGAGAGAGAGAGAGATTTATTGCTATCCAAGGCTTTTATATTCTCTGGGGACATGCAAGCCCCCTAATTACAGGTGAAGACCTGTATGTCACAGGAAAGGGTTGTGCTATAGGTAATACAGTAATGGGAGGGGGTGATCTAGGGGTACCCATGCAATAGGAAGGGGAGGTATTGGGGATACACATATGACAAGATTGGGTGGATCCTAGATTCAGGATGGCAACCTAACTTTGGATGTCACTAAACCGGTTTGACCAGTTCTCTGGTTCACTATAGAAACCATTATCAGTAGGGTGTAAACCCACCTACAGGGACCAGACAGTGACTGAAAGCCTTCAGGGAGAAGTAGCCCATTGTCCTTAACAGCAGGGAGGGGGGGTTACTTATGGTGGGACCAGTCTCCCAGAAACTGACTGCCTTCAAGGAGGCAACTTGACAGTCATTTACCATGAGCTGCAAGCAGTGTCCTAAGTCTAACGTTTATTTGGGGGAGAGGACTTGGGAGAAATCTTTCTGTTTCCCACACTCCACTCTCACAGACTTCGTCCCATTCACATCACCATGGTTGACTCCGCTCCAAGAAATCATCTCTTCAGTCCTATTTTGAGCGCCCTTGGACTTGAGGAGTCCATCTACTGGCAGTATGTGCAAGCACGTCTGCTTCCTTTGTTAGGCTTCCAGTATCTGACAATGCTTCAAAGCTCTGCTTAAGGTTTCCAGCAGCTTCTCCCTCTGAAGTGGGCAGCCGAGACCTTCTGGAAGCTCCGCTGAAACCTGTTCCCTTTGGGTGATGCTGCTGCTGGCATTTGAAATACTAGTGATGTAGTGTCAAGCATCGCAGCAACACAGAACAACAAACTGACAAACAAGCAGTGGCCACTTGCTTTAGCGTCTCTACAATCAAGATGAAGTTTCAGAGCCACTTCTGATGGTCACTTTGATCTTTTCATTCTTTGTAATGGCCTTTTGCTGTCTTCATGAGTGATGGTCCTGGGGTCCTTCCACAGCTCATTAGGTCTCATTTGGTGCATTGCATCAAATCTGTTCTTGAGATGTTCTCAAAATTCAGGCGAGATAGACTCAAGGTCATGCTCTGTTCCACAATTGGCTCTTGGCCTTGTTTTAGCTGCTGATATTGAGCTTCTCCATCATCTGTTCTCACAGATACTGTCAGTTTCATTTCTGTGTATTCCATCTGGAGAAGTTCATGTGTATAATCACCTTTTGTGTTTTTGAAAACAAGGTATTTTCTATGAACAATTTGCTAATTTTGCAAAATTCTAGCGTGCAATCTCCAACTTATTTCTACCACCAAGACCATATTTTCCAACTACTATTTCTTTGTTTGTTTCCAACTTTTGCATTCTGATCACCAGTAATTATAAAGGCATCTTGATTTCATGTTTGATCAATTTCAGACTGAGAATATTTGTAGAATTCAATTTCTGCATCACTAGCTTTATTAGTTGGCACATAAATGTTCATAATAGTTGTATTGACTGGATTTTCTTGTTTTCAAATAGATACTATCCTACTACAGATAGCATTGTACTTCAGGATAGGTTTTGAAACATACTTTTTGATGATGAGTGGGACACCATTCTTCTTGAATCTGTCATACCCAGCATAGTAAACCATATGATTTTCTGATTTAAAATACCCCATACTTCAGCTCACTAACATCTAGGAAATGCATTCCATTTCATTTTTATCAACCTCCAAAATTCATAAATTTGTATTTTGGACATTCAAAGTTCTAATTACTAATAGAATTGGGGAAATTTTAGGGGAAATTGGAAAATTTAGGGAAGTAAAATAGGGGAAAGGTTCTTTAGCAGTTTGTCACTCATTGTTTTAGCCACTTCTTTTAAAAGTTGAACACATAGCTGGGTTATTTTAGCTGTTCAATTCCATGGAGGACCAGGAGCAGCCCACCTCCAAATCTTAATTTAAAGAGGTGAGATACACCATGTCTGCAGCTGCTGTGGTCTAGTCAATGTAGGAAGTGCTCTGCATCTTTACTTTAATGCTCTCCACCTTCCTTTATGGTCTCACTTCCATGTCAGCCTGTACCCTGCATGGTCTTTAGCAGCTAGTTCTCTTCCCTATTTAATTGAATGCCACAGATCTCATTCTTGCCACAGCCAATTCCAAGTTACCCAACTACCTAAGGAGGTATTTAAAATCGACTACTTGCCAGTGTCCCTCAGCCAGTCTTATTTTTTCCCTAGTCTTCGGAAGGCAGAGAAGGTATTCAGAAATAGGAGCTGGAGCTGAGGATTCTTTACATTGGCCTCTGCTCCCTTGTGCTAAGCAGAGCAGGTGTTCTTGGAAACAAGGCTGGTATCACTGCCAGCTGTTTCTCTGAAAATTCCACTTCTCCAGGTTAGCCTCCTCCTCCCAGGAGTCTTTGTTCCTTTGCTGAGTCTCTGTGTCTCCTCTCTGTGGATTTTAGATTATTCTTGCTTAGCCAAGAAGTGTCTGGTTTCATGCTCTTTTCCAGGAGTAAGTATTTGATAGCTCCTTAGGAACTGCTTCAGAAAGGCAATCGTTGAGCTTTTTTTTTCTCCCCTCAATAAGTTCTAAGCCACCAATCTGTATCAGTATGGATAGTAATCCTTCTTAGTCATTAAGTAGAAACTGATACCTGCAAACAATATTTTAAATTAATCAAATGGCAAAACCTGTGGGGTTAAGTGACATGAGAACTAGCCACAAAACTCTATACAGTGCCAACACCCCAGCTGACATTGTATGCTGGCCTCTGAGCAGGGTCGTGGCCAGAATGGAGCAGAAGGGAGAAGTGGCCAGGAATTCCTTCGTTATCAAACTCAGGAAAGGAACGAGTTGAGCATTGCCGTGCCTCCAGAAACCCAGGAGGCAGGCCCTCGGAGACAGGAGTCCTGTGCTGGATTCTGAATGGAGAGAGGAGATTAGAATAACTTGTGGAAAACACAATAAATCACCTGAGAGCTCGGAAGTTTATTTAAATGGAGGTCAGGAAGGAAGAATACTTTCTTCCATTTCTTCTGATTTCCGGCTTTTGAAACATTTCTCAAACATTACCCTCTCACAATAATAATGATTGTCTTCCAAATGTTCTGTCTCATATCCGATGTTGTCACGTGTCTCCCATGGCTCTCAGTCCAAGACGCTGCTGATAACCCTTCGTTATTCTTCTTCAAGGCGTGAATGCCAAATCTGAAGTAACCAGAGAATCGCCTCCCTAAATAGTCCGCATAGAACAACTATGGTTGAGAAATTTTTTTCCTAATTAAGAGTAACCCAAAACAAGCTGATGAGAAATCTGCTAAGATGTGTTATAATAAACAGAGGCAAAAACAACAACAAACAAAACTGGAGTGGTGAAAGGACTAGTTGGGTGAATGTGTAGTTGTTGAGATGTTCTATCTCGGAGGTTGAACTTTCACATATGAAATCACGGTTTCCTGTAGCTTGATGACTCAGCGAAACCGAACCCCATAGGGCAAAAGGAACATTCAGAGTCGCATGCAGAGGTGGTGAAAATCTTTTTTTTTTTTTCTAAAACAGCACCATGATCTCCATTGTATTCACATTTCTGAAATCACATTATAGCCTGTTTTGAAGAAGCCAGGAAGATGGGAAACATCCTTGCATGGGCTTAATTTGCAAAACAAAACAGAGGGCAGTCACTGGGTCTTTCCCCTTATGGATAAATTTGTTAAAAGGAGACCAATACCAGCACAAATAAGTCACTCCGCAAAATATTTCTTTGGACCCTCTCAACAGTGAGGGTCCAAAATCAATGTCTGCCTGATTATGATAGGAGGCCTGGTTCTGCAGAGGGTCACAGAGGGCGATGCTGTCCTTATGTAGTTCAAACCTGCCAGTCCCTCCCTGGGAGAAAGATGAGGCTTTCTGTCTCTGTAAAGGTTCACAGGCTCGTGTCCCAAAGGGGCCGTTATATTTTATTCTACCAGGCCCCTCTGAGTCAGCATTGACTCCATGGTGGTGGGAGAGTGGGGATATTCTGTAAGCATTTCCCCTACACTTTCAAACTTTGTTCTCTGCTGTTGACTTTATGTCCCATTAATAGTTTCATGTTATTATGTATATTCATTCCCAAGATACAATCAACTTCTATGTCTTCTCCACAAAAAACCAAAAACATTCATCAGTCAAATTCTGAACAAATACCAACTCTTATCAAGGATACTTCTTTCCCCTCCCTTATTCCAGCCTCCTGGTACAGCATCTCCCTTATTTGTGCCTCCTGGTACAGCATTTTAGACTTGTGTTAACTGATAAAGATGACCACGTAGCAGCACACTGAGAACAAGTCTCTGCTGTTGATGTTTTTCTGGTCTGCTCTGACACTACTGTCTCTGAGAACAAGAATGTGCAATCAGCTCTCCGGAACATACAACTCTCAGGCACTGAGTGGTACCTTGGGTGGTCAAGTCATGTACTGCCCATATTTGCTTCCTCCTCATTTCTCATAGCCACAGCCACGGACCCAATTCTAACTCATAGGGACCCTACAAGATAGAATGAAATTGTCCCTTAAGATTTCCAAGACTGTAAATATACATGGGATCAGATAGCCTCAACTTTCTCCCTCAGAGCAGCTGAAGTGTTTAAACTGCCAGTCTGGCAGTTAGTAGCCCAACACTTAACCCATGGCACCACTATGACATCTTTTACTACACATAGCAAAATTAATACCTGCACGAGGCATTTCTGTCTTTATATGCTGCTGCCTTTTTCCACACTGGCTAAACCCAGAGTTGTATATATAATGGATGGGACCACACATTTTAAGTTTGCAGACACTTGTCTAAGTGTGAGTTTCAAAGCCATGGCTGTGCAGATCCCTAAAACTGGGCAAGTTTACAACTGGGAGTTCCAGTTTTCATAAGGTGAGCTGATGAAGACAGGCAACCAAAGAAACCAGCTGGAAGTGTGATGTTGCTGGAGCCCCAAGGCTAGATTATCAACCACCCAAATAATCAGTGGGACCCGGCTAGCTCTAGATGGTGCCTACACAAGAGCTTTTAAATTATAGCTTCAATGTGGCCTCCACATATTAACAGCACCAACAAAAAGGACAGGGCAGACATGGCAGAACCACAGCAATGGTGCCAACCTGAGGTAAAGACAACAGCAGAGAGCGAAGGTGTGGCAGTGTACTCTGTGTAACTACAGAATGTCATTCACATTGGAAACAGAGTCATTTCTGACACATGGTAACTCCATGTATGTTAAGAGTAGAACTATGTTCTATAGGACCATTCATGGCTGTTTTCAGAAGTAGATTGCCATGCTCGTCTTTCCGTACACTTCTGGATGAGCTTGATCCTCCAGTCTTTTGGTGGACTTGAACTTCCAGCCTTTCGGTTAGTAGCCAAGTCTCTTGCGCAGCTCAAGAACGCCCATGAATCTAAGCAGGTGTTAATGCTTAGAACTGCACACCCACAAAAGGAGCGCTAGGGAAAGTGTTGGGGATGCATTAGAATGCTAACTGCAAGCCAGCGGCTCAAACCCAGCAGCGTCTCAAGAAGGAAAATGAGGCCGTCTGCTCCTGTCGACGTCAGCCTGGAACCCTACGTCGGGTCACTGTGAGTAACAATCTATTCAGCAGCAATTGTGCACACCACGTGCACACAGCTATTACCGTATATACTTGTGTAGCAGCCAAGTTTCCCAGCACATTTTTAATGCAGCTTTTGTGGGAAAATTAGGTGCCTTGGCTGATATTCGGGTCAGCTTATACTCAAGTATCTACGGTAAGTGAATTTTGCAGCATATTATCCGAAAAACCAACTAAACATTTTTATGAGATCTCAAATCGGTCATCTCTCCATCTATCTACTCTTCTAATACCATAAATCTTAGCCACATTCATCTTTCCTGATAATTGGCTTCTAACTAGATTTCCCTGCAATTACAATCTCTAAATATGTTCTAATGAATTAATTATAAAGCATATCTGTTGTACAAAATGTTTTAAAAGAGAAAAATCAGGCTGATCTAAATAGATTTGCCATGTGTACTTTCAGATAGCGCATACATACTACTCCATATGAAATCCTGGACACAGATACCCAAATAAGAACATTAAAATAAGCTTGCAAAAGCATGTGTGTTTATATTAAGTTACACACACCATAGTTTAGTAAAAATAAAGAAAATGTTATTAAAATAGTAGCAACAGATAGTTTTTACTTTTACTAGTCCATTTCATTCATTTGGGATTTATTTCTGTATCTTTAGCTGGCATGCAACAGATCCTGGTTGAATTGAATTTTTAGCTGTTTCTACTCAATTGTTCTTTGGCCTGTCATCTTTGTTACATGGACCCTGGAGAGAAAGTCAGAGAACAAATTAACATGCTCGGCCAGGCGCAACAGCACAATGCCTGGGAAAGAGCGGCCACATTCCCAGTGACAGCAGCTAGTGAGCAATTAATTGGCTATTTAGCAAACATGCGCCAGAAAATAAAAGAAATGGAACTTCCCAATGGGATGCCCAGCCATAATCTGTGGTTAAAAATGGAAAGAAAAATAAAATAAAGAACTTTCATGGCAACATTATTAAAAGTGCTCCTGGATGGCTTGGCTAACCCCCAGGTGAGTGATTACAAAAGTATAACAACCACAAAATATATAAAATATGCTCTGATATAATTTAGCAGGGAATCAAAGAAATAGAAAACTACCTTTATTTGGCAGTAATTAGTGTGCCACAGCTAGTCAGAGGAGCATTATTAGCATTATTGCTAATAACTGGTGCTCAGGTGGTACCAATCATTCTATCACCCAAACTAATTAACAGCCTTAACAAGGAGGAGGGAAACCACACAGGATGACAGACACAGCTGAACAGATGGGTGGCTTAGAGGCTCAGTGGAATGGAATGACTTTATCACAAAATGAACAATTAGCTTGAAAAGTCAGGCACATGCGTTAGGCCTCTGGGTTCTCCATGAGAGCTAGGGAATGTCAGGAGTAATGGAAAGAGCTACTGAAAAGCAAGCACTTGCGCTGTGCCAGGCCCGTAACCTGATTGGATAGTCCCAATCACCCAGTTGGCAGAAGAAGAAATGGACGCTTAAGAAGGCTTGCATTCTGCCCATGGTCACACTGTCACTAATAAGAGTGGTGGAGATTACCTTGTGTTATGGATCAAATTCCCCACCCCTGAATGTGTTGACTTCCCACAATTTTCAGTATAATGTAATTATCCCCCATTTTGTGATCTGATGTAATTATCCAATGTGTTGTAAGTCCTAACCTCTGTGATGTTAATGAGGCTGAATTAGTGGCAGTTACGTTAATGAGGTAGGGTTCAATCTATGTGATTAGGCTTTATTTCCAGTCAATCTCTTTTAAGACATAAAAGAGATTAAACAAACAGCTATAGAAAGACTTCAATAGCAATACACCCAAAGGTGCCCAGAGTGGAGTGTGTCCTTCGGGCCTGACAACCCTGTGCTGAGAAGCTCCTAGACCCAGAGGAAGATCAAGACACATGAAAATCTCCAAGGAACACGCAGCCCACAGATGTGGAAAGGCGCACAGGGCATTCCTCAGATCCTACACAGAAAGACCAAGACTTCCCTGAGAGAGGGCACACTGAATGTGGTCTTCTAGGCCCAAACAGTGAGAAAATAAATTTATGTTTATTAAAGCCAGCCTCTTGTGGCACTTCTGTTACAGCAGCACTATATAATCCACATCCGTTCTCATGGAAGCAACAGTTAAGAAATAAAATGATGTATTGCAGTGTGCAGATCTGCTGCCAAAATCTCTCAAAAGTGTTGAAAAACAAGGATATCATTTTGAGGACTAAGGTATGCCTGACCCAGGTGATGGTATGTTCAATGGTTTCATATGCATGTGGAAGTTGAACTTTGAATAAGGAAGATCAAAGAAGATCAAAACACTGAAATTAAATATATTTAATAAAAAGAGTTACTTTAAAACTGGTGCTGCGATAAATGAAAATCCAAAGAGGAAAAAAATTGACCTCAACATTACTCAGACCAGACCACACACTAAAAATGAACTTGAAATATATTATTGAGAACTTCTAGCAAGATATAGGAAATTGAGCTACCCAAACTCGCCACCACAAAGATACAAGAAACCAAAGGAAATAGCTACGGGTGATCATACTGCTATACTCAGCTTCAAAAGAAAAGATAAAGTGTGTTAGAAGAAGAAACTGAACGGAGAAGTAAACAAAGAGATATACAAAACAAAACTATACACTGGCTTGACTCAGATAACTACTTTTAATTTTTTGTAAGCAGGGTTCCAATTGGGAAAGCGCCTGATCATCAGCTCATCCAGGATACCAACCCCCAAATTAGCAGCTGGAAACCTGAAAGATATAATATTTCTCTCACTCTTCAGGTGATCAGGAATGTAGCCAACCCCCACCTGCACCTTACCAATGGCTAGGGATCCCCTCATGGCCCTGATTCAACTGAGTTTAGAGGTACACCTTTGTGGATCAGCTATGACATGCCACCCCCATGTCCTCTTCAAGTCAGTATAATCTGCAGTGTCAGACCATCCACCCTGGCCTGCGCCATCCTTCTTAGAAACTCCTTCTCAGCACAGAAATGTATCCAATTCAATTAAATATTGTATTGGATGTCCTCACTAGAGTGACTAACTATAAGATTCGTGGTTCAAACCCACCAGCTGCTCCATAGAAGAAAGATGAGTCTGTCTGATTCTAAAGATTTAGAGTCTTAAAGACCAGATGTAGGGTCACTATGAATTGGAATTAACCTGATGGCATGCATGGAGTCAGAGTAGTAAGGCAAGAAAAGGAAATTAAAGGCATGAAAATTGAAGGCGAAGTAAATTAAAAAACAAAATAATACCAGGTCTATTTGTTGACCTTTTTTTTTCTCGTTTTATTAGGCGCTCATACAACTCTTATCACAATCCATACATACATCAATTGTGTAAAGCACATTTGTACATTCATTGCCCTGATCATTCTCAAAACATCTGCTCTCCACCCAAGTGCCTGGCATTAGCTCCTCATTTTTCCCCTCCATCCCCCTCCCCACTCCCTCATGAACCCTTGATAATTTACAAATTATTATTTTGTCATATCTTGCCCTGTCCGATGTCTCCCTTCATGCACTTTTCTATTGTCCATCTCCCAGAGAAGAGGTCACATGTAGATCCTTGTAATCGGCTCCCCCTTTCCAACCCACCCTTCCTCTACCCTCCCAGTATTGCCACTCACACCACTGGTCCTGAAGGGATCATCTGCCCTGGATTCCCTGTGTTTCCAGTTCCTATCTGTACCAGTGTACATCTTCTGGTCTAGCCAGACTTGCAAGGTAGAATTGGGATCATGATAGTGGGAGTGCAGGGGGGAGAAGCATTTAGGAACTAGAGGAAACTATTTTTCATCGTTGCTACATCGCACCCTGACTGGCTTGTGTCCTCCCTAAGACCCTTCTGTAAGGGGATATCCAGTGACCTACAAATGGGCTTTGGGACTCCACTCCACACTCCCTGCCTCATTCACTATGATAAGATTTTTTGTTCTGATGATGCCTGATACCTGATCCCTTTGACACCTCATGATCGCACAGGCTGGTGTGCTTCTACCATGTGGGCTTTGTTGCTTCTGAGCTAAATGGCTGCTTGTTTACATTCAAGCCTTTAAGACCCCAGACACTATATCTTTTGATAGTTGGGCACCATCAGCTTTTGTCACCATATTTGTTTATGCACCCATTTGTCTTCAGCGATCACATCAGGGAGGTGAGCACACAGTGATATGATTTTTTGTTCTTTGATGCCTGATAACTGATCCCTTCGGCACCTCAAGATCACACAAGCTGGTGTGTTCTTCCATGTGGGCTTTGTTGTTTCTAACTAGATGGCCGCTTGTTTATCCTCAAGCTTTTAAGACCGCAGACACTATATCTTTTGATAGCCGGGCACCATCAGCTTTCTTCACCACATTTGCTTATGCACCTGCTTTGTCTTCAGCGTTTGTGTTGGGAAGGTGAGCATAATACATGCCAATTTAATAGAAGAAAGTATTCTTGCATTGAGGAAGTACTTGAGTGGAGGCCCACTGTCCTTCTGCTACCTTAATACTAAACCTTTAAATATATGCACATAGAGCTATTTCTCCATCCTCATATATAAATATATTTGCATATGTACATGTCTTTATCTAGACCTCTATAAATGCCCTTTGCATCCCAGCTCTTTCCTCTATTTCCCTTGACTTTCCTCCTGTCCCACTATCATGCTCAGTCCCCACCAGGGTTTCAGCAATTCCTTGTGGTTACATTACTATGGATGATGCCCTACCAGGCCTCCTACACCCTCCTCACCACCGATTTAGATCACTTGTTGTTCTCTTGTCGCTGGGTTTGTTAACACCACTACCTCTCTCCCCACCCTACCCCTCTCCCATGTGCCCCCGGAACTGTCGGTCCCATTGTTTTCTCCTCCAGATTGTTCATCCAGTTTATATTATTTAGACAGACCTGTGAAGATAATAACATGCACAAAAACAAGACAGAACAAAACCAAGCAACAATATACAAAAAAACAATAACAACATACCAATGACAACAAAACAAAACACAACAAGAAAGAAAAGCTTGTAGTTATCTCAAGGATTGTTTGTTGGCCTTTAGGAGTGTTTTCAAGTCCAGTCTGTTGGGGCACCATGCCCTGGCCCTAAAGTCCACCTTCAGCATTCCCTGGGGACCTCGCTACTCCTTTCCCTTGCTGTTTTTGTTGCACCCCCTTAGTGTTTTGCCTCCATGTGGTGGGATCACATCAGGTGCAATTCCCACACTGTGAAGGAGAAGTAAATTTTTATCTATTTGTAGAAGATATGATCCTATACACAGAAAATCCCAGACCCAGCAATTAAATCACTGAAATCAATTTAAATATTCAGCAAAGTGGCAGCACTGAAGATCATGCAAAATCAGCTGGGTTCCTTTATACTAACAGAGAATTCTGAGAAGGAAATCAGGTGACCAATATCATTTATAATAGTACCCACCTGAAAAAGGAAATACTTAAGAATGAATCTAAGTAGATAAACATAAAAGCTTTACAGAGAAACCTAAAACCCTGCTACTTAGAAACCAAGAGACAAACCTACATAAATGAAAAAATATTACATGCTCATGGATAGTGAGACTTAACATTGAAAAAGGTACATCAAAAGATTTCATCAAAAGAGTAAAAAAGAGAATCCACAGACGGGGAAAGATATTTGGTCATGACATATCATACAAGGGACTAATATATAAAATTCATAGAAAACATCAACATCACCACAACAAAAAGACAAAATAATTCAATTGAAAAGGAACAGAGAACATGAACAGACACTTTACCAGAGAAGACATTCAGGTAGCCAACAAACTCATGGAAATAAATGTCATGACCATTAGCTATTGGAGAGGTATGAATCAAAATAACACTGAATATATCATGCTCGCACGAACAGAAAAATTCCCCAAAGCAACAAATGCTGGTGAGGGTGTGGAGAGACTGGAACACTACTAGTAAGATTGTAAACTGGTACAACCATTGAGAAAATGGTATGGCATATCAGTCAAAAGTTGGAAATAGAAGTTCCATACAGTCCAGCAACACAGCTACTAGATATTCACCCCAGAGGAAAAGACCATGACACCAATAGATGTATGCACACCATGTTCACCACATTATTCACAATGGCAAAAAGATGGAAACAGCCTAAATGCTCATCGACAGATGAATGACTAAAACTATGTTACACACACACAATGAAATAGTAAGTAACAGTATAGAGCAGCAATGAATAACAGGTACAAACCTGGAGGACATTATGCTGAGTGCCATCAGTCACAAAAAGACAAACATGGCATGCGTCCACTACTGGAAGAAGCGAAGGAAAGGCTGTCAGTAGCTCAGTCCAAACCCAGCAGCTGCTCCAAGAGAGAACGATGGGTCTTCTGCTTCCATGAAGGTTTACCATCTTGGAAACCCACAGGGGCAGTTCCACCCTTTCATTTGGGACCTCTCGCATCAGAAGTGACTCATTGGCAGTATGGGTTTTTTTGGGGGGGGGGCTTTATTATTTTATTGAAGTGGGAATAAAAACACATAAAAGGCTAAACATTGGGTGATTCCACTTATGGGACATTATAGGTAATTTAAAAACTATAACTACTCAGATACTGACTATCTTGTTAGCTAACATTTCAAATTTTGACAACAGTAAAAAATATACGATTTTGTACATTAATGAAATATATCTTTCAGCTACAAATGTGAAGTTATGAATTGAGAATCATGTGATGGTTAAGGTTTTAAGTCAACTTGACTCAGTCATGCTTATTAATGGTTTGGCAGCTATGAAATGATGTAATATAGCAGTTGTGTAATGATCTAATTTGGCATTTGTGTAATAATGTGATCATCCTCCATTTTGTGATCTGATGCAGTCATCCTCCATTTTCACACAACAACCTGGATTTTGAAACCTAGCAGGTTACACATCAGGCTGCTAACTACAAGGTCGATAGTTTGAAACCACCAGATGTTCTGCAGGAGAAAGACAAGGCTTTCTACTCCTGTAAACAGTTACATTCTCAGAAACCCACAGGGCAGTTCTGTGCTCTCTGATAGGGCCTCTGTGAGTTGGAATTAACTCCTTGTTAGTGGGTTTAGTTTTTTGGATTTAACCACATCAATAAGTGAGGAATTCATGTATAGGTTGCCAGGGGCTGGGAGTCAAAGGAGAGTGTTGACTACAAATGGGCATGATGACACTTCTGGAGGGATGGGAAGAGTCTACATCGTGGTATTTATATGACAACACTCATCAAAGTGTATACCTCAAAGAGGAGACTCTTCCTAAATGTAAACAATAAACTTGACTTCAAAACGAAAACAAAAATTGGGCACATATCTTCTCCACTATTTGATATGCTGATTTCCTTTTTATTTAACACCAGTCATTAAATAGACCATGACTACAGAACTTCAGGGGTGATGTAAATTTAATTGTGTAGGTATACTGTAAGTCATTTAATGTTTGCTCTGTTTTGTACATTGTCTTATTTCCAAATTTTTAAAAGAAGAGTAAGTGAAAACATATTGCTACTAGGATTCTAGTCCAGACATGCATAGGTTTATTCCAAACAAAACATGCTTAAACATATCTCTGCAATCAGTAGATGCCTGCAGTCAGCTTCTCTCCATGATACACTTAGGTTAGTCTCATTGGGGTGTTTTTAAAAAGCCTAGTCAAAACAGTAGCTCCCTGAGGAGACCAGACAATGTTCCACGGCTTTTAGGAAGATTTTTAGTGGCTGCTCCCCCAGCAATGGACCATCTATTCCTTCTTCTTAGTCTGTTCTTATCTGGAAGCTGAGCTGAAACTGATTTACCAGAAAGATAGAGCTAGGATTTAAATCACTGGCACTGTTGTGTACATCACCACGGCAACACACAAGCCACCACAGTATATGACAAACTGACAAACATGTGAGCCTGTTATATTCCAGGCAGAGCTTTAAAGTTTATGGTGACTGGTTTTTGGAGATTCCAAAAGCATAATCTTGACAGATTTTCTATGCAAAGGATGCAGGACAATTCTGGGACTTATGAGGAAGAAGTTTAAGAAACTGAAAGCTGCATCCATACAAAAAAGGCCAGGAAAGTTACATCAGAGAATTTTTTCCATCATGAGAAGACACCTGGTCATTCTTTGTGGGCAGCGACCATTGCCCTTCACAGGCCTGATCTTGACCTCTCAGGCTTCTTTTTGTTCCCCACTCAAAGAATACTCAAAAGGAATCCAATTTGAGCTCCTTGAAGATGCCAAAGGGGCTGCTTTTATGTGGTAGGAATGGAAGAGGGCCTAATTTGGGGGAACGGTGAGAGAAATGGAAACACCACCTTTACATATGAATAAAGTTTGATGGAAAATAGGTCAAGAACAATAGTTTCATATTTTGCCATTTTGTTTAGGAAGTGTTTCTATGATTTCATAGTCATGCTATTTTGCTTAACCTCAGACACATATATTCTTACACAAGCTTCTTGGTACACTCATTTATCCCTTTATCTTACTATGTTTGAACAAAATGTTAAATTACTCAGTCAAAGGATATGAGCAGTAATTTAAAGTTCTCGCTATTTATTGCCAACTTACTGTATAGAAAAGGAAGAAACCACTTACATGCCTACCATCATAAGAGTGTCTATAGATTTGTTGGTGGTTCTGTGTTGGGAGTCCATTTTTACTTATATTAACTTGACGTGAAAGGATGCAAATATTTCATTATATATATGTATGTATTTCACATGAAGCAATAATATAAGAAGAGATTTAAAGTATCGGGGAGTAGTAGTAACATTCACATCAAATATCTTAAACTACACCATCAGGAAAAGGATGCTGGTACAGTAAGAAAATGAACAAACCTACAAGAAAATGGGTCTTCTGCAAAATTTCCAGAGACTCTTAAAAATTAAGGTTTGCTTGAACAACATTTTGCTTCATAAGGGATATTAGTTTTCCCATTTATAGTAGATTAGTTTGCATGATGAATACTAATTAGAAAAGTAATTCAGTAGAATCTTATCTACATTTCGTTTGTCAAGAGCAATCATTTTATCTCAACTAAGATGGTCCCCTAGTAAGACATAATACATTGTAGTTCTTATTCTGTCAGTATTACAAATGCTGCATGTTGTGGTTAGGTGCTGTCAGGTTGGTTCTGTGTCATAGCTCCCCCCTCCCCCCCTGTACAGCAGAAAGAAACACCCCTCCATCCTGGGCCACGCTCATGACTGTTCTTTTGTTTGAGCCCATTGTTGCAACTGCTGTGTCAACCCATCTCCTTGAGGCCCTTCCTCTTTTTCACTGTCTCTCTTATTTACCAAGCATGATGTCCTTCTTCGGAGAGGAGAGCCACTGAGAATTTTAAGAATAATAGGGTAACATTGACTAATACCATGCCAGAAGATGAGCCCCCTAAGGTTGGAAGTGAACCTATAATTAGAGAAGACACACTGCCTCAAAGTAGAATCAACCTTAGGGACTTCAATGAGGAAAGCATTCAGGACCTTCATTTGCTGATGGGGCATAGCTCAAAATGAGAAAACACTTATCATTAATTGCAATGTAGAATATATGCAGTATGAATCTATAGGAGACTGGAAGTCTTCCAAACGTAAATGGAACTCACAAAGATCAATCTCCTCGGTTTCAGCGAGTGGAAATAGCGATTGGCCATCTTGAATCAGATGTTTTCTAGTTTGCCCACCTGGAAGAAGAGAGCCATGAGCTGTGGAGTCACATTCGAACAGGTTGAGATCTATCTGCAGGTAGATCACTAAAGCCAATGATGAGGAAATCGAAGAATTCTACCAACTTTTTCAGTCTGAAGTTGAGCAAACATCAAGAAGTACTGATAGTTAAGGCAGAAATTTGGAAACCAAAATGAAGCTCAGTAACAGGAAACATAGCTTTTGAAATAGGGCTGGTAGAAGTTTGCAAGGACACTTTTCATTGGGACCACTTTTTTCAAAATCATATTTACAACAACAATCATCTACATGCACCACAGCAGATAGAATGTGCAAAAATAAAATTGACATTAGAAAATAAAACAAAGGAGACATTAGAAAAGCTCAAACTCACCAGCTAAAACAAGGTCAAGGCCAACTGTGGAATGGATGACTAATTGCTTATATGCAAGCTCACACTGAAGCTGGCGAAAATTCAAAGAAGCTCACAAAAGTCAAGATATGACCTTGAGAATATATGACACATTGAACACTAATGACATAAAACTCAAGGAGCTGTCGGATGACAACAAGGACATCATACATAAGGAAACCAACCAAACAAAGCCAAACTTACTACAATTGAGTTGATTCTGACGGAAAGAAAAGGGTCATTAAAAAGTCAAGGGACAAATCGGGTTAGCCCAGAGGATGTACACTGATACAGATAGGAACTCTGTGGGTTAGACAATACCCAGTTCATGATGGGCAGCTTAGGCTTCATGGTGACTTGGTGGACCATGGGGAGGCGTTCAGTCTCCATTAAGGCCCAGTAACAGGCCAACAGCTGTTTTTCAAAAGGGGAGTGGTTGTCTGCAGAGGATGGCAGGACTTTACTACAAAATCCCAATGGTCTACGCTGTGATTCACCAATAGGGGACTGCCAAAGACTCCACACTGCATCTGTATCTATAACTGACACTTCTAGAAAGAAAAGGGTCATTAAAAAGTCAAAGGACAAATCCAGCTAGACCTCAGGATGTACACTGGTTCAGATAGGAACTGGAAACACAAGAAATCCAGGACAGAGGTGTGAGTGGTGATACCTGGAGGGTGGAGGGAAGGAGAGGTGGAAAGGAGAAAGCGATTACAAGGATCTACATCTAACCTCTTCCCAAGGGGATGGACAACAGAAAATGGGTGAAGAGAGACATCGGACAGTGTAAGATATGACAAAATAATTTATAAATTATCTAGGGTTCATGAGTGAGGGGGAAGCAGGGAAAGAGGGGAAAGAATGTGGAGCTGATACCAAGGGCTCAAGTAGAAAGCAATTGCTTTGAGAATGACAAGGGCAGCAAATGTACAAATGTGCTTGACACACATAGATGGATGGATGGCTTGTGATAACAGTTGTACAAACCCCAAATAAAATTATTTATAAACAATAATAATAATTAAAAAAAGAACTACCTTGCAAGATGCGAAACCGCCTTGCAAGTCATGAAACTGCCTGGCGAGATGATGAATGATGAACACAAGCAACTCCAACTTGAAAGAAAATGAAAGTCCTACAAGACCCATCAGAAATGCTGAGTCACAGCAAAGAACTAAACAAGTGGAGCAGGAGCTCCCCAGAAACATCTGGAGAACCCTGATAAGACCTTGAATGATGTCAAAGAGCCAGCAAGACCGCCTAAAGGCCGGGTAGAAAGACTGAACTCAGAGAGCTAGGAACCAAGGAGACATCAACTCTTGCTCCCTCCAGCTCTATCTGGGGTGAGTACACTGATGAAGGCAATGGTGCTGAATTAATTGTATGTTACCCTCATAATAATAATTTATGTTCATTTTTTAAAAAGTCAAGGGAAACAAGAGAAAAGATTGAGGTGGGTATCAGAAGAAAGTCTGAAATTTGATTTTGAACAGAATTAAAGAGAAGAAATGATCAAGCCAAAGAGCTGAGCAGCATATTTCAAAGGGTATCTCAAGAAGACAAAGTAAAGCACACCCATACCATGGTTGGTGAATGGCTCCAAGCTCGAACTTTCCACTCCTCAATCAGCAAAGTTAGAAAAAAATCTGCTCGGTGTTCCTAACGTTGCTCAATAGTGGAACCTAATATTTGAATAGAATAAGCCAGTACCAGCAGAGTGTGGGTCACATCTAACAGGGCATATGAGACGAGTGAAAAGATTATGGCTTCAGTCAAGGGCATCTTAATCCTCAAAGTGATCTACTTACTTCTCAGCACTTTGTAAAGAGATCTTGTGCAGTAGATCTACCCAATGCAAAGGGTTGCTCGATTTCTTGACTGCTGCTTCCACGAGCGTTGATTATGGATCCACGCAAGATAAAATCCTTGACAACTTCAACCTTTTCTCCATTTATCACGACCCTACAGTAACCAAAGGCAAGCACATTGGTTAACTAATATTTTAACTAACAAGTGATCAAAATGGAAAAAGAACTCAATCTTAACAACGTTGAATTTCACTTTAAGTTCTGATGAAGGAATGGTGAATGAATAAAATTCCTGAACTTGGCTCATGTTCCTGGAGTTCTGACCACCATTTTCCATGACTGGATTGAAAAACAAAAGTTTTCAGAACAACTCCATCTAAAGTCCTCACCTTTTCTGTATTGTTCATGCTCTCATGAGAATCCATTTGGAACTCCAAGCTGCATCCTAAAGCAGGAATCAGAAGGAAGCTCGATGTTGACTGAATCCTGAGAAATTAGTCTACCTTTTCACAATGGGCTGGCAATTGTGTTTAGTGAACTCAGGTTCCACACCTTGCAGTTCTCTGTGTTCATCCCATTGTGCCTCGCTTTCTGCTCACCCTTGGCAGGATGATACATTGGACTGTACATTTCAGGTTGCTCCAGCCAGAATACTGGATCTGTGAAATGAATTAAAAACCATGCCAATGAAAAGCTCCATTCCAAGCTATCCTCAATATTCCACTACATCTTCCAGGGTTCAGAAGGGACCAAAGCCAAGTTCTACATTGAAATGCATCTGTTGTTGTTATTGTTAGGTACCCTGGAGCTGGTTCTGAAGCATAGTAATCTATGTCCAACGAAAACAAAACACTCCCCGGCTTCTCATCATTCGTACAATCACTGCTATGAAATGCACATAGAAGGATTTTTAAAGCAATATACATTAGTACATCAATCCATTTCCAGGACTCGTGTTTTAAAGTATATTTCTTAAAACTTATTTTCCTTTATTTTTTAAAAAAGAAAAATGCCATTGTTGTCAAGAGGCAACCAGAATAAATATCACATCGCTTCACTGTAATCTTCCCTCTGTGTCTCTCTTGATTATTGTTTTGGGCACATCCCCATGAAACATACCCAAGGAGGCCCGAGGGCCACCCCTAAAGCATTAAGCTCCATGAGCCAACTTTTTGTTGTGGAAACAGCCACGTTCTTCCATCCTGAGGTGAACTCGGGGCCAGGCTGCCAGGACAGCTACAGTACGACCAGCCTGAGGGGATGCAGAGGAAGGCACAGTGTATGCTCAGACCCACTCTGTTCCTCTGCCAGTGGCTTCCCTCCTACCTCATACTCAGTGTCACTGCTCCTGTCCCTCAACCCACCTACCGTATGGGCTGCTGCTCACAGCTAACCACTCGCAACAGGAAAAGCCCAAGATGGGCTTGGCTGTCCCAGGAAAATGCATCAGCAGAAAGAGTACCAGATAAAAATCAGAAGATGCAGCTTCTTACCCCAGTGCTGAGCAATCCCGGGCAAAGCCTGCCACCTCACTAGGCTATGACTCTGATGGAGGTATGGGATGAGTCATTTCTGGGGGTTCTTTGGAGCCAACTTTGCATGGTTTATGATAACTGTACTTCAATCACTATCAAGAACCTTCAAGCATCCAAGGAGTCAAAGAGTGGTGAAGTCCCCTGAGGGCTGTCACACACATGCTGAAAGCAGTTCCTCCTCTCATCACTAGTATGGTCTGGGGATCCTCAAGGAAGTACTAGGCCTACTCCTCATGTCCTCATGATCACCCTCCATCCAAGGAATCCCTGTTGTCCAATTTTCATCTGCCTGTAGGTTTGGAGAGCTACCCAACTGTTTTGTCCCTTGAACAAATGTCACACACACACACACACACACACACACACACACACACACACACACCAGGGAATATCAAACTCCCAGCACATGCAACTTTGGTAAGCTCTTTCTGGTTAGTTTTGAAGACCCAGTTGAAGAGTAAAGTAGTTTTTTTTGTGGGGGGGTGGGTGGTGGAGGGAAATGATTCACCAATATTCATTCAAGAATCTTTTCACCAGCACCATCCATGTCCCTGGGGCATTAGAGATCAGCTGTACAGAATATGAGAAAAGAAGCAGGCACCCATCACCTAAATGATACTGAGAGTATCATGCAGTCTGAGGTAGAAGTTCCAAGAACAGAAGAGACGTAAGAAGTCTCCACTAAACTCTATACACCATGGAGCTGGGGGTTTTCTTTTAGAAGAGAGCCTGGCATATAGACAGCTTCAATAAGTTTTATGAAGTGGCCGGATAAAGCTATGGGTATATAGATGAGTCCCCCAAAAGAAAGAACACAATGTCTGGCTAAGGTAAGCCTACCTGTTCTAGGGTGTTCTAAGGAAAATACGTTCTTTGGCATAATCATCCAGAGAACATTCTAGCTCAAGACAGCAGGAAAATTCTATTGGTGTTCTTATCTCTATAGTTGCAGTTGACCCATCATATGATTGTGAAATGTGTATTAAGTGAGTCCCATGTGCTGGCTGCAAGAAATATTGCCAAAAAGAAATACAAGGGCTAACTCTCCACCACTGCTAGTGTGGTAATTATGTAATCTGTTGTCAATTTGAGACTTAAGAGGGAAGGGGTGGAGTTTAGCCTGTCAATCAGGTCACAGCTTGATGACTCATTTGGAGGTGCTAAGGAGATAAATAGCTTGCTGGTGGCGGGACACAGTCTCACTCCCTGTGAGACATGCTTATACTGACAAGACAAATGGAGTTACACTAGAGTCCTGGAGCTGAAGGAGCCATGTGGAGGCCCCTGCCAGCACTGAGATACCTCTATCACCACTGGATTCACAAGACTTTCCACCCACTGGCCTGTGATCATCCTGCATTCGGTGTCATTGCATGTACTTTGTGAGTCTGAAGAGGAATTTATAGATTGGTGTTGCAAATATGGGCTAATCTCAGACTTACAGAGTTGATCTGGACTGGGCTGGGATATTGTCTCGATATACAATTGCTCTTGTATATAAAGCTCTTTCTTTTACACATGAGTGCTTATGAATTTGTTTCTCTACTCTACCCGGACTAACACAGCTAGAATGTGAACTTGCCGTTCTAAGACTTTCCCTTTGAGCTGCCCACCACCTCCCACCATGGATTATCCCCTCCAGCTACCATATGCACTTTTATTTCAATATTTCTGTAATCCCATGTCAATGATGCACACTTTGGTTAGGTCTATAGTTTATCTAGGTAAAACCTAGAATTGAACGTTATGAAGTTATTAGAGAAGCAAACAGGAATCAGAACCTAGTCTGCTCACAGGGCTGCCCTCCACATAGAGCCTATTATCACTCATGTTAATGGTGTTATATCCACTGAGTTGGTTCTGACTCGTAGGGACCCCATGTACAACAGAGAGAAACGCCGCCCTGTCCTGTGACATCCTCACAATTGTCCTTACATTTGAGTCCACCTCTGCAGCCGCTGTGTCAACCCATTTGTTGAGGGCCCTCCTCGTTTCCACTGCCCCTCTACTTTACCAAGCATGATGCCCTTCTCCAGGGACTGGTCTCTCCTGATGACATGCCCAAGTATGTGACACAAAGTCTCACCATCCTTGCCTCTAAGGAGCATTCTGGTTGTCATTCTCCCAAGACAGATTTCTTTGTTCTTTTAGAAATTCATGTTACTTTCAATAGTCTTGTCCAGATCATAATTCAAATGTATCAGTTCTTCCGTCTTACTTATTCAGGGTCCATTTTCTTTTTTTTGTTTGTTCTTTTTTTTTTAAACGTTTTATTAGGGGCTCATACAACTCTTATCACCATCCATACATATACATACATCAATTGTATAAAGCACATCTGTACAATCTTTGCCCTAATCATTTTCTTTTCTTTCTTTCTTTCTTTTTTTTCCCCCTTTTCTTTTTTTACATTTTATTAGGGACTCATACAACTCTTATCACAATCCATACATATACATACCTCAATTGTATAAAACACATCCATACATTTCCCGCCCCAATCATTCTCAAAGCATTTGCTCTCCACTTAAGCCCTTTGCATCAGGTCCTCTTTTTTTTATCCCCTCCCTCCCCGCTCCCCCCTCCCTCATGTGCCCTTTGTAATTTATACATCGTTATTTTGTCATATCTTGCTCTATCCGGAGTCTCCCTTCCCCCCCTTCTCTGCCGTCCCTCCCCCAGGGAGGAGGTCACATGTGGATCCCTGTAATCAGTTCCCCCTTTCCAACCCACTCACCCTACACTCTCCCAGCATCGCCCCTCATACCCTTGGTCCTGAAGGTATCATCCACCCTGGATTCCCTGTGCCCCTCTGCCCTCTCCAGCCCTGCAAGGTAGAATTCGGATCATGGTAGTTGGGAGGAGGAAGCATCCAGGATCTGGGGGAAAGCTGTGCTCTTCGTCGGTACTACCTTGCACCCTGACTGACCCATCTCCTCTCCTAAACCCCTCTATGAGGGGATCTCCAGTGGCCGACACATGGGCCTTGGGTCTCCACTCTGCACTTCCCCCTTCATTCAATGTGATATATATATATATATATATATATATATATATATATATATACACACACACATACACACACACACACACACACACATTCTTTTTTTTTTTTTTGCATGATGCCTTATACCTGGTCCCTTTGGCACCTCGTGATCGCACCGGCTGGTGTGCTTCTTCCATGTGGGCTTTTTTGCTTCTGAGCTAGATGGCCGCTTGTTTATCTTCAAGCCTTTAAGACCCCAGACACTATCTCTTTTGATAGCCGGGCACCATCAGCTTTCTTCGCCACATTTGCTTATGCACTCATTTGTCTTCAGCGATCATATCATGGAGGTGTGCAGCCAATGATATGATGATTTTTTGTTCTTTGATGCCTGATAACTGATCCCTTTGGGATCTCTCGCTCACTCAGGCTGGTGTGTTCTTCCATGTGGGCTTTGTTGCTTCTGAGCTAGTTGGCCGCTTGTTTATCTTCAAGCCTTTAAGACCCCAGTCACTCTCTTTTGATAGCCGGGCACCATCAGCTTTCTTCACCACATTTACTTGTTCACCCACTTTGGCTTCAGCAGTTGTGTCGGGAGAGTGAGCATCATAGAGTACCAATTTAATAAACAAAAGTATTCATGTATTGAGGGAGTGCTTGAGTAGAGGCCCAAGGTCCTCTCAGGGGCCATTTTCCACATGAACAGGAAGCAATTGAAAATGCCATGGCTTCCGTCAGAGTCACCTCAGTCCTCAACATCACAGCCTTGCTTTCAACACTTTAAAGAGGTCTCGTGCAGCAGGTTTACCCAATGCAATGCGTCCTTTGATTGCTGGCTGCTGTACCCATGAACATGAATTGTGGATTCCAGCAAGATAAACTCCTTCACACTTTCAATCTCTTCTCCATTTAGTATTATGTCACCAATTTGTCCAGTTGGGAGGATTTTGATTTTCTTTATATTGAGCTATAATCCATACGGAAGATTGAAACCCTTGAACTTTATCAGCAAGTGCTTCAAGGCCTCCTCATTTTCAGCAAGCCAAGTTGTGTCAGCTACATAGCATAGGTTGTAAATAAGTCTTCCTCCAATTCTGATACCAAATTCTTTTTCATATAATCCAGCTTCTCGGATTATTTTCTCAGCATACGGATTGAATAAGTATGCTAAGTGAGTACAACCCAGAAGCACACCGTTCCTGACTTTAAACCATGCACTTTCGAAACGCGAATGCTAGAAACGAAAAGGTTAGAAACAAAAAGGAAGCAGCAGTGGTTGGAAAAGAACATCTCGGTGAGAGAAACGAAGCTGGAGATCGCAGGCTACAACTTTACAAGATTCTTCACCACGAATACCTCGTTTCAACAACACGAAAGGCGACTACAACATGTGGACTTCTCCAGATGGAATAAGAGAAATCAAACAGACTACATCTATGGGAAGAAATGCTGCAGAAACTCAATATCAGCAACTAAAACAAGGTCAGGGGCTGACTGCGGGATAGACCATCAATTGCTCATATTCGAGTTCAGGTTGAAACGGAAGAGAATAAAAGCAAGTTCATGAGGAGCCAAAACACAGCCTTGAGAACAAGTTCATGAGAAGCCAAAACACAGCCTTGAGACTATAGAGCTGAGGTTTGAGAGCATCTCAGAAACGTATTTGTTGCACTGAACGCTAAATGACAGAAGATCCGATGAGCTCTGGGAGGACATCAAGAACACCACGCATGAAAAAACAAAAGGTCATTAAAAAGACAGGAAAGCAGACGCCCAAAATACATTTATGGGATCTGCACAGGAAATAAGCCTCAGGGGATTTCCTTCTATCCAGAGTGGAGGGATGGGAAGAAACTGGTTACTAGAGTGCATTGGAGAGATGACTATTGTAGATCAAAATGATAAACTGGTTGAATGGGTAAAACCTTGTCACTTGATTCCCCCCTTCAAGGCACGTTGGACCTGTTCTGGTTTTCAAAACTTCATGCGTTTGTTTGTTTTTTATTTTTGCATATTGGGGCTTATTTCACATGTATTTTGTCATTGGGGGTCGCCCTCTTGAATTTTCGTTACATGTGTTTCTGTTTTTCGGTATATGAAACCCAGGATTGATGAATCCATAGAGACAGCACGACGGATAAGGGTGCCTGGGGGGACAGTGGGGAAGAGCCCAAGAAGGAAGAGGATGGTTTGAAACCGATTGGGGCAGCAATTGTATGATACTGCTTGATGTGATTGAACTATGGGGATGATAGCTGTATTGGCTCCCATAAAATGTTTTGTTTTGTTTTTTTAAAAAGAGGCAATATCGAAATATCTTTTTTAAAAAGGAAATACAGAAAAGAAAGGAAGAAAGAAAAGATCAAAGTGGATATCAGAAGAGACTCTGAAAATTGCTCTCATCTCAGAGTAACTAAGGCATATACAATAGATGAGAAAGTCAAAAAGCTGAACATAATTCTGCAAAGAGCTGCTCAAGAATACAAAGGGGTGAGTCAGCCAGGGCACAGTACAGCACTGATGAAATACACAATATTGCTCTCGTTCTTTGAGGCTTCCTCACCCGCCCCCCTTCCCCCCAGCCACTATCATGATTCCAGTCTTGCCGTTCAGTTCTGGCTAGACTAGAGCATGATGGACACTGGTACAGATAAGAGCTCACCACACACAGAATCCAGTCAGATAAACCCCTCAGGAACAGAAATGGGAGTAGCAATAACAGGAGGGGAGGGGAAGGGGAGGGGAAGGGGAGGAAGAGAAGTAGGGGAAACCAATCTTAATGATGGGATGTATATCCCCCCCAAGGGGGTAAACAACAGAAACATGGGTAAAGAGAGACAGCGAGATAAGAAAACAAGAATAATTTATAATTTATCAAGAGGTCACCAAGATGGGAGGGAGGGTAGAAAGAGGAGCTGATACCAAGGGCTAAAGTAGAAAAAATATTTAGAAAATGATGATGGTGACATATGTACAAATGTGCTTGATACAGTGGATGTGTGGAATGTTGTATAAGCTGTAAGAGCCCCCAATAAAATGATTTGTAAAATAATAGTATTAATTAATTTTTTAAAATCTTACCAGAAAAACAGAAGACTTATACAAGAAAAACTACAAAATATTCCTTCAAGAAACCCAAAAGAACTTATAGAAATGGAACAAGTTACCATAGTCCTGGATAGGCAGACTAAATATTGTGAAAATGTCAATGTTATCAAAATTACTTTAATGCAATTCAATGAAATTCCAAACAAAAGGAAAAACTAATTACCAACTTTGTATGGAGAGAACAGAAGTGTAGGATAAATAAAACACTTTAAAAATAAGAACAAAGTAGAAAGCCTTTCACTTTTAGACCTTAAAACCTACTACTACACAGCCACAGTGATCAAAATGGTCTGGTACTGGTATGATAGATATGAAGAACAATGGATTAGAATTGAAAGGCCAGAAATACAACCCAAGTACTTATTTTTTGTTTTTATTGGTGGTGGGTTTTTTTTAATTATTAATTGGGAGTTAATACAATATCATTCCATAGTTCAATCACATCAAAAATTGTATAATGGCCACCCCAATCATTTTCCAAACATTTGTTTCCTTCCTGGACTCCTTGACATCATCTCCCTTTTACCTCCACCATTGTGCCCCCCACTCCCCGAAACGGATTCTACTTGCCGTCCCTATAGGCTCAGCAATCCTGAGTTTCGTACACTGGAAAACAGAAAAACATGTACCACAACTTTAAGAGGGTGACTTCCAATGACATAACACCTCCAAGAATACACCCTAATATGAACAAACAAAAACAAAATAAGAATACAAAAAGTATTGTAAACCAGATCAGGTGAAGCATACATCAGAAGGGAGATCAACTGACAAAATTTTAACTGCTCAAGTCAAATTTATGCCTTTGAACTTCTATATTCATCACGCCAATGCACAGGCACTCTGTTTAATAAGGACCTTCTTCCCATCCCTCCATTGTGGATAGAGGGAGTTCGCCGGAAACTTCTCTCCTATGGAGTTTCTGCAGAGAATCTCGGGCTCCCGCTGACATCTATAGCCTTCTGCAGACCAGTTTCTCACAATTTAGGCTCAGATACGAATCCCTCCTTCAAGTTAGGATCATATGATTTACCATCCTTCGGTGACTGATGATGGTGCGCTTCTTCCATGCAGACTTAGTTGACATCTCGCTTAGATGGCTGCTTGTTTGGAGACAAGCCTTTAAGACCCCAGATGCTATTGTACTGGTACCTGAAGACCATCTAATTTCATTTGTTTGTTTGTTTGTTTTTAATTTATTTACTGCATTTTAATCATTTTATTAGGGGTTCATACAACTCTTATCACAATCCATCCATACATCAATTGTGTAAAGCACATTTGTACCTTCATTGCCCTCATCATTCTCAAAACATCTGCTCTCCACCCAAGCCCCTGGCATCAGCTCCTCATTTCCCCCCTCCCTCTTTTCTCCCCCCTCCCTCATGAACCCTTGATAATTTACAAATTATTATTTTGTCATATCTTGCCCTGTCCGGCGTCTCCCTTCACCCATTTTTCTGTTGTCCATCCCCCAAGGAAGAGGTCACATGTAGATCCTTGTAATTGGTTCCCCCTTTCCAACCCACCCTTCCTCCACCCTCCCAGTATCGCCACTCACACCACTGGTCCTGAAGGGATCATCCGCCCTGGATTCCTTGTGTTTCCAGTTCCTATCTGTACCAGTGTACATCCTTTGGTCTAACCAGATTTGTAAGGTAGAATTGGGATCATGATAGTCGGGGAGGAGGAAGCATTTAGGAACTAGAGGAAAGTTGTATTTTTCGTCGTTGCTACATGGCACCCTGACTGGCTCATCTTAAAGGTTTGAAGGTAAACAAGCGGCCATCTAGCTCAGAAGCAACGAAGTCCACATGGAAGAAGCACACCTGCCCATGTGATCACAAGATGTCGAAGGGATCAGGTATCAGGCATTATCAGAACAAAAATCATATCACTGTGAATTAGTGGGGGAGTACGAAGTGGAGACCCAAAGCCCATTTGTAGGCCACTGGACACCCCCTTACAGAAGAGTCTCAGGGAGGCACCATCTAATTTCTGTGCTACATTTTGCTCATATCTTCTGTGTTCTCTGAGGGTAAGAAATACCTAATTTATGATAAAGAACTAAAACACATTAAATGGGCAAGAAACAGTGCTGGAAAAACTAGATCTTTGCCTGCAAAAGAATGAAACAAGAACCATATCTCACACCGTGTACAAAAATGAACTCAAAATGCGTCAAAGACCTTGTTATAAATCACACCATTATTGAGGCCATCAGCAAAAATATGGGGACAAACTTAAGAACCCTAATACAAGGCATAAATATACACTACCAAACAAAATGAAAAATGTCCACACTATAGAAAACAAAATAAACAACTGCAACTCACTAAAAATATGATGTACGCACAACTCAACACTCATCCAAAGAATCAACAGAGAACCCACGGATTGGGGAAAGATACTCAGTAATAATACACCAGATACAGGACTAATCTCCAAAATTTATAACAAAACTATAACATCTTTAAAAATCCCAAATAATCTAATCAAAAATTGGTACAAGAATAGACAATTTACCAAAGATGACATCTAGGTGACCAACAACCATATATAGAATTGCTCTCAGTCAAGAGCAATAAGAGAAATAAAAATGAAAACAATAAGATATCACATCGGACACTTTTGGCAACATTCAATAAAATGGAAAATATAAATGCTGAAGAGATATGGAGAGATAGGAACACTTTTACATTGCTGGTAGGACTGTTAAATTGAACAACCATTATAGAAATCAATATGGCATTTCCTTAAATCAATGCAAATCCAAGTGCCTGATGATCCAGCAACCTTTCTACTGGGTGTACACACACCCTAAAGAAATTAAGAGCATAACATGGACAGATACATGGAACGTGTACACAGAATAAACAAAAAACTCCAAATATAGAGGAATGAGTAAACAATCCCTAGTACCTTCATACTATGGGATTTTATGCATCAAATGTAGAGAATATTATGCTCAGCAAACTCAATCTTACAAAAATAAATATTCAATATCACGGTTATTATAAGGAAAAACAAAGAAGAAATGTGGTTTATACACCAATAGACAAGACTTTGATGACGACGAGGAGGCCAGGGACAGGATTGATAACAGTGAGAAGTGAGGGATGAAGGGAGGGACAAGAAAACCAAAACAAAGCAATGGAGGGTTTAATAGAAATGGGGGGGGGACCCAAAAAACCCACCTTAAATAAATAACCAAAAAATTGCTCCATTAAAAAAAAAATCCTTACCCCTCCGATCTAAATACTGATCTGTTTGGCATGTTTTTAAAAAGCCAGGCGGGGGGCATAAAACTTGTCTTTAGTGACATACAAGTTCATTTCAAACATATAGAAAAAGGAAAACGCTTGTAGCAACATTGAAAGATCCTATGAGCAAAGTATTGAACGATGCAGGGAGCATCAAACAAAGATGGGAAGACGACGCAGAGTCACTGTTCCCAAAAGAACTAGTCTGCTCACAGTAACCTTATACAGGATTCCTGAGGGAATGCATTTTTTCAGGAGAGCCTCCTATTTCTCCCATGGATAGGCTGGTGAGTTTGAACATCTGACCTTTCGGTTAGCAACCCAACACCTGAACCACAGTTGCTCCCAGAGCTCCATGGAGCTGATATGCCTATGAACTGGAAGAGGTGTCTGCAGACATGCTATGGGGGCTGTATATGGCTCCCCAGGGGCAGATTTGTGAGGTTTGCCTTTCACCTGCTTACAAATACATTGAGGAAAACACTATGCAAAATGACCTTCTGTGGCAGTTAGAAAAGGAGACGTGTGAAGTGGCTTTCAGCAGTCAGCCAGATTTCTCCAGGGGCCACCTCTCAACCACTGCGCTGCAGTGCCTCTCACTAGGGCTCTGCGGGAGTGATCACTAAGGGGATCAATTGCAACTAAGAACACATGATGGGCTCAAGTCTTCAGCCACTTCATTTCATCACAAATACTAGCAATTCATCAAAAGCTGGATACACTGATATTTCTAAAAAATATATATAGTTTCACTGCCGATTGCTGCTGTTACTCATAACACCAAACTGGCAACAATTAGGGAGAGGGGGCAGGGACTGGGGCTGGGTTCCGAGTTGGTCTGAATGCAACAAAAACAACGCATTTTCCCAGTATTTACTGAGCACCACCTCACATACATGTGGCTGGCATGGAGATAATGACATCAAGATGAGAAACATGACTCCGTCGAGTGAGGAACACAGTCTAGAAAAGGCAATGCTAACATTAGGGACACTTAAGGAAGCATTGTGGCCATGCAAAGATGAAGTGCCCCAAGGCCCTGATATCACTTAATGGAAAAAGGCTGTGGTCAGGGAGGATCCCTTGGAGAGTTCTAGCGTACTCACGGGTCCTCGTGAGCACAATGTTTCATTGTCTATCACGTTGAGAGTTGAGGCCTACGAACGAACGAACGAAGCCAATTGTCTTCTAGAGTCCAACGTCCCTCTTTGAGCGTGCTCCCTGGGAAACCAGCATATTCTGCACTTCTACAAACCCTCTCTCCATTCTCATCTAGCCCCAAATTCTCAAAGCTCAGATTTCTAAAATAACCAACCGACAAGGTCAAATTGGACAGGGATCCTTTCTGATGGAAGGTGTTCATGGTGTTGTAAATGATTTAAATAGAATTCTGCCCTGTGGTTGGAAAGGATCCCTGAGAGACAAGATCAACGTCTCCTGAGAGGGTTCATGTAATGTCAGTTTAAGTTCACAGAGCTCGATGGACCAGGGTCAACACTGAGTCCCAGCCACAGAGTGCGTTCTGCACAAAGGATGGAAAGAACAAAGACAAATACATGAAACGCTTTTTTTAATAAAACCCAAGTGCAGAAAAATGGCTTCTTATTTTATGTTAAAAGCAGAAGAAAATGTCTTCGGCTATTAAGAATAAAGGAAGATTTTCTTAAGGAATATGTTTTAAATTACTAATGTGACTGTGGAGAAGTAAGGAATGATAGGGTCGTGTAAAACTCCCACACTCTTCTGGTACTTAGAGAATTTCTAAGAGGTGTGTGTGTTTCAGCCTAGACCTCCAGCATCCTCTCTCCGGAGGGGTCTTCTCCGGTGAAGGTAGGGAGGAGAAGGATGGGTTGCCCTTTCTCCTACCCAATCCTCACCTCGGATCGCCACTGCAGCCAGCTCAGCTTAGCCGGCCCTCTGTTTTTCATGTGATGCTTCTGTTTCAGATTTCATTGGAACAAAAGGCCTGTTGCTGTTCGCTGCCATGGTGACTCTGTGGCCGACAGAATCAAAACAGTTGTGTCCATAGGGTTTTTATTGGCCACTTTTCCGAAGCAAGTATCAGGCCTTTCTTTTTCATGTGTCTCACTCTCTGCCTCCCACAGATGAACCCTGCTGGGACTGAAGCACCATCAGAGTGACGCTCAAGCCACAACAGTAACACTCACTGACAGAGGGGGGGGGGGATTTGGTGATAACGTTCATCGAGAGAGCAGATGAAATAGTAGCAATTATGAATACTAACAATACGTGCCAATCTTCGCTGAGCATTTACCATTCCCAGGCCTTCTCCCAAGTCTATTGCTTAGATGAGCTTTTCAGCCTGACAGCCAGTTGATGAGGTGGAATAGATGATGTCATTTGAAAGGCATTCTTTGTCTTCTCCAAGCCACAAATTCGCTGTAATATTTCTGGGGCACATGATTCACCAGAATCCTTCCAAGGCTTCTTCTGCTTATCAATGCATCAGGTCAACTGATATGAATTCCTGCAGGGAATACTTGTGTTTTGGAGAAACCAGCCCAGCCATTTCAAATCTCACTAAAGATCGATGTTGGCTAAGGAATCCTCGGAGGATCCTTCTGAAATTGCTCCTGCAGGTGTACTGGCTTGTACTTCTGTTGGCAAAAGCCTTGCCACCCTGCACCCTGTAAGCACTGCAGCGTTTGTATCTGTTACACGGATCGATTAAAATAAAAACAAAGAATCTTACTTTGTCTTCTGGTTGCCATTTTCTAAGTTCAACTAGATTAACAAGGTTCCTTAGATTCAACTTTTATTATCATGGACTACTCTATCATCACCGAGCATTGGTGGCCCAGATACACATGCAATTGTCACTTCAGATCGCACCATGGCACCCATTAGGGGGAGCATCCTTCAGCTCCTCGCCACCTAAGTGAGTTGGCTTCTGTCTGTCTCACCTGGAGCTCCATCAGCAGTGAGAACCTGATTCATCAGTGACCACCTCATTGGACACTTAACTGTGGCCAGGCAAACAGAAGCGTCTGACTTCAGCGTCCACTAGCAAACAAACAAACTCACTACCATTGAGTTGATGCTGACTCAGAGCAACCCTATGAGGAAGAGCTGCCTGTGAATTTCCAAAACCATAACTCTTATGCGGTTGAAAGCCCCGTCACTCTCCCACGGAGTGGCTCGTGCTTGAAGGGAGATGTCGGACACCGGAAGATATGAGGGAAAACATGAGGAGCTGATACCAAGGGCTCAGGTAGAAAGCAAATAGTCTGAGAATGATGAGGGCAACACATGTATGTACAAATGTGCTTGACACAATGGATGGATATATGGATTGTGATAAGAGTTCTAAGAACCCCCATTAAAATGATTTAAAAACAAAAAGCTGCTGGCCTTGCAGCTAGCAGCCTGGTGTGAGACCACTATTTTACCAGAGGCCCCAGGGCAGCACTTATCCTGTTTCTGAAAAAGGGCAGCATTGGGGAAGACAGTTGTATACAGCGGGGGCGGCAGGTAAAAGGGAGATGATGTCAAGACGTCAGGAAGAAAAAGAATATTTGGAAACTGATTGTGGAAGCAATTGTACAATTCTGCTTGACCTGATTGAGCTAGGGAATGATATATGTATTAACTCCTAATTAAAGATAAATTTTAAAATAAAGACAGTGTAGTAAAATTGCCAGGCACTTCAAGGCTTCACTGGTTCCTGTAGGCAGATGTGTTTTTGCCTTCTTCATTCATTTATCAAGGTAACTTAAAATTTATGACAAAATACACCTTGAATACGCTTTGCTGGTTCTGAGTATACTTTCAAGGTACCGATTCCAAGGTCCCGATCCTTTAGATATTTTTAAGATACTTTAAAGAAGCCAACTTACTTTAAAGTACCTAAAAATGTAGGCTTGAGCCCTTGGAATCTCTAAGCACCCCATGTCTCTAATGCAGTGGAAGGTGGGGTGGAAAGAGGGGAGGGATAAAAAGTGCTCTTAGACCACACTTTGAGAACCCCTGCCTCCAAACATCCTATCCTCTTTAAAAAAAAAAAATTATTGGGAGCTCATACAGCTCTCAACACAACCCATACATACATACATTGTGTCAAGCACATTTGTACATCATTTTCAAAACATTTTATTTCTACTTGCGTCCTTGGTATCAGCACATTTTCCCTCTCCCTCCCCCATGCTCCCTCTCTCATGAATCCTTGATAATTCATAAATTACTATTATTTGTTCATGTCTCACACTGAGTGATGCCTCCCTTCACCCACTTTTCCATTGTCCATCCCCCTGGGAGGGGATTATATGTAGATCATTGTGATCGGTTTCCCCTTTCTCCCCACACCTTCCCCTCACCCTCCTGGTATTGCTACTCTCATTATTGGTCCTGAGGGGTTTATCTGTCCTGGACTCCTGTTTTTCCAGCTCTTATCTGTACCAGTGTACATACTCTGGCCTAGCCAGATTTGTAAGGTAGAATTGGGGTCATGATAGTTTTGGGTAGGAAGGCTTAGAGAACTAGAGGAGAGTTGTATGTTTCATCATTGCTACACTGCACCCTGACTGGCTTCCCTTTTCCTTGTGACCCTTCTGTAAGGGAATGTGCAATTGTCTATAGCTGAGCTTTGTGTCTCCACTCCCCACTCCTCCTCCTTCACATTTATATAACTTTTTGTTCTGGGTCTTTGATGCCTGATACCTGATCCCATCAACACCTCATGATCACACAGGCTGGTGTACTTCTTCAAAGTGGACTTTGTTGCTTTTTAGATAAATGGCAGCTTATGTATCTTCAAACTTTGAAGACCCCTTAAAGGGGGTCTGTATCTTTTGATAGTCGAGCACCATCCACTTTCTTCACCACATTTGCTTATGCACCCATTTTGTCTTCAGTGATTGTGTCAGGAAGGTGAGCATCAGGGAATGCCAGGTTATTAAAATAAAGTGTTCCTTCACTGAGGGAGTACTTGAGTAGAGGCCCAATGTCTGTCTGCTACCGTAATACTTAACATATAAATATATGTACATAGACCTATTTCCCTAACATTACATCAAAATATATTTACATGTGTACATGCCTGTATTTAGACCTCTATAAATGTCCTTTGCCTCCCAGTTCTTTCCTCTATGTCCTTTTACTTTCCTCTTGACCCACTATCATGTTTGGCCTTCATTTGGGTTTCAGTAATTCCTATCAGCTACATTTCCCTTGATCAAGCCCCATCAGTCACCCTATACCCTCCTCGCCATCAATTTTAGATCACTTGTTGTTCTCTTGTCCCTGGGTTGGTTGACAGCCACCCGCCCTTCCATTCCCCTGCCTTCACCTCTCCCATATCCCCCCAGAGCTGTTGGTCAGTTGTTTTCTCCTCCAGATTGTTTATCCCGCCTATTTTATCTAGATAGACATGCAGAGACAATGAAAAAGCACAAAAACAAGACAGTGCAAAACAACAACAAAAATGACAAAAAAAGAAAACCCTATAAATAGTTTCAGGTCTGTTTGTTGACCTTTAGGAGTGTCTTCCAGTTGAGTCTGATGGGGTTCCATGCCCTGGTCCCAAATTGTATTTTTGGTATTTCCCCCAGGACTTCATTGCTTTGTTCCCCTTGCTGTTCTGTTGCACGCCCTTCGCGTTTTGTTCCGGTGTGGTGGGGTCAGATTGGGCACAATTCCCACACTGTGTCTCCAGTGTTGTCCATGGTAGCACTATGGGTCAGTGAGGGACATCATGTCTCGTGGTGGGGATGGCCCTATGGTCCTCTCTGTGCATTGGCTGCCTGAGCAGGAATATCATCCTCAGGGTTTGGTGGGCCAGGATATGTTCCATTCTCTCCCCTTGCCTCTTTGTTTTCTCTGGGGGTTCTGATCAGATTCACCCCGCTCCATGAGCTGTAGCTTCAGTGCTATCCTCTGAAGTGCATTCTTCAGGGGCTGGAGGCAGTCCACATAGTTAGTATTGGGTCCGGCCCCACAGAACTCTCCATTGAGACTATCCTATTCTTTGGGATTTTCAAGCACTTGTTCTTTATAGGCTGACTGGCAAAGCTCTGTCAGTATATATTTAGAACTTTTTTTAGATTCCCCCCAAGATTTTACTGTCTTCAAATGCTATTTCCTGGAGGGCTTTCATTGCTTCCTTTGTATTATTCAATTAGGCATCTGACCAAACTTGTTAGCAAAAGTTTTCCTCAAATTTGGTGTGAGCCTTTGAAAGAATATGTTCAATATTCAAATATTATATTGTCTCTGAAGGAATTGACTCGCTTAGTGGAAGATGAGTAATTAACCAATATCTTTTTCTTTTTGCAAATGAGAGCGTTTTCTTCATTGATCAACAAACACCCGTGCCAGAAAACAGGTCAAGTACTGCAGTGGACACAAAAGTTTATGAGTGTAAATTAGAATCCACTCTCGGTTATCAAAATGTTGCATTGTTTGATTCATTCTGGTGTGCTGTAGTGTACAAGGATGTAAGAGGAAAGATAAGCATCCCATTAGATTTGCCAGGATTTTACTTGCTAACACATCCACGAATATCTTGCAGCAGGTGATGGAGAAATTCCACCCCCATTGCAGTTGGTGAGGTTGGGGTGGCTTGAGTGCTGCCACCGTGTTGGAAGCCACGCCACCGGGATTTCAAATCCATGGTGGACAGTTGAGCTTCTAGACTAGGAAGGACCATCTAAAAGTTAACGCCAGGCAATCTACTTCTGAAAATTAGCCAATGAACACCCCATGGTTTACCACCAGAGTCGAGTTTTATGGTGCAGGCAGTCACCATGGCAGCTGCTAGCAACAGCACAGTATTTTGTACCAAAAAAATGTTAAGCAGAAGCACAGAGTGAATAGCAGATCAAAAGTTAAGCCACGCTGGATAAAGGGAAGATCAGAGATTGAGTAGGAGAGGGGGCACACAGAATCCTATCTCCTTCCCAAACGTACTGGAGAAAGTCCATGGGGTTTCATGCCTACAGAGGGCTGTAGAGATCTAAGTTCAAGAACCACTGAATTAATCTAACTTCATTATTTATATGAAGATTGGACATCGTTTAAATATGAAAGAAATATCCACCACCAATAGAGCAGTTTGGCGTATTGTGGTGGCTTGCTGACTGCTGTAATGCAGGAAGTCATGACACTGGTATTTCAAATACTAGCAGAGTGTGGTGACAGATTTCAGTGGAACTCCTAGACCAGTGGTTCTCAACCTTCCTAACGCCGCGACCCTTTCATACAGTTCCTCATGTTGTGGTGAACCCCCAACCATAAAATTATTCTTGTTGCGACTTCATAACTGTAATCTTGCTACCGTTATGAATTCGGTGACCCCTGTGAAAGGGTCATTCGACACCCCACCCCCCACCAAAGAGGTTGCAACCCACAGGTTGAGAACTGCTGTTTTAGAACATGGCAGATTAGGAAGAGAGACCTGAGACCATTAGCTTATGAATGGTTTCCATTCCTGGTTTTGTCTTTAGGCTGAATTCGTTTTTAAGGTGGAATTGTTAGGGATAGTTTGTGGCTAACATTAGGTAGTCAAGGGTTTGCCTTAGTATACACAAGAGGGCTTCAAAAAGTTTGTGGAAACATGCCATAATCTTTGAATTTCATTTTTACATAAACTTTTTTGAAGCTTGCTCATAGTATGTGGTGTATCTATGCATAAAAAGCATTCAGGAAACACTTCCAGACGCACTGTAATAATGACGTCATAGTAGTAAGAATAATGTTTTGACGCATCATCTCACAGAGTAGCACGCATTGGTTATTACAATCATTGCATGCACCTCAAATTCTTAGTAGGCTTTACTGTGCTTGGTTCATAACTATGGGTTATTTGGAAGCCAGAAGTTTCTAACCCTAGAATCAGGCAATGAAATCTCTACAGACAGTAAAAGAATGCTGCCCTATTCAACGCTGGATGGTGAGCCACCTCTCAGATTGGAAGGCATTCCAAACCATAAGGATTGCCACCCGGGCCTTGCACATTTCAGTGATTTTGAAGATGGCCCTGGGCTGGCAGGGTTTTCTTCTGTTGCACACGGGGTCGCAATGAGTAAGCCAACTTCACAGCAACTAACAACCACATGGAGAAGGGGCACGTGTGTATATTCTATACAGGGATACAGGACAGTACTGCCTGATGGTGATGTCACCTGCATATTGTTTTGTACGATTTCTTTTGCTTAAGCTACTGATATCAGTGGAATTCATTCCTAGACTGATACTGCCTGAAGTAAGTCAGAGCATCAACATGTGGTTTCATGTTTTATTAGCACCCAAACAGACAACAAAAGAAAAAGTCCCCAAACAGAGACAAACTCCCTGTCATTGGTTGAATGAGGATTCAAAGCAGTAATTCTGGAATCTATGTCAAAGGTGGAAGTATCAACTGACAACAAAAGCTCAACAGTTAATGTGTGTAAACAGACACCAGAAACATTTTCTAAATGACTTTTTGGTTAGCAACTGAGCAGTAAATCTTTAATGTCACTGGAGGATTCTATTAATATCTTCTAGCTGGGAGAATTGAGCTATTAAAGAGTTAAATGTCTTACTTAAGGTCACACTGTTGACAAGTGTTCAGAGCAAAGATCTAACTACTCTGGGGCACTCTGATCCAGAACCCATGCTCTTGAACACTTCCTGCATCCCCAGGGGGTCAAAGTTTCCATGGAACTGTGGAACCAACTCAGAATCACACCGCTGACATGAAAGCTGTGAGGCAGGCTATCAATATAAACTGGAGCAGGAGAAAAGCAAGATTCTATGGGTCAAATCTGGAGAGTAGATTATGTAATAGATATCATGATCTGGAAAGGCACATTTTGTGAGAAAACAACAATTGGGAAATCTTAGAAACTCTGAAATATCCATAAGGCAGTCTCAGAATAAATGAACCAAACAATTTAGTAGGAAATGGTTTAAAGTATCAATCAACGGTAAAGAGAATCAATTTCACCTTGGTGCAAAATATGTCCTCATGCAAGAGGTCCAGTGGTTATATTGCAGTGTGCCGGGGATCCTAAACTCTTGCAAGTGGCCATCAAAGTGCACCAATGGGTCTTCATTCACTTGGACCAACGGAGGACAAAGGCGACTCAGCAATAGGAGGAAGTTATGGAATGAGTGGCTAATTGCTTCCATGAACAACTTCCACCTTTGCCATGAGACCAGAAGAACCGGACAGTTCTTTACTGAATTAAACATTAGAGAATATTTTCATCAAAGGTTTGATAGAGAAATGAGGATCAAAAGAGGGAAAATTCAGAACCAAACTTCAACTTCTCATCTACTCCAGACTTTCTTGAGTGATGGAAGCCAGATGAACTCCTGAAATTATTGTCCTTTAAACTTTAAACCAAAAACCTCCCCTTCAGTCTTCGTAAACGCCCTCTTGACTTGCTCTTGTATGGTCAAGAGACAGACCCACCACTCTCCCGGGGCTATAGTGTGAGTGCTGTAATCTGTAGTACATTCTTCTGGGGAGGGGGTCACTGCTCCCTGCTGGTATGTTGCCCTTAAGGCTTGGCACACAGGGATGAGGTCTGGCCCCTCTCTTTCCGGAGGAGACATACACAATACACTCCCCACGGGTGGATTAGTGCCGTTTCCCTACCCCCCTCAGTTTTTTCCCTACCCCTCCTTTTTAGTTGGATGCCATACGCATATCCCTGGGTCGGGTCTGACCCCTGACAGAGTGTCTGGACCTTGACCTGGGAGTCATTCATTAAGTAGCTTACCCTCTGTGACCACTGTGCGTTTTGAGCTTACCTCAGTGGCCTCATGTCAGACTTGTCCCGATGTGCTTGGCTAACTTTGCTTAGCATAATTTCCTCCAACTCTTCCCATGAGATCATGTGCTTCATGAGATCGCCACTGCTTTGTAGGGCTGCATAGTACCCCATGGTACATGTATACCAGAGTTTTTAAATCCATTCTTCAGCTGATAGAAATTGTTTCTTTCCAATTCTTTGTTATCGTGAACCACACGGCAATGAACATCGGTGCGTAGGTGTCTAGTTTTGGCCTGTTTCTGTCTCCTTGGGGTCTATGCCAAGAAAGGGGATTGCTGGGTCATATGGTAGCTCCATTTCCATTTGTTTGAAGTATTGCCAGATGGATTTCCACAGCGGCTGCACATCCCTACGGGTCCACCAGCAGTGGATGAGAGCTCCTATCTCACCACACTCCTTCTAGCACGTGTTGCTTTCTGAGTTTTTGAATCGGGCTATCTTGGAGGGTGGTAGGTGGTTATCTCACAGTTGCCTTAATTTGCGTTTCCCTTATGGCTAATGATTGGGAACATTTTCTCACGTTTGTTGTCCATTTGGATTTCTGCCTGCCGACTAGGTCTTTTTTGGTACAATGACTCTGTGTATTCCCTCCATCTTTTTTTTTTTTGATGTTTCCTGTATCATTCAGTATTTTCAATCTTTCAATATTGCAACTCGAAGCTTGAATATTTTCTTGACCTCCTTCCACTTTGCATATGTTGAGTGTTCGCTTTTGGCTTTTTGGATATGTTCGCTTTTGGCTTTCTAATTCCAGGTCTTTGCACATTTCCTTGTAATATTTGGCTTTGTCTTCTCAAGCTGCCTGTTGAAATTTTCTGTTCAGCATTTTGCCTTCATCATTTCTCCCATTTTCTTTAGCTACTCTACCATTAACAGAAATTTTCAGAATGTCTTCTGCCATTCACTTTGGTCTTTTCTTTCTTTTCCGTCTTTTTAACGACCTTGTGCTTTCTTCATAAATGATGGTCTTGATGTCCTTCCACAGATGATCAGGTCTTCTGTCGTTAGTGTTCAGTGCTTCAAATCTGTTCTTGAGATGTTCGCAAAAGTCAGATAGGATTGGCTCAAGGTTGTGTTTTGACTCTTACGAACCAGCTTCAACCTGAATTTACATATGTGCAATTGACAGTCGATCTCTGTGGTTTCAGCTGCTAATAATGAACTGAGATATCCTGCATCTCTTCCCATAGATGATTTCTTGATCTATGGGAAGACTTGATTTCTGTGTGTTCCATCTGGAGAAGTCCACACAGAAAGCAGTAGCCTTTGGTGTGGCTGTAAAAATGGTATTTGCCATGAACAAGTCATTGGTCTAAAAAAATTCTCCCATGCGATCCCCAGCTTCATTTGTATCAGCAAGACCATACTTTCCCACTACGGTTCCTTCCTGTTTCCAACTTTAGCATTCCAGTCACAACTTTCAATACTTCTTGATTGCATGTTTGATCAGCTTCCAACTAAAGTAGATGATAGAATTCTTCAATTTTTCATAACTAGCTTTTGTGGTTGATGCATATATTTGAATAATAGCTATATTGGTTGGATTTCCTAGAAGGCAAATAGATATAATTCTCTCACAGATAGCATTGTACTTCATGATTGATTTTTCAATGTCTTTTTTGAAAATGAATGTCACACCATTCCTCTTGATTGGGTCATTCCTGGCAGAGTAAATTATGTGGTTTTCTGATTCCAAATGTTCAGTGCTCATTTCAGATCACTAATGCCTAGGCTATTAATCTTTATCCGTTCCATTTCATTTTTGACCACTTCCGATTCTCCTAGGTCCTCACTTCACGCATTTCAAGTTGCAATCATTAGCAGACTTTTGCAGCTATTTCTCCTTGAGTTGTGCCCCCTTAGTAACTAACGATCTCAGAGGCTCCCCTCCCACAGGATTTGCCCTCCCCCACACAACCAGGCTGACTCCATTCTGAGAAATCAGCTCCTCTTCACTCACATTATGAGTGCCCTCTGACCCCGGGAGCCCATCCTCCAGCACTATCTCCGGCAGTGTTCTGCTTCCTTGTATGCAGCTGTCATAAAGTCCACTGTTTACTTTCACTTTTTCGTATTAACTTATAAGCAATCTGAGCATCTGATCAGAGGACAGGCTAAAAAGGTCAACTGCAATGACAAAGTCAAAAGCTGACTGAAGGTTGAGACAAATGACAAGGGGCAGGTAAGGTGTTGATTCATCAGAACTGGTTAATAAAACGAAAGACACTTCAGTATCTCTTGTTTAAAGTAGGAAAAAGAAACATACCCATCATTACCTATTTGCCCTAAAATCCAGCGCCCCAGATCTCTTGCCAACTAGGCCACAGAGTGGCTTCAACAATGGAGGCACTGGAGAGAGGAGAGCATAAGCCCAGCTAATTTTCTCTCTCCAACTCCACTTTTCAACAGTAATTTATCCCCTGAGGGATTAGACATTTCCTTCTGTGACCCCTGGCTCCACTAAACAGCCTTGGCTGTGAGGCCGTGTTTCTCCACCCCTGGGGTTAGGCGCATTTTCCTGACGCCATTCATTTCTAGTTGGTTACTCATCTATTACTTGCTCTCTTGGCTCTTCCATCATCTATGTAACTCTTTAAAATACCCATGTTGACTCTTTTTTTGCTAGCTGGACACTGATGGGAATTTATCAAGATAGGAATTTAGTAATGCTAGCATATAAGGGGAGAAAAAAGATGGTGGTAGTAAAATACATTCTGTTGCCATACAATAAGTCATGAGGGTGTCGAAAATGGGCAAGTTAGCAAACTTCAATATGGTTTATTACTTGGAATTAACCATATATCCCTTGGATAACAACAAAAGAATTTTAAAAAACCGAAGCAGGTAGAAGTGTGAAGGAGTGGTTTGTGAAGGAGGTAGGAGAATCCCCCCCCCCCCCCACCCGAGAAGCCCTTTTTGTTACTTAAGTTCTGTGGTTTCTTTTTAAAAAGTCATATATATTGCTCACATTAAAATGCTTTCAGTCCATATATATGTGTGTATATATGAAATCCTTGGTGGCATAATGGATTATACAGTGGATAGCTAGCTGCAAGGTAGACAGTTCAAACTCACGTCTCCCTGGGGGAAAGATGAGACTTTCTGCCTCCACAAAGGTTAACAGCCTAGGGAGCCATTCTACTCTGCCCTCTAGGGTTAAATCAAATCTGACTAATAGCAACACTTGAAGACAGAATAGAACTCCTCCTTTGGGTTTCTAAGGATACAAATCTTCAGGAGTAGAAAGCCTCATCTTTCTCCTATGGAGAAACTGATGGGTTCAAACTGTTGGCCTTGTAATTAGCAGCCCTATGCATAATCCACTACACCAGCAGAGCTCCCATGGATACAATTAAATATATTTATAAACCAAATAACTCACTGCCATCGAGTCATTTCTAACTCACAGCCACCCTGTAGGACAGGGTAGAACTGCCCTGGTAGAATTGCCCTTGTGGATTTCCAAAGACAGTAATTCTTCATGGGAGTAGAAAGCCTCATCTTTCTCCTGAGGAGTTCTGGTGCTTTTGAACTGCTAACCTTGCAGTGAATAACCCAGGGAGTAACCACTCTATGACCAGGGCTCCTTAAATGTGTGTGTGTGTGTGTGTGTGTGTGTGTGTGTGTGTGTGCTCAAAATGGTTTCAATGAAAAGGAATGAAAATACTCAGTGTAGGCAAGAATATGAATTATCTAGAACTCTCTTACACAAGTGTCATTATCGCCTATTCTAAGAAGCATCCTGTCTACACTTCCTGTCAGATATATTTGGCTTTTGGACGTCCATGGCGCTTTCAATATTCTTCACCAACAGTATGATTCAAATACATCAGTGTTTCTGTGGTCTCCCTCATTCATTGTGCAACTTTCACATGTGTATGAGCTGATTAAAAATGCCCCGGTTTACATGAGGTGCACTCACTTTAGTGCCCCAAATGATAGCTTTGCTCTATTAACATTTTAGAAGTCTCAGTCAGCAGATTTGCCCAATGCAATATTTCATTTCTACGCTGCTGTTTCCACAAGCATTAATTATGAATCTAAATAAAATACAAACCTTGACAACTTTGATCTTTTTTCTGTTTATCATGTTGCTGTCTGTTGATCCAGTTATGAGGGTTTGGGTTTTCTTTACGTTGAGGGATAGACCACACTGAAGACTGTACTCTGTGATACTCCTCAGCAACTGCTTCCAATGCTCTTGGCTTTCAGCAAGCAAGGTTGGGTCCCCTGCATATTGCAGGTGGTTAATGGGGTTTCATTGGAGTTCGATTCTCTGCTCAGCATACAGACTGATTAAGGATGGTGAAAGGACACAACATTGACACGGGTTTTTCTGATCTTAAACTATGCACTATCCCTTTGCTTGGCTGAAATGACTGCTTTTTAAGTCTATGTACAGCTGTCACATGAACACAATTAAGTGCTCTGGAATTCCCAGTCTTAATGTTATCCGTAGACTGTTATGATCCACACAATTGAAGGCCTTTGCATCGGCAACAAAACACAAGTAAATATCTTTTGGGATTCTCTGCTTCTAGCCATGATCCATCTGACCCAAGTAATATCCCTTCTTTCATATGCTCTTCTGAATCCACCGTGGATTTTTCACAGCTCCTTGCTGACGCACTGTTGCAACCATTTAAAAATTATCTTTAGTAAAGTTTTACTTGCATATGACATTAATGATATTGCTTGAAAATCTCCAGTCTGTTGGGTTACTTGTCTTTGAAATGGGCACAAATATGGGTCTCTTCTAGTAGGTTGCTCGGTGGCTGTCTTCAACTTTCTTAGCATACATCAGTGGGTGCTTCGAATGCTTCTTAGCTTGTTAAAAAATTTTCATTGGTATTGTCAATTCCTGGAGCCTTGGGGTTTTTATTTTGCTTTGTTTTGTGTTTTGTTAATGCCATCAGTGAACCTTGGGTTTCTTCCTTCAATACCATCGCTCTTGAGCATGTGATCTTTCTTGAAATGGTTGAATATTGACCAGTTGTCTTGGGTACAGTGCATTCAATATTTTGCCCACAGAATCCTTCAATATTGCAACCCGAGCTTCTTCTTGTAGAGTGTACACCACCCACCAATACATACATATGTTCGCCCAAATACATCTTCTACATGTTCACTTACAATTTATTCTTGAGTTTTTCAAATTAGAATCTAGCCAATTGGAGTTAAATAAATATGTTGTGGAATATTCCCCAAAAGGTTATCTATACACAATGATAGTCAATGATCTGAAACTACATGCAACAATACAGATGAATCTAACAAACATAATTTTTAGTGAAGGAGCTAGACACATGACCCAGAATTCCATTTATACAAAAATCTACAAGTAAGCAAAATAGCCTAGGCTGTAAGAAGTCGAGGTAACGATCATGTCAGAAGTTGGGTAGCAGCTGTCATGGGCTTTAGGGGCAATGTCTGGTCAACTGGTAATATTCTGCTTATAACTATTATATATTTTTAATCTGAGTACTGGTTTCCAAAAATGTTTTATATTATCAAGCTGTATATATACTTATATGTATAATAATATACTTTTATATGTATATCATACTCCAACCACTTTTTAAATCTGTGAAACCCTAAGCCCTACCCATTCTTGCTGTACACTGTTAATCATTTAAACAAAGAAAATGTGCTTCTAAAAATTCTAGAAGACCAACAATTACTCTAAAACAAAGATGAGAAGGCATGGAAGCAGGAAAACTAAATTACTGAAAACTAAAACCAACCAGAATAGAAATAATGAGATCAGCAACACATTGTGGAAAATGTAACCAATTGTCACTGAACAATTTGTGTAAAAATTGTTAAATGGGAACTTAATTTGCTGTGAGCTTTCAACACACACATTTTATATCCTAGACAAGAGAAATCTCATACACTCACATTTTACACAGAAATTTCACAATTTGGGAAAAACTCAATGTTTCTGTACTTTTGGAAACAAGTCATTTTGATTCCAGTAGAACATTTATCCAGGATTTGCTGGTTAGTCATAGTGTTTGGTATTATTAGGATCTTCACTCAACTGGGCTTCAGGGACATTTATTGTTTTATAAGCCATGGTTTAGAGTGGCATTTGCTAAGAATGTTGACAATGAGAAATCATTGATTTTCTGAAATTTGACATCAAGCTCAATTTTGAGCTTCATGCTTCTGGATAGCTTCCATCTAAAAGTTTTTCCAGGAAATCCTTGTGTCAACCCCAGATTCGGCAAATTCAGCTTGCTCGCCAAGTGAGAATGTGTTCTGTTATTCTGTGTGCTAAGACAGAACTAGAGCTAAATTACAGGCTTTCTTGCCCCATTCTAAACCTGAGTATGACAGTGCTTCAGATATGAGGGTATTTTTACTTTAGTAATAATTGTTTGAAACGGAGCCATCCCTTGTAGTCTTGTTTCCTTTTACACAAAAAGTACAAACCTCATAAAACTAATTCTAACTTGGATGTAAAATGACTTGGTTCTTATAAGCAACACTTACTGAACTTATTAAAAGTGAAAATTATGTGCAAAAATATTGCAAGCTCCTAGATCAATCATTTTCATCTACTGCTTCTATAAACACTGGGATAATTTTAAACACAGTAACAACGTCTTTTAAATCTCTCTCAGAGATAGGATGAAAGGTCAAAATATTGAGAAAAATTTTAACAGTGAAAACTGTCTAGTCAACAGAGAAGTGGGTGGAGGGAGGCGTCAGGCGGGATAAGACATGACAAAATAATAGTAATTTGTAAATTATCAAGGGTTTGTGAGGTAGGGGGAAAATGAGGAGCTGATACCAAGGGCTCAAGTAGAAAGGAAATCTTTTGAGAATGACGGCGGCAACAAATGTACAAAAGTGCTTGACACAATGGATGTATGCATGGATTATGATTGGTATGAGCCCCCCAAAAAATGAATTAAAAAAACCTGTCTAGTAAAGCAACATAATCCAAACCTTCGGTAGTTTATAATGTATACAGATGTTTCTGTTTTCAATTGATTTTACCCACAAATTACCTTCTGTCAGCTTAAAAAGTATATAGATGCTTCCATGTTTTCAATTAATTTTACCCACAGATTACCTTCAGTCATTTAGCTTTCCCAAACTACAGTCAATTCTCAGGATACTGAAAGGCTGGGGACCGAAACTCCCAAGTGACCACACTGGCATATAGAATTATTCTCAGCACACATACCTCCGGTGATAGCATTTATTAAGAACTTCCTGTGGATCCCTTTCCCTCCCTATAGCAGCCAACACTTCATTGTACCAACCACAGTAGATAAATGAGGCTAAAGCACAGAGCATTTTTAAAACTTAAGGAGCTCACTCCTGGGCACGGTCCCTCCAAAGGTAGTCCATTATGCTGCCTTCAATGAGAGAGCCCTGGTGGTGTAGGGGTGCAGCCCAAGGGTAAAGTAAGATGTCTTTCCATCCACAAACATAAAGATTCCATTTTGAAACCTTTGGCATCATTAGAATGACTAGACACGGTGTATTCTCTAAAATTTATTTACAGGTAATAAGTTAAAAAGCAAAGTACAACCAGATTGGAAATTTAATCATATGCACATCAAACTGGCCAGGGAAAACCACTTCGGTTCCACTACAAACAATTGCCTTCTAATGCACTTAAGACATAAGTCTATCAAAAAAATATCTTAAACACACCAAGAAAGTAAATGTTATGTATATATTTCATTAAAAACTAACAATTTAAAGAGTGCCGTGGCAACCCTTGAAACAACAAAACTTTTGAGTTCAAAATTGCTGACTTTTTTTTTCTGTATTCAAACATTTTAAAAGCTTCTTAACTGAAGTTTTCAGAAAAATAGTATTATCATTTGCACACAGCAAATGAACAGATGTCAGCCACCAGCTTAAGTCACACTTGTTCGACCTTAGACAGAATAAATACACACCACAACAGCAACACGTTGCACTATCAACAATGGCGTTGCCCTCAACCAACAGGATGCCGGTGGTTTCCCTAAGACAAAGACTGGCACTGGTTGACAGAAGGAGGTAAACGATGACAGTGGGCGTCGGGAAAGGTGGGCTGAGGTGCCGGTCACCACATTTAGGCACTCAAGAATGTCAAGTTAAGTAAGCACACAGCAAGGTGCTAATACATGGTCTCGCGGCCTTCCCCGACTTGTGCCATGTGAGATGAAGAAGGCGAGAGAATGAAGACAGACCATGGATTTCTTTACAAACCGTACACAGGCTAAGCCACTTGAGGACAGGAAACGGATGCCTCGCCATCAAGGCCACTGTGCCAAGTTTCCTTTCACCTTCTGTCCAAAGTACCCATGCGATACTTTTCACTTGGACTAGTAATGTACTCAACTCTATGCGCTGTGGCTTCACATTTTAGAAACTGTAGCATAGGTTCTGTGAAAGAAAACTTGCCGAAAACACTTGTTGGTTTTGTTTTACATCTTGAAATGGCATGTTTTTTTGTTTTTTTTTTCGTTTTTCAACAAAACAGATAAACAACACACTGAATTTAGGTTCAGCAATCTGGTGCAAACTGTAATCAGACAACCCAAATAATCCCAATAATTGTGTGAGTTCAAGTGCACTGAAAATAAAAAGATCGGAGAAGGGAAGATGTTGAGAGTCTGTCCACGTAATGCATGGTGTCTGGTTTTAGTCTTGTGCTGAGCAACTTTACTCTCCCAGTTAAGTCTAATTTTAAAATCCTCTGGGAAACTAGCTAGCGAAACTGCCTGTTGAAATTACATTCTAATATGGCCATAGGATTTTTTAATCATATAAAACTATATACAATAGTGAAGTGATACAAATACGTATTTCTTCCAGGTGCTACTTAGCTATAAAAGTTAGCAATATAGTTTAGGGATGAAAACTCTTATGTATCTGAAAGACAATTGGCAATGGAAGCTAATAACCAAAAGAATATATGTAAGCTTCCTATCACACAAATATTATTTAACACTCTCCTATTGAATTTTATTATACTCATGTGACAGTGTCTGTAACAATGCATGATCACTGAGTAGTGAATAAATGACTATGAGGCTTAATGGGGAACTGGCATAAAGTCATATATATGTACGTGTGTGTATATATATATGTTTGTTTTCTTATAAAAACAAGAACACTGAAATTAAAGTCACAAACTCCTGCTACGAACTATTAAGCTTAAAAGATTCATGTAGGAAAGCTATGCCATTTGAATTCTGGGAACACAAGAGTCAAAACGGCAACTCTCATTATTTTTCTAAAAAGCTGCCAAGCAGAGATAAACCTCAGTTTGTGAATTTCACATGCCAAGTTCCAGCCTGGTATGGTCTTCCATGGCAGAATACTTAAATTGGAAAGGAGAGTGGTACAAAACGCTACTTGACCCTTTAGGTATTGCAGTAAACGCTGTTTGTGGCCCCATGGCTCAAAACCATTAAGTCTTGCTGCCACCAATGACCAAAGGCACTTGGATAATCAAGAATGCCACACTGGGCCATACGGTATACACACGATGGTAACAGTAAAAGAAGGGTCGGTACTCTGCAGCTCGCCTGCTCGATTCCTGTGGTCTTCAGCTGTCAAACCAAGATCTGCAACCACGAACATAATTACGAATGGAAAGAAGGCTGAAAAGGGGAATTCGTGGAACAAAAATGCCAATCAACGGCCGTGAGGTTGACAAAGGTGATGGGCTATCCGTCTGGACATTTCTTGTTATCCAACAACCAAAACAAGGAAGGAATGCAAAGGGGATCTACTTTGTCCGAAGAAAGCTCAACCAGTTATTTGATTCCAAGAAATGTCTCCACCCCTCTAGATCGTCATTAGTTCTGAGAATTACACTGGGTATTCTGTTTGCCATTTTAAACACGAGGTTTACACACATTCATTTTTCCTCTGCGACTCCCATTTGGAAATAAATCATCCTTGAAATATTGCTGGATTCGCACTTGGGCCATTACACGGGATGCCATATCCTCTCCAAATTGATTCCACTCATCTCTGTAAGCAACACCCAGTTCGTTCCAACTCATTCTTTATTTTATCACAAGCTTTGTGGTTTTATTCAAAAGAATTTAACAAGTCAATTTATCCTAAGCTTTATAGTACTCCACCATTTTCCTTAGAAGCTCAGTCAATATAAACATTAAATGTCAATATAAAATCTTTAAAAACACCTTAAAAATGGGTTAAACAGTTATACGTTCCATCTCATTGTAATCACTGAGCCCATGAAATTCAAAGCCCCAGAAATCCTTGCACTAGTAACAGTCATAGCCTGAACCTCTTAAAAAATATCCTTGGTCAAAGCTTTGGAATCCAGTTGAATTTAGGGAACGAGTGGGATTCAGAATACCCTGAGCACTAACTAGTGCAACGACACAAAACATTTTCGAGCTTTCGTCCAAAGAGAGGGGGTGGCAGTCCAAAGGAGGGGCATGGGGGTGGCGGGGGAAGGCGGTAAAGGCAAATAAAATCTGGCTTTATCACACAAGCACAAAACCAAGTTCCTTTGGAAAAATAATGACTTCTTCGGAGGGCTTCCAGACCAGTGAGGTAGAGTCCGAAAGGGAGAGAACGGATCTGCCCCTATAGTCCTGGAGACGTCTCAGTCTGGGATTGGGAAGAAAGGGGACCCTCCTCCCGCAGCGGGTCCAGCGGTCTCCTCCCTCCGCAGACCCGGCGCCGGGACGCAGCCCAGGACACACCTGGCCCGGAGTGCGTCCGACGGTCCGACGGTGGCGCCGCATCCCGGGCAAGGAAACCCATCCGGTGACTTCTTCGCCCGTAAAGTGCACTAGGGGACAGGGTCCCCGCCGGATCTGTAAACACTCGACTGACACTTGTTCGTTCCTCCAGGCGGAAGCTCCATCCCGGGTGGGCGGCCCCGGGGCCGTGCCGTCGGAGGGGGGCGGCGCCGGGCGGGAGGCGGTCCCTCGGCGGGGCGGTGGGGCGGGCGCGCGGCGAGCGGCCAGCAGGAGGCGCCCTCCGGGACGCCTCACGCCCGGGGCACTGGGAAGCGGCGCAGCCTCACCACGGGCTCCAGGTTCACTTGCAGGACCTGGCGCGCTCGGCGCCGCGCCGCCGCCAGGCTGCGCTCGCCCCACACGTCGCTGCCGACGTGGATGGTGGGGAAGGTGGTCAGCGTCGGGGTGGCCGCCCGCCAGATCTCCTCCAGGGTGCGGCCCCCGAAGCAGGGCCCCAGGGCCACGGGCTTGGCCGGGCAGCTCTCCTCCGGGGCGGGCGGCGGCGGCGGCGGCGGGGGCTTCCTCCGGCGGGCAGCTGGCGCCGGGGCTCGGCGGCGCCTCCTCCTGGCCGCCGGGGCCGGCCTGCGCTTCTGGCCGCGGGCGGCGGGGGGCGGCGGGGGGTCGGGGACCAGGGCTCGGCAGGACGAGTAGCCGTAGACGTCCTTGCTGCGCAGGATGTGCGGGGAGAACTGGTGCTTGAGGCTGCAGAGGAAACTCCAGAGCTCCGCGTCCGAGCTCATGAACTCCGTGCTGCGCGGCATGAACAGCTTGAAGGCGTCGCCCAGCGCCTTGGTGCTGTCGGCCAGCGACAGTTGCGACCGCGAGTACACCACCTTCTCCTCTCGCGCCTCCGCGCCGGCCCCTCCTCCGGCCCCGGGGCTGCCGCCCCGGGCGGCCGCGGCCGGAGCCGCCGGAGGCCGGCGCCGCCGCCTCTTCACGCCGCGCCGCATCGGAGGCCGCTCGGGGCCGCCCGCGCTCGCCGGCTCCCGCCGCCGCCGCCCGCCCCCGCCCGCGTCCGGCTCCGCGGCGGCGGCGCGTCTCTCGCGACTTTCCTCGCCGCCGCCCCTCCCCCTCCGAGGGCGGAGGACGCGGGCGACTCTCCTGCCGCCCGGTTCAAGATGGCGGCCGGCGCCCACCCCTGGGCTTTGTCATTGGACGGCGCCTCGTCCCCTCTGGTTTCTCTTTCTTCTCTCTCGCCTTCTTTCGCCCTCTGCCTTTCTTTAAATGGGCCCGCCTCAGGCCCCGCCTCCCGCGGCCTCGACTCCACCCATTGGGCGCTCTCAAGAGAGGGGCGGGGACAAGGGGGGCAGAGGACAGTTCCTGGAAGATGGTGCTGGATGGGTGATGGTGGTGGGTCTTGAACGCGTGTCCACAGTTGAGTGGGTGCTTGGGGAGTGGTGCCGTGGCTGGGGCGAGGAGGGGACCTTGGAGAGAGGCATGGCCTCGCCCAGGGAGTGATGTGCCTGTGTGCGTGGCGCTGGGAGACCTATCGGAGTAACAAAGGCTTTGCTGCTGCCATCCTAGGGAGGGAATTGGGCTTCAGCCTACAGCCAATGGGACTCTCACCATTCGTTCTAAATCCCCAAAGGCCTCTTTGGGCATCTCCATTCAATTTTTCCCTCAATCCAGCCCAAGAAATCACTAATAATCCAGCCTCATTAGGGGACTTAAGTGAAGTGGTCTCCTTCTGGACAATCATCTTTATATTGAAGAAACTGCCGCCTATCAGGAAAGCAAAGACTTTCACGCTCTATAAAACCAAATAGTCTTATCATCCTTGTTCAAGGTGATCAAAGATCAATTATGATAAAGTAATTCTACCCCAATACAATATCCTTTTTTTTTCCTCTAAAGGCTGTTTCACTTTTCACTTGGTTTTTAAATGCCCCTTTGCAGCACCATTGCTATCCTTAAGAAAAGATGTGGCATCACAATGCATTCATTGAGGAGAACATATTGGGAAGAACATATTGTTAAGAACGCTTTATTGTTATGAACATGGGGGCGGGAGACCTGTAGAGTACATGCAATCGCCATCTTTTCTATCACCAATACCTACCTCAGTGCCTGCCACATAGTAAGCATTCAATATGTCGAGTCAATGATTCAATCACTGATTCAAACACTGGTTATTTGAAATGGGAAAAGAAGGGGGGGGATGCTGAAAATTTGAAAAAAATGCTGAAAATTGCTTGGAATAAGATAATTTTGTATTTTTTTCATTTATATTGCAATTTTCCTAGAACTTACTATATATTTAAAGTTAAAAAAATCCTTCCAATACTTAGGACTTTGAAGTAGCATGCAAACTTTATCCTTCCGTGAGTATCTTATTTGGGGAGTAGTTAAATTTCTATAGCTGAGAAATTTTATGATTTACATGTGGTTCCCTCAAATTTTGAGCTGAAAGAGACTTATTCAATCTAATTTCACAGATGTGAAAATGTGGACCCAGAGATTTTCAGGAATGGAGCTTACTAATAACAGGACTGAGGTTGCAGTTCAGGTCTTTGGCTTCCTAATCGAGTCATCTTTATCTCGCAGTGATAGCTTTTCAATTAGTGCTGCCCAGAATTTCAGGTGTTAAGTGGAAGATGCTTTATGCATGAGTGGAGTGACCATGCCTACATCCATGCCCTCTGCTAACCCACCCCACAGCCCACCCTGAATCAAGTAGCTTTTCTATTTATATATTACAGTATTGTTTCAGGCAGGGTTTCAATAAAATCTAAAACAAAATACTTTGAAAGTTGCTACTCTCCACTCACCAGAGCATCCTGTCCACACAATAGGTTAAGACAAAAAACAAAATTTACCAGGAGACTGTATCAAAATCAAAGTGACATTCTGCAGAGAACAGTAAAAAAAAAAAAAAAAGACTATCTGATCGTAAAATAAGATTAAAGAACCAATTGCCAGCTTCCAAAAGACTTATAAAGAAATGATAATACAATAACTATTGACAGCACAAGTATTTCTCGTTAAGTTTTGGAATACACAGTTACGTGAAATTTTAATAACTTCCATTGGAATGCCCCTCTAGACAGACTGACATAGAAAACTCACAGAGTAAACCAAGTGGAAAGTTAGGGAGATTTCATAAAAGAAGAAGGGGTAAAATTAGGACTCCGATTGTTTTTCATATTGCTAGCCTCCACTTCATGCCATGTTCCTCAGTACAAGTACTTCAGAGGTTTTGACATATAAATAGATACCAGTTACCAAGAGGATAAATATTTTGTCAGCACAATTATGAATCTCAAAAAGTTGTTTTCAATAATTCATCTTATAGTTCATGCTCATTTAATAAAATGTTAGCTGATATGTTAAAGGGCTGAAATTTGGCATACTTTTAACAATGGCATTGTTTTTTACTATTCCATTTTTTTGCTAGCCTATTTTTCTCCATTTATTCTTGACCACCTTTTGTTTAATCTCAGTTTTACAACTGGTTTCTTAAGGGTTCTCTTTAAGTGAGTAAAAGTTACACTTAAAGTTAGTATTTTTTTCCATTTCCTAGAACATCAGAAATACAAACTTTATGGAAGGTTATTAAATTTTTGTGTTTAAAGAATTATTACTTAAAATCCCATATCATGGATTGAATTGTGTCTCATAAACTTGTCATCTTGACTAGTCATGAGCCCCAGTATTGTGTGGCTGTCTTCCATTTTGTGATGATTATTTATCCTTAATTTTTTGTTTGGGTTGCAACTCTAAATCTCTATATTTGAATGATATATTTGAATGAAACAAGGCCAGGGTGAGGTGCACCTTGAGTCACAAACTTACTGAAGTCACACCCTTGCTTGAACTATACTTTATATTACGAAAGAAAAGGAGAAAAGGGAGGGAGCTCACACTGCCGTCAAAAATGAAGAATCAAGACTGGAGTGCATCCTTTGGACTCAAAGTCTTTGTGCTGAGAACCTCCTAGACTCAGAGGAAGATAACTGCCAAGACACATGGAGAGCTACATGGGATGCTAAGTCTACAGATGCTGAAGAGGACCTTTCCTCGGAGCTGATGGAGAAAGAAAGTCTTCTCTTAGCACTAGCACTCTGAATTTGGATGTTTAGTCCCCCCTATTTTATTTTAACACCTGTATTTTTAACACCATCCTCTTGTATTTCTGTTAGAGCAGCAGTAGACACTGTTTATTTCTTTACCTTTCAAGAGTAGTGATTGAGTTATAGCCCATTGATATGGACCTTGAAACCATAATTCCTATGTAAAATGTTATAATTCTGGACTCTATACTCCTATGGCTGTAGTCCCATTTTGGAGGGCATTCTCTATAATATTAATGGACAGGATCAGGGTGGGATTAAGACCTGACATCAGTAGAGGGGGTGAACCAAGCCACATCCTTTGCTTCCTTGGGGACATTGTTAAGACCCTACTAGAGTAAAGGATATGGACCCAGTCACACCATTTCTTTCATTTGGGGCATCTTTGACTCTACCTGAGTGGAGGGTGTGCCTTAAGGTAAAATCCTTTATTTTCCTTGGATGAGTAGGGCACCACTGTATAGTTCTAACACATATCACCTTACCCAGAAGCCATACTTCTGTGTCCCAACTAAGCTTTGATGGAAACAAAAAGACCTGCTGTGACTTTGGGACATTTTTTGACTTCTGGCTCTGGATCCTGCATTAGGCCCAACCTTTGGATTTGGGACTAAACTGCGCCCACCACAACATGAGACAGTCCTCAAAGTTTCATGAGTTTCTTTGGGGTGCTGCCGTGCATTGCACAACCCAGGATGAGAGGGAATCTACTCAAGGGAGGACCAGGTGGGTGGGTGGGGGGAAATGGAGGAAGACTTGGACATTTGGGACAGCTTTCATTTCCAACTCCTTGGGACTAGTCTGGTGTTAATTCTTCTACACGAAATTATTGCCACAATGATGTTTCCTATATCTATTAAATAGATGTAACAGAGAAATGGGGTGGGGAGGGGGAACTCGCTAATGAGAGGAAATAAAGTCTTGATTCTAGGGTTCCTAGTTCATGTATGCACAAGTTTATTCCAAACAAAGCACGTTTAAACATGTCGCTGATCAGTGGGTAACTGCCGAGAAGATCCAACAAGCCCTCTCAATAATATACTTGTTAGGATGCCTTTTGAAAAATCTGATTAAAACAGTGGCTTCTGAGGTTCTCTGTTGGGCCAATTACATTCAAGACAGAGACGTCAGCTCAGAAGGGTATGGCAGCTGGCGTTGCAGATTTCAAAGGGACAGTCTCAATGGATTTTCTCAAAGCATACAGGATGATCATGGGACTTATTCAGTAGTTTATTTTTTTTAATTGAAAATGGCAATGGTTAGAAAAATGACAGGAAAATTGCACTGATGATTTCTCCCCCCACCCCTTGCCCCATCACCTCAGTGGACCTGCTCCCTCTTAAAGGGCAGGAAGGGCTGTCCTACAAGAATGTTGTGGGTAAACCTTTCTTCATTCACTCTCTAGTCATGGTCTTGCCCCCTTCCGCCTTTTTGTTTTCTTTCTTGTTGTTCCCAAACTCAAAGAGTACTGAAAAGGAGCACCAATTGAGTCCCTCAAGGTTGCCAAAATCGACATGGTGTCAAGTGAAGAACCCAGAATTCTTGGTGAAGGTTAGAGAAATGGAAACATTGCCCTCAGAATTGTATAGATCTAGATGGAAGCTGTTGAGAAACAATAGGTTCACATTTTGAATTTTTGCGTAATAAAGAGTTTTTGTTGTTGCTGTTTTAAATCATTTTGTTGGTGGCTCATACAACTCACCACAATCCATAAATACATCAGTTGTGTCAAGCACATTTGTACATTTGTTGCCCTCAACATTCTCAAAATATTTGCTTTCCACTTAGCCCTTGGTATTAGCTCCTCAATTCCCCACTCCCTCATGAACCTTTGATAATTTATAAATTATCATTATTTTGTCATATCTTACACTGTCCAATGTCTCCCTTCACCCACTTTCTGTTGTCCGTGCCCCAGGGAGGGGGTTATATGTAGATCCTTGTAATCAGTTCCCCCTTTCTACCCGACCTTCCCTCCGCCCTCCAGTATCGCCATTCTCACCCCTGATCCTGAAGGGATCATCCACCCTTGATTTCCTGTGTTTCTGGTCCCTATCTGTGCCAGTGTACATCCTCTCATCTAGCTGGATGTGTAAGGTAGAATTGGGATCATGATAGTGGGGGGGAGGGAGAGGTGGAGCATTTAAGAACTAGAGGAAAGTTGTATGTTTCATCGTTGCTACACGCACACAGACTGGCTCATCTCCTCCCTGTGACCATTCTGTAAGGGGGTGTCCTGTTACCTACAGATGGGCTTTGGGTCTCCACTCTGCACTCCCCCTCATTTACAATGCTATGATTTTTTTGTTCTTTGATGCCAGATACCTGATCCCTTTGATACCTGTAGTCACACAGGCTGGTATGCTTCTTCCATGTGGGCTTTGTTGCTTCTGAGCTAGATGGCCACTTGTTTACCTTCACACCTTTAAGACCTCAGACACTATATCTTTTGATAGCCGGGTACTATCAGCTTTCTTCACCACATTTGCTTATGCACACAACTGTCTTCAGCAATCATGTTGGGAAGGTGTGCATCATGGAATATCAATTCACTAGACCAAAGTGTTTTTGCATTGAGGGAGTACTTTAGTGGAGGTCCAATGTCCATCTGCTGCCTTAATACTAAATCTATAAATATATGTACATAGATCTATTTCCCCCATCATCCTATATAAATGGAGTCTAGCAATACTTTCTGACTTATTTTCATATATGTATGCTTTCTGTACTAGTTAAAAGTTAATCTGAGCTGAAAAAATTTATTGTGGAAACTAAAAATACAATATATCTCTTAAGTACCTAGAACTTTGCTACAAGATTTAATTTCTATCAGTCATTGGCTTCGTGAAAATATGCCTCCCTCCCCACAAAATGAAAGAAAAAGCATCCCTCTTCAGTCACACACAAAAAAGTGTTTCTTCGCCTTTCTGATACTCAGTTTTCTCATAAAATTAGCATCACCTCTCCGTCAGTTGGATGAGAGACTATTGGTAAAATGTTCACTATAGTATCTGGGACAGTGAACACAATAACTGGAAACTGTATTTATTTGATTTATCTAATTATGAGTATTTTGCTGGGCTTAACCAACATATTTTAAGTCATGTATTTTGGTGGCAATCTAGGTGTACTAAACAGCAATTGAGCTCATGAGAAGAAGATAAAGTTGGCACTAGAAGACAAGTTCACAGTCATCTAGGAAGTCCAAGGCGCAATGTCTGTGAGAACACTGAAATGGCAAGGTAGCTGCCCGTGTTCACACAGTTGGGTAGAGCAAGTCACTGAACTAGCACCAAGTTCCTAGCATCAGAGGCCCTGGATTAGAAGTTAGATCAGCGTTATTTCTACCATTCTAAATTTTGCATTTAACCCAAGGAGCTAATGCAAATCTTAAGTTCAAATGCATGATTCATCCAGGAAAAAGATTTTTCTTTAAAACCAGTCTAAAGTAAAACAGAATTTTCTAGAAAAGTTATCCCAAAGCTCTGATATGCTCTAAAACGGCTTAATGTGAAGTACCTAAAGGTCACATAAACAGAGAAGGTAAGACTTCTGTAAAATAGAATCAGTTACCATGTTCCTTTAATCACCATGGAACACACAAGGAGCTGTTATAAAGTTCAAGGAAATACAAATCCGCCTATACCAGAGACTGTACACTGTTACAGATAAGAACTGGAAACACAGGGAATCCAGGACTGATAAACCCCTCAGGACCAACAATGAGGGTAGCAATACCATGAGGGGAAGGGGAAGGTGCGGTAGAAAGGGGGAACTGATCACAAGGATCTACATATAACCCCCTCCCTGGAGGATGGACAACAGAAGAGTGGGTGAAGGGAGACGTCGGACAGTGTAAGACATGACAAAATAATATTAATTTATAAATTATCAAGGGTTTGTGAGGGAGGAGGGGTGGGGAGGGCTTGTGAAAAAAATGAGCCGATCCTTAGGGCTCAAGTAGAAGGAAAGTGTTTTGAGAATGATGATGGCAGCAAATGTACAAATGTGTTCGACACAATGGATGTATGTATGGATTATGATAGGAGTTGTACGAGACTCCAATAAAATTATTTTTTAAAAAGATAGTTCATGGAAAAATGAAACTAAAAAGTAATAGAATTTTCCATGAACCTCATGTATAAAGGTATGTGTGTGTATAAGACTCTAACTCTTTATGAAAGTAGAAAGCTTCATCTTTCTCCCATAAAGTGGTTGGTGGTTTAGAACTGCTGACCTTACCAGAATCTGGGCAACAGGAAAGGATCTTCCTTCAGAGCCTTTGGAGAGAAGACGGTCTTGCCAACATTTTGAAGTTGAACTACTAGCCTCTAGAACTATGAGACAGTATTCATTTCTGTGTTTTAATTCCACATCAACCTTGTCATATGGCAGCCCTAGGAAAAGTATACAATACTTTACCTATAAAGGAAAACCAAATTGAGTGACAGCTGATTTTCCATCAGAAACCATGGAGGACAGTGACTCCACATTTCTACACGTGGAAGGAAAAAGCCCGTCAACCCCAAATCCTGCGCCAGTAAAAGTAGCCTTCAGTAATCCAGAGAAAATCAAGACATTCTCAGATGAAAGAAAAGTAAGTCATGTGTTGCCAGCTGACCCATTCTAAAAGGAAGTGCTAACAAAGGAAGTTCTCTAGACACAAAGAAAGCACGAACAAACTTATCTTGGAACACCAGGAAGGTGTGATGCTTTCTGATTGTGATGAATCCCTCCAGCACATTCAACAGGCATCCGTGGACTTCAGGCCAAGTTAGCACTGGCACTACCCACTGGCATGGACTCAAAGAGCAGAGGTCCATGGTCCTCCACTGGACACTTGCTCCTTGCTCATCCACGTAAGTAGGGAAGGACTTTTTAAGTCTGGCTGGTTCATTCATCTCCAGGCTGTCGTATTTATAATCCCCCAGTTCATACTCTATTGTCCAAGAAGATATTAAAAATGAATCTCCTAAAACACAGCTTCAATCTGACTATTACTCGGAAACCTTAAGTGGATTTACATAGCCTGCATGCTTGGTGCAGTACGGGCAGCAAAAAGGAGAAAGGCCCTGATGAGACAGCCTGGCTGGCGCAATGGCTGCAAGCCTAAAGGCATCTGTGAGGACGGCGCAGGCGCAGGCGCAGGCGCAGACGTGGCTGCACTCGGTTCTGCTGAGGGCGGCAGGGAGTCGCAAGTGACTGGACAGCATTTAACAGCAGCAACAACTAAATGAGCAGGACACTCATCACGCCGCACGCCTTCTTTAGGCCGAGAACACAACTGAAATCCCTGCTGAACGCCACCACACTGCATGCTTGGAATTTTTCATTCAATCATTTGAAGACTTCACTGAGGGTTGCTATCTACCAAGCTAGGTGCCGGGAATGAACAATGAACAAAAAATGTGTTAGAAATCGGTGCCCTGATGTCGGTAGAGAATAAACAACCAAACCAATCAACCAAAAACCCCACCTCACTGCCCTCGAGTCAATACTGACTCATAGTGACCCACCGTGGGTTTCCAAGACTGTAACTGTTTACTGGAGTAGAAAGCCCAGTTTTCCTCCCTCAGAGCTGCTAGTGGTTTTGAACTGCTGACCATGCAGATGCAGCCCGATGTGTAACCACTACACCACCAGGGACCAGTGCACCAGTCATCTATAGCTGCTATAACAAATTACCACAAACACAGTAGCTTAAAATAACAACACATTACCTAACTGTTCTGTAAATAAGGTATCCAGTATATGGGTCTCACTGGCCTAAAAGCCAAGACATCAGCAAGGCTGGGATCCTTTCTTGAGGATCTAAGGGGTGAATCCATTTCCTTGCCTTTGCCGGATTCTAGAGGTCACCCACATCCCTTGGCTCGTGGCATGTTTTCTCCATATTTAAAGGCAGAAATTCTGCATTTCTTTGATCATCGCTCCTCTCCTTCTTCCCTCCTCCGCTTGTAAGGACCCTGTGATCGCACTGGGGCCACCTAGATGCTGTCGCCAGGTTCCGTTGAATCAGTTCTGACTCACAGAGAGCACAGGTACAGAAGCTTTGCCTGCTCCTGCACCAGTCTCACAATTGGTCCTGTGCTTGAGCCCATTGAAGCCACTGTGTCTCTTCATCTCACCTGGATAATCCAGGATAATGTCCTGATTCAACCTCAGTTCATTAGCAACCAGAATTCCATCTGCAACCTGAATGTCCCTTTTCCGCGTTCACTTAATCTTCACATCCCATGGAATAGTGACTATTCTGCATGCCCCATTGTACAGATGTGTAGACTAGGTCTGTTCTTTCCTATCTGTGTGTCTTCCCTTTTCAGTTTTTTCCATCAACTAAGGCTCATGACCAAAGCCACTTGACCAACCATACGCTCTTTTCCTTCTAGGAAAGCTGTAGCATGTTTACCATATCTTCCTTATTACACATTTCCTCCGGGCAGCCCCACCCCAATGTTGCCATCACCCCTGGGGAGCCACTGCTACTAAGGAAGTGTGTCATAGCTCTCAGTTGTGCTAGGACAGGCAGAAGGTGGGAAATCACCTGGATTATAAACTCCTTCATAGCAGTGCTGTGTCTTACTCATCTTTTGATTTGTCATTGTATGTAGCAATAATGTCTTACTCTTTCTTACACACAGTGCCTTAGAGGTCACAAAATACTTAATTGATTTGATTCTCTGATAGGCAGATAAGAGGAAGGGGAAATTGTTACTATTCTCATATGATGGTTGGGAAAACTGTAGTCCAGTAAGGTTGACTGGGCTGTGATGGCGGGGTCAACAGTTTGAAACCACCAGCAGCTCCCCAGGAGAAAGACTGGGCTTTCCACCCCCATCAACAGTTACAGTCTCAGAAACCCACAGGGGGTCGCAATGAGTCAGCGATGAGTTTGGTTGTTTGCTTGGTCTTCAGTAGCTCAGCCACTGGAAACCAAGGCTCTGAGTGGGGATTCCTCACAATCGTGTCCAGTGTGAAAGGTTACCTAAGCTGAACACAGAATGTCTTTCCGTTGAAGCCCGAGCTTCACAGTGATGGCTTCCTCAGTCAGCGGAAACTACAATCTGATATGAGCATACAATTGGTGGAGAGTTGTCAGGAAATAAAATTTAGAATGATTAGGGAAAAAGAGAACAGGGAAAGTTAGCTCAGACCCTATTGCGTGGAGGTGTGACAGAGCTATCAGTCCCTGTTGACTCAGGTGCCTCTGCTTATTAGTCAAATACGGGCTCCTCCAACCCCAAGAGGTAGTCACTTCCCTTCAAACCCTCCCCCCCAGAAGCACTTGTTCCTGCTAAGTCAAGCTCATCCTGTCCTGTTTACCTGCCAGACACTCAGAAAGGGGCCGTGATAGATTTTTTTTCTGGGTCTCCCTTCATGATTTCTTTGGATTCTCTGACTGCCAGTGTAATGCCACCCACGATAACACCCATTGAGGACTCTGTCAAAATAAAATGCAAATAAGACCCACTTTGAGAGTATTTGGTGTGGGAAACATCAAACTTTGAAAAAAAAACTTGAAATTTGGGAGATACTGCATTATAAAAATATTGTTTGATGAAATAATTCAGCACAATGTCATATTATCCTACAGAATGTACAATACGATTCCATCATCATTTGGAGGGATATATGAGGGGGTACCCCTCCAAAACCAGAATTGCGCTGGGTGGAGTAGAGCTCTCCTAGTACGCATCCACGTCCCCAGCCCCTCACCCTCCTAGGCAAGCATAGAGCAACTCGATATGAGTTAGTGCACCCAGAGGCATCACCTGGGAAGGTTCTCTGGTCACAGTGAATTTTTTCATAAAAGCAGTTTCACTTGAACTTCATCTTTTGTGATGGCTGATTTAATAGCACATCATGAGGCTGTGAAATTTTGTTCCCTAACAGTGAAAACTGCTGCAGAGATTTTTGGTGCTGAACACAGCTTACGGGGACAGTGCTAAACCTGAGTGGTTCTCTTGTTTCAAAAGAGCGGAAATGTTAATGTCAACTTATAGTGCATTTGGAGTTCATTCTACCAGGTCAGACTGTTAATCAAGTTTTCTATTTAGAGGTTCTGAAAAGATTGCATAACAATGTGTGGCAAAAAAAAAAGGCCTGATTTTTGGCAGATGGGGGCTGGTTTGCCACCACTGCAATGCCTTTACCAAAACGCAACTGCTCACACTGTCATCTCAGTGCACCAGTTTCTGGGGAAAAAAGCCTCTCTTGCCCCACACACCTTACTCACCTGACCTTGCTCTATCTAACTTCTTTCTGTTTCCAAGAATAAAGAGGGACATGAAAGGACAGCATTTTGATGACTTAGAAGAGGTGAAGAAAAAAACAAGGGAGGTGCCATCCAAACAGATAAGTTTGAAAAATGTTTCCAAGAATGGGATGGCAGATTTGATGAATGTATTAAGTGAAAATGAGCGTACTTTGAAGATGATGAGTTTGTATATATAGATAGACATATATACACATATATGTATATATAAAACATTTACATATATATAAAACAAAATCACTGCCATCAAATTAATATTGACTCATAGCGACTTTATAGGACTGGATAGAACTGCCTTGTGAGTTTCTGAGATGGTAAATGTTCACTAGAGTGAAACCCGGACCTTCTCCATGGGGCTGCTTGGGTTTCCAAATGGCCAGCCTTGGAATTGCAGCCTAACTCATAACCACTATGCCGCCAAAGCTGCCTTTCAGGGACCTGGGTACAGAGCATAAAGTGAAGCACACATAGACCTAACAGAGGAGTGAAACCGTCATGGCAATGCACAGAGGGCACACAACTGATGATAAACGAATATTGTAAGAGAATTCGAAACTTTCTAAAAGATTTTTTTAAGCCTCAAAGTGGTCATTCTGTGAAACTATCAGAATTCTCTTATTATCCTTTCTCTTATTTAGCCATCTTTAGGGTTACCCTGGTAGCACAGTGGTTATGCTTTGGGCCGTCATCAGCAAGATCAGCAGTTCAAGCCACCAGGGAACTCTGGGAAAGAAAGAAGAGGCTTTCTGCTCCCTTAAAGAGCTAGAGCCTCAAAAACCCACAGGGGCCCTGTCCCCTGTGATGCAGGCTCGCTAGGAGGAGGATCAACTCAATCGCCATGAGTCTGAGGTTGAGAGTATTATCTTAGGTATAAGGAACCCTGGTTGCATAGAAGTGAAGCATTGAGCCATGATCTGCAAGGTCTGTAGTTTGAAACCACCAGTGGCTCCTTGGGAGCAAGTCAGGGCTTTCAACTCCCATGTACAAACCTGGAAACTCACAGGGGCATTTTCTACTACGTCTTAGAGGGTCAGCGTGATGGCAGTGAGTGGGGTCTGGCTTTTTATCGTGGAAATTATTGAGTAAAGCAGCAGACATGGGAAATCGCAGCAGTGTCTTTCAATGCTTCCCACTTCTGAGGGATCCCTGCAGGCTCCGTGGTTGATGTGCTCAGCAGCTCACCGAAAGGTCGGCAGTTGGAGCCCAGCAGCTGCTGCATGCGAGAGGGAGGTGGCCTCTGCTTCTGTCGAGATGAAGTGCGCTGAAGCACATCTACTTTGCCTTATAGGGACTCCATGAGTTCAAATGAACTCAACACCAACACATTTTTCAGACTTTTGAGGACCCCGGAGATTCTAGACGGCCTCAGCACAGACAGCTCGTGGCGGAAGGATATGGTTGCTGTGTTTTCCAAAGTGACAAGAACCAAGATGAAACCAGGATAGCTTTTACTTCTCTCTATTAAGATGCCATATAGGAGGGGGCTTCAAATCATTCTTGGAAAAGTGGATTGACAAGTTAATGGAACACTTCCACAAACACTTTGAAGCCCTCTCATATAGCGATCCGAAGGCATGGATTTTTACCACAGCACAGGCTTGCGACAGAACTTCCAGCAGAGCGGGAAGTAGAGTTCTCTGCATAACCAAACACGGTATCTTGTCCTGTCCTTAGAAGCAGACTCCTAGCTCTTTCCTCCATCTCCCTTGACCTTCCTCCTGCCCTACTACCATGCTTCATCGCCACCTGGGCTAGAGTATACCTCTTCTCTAAGCAACCTTACCCTTGATCATTTCCCACCAGGCCTGCCACTCCCCCTTCTCTACCCTTTGGGGTCCCATGTTTTTCCCTTGTCCCTGGGTTTGTTAACACCACTTCCTTACCCCCCCCCACCCCCCACCCCAAGTCCCCCCGGAACTGTCGGTCCCATTGTTTTTCATCCAGATAGTTCATCCAGCCTGTCCTATTCAGACAGACCTGTGGAGTCACTAGCATGCACGAAAACTAGACAGAGGAACACAAAGCAACAGTATACAACCAGACAACAAAACAACCAAAACAAACCACTGAAAAAGAACAGAACAAAACAGTTCACAAGAGAAAAGCTTGTAGTTAGTTTAGGGATCTTTGCTGGCCCTTAGGAGCGTTTTCCAGTCCAGTCTGTTGGGGCACCACGCCCTGGCCCCAAAGTCCACTTTCAGCATTCCCTGGGGACCTTGCCACTCCATTCCCTTGCTGTTCCGCTGCACTCCCCCAGTGATTTGCCTCGGTGTGGTGGGATCAGGTCAGGTGCAATTCCCACACTGTGTCTCCGGTGCTGTCCCCTGTATCGCCCTTAGTCACTGAGGGGCATCATGTCTCATAGTAGGGCCAGCCATGTTGTTCTCTCTGTGGACTGGCTGCTCTACTCAGGAACATCATCATCACGGCCTGGTGGGCCAGGCTGTGCTCCACTCTCTCCTCCTGCCCCTTCATCTGCTCCCGTGTGCTCTGATCAAATATGTCCATCTCCCTTAGCTGCAGGGTCAATGTCGTCCTTTGGAACAAGTTCTTTTCGGGGGAGGGGCAGGAATCCACTTAATTTATGGTGCTGGGGCCAGCCTCCCAGACCTCTCCACCGGTTCCGTCCTCCACGCCGGGATATTGCATTCACACCTTGCGACACTGGGTTGAAGTCTGGTCCCACTTTCCCTGTGGAGATATAAACCATACCCTCCCCTTGGGTGGATTAATGCCCCATTTCTGTCATGCTGATTGTACTTACCTCAGGGGACTCATGTTGTACCTGTCCCTTTGGGTCTGGCTTACCTCGCTTAACATAATTCCTTCCAGCTCTTCCCATGAAATAACGTGTTTCATGTGCTCATCGGTGCTTTTTAGTGCTGCATAATACTCCATTGTGTGTATGTGCCAAAGTTTGCTAATCCACTCGTCTATCGATGGAAACTTAGGCTGTTTCCAAGTCTTTGCTATTGTGAATTGTGCCGCAATAAACATTGGAGCGCATATGGCTGGTCGTGTTTTATTTGCTGCTTCAACCGGGTATATGCCCAATAGAGGGATGGCTGGGTCGTAAGGTAGATCAATTTCCATTTTCTTTAGGTATCGCCAGATTGCTTTCCACAGTGTCTGTACAAATCTGCACGACCACCAGCAGTGGAGGAGGGTTCCTATTTCACCACAGCCCCTCCAACACTTGTTGCTCTCTGATTTACTGATCTGGGCTAGCCTGAGGGGTGTTAGGTGGTATCTCATGGTTGTTTTGATTTGCATTTCTCTTATGGCAAGAGACTTCGAGCACTTTCTCATATATTTATTGGCCATAATGATCTCCTCTCTAGTGAAAGTTCTTCTCATTTCTTTTGCCCACTTCCTTAGGGGGTTAACTGTTTTCCTCTTTTTGCAGGTCATGATGGTGTTGTAGATTTTAGTAATGAGCCCTTTGTCTGACGTGTCATTACTAAAAATCTTCTCCCAGTCTGTGGGTTGCCTTGTCACCCTCTTGGGAAAGAGCTAGGAGTCAAAGGGCATTCATGGAGGTCTAGACAAAGACATGTACATGCAAATATATATAGGAGGTTGGGGAAATAGATCTTTGTGTCGATATTTATAGGTCAAGTATTAAGGTGGCGGAAGGACCTTGGGCCTCTACTCAAACACTCCCTCTATGCATGAATACCTTCTTTAATTAAATTGGAACTCTATGATGCTCACTCTCCCGACACAACGGCTGGATCCAAAGTGGGTGAACAAGTAAATGTGGTGAAGAAAGCTGATGGTGCCCGGCTATCAAAAGAGATAGTGACTGGGGTCTTAAAGGCTTGAAGATAAACAAGCGGCCATCTAGCTCAGAAGCAACAAAGTCCACATGGAAGAACACACCAGCCTGTGTGATCGAGTGGTCCCGAAGGGATCAGTTATCAGGCATCAAAGAAAAAAAATCATATCATTGACTGCACACCTCCATGATAGGATCGCTGAAGACAAATGGGTGCACAAGCAAATGTGGTGAAGAAAGCTGATGGTGCCCGGCTATCAAAAGAGATAGTGTCTGGGGTCTTAAAGGCTTGAAGGTGAACAAGCGGCCATCTCGCTCAGAAACAAATAAGCCCACATGGAAGAAGCACACCGGCCAGTGCGATCACGAGGTGCCCAAGGGACCAGATATAAGGCATCATGCAAAAAAAAAAAAGATATAAGTGTGTGTATGTATGTGTATATATGTGTATAGGTATATATGTATGTGTATATATATATTATATTAAATGAAGGGGGAAGTGCAGAGTGGAGACCCAAGGCCCAAGTGTCGGCCAATGGAGATCCCCTCATAGAGGGGCTTAGGAGAGGAGATGGGTTAATTATGGTGTGAGGTAGTATCGATGAAGAACACAGCTTTCCCCCAGATCCTGGATGCTTCCTCCCCCCAACTACCATGATCCGAATTCTACCTTGCAGGGCTGGATAGGACAGAGGCTGTACACTGGTACATATGAGGGTTGGAGGTACAGGGAATCCAGGGTGGATGATACCTTCAGGACCAAGGGCGTGAGGGACGATGCTGGGAGAGTGGAGGGTGAGTGGGTTGGAAAGGGGGAACTGATTACAAGGAGCCACATGTGACCTCTTCCCTGGGAGAGGGACAGCAGAGAAGGGGGGAAGGGAGACCCCGAATAGGGCAAGATATGACAAAATAACGAGGTATGGATTACCAAGGGCATATGAGGGAGGGGGGAAAGGGGAGGGAAGGGGGGAAAAAAAAGGAGGACCTGATGCAGGGGGCTTGGGTGGAGAGCAGGTGCCTTGAGAATGATTGGGGCAGGGAATGTATGGATGTGCTTTATACAATTGATGTATGTATATGTATGGATTGTGGTAAGAGTTGTTGGAGTCCCTAATAAAATGTAAAAGAAGAAAAGAGGAAAAAAAAAAAAAAGAAGCAGACTCCAAGGTCAAGGCAGGGCCTTTAAACTTTCAGGATCATCTTGACCTGCAGTGTGGTCCCCTCTGGTCTGGCTGGTGTTGCGGGGGGGGGGGGGGGGGGGCGGCGGAGGGAGGGGGAGGCTGGGCTGAGGTGAAAAATCCGGCACACATTGGGGAAGACTTGCACTTTTCCTGCTGGGAACTCTCCAAGGACTAGGTTCCATTTTGTATTCGTAATGGCAGCTTAAAATTTTTATACTGATTCTGTTCAAATTCCTTCAATTTTAGCAAATGTGGGCTTGGCGGAATTTTGGTATCAATGGGGTGAATGACTATAAAGGGAGGGATTTTACAAAATAAGTCATTTGGTGATTGTCCGACAGTCCATCGAAGTCTCTGGGCCACCAGTTTCTAAGTGTGGAAGCCCACTGTCTAGTCTAGGTCTACTCTGCAGTGGGTGGAGTTAAACACCACAAGCCCAAGCATAAGCACCACAAAAGAACAATTGGTGTGCTTCTACTTTAGGGCGAAGTTGCATTGTCTCCAGCAACAGGACTTCTTTGCATTTCAAAATGGATGTCCCACAGGCTTCTAGAACTTCCAGGTGGTTGCCCCACATCACACAGGAATGAATCTTAAATGTAAGTGCAGAGTCTGGGGACTGATTCTGCCTGGGGTGGGGCTCTCGACGTTTCTAGTGAAGTCCTACGTGATGCCAATATTACTGGTCTGCGATCTACATGTTGAACCATAAGGTAGAATATTTGGGGTAAAATGTTATCGTAAAGCCACCAGCTCTTAACTTTTATGGAAAGATGGTATTTCCGTGGTGACCAGTAACTGTGGATCATGTGCACTCTGCAAAGAACCTGATTTGCTCACCTTTCATTCATCACAGCAGGTCCTCCTAACATCGTCACATTAACGACAACAATCACATCATTTAGCTTACGTCGCCTTGACCGGATTAAAGAAGAAGAATGCCACTTCTAAGGGTGTGTGCAGCGTCCGAAGGATCAGGTGGGCAGGGAAGGAGGTGAGAGCACAAAGGGGAAGTACTCACAAAGATGGAGCAAAGGGAATGGCGTGGGAGTGTGTTTACAAGGATGAGACAGGCAGGAGAGAACGTTTGCAGTTTATCTAGGTGTACCTTTGGGATGAAGGATTCGTTATCAAGAAACCCAGGAGGTGTTTCAGGATGGTACACTGTATCAATCTCCCAGGTCAGCCTCCTTTTAGAGAAAGTAGAGCAAATATCCACATTTTTTAACACTTCTGGAAAAAGTGTATTTACTTAGGTTTCATTTGTAGTGCCTGGTTTTCTGCCTTCCACTTCTGATTCCTCCGACTTCTGTTCCTTCTATACTCTCTTCTTCCCTCTCCTTCCCTCCCCCTCCCCTTCTTCTCTCTGCTTTCTCTCCCATTATCACAGCAGTGTTTCTCTCACATTAGTGGGCATCAGAATCTCTTAGGAGCTTATAAAAACACTCTCCTGAAACCCACCCTCAGATATTCCGCTTCAATTGGGCTAGGATAGAGCCAGGTAACCTTTGATGTTAGCAAACACCTCACATGATTCAGATGAGGCCTGCCAATTGATAACACTTAGACTGTGAGCAGTCCTACTTTTAGACCCTCCTCCACCTGGGGTCCTTGGTGACAGTGTGAGAGGTACTTCTTCAGAGACTAAATGATGGGTCTTATTTGTCAGTGGCTACAATCCACTGACCATTTTTTCCTCCCACCTCTCAGATCCAAATACTTTTTTTAAGGGCGCATCCTTTGGTTACAGCTTTGTTTTCTATGTAAAATAGGTACAGACCTATAGCTAGTACACTTCTGTTTTAAATAAGCCTCATACGTACTGCTCTCAAGATGAATAGTTTTTGTCATGTATTCCCTGGGAATTCAGAAGTATAGGAAACTGCTGTAGGGATTTAAGAAAATGTTCATAGGAAAATAAATTTTTCTGATATAGTCACTATATTAAAATATATATTAAAATATATAATATATATTATATTAAAAAATATATATATATATATATATTTGTGCATCCTTAAAATGGAAAGAGAAACAGAAAAGACTCTAGGAATAAAAACCTGTGATTAAAACTTCCCAAAACTTTCAAGGAAATTTACAGGTTAAAAAAAGTAATTGGGGGAGGGGAGTTTGTATGTCTTTTCTGTGTATGAAATCCAGGATAGGAAAATCTATAGAGACACCAATTATAAATCTACAGAGACAATACTCATTCCTTAGGGTTAAGGCCAGGGAGGTTGCTTGGAAATCAGGAACTAAGAACAGTGAACATAGAATGAAAAAAAGTTATAAAATTGATTGTGGTGATGATTATACCATTCTTTCTAATATATTCAAACCATTGAATTGTATGGTACATGAATTATATGTCAATAAAACTGTTACATACAAAAGTAAGTCTGCTGAGATTATAGCCTAGGTTCACTGCATACCACACGAGGTGACAAGAAATTTTATTATTTATGTTTTTGTAATGATGCCAATCCCAGTCAGAGCTGAGGTCTGATCTTTACAGTATTAGGGATTTAGCCTTCATTTGTCATATCTAAAGTATGACTTTAAAGGAATTCAAAGGGACTCACGGAAAAAGAGCTTGCTAGAATTTCCAGTCTATATTTTTATTAAATCAAATTCTCCCCTTCTTCTGTGTTTCCTGTTTTTAAATATTCCTCATTCTTGTGTGGGGATCTGGTCCATCAAGATGGCTGAAATGTACATCCTCTGTGTGTGCTTACCCCAAACCCCTGCATGGTTGGTCTGCCAGAGATCCCCATTGCCAGCCAAACTGAATGGCCTCGAGTGAGCAATGATGTATGGATACCCTGCTAATGGAGCTTCATGTTGTTCTAAACACCAAACCCTTCAGAAGCAGTGGAATAACCTTTACTCAGTCAAAAGGAACACAGAAGTAAGCCACCCAGTTCTATTTCAACGGGCAGAACAGAAGGGAGGAGAATAAATGCATGCTTCTTATGAGGGTCTTGGGGGAACTTGTGAACAAACCACAGCAAATAAGCAAGCGTTATTGAGCACCTTCAATGTGAAGGATTACTGATGAAACATGTTGACATCTTTGTGAGACCCGGAAACCTGTTCATTCACTGAGACCCGTCTCAGCTTGGCTCCAGAGGACTGGAAGGGGATCATCTGGTCCTGTGTGTGAGATGGCCTCACAGAGTCCTGCGCAACCCTGTACTGTCCATCGGGCTATCAAATTGGTTAGCCAAAAGAGCAATACCAAGTGGAAAGTAGGAACTTTGGGGAGAAATACTAAAATTGTGGTAAGCCTAAAATATCAAGTGGCTGGTCTAGATAAGTATTTTTCAGATAGAAGGACATAAAAATCATTCATAAATCACAACCAAATTCTTTTTAAAGAGGCACTCTAAAAACAAAACAAATAAAACCCCTCACCGCCATCAAATTAATCCAGAGACTTAGTGACCCTATCAGACAAGTTAGAACTGCCCCGATGGGTTTCTGAGTCTGCAACTCTTTGTCGGGGTAGAAACCCCGTCTTTCTCCCAAGGAGCAGCTGGTAGTTTTGAACTGCCAACCTTTCAGATCACAGCCCAACATGTAACAACTATGCCACCAGGCTTCTAAATAGAGACTGGAAAATATGAAAACAAGTAAAAATCTGTGCATCACAAATAGTAAGCATAGATGCAGTTTCATGACATACATGTGCATATTACGGTTGGGTGGAAGGAGCGAGAAGATGCTCGCTCTTGTGATTGGTTGTTATTTCAAGGTTGTGTAGTAGTTTTAAAGGGTTGAAAACCACTGGATGGGTGATTCGCCATCCTCACTATCTCTCAACATGAGAGTCTACTGTTTTCAAAATTTTCAAATTTCTACGGTCTTTTTATACTTTGTATTGTGATTTAGGTGAAAATTTATCGAGCTAGTTAGCACTTGAGAAAGTAGCCTTTATTACTCAATGATTCATGCACATTTCCTTTCATGAGATTGATTGAAGTCAGCACAATGTAACAGCACATATCCCACGTGCTCTCTGTTTTCCCTGTTCTATCCTTCCTTCATTCCTGTTTCCTCTGGTTTTCTGAACTTTATCTCTGGGCAAATGATGTCCTTATGACCTTAATTGTATATAGTCAATTGTTTAAGAGTTCATAACTCCCTGATATAATTGTTCATTTTATAATTCTTTTTTGATTAAAAGTTGGTCTACAGGATTAGCTCAGTTCCAAGATCAAAGGGTAAAAAAGGGCTACAGTATAATGGCTTCTACCAGTCTTTAACAGACTAATATGAAGGGGTGCCCCCCCCCCCAATCCGAATGGCGCAGGGGAGCTTTCGCAGTACGCATCTTCCTGCAAGACGAGCAGGGAGCAACTCTTGAGTTAGTGCACCCAGTGACATCACCTGGGAAGGTTCTCTCTGGTGACAGTGAATTTTTTTGTACAAGCAATTTTGCTCAAACCTTGTTTTTTGGTGATGGTCGTTTTAAAAGAACAGCATGAGGCTGTGAAATTTTGTTTTCTGCTCAGTAAAAGTGCTGAAGAAACTGTTGTGATGTTGAACATAACTTACAAAGACAGCACTATGGGGAATACTAAAGTGTTCAAGTGGGTTTTTCATTTCAAAAAAGGTGAAATGTTGATTGATGACAAACCTCCTTCTGGAGATCCGTTAACTCCCCAAATGGATGAAAATGTCCCACTCATAGTGCATTTGGAGTAATTCCACCAGGTCAGACTATTAATCAAGTTTTCTATTTAGAGTTTCTGAAAACTAGCTTAATAGTGCAACAAAAAAGGCCTGATTTGTGGCAGTCAGGGGACTGTTTTTTTCATCATGACAAAGCACAGCCATCTCAGTGCACCAGTTTTTGGCAAAAAGCAGCAAGCTTCTCTTCCCCACGCACCTTACTCACCTGACCCTTGCTCCATACACCTTCCTTTGTTTCCTTGAATGAAGAGGGACATGAAAGGATTGTGATTTCAAGACATAGAAGAGATGAAGAAAACGAGGGAGGTGTTGTCAGCTATCCAATCAGATGAGTTTGAAAACTGTTTCTAAGAATGGAATCATAGATTTGACAAATGTATTAAGTGTAATGGAGATTGTTTTGAACGTGATAAGTTTGTTTTGTAATAAAAGTTTTGGGGGTTAACCTCTCCACCACCACCCCCATAAGCCTGGTCTTTTTTATGACTTTGAATTTGTTCTGCCTTTTTCTCCCGCTCTATCCAGGATTTTCTATTATAATTCCTTTCAGAGCAGTCTAGATTCTTCTTGTCTCAGGGTTGCGGAGGCTGAGGTTTGTGTGGTCCAATTGTTTATGTGAATTTTTCATTTTCTTGACTCTTCTTCCAAACAGGGAGCCACCAGAGGTTGCATCGTAGATGACTGCTCACAGGCGTTGAGATCCCAGTTGCTTCCCACCACAGCAGGCTATATAGACCACTGTCTTTGTGAACTGCTATGCCAATTGACCTTAATGTGCCTGAGATGATCATTCTGAGGTTTTAGGCCCAACGATGCAGTCTTTCAAAGTTGTTTGGTTATGGCTAAGAAGTTTTCATAACTTTGTCCACTGTGTGATCTACTATATTCACAGATATGTTTGAGACACATATATATGCATTTGTAGAAATGTCCTCTGTATATCCTATATATATCCATGGGTATGGTCCCATTTGGGCTCCCATATCTATTAAGCTGATGTGTCTGTGTACTCACTCATAGATTATTCCTATTACTGTTACTGCATGATTGTGTATGTAATACTTCCGTGGCCTCTAACTCTTCCTAGGCTCCTCCCATTGTCTTCCTTTCTGTAATCATTGTTGTGCTGACCTTTCCCTTATTTTATAAGCCTTTCTTTCAACCAAGTTCATACATGCCTACCCATTAATTCTACTGTTCATCTGTCAGTTTGTAGCACTGTGGTTGCTTACATGCTTTTGTGATGCAAGAAGCTATGTCACCAGTATTTCAAATACCAACAGGGTCACCCAAGGTGAGCTGCCTTCAGCAGGATTTCCAGACTAAGAACAGACAATGAAGAAGGAATAGGCTGTCCACATCCGAGGGATTTGCCACTGAACATCTTATAAGTAGCAGCAGAACACAGTCCGATATAATCCTGAAAGAGAAGGCCCTCAGGTTGGGCGATGCTACAACTGAGAAACAGCTGCCTTCTCAAAATAGAATCAACTATAATAATGTGAATTGAATAAAGTTCTCAGGACCTTTATTTACTGATAGGGCATGACTCAAGTGAGCAGAAACAGTTGCAAACATCGATTAATAATCAGATCATGGAATGTACAAAATATTAACCTGGGAAAATTTGATGCTGTCAACAATTAAATAGAACGTATCAAGATTGATATCCTAGGTGCCAGTGAGATGAAATGAACTTTAGAATCAGGCAATAACATGATTAACTATTCAGGGCACGACAAATTTAAGAGCAATGGCATCACTTTCATCTTCATAAAGAAAATATCAAGATTTATCTGTGAGGACAATGATGTCTGCAATAAGAGAATATCCATATTATAAGGAAATTCAGTTAATACATTTGTTATTCCAAGTTATATACCAAATATTAAAGCTAATGATAAAGAAATTATAGAATTCTACCAAAGTCTTCAGTCTTGAATTAATCAAACATATAATCAGGATGCATTGATAATTATTAGTTATTGGAAGACAAAAGTTGGAAACAAAAATGAGGTCATTGTAGTTGGACAATATAACCTTTGGAATTGAAATGAAACTGGAAATATAATTTTGATATAATTTTTCAAGACCAATGATGTCTGGAGGAGAATAGGAATTCCAGAGCACTCCATTGTGCTCATGCAGATTTTGTATATGAATTAAGAGGTAATTGTGGGAACAGCACAAGTGAATTCTGTGGGGTTTAACATCAGGGAAAGCTGTGCAACAGGGTTGTATCCTCTCACCATACTTCTATGCTGAGCGAATCATCACAGAAGCTGGCTTAATGAAGAAGACTGTGGAATCAGGATTGGAGAAAGGCTCATTAACAACCTATGGTCTGCAGATAACACAACCTTGCCTGCTGCAGTGAGGAGCTGAAACCCTTGCTGAGGAAGATAAGGAACTTCAGCCTTCAGTATGATTGCAACTCAATATCAAGAAGGCCCAAAGTGGCACCAACAGGTTACGTCATAATAAACAGAGAAATGATTGAAGTTGTCAAAGATTTTATGTTGCTTGGATAACCATTCAACATTCATGGAAGCAGCAGTCAACAGAGCAAAAGACATATTTCACTGGGCATATCTGCTGTACAAGGCCTCATTAAAGTGTTGAAAAGAAAGGATGTGCTTTGAGGACTAATATGTACCTGAACCAAGTCATGGACTTTTCAATTGCCTCATATGCATGTGAAAGTTGGACACTGAATAAAGAAAACCAAAGAATCGATTCCTTTGAATTGTGGTGCTGGAGAAGAATACTGGAAGTGCCATGGACTGCTAAAAGGACAAACCAAGCTGTCATGGAAATGGTACAGCCAGAGTGTTCCTTAGAGACAAGGAGGGAAAGTATTTGTCTTACATACTTTGAACACGTTATCAGGAGAGGCCATTCCCTAGAAAAAGACACCATGTTTGGTAAAGGAGCAAAGAAGAAAGGGAAGTCCCACAAGGAGATGAATTGACACAGTGGCTGCAACAATGGGCTCAAGACTAGAAACAATTGGAGCAGGACCAAGCAGTGTTTCATTCTCTTGTACATAGGGTCACTATGGGTTGATACCAACTAGATGGCACTTACTAACAACAACAATGACTTCTTCTTTGCAAATACTTTCTTTCCCCCCAACAATATAAAAAGTGACTATGCGTGTGACATTTGCCATATGGAATATATAAGAACTAAACTGATTATACCCTTGGGAAGAGATGATGGAGTCCAAAGAAACCAGAATCTGACTGTGTAGCATATCATCAATTGCTCATATGCAAGTTCAGGCTGAAGCTGAAGAAGAGTAAAACAAGTCCATAAGAGCCAAAGTGTGACCTTGAGTATGTAAAACGTTCCTAAATTTAGAGACCGTCTTAAGAATAGATTTGATGCCTTGAACATTAATGACCGAAGATGTGACAAGTTGTAGGATGACATCAAGAATATCATAGAATAAGAAAGAAGATGGCCATTAAACAGACAAGAAAGAAAAGACTAAGGTGGAGGTCAGAAGAGACACTGAAACTTGTTCTTGAACATAGATTACCTAAAGAGAATGGAATAAATGATGAGGTAAAATAACAACAGAAAATTTCAAAGGGCAACTAGAGAAGATAAAGTATTATAATGAAATATGGGAAAAACCTTGAGGTAGAAAGCCCCAGAGGAAGAATACTGTGTATCTCAAGCTGAGTGTACTGGATGAAAACCTTGAATTGAAATATTAAAAGATGGAGGACAAACTATTGAATGATGCAGGAAGCATCAAAAACATGGAAGGAATACCCCAAGTTACTGTACCCAGAAGAAGTCGGTAACATCCAAGCAGGTCAAGAGGTAGCATATAATCAAGAAGCGATGGCATGGAAGGAAAACGTCCGAGCTGCACTGAAGGCAGTAGTTTAAAACAAGGCTCCAGGACTTGAAAGAAAACTAACTGAAGTGTCTCAGTGAGCTGATGAAGCACTGGAAGCACTCATGTGTCTATACCAATACATTTGGGGAAAAGCTACTTGGCCAATAACTGGAAGAGATCCATATTTGTAACCATTCCCAAAAAAGGAGACTCCACAGAATGTGGAAATTAACTTTAAAATGTCATTGATATCAAATGCATGTCACATTTTTTGAAGATCACTCAACAATGCTTGTAGCAGTACACTGACATGGACCTGCCAGAAATTCAAGTCAGATTCAGAAGATGCTGTGGAATGAGGGGTGTCATTGCTGATGTCAGATGGATCTTGGCTATAAGAAGATAATACTAGGTAGATGTTTATTTGTGTTTTATTGACTATGCAAATACATTCAATTGTGTGGATTATAAAAAACTATAGATAACATTGAAAAGTATGGTGTGTTAGTCGGGGTAGACTAGAGAAACAAAACCAGAGAAACTCATATGTGTATAAAAGAGAGCTTTATATAAAGGGTAATCGTACATTAAGGAAGCATCCCAACTTAGGCCAGTACAAGCCCATAAGTCTGATATTAGCCCATTTGTCCAATACCAATCTATAAAGTCCTCCTCAGACTCATGAAACATAGGCAATGACATCAAACGCAGGACAGTCACAGACCAGTGGGTAGAAAGTCTTTGGATCTAGTGGCATTGTAAGCATCTCAGTGCTGGCGGGGTCTCTACGTGGCTTCTCCAGCTTCAGAGATCTGGTTGCATCAGGGTCACTCCATCTGGCTTCTCCAGCTCAAGGCACTAGTATAGTTCCATGTGTATTGTCAGCTGCAATGTCTCCCAGGGAGTGAGAGAGAGGTTCTCCTGCCTTCAAGGAGGAAATACCGGATTTCCCAGAATTTGCAGAAGGCCATGCCCACACAGTGGCCTCATTGGCCATGACCTGAATGACAGACTAAACCCCACCCCTCCACTCTTAATCCTCTTAAGTCCCAAATTGTCACTAGATTATGTCACTACCACAGATGGGAATTCTAGAATATCTCAGTGTGCACATAAGGAACCTGTGTGTGGACCAAGAGGCAGTCTTTGACCAGAATGAGGGGATGCTGCATGGTTTGAAATCAGGAAACATGTATGTCAGGGTTAGAGCCTATCATCATATTTATTCCATCTACATATTGAGAAAACAATCTGGAAAGCTGCACTATGTGAAGAAGAACGCAGCGTCAGGATTGGTAGAAGGCTCAATACACACCCTTCAATATGCAGAGGACACACTTTGCTTGCTGGCCGTAGGAGGATTCAGACTATTTGCTGATGAAGGTCAAGGACTGCAACCTGCAGTATGGGTTCCAACTCAATATAAAGAAAATAAAAATCTTCACAACAGGCAACAACATGATAGATGGAGAAAGGCTGAAGTTGTCATGGATTTCATCTCGCTTGTAAGCAGATGAAATGGAAGCAGCAGTCAAGAGATCAAGTGACACATTGCACGGGGCTAACCTGCTGCCTGGGACCACTAACAGGTTGAGGAACAAGGATGTCACTGAGGACTAAGATGTGCCTCACTGAAGTCAGGGCATTTTCACTCACCTCCTATACACATGACAGGTGAACGAAAGAAGATTCTAAAAAAGAATCGAGGCATTTGAACTATGGTGCTGGAAAAGAATATTGAAAGGACCATGATCTGCCAGAAAAACAGACACAGGAATGTCTTGGAAGAGGTACAGCCAGAATGCTCTTAGAGGCAAGGATGGTGAGACTTCATCTCACATACTTTGGACATGTTAGAGGTGAGACCAGCCCCTGAAGAAGGACATCATGCAGAGAAAAGGAGGAAGCTCCGCAGCACGATGGATTGACACGTGGTTCCTTCTGTTGTACATAGGGTTGACATGATTTGGAACCGACTCAAGGTACCTGGCAATAACAACATGGTATTTCTATTTCCAGCTTTGTAAGGAAGCCCGATGTTATTTTACAGTGTTTGTAGCATTTTATAATACCACTGGCAGTATGATGCATCTACTTCAAAAATCAAATCAGTGACAGCTGTGAAAAATGTAAAAGCTCAAATAATTCTATAACTTTGTAGAAATGAGCCAAATGTTCCAGTTCTACCTCTTTTGTTACCCCCAATTTCTGCTGCTTAGGGAAAGTTGTACATACTTAATTCAGAAGAGAGAAAGATTACCATTTTATATTTGTTTATTCCAATGTTTATATTCATATTTCTGAAGAACATGATTATAATGTTTCTTCACTGTTATTTATCTTAGATATTACCTACTGTACTTGTCCTTAAAAGATGAGCATTAGCTCTCTAATACCAGGCCTCACCTCCCACACATACTTACATTTCTTCCTCCTTCTTTCTAGTCCCATTACTATCTTAAATTATGACTCCATTCATATTCACATTATTCATTTATATTATAATGACTTATTTCCAGTTGAACATGTGGAGCAATATAATTTTATTTCTTTATTAACTATTTTTTGTCCTTGAGATTGTTTAATGTTTCTTTTTTAGTTTTCATTCTACTTCTAAGCTGTATTAGCTGCTATTGAGTCAGTTTTGGTCCACAGTGACCTGATGCACGTAAGGAGGAACCACTACTCAGTCTTAGGCCACGCGTATCATTGTTATGTCTGGGTTCAGAGTCGCAGCCACTATATCAACCCACTTTGTCAAGGGTCTTCTTGGTCATTTTTATGCAGACTCTCTACAAGGCATAATGACCTTTTCCAGGGACTGGTCTCTTCTGATAACATGTCCAAAGTATGTGAGATAAAGTCACCCATCTTTGCGTCTGAGGAGAGTTCTGGCTGTACTTCTTCCAGGACAATTTTGTCTGTTTTTCTGGCAGGCCCCAGTACTTTCAATCGTCTGCCAGCACCATAATTCAAGTGCGTTGATTCTTTTTAGGTCCTACTTATTCATTTTCCAACTTCCCCATGTGAATGAGGAAATTGACAATACTGTGACTTGGATTAGGTATACCTTAGTCCTCAAGTGATATTCTTTCTCTTCAACACTTCCAAGTGGCCTTCTGCAACAGATTTACCCAATTCATCATTTGATTTCTCTACTGTTGTTTCCATGACAATGGATTGCGGATCCAAGCAAGATGTGCAGGTTCCTCATACGCCCACACATATTTACGTTTCTGTTTCCTTCTTCCCAGTCCCATTACTATCTTAAATTATGATTTATTTCCATTTTCTGAAATTCCCATTCTTATTGTTCACAGCATTATCCATAGTTATGGATCACAGCATGATTCACACAGCCAAATGCCATTGCAGAGTCAACAAATACAAGTGAATATTTTTCTGGTAGTCTCTGCTTTCAGTAAAGAATCATCTGCTATCAGGGATGATATTCTTCATTCCACATCCTCTCCTGGTCTGACTTGAATTGTTGACAGCTCCCTGTCAATGTACTGTTGCAACCGTTGTTGAATTATCTTCAGAAAAAATTCTACTTGCATATGATATCATTGATATTGTTCTATAATTTTCCACTATGTTGGGTTATCTTTCTTTGGATTGGTACACACAATGGATCTCTTCAATCAATTGGCCAGGTAGCTGTCCTTCAAACTTTTTAGCATAGAACAGTGAGTGCTTCCAGTGCTTCATTAGCGAGTTGAAACCTTTTCATTGTATTCTGTCCATTTTTGTTCTTTAATTTTGCTAAAGCCTCAAGGGAAGCTTAGACTTCATTCTTCAATAACATTGGTTCTAGATCATATGCTACCTTAGTATCAGTCACATCTGTTCTTGAGATGTTCTTTAAATGTTGGTGGGATATACTCAATATTGTATTTTAGATCTCTTGGATTTGTTTCAAATTCCTTTAGTTTAAACCTGAAACTTGCATATGAGCAATTGTTCCACAATTGATCCCTGGCCATGTTTAGGCTCAAGATAATGATTTCATTCAATGGACATTGAATAGGAAGATTGAAGAAGAATTTACGTATTTGAATTTTCGTGCTGGTTAAGAATGTTGAAATACCACGGATTGTTAAAAGGACAAATGGATCTGTCTTGGAAGAAACAGCCAAAGTGCTCCTTAGAGAGAAGGATGGTAAGACTTTTTTCTGACACACTTTGGACATATTTTCAGGAGAGACCAGTCCCTGGAGAAGGGCATAATACTCAGTAAAATAAGAGAGTAGTGAAAAAACGGAAGGCCCTCAATGAGATGGGTTGACACAGTGTCTGCAACAATGGACTCCAGCACAGGAACTCTTGCGAGGATTGCCTAAGACTGGGCAGTGTTTGGTTCTGTGGTGCACAGGGTCACTATGGGTTGGAGCTGATTTGACACCTAACAACCACAATTGTCCCCTTCACCACCTCTTCTCACACATGTAGTCATCTTGATTTTTGAGTATTCTGACCAGCGAGGTCCACATGTATAGCCACTATTTATGTTGCTGAAGAAAAACTATTTACAATGAAGTAGTTGTTGGTCCTGCAAAACTCTGTCACGTGATCCACAGTTTTATTTCTACCACCAAGGGCATACTTTCCAACCACTGATCCTTCTTTTCTGCTCCCAACTTTAATATTTCAATGATCAGTAATTATTCAATTGTCAGTAATTCAATTGCCCATAACTTCACATTTGATCATTTTCAGATTGAAGAACTGGGTAGAATTCTTCAATTTTTTCATCACTACTTTGAATGGTTCGTTTGTGTTTGGACAATAGTTTGTATTAACTATTCCTTCTTATAGGCATATAGATATTATCTTATCATAGACAGTATTGTACTTCACGATAAATTTTGAAATGTTATACTTCATGCTGAATGTGATATTATCCCTCCTGAATTTATTATCCTTGGTTCATAAGCCATATGATTATTCCATTCACAATGGTCACCAGCAGTCCATTTCAGCTTAACGAATGCTTAAGGATATTGGTCTTTATGTGTTCCCATTCATTTGTATGGGTTCTTATATTCCTAGATTTATGCTTTGTATATCCCATGTTTCTATTATTAATGGATATTTGCAGCTGTGTGTTCTCATTTTGAGTTATTCTTCCAAAGCAAATGAAGGTCCCCAAAGCTTTTGCTCCATCCCCCTCAATAAGGTGGATGCTCCTTTGAAAGGGCAGCTTTTCCCCAGTTGTATTGAGAATGCCTTCCTACCTGAGCGGCTGATCTTCCAGTACCACATCAAACGAGGTTACATTGATATTACAGTTTTCAGTGACTAATCCCTCACAGGTGGACAGTGTATTCCTTCTTCATAGTCTGTTCTTCGTCTATAAACTTCATTCTGTTTATCATGAGCGGATCTGCGGATGCATGATATGCAGGTAGTCTAGCTTCCTGCATTTCAGAAACACACAAGCAACCACGATGCAAAAAACTGACATACAAGTTGGGTTTATTCATATACCTCTCTCTTTTGTAAATAATTCTATTACAAATCTTATGACAATCCATCATTCAATTGTATTAAGCACACATGTACGTATGTTACCATCAACATTTTCTTTCTACTTGAGCCCTTGGTATCAGCTCCTCTATTTTCCCCTCCCTCCCCCACCCTTCCACCCTCCTGAATCCTTGATCAATGATATATTGTTGTTGTTATTTCATGTCTTGCACTGTCTATTGCTTCCCTTCACCCACATTTCTGTTGTTAGTCCTCCCTGGGCGGGGGGCTACATATCCAACCTTATGATGGGTTTCCCCTTTATCCCCCTTTCCCCTACCCCACCCCAAGACTCCCCCTACCCTCATGACATCGCTACTCCCACTATTGTTCCTGAGGATTTTATCTGTCCTGAGTTCCATGTGTCCAGAGCTCTTACCAATGTGTGTACTCCAGTCTAGCTGGATTGTTAAGGTAGAACTGAGTCATGGTAGTGGGGAGGATAGGCATTCAGGAACTAGAGGAATGGTGTGTGTTTTGTTGGTGCTATACTGAACCCTGGTTGAATTGTCCCTTCCTACCCTTCTGTGGGGGGATGCCCAGTTGTCTACAGGTGGGCTTTGGGTCTGCACTCTAACCCCCCTCATTCAAATAGATATAATTGTTTGTTTGGGATCTTTTGATACCTGATCCCATCGACACCTCACGATCACATAGGCTGATGTGCTTTTTCCATGTGGGCTTATTTACTTCCCTGCTTGATGGCTGCTTGTCTAATTTCAAGCCTTTAAGACCCCAGACGCTGGATCTTTTGAGAGTCTGAACACCTATCTCTTCTTCACATCCAGACTTTCCAATAGAACTATAAGCAGTCTCTCAAAATAATCAAACAAGTCTGGTAAATTGTGAGCTTCAGAAATTTTAGACTTCTCACTTGTTATCCTCCACATTTTGATACCAATATGAGTTATTGTTTCTCTTGGTCTGTGCCTCCACTTCATTCTGTATTCCTTTATACTGTTACCCACAATTCCCTTTATCTCTCTTCTTTATTAGATACCCTTGGTTTTCTGGATCCTGTGCCATCAGCATTTTAGTAGAAGACCCCCTCCAGATGGATCTTGGGGGGAAAGTTCATGGGAGGTCAATTGTGTGTGTGCTTTTATGCTTGACTTTCAGTGGTTGTTTCCAGTTGACTAGGAAGGAAGAGAACTTAATGCAGAATGCAATTTAAAGTTTTTTTTATAGAAGTTAGCATCTCTGGATTCACATAGGCTGGATGAAGCTATGAAACTACTGTCTTGAGACAATCCTTAAATGTTAAATAAAAATATCCTCTGAAGTCTTCTTAAAATCAAGCAATTGTTGTTAAGTGCTGTTGAGTCAGTTGTGACTCATAGCAACCCTCTGTACAACAGAATGACATACTGCCTAGTCCTGCGCCAGCCTCACAATTGTTTTGATGTCTGAGCCCAACTGTTGCATCCTCTGTCAAACTGTCTTGTTGAGGAGCTTCCTCTCTCTCTCTCTCTCTCTCTCTCTCTCTCTCTCTCTCTCTCTCTCTCTCTCTCTTTTTTTTTTTTGCTGCTCCTCTATTTTACCAAGCATGATGGCCCTTTCCAGGGACTGGCCTCTGCTGATAACATGTCCAAACTATGTGAAATCGGTCTCACTGTCCTTACTTCTAAGGAGCATTATGGCTGTACTTCTTTCAAGACACATTTGTCTGTTGTTTTGGCAGTGCTTGGTACTTTCAATATTCTCCACCAGCACCATAACTCAAATCCAGTTGTTCAGCTCAACTAGTAAAGAGTGTCTGCCACTAAGGAACAGTGTGCTCTTTTAAGGTCTAATTACATGGGATCAAGGAAATCGAGGGGACAGCGTGTATGTTAATGGGAAAAGGAATGATCAGAAAAGGAGGGTGAGAACAACTGCACAACTACAAGAATTTAATGATACTGAATTTTGCATGTAGAAATTGCTGAGATTGTGTACGCTCTTCTGTGGATATGCTCATCAACAACAACAACAACAACAAATTGTATTGAAAGAAGAAAAAGAGACTACTGGCATTCTTTTTGTCACTATGCTTATATTTAGGAGACATACAGAAACCTCCCAGCTGTCATCAGGTTCAATGTCTACTAGACAAGAAGAATGAGGAAGCAGGGTTAAAAAAGGGATTATCTTGAGTCCCAGTCTGGTCCATTTTATAAACCACAACATTCCAGAAGCAAGGAAGAGTTGGACAGAGCATCAACGATAGAGCAGTAAATAACTGACCATAAGGGCAAATAGGTTGATAAAACATAGTTCTTGCCAAACTGTTCCTTCTCTTGCCTGTCCTCTTTTTTTTTGATGACAGAAGCCCTGACTACAGAAAACAAAGTTCTGCATCAGTGCACTCAGGAACCAACATCTCTTCCCACAGCCTTCCCTCGCCCTTGAAAAACATAGGCAACCATCAAGGCACTAAGACATTTTATGACTCTATGCTTTCCTCAAAAACTTAGAGAACTAGTATATCCTTTCCCCCCCAATATCCTTATTTTTCATTTGTGAGATTCCATAGTGTTTCAACATGAACTCCTTATCACTTATAGAAACTGACATTTGTGTAACCAACCTGGCTCTCTGGGAGGTAGTTGACTTTCCAGATTAGACTCAGTTATTCCGGCCAATCGACACACAAACAGCTCCCACTGCGGGGAGAAGTAGGCAGACCGGAATGCTGGGCGGGGCACCAACTTTATATGCAGATAAGTTCAAATTATGACTGTCACTTAGAAACTGGCTGATTCTGAGTGTTGAATTCATATGTTCTTTCAAAAGAAACTAAATGCCATACCAGTTAATTGTTTCCTTTCTTTGCCATAGTTTTCAGAATATTTGGATCTAAATCTAGCACTCCACTGTATCAGATGATTCCTTTCAAGTAGCTAGCAGTCTATTCCCTTTGCTTCCTGCCATGAGCGCGACTGTGTTTGATTGCCAAGGTCTCGTTTTATACTACAGTTTCTATTTTGATCCAGATTAAATCAACTACGAATGTAAAATAACCTTTTAGTTTTTTAGGTTTCTATCAGCTTTCGTTAATTGAAGCTGATCTTTTTCTAGGTAGTGCTTAATTTTGCTTTCCTACCTTTGACAATTTTTGTAGGTGAGTGGTATGATGTACTGACTTGATTTAATTTTCTTCTTTTGTAGAAAGGTAGATTGGTACTGCTCTTTGAAAGTCTGGGTTTAAAGTTATTTAGTTCTGAAAATCAACACTAAAGAGGAAGTTCACTCACCTGCGTCACTGCCATTTCCTGTCAGGGAAAAAAACATCATGTAAGTTCACACACTAAGGAATTTTACTCAGAACTGCCATCAAGGACCTTTTTATGTTACTTCTAAGTGCAGTTTAAATTCATTCACAAACATTAAGAAAAAATTATGTGTCTGTCTTGTACCGTTCTCTGAGAATACAGACATGATTCTGTTTTTGAAAGATCTCGAGTATACTTGGTAAAACAAATAAGAACATAATCAAGTGCAATGAAGTGTCATAAATGCCATAGCAATATGCTAAGAGAACGTGGAATTGGGAGCCAACTATGTCTAATGGGAACTAATTCTTGAATGGTTTTAAATATGCTTGTGTTTCCTTGGTAACAGTTTTCCAAAGTAGTTGAGTCATGAACCATATTCTCTATCCAGAAATTCATGAAGCTTGCCCCTGTTGCATATTCTCATCGACATTATCTACAGTCTTTGTTTTTAGCCATTGTAGTAATTATGGAATGGTATTTTGTTGAGTATTTAACTTGAATTTCCCTGTTGATTAGATGTTGGTGAAGGAAGGATGGAGAGAGGAAGAGATGGCACAAACAGGAAGACCAATATAGACAAAAACACTCAGCAAAGAGAGCTCATGGTATGCATATAAATACAAAGAAGGACGAGTCATGAGATAAGAGAGAAGACAGGGAGGAGTAAGAAAGGCTTTGTACAATGTGCAAAGAAGTCTGAGCTTCTTAGAAAATCACTGGAAAGCTAACCTTCAACAGAGTTTTCAGTAAAAGAGAACTATGAGCATACCTGTGGTTACATAACCCCTCTGACAATAATGTGGAAGACATGTAGTTACATGATCCCTCTGACAACAATGTGGAAGACATGTAGTTACATGATCCCTCTGACAATAATGTGGAAGACATGTAGTTACATGATCCCTCTGACAACAATGTGGAAGACATGTAGTTACATGATCCCTCTGACAATAATGTGGAAGACATGTAGTTACATGATCCCTCTGACAACAATATGGAAGATATGTAGTTACATGATACCTCTGACAATAATGTGGAAGACAGACTGGAGGGGCAATACTGGAGGTCACAGCTGTGGGAGGATGTAAATAGAGTCTCAGAGTTTCCCAAAGTGGGTGATACCACCCCCTGGGGGGCACTGAAAAAGCAAATACTGGTCCTTTATCCTGGATTATAGGCTGCAGTACAAAGGTCTTTAATTGCCAGGGCCATGATGGGGGGAGATGTTGACTAGTTTTAGGTTTTTATTTTTCTGAGAAGAGCCAAAGAGACTTGAGAATCTAGGGTTTAGAGCAGTGGTTCTCAACCTTCCTCATGCCATGACCCTTTAATACAGTTCCTCATGTTGTGGTGACCCCCAAACATGAGATTATTTTCATTGCTACTTCATAACTGCAATTTTGCTACTATTATGAACCAGGTAACCCCTGTGAAAGGGTCGTTCAACCACCAAAGGGGCTGCGACCCACAGGTTCAGAACCGCTGGTTTAGATAGAGGCAACGGCACCAAGGACCATATAGAAAAAGTGCTTATAAAGGGATATTCATGTGTTAGAATCAAAAGGATTGGCTGAACAGGGAAGTAAGAAAGAAGAAGGAGCGCAAGACAGCACCCAGATAATTCATGATGATGTTTCCATTTGGGAAGTAAAGAAAAAGAAGAAGGAGAGTGAGATAACACAGGAGACCATAATCAAAGTTCATTTTGGACATGTTCTATTTGAAGTGGCAGCAGAAGATCCCATTAAGAAAGATGGTTCTCGCCAACCTCCATGTACCTAATCCAGAAACCAAGTTGTTGTGTCCTGAAGATAGGATTTCTTTTTCCTTACGAAAGAGTTAAGAAAGTTTTGTGTTCAGATCCATCAGAGCACCAAGGCTGGATTTCTAGAGGGGAAAGAGACCCAGTAGACTTAGAGGTGGGATAAACAAATATCAGAGCTTTGAGACTAGGAAAGGGCGTCCCTGGAGGAATCCCTCTCTTTCTCCCAGGCCAGTCCCAATGATCAGTGAAGACCAGCACGCAAATGCAACACCATCTAGCAAAAGGGCAAACATAACCTGCTGACTTCTGGAGATTGCATACATGGTCATAGCATTTGGAGGGCTAAAGTCGTAAAAAAGCGAGAGTTTACTCAAATAACTGCTAAGAGGAAGAAGAGGAAAGAGCCACTAGCTGCTGCTGAGAGATTGACTTTGGAAGAGAAGAATCCTGAGATGGAAGAGAGCGCATAGAACATACAAGCCAAGGAAGAGAGAGTTTTAAGAAAAAAAGCGACCAATATGGTTAAATGCTAGAAAACTATGTTAAATCAGATAAAGATTTTAAAGAGTTAAAACAATCATCAATAATTACTTCACTAGATTGAGGGGCACAAGCCTAATTATTGAGGCCAGTCAAGTGAATGAGAAGTAAAAATGTGCAGAAAATGTTCTACAGTCTTTTATGGAGTTTTATATTGATGTGAAGAAAATATAGGGTCATTTGTAAAATGATAGCAAGTCTTTTTTTTTAATTTTAACAATTTATTAGGGGCTCATACAATTCTTATCACAGTTCATACATATACATACATCAATTGTATAAAGCACATCTGTACAGTCTTTGCCCTAATCATTTTTTTCTCCTCTTTTCTTTTTTTACATTTTATTAGGGACTCATACAAATCTTATCACCATCCATACATATACATACATCAATTGTATAAAGCACATCCATACATTCCCTGCCCCAATCATTCTCAAGGCATTTGCTCTCCACTTAAGCCCCTTGCATCAGGTCCTCTTTTTTTTCCCCCTCCCTCCCCTTTTCCCCCTCCCTCTTGTGCCCTTGGTAATTTATACCTCATTATTTTGTCATATCTTGCCCTATCCGGAGTCTCCCTTCCCCCCTTCTCTGCTGTCCCTCTCCCAGGGAAGAGGTCACATGTGGATCCTTGTAATCAGTTCCCCCTTTCCAACCCACTCACCCTCCACTCTCCCAGCATCGTCCCTCACACCCTTGGTCCTGAAGGTATCATCCACCCTGGATTCCCTGTACCTCCAGCCCTCATATGTACCAGTGTACAGCCTCTGTCCTATCCAGCCCTGCAAGGTAGAATTCGGATCATGGTAGTTGGGGGGAGGAAGCATCCAGGATCTGGGGGAAAGCTGTGTTCTTCATCGGTACTACCTCACACCCTAATTAACCCATCTCCTCTCCTAAACGCCTCTATGAGGGGATCTCCATTGGCCGACACTTGGGCCTTGGGTCTCCACTCTGCACTTCCCCCTTCATTTAATATGGTATATATATACATATACATATACACATATATACACATACATACACACACTTATATCGTTGTTTTTGTTTTTGTTTTGCATGATGCCTTATAACTGGTCCCTTGGCACCTCGTGATCGCACTGGCCGGTGTGCTTCTTCCATGTGGGCTTATTTGCTTCTGAGCTAGATGGCCGCTTGTTCACCTTCAAGCCTTTAAGACCCCAGACACTACCTCTTTTGATAGCCGGGCACCATCAGCTTTCTTCACCACATTTGCTTATGCACCCATTTGTCTTCAGCGATCCTATCATGGAGGTGTGCAGTCAATGATATGATTTTTTGTCCTTTGATGCCTGGTAACTGATCCCTTTGGGACCACTCGATCACACAGGCTGGTGTGTTCTTCCATGTGGACTTTGTTGCTTCTGAGCTAGATGGCCGCTTGTTCACCTTCAAGCCTTTAAGACCCCAGTCACTATCTCTTTTGATAGCCGGGCACCATCAGCTTTCTTCACCACATTTACTTGTTCACCCACTTTGGCTCCAGCCATTGTGTCGGGAGAGTGAGCATCATAGAGTTCCAATTTAATAAAAGAAGGTATTCATGCATTGAGGGAGTGTTTGAGTAGAGGCCCAAGGTCCTTCCGCCACCTTAATACTTGACCTATAAATATAGACACATAGATCTATTTCCCCATCCTCCTATATATATTTGCATGTACATGTCTTTGTCTAGACCTCCATGAATGCCCTTTGACTCCTAGCTCTTTCCTCCATCTCCCTTGACTTTCCTCCTGCCCTACTACCATGCTTCATCGCCACCTGGGCTAGAGTATACCTCTTCTCTAAGCAACCTTACCCTTGATCATTTCCCAACATGCCTGCCACTCCCCCTTCTCTACCATTTGGGGTCCCATGTTTTTCCCTTGTCCCTGGGTTTGTTAACACCACTTCCTTACCCCCCCTACCCCCCACCCCAAGTCCCCCCGGAACTGTCGGTCCCGTTGTTTTTCCTCCAGATAGTTCATCCAGCCTGTCCTATTCAGACAGACCTGTGGAGTCACTAACATGCACGAAAACAAGACAGAGGAAAACAAAGCAACAGTATACAACCAGACAACAAAACAACAAAAACAAACCACTGACAAAGAACAGAACAAAACAGTTCACAAGAGAAAAGCTTGTAGTTAGTTCAGGGATCGTTTGCTGGCCCTAAGGAGCGTTTTCCAGTCCAGTCTGTTGGGGCACCTCGCCCTGGCCCCAAAGTCCACTTTCAGCATTCCCTGGGGACCTTGCCACTCCATTCCCTTGCTGTTCCGCTACACTCCCCCAGTGATTTGCCTCGGTGTGGTGGGATCAGGTCAGGTGCAATTCCCACATTGTGTCTCCGGTGCTGTCCCCTGTATCGCCCTTAGTCACTGAGGGGCATCATGTCTCATAGTAGGGCCAGCCATGTTGTTCTCTCTGTGGACTGGCTGCTCTACTCAGGAACATCATCATCACGGCCTGGTGGGCCAGGCTGTGCTCCACTCTCCTCTCCTGCCCCTTCGTCGATAGCAAGTCTTTTAACATGGCAAAAGGCTTTGGAAAAAGACAATGTTAATAGAAAGACTGAAAAAATGATAGAGATGAGACTGAGGAGGGCTCAAAGCATTAGAGGGAAAGCTAATAGGGAAATCTAAAAAAGAGACAGTCACTAACCATATCAATTGCTTCAAGAAATGTAAGTGCCGAGCATGGTTTCTGTAAACGGCATTAGGACGCCCGTAGTGACTTTCTGGAGACAGGTTCAACTAAGTGTTGGGGGGAAGAAGCGAGAGGACAAGGACCTGAGACTTGAAGAGAATACGTGAAAGGGAAAAATAGAAATTTTATTAATACATTTTCAATGGTTGCTCTTTGAAGACATTGATAAATTCACGACACCGTCCTGTCATTTCTATTAGACTCATGGTCGTCTTTGAGTAGCAGTGTCCTTTATAAAGTGCAGCTGTCAATCAAGAGGGGACACCTAACGTATAACACTGTTTCCTTTCACTCACAGACACACTTTGACTATTGGAAGAAATTCTAATTTTTATAATGGAGATTTCAATTTGTATAAAGATTGATATCCAGAATAGTTGTGAGAGTAGTGTTCAGAGAAACAGTGTCTGATAGATTACCTTCCAGAGGTTATATCTTTCCTTCCCTGTGTTTCCCACTATTTTGAGTTATAAATAGAAAAACAAAGGATTAAGAATCTATTAAAGAGGTGCTCCAGTGGCGCAATTGGTTAGAGCGTGGTACTTATAAGAATCTATTAAAGATCTTATTCTTCATTTTTGTACCAACATGATCTCAGAATATTTAAGTAGTCAGTCAATGCAATACAAAAATAGCTAAATAATTTAACAATCATTGATCAAGTTTGGCTTTTGGGAGAGTAATGATATAGTGTGTAGACCCAGGTCAAAACAATTTACTACTCATTCTCTAAGTATGAGTATTTATATTATGTACTTATGGCTAATCAAGATTTTCAAAACTCAAGGATAACCCTGGGCTGAGGCTTTTGCTATTCACAGCTTCTGGAAACAATAAGAAGATCCACTCTGACTTAGTCAATAGTCATGTGTAGAGAAAGAAGGAAGATTGAGTAGAAGATGAAAGAAGAGATGCAAACGTTGAACATGACTTAAAAACTTTTATTGTGGTTGAGAATGTAGCATTTATTTTTCTTGTTACAGTATGTTCAGCTTCCTAGTGAGCCACGATGTCCATAGCATTCTGTTAGTAATGTCTGGACAGAGCAAGGGTAAGGAGGAAATTACCAAGCACGGTTAGCAATTGGTAATAAGAGCTTTTGCAGCATTTAAAAGTATTAAACACCCTCTGCCTTTGTTGTGCAAAAGTATTTCATTACTTCATTATCATTTTTTCAAATGTTTCAAGTCAAATAACCTAGGTGTAATGTCTGACTATTGGAGATACAGAAGACAAAACCATCATTATGGAAAAGTCTCCAATAAAGTGCTGTTCATCCATTAGAGACAGCTTGCTTTCTAAATTCTTGGGAACATCCTTTTCTTTCCTTCCTTCCTTACTTTCTCCCTTTCTTTAATCATATATAAGCTCAGGGTAACTTTGAGGCAAACATTTAGGACTTATGAATCCTTTGGGGATAGATAGCATTTAGCTTTATGAAAGAAAAAGGTCCATTTTAGGTCTACTTTTGAATTCCCTCTCCCACCTAAAACTAAACCCCAAAAAGATGACTGTAGGTGATCCAGCATTCAAATTATCAAAGTTCCACAAAAAGACCACAAGGAAAACAAGGATAAGAAAGTTCACTCTCCAGCCAAACACAGTACCTGACGGATGATTTTTCAAAAACCATTGATTGAACACCTTTTGGGTACCAGGCAGGCATTATTAGTGAGGGATGAGAACATAAGACTAAATGAGAAAGATGCTTGCTTTCTAGACCGGTGAAGTATAAAGACTAGTTACAAAATGAAAAAAGAAGCAGAAGTGCAATCATGTGTTGTATCCCTTAGCTTGTAGGCTTTACAGGAGTTGTGCTAGAAGTGGAGCAAGGATATATAGAAGGTCATCTAGGTAGAATGGGAACAGTGGAGTCAGAAAACACTTTATAAGGGAGATGCCCTAGCTGTGTTTCATTGGATGATTCCTTTCTGGGGAAAGTGATCAAACCAAGGGAGTGAGATAGCTGGGAGTCTGCAGTAAAACTGTCAGGCGTCTCATCAGATTCTGTAGAATTCTGCAAATCATCTGTCTGATAGTTCTATGGAAAAGCTTTCCATAAAGGAGACCTGTCCTCCACCCCTCCACACGCAGAGCCTCGAAGCCATTTTTATTGTTTGCTGTAAATAGGAACAGAGAGCCAAAGATAATGGTATATTTGAAGAGTGCCTCCAGTGTGAAAGACAGTTAAAACAAACAACGAAAAGCACAACCCCCAAGAGAAAATTCCTTAAAAGTATATATTTGATATTATCAGAAAATAATTTAGAAAAGAGAGGCATTCATAAACAAGAAGATAAGGTCACAAAGAAGGACAATTATAAAATAACATTTAATTTACTAGAATTTTAAAACATAGTAGAAGAGTTGAAAGATGAAATTGAGGAAATTTCCTAAATGATAAAACCCCAAAGAGGATGACTCTAGTTAATTCATAATTCAAATTATAGTCATTCCAGAAAAAAGAGAACAGGGGGAAAAAGTGGGGATGAAATTACCAAAGAAACATTCAGAAACATTTTCCAGAAATGAAAGATAAACCTTTATGGGTCACAAGAGTCACACAGCATCACATACTTTCTGAATCCTGGAAACAAAGAGAAGCTCTTATAGTTCCCAGAGGAAGGAAATAATAGCATTCAGGTGACCTAGAATCAGGGTGCATCAGATTATTGGAAAACTGGAAGACAATAAAGACAGTGAATGAATGAGGTTTCTAAATGTTCAAAGAAAATAAACTTCAACCAAGAATACTGTACTCAGATAAAATATCAGTCAGGTGGTAGAGGAAACCATAGCTATATTAAGCCATGCGCCGCCACCACACACACACACACGCACACACAGCAAAACCAAAAAAGCATTACCACTGGCTTGATTCTGACTCATAGTAACCCTCTAGGATAGAGTAGAATGTGCCCCACAGGATTTTGGAGACTGTACTCTTTAGGGAAACAGACTGCCACATCACTCTCTTACAGTGTGGATGGTGCCTTCCAATTGTTTTGTTGTAGTTGTTGCTGTTGTTGTTAGCATTTGAGCACTTAATCACTGCTTAACCACAAGGGCTCCTTGCAAGCCTTATGAGAAGCCTACAGTGGTTTCCAAAATTTTGGTGCCTAGGAATCTATTATGTATTCAGCTACTAACCTCAAGGCCAGCAGTTTGAAACCACCAGTTCCTCTGAGGGAGAAAGATGAGGCTTTCCCATGAAGAGTTACATACAATCTTGGAAACCCACAGAAGCAGTTCCACGCAGCCTTAGCATTGCTATGATTCAGAATCAACTCCATGGCAGAGAGTTTGGGCTTTTTTTCTTTTTTAACATAGTGAGCACTAATTCAGACAGAAACAAAGCAAGTCAGATGAGGAGGAATATCTCCATAAGCATGAAATTAATAGGATGTTTGAGTGAATTAAGAAAAAATAAGATTTGTCATACATTTTAAGGGAGAAATAAAAAACAGAACGAATGGGTAGAGAGTTCCCAGAAAAGCAAAAAATTATACAAGAAAGGAAGTAAATGGAGAAGTATATTACATGGTTCAGGTGGAAATACTGTTAACAACCATAATATTGAAAAGAGTGGAGGACTTCCGGGAAGATGGCGACGGAGTGACACATACCAGAGGGACTCCGCAGAATTCAGCCCAGGAGAGTTGCTTAGAGGGAAATTCAACACTGCTGGAATGCAGGAGGAGCATCATAAAGATAAGTAGGCACAGACCCACGGGATTTTGAGGGGCTGGGGGCTTTGGAGTTAACTCAGTGGAGGCCGGCTGGGGCTTAGCTTGGCCCCGCCACTGTCTCTGCTGGAGCCTGGACCATTTGGAGCCTGTAGGGCGGCTTAGTCTCAACACAGCCATAGTTTGCCACTACCCGCCTCGGGACAGGAACTAGACACTTGCATCTCCTCTCTGTCCCCTCCCCCCCTTGGTCTTGGAGGGCTGCGCAGGGGCCTTTTCTCAACACAGCCACAGCTTGCCATGCTGCTGCCTCGAAGCAGGGACTAAACCTTTTCAGCTCCACTGCAGGGATCGGGACTCAGCTACATTGTTACTTTGTTTCCATCTCTTCACTATCTTCCCCCCCCCCAAAAATCGCCCCCCGCCCCAGGCTCATCCGGCTTGCTTTTTAGCTCCTCCCCCCCTCTTTGCCTCTTTCTTGGCCTCTCACACTCTACTGCTAACCTCCGGAACACTCCCCTTAGCCTAGGGCATTTAGGCCTGCGCCACACCCAGCTAGGTAAGCTCCACCCTGTGTAGTTAGTGAGGCTAGAAAAGCCCTGCTGACCCCCACCAGGGGATACTCTGCTCAACTTCGTACTGGGGAATTCCTGCCTGTGTGCCTTGGGGCATAAGGCAACTCAGCCAACACTCCTCAACACTCCAAGCTACTGCAGGAACCTCTGCAACACCAAAGCAGGCAACCCTTCAGGATCATGCCCCTGAGAGGGAAGTCACAGGAAGATAAAGTGGTAGGTTAATTCCATAGTGAAATAAGTTATAGGCAGTTTGAAGAAGCAATCCTACAAATCTCCCAGAGAGCCAGTGCTCTTGCACTCCCTGGAAAATGGCACCTGGCTCATCGAAAACAATGCAATGCAACAGCCATCAGCCCCAACGGCCTCAATGAAAAAACGGAGAAACAAAAGGAAATGCCAGAAGATGTCCTGAACATAATGACATGCATAGAGGGAGCAGACATTGAGTTGTCACAGAAAGAAAATTTCAGAATGCTACTTGGAGTCATAGAGGATATGAGGGAAACAATACAGAGGTAAAAGCCATAAATCAAAGAGAAATACAGGAGCTTAAGAAGGAGATAACAAAAACCAGTAGCAGACTCATGGACCTCGAGAAGCAACTGGAGGGATCAGAGAACCACATTAGTGACTTGTAGGACAGCCATGCAGACTTTAACAAACGCAAACAAAAATCTAACAAGATCATCAGAGAAGCTGAAGAAAACTTAAAAGCTATGTCTGATGCTATGAAGCGGAACAACATTAGAATTATTGGTTTAGCGGAGGAAGACACAACAAAGAAGTCATCTGCAACAATAGTGAGAGAATTCTTGGAGGAAAACTTCTGCAGCTTAATGAACGAAAAACAGATAAACATTCAGGAGGCTGAAAGAACACCAGCTAGACTAAACCCCAAGAAGAAGTCACCAAGGCATATAATAGTTAAAATTATCCAACTTTGAGGAAAAGGAGAAAATCATGAGAGCAGCTAGGGAAAAACAAGCAGTCACAAATAAAGGTTCCCAAATAAGAATATGCTCAGACCTAGCAGAAACTATGAAGAAGAGGAGAAAGTGAAGTAACATATTCCAAAAATTGAAGGAAAACAATGCAAACCCAAGAATACTCTACCCAACCAAATTATCGATCAAGATAAATGGAGAAGTAAGAGTCTCCCGAGATAAAGAAAAACTCAAAGAATACGTTAGAAGAAACCCAGCCCTACAAAAGATCCTTGCTGACCCATATGAGCAGAAGAACAACACTTACCAAGCATAAATAGGAGATCACCACATAGAACAACCTCACCCAGAGGGCAAAAAAGAGAAAACAGACCACAAGATAGCATTGATTTACATATAGAAAGAGTTGAAAGGCTGCTGAGGTAAGCTTTAAAAAAACAAAAAAGGCAAATGAGGCATAGGGAAAAAGCTATGGTATACAAATATTCCTGGGGTGAGGACCAGGTAATATGGCTAGGACCAGATCAAATACAGGGATACACATGGTAGACAACTAAAAAGGAGGTGGAGAAAGGAAAAATAATAATAATAAAAAGAAAAGGGTAGTGGGGGCACAGGACACACACCCACCAAGGGGGGGGGGTATTATTTGTGTCTCCACAGGGAAAGAGGGACCAGACTTCAACCAGATGCTCCAAGATGTGAATGCAACATGCCAGCGTGGAATAGGGAACCAGTGGAGAGGTCTGGGGTGCCGGCCCAAACCCCAACTACTAAGGGGACATCTGCCCCTCCTCTCAGAAGAATTTATTTCAAAGGAAGGCACTGAACCTACAGCTCCAGAAGAGGAACATATCTGATCGGAGCACATGGGAGCAGATGAAGGGGGAGGAGGAGAGAGTGGAACACATCATGACCCACTAGGCCAGGAGGTCAATGTTCCCAATCAGAACAGCCAGTCGACAGAGAGGACCACATGGCCGGTCCCACTATGAGACATGACGTCCCTCACTGACCCATAACTTTACAGGTGACAACACTGGAGACACAGTGAGGGAATTGCATCCGATCAGATCCCGCGACACTGAGGCAAAATATTAAGGGGGTACAAAAGAACAGCAAGGGAATGGAGTGGTGAGGTCCCCAGGGGATGCTGAAGGTGGACTTTGGGGCCAGGCCATGGTGCCCCAACAGACTGGACTGGAAAACACTCCTAAAGGTCAACAAACAATCCTTGAACTAACTACAAGCTTTGCTTTCTTGTTGTGTTGTGTTTTGTTTTTGTCATTGGTTTGTTGAATATTGTTGCTTAGTTGTGCTCTGTCTTGTTTTTGTGCATGTTATTATCTCCGCAGGTCTGTCTAAATAAAATATGCTGGGTGAACAATCGGAGGAGAAAACAACGGGACCGATAGTTCCGTGGGGCCATGGGAGTTGGGGAGGCGGGGGGAAAGATAGTGGTGTTAATAAACCCAGGGACAAAGGAACAAGCGATCCAAATAAGTGGTGAGGAGGGTGTGGGAGACCTGGTTGGACCTGATCAAGGGTAATGTAACTAAGAGGAATTGCTGAAACCCTGGTGGGGACTGAGCATGATAGACTGAACATGAAGTCAAAGGAAATAGAGGAAAGAACTGGGAGGCAAAGGGCATTTAAATAAAGGCATGTACATATGCAAATATATTTATAAATGAGGATGGGGAAATAGATCGATGTGCATATATCGAGTTGCATAAGGTTAGTATTAAGGTAGCAGAGGGACATTGGGCCTCCACTCAAATACTCCCTCAATGCAAGAACACTTTCTTCTATTAAATTGGCATTCTATGATGCTCACCTTCCCGACACAACCGCTGAAGACAAAATGGGCGAACCACTAAATGTGGTGAAGAAAGCTGATGGTGCCCCGCTATCAACAGAGACAGTGTCTGGGGTCTTAAATCCTTGAAGGTAAACAAGCGGCCATCTGGCTCAGAAGCAACAAAGTCCACATGGAAGAAGCACACCAGCCTGCATGATCACAAGATGCCGAAGGGATCAGTTTTCAGGCATCAAAGAACCAAAAAATCATAATTCTATTAATTTGTGCTCACCTCCCTGATATGACCACTGAAGACAAATGGGTGCATAAGCAAATGTGGTGAAGAAAGCTGATGGTACCCTGCTATCAAAAGATATAGTGTCTGGGGTCTTAAAGGTTTGAAGGTAAACAAGCGTCCATCTAGCTCAGAAGCAACAAAGCCCACGTGGAAGAAGCACACCAGTCTGTGAGATCACACGGTATCAACGTATCAGGTATCAGGCATCATCAGAACAAAAAATCTTACCATAGTGAATAGGCCACTGGACATCCCCCTACAGAAGGGTCTTGAGGAGGAGATGAGACAGTCAGGGTGCAATGTAGCAACGATGAAAAATACAACTTTCCTCTAGTTCCTAAATGCTTCCTCCCCCACCTCTCCAACTGTCATGATCCGAATCCTACCATGCAAGTCTGACTAGACCAGAGGATGTACACTGGTACAGATGGGAACTGGAAACACAGGAAGCCAGGGCAGACGATCCCCTCAGGACCAGTAGAGTGAGTGGCAATACTAGCAGGGCATAGAGAGGGTGGGTTGGAAAGGGGGAAACTATTTCAAGGATCTACTTGTGACCTCCTCCCTGGGGGACATACAACAGAAAAGTGGGGGAAGGGAGACGTGAGCCAGAGCAAGATATGACAAAATAATAATTTATAAATTATCAAGGGTTCATGAGGGAGGGGAGAAAGGAGAGAGAGGAGAAAAATAAGGACCTGATGCCAGGGGCTTAGGTGTAGAGCAAATGTTTTCAGAATGATGAGGGCAACGAATGTACAAATGTGCTTTACACAATTGATGTATGTATGGATTGTCATAGGAGTTGTATGAGCCCCTAATAAAATGATTTTTTAAAAATGAAGAGCTGATACCAAGCGCTCAAGTAGAAAGCAAATGTTTTGAGAATGATGATGGCAACAAATGTACAAATATGCTTGATACATGGATGTATATATAGATTGTGATAAGAGTTGTATGAGCCCCCAATAAAATGACTGGGGAAAAAAGGAAAAGAGTGAATAATAATCTAACTAAAAATTATAATGGGGCCATATTACAAGGATTAGAAGAACGAAATGGAATAAAGCCATCCAATTAAAAATATCAGAAAAAATGAAAAATGGTGCCATTTAAAGGGGGGTGGCGCATACCAGAAGAGAGAGCTGAATGTTTTGGAAGTGGCTGCCTTCAAGAAGCAAAAATAGGGGCTTGCGTGCAGAAGAAATGTGACTTTCATAGGACACTTGTAGAATTACCATAACTCACTGACTAGTGCTATTGTTTTAGGTACCACTAAAAAGGGGGAGGGAATGCTGAAACACAATGACAAAACTTTTGCTTATCATCTTAAGATGCTAGGGGGTTTCCAAAACGCGAAGAGGGTGGATTCTAAATGTAATCACTTCTGAGCAGATTAGACACAGAGTGATACGCACAAGTAGGAAGACAGATGATATGTGAGGACGCAGGCTCACAGGAGTCAACACAGCTAAACCCCAATAGGAGCCTTCAGATCTGAGAAAATAAACTTCTGTTCTTTAGAGCCACCCATTGACAGTGTCTGCTACCGTAGCACGAGGTAATGAAGTTTAAAGAACCTCAAATCAAAGCCACTGGGGTCCAGTTGATTCCAACTCACAACAACCCTCCAGGAGAGGGTAGAGCAGCCCCAGAGATTTGCTAAGGCTGTGCTTTAATGGAGAGAGCCCTGGTGGTGCAGTGGTTAAAGAGGTTGACTGCTAACTGAAAGGTCAGTGGTTCAAACCCACCAGCTGCTCTGTGGGAGAAAGATCTGGCAATCCGCTCCTGTAAGATCGCAGCCTTAGAAATCATGTGCAGAAAGTCCTACTATGTCTTACAGCATTGCTATGTCATTGACAGCTGTGGATTACTTTTCTAATTAAAAAAAAATCATTTTACTAGGGGTGCATACAACTCTTATCACAATTCATACACACAACAATTGTGTAAAGCACATTTGTACATTCAATTGCCCTCATCATTCTCAAAACATTTGCTCTCCACTTAAGCCTCTGGCATCAGTTCCACATTTCTCCCTCCCTCCCCGCTTTCCCTTGTTTATGAACCCTTGATAAATTTTCTAATTTTTTTAATGAACAAATCTAATTTTAATTTTTTAACCTTTTATTAGGGACTCATACAACAATTACCACAATCCATACACGTACATACATCAATAGAATAAAGCACATCTGTGCATTCTTTGCCCTCATCATTTTCAAAGCATTTGCTCTCCACTTAAGCCCTTTGCATCAGGTCCTCTTTCTCTCCTCCCTCCCTCTCTATTCCCCCCTCCCTCATCAGCCCTTGATAATTTATACATTGTTAATTTGTCATACCTTGCCCTATCCGGCGTCTCCCTTCACCCCCTTTTCTGTTGTCCATCCCCGAGGGAGGAGGCCACATGTAGATCCTTGTAATCGGTTCCCCCTTTCCAACCCACTCACCCTCTACCCTCCCAGTATCGTCCCTCACACCCCTGGTCCTGAAGGTATCATCCACCCTGGATTCCCTGTGCCTCCAGCTCCTATATGCACCAGTGTACAACCTCTGCTCTATCCAGACTTGCAAGGTAGAATTCGGATCATGATAGTGGGGGGAATGGGGGTGAAGCATTTAGGAACTGGAGGAAAGTAGTATTCTTCATCGGTGCTACGTCGCACCCTGACTGACTCATCTCCTCCTCTAGACCCCTCTGTGAGGGGATCTCCAGTGGCCAACAAATGGGCTTTGGGTCTCCACTCTGCCCTTCCCCCTTCATTCACTATGGTTAAGTTTTTTGGGGATTTTTTGATGATGCCTTATACCTGATCCCTTTGGCACCGCGTGATTGCACAGGCTGGTGTGCTTCTTCCATGTGGGCTTTCTTGCTTCTGAGGTAGATGGCCGCTTGTTCACCTTCAAGCCTTTAGGACACCAGACACTATCTCTTTTGATAGCCGGGCACCATCAGCTTTCTTCGCCACATTTGCTTATGCACCCGTTTGCCCTTAGCGATCTTATCATGGAGGTGTGCACCCAATGATATGATTTTTTGTTCTTTGATGCCTGATAACCGATCCCTTTGGCACCACATGATCACACAGGCTGGTGTGTTCTTCCATGTGGGCTTTGTTGCTTCTGAGCTAGATGGCTGCTTGTTTATCTTCAAGCCTTTAAGACCCCAGACGTTATCTCTTTTGATAGCCGGGCACCATCAGCTTTCTTCATCACATTTGCTTGTTCACCCGCTTTGGCTTCAGCGGTTGTGTCGGGAGGGTGAGCATCATAGAATGCCAATTTAATAGAAGAAAGTATTCATGCATTGAGGGAGTGCTTGAGTAGAGGCCTAAGGTCCTTCTGCTACCTTAATACTAAACCTATAAATATAGGCAAATAGATCTATTTCCCCATCCTCGTATATATATTTGCATGTGTATGTCTTTGTCTAGACCTCTATAAATGCCCTTTGCCTCCTAGCTCTTTCCTCTATTTCCCTTGACTTTCCTCCTGCTCCACTATCATGCTCCATCCCCACCTGGGTTACAGCTATATCTCTTTGTTACCTTATCCTTGACCATTCCCTACCAGGCCTGCCACTCCCACCTCACCACCATTTTGGATCCCATGTTGTTCCCTTGTCCCTGGGTTTGTTAAGACCACTTCCTTACCCCCCACCTCCCCCTATCCCAAGTCCCCCCGGAACTGTCGGTCCCATTGTTTTTCCTCCAGATAGTTTGTCCAGCCTATCATATTTTGACAGACCTGTGGAGATAATAATATGCACAAAAACAAGACAGAGGAAAACAAAGCAACAGTATACAACAAAACAAGAAACCACTGACAAAGAACAAAACAAAACACATGAAGAAAGAAAAGTTTGTAGTTAATTCAAGGATCATTTGTTGGCCTTTAGGAGTGTTTTCCAGTCCAGTCTGTTGGGGCACCACACCCTGGCCCCATGGTCCACTTTCAGCATTCTCTGGGGACCTTGCTGCTCCAATCCCTTGCTGTTCCGCTACACTCCCCCAGTGCTTTGCCTCGGGCGCAATTCCCACACTGTGTCTCTGGTGCTGTCCCCTGTAGCACCATGGTTCAGTGAGGGGCATCATATCTCATAGTGGAGCCAGGGATGTTGTCCTCTCTGTGGACTGGCTGCTCTAATCAGGTACATCATCCTCACGGCCTGGTGAATTTTCTAATTTTTATGGAAGCAGATAACCACATTTTCCAACACAGAGCTAATGGGAGGAGTAGTTAGCAGCCTAGGGTTGGAACCACGGTGCCATGAGGCTTCCTAAGTCCCTCTGGTGGAGTCCATGGGACCCTCTAGGGCAGAATAAAACTGCCTCTTGAGATCTCCCAGGCTGTGATCTTTATGGAAGCAAATTGTCACCTCTTCCTCCCACCCCAGGACCTCTTAAACCAAAACAACGACAAGTCAACCTGTCACCCAGTCGATTTCTAAATGGCATCCAGAACTCTCGGTCATCTGAAAATTGCTTTCCTTTGCTTTGTTCTTGTGTGTTTCTATGAATCTTCTCGCCTCCACATGTTAGAAGGCAGCGCAGCTGAAACACATGTTGAGTGAATCAAGCTGTATTATACCTACAGTGAAGGGTAGAAATAGGACACGGAGAAAATTATCTTTGAAACAGGAGACAAGCAGGAAATGGTCAGAGATTTGGGCAGTGTGGAGCACACTGCAAGGCATGTCGGTGGGGAAGGAGTTTCCAAAAGAAAACAATGAGCGATAACCAGAGTCAGCAGCTTCTAAGAAGTAAGAAGTTTAAAAGGCTGGATTTGATCTAACAAATGTCCAACGAACTTAGCAAGATCAAAGTCATTTGGTGACCTTGGCAAGAGCAATTTCAACAACGCAGTTGAGGATGGTATTTGCATGAAAATGGGCTGGAAAAGTTCATGGGAAGTAGAGACTGTGCTGCTCAAGCGTTAGTCCTCATCTAAAATATGAAATGACCTTATCGCATTAAATGGATTTATTTGCACCCTGAAGGCTGGTGTGGAAACTTTTTGTGGCCAGGCCTTCACCACCACAGTAATGTTAAAAACCTCAGACTGGGGTCTCCCTGAACCATTTTCAAATGTTTGATTTGGGGAAACACTCAACCTTTCACCCATTCAGCCCTTTCAGGATCTTTCAAATTGAGCATAGAACCATAAAACAAAAGACCAACATATCAATTTTATTAATGATTAAGCTGGGATAGAAAATACTTGTTTAGTTTGGACTCAAGGGCAAAATGCTCATGGTTTTTTACCCCCTGCATTGAGCTAGGTTCTCAACTGGGCAGAAGAGCCCAAGAAGACACTGCACATGCTATTGCCATGTGAGAGACAAGATGTGAGCCTCCAGTTGATTGATCTTTACCTTGTAGCCTCACATCACATCATTCCCAAGCAGCCTGCAGCTGGTGACTAATTGAAGCAGAGAGATAAAATCTCTTTCATTTCATGGACAGTGTTTATTCCAGAGTTTCCATGCAGGTTGGTCAAGACTTTCTTTGGCCTTGCAGTTCACGTTTGCCTTCGCCCCAGTCCTGTTTCCTCTTTCTTTCTATCATAGATATTCATCTCTAATAAATATTTTCATCTGTGTAGAGCAGCAGCATGGAGCCTGCTTAAAGTGAAAACAACAGTGGTTTATTGAGGCATCGAGATGGACCAGACAGCGAACAAATCTAAAATCACAGAGTGAAACAGCTGCTCTGCTGGACAATGAGGATGAAGATATGTTTGTACAGTTGGAGTAGGAAATAGAAGTGACAAAGTCCCAGCTGGCTAAAAGACAATCAGGAGAGGCCAGTCGGCCAGTGGGTGTTTAACAGGGGATAGGTGGAAAACATAGACTTATGTGTGGGATCACATGGTTGATTAAGGTTAATGGCAAGCTTATGTGCTCTTCAGTTTATTACAGGTTATTCACGGGACAATGGCAGGGCATTTGTTGGGTAGCTTTTTCAATCTTTGCTTTCTCAATTAAGTCTATTTCTCCGGGTCTGTTGCAAAGACCTTTAGATAATGCTGTGCCTCCAGATGCTTTGTGAATAAGCTCGTACACCTTGCATCTGCTGGACCACGATGCAAAGACTCCCTGCGAACAGACTGTGATACCCTGAGGAAAAGGATAGCATGAGTTCAGAGAAAAAGAACGTCTCCTTTAGGGGACATGCTGAGGTTAGCATCCAGGATAGGAGAGCATCGAGGTTCGAGGAACTTCTATGAGGAAAAACAGCTTTAAAGTCCGTCATGGATGCTAGACTCACAGCAGGACATTATAATGGAGTGCTGTAGGTCTGCTCTACATACATGTGTCAAGGAGCTCTGATGCTAAGCTCTCATCCACATCCTGAACTCTATCTGCCTCCCAACGACCCCTCTACAACAACAGAGTCGGGCAAAGGAAGGTTGAATTCATGGTAAGCATAAGAATGCCCTTTCACCTCCCCAAGAAGAGGCTTCCAGACCAAAGCTTTCATAAAGAGTTTACCGCCCCTAAACACTAACCTGTATGTGTCATACCCATTTTCTACCCCATCTTTTGAGTCTCCATTTCAAGACTCTGTTTGAAGACTCAACTTCCCCTAGAAAAATCCATTTCATCCCCTACGAGGCTGTGCTATCCCCAGCCCAATTTCATACTTGACATCTTAAGAAGAACCTTGGATGGCTGTTTAGGTTTTCCTTTCTTAAACACCACTGGCATCTGAAGGGGGGAACAGGATGGCTGTGAACAAGATTGAATATGAGTGCACTAAACTCAGTTCTTAACTCACTAAACAAACTCACCAAAGTAAATTCACTCAACAGAGCGAAACATTACAATGAAATGTGCAAATAACTAGTGTTAGAAAGCCAAAAAGGAAGCACGCTCAGCATATCTTAAACTCAAGAATAAAATTCAAGCCTTGAGTTGCAAAACTGAAAGATTTTACGGGAAAAATATTGAATGAAACAGAAACATCCAAATTGAACGGAAAGAATATACAGAGTAACTGTACCAAAAATAACTTGTAAACATTCAACCATTTCAAGAGGTAGCATATGATCAAGAACCACTGGAGCCAAAGGAAGAAATCCAAACGGAACTGACCGCACCAGCCAAAGATAAGGCTTCAGGAAGTGATGGAATACCAATTGGAATATTTCAACAAGTTGGTGAAGCACTCACTCATCTATGCCAAGACATTTGGAAGACAGCTACTTGTCTAATTGCCTGGAAGAGATGCATATTTGTACACATTCCAAAGAAAGGTGACCGAACAGAATGCTAAAATTTAAGACACTATGACTGTCATCACCTGCCAACAATTTACTAAAGATCATCCAACAACAATTGTAAACAGCACATTGGCAAGGTTCAGGCAAGATTCAGGAGAGGATGTGGAACAAGGGATATCATTGCTGACGTAAATGAATCTTGGCTGAAAGCAGAGAATACCAAAAAGATGTTTACTCCTGCTTCATTGACTATATCAAGGCATTTGACAGTATAGATCAAATCAAACTATGGATAGCCTTGAGAAGAATGGAAATGTCAGAACACTTCATTATGTTCACTTGGAGTCTGTACATGTATCAAGAGAGAGGCGATTATGGGAACAGGACAAGGGAATACTGTATGGTTTAGAATCAGGAACGATGTGCATCAAGTCATAGTCTCTCACCATATTTATTCCATTTTCATGCTGAGCAAATAATCAGGGAAGATGGATTATATGAAGAATTCGGCATGAGGATTGTCACAAGGCTTATTGACAAGCTGCGATATGCAGATAATACAGCCTTGTTTAAAGTAAATGAGGAGGAGTTGAAGCACTTGCTGATAAAGAGCAAGGATTACAGCCTTCAGTGTGGATTACAACTCAATGTAAAGAAAACCCAAATCCTGCCAACCGGACCACTAGATAACCTCATGACAGAGAAAAGACTGGAACTGTCGAGGATTTTGTCATGTTTGGACCTGTTAGGTAGCTAGATTTCGGGATGGGGTTGTCCCTTTCGTGCCTGCAAAGGCCCCATAGAGGAGACTGGAAAGAAATCAGGCAACCATTAGATGCCTATGAAGACCTCAAACTGAGCATGCTCATACTCAAGCCCTCCCCCACCCTCTCTACCCACCCCCTCCCTCCCTGACCTGGAGCTAGGTTGGAGGTACACCTGGGTGGTCTAAACTAGGCCCACGCTCATGACATCACCCAGGTGGGCTCAACCCAGCCAATGGGGTCAACCAATATCATCAACCACGCCTCTCCAGCCAGAGGCTTGAAATATCCTGGGTGTGGGAAGACCATGGTCTCGCCTACCCTGCTCCTGGTCAGTGGTAGATCAGAGGGTGGGGGCTCACCCGCGCTGCCTGACCATGCCCCCTCAGGGCCTGCTCCAGGCCTATATGTGCCCACTCCAGGCCTACGCTGGGCCTACAGCCCTCTTTTCCCTTGCTCCCTCCGCCTCTTGGTCCCTGGGATTTCCCCTCCCCCACCCCAGTTCCACACACATGGGGGCTCTTTCCCACAAGGTTGCTTGTGCTCAGTTGTGAACCCCTTTGAGACGGTAAAACCCGAAACTTGTCCTGTCCTTTAGAAAAACCCACTTGGATTACAAAACAAACGTCAACATGAATTCTTTCAAGGTGCAAAGCCAAGAACTGAGGTACATATTACCCACTCCAGATCCACAATCAATGTTCACAGAAGGAGCAATCAAGAGATCAAACACCTCATTGACTTAGGCCAGCGGTTCTCAACCTGTGGCTCATGATCCCTTTGGGGGGGGGGGGTTGTCAAACAACCCTTTCACAGGGGTCACCCAGTTCATAACAGTAGCAAAATGACAGTTATGAAGTAGCAATGAAAATAATGTTATGGTTGAGGGTCACCACCACACGAGGAACTGTATGAAAGGGCCCCAGCACCAGAAAGGTTGAGGACCACTGCCTTAGGCAAATCTGCTGCACAAGAGTGCTCCTTAAACGCAAGAATGGTGAGACTTTGTCTCACATACCTTGGACATGATATCAGACCAGTCCCTGGAGAAGGGCATCATACATGGTGACAAAAAGGGAAGTCCTTCAACAGGATGGACTGAATGGCCGCTGCAACAGTGGCTCATGTCTAAGAACGATGGTGAGGATGGAGCCAACTCAAGGCACCTCACCACAACGAACACCAGGGAGAACCTCCTAAAGTGGGAATCCTCCTTGCCGAGATGAGTCAACACTGCCTAATCTCACATGAGTGGATAAAACAATCATTTTCTTATCAGTATGATATTGTCCTTGCCCTTTCTGGAACAATAGGCAGTATTTCCTGTTCTGTTTGAGCCAATCTGCACCACAAAAAAGCCTGGACCATTTTCAGTAGTTGGCCTCTGCCATTCACATGAAGTAAACAGATATTAATGGAGTGCTTTCTGTAGAGAGGAAGTGGGAAGGGGTGGAGAAGCTTTCCTTTTTGCCTGTCAGAGTTAATAAAGGACATAACACAATACTTGAAACATAATAAAACACCAAAACCAGACCCATTGTACTCCGTCCTTTATACACATCCGGACTCACCATTACCCTACATAATGTTTTCAGAGACTAAATCTTAGTGAGAGTGATAGCCTCATCTTTCTCCAGAGGAGCAGCTGGTGGGTTTTAATCACCAACCTTGTGACAAGCAACCCAATGCCGAAATGATTTTTGTTTTTAAAGATGAATAGGCTCTCTCTCTGTTTTACACATAGCCCAATCTGATTTATAGACAATTCTAAGAAACCCACTAACGTGTTTTAGAACTAATGAGTATAGCAAGGGTGCAGGTTGACAGATCAATAACAATTGTACATCCACACAGTAGCAATGAACAAGTTAAAATGAAATTAAGATGACAATTCAATTTATAATGAGCTCTATAAATTAGGCATTAATTTAAGAAAAGAAGTTAAAATTTATAATTTGAAAACTATAAATCATTGTTGAAAATGATTAAAGGTGACCTAAATAAATGGAAAGATATTTTGTGTATGAATCAGAAGACTTAATCATGTTAAGTGGCAATTACCCCAAATTGATTTGCAGATTCAATGTAATCCCTATCATATTTCTAGCTGAAATCTTTCTGGAAATTCATAAAGTTAATCTAAAATGTATTGGGAAATGAAAGGAAATCAGACGAGCCAAAACTAGTCTGTAAAGCAGTGGTTCTCAACCTGTGGGTCGCGACCCCTCTGGGGGTGGACCAACCCTTTCACAGGGGTCACCTGATTCATAACAGTAGCAAAATGACAGTTATGAAGTAGCAACAAAAATAATGTTATGATTTAGGAGGTCACCACGTGAGGGCATATATGAAAGGGTCACGGTGTTAGGAAGGTGGAAAACCACTGCTAAAGGAAACACACAGTCAGAAGACTCACACTTCCTGATGTCAAGACTACTGGGAAGCTACAGTCCTCAAGGCGATGCGTGTGGTATGGGCATAGGATAAGCAGATCAGTCAATGGAGTAGAATTGAGAGTCCAGAAATAAACCCTTACATTTATAGACAGTTGACTTAATTGAGAGTGCAAAGGCAATTTAATGGAAAAGAAATCACTTTTCAAAAAAATGTGCTGGTACAAATGGATGTCTGCATACAAACATATGAAGCTGGACCCTTACCTGACACCATATACAAAAATTGTCTCCAAAAGGATCAAAGATCTAAGTCTAAGAACTAAAATATTCTGTTAGGTAGCGAGCTTAGGGACAGAGGTTTGTCCTTCCCCTGCCTGCAAAGGCCCCCATCGAGAAGGTTGGAAAGAAATCAGGCAACCATTAGACACCTATGAAGACCTCAAACTGAGCATGCTCATACTCAAGCCCCAGAGCCATGTGGGAATACACCTGGGCACCCAATTTGGTCCAGTCTCAAGGCATTACCTAGGTGGGCCTAACTTACCCAATGGGGAAAACCAATGACATCAACCACACGGCCCTAACCAGAGATTTGAAATGTCTTGGCTGTGGGATGGCCTTGCTCTTTCTTACCCTGCTCCTGATCAGAGGCAGGTCAGAGGGTGGGGACCCACATGCGCCGCTCTGGGCCTACTCAGGGCCCATAGCCTCTTGCCCCCTCACCCTCTTGCCCCTTGCTCTCTCAACCACTAGCTCCCCCACTCCAGTTCCCCATGTGTAGGTGCTCTTTTCTTTGTGGTTGTTCAGGCCCAGTTGTGAACCCCTTTGAGACTTTAAAACCTGAAACTTGTCCTCCAGAAAAACCCACTTGGATTACAAAACGGGCTTTGGCGTGAATCTTTTCATCGTGGGAAGCAAAGAACCGAGTTATTACCCACTCTAGAATCCTAACAATTCTTAGAACAAAGGCACAAGATCTTCATGACTCAGGGTTACAAAGGCACAGATCTTGGGGTTAGGCAGTGGTTTCTTGGATATGATTTCAAAAGAGCAAACATAAAAATAAAGACTAAGCATATTTCACATCGTAAAAATTTTAAACAGTTTTTGCCATTTTAAAACAGCCAACCTTCAAGAAAGAACCAACCCACAGAATGGGAGAGAGTAGTTACAAATAATGTATCTGACAAAGGACTTTTAATACAAAGAATTCCCACAACTCAACAAAAAGAAAATTATCCCATCATTTCTCCAAAGTAGATAGATTAGTGGTCAATGAGCATCTGAAATGATGTGATCTTAGTGATCAGGAAATGTAAATCAAAACGACGGTGCAATACCGCTCCATGTCCTCTACAATGGTTGTAATAAAAGACATATAATAAGTGTTGGTTGGGATGTGAAGAAATTTGAACCTTCATACGCTGATGATGGGAATGTAAAACGGTGTAGCACTAGAGAAAACAGGCTTTACACTTCCTAAATGTGTTAAACAGAGCTACTATAAGACACAACCGCTGCACCATTAGCTACATACCCAACAGAAATAAACACATATATCTCCACAAAAACTTAATCAGGAATGCTCATGGAGGCATTATTTAAAATAGTCCAAATGTGGACACGCCCCAAATGTCAATCAATTACTGAATGGATAAACAAGATACGGCATATGGAAACAATGGAGTTATTATTCAGTCAAAACAAAACTCACTGCCTTCGGGTCAATTCTGACTCATAGTGATGCCACAGGACAGAGTAAATCTCCACCCGTGGGCTTCTGAGAATAATGCTTTACAGGATTAGAGAGCTTCATCGTTCACCCTCTACCAGTGGTTTAGAACTGCTGGCCTTGTGGTGGTAACTCACTACACAGTCAGGACTGAAACATACTATAAAATGGATGACAATTGAAAATATTATGCTAAGTTAAAAAAAACAAAGTCCAGTCACCAAAGGCCACATGTATATTTCATGTTAAATATGAAGAATAGAACTATCTGTGGAGACAGAATGCATATGGATGGTTTTTAAAGCAGAAGGGATGGACTGGGAGGATAACAGCTACAAGGTGTCCTTTTTGGGTAATGAAAATTTTGGTGCTCTACAATGGATTGTTAAGCTCTATGGACGTACTGAAATCATTGAGCTGTGCACTTTAAATGGGCGAATTGTATGATATGCGAATTATAGTTCAATACAAGTGTTACAGTTAAAGGTAAGCAGATGATTCTGTTAAGATTCCTTAGGTGAGAAATACCCCGATCCTGGGCTTCCCACGAGAAAGAATTCACGCAGAAGCCTGGTTTGGGATCCAAGCGGGTTTTTACAAAGGGCAGAAGAAGTTTCAGGCATTACTGTGAACAGGACACAGGCACCCCATTCCACTGTGTGCCCACACTGGTTGGCAGAGGCCAGGGAGGGAGAGACCACGTGGAGGAAGGCAGAGGAGCAGCCGGAAAAGGGAGCAGTGGTCTCAAAATTCCAGCCTTTTGGGACCTTCAGCGGGGAGGCATGGTCAAGGGTACTGGTTGACCCCATGGGCTGAATTAAACCCACCTGGCAGAGATCGAGCCAATCCAGGTGTATCTCCACCTAGGTTACCACCCCTTCCTGGCTCCAGACCTGAATATGCGCATGCCTTTTAGCCTTTACATGCCTAGGGGTTCCTAGGCATGGAGAGGAACAACCCCCTATCCTGCTGCCTAACCATTCTACTGAAAGTGTGGACGAGAAGTGCAGGACATGTGAATTAAAAAAAAAAAAGTCACTGTGGTTGGGGTCAAGGGACTGAGGGGGAAAACCCCAAAGAAAGGTACAACTTTTTCACCCAAATAGAAGGTTAAGTCACGAACTAAAGGCTTATAATCAGATAATGGGATGTCAGAGGAAGACTGTCAGGGCGGTGCATTTTCAGAAGATGACAAGTCCAGGGGTGTGTCCTGGGAGTGGGTGGCTGAGGAGGACTGGAAGGAGAGGTGGCAGAGGACCGGAAGTCGTGAGGCTCGTACACGCTCAGAAGTATGTGTGGAATTGAATCAAGCAATTACTCCCCTGCACCATATGAGAAAGAACGGGTGTGTCAAAGTAACCTTACACATCTTAGACACGACATTTGCCTTAGGGAAATCAAATTTTTATTTTTACTAAATTCAGGTTTGCAAGTGAGTTTAAATGGAGACCGTGTTTGAATGACCTCTCCTTTAAAGAAGGTGGGGTGGGGGGAGAAGAGAAAACAGAGCTTTTGCAAAAGTAGACTATGATTGCACTGAGAATATCAAAGCATTTAGGAAAATAAGCTTCCAGAAATAGAGAAGCAAAACTATGGATACAGAAAACAATAAACACTTTTACCTACTGAGTCACGAAACTCAGCTAAGACCATCTTCCATGGAAACCTTGATATCAGTAGAGTCAAAGGAAAGTGCCAGGGAAGGGGATTTCCCCACTTCTCCTCATTTTGATCTTTCTCAAACACCAGCTGATCTTCAGATCCCTAGGATTAGCCTTTTTTCTGCCCATAAGACACTATCCTCTCAACTCTAGGTTTCCTGTGGCTTATGCCACACCTCAAAATAAGGTTTGGATTTAGTATTCCAAACAGTCACCTCTACTAACACACACACACACACACATCTATGCACACACAGGACTAATGAGTTCAAGGCAAGAAATAAATACTATTCTAATTATTTTAAGGAAAAATGTTTAACAAAAGGGATAGAGTTTTTAAAGTTAACAAGAATTGCTAATGGAGCAGGCTCTAAGATATATCTCCAAGAATAATTCCAAACAATGTAAAGTTGATCCTCCAAGTGAGTTGCTACCTCTGTAACAATCAGGAAGAGTAAGAATCAGAAAAACAACAGTGGAACCATTGAGTTCATGAACTTACCACAATAACTGTTGCTTGAGTTGAATTGTGTTCCCCCCAAATATGTTGAGGTCCTAATCCCTGTACCTGTGAATATTAGCCTGTTTGGGAATAGGGGTTTTCTTTGTTTTGCTAAAAATGCTATACTGAAATACTGTGGGTTCTAAACCTTATCTTTCTTAGTGGTATCTTATAAAATGAGCAGAATACATACACACACACACACATACACACACACACACACCTGAAAACGACAGGTGCCTGTGACAATCCTTCACCCGCCAGTGAATCTTCTTTAGCGTTTATGCCTAGATTTTGGACTTTAGCCTCATAAACTGTAGACAATAAACTCCCTTTCTGTAAAGTCACTTATTTGTGGAATTTGTGTTACAGGTGCATTTACTAAATGTATCTACTAATTACAACTAGAAGTGTTAGGGAAATACCGCTTTCTACTTTGCAGTCTATACTGTACAAAATGCATGAAAAGGAAAGAGAGGAAGAGGATGGAAGGGAAGAAGTAGGATTAGGAGAGGGGAAGAGAGAGGGAGAGAAAAGGAGAGAGAGACTGATGAAATAGATATTGACTACCAAATGGTCACATCCAACACATAAATACACACATACAAACACATTCTAGATCACTACCAACCTCCTTTTTTTGAATTTTATGAATTTTCCTGGCTCTGTTAGGGTTCTCTAGAAAAACAAAACCAGAGCACTTATGATTATAGATAGATAGATAAGAGATATAAAGCACTTAGGAATATAACAGCTAATTAGTCCACATAGCAGTACAGAAGGCTCAGTTCAACTCACTTCTGTGAAACAGTTAATATTCTGGAAGTCCTTCAACTCATGAGGGCTGCTGAGTCCAAGATCAAGGAAGCAGAAGCTGAGTCTTCTGTGCAGCAATGCAGGCAATCTGGCCACAAGCAGACCCTTTAATACAGTTCCTCATGTTGTGGTGACCCCTCACCATAAAATTATTTTTGTTGCTACTTCATAACTGTAATTTTGCTACTGTTATGAATCAGGCAACCCCTGTGAAAGGATCATTCAATCCCCAAAGGGGTCCTGACCCACAGGTTGAGAACCGCTGCTCTAGAGTCTCCAGTTACAGGTTAAGTACATGTCCTGTAGATGATATCCCAATGGCTTTAATTTGCTAAAAAGCCCAGCCTCATCAATGCTTTCTAGAATTCTGTAACATGAAATTTGACTTTATTTTTGGTGTTTCAGCACTGATAACTTTCAAGCCCCATCATTTCCCCTTCTTCTTCTACCCCATATCTAGATTAAAAAGATAAAAATAACCTAGTTGTTCCCTCCTTTGGTACTTGTAGGAAGTTAAAACTACACAACCTAATGAGGGTGAGGGAGTCTTCACCATAGGCCCACCTCCTCCTAGCCACCGAAACACTCAAGACAGTCCCCTTTCCTACTGTCTGAAGTCATTCTTGCACTTGCCTGTGTGTCTTCCCCATTCTTCCTCAGATAGCTTCATCAAGTGGGGGATGAACCTTTGCGTATCCTCTTGATGTGGCATCAGACTTTTGACACCCAAGACAAAATTTTAGTGGGGAGTTTATGTCACCTCTGTACAGTGACCAAAACACTCATCTGTGAGCAGGATGTCTACGTAATGATCATCAACTTCTTTCTGCTGCCTGCCGATGAGCATGCACTTTGAACTTATGCTTGCGGGTTAGCTTAAACTTTGAACTGTGCTGCTTTGTGCTGCCGTTCCTAAGTCCTACTGAGCCTCTGTTACAGATTTAATAAGTCTAAGAATATTGATGTCAGATGGATCTTGGCTGAAAGCAGACACTACCAGAATGATGTTTACGTGTGCTTTATTGACTCTGCCAAGGCATGTGACTGTGTGGATCATGACCAACTATGATTGCCTTGAGAAGAATGGGAATCCCAGATCCTACATTGTGCTCGTGCAGAACTTACACAGGGAACAAGAGGATTTTGTGTGAAAATGACAAGGGCAATTTACTAAAGTAGCTTTTAAATAAAAAAATAAAAGGGTGCTGATTAGCTTTTTTTTGCCTTAATAATGTAAATTTTGAATGAACTTTTACATCTATTAAGGTACATCAATTGGCAAGCCTTCATGGCCTTCATATATAGTGGCACTCAAATAACAGTTATACCTGGGAATCAAATGAAATTTAAATATGGTCACTTTATACTCTTAGATGCTGGATTATATGAATACAAACACCAACTAAGGACGATCCATTACCTGCAATGTGCAAAACACAAAACTTTGCTTGCTGAAAGCAAAGAAGATTTGAAGCATATACTGATGAAGATGAAAGATTATAACTTTATATTTCAACATAAAAAACAAAAGCCATAATTATGGCTTTGTAAGTATTATGACCAGTTATATAATTGACTGGTCATGGACTATGACCAGTAAGTAAGCCATAATAAATAGAGAAAATGTAAAAGTTGTCAAGGGTTTTGTACTTGGATCCACAATCAATAACCATGGAATAAAAAGTTAAAAAAAACCCAAATAATGTATAGCACCAGGAAAGTCTGCTGCCCAAGAGCTCTTCGGTGTATTAAAAGCAGGAATGCCACTCTGGGGACTAAGATGTGTCTGACCTACCTCATGGTATTTTTAGTCACCTCGTATGCCAAACAATGAGTAAGGGAAACCAGAGAAGAAAGGATGCATCTGAATTAGTATGCTGGTGAACAATATTGAATATATAACATGGCTTTCCAGAGGAGCAAACAAGTCTGTCTTGGGAGAAGCACATCCAGAATCCTTCTTGAAAGGGAGAATGGCAAGTCTTTGTCTTACTACTTTGGACATGTTGTCGGGAAAGACCAGTCTCTGGAAAAGGGCATTGCTTGGTGAAGTAGAATGTAATCGAAAAGAAGATCCTCAAGGACATGGACTGGCACAGTAGCAACAACAGTGGGCTTGAGCGTAGTAGTGATTGTGAGGCTGCCACAGGATCAGGTCGTTTTGTTCTGTTGCACATTGGGTTGAGATGAGTCAGAATGGGCTAATAGAGGCTAATAATAGACTCTTCGGGAGTTGCCAAATATAGCACATAGTACAAACATGTTTCATCTTAGACATCACTCTTCTATGGTCATCACACTCATTGTCCTCAAATGTCTCAGAGTGTACATGAGGCAATTCAACTACATCTTTGACACTTAAAATCAAGTTGGCAAAATGATTCCCCACCCCCACCATCCTCCTCTTCCCATCCCCATGAAAATAGTTAATAAATACAGCTCAATGTAAATTAAAAGAGAGCCTTCAAGAATTAAAACCCATTATATGTACAGAGTAGGAGCAATTATTCCTATTCTTTCTCCATGTCATCCCCCATTCAGCCCATTTTTAACCCTGGAAAGAATTTACAGGATTACTGTGAACTTACTGCAGCAATCCCACCCACTGATGTCCCCGCATCAAATCTTTTGAAGTTATGATTCCATCCAATAAACAACAGCCATAGATTTTGTTAACATATTCTGTTCAGTGTCCATTTCAACAATTTCTCAGGTTTGTTTTTCTTCAGTTCATTTCTAGTTTGGAGGGGCCACAATATAACTTTACTTTGCTATCCATGGCAGAACGGAATAGCCCTGCCCTGGAACACAGTTTGCCAGCAAGATCCTGTCAGAAACCTCTCTCCAGGAAACTGAGCAACACCACGCGGGAGCTGCAAATGCATATAAGGATTTCACAGAACAGGGAGCTGGACCACTGTCCCATCCACAGGAAAGGCCATGCCCCTGGCTTAAATTCCTGAAAATGATTTCCTAAGCGGATGGCCGTTCTATCCTGACGCTGTCAAGAAACAGCTATCAACCTTCTCAAGACCCAAGACGTGAAAACAAACCCGACACCTTTAGGCCTTTTTTCAGGTCCAGAGACAACATATTCTTTATTTAAAATTTTCATTTAACCCTATTTATGGTGTTCCTTGAAAATTGTGTGATCTTGAATGGGGACAATCTCAACCAGACGACTCAAATGGGCCCAGATTGCTCTACAATAACCACCCCCGTTAGTGCTTGCTCATAGATTCCTTCTCGTTTGTGGCCTTCTCTCATGCCATCTTGAGGTATTTGAAAATATATGCTAATCCTAAATTGCCTATGGACTCTGGGGGCAAGAAACTGCCTTATCTTCCTTGGTCCAACGTTATATATGAGTGGCAACTACTGGAGACAAAAGCTCTCACGGCTCTCGGCCAGTGACTCTCACTGGACCTAGGCTGCTTTGTACTTAGCTGCACATTATGCTCTAGGTCATGGACGGAGCTCCCCACGAGCTTGGATCCACCACAGTGGCCTGCTTGTGAAAACGTCTTTAATTTTTGTTATTAATTTGAATGTCTTTAGAAGAACTCTGTTCTTCACCACAGGCTCAACACTTCTTATTCTGGCCTAATTCACACATAGGAATGACCTGCGAGTCCCCTATGGACATTCATTTTGAGTATGGGATTATGGGGAAATTAAAATGTAAAACTTGCAGGACGTGGAGTTCTGTGGGAGTAATCATGGAGGCTGACTCATTTGTTCAGCAAACATTACCTCAATCCTAGAGCACGAAGAAGCACAAAGATATCGCTACAAAATCACAACAACTTTTGTTAAATAAAAGAATATGAAATGATGGGTTGACATATTCTCAATCCATCTCTCTAACACTTCCCTGAAGGATTCTGGGTCCTGTCATTTAGATGTTAAAACAGCAATGTTGGCATCCCCGAGAGACTCAAATTGTATTCCTTTGAAATGTTCTTTGAGTTTGGGGGACAAAATGACGCCCAAAGGGGCAAGATCACAGCAGGCAAGGAAAAGTTCTATGGATCAAATTCTTGTAGCGCAGCCATTGCAACCTTTAAAGAATGAGCAAGTGCATTGTGATGGGGGGTTGGGGGGGGCAATTCCTTGGAGCAGCTTTCCTGACCTTTCTCTCGCCAGGGCAGTTTTCAATTTTCTTAAAATTTCTTCTTCAGAAGCACCCATGATCACACTATGTCCTTCTAGAAAATCTGTCTCTATCACCACTTCAAGTTACAAAGAGTCACCATCACCTCTGAACTTCTCCCTCTTCCTTGAATCTCACGGGCCCAGCAGGTTCACTTGGAAGCCATCGTTTTTGGTTAGACTTTTTTAAAGGCATCATAAAAAGAGCACAGGACAAGTCCATTACTGAGAAGATTTGTTGAAACTTGTCTGCAATCATGCACTGATGGAAGACATGTGTTTAAATATCATCAGTTTTGAATAAGCCCATGCACATATGAACAGGAACCTTAATAGCAATACTCTTTAACTTGCCCTCTTTATCTATTTCTTGCTAGGCACTTGAGATAATTATAGTTTATTGTGCCAACCTGGCCGATAAACATATGTGGGGTCAATTGAAGGGTGGAGAGATAAATGGCTCAGTGAGCCTTGCCTTTCTAGTTCTCGGGTCACTTGCTTTGTGATGGTCGGACCAGGGTGCAGCTGCCTTAGCCAGTTCCCTGCTTCAGCTGGCAAGGCTTGGACCTACCCTGATGCAGCTCTGGGTGCTGGAACAGCCGCGTGGAGACCCTGCTAGCGTTGAGATGCTTACACATTCACTGATTTGGCTTACCTCCTGCTGTCAGCATCATTGCGTCTGTTTTGTGAGATGGGGGAGGACTTTGTGGATTGGTGTTGGACATATGGACTACTGTTGGACTTATGGGCTTGGGAAGCACTGGGTTGGGATTTTTTTTTGATGTGCACTTACACTTTATATGAAACTCTCTCATATACATATGACTTTCTGTGGATTTGTTTCCCTAGCTTACCCAGACTAACACAACACTATAAATACAAAAGTAAAAATCTTAGTTCCATTTCTGCAGAAAAGTATATCATAGTTGAGTAGTCATGGTGATCAAAAAATGTGCAAGATTCCCACAGCCCTTTCCTAGGATGGGCATGAGAGATTGAAGAAAAATTTCACAGAAATGTCTCCTAAACTGAGTGTTGTAGGATGAGTAGAAATGAGACGGGGTGGGGCAGAATAAGGGCATACTTGCAAGCAAAAAGACCAGGATAGGGGAGAGTCTTAGTTTAAAAAAAATACAGTGCCTTATTCCGTGTTGTTTATTGTGGCTGAACTTGTTAACGCTGAGGAAGATGCAGTCCAATGTAATATGCCTGCGGCCCATCTAAGTGCAAATGTCCTAAACCAACCTACAATATAAAGAGAACGCTGGGCTGGAGGCAGAATTTTGGAGACAGAATATTGTAGGTGGCAGTTGGAGGCATGGGATACATAAAATCACCCATGCAATGAGAGGTTTCATAAAGATTTCTAATATATTAGAAACAATTTCAGGAAAGAGTTGGTTTTTTTGTGTTGGTTTTGTTTGTTTATTTGCAGGAAAGAGATTTGCAGGAGCTTGAGAAGTGGCCTGGAAGAGAAACAGCAGACTAATATTGTACTACTGAGAGCCAGCGGTCAAGAATGTCAAGTACAAAGACATGGCCAGCAGTCTCATGTGACAGTGCGAAGTTGTGTGTGTGGTGAGCTGTTCGCTGGATTTGCACATCAGGATGTTGCACAGGGAGTTTCAAGGAGGATTTGGTGTTGTCAGTCTCCACCAGCCTGACATCAAAAGAACTAGACGGTAACTATTCATAAAAGAAGCTCCTGGGAAGAGGGGAGAAAAGCTCAAAATCATGGGGGGAAAAAAAGATTTACTAGACTTAACGGTCAGATAGACACTTGTAGAAACCATGAACTTTGGCCAATGGATAACTTTCAAGCTTGGAACTGAGCTTATTTCCAAGGATCGCCTTTCATTCAAACAGTAGATAGGTCTGAGGCATATATCCCACAGCACAATCAACCAAAATTGTTACATTTCAAAAAAGAAAAAAAAAAGCACATCTCAGGAGGCAGGAATGGGCATGAAAATGGGTGGACAGAAATGGGGAACCTAGGAGGAAGTGGAAAGAGCATTGGCCCAGTGAGATTGTAACCAATGTCTACAAAACAAAATGAGTAAGAATATTGAGTAGAAAACTCATTTGCAATTGATGTATGCATTTTTATAAGAGCTGTGAGAGGCCCCAATAAAATAATTGGTTTTAAAAATTAAAACAAAACGAATTTGCTCTATAACCTTTCACTCAAACTACATTTAAAAAATAAAAGTAAAAATCTTGGTGTTGGTAGATTACACCTCACTGTGGACTGAACGGGAGGTAGAATATTGAGACCACCAGTGTAAACTAATCCTTTTAAGAGCTTAGATGTAAAGAGAAGTAAAGGGAATATACGGGATCATGGGAAATGTTTTCAGAGAGGAAAGCATGAACACACGTGCTGAGAAGAAAACAAGGATGACCAAGGGGTGGCTGGAAAGAGTGCGATAGAGTCAGCAAGGGTGCAGAACACCCTTGTGGACAGATGCATGAGTCTGTAGGCAGCAGGAGAGAAACCTCCACCACAGAGGCTAGGGGAGGAAGAAAGGTGGTTGGTAGGGATGAAGAAAAGTTTACAATAAAGTATGGCAAGAAGTTGTGAAGAGATGTGCACTCTCTATTTTCCATGTGCCTCAGAGGGAGAGGGCATTAGTTCTGAGTGTGTGAGGAAGTGAAGTTCAAGGAGTTTAAGGAGGTGGTGAATATGAGAGGAGATAGGCCATGAGCAGACTGAGAGAGGAAGCTGACATAACAGAAGCGCTGCTGATAAGCACGAGGACCCGAATGTCATTGTGAGTCATAGATTATTTGGTAGTCCCCATTTACTCAGTTTCATGATTTTAGACAGCTGTGCTAAGCATACTCTATGAAGGAATGGAGAATCAGACGGTTAGTAGGATCCACATTTGGAGTTCCCACTGCTAATAGAGTGACAAAATCATTGTCAAGGATGGAAGGGAAAGAAGGAAGTACCACTGAAGGAATGGGAAGTTAGACTCCCAGATTATAGGGTCTAGGCTGACTAGCAGACTGCCAGCAAAGAAGGGTAACCTAAAGCAATCAGTCTTTATGGCTTGGCAGAATGTAAAGGAATGAGAGAGTATAAGGTTGAGGACAGAAGGAAGACTGGTAGAATTTTAAATATATAAATCATTTTATTGGAGGGAATCTTACAGCTCTTATAACAATCCATACATTAATTGTATCAAACACATTTGTACATTGATTGCCATCATTTTCAAAACATTTTCTTTCTTCTTGAGCCCTTGCTATCAGCTCCTCTTTTCCCCTCCCTCCCCCACCCTCTCACCCTCATGAAACCCTGATAAATTATAAATTTTTATTATTTTCGTATCTCATACCATCCACTGTCTCCCTTCACTCATGCTACTGTTGTTCATCTCCCTAGGGAGTGGGGTTGGGTTATTTGTCAATCATTTTAGTTGGTTCCATGTTTCTCCCCCTATCTCCCCCAATCCTCATGGTATCATTACTCCAACTACTATTCCTGAGGGGTTTATCTGTCCTGGATTCCGTGTGTCAAGAGCGCTTATCTTTACCAATGTACGTGCTCTGGTCTAGCATTAAAGAACTAGAGGAATGTTGTATGTTTCATCAGTGCTATGCTGCACCTTGGCTAGCTTGTTCCTTCCTTGTGACCCTTCTGTGAGGTGATGTCCAATTGTCTACAGATGGACTTTGTGTCGCCACTCCGACCCCCATCATTGGCATCGATATATTTGTTTGTTTGGGACCTTCTGTTTGGGGTACCTGATCCTGTCAACACCTTGGATCACACAAGCTGGTGTGCTTCTTCTGTATGGGCTTTGTTGCTTCCCTGCTAGATGGCTGCTTGTTTAACTTCAAGCTTTTAAGACCACAGACGCTATATCTTCTAATAGCCAGGCACCATCAACTTTCTTTATCACATTTGCTTATCCACCCATTTTTACTTCAGCGATCGTGTCAGGAAGGTGAGCATCACAGAATGCCAGGTTATTAGAACAAAGTGTTCTTGCATTGAGGGAGTACTTGAGTAGAGACCCAATGCCTATCTTCTACCTTAATAGTTAACATTTAAATATATGTACATAGTCCTGTATCCCTATCATTAAATAGTAATAGAATTTAAGATGCCAGGGTGGAGTAGTTCCGATTATGAGAGTGTCTAGGACAGTTGTCCTCAACCTTCCTAAGGCCATTTAATAAAGTTCCTCATGTGGTGGTGACCCCCAACCATAAAAATATTTCTGTTGATACTTCATAACTGTAATTTTGCTACTGTTATTAATTGGGCGACCCCTCTGAAAGGGTCGTTTGACCCCCAAGGGGGTCGCGACCCACTGGTTGAGAACTGCTGGTCTAGGACAAGACCCTGGTAGGATAGCTGAAGAGAGTGCAAAGAAAGAAGTCACTGGTATTGGGGAAATCAATCACAGAAATGTAGCATATTACAGTTGACTGAGTCATCCATATAGGCGTTGAAATATCTAGATTATTGGTGAGGCTTTGAGTTTGGAATAAATATGACAATATCAAAATTTTGAATAAATGTGTGCATATGGGAGGGGAGAATCGTTCTTGAGCAGGGCCAGAAAGGTTGAACAGTAGTGTAGTCAAATGACACAAGGCTTGATAAATAAAGTTTGTGTTTTTCAAAATAGTACTATGAAATAAAAATGTTGAATGTTTATTACAAAATGTGGGACAAAGAAAAGTGTGATTAAGCACATAAAAATAATCATCCCATTTTCTACAGAAATTATACTTCTACATAAATAAAATCATACTAAACTCTAAATTCATAGACTACTTTTAATCACTTAATAATAGATCATGAATCTCTAGGCTTAGTAGATCCACCTTTATTGAACTGTTCCTTTATTATAATGGGGCTTCTCAAGACCACTTTCATGGTTGGTGATTCACAAGAGGCCTCCCATGACTTGAAAAGGCTGGTGTTCTCACAGTTAAAATTTATTATTATGAAAGGATGCAGATTAAAATTAGCAAAAGGAAAAGTGTCATGGGGGGAAATTCTGGAATAATCAGACATGAGCCTCCAGGTCCTCTTCAGTATAGTCGCACAGGGTTAGGTCTGATTCTCCCTAGAAACAATGTGTAATGAAACCAAAAACCAAACTCACTACCCTTAATTTGATTCCAATTTATGGTGGCCCTTTGAAACAAGGTAGAACTGCCCATGTGGGTTTCAGAAGCTGTAACTCTTTATGGTAGCGAAAGCCTCCTCTTTGTCCTGTGGAGCAGCTGGGGGTTTAGACCTGACCTTGTAGTTGGTAGCCTTACGCACAGCTATTACCCGACCCGGACTCTTCGCATGTGAGATCAAACCTACACAATGTTGCCAACCAGGGCGCTCATCGGAGCCTTGGCTTCGGTGTTTTTGTTGGGAGTCACTGGCGCAGGTGTCCAGCACCTGTGTGACTACTCAGCTACTCAGAATGCAGTCCCCCAAACCTCGCCCCTCGCTCCCTTGGCAACAATAGACGCTCATCATAAATCACCTTGTTAAGAGAAACATACCTGGCCAAACAGGTACATCATGGTCCAAGGCCTCTAACATACAAAAACATTCTTATCGGGCAGAGTATTTCATGGCTACCTGCATGACCCTGGAAACACACAGGTGTGAACTGGGCCCGTCCAGTCATCATTTCCTCTTGAGCAGAGTGTCTCCCCAGTGAATTACACATGGCAGTACACACCAACCTCTCGCTGTTCTCACCTATTTGTCCTCAGGTCTCCTGCAATGCTGTACACCTGGAATAATACCAGGGGACCCAGACAAAGTGCCACTAGTGGCTGCAGAAGTGCCCCCAAGAAGCACCGAAAGGTCATGACACTACAAGAAAAAGGGGAAGGGCCCAATAGGCACCATAGATTGAGGTCTCTTTTTGGAGTTGCCCACCGCTTGCAGACAGATGAGTCCAGAGTAAAGACCAGTGTAGAACAGCTCTCTGTCATTGCGTCAATTCCAACTCACAGGGGCCCCACGAGGAAGGACAGAGCTGACTCCAGTCTGTAAATCTTTACAGCAGTACGACTCCTCGTTCCCCTGCAGAGTGGCTGGAGAGCCAACCGCTGCCCTTCGATGGGCAGGTCAACGAGCTGCCTACTCTGCCACCAGGGCTCCCGCACTGAAAGGACAGAAAAGGACATTTTCTTTGGAGGAAGTCAAAAGTTATGCACGTTTTTTGCACAGGGGTTTAGCAGCCCTAACGTTCAAATTGTTCAAGGCATCCGCTAAATATTAGACAGAATATTAGACATCAAATATTTGTTATTATAAATATGTTTGGTAAAAAAAATAAATATGTTTGGAGACAAAAATAAAGCCTCAACTGCTTTATTTTTTGTTACGAGGAGATTTATAATAACAAATATTTATTCACTTTTGTCGAGTTGATCCCACGTGATAGCAACCCTATAGGACAGAGTACAACAGTCCCTTTGGGTTTCTGGGGCTATAAGAACAGAATACCTTCTTCCACCGAGGGCTGGTGGTTTCGAACAACTGACCTTGCGATTAGCAGTTCAACTAGTAACCCACGATGCCACCAGGAATCCTTAGAATCATACAGAATTATTTACTAAGAGAAAGCCTTGTATCTTCAAAGGACATCAGTGTTGTAAAGGCTTTAGTAGATATGCGCGCCCCTGCCCTGTAGTCAATCTGTAACTCATAGCTACTCCTGCTAGGGCAGTTTCAATGTTCCTTTATCCAAATCCTTCTGAGAACTGAGCATTATCAGTTTAAGAAATCTTTATCATAAGTAAAAAGTTGAATATCCTAATTTTTTAATATACACTTTTTGATATCCAAAGGCTGAATCTATTTAGATTGGCTTGCTGACTATTTGTGGTTCCTTATTTACATGTGTTGTCTGAATAGGTGTGTGAATTCTCTGTTTTCTTTGGAGTTTTTTTCTTTTTACTTATTTATTTGAGAGGCCTTTTAAACCACATGAACCATTCTAACATCCTTCTGACAAGTATCTTTCAAATATACTTTCCTCAATTTTTCCATATGACTTTTGATTTTGTGGAAACTTTCTCCTGAACAGAAATGTCTTTCTTTTTAAGTTAAAAAAAATCTCTCAACATTTTTTTTCACATACTATCCATATGTCTCTCGGCCAGAAAACCTGCAACACAAATGTTATATCGATATTTTATAAATATTACACTCATTTCAGTGTTGCTCCTCGGTAGTATTATTGAATATTTTGGAGCACAGCTACTCCCCAGCATGACTGTTCCAGCATCATTTTCCAAGTTTCTCATTAGTCTCCAGTCCAACTTGATGGATGCTTAGCCTGTGCAGTCACACAAGACCCTGTACTTGAAGGAACTGCATGCTTGATTTAGTGCTCTACAGCCACTATCTTGAAATTCTTGGCAATTTTACCTTTGAACATGTGTGTTTTGCCTGACAGGAAATAGGACAATGTTAGTGAGCAGAGGAGGCAGTCACAATAGGTGTGTCCACAGTTTCTTCATTCTCCATTTGAATATAGCACTCAAGTGCCCCCATGAGTACAACATCCTGGTGAATCCAGGATGTGTGGCAGAATTGGCAAGACTCAAAGCAGATACAAAATGCTACATACGTGCAAGGCTGAGTAGGCAGGGCAATGACAACTCAAAGAGCATACTTGGCAGTTGAACTATAACTTCATTCAAATGCAGAAAGAAACACAGATAACTAAGAAAGCTTAGCATATCCCTTTTCACTAGTGTCCTCTATTACCTGACAATTTAGGTTGAACGTGATGTCAAAGAAGAAACTAGAGAAAGAGTCAGGCTGCGGTTCTCTTCCTTCCAGTTCGTACTCAGTAGTCAGCTGAAGGTAGTGGGTGGCAGAATGCATGTGTATCAAGAAGTGACACAAAAACAGTTGAGGTCGTGTGGGTTGGTCTTCTGGCCGTCTATGGTCCTTCCAATAATCTTCACCATAATTCAAATGCTTCAACTCTTTCCAGATCCTCCCTGACATTGTGATCTCATGCATTTGAGGCTACTGAAAGTACCACAGCTTAGCTCAGCGGTTCTCAACCTGTGGGTTGCGACTCCTTTGGGGGTCGAACAACCCTTTCACAGGGGTCACCTAAGACCACCGGAAAACACATAAACAATTAGGAACCGAGGGGTTTCTAAGACCATTCCTCTATCCATCTCCAGGCGGGTCCACCCACATACAGATAAAGCCCACGTTGGAGTACCTGGTGTGAAGACTTACCCATGCTATTCCACGCTTCAAGACAAAGTTTCATTTATTTGCTATTAGAAATAAATATTTCACAATATACAATTACATATTGTTTTTGTGATGAATCGTTATGCTTTAATTGTTCAATTTGTAACAATGAAAACACATCCTGCATATCAGATATTTCCATTATGATTCATAACAGTAGCAAAATCACAGTGATGAAGTAGCAACGAAAATAATGTTATGGTTGGAGGTCACCACATGAGGAACTGTGTGAAAGGGTCACGGCATCGGGAAGGTTGAGAACCACTGGCTTAGGTCACTCACACTCTTATCCTTACAGTGACATCTTTGCTATTTAACACCTGAAGAGGTCGTTGGCAGCAGATTTTCCCAATACAAGACATCATTTAACTTCTCGCCTGCGGTTCACATGAGCACCGATTATGGATCCAAGTAAATGAAATCCTCGATAGCTTCAGCCTTTCCTCTATTTGTCTATTGGTCCAGTTGTGCAGATTTCTGTTTTCTTTAGTTGGGGTGTGATCCTTACTGAAGGCTGTGTGTAGTCTTGATCTTCATCAGTAAGCACTTTAAGCTCTCTGGGTTTTCAACAGGCGATGTTGAGACATTTGCATATTGTAGGTTGTCAAAGAGCAGTTTTCTCATATTTAATGTCTCAATTTTCTTGCTTATTTGCTTAGCAGACAGATTGAATAAATATAGTGAAAAGATACAATCTTGATGCACATGTTTCTTGATTTTAAGCTGTGCAGTATCCCCTTGCTCTGTTGAAACAGTTTTCTCTTGCTCAATTACAGGTTTCACAGGAGCACAATTGAAAATTCTTATTTTTTGCAATGTTATCCTTAAGTTGTAATCATCTGCACAGTCAGATGTCTTTGTCTCATCAATAAAACATAAGTAAACATCTTTCTGGAATTCTCTACTTTTAGCCAGGATCCATCTTACATCAGCAATGATATATCCTCCTCCTTATCAAGGTAGCACTACAATTATTTTTAAATTATCTTCAGAAAAATTTTATTTCCATGTGATATTAATGACAATGATCAATATTTTCCATATTTGTTGAGTCACCTTTCTTTGGAATGGGCCCAAATATGAATCTCTTCCAGTCAGCTGACCAGGTAGCTTCCAATTTTCTTGACATTGATCAACGAATGCTTCCAATGTGGATCAGCTTTTTAAAATTTCAACTGGTATTGTGTCAATTCTTAGAGCCATGTTGTTCTGTTAATGTCTTCAGGGTGACTGGTACTTCTTTCAAAACCATTGATTCTTGATCATATGCTACCTCCTGGTTGAATGTCAACTCATTCTTTTTGGCAGCGACTCTGTACTCCTTCCATCTTCTTTTGATGCCTCCTACATCAATCCTTTACCCATAAAATTCTTCACTATTGCAGCTAGAGACCTGAAGTTTCCCTTCAGTTCTTTTAGCTTGAGAAAAGCTGAACACACTCTTTCCTTGGGGTTTTCCAATTCCAGGTCTCTGCATATTTCATTAGAATTCTTTACTTTGTCTTCTCAAGCTGCCCTCTGAAACTTTTTGCTCAGCTCTTTCACTTCATTTCTTCCTTTCACTTTAGCCACTCTGTATCCAAGAGCAAGTTTCAGACTCTCTCCTGACATACACTTTGATTGTTTTTCTTTCTTGCCTAACTTTTTAATGACCTTTTGCTTTCTTAACATGATGTTCTTGATGCAATTCCTCTTCTGACCTTAGTGTTCATTGTGTCAATGCTATTTTTGAGATATTCTCAAAATTCAGGAGGGACATACCCAAGGTCCTATTTTGGGTCCCATGAACTTATTTTAGTTTTCTTCAGCTTCAACCTTAACTTGCATATGAGAAATTGATGGCCTGTTCCACAGTTGGCCCCTGGCTTATGTTTTGGCTTATGATATTTAGTTTCTCCAACATTTCTTCCTGCACCCACACACATACCTCCCCCTCTAAAAAAAATTCACTGTTTTCAAGCCAATTCCAACTCATAGGCACCCTGTAGGTCCAATGAAAGAACTGTTCCCTGTGGGCTTCTAAAACTCTAAATCTTTACTATGGTACTAGAAAGTCACTCTTCTCCCCAAGAGCAGCTGGTGGTTTTCAATGGGTTTGAACTGCTGACCTTGCAGTTAGCCTCATAACACACAACTCACTACACCACCATGGCTTCTGGTAGTGGCCTATACACTGAGCTGCCTACAATAAGGTCTGCTGCTCTTCTGAGGGAGAATGATGAGGCTGTCTACTCCTGCACAGAGTATTGTGAGTTTGATTCCTGTGTAATCGATATGGCGAATCCCCGTGTATATTTGTTGTGTTATTGAGAAAGGTATTTACCATGGAGGAGTTACTGTCTCTACAAAATCCGATCACATGATCTTCATCTTTGTTTCTACTACCAAGGTCATATTTTCCAACTACTGATCTTTCCTTTCTGTTTCCAACTTTATGATCTAATCACCAGTAATTATCAATTCATCTTATTGCATATTTGATTGATCTGACTGCGGATCTTTTCTTCCTCATTGGCTTTAATGGTTTGTATGTAAATTTGAATAGTTGTATTAACTTGTCTTCCTAGTAAGACATATAGATAATTATCCTATCACAGACTTCACTGTATTTCAAGATGATCTTTTTAATGAAGTATGAGTATTCAATTCCATTGAACTCCTTTCCGATATCTATTTTGATCATCTTGGGGAGTTTTTTCCATTTTTAATCTATTAATGTGGTAAATTATTGCAAGACATTTTCAAACATGTCTCCCATTCTTTGGATTATACTTTTTAATTTCTCCATGGTGGCCTTAGCAGAAAATACTTGGAAATTTTGAAAAGTCCAGTATACCTATTTTTACTTTTTGCTTTTGGGGTGGGGGTTGGAGGATGTTCAAATCTGAGAAAGCATTGTCAAATCCAATGTCAATTATTTATATCTATGTTTTCTTCAAAGACTTTTAAAGTGTTAGCGCTTACATTTAGATCTATGGCCCCTTTTAAGTTAAATTTGTGTAGTGTTTCATCTAGTACCATTTTTTGGTGGTGTAGTGGTTAAATGTTCTATTGTTAACTAAAAAGTTGATAGTTCAACCCCTCAGTTTGGAGGAAGATGTGACAGTCTGTTTTCATTATAATTAAAGCCTTGGAAATGCTCTGGAAATGCTCTATCTTATAAGGTAACTGTAAGTCAGAATCAACTCAATGACAGTGAAGCTATTTGTTGAAAGAGTTATTCTTTCTTCCATTGAATGGTTTTGGCATTCAAACAATGACTGTAATCATAAATATGAGGGTTTACTTCCATATTGAAAAATGTTTCCCATTGATTGCATATCTATCCTTAGGCCCATACCACACTATATTGATCACTGTAACTTTGTGGTTATGTTTTGAAATTAGGAACTATGAGTACTCCAAGTTGGTTCTTGTTCAAGATTGTTTGGGCTATTCTGAGTCCTTTGAGTTTCCATCTAAATTTTAGGATCAGTTCATCAATTCTTACAAAGAAGATAACTAGAAATCTGTGTTATCTTAAAAATAGTAAGTCTTCAAACCCACAAACATAGGTTTCTTTCCATTATTCATGTGTTCTTTAACTTCTTTCAACAATGCTTTATAGTTTCCAGGGTCTAAATTTCATACATCTTTATTAAACATGTTTCTAAGGTGTTTTTTTTAATCCTGTTGTCAATGGAAGAGTTTTCCTCGTTTTGTATTTAGATGCTTGCAAGCACAGAAATGCACTTTAAATATGAATGTAAAGTCCTACAAGATAGAAGCCCCAGTGTCACAGCAGTTGGGTGGTTAACTTCAAGGCGAGCAGTTAGAAAGCACTAGCCACCCTGAAGGAGAAAGACTGGGCTTTGTTTCCCTTGAAGACTTACAGTCTCGGGAACTCCCCGGGACAGTTCTAGCCTGTCCCATAGGGTCACTGTGAGTCAACACGGACTCGATGGCGGTGGACTTTTACAACCTTGTTGAACTTGTTCACTAGCCAAACGTGCTCATTTTCTTATGTATTCCTTAGGGCTGTCTCTATTCACGATCACGTGATCTGTGAGTAAAGGAAGTTCACCTCTCCCCTGTCAGTGGGGATGCATTTTAGTTTTTGTTTAATTACGTAATTTCTTGCTCATTGCCTTGACTACAACCAATAGCAAAATGTCGACTAGAAGTGGAGAGAGTGGACATCCCTGTTTTGCTCCCAGTCTTAGCGGGGAACTGTCTACTCAGGTATGACACTAAGTCTGGTTATGAGCTTCCCTGTGAGTGCAGCTTTGTGTAAGCTGTATGTTTCTGTGTGCCACACCCTGCCTCTATCACACACTGCGTTGAGAACGGACAGTATCTAACATGCCGAGCATACCACTGGAAGGAAATACAATCAGCAACTGTCACTCAAGTCAAAAACCCCAAAACTAACCAAGTGAATTCATTCCAACCCATAGGTAGAGGGGACAATTGCTAAGTATACACAAGCACGTGTGGCCAAACCATATCAGCACAAACACTGCTTGTTCACAAATACCAGGTTATGATGAGGGATTGCCATGGTAACTAGGGCACAGAACCATTGAGACACATGGTTTAATTAAAGGTCAAACGTTCACTCTCCACTCCAGTGCTCCAATTCGAACTTACCACTCTGGTGATGAATGGGTGGTGCTAGAAGACACTAAAAAATGGCACCAAAAAATTATGAACTTTCTTTTTATTCCTGACTCTACAGGCTAACTCATTTCAAATTTAAATTAGCAACCTACTTTGTCATGAAATCAACACAGCTGAGTCAATAGGATACTTAGACGAGTTTAATGTTCAATTTTATTTTTCTTTTCTGTTTTTTTTTCTAGTTTGGGTAGGCATTTACAGGGCAAATTAGTTTTCCATTCAACAACTTATGCACCCTTTGTTTCATGACCTTGGTTACCATTCCCTCAACATAACAGCATTTATTGCACATGCTCCTTGTGGGGGGTGGGGGTGGGGTGCGGGGAGGGTCTCTGTTTCCATTGATTCTCCTTTCCTGGCCCTTCCTGCTTCCTGAGTCTTATTTTGGGGCAAATGCTGGCCTTTGGATCTCACAGAATGGATTGTGCTGAAGAGTATGTTCCTCCCTGCTATTGTTGTTCACTTTATAGGTCTGTCTCTTGTTGGATTGCAAGGGGACAAGAACCATTCTTTCTGTGTGAAAGGTCACTAGCTGAATCATATTTGAGATTCTATTGTTCTCTGGGTGTGCCCCCGGAACTACAGATATTTTAAAAAGCTAAAGCTACATTTCCTAGACACCTGCCAGACAGGGTTCTGGATGAGATTGCAATTGGGCAAATGAGGTGCACAGACGCAGGCTTTGGAAGGCAGCGTTAAGAGAGAGGCAGAGCTTCTGCGGCTCCTACGGGCAGACACAGTTGGAAGCCTTCATTTATCTGTGGTTGAACTAGCAGAAGTCTCTGCGAGTCACGGGTTTTGTGGCAGTCAGAGGGAGATCCCAGGCCTCCACATTAACTGGTGCAGATCACAGCAGAGGCTGTGTGGCCTGGAGCTGGCAGCCACAATGGTGGCTTCCCTTTTGTGGTGGCAGCCGCGTCCTGAGAGCATTGTTCTGCAGCAGTGGCGTTTTGACTGTGGAAGACACAGCAGCTGCCTCGGTGGCACCACTCTGCAGTGTGCGGTGAGTCGTTTCTGAAAGCTCCACCTAGTGTCTGTTTCTTCAGCATACGCTCAACTGTCCTACAAACCGTGTACTTCCCTGTAACAATCTTCCGAAACGAAACCACATTCTGTTCTCTGCAGCTGAAACTGGGCTAATAGAAAGAGTGAAACTAGCTAGGTGCTTCTGCATTTCTTATGATGTAGATTTGGCTGCATTTGGCAAGGCCGGCAGCCACCCATGGCTTTAACAGTGTAGGTTGTTCTCTCTAATGCAGATCTATCCATCGGCATGGCTGTTTGGTTCTGCCAAGTTTAAGCTTCTTCTATCCTTTTTCATCCACAGGATCCAAGATATGTCTCAAGAAGAGAGAGAGGAGTGGGGGAGGACTTAAGGACTGATTTATGCTCCGCCCCCAAATATGTATTGTCAATCTTCAACTCTAATATTTGGGGATGGCCTCCTGTCTGGGAGTAGGATGACACCATGTCCATGTGGGGTGTGCTTGGAGCTGATCACCTTGGAGACATACTACTGTAGATGAGGCACAGGTAAGGAAGTACAACCCGAGAGGAAGTGACGTACCACAAGAGGATGGCGAAGGAACCAGTCCACAGACGTTGAGGGGACCAAGGTCTTCCCCCAGAGCCGGCAGAGAAAGAAAATCTTTCTGAGAGATGGCAGCCTGCATTTGGATTTCTCACCTCCTACGCTGTGAAAACATATATTTCTGTTGGTTAAAGTTACCCACTTGGAGTCATTCGGTTACAGCCGCATTAAGGGACTAAGACACAGAGAGCCCTTTCTCTTAAATACATGACTTGTCGCACAGACGGATGGTGCTCACACACCCTGCACAGAAGTGCATCATAGGTCCACACTTCCTCCTGGGCGCAGCCACCCCTGTGGATCAACAACATCACCATTGCCTCAGAAGTTGGTAAAGACATGGGCCTGACCCTAAACCTATTGAGTCAGAATCTAAACTTTAACTATAATATAAACCCTTTCTATTTAAACAAGCAGCATTTTAGAGGACTCGCTAGATGGTGTAGAGAGTTAATGAGCTTTCCTGTTAACCAAATGTCTACAGGTTCAAGCTCACCCAGAAGCACCTCTCCAGAAAGGCCTGGTGATCTACTATTGAAAACTCCTCCATCGAAATGCCTGTGGAGCACAGTTGTACTCCAGCGGAAATGAGGTTGCCATGAGTCAGAATTGGTGTGATGACAACTGATCTTTATCAAATGTTTTAGAAGCCAGGCATCCGTTTCCAAGTCCCAAAGAAGGTAAAGAAGCAACACTCCTGTCCTTGTGCAGAAAGAGGGTCTCAGGGAAGCAGCGTCTTCCACGGCACATCCAGTTCCATTAAGGCAGATGAACAAATGTGTTCATAGTGATCAGGCATGAAAGAGCAATGATGCCTCTTTGAGGACTAAGCTGTGCCTGACCAAAGCCAGAATCTCTTCAGTTGCCTCTTCCGTGTGCCGAAGCTGGGCAGCGAAGAAGGAAGACCCATGAAGCACTGGTACGTTTGAATAACCGTGTTGGCCAAGAACAGTGAATACATGGGACTGCTGGAAGAAGGGACAAATGAGCCTGGAAAGAGGTACACCAGGAAGCTCCTTCAAAGCTCACCCAGAAGGGTGAGACTTCATCTCACATAGTTTGGCCATGTTATCCGGTGGGACCGGTCCCTGGAGAAGGACATCAAGATTGGTAAAGTAGAGGGTCACTGAAAAAGAAGAAGACCCTCAATGAGATGGACTGGCCCAATGGCGGCAAGAACGGGCTCAAACCCAGCAACAATTGCGAGGACAGCACGGGACTGGGCAGCGTTTCATTCTGTTGGACGGAGGGTTGCTATGAGCCAGAATGGTCTCAACAGCACCTCACAACAATTCCTAGAGAAGGGGCCTGTGTCTACATGTAGGGCAAGTTCCAAGGGCCCAGAAGAATCCCTGGGAAGAAGGGGAGAACAAACTGAGAACTCAGAGCTAGACAACCCACAGTGTTTGCTTTAGGTTGGTGACCAAAAATCATGTTATAATCATGACTTGTGCTGAGTTTAGTCATTTAACTGGCTCCCAGGTAAAAGCCGGTTTCTGTACAGAGACAAAAACCTGGAGTTAAAAGCTTGGTGGTGATCGGCTGGGGTTATATACAAAATGACAAGCTAATGAGAAACCATCAGAATGCTTCTGGGGACTTCCACGTGAGGCATTACAAAGAATAAAACTTTTAGATCCCACAACCTCTGCTTCGTGGTGACAATAGCAGGCTCCGTTTTCTAGAGTTTGCGGCATCTGAATCCCAGTCGCTGCAATGAATCTATTCCAGCTCATAGCCACCCCATATAACATTTCCAAGACTATAAATCCTTATGGCAGCAGACAGTCTCATCTCTCTCCCAAGGAACAGCTGGCGGATTTGATCTCCAGCCTTACAGTTAGCTCTCCAACACTGACTGGCAGGGCCACCAAGGCTATAATAACCACCCTTAACTTAGGTGCACAATCAATCATATTTACTGGGAGCCCCTTGGGGAGGTGAAAGAAATAAGAACAGGTATAACAGACCAGCGTCGCTGGAATCTGTTAGGATTCAATTCCAGTTCGTTTCTGTCCTTTCCATTAACTCTGTGAAAATGTTACCAACTAGCATGACTTCATTTATTCCCGTTACTCCCCTAATCCTGCCTTCATTTGTACCTGCTTGTTCTCTTCTCTCTACCCTGTCCTATTTATTTGCTTTAGGGATCACTACTAGTTATTCCTTTAAATAGCTGACAATGCTTCGAAATTATGCATAAGCTTTAGAAAAACAAAAGGGGAGAACCTGCTGAGCGTATTTGAGACGGAAAGAACTCAAGAGAACATTCAAGTCTTGATTTGCAATCTTGAAAGTTTCTAAGGGCAAAATAGTGAGTGATGCACAGAGCATCAGGAGAAGAAGGCAAGTCTCCGCAGCCACTGCACCAAAAATAACCCATCACATCCTGCCATTTCAGGAGCTCACGAACAGGAAGGACCCAATGCAGCTGAAGGAAGTCCAAGCTGACTGAAAGCATTAGCCATCATCGAGGCTCCAGCAATTGATGGGAGGCCAACTGAAATGTTTCAGCAAGCTGATGAAGCAATGGACGCACTCACTCGTCCAGGGCTGGAAATTTCGAAGACAGCGACCTGCCACCTGACTGGAAGAGATCTGTATTTGTACCCATTCCAAAGAAGGCTGACCTGACTGAATGCTCACATTATAAAACAATAACATTGATAGAGCATGCCAGTAAAAATGTGCTTAATATCATCTAACAACAGTTGCAGCAGCACATTGACAGGGAACTGCCAGAAGTTCAGGCCGGACCCAGAAGAAGATATGGAACAAAGCGTATCATTGTTGATGTCAGATGACTCTTGCCTCAAAGCAGAGACCGACAGAAAGATTGTGTCTCAATGACTATGCAATTCTACTGTGTGGACATCATAAACTGTGGATAACCTTGAGACGAATGACCTTCAGAACACTTCATTGTGATCATGCAGAACTTGCACATGGATCAAGAAGCAGCTGTGCAAAGAGAACACAGGTATATTGCATGCTTTAAAGTCAGGAAAGGTTTATGTCAGGGTTGTATCCTCTCACAATATTTGTTCCATCTGTATTTTGAACAAATCTGGATTATACAGAGAAGCTGGGTTATATGAAAAAGAGGTAGCATCAGGATTGGAAAAGGCGTATTAACAACCTACAGTATGCAGATGACACACCCTTGCTTGATGATAGGCGAGGAGGACTTGAAGTTCTTGCTGATGAAGCTCAAGGGTTGGACCCTTCAGTATGGATGACAACTCAATCTCAAGAAGACCAAAATCCTCACACCTGGACCACAGGTAACATCATGATAAATGGAGAAATGGTTGAAGTTGTCAAGGATATTGTGTTGCTTGGATCTACAGTCTATGCTCATAGAAACAGTAATCAAGAGATCAAAAGATACATTACCTTAGGTAAATCTGCTGCACAAGACCTCTTTAGAGTATGGAACAAGCATGTTATTTTGAGAATTACAGTCTGCCTGACCCAAGTCATGGCAGTCTCCATCGTCTTATATGCATGTAACATGGACTGCTAAAAGGACAAACTGATCTGTGTTAGAAGAAGTTAGGCCAGAGTACTCCTCATAGGCCAGGATGACAAGAGTTCGTCTTAATTACTTATTTACTTACTTACTTACTTTTGATTTCTCAGGGGAGTCCCTGGAGAAGGCCATCATACTTGAAACAGTAGAGGGGCAGCGAAGCAGGGGAAGGCCCGCAAGAAGATTGATGGACACAGTGGCTGCAACAATGGGCTCAGGCACAGGAACAACTGTGAGGATGGCCCAGGACTGGGCAGTGGTTCATTCTGTCGTGTGCAGTGTCTCTATGGGTTGGAACTGGCACGATGGCACCACACAACAACAACAAATAGCTACCTCACTACCCATTGAGTACCCTTCCATACCATGCTGACCTGTGTGTTAGGATGATGAGAGGAGCGGTGCCACTGATATTCCCAGTGCCAGCAGGACCCCTCGTGGTGGGCATGTTTCAGGACGGCTTCTAGACAAAGCTAGACTAGGGGAAATGGCCTGGCTATTTACTGGCAAAAATTCCTGATGAACCTCCATGTCTGAGTCAGTTGCTTGGGGTTCGTCATCAGGAGGGAGGAGTTGTTAGGAGTAAGTCAGGGCCGGTGAGGGCGAGGGAGACCCGCCACGAGAGGAAGTGGCATCAGATCCACCGCCGTGGGCTCACACACGTTGGCGCGTGTGAGCATGAGGAGCACTGTTTGGGAATCGTGAGAAACAGGGGCATTTCGTTCTGTTACACATAATCTCCAAGCAGCAGAGTAGACTGACCAGACAGCAACAATAACTTAACTGCCCGGCCCGAGCTGACCTGCAGGCATCTTTTAATTGGTCATTACAGTATGTAAAGATAATCTGAATTTGACTAGTCTCAGATAAGCAGGTGAGAATAATAAAAAACAGCATTGTTTCAAAATTACAGAAACAGTTATTAAATAAAACTTTCCAAATGTGAAGCTGTTATTTCCCACCATCATCCCCATCCAGGCCCATGCACTTTGGAAGGCAGTATTTACACTTCGCTGTGTCTTCCCTGAGGAATTCCGCTCTGTTCTGCTTGTCTAAACAGCAGTTGGATGTTCTTGAGAGACGCGAAGCACATTCCTTTGAAAATGTTCTCTCAGTTTGGGGAACAAAAGAAGTCTACAGGGGCCAAGGTCATGGCTGTGGAGCAGATGGCTTGAGGTTTCCCAACACAATTCTTATAGCACAGCCCTTGCTACCATTAAAAAAGGAGCAGACACATTGTCATGATGGGAAAATAATCCTCCGCCAATTTCCTGGCCTTTCTCTCAGCCATGCAGTTTTTCACTTGCTTGACACTTCTTCCTAATACGCCCCTGAGATCGCCCTGTCCTTTGAGCAACTCTGTCCAGCTTACCTTTTGGGAATTCTAAACTACAGTCACATTGTAACCTTCTAAGCTGACCTCTCTGCCAGGAACTTAACTGGCTGAGACTTGGGGAGCCACTATTTTGATTGGATCTTCTTTTTGGAAGGTGCCCTAAGCCCAAGACAAGTGTCTTTTGTGAGAGAACTTGTCTGTAGCCCCAGCTGATGGCAGAGGCATGTGTAAACACATCTGGTTTGTAGAAATATATCCACGGATGCATGAACCAGAAGCCCAGTAGCAATACTTTTTGACTTATCCTGGTATGTTCCTGAAGCTACCATAATCCCACAACTTCCTATTGTCTTAAAACCACCCCAGCCTGATTCACTGGTTTACATTACTTCCCTGAGCCTATAGGCATTTGAGTTGATGACTCAAGCTATGTCCTTTATTTCCTTGCCCTTGCCCTTGCCCTTGCCTTCTGCCTCAGAAGTGATGAATTTAGCATTCCCTTCTAGAGGGGCAGCCCTACTCTGTCTACATGATTGCTGTGGGTTAGAATTGACATGATGGCACACAACATCAGCTCTAAAGGGAATCTAAGAAATCCCACTGGCCGATTCCTCCTCACTCCCTTCCCCCAATGTTATTGGATTTCCCGTCAACAACTTCCTTTCTCTCCCTGAAAGCCTTATAGCACATCATCTCCAGCTGACTGCCTGTGAACTTGATAAACCAGTACTACTGGAGCTGGGTTTTAAAAGTTTGTAGACATGAATAAGTACTACCTCCTTGCTCAATGTCAGCCTCTGTCGACCTTATAAGACTCACAGTTGCGGTATTTAGTAGTTGGCAGAGGAGGAAACTTGACAAAAGGTGACCATCTGCAGGTATTTGTTGCAGATTAATATTGTTCTTCAGTCTCTTAGAAACCAGTGCTTCTCCCATGTTTAAATCCTCATCAGAAACCTTGGCATTTCATTCTTAGGTATAGCCAGCCCTCTACATCCCAGTATGTACCCAAGAGAAATGAAAACATATGTCCACACAAAAATGTCTACATAAATGTTCACAACATTTTCATAAAAGCCAAGAGTTGATATACTCAAAAATATCCATTAACTGATGAATGGATAAGTAAATGTGGCATACTCCTAGAAAGGAATATTATCTGCTTCATAAAAAGATATGAAGTACGGATACATGCAATAGTATGGATGTACCTTGAAAACATCATATCAAATGATCATAAAAACCTAGTCACACATTGGGCCTCTGATCAAGTACTCCCTCAGTGTAAGAACACTTTGTTTTACTAACATGGCACTCTGTGATGCTCACCCTCCCTGACACGATCACTGAAGACAAAATGGGTGCAGGTAATAGTTTATTGTGCCAACCTGGCCAATAAACACATATGGGGTTAATTGAAGGGCGGAGGGATAAATGGCTCCGTGAGTCTCGCCTTTCTAGTTCTCGGGTCTCTTGCTTTGTGTTGATCAGACCAGGGTGCAGTTGTCTTAGCCAGTTCCCTGCTTCAGCTGGCAAGACTCACTTCCTGCAAGACATCCCTGAGGAGTAGCCGGATGGCCCTACCCGGATGCAGCCCTGGGTGCTGGAGCAGCCACGTGGAGACCCCATGCCAATGCTGAGATGCTTACACATTCACTGATTCGGTTTTCCTCTTGCAGTTGGCACCATTGTGTGTGTTTCATGAGATGGACTTTGTGGATTGGTGTTGGACATATGGGTTAATGTTGGACTTGTGGTCTTGGGCAGCACTTGGTTGGGTTGTTTTCTTGATGTGCACCTACCCTTTATATAAAACTCTCTCTTATACATGAGTTTCTGTGGATTTATTTATCTAATGTACCTAGACTAACTCAATAAGAAAATGTGGTGAAGAAAGCTGATGATGCCCGGCTATCAGAAGATATAGCATCTGGGGTCTTAAAGGCTTGAAGATAAGTGGCCATCTAGCTGAGAAACAACAAAGTCCACATGGAAGAAGTACATGAGCATATTGATCATGAGGTGTCAATGGGATCAGGTATCAAGCACATCAAAGACCCAGAACAAAACAAAACAAAAATCATATCAGTGCGAACTAGGGGGAGGGCAGATTAGAGATCCATCAGTGGTCAGTTGGTCACCCCCTGTCAGAAGGACCACAAAGAAGAGACGAGCCAGTCAGGGTGCAGTATAGCACAGATGAAACACACAACCTTCTTCAAGTTCTTTAATGCTCCCCTCATCCCCCACCCCCACTATCATGATCCCAATTCTACCTTAAAAACCTTGATGAGACCAGAACATGTATATTAGTACAAATAAGAGCTCTCAACACAGAAAATCCAGGACGGACAACCCCCTCTGGATCAATAAGGGGAGTAGCGATACTAGGAGGGGAAAGGAAGAGGTTGGAGAGTAAGGGGGACTCTATCACAGTAATCAACATGTGGCCCACTTCCAGGGGTATGGACAACAGAAAAGTGGGTTAGGGGAGACAGTGGTTGGTGTAAGATATGAAAAAAGCATAATTTATAAATTATCAAGGGTTCATGGGGGAGGGAGAGGAAAAATAAAGAGCCGATACCAAGGGCTCAAGTAGAAAGAAAATGTTTTGAAAAGGATGATGGCAACATATGTACAAATGTGCTTGACACAATGGATGTATGTATGGATTGTGATAAGAGCTGTAGGAGCCCCCAATAAAACAAACTTTTTAAAAGACAAAAATAACCCAAAACCTAGTCACAAAGGATAACATATTGCATGATTCACTTGTATGAAATGTCCATAAAAGGAAAATCTGTGAAGATGAGAAATAAAGGTTTTGTAAGGAAGAGGGAAGCAGTTCTAGTCCCTCCTCCAGGGTCACTGTGGGTTGGAATGGACCCAAAGGCAGTGGGTTTACCCTTTTTGAAGGGTGAGGGGGCTAGAAGCCAGGAGGTGATGCTGGAATCTTCTTTCAGGGTCATGATAAGTTCTAAAATTGAGTATAGTGGAAGTGGCACAACTCTGACAACCCTGTGAATACACTGTCACTGAATTGTACCCCTGAAGTGGCTGAATTCCTGGGTAGCACAAATGACAAAGCACTCAGCCACTAACAGAAAGGTTTGCAGCTCAAATCCACCCAGAAGTGTCCCAGAAGGCAGGCCTAGTGATCTACGTCTCAAAGACCACAAGCCTGATGAAGCAAGTGCTACTCTGAAATCAATGGCACTGCTAGGACTCAGAATTGCCTCCATTAAATTACATCTTAATAAACCTGTTAAACATATACCATGGCCAGCGTTTATGTGCGAAAGTCTTCATTCATCAGCACCTGCTGTTTTTTGTAAAGGAAATCTCTGCCTTACACAGAGCAGAGGCAATTCAAGGCAGGTTTGTGCATTATTTCAACCCAAATGGTATGCATATTCAAGCTACTGAACTTAATATTTTCTAGGGGAGATTTTTTTTTATTTTAACATATTTTTAAAATCATTCATATCCAGGTACTATCAAGACATTTTCTCAAAATGAATGTTTGATTCTGGTGATGCGTAGAAGATGAGAAATGTAGGTCAACCATCCACACCTCCAGAATTCTTGAGCCTGACATGGCTCCTACTGCCTGGCAAGCTACCCAAACCCTAGGGTCACATCTCCCACACTTTTGTCCCAACTGCCCTCTCCCTTGTCAGTTCCAACAGTGCACCAGACCTGACTCAGTAAGGCTTTCTGTAACCTTAGGTTGCCAGAGTGGCAAATTGACTAAAGGGGCTCCCATCTCCTAATATTGGTTCAAGAGAAGCAGAAAACAAAAAACTATTAGAATTATCCTTGGGGGATAAAGTCAATATAGAATTTTTTTTTAAAGTCAATATAGAATCAAAGGTCCCTTTTTCTTCTCTGTCTCTGTTTCTCAGTGTCTCCCCCTCCCTCTCCTAATGCTCATGCTGCCAAATTCCCTACATCCTCTTGATTCTTGTGGGACTGCTGGCACTTGCTTCCCTGTTCTGGTTTATTTCTTCTGCTTGGGGTTAACAGTGTGTTCTCCTGCAGACAATTGTGATATATGAACCTCAACTTTAGATTACTCACATGGTTCTAGACACTTCTTCCATTGGACCACTCCTTTATCAGTGGTTTTCAGGTCACAGCAATGCCTTAAACCATGGTTACCAGTGGTGCATGTGTAACAGAATGGCCAGTGTGAATATTTGGGGCACTTAACAAAATACGAATGAATGTCTTCTGAGTTAGCAGCTCTGAGGTCTCAAGAGTATGCACTGTTAAAAGAACCACAGAGAATTCTGATCAAATACATAACACTGGGAATCAGCACTCTGACCTTGGCCTTTGCCCTGACTTGACTTGGCCTTCAGAACCACTCTGCTACATGGACTCTCACATCCTTCCAAAGGGCCAGTTGCTGTTGAGTGGTTTCTGACTCACGGCGACCTCATTTGTGTCCTTAGAGGCCCTGAAATTACACACTTCCTTTATATAGGAGCAGGTATAAAAAGATAATAATCACTTTTCAGTTTGCATAGCTTCTTTTTACCCAGTGGCCCTTCTACCATTTGATTATGAGGCAAAGAATTAGTGACTCTGGGAAAGGCAGATCATGGCAGAATTTTGGCTCTTGACTTCTAAGATAGACTCTTAAAATGTATGGAAGAGAAAGTAAATTGGAAAGACAATGAAATCAATAGAAAGAGTCTGTTTTTCACTTTTTTTAGGGGGGGCGGACTCTATTCAGATCCCAAAAGCTTCAGTGGATAAGATTTTATTTGAAAACAGAAGATCATGGATGAATATTTGATAAATAGCCGGTGTTTCCACCCACAAGGAACCAGAGTTGGTCCAGCAATGAGGGGCACAGGAGATCATCAGCGATCCTTCGTGAAGGCGGGACTCTTGATGGGCTATACTCCCACTCAGCACACTCAAGGAAGGGAACCAAGATAACCCCAAGATACGTGAAAGGCCTTGCCTGATGAACTTACTCCAAGAAGACAATAGACTGGCAGATAAGCCCAACAAGCTCCGATGCAGTCAGAAGACAGAGACATCAGTGAGGGGTGTCAGCAAAGAGGTCACACAATAGTCTGCTGAGTCTCCCTTAAACTCTCACGGCCAGGGAGAGTTGCATGAAGGTCCAAAGAGGGTCAGAGGAGTGGCAGGAAGAGGGGTTCTGAATAAAGAAGAACTCAGTGGTGCTGAGGAGAGGATGCCAGGCTCATTCTCACCGCTGAACACCTGGCTCCTGCAGCCAACAGGTGCTACTACCCACAGATCAGACAGGAAAATGGAGGCTGACGGTAAGAGTTATTTGCCCGAGATTGGCAGATTAAAAGTATTCTTACTTGATGCTCAAGGAACTAAAAATAGTGAGGAGTCTTATACATTTAGTAATCATTCAGTAAGATATGCAGTAAACATGATTATTCATTGTGTGTACCCCCACACCACAATGGACACTTTGGAAGACTCGGCAGTGAATACGCTGACAGAGGCACTCTGGGAAAGTCTCAGTCCCAAAGGAAGTTTAGAACTGCTGTGAATTTAAAAATATATATAGTCATATATATATTTTTTTAAATGTATTTTCCTGTTCATGACTTATGGGCATATATTTCTCACCAACATGTTTTAGCTTGCCAGGTGTATGTAGTATGTGCTACTGTCTAGCAAGGAACTGCATAACTGCCTGAATATTAAGAAATGGATCTCATCCCACTGACCCCACCTCCAGAGTCCACTTGGGACATGTGTGCCCAACATAATTGAATAAAATTTCTTATTACTTCAAAAATATTTACCCTTTTTATAAGCATGTCTTCCACTACTGAAAATGGTTGGCTATCAACAAAAATCTTAAAGCATAACATTTCAGTAATAAAAGGATTGGTTTGTTGTTTTGTTTTTGTTGAGACTATAAGAGCTCCTAGGGATTTATATGAATTTTCAGAAGGTTTACATAGACCAGTTTATTGAGAAACTCTTAGATTTATTCCTACCCAACACCCAGACTCGTATAGAGATATGAAAGCTGACAATTTTTAAATGATTATTCTGGGCTGTGATTTATCAAATACTGTGGCAGTTATTATAAAACCATTTTAAAAATTAAATGTTCAAGATATATGTGCTCTAGAGCTGTGGTTTTATTGGTAAAATAAAATACCTAATTCTGAACAATCCAGTAATTCTGACAACACAGACCAGTTTCAGTACCATAACTGCCAACTTCAAGGACCCCTGTGGTAGTTCCATCATCTGGTGTCAACTTGGAACTGGAGAGGATTAAGAGTGAAGGGGTGGAGTCTATCCTGTCAATCCAGAGATAGCCAATGAAACCTCTGTGTGGGGATGGCCTTCACCTGAGAATTCATGGAACTGCTATATACTCCTTCTTGGAGGCCAGAGAAACTATCTCTCACTTTGCTGGCTCCCTGAGAGACATTGCAGCTGACAAGATACATGGAACTACGCTAGTGCCTTGAGCTGGAGAAGCCACATGGACCTACCCAAATGCAACCAGACCCCTGGATCCAAAGACTTTCTACACATTGGCCTGTGATCATCCTGCATTCAGCGTCATTGCATGTGTTTCATTGAATCTGAAGAGGACTTTATAGATTGGTATCGGACAAATGGGCTCATATCGGACTTATGGTCTTGATCTGGACCAGCCTGGGATATTTTCTCAATATTCAATTGCCATTGTATATAAACCTCTTTCTTATATACATGAGATTCTATGGATTTGTTTCTCTAGTCTACCTGGACTAACTCAAGACCCTCAGTATCATCTGACAATCCAGCCACATGTCCTTGGTGAATGCACTTTTACTCTTCTAGCTTGTTATTTTACATCTCTTTCACTCTCCTCAAATTAGGGCTTCTAGCCAGTTCAAGTAAAATTAGACCAGAATCAAATTTATAAAATGGGGGTATACTGAAACAATCATAGGACTGGGGAAATTAAAATTTGATGCCCTGGAATGCAGGCTCAAAAGAAGTCTAGTGAACCCTTTCAAAGCCTGCTGTGGAAGGCTGGGTTATTGCCAGGACAAAGGAAAGGAAACATACCTTCAAGGCAATACATCGGCCATCACCTTGAGCCAGGCTCTGTTTTTCTGGCTTTGCTTGTAAAGAGATTTGGTTGCTATGCAACATCTACACTGTCCTTGTTTTCTCAGAAGGAAATTACGTTTCTATCAGGGCATCACGTCATCATTTTTCCTGCTCCGGTTACCATTCTGGCTCACCCACATTTTATAACTTTGGGTCAATTCAGGTTTTGCTTCATCAGCCATGACTCATAAACTGGAAGAACCAGTTCAAAAGCCAGTCTCAAACTTCCACTTCTTCCCAAGTACATACAAGTGATGGCCCTGCTTTCTAATTAACTTTAAAAAATGCAAGTAATGAATATTTTCCACTTCTTCCTATCCCCACATCCACCTAGCCACCTGCTCTGTGTCCATGTGTTCTGCCTTCCCTCCAGTTACTCTCGGTGAGCTGTCAGTGCTCCCATAGGACAAGTAGAGCACTAATCTCAGCCTCTCTTACCAACTCAAGAACATGCTTCCAGCAAGGCAGCTCGCTCGCTCTCTTCCTCCCTCCCTCCCTCCTCCCCTCCATTCCTCCCTCTCGCTCTCCTGCATTATTTCCCCCTTTCCTGAATCATTCCCAATAGTACATATATTGTAGTTTCCATTTTTAAATTTTAACTTAAAAAAGTCTCAATCCCATTCTTTCCAGATCCTATCTTATTTTTCTGTTCTCCTTCATAGCAGATTTTCTCAAAAGAGCTCTCTTCCAGATAATTATCAAATGTATCCTTCCCATTGTCTTTTGAACCCCTCCACTATGACCAATTGAAATAACTCTTATCTATGTCTTCAATCATCATAACACTCGCAAGTCCAGTAATTCATTCTCAGTTCTCATACTACAGGTCTATCTGCAGTATTTGCTAGCATTTATTCTCTTCAAAACACTTTCTTCACTGGTCTTCCAGACCCAGATTGATGCTCTTTTCTTTCTCCCTCTCTGTGGCCACACCTGCACAGAGGCTCCTCAGACTGTAAGTTTTGGATGGTTTTCAAACCTAAATCAACATTCAACCAAACATCCTTAACAATTAAAAACAGGGGGGAAAATAGCCCTCCAGTCACCAGAACAAAAGAAATAAACATTAGAGCAGTGTGGCAGTCACCTAATCTGGTGTCAATTTAAGGATTAAGAGTGGAGGAGTGGAGTCTAAGCTGTCAATTGAGATAGCTAATGAAACTTCTGTGTGGGCGTGGCCTTCTCCTGAGAATTCTGGTACTTCCTCCTTGGAGGGAGAAGACACTGCTCTCTGTGACTTCCTGGGAGCCAATTGCAGAAGACAAGACACAGGGACACAACCAGACCTTGGAAACCAGAGAGGCCACAGAGAGACCCCTGCCACCGCTGAGATGCCTACAACGCCACTGGACCCAAAGACTTTCTACCCACTGGCTTGCGATCATCCTGCTTTTGGCTTCATTCCATGTGTTTCTTGAGTCTGAAGAGGACTTTATAGATTGGCACTGGACATATGGGATAATATCTGACTTATGGCCTTGGACCGGACTGGGTTGGGATGTTTTCTCAATCAATGTTTAATTGTTCCTGTATATAAACCTCTCATATATATATATATATATATATACATGTTTATGACATTGTTTTTCTAGTGTACCCAGACTAACACAAGCAGAAATAAGTGGAACAGAAAAATAATGCAAAAAAAATCAACAGTAGTAGAAGTTGGTCTTTGAAAGAACTAATAAAATTGGGAAACCACTGGAAAATCTAGCAAAGCAAAAGGAGAAAATGTAAATAATGCTAACAAGAAATGAATGGGTGACAACAGAATCAACTGAAATAAAAAGGATAAAACAGAATGTTATGAAGAACATCAACAAATTTGAACAGCTACAACAAATAAAAACATTTCTACACACTATTTACATAATTAACTGAAGTAGAATGTTTCAATAGTCTCATATAAAAAAAGCTGATCAGGTCATTAAAAATCTCTCAACCAATTCTGACACCAATTCTACTCAAACTATTCCAGAACATAGAGAAGTTCCAAATCCATTTTATGATGCATGTATCATCCTGATACTAAACAAAGCAAGCATATCACTAAATCAGAGAAATAGAGGGTACACATACCCTTAAATCTTAGCAAATGATCTCTCATATATCAAAATGTCTCATATCAAAATTCTGTCACACTTTGGACATGCTAGTGGCAGAGACAAATACCCAGAAAAAAGGACTAAATTTTGGTAAAGTGGTGGGCATTGAAAAAAAAAGAAGATTCTCAACAACATGGATCGAATCAGTAACTTCAACAATGGGATCAACCATAACAATTGTGAAGATGATACAGGATTGGGCCATGTTTCGCTCTGTGATATGTAAGTTGCTATGAGTCCAAACCAACTTGAAGGCGCCTACCAACAACATTCCTCATGAACATAGATTCAAAAAGTTTCAACAAAATCCTAGCCAATAGAATCCAGCAATATATCAAAAATAATAATATATAATGCCACAGTGAGGATGGTCCAACAATAGGAAAATAATCAACATAACCCACCACAAAAATAAAACAAAGGAAGAAAACAATGTAGTCATATTAATTAATGCAAAAAGGCACTTGACAAAATTCAACACCCATTCTTGACTTTAAAAACCCAATAAAATTAGGAATATTATGAAAATCTTTCTATATAATTAAAGGCATATATACAGAACCAATAGCCAATATTACTTTCAGTTGAGAGGAAATTAAAGAATTCACCTTGTGAAGGAGAACCAGACAAAGATGATCTTATCACCACACCAATTCAATATTGTGCTGGAAGTCTTAGCCAGAACTATCAGGCAACAAAGAAAGAAAAAAGTCATCCAAATTGGCAAAGAAGTAAAACTTTAGTTACAGATGCTGTGATCCTACACTTAGAAAACACCAAAGACGCAGCAAGAAAATTATTGAAACTAATTGAAAGACTCGGCCAAATGACAGCATACAAGATAAATATATAAAAATTAGTTGGCTTCCTTTACACTAAAAAGGAGAGATCCGAAAAGGAAATCGGAATGCAATACCATTTACAATAGCCACTTAAAAGATGGAATACTTGGGAATAAATCTAGCCAGTGAAACAAACAAAGAAAACTACAAAACACTACTACAAGTAACAAAGAGGCCAACCTACATAAATGGAGGAATATACCATGATAATTAATAGGAAACCTTAACATTGTGAAAATGTCAATAGCTCAAAAAGCAATTGGCAGATATAATACAATCCTGATCCAGATCCCATCATCATTGTTTAAAGAGATGGAAGAACTAATCACCTGGGAAACTAGAGCAGAAGCGAAAAGCAGGAGGCCTCTTACTTCCTGGCCTCGAAGCCACTACATAGTCACAGCAGTCAAAACAGCCTAATACTGGCAAAGTGAGAGATACATAGACCAATGAAATAGAGCTGAAAATCCAAAGATAATTCTATCCACCTGACAGAATTATAGCCCTCTGATCTTTGACAAAGGTTTGAAACTCATTAAGTGGGAAAGAGATAATATCTTTAACATATGGTGCTTTCACATTAAAAGAAACATGATTTGATCATTACCAGAGGTCCGAGAAGAGAAGGGGAGACTGCAGGATAGACAAGTGCTAAGGTCAGTGAAGCGGAAGGCAGCATATAACTAAGAGAGGTTGGTAAAAAGAGTAATGGGAGCCGAAAAAGACACTGAGAGGGGTGCAAGAGTTAAAGACAACAGTGGTAAATACTGCTGTACCCACACAATCTTGCAGTAATGGTGATCTATAAGTAATTGCATGTAGATCTATAGGCTGAATGGGGTGTTGGAGGAGAATGGGAGTATATTCACAAACATACATAGGATTGACAGAAGATATTTTTACATGATTATTTACCTTTGCTACAAATAAATGAGGTTGAGCACTCTGAGATAGAACCAAACAGTGTGAAGAAACGAGTCCTTATAGGGCCTGGGAGCCCAGGACCATAGTCTCTAGAGACACCGAGATCAACTGGCATAACATACTCAACAAAGACAATGTTTTATTTCCTACATTGGTGAGTAGCAAATGGGGTCTCAAAATCCATATGGAAATAATTAGTCCAGTGGACTAATGGTCCATTCAAACATTCGAGGGACTAATTCTTTATAACCTTGAGACCAAAAGAACTAGATGATGCCCAGCTTCACTACCATCTACTCTGAAAGGGATTCCATTAGAAGGTCCTGAATAGAGTGGAAGAAAAGCATGGAATAAAACATAAAATCATCAAAGAGATCTTACCTACTGATTGGATAGAGACTGGTGGAAACCCCAAGACTATAGTCCTTATTCACCCTTGAGGTCTGGAAATGAACTCACCTCCAAGAATTAATTTCCAGCCAAGCAATAGAAGTCTCTAAGTGAGGTAAACATACTTTAAAATAGTCAACCCTTTGAGATCAAAAGGGCAGCATTTACCCAAGGTCAAAGCTCAGAAGCATCGGAAAGAAAGAAAAAGGGTAATGGGAAACTTAGGGAAGAAATAAGATAAGTGATGTTATCCTTGAGAGGACTTCAATGAATGAAATGAACAAAATGTGCATAAATATGTAATTAAATTTTTGAAGGGAGCAACCCCTGGTGGCACTGTGGACTTCGAACCACATGTCAGCACTTCAAACCCACCATCACTCTGCTAGAGAAAGATGAAGTGTGTTCTCCCATAAATATTTAGCCTTGGAAACTCTATATAGGGTGCCTCTGAGTCAGAATCAGCTTCATGGCATTGGATTTTATTTATAAATTATTTTCATACATGTATATTAAATTATATATTTTTTCTTAATAAATATTTATTTTTAAAAGATATTCAATGTCTGTGGAAACACAGCCAAGAAATCAAACAGAACTTAATTCTTTTTTTGTTACAATTAAATACTTTTATTGGGGGCTCTTACATCTCTTATCACAATCATTATTTTCATCCATTGTGTCAAGCACATTTGCATGTAAGGTGCTATCGTTATTTTCAAGGCATTTTCTTTACATCAGCATTCCCCCCCAACTCCCCACCCACCTGCCCTCATGAATCCTTGATAACTTATAGATAATTATTTTCATATCTTATATCATCTTGTCACCCTTCACCCACTTTTCCATTGTTCATCCCCCTGGAAGAGGGTTATATGTTGATTCTTGTGATCAATTCCTCCTTTCCCTTCTCCTGGTATCTCTACTCTCATTGTTGGCCCTGAGGGGTTTATCTATCCTGGATTCCCTGTGTTGTGGGCTCTTATCTGTAGCAGTATATATGGTTTGGTCTATTCCAATTTGTAAGGTAAAATTGAGGTCATGATAGTGGGGGGGGGAGGAAACATTAAAGAACTAGAGGAAAGTTGTATGTTTCATTGGTGCTGTACTGCACTCTGACTGGCTCATCTCTTCCTTGTGACACTTCTGTGATGGGATGTCCAATTGTCTACAGATGGACTTTGGGTCTCCACTCCACGTGTACCCTGGCCCCCTTCACATTGTGTATGATTTTGGTCTGGGTCTTAGATGCCTGATACCTGATCCCATTGCCACCTCATGATCACACAGGCTAGTGGGCTTCTTCCATGTGGGCTTTGTTACTTCTGAGTTAGATGACTGCTTGTTTACCTTTAAGCCTTTAAGATCCCAGATGCTATATCTTTTGATAGCTGGGCACCATCAGCTTCCTTTACCACATTTGCTTATGCACACATTTGTCTTCAGCAATCGTGTTGAGAAGGTGAGCATCACACAGCCTTAATTCTTAACATATTGATATAAGTACATAGATCTATTCTCCTCTTGATATATATATATATATATATATATATATATATATATATATATATATATATATACACACACACATATGTACATGCGAGTATTTAGACCTCTGTAATTCCTTTGCCTCCCAGTTCTTTCCTCTATTTCCTTTTACTTTCCTCTTGTTCCACCTTCATGCTTTGCTTTCATGCCCTTGTTAAACCCCACTATGCATCCTACACCCATCTCTCCATTGATTTTCAGTTCACTTGTTCCTTTGTCCCTGGGTTGGTTTCAGCCCCTTCCTTCCTCTCCCCTCCTCTTCTCCCATGTCCACCTGGAACCCTTGGTCCCACGCTTTCATTCTTTTCATCTCCGAATTGTTTATCCCACCTAGCTTATCTAGGTAAACAGGAAGAGACATTAATAAGCACAACAATTAGGAAAAGCCAAACAAATTAACAAAGAGAGTCAAAGCCAACAAAGCAATAATTAAAAATACCAAAAACAAAATAGCAACAGCAAAATTAAAGCCACTGATGACAAAAGTGGAAAAGCCTATAAATAGTTCAAGGTCTGTTTGTTGGCCTTCATGAGTGTTTCCAAGTCTAGTCTGATGGGGTGCCATACTCTGTCCCCAAAATCTATTGTTGGTATTCTCCAAGGATTTCATCACTTTGCTCCCCTTGTTGCTCTATTGCATGCCCTTAGTGTTTCACCCCAGTGTGATGGGGTCATATTGTGCACAATTCCTGCACTGTGGCTCCAGTGTTGTCCACTGTAGTGCTGTGGTTCAGTGAGGGACATCATGTCTCATGGTGGGGCCAGCCCTATGGTCCTTTCTGTGCATTGTCTGCTCTGAGCAGGAATATTGTCCCTGGGGCTTGATGGACCAGGATGTGGCAGAACGTAATTCTAGTCCCAATCTAAGAACAATTCGTTCTTATGACATGGGCCTGACCCATGTTCACCCTCATGAAGAGATTACTGAAGATATTTGTGTTACAGCAAAGTATAGTGAAGAAAGCAAATGGTGTCTGGCAACCAAAAATAGCATCTGTGGTCTTGAAAGTTTGTCTGAAAACAAGCAGCAGTCATCTAATTGAGCTGTCAACTAAGTCTACATGGTAGAAGCACATCAACCTGTGATCCAAGGATGATAAATAATAAAATCAAAGTATAAAGGAGGCAATGTTATCAGAACTTAAATTGTAAACACTCTTTTTGCAGAAGGTGATGGATGACAGTGGAGTCCAAATCCATTTGTAGGGTCCGTACATGAAAAAGCCTCTGGTGAATTCCCTCTTACCAAGGTACAATGTAACACCTAATCATTTGATCTCCCTTTTGACCCAGTTTAATTTGTTCTAGTTTTTAATATTTCCTTCTTTTTCCTTGATTGACGTTGTCTGGTTAATGTTTCTACTGTTTTTCATTTTTTGGTTGTTGTTATTGTTTTGGTTTTTTTGCAAATGTTCCCCATATATGAAACCAAGGATAGGAAAATCTATAGAGACAGTAACTTGATTAATAGCTTATCGGGAGTATGGGAGGAGAAGTTTGAGGGAAATGGGGAGATAATAATGAGTACAAGAGGATATAACTGATTGTAGTGATGATTATATGACTCTTTTTAATATTAACTACCTTTTAAAGTAAATCATTTTATTGGGGGCTCTTACAGCTCTTATAACAATCCATACATTTGTACAAACACATTTGTACATATGTTGCCATCATCATTTTCAAAACATTTTCTTTCTACTTGAGCCCTTGGTATCAGCTCCTCTTTTTTCCCCTCCCTCCCCCCCCACCCTCATGAACTCAATAAAGTATAAATTATTATGTTCATATCTTACATCATCCACTGTCTCCCTTCACCCAAGTTCGGTTGTTCATCCCCCTTGGGAGGGAGAGTTATACATCGATCATTATGATTAGCTCCCCCTTTCTCCCACCTTCCTCCTACCCTCCTGGTACCATTATTGTTCCTGTAGGGTTTATCTGTTCTGAAACCTGTATGTTGAGAGCTCTTATCTGTACTAGTGTACATGCTCCAGTCTAGCTGGATTTGTAAGGTAGAACTTGGGGCATGATAGTGGGGGCGGGGGTGGGGAGGAAGCATTCAAGAACTAGAGGAATGTTGCATGTTTCATCGTTACTATACTGCACCCTGGTTGGCTCATCCCTTCCTTGTGACCCTTCTGTGAGGCGATGTGCAATTGTCTGCAGATGGTCCCTCTTCCGCCCCCATCGTTTACACCGATGTGAGTGTTTGTTTGGGACCTTCTGATGTCTGATACTTCATCCTATTGACAATTCATGATCACAGGCCGGTGTGCTTCTTCCATGCGGGCTTTGTTGTTTCCCTGCTAGATGACCGCTTATTGAACTTCAAACCTTTCAGACTAGGAACTACTTTAGGAAGTATATTATGTGAATTATATGTCAATAAAACTATAAATAAAAGACACAAACAAACGTAATCAAGCGAGCACTGCAATAGGCAAATCTGCTGCAAAGGCTTCTATAAAGTTTAAAACAACAATGACATCACTTTGAAGACTCAGGTTTGCCTGACTCAAGACATAATCTTTTCATTTGCCTCACATGCATATGGAAACAGAAGCCAGTCACCATGACTCAACAGCAGCAATATTTTCCTTTCTGTTCACTCTTCTCTTACTCAGCTGTTCAAACAGGACCACGGCCTACATATCCCTTGAGAGTTACTTGTCACAGGGCCCACCCCCCTTGCACGTGCTCAGCAAAGGAATAGGGTGAGCACCACTGTTTCAGCACTTACTCAACTTCACCATAACTTTGCTAATTTCATTCACATATCAGAAACCGTCTATGGATTCTATCGAGGAAATACAACTGTTTTTATTCTAGTTTTAAACTGCAGGCATATCTTGGTTCTCCCCATCATACAAAAAATGACAAATTTGATACAAATCAAAGCTAAAAAATAAGAAGAGGAGTGGAAATCATATTTATATAGATATATTTATATGCAATATGTAGATCAAAATGTTTCTATTTATATAAATGCATAGACATGCTACCAACCCACCAGCTTCACATACACGTTTTCCTTAAGTTAAAAAGCTGTAAACAAGCAATTGCTGATGCAGAGAGAATATGTTATTGTAGCCTGGGTGTTGCCAGGTGCTGTAAAGTTGATCCTGACCCCATGATCCTGTGTCCAGAAGAACGGTCTTAGTCACCCTTCCCTCAGTCCTGCTTTGGGACTGGGGCTAATTTTATCTCCCACCTTCCCTGCTGACCCACAAGAAAGCCTGTAAACAATAAGGACAGAGACTGTGAAGAACAAACACACATGGGGCGGGAATGGAGGTAAATGGCAAAGTGGACAATCAGGGCCTTATTTGCTCAGGAAAAGAGATGCGGCTCATGCTCCTCGATAGGGAAAAAAGAAAGAAGGTCATGGGAAGTACAAAGCCCACGGGAATCCAAGGATTTCCCCTATAGGGGTTGGGGGCTGGAAGAAATAGCAGATATACAAGAAGAGATGAATTGTGCCTATTCTTTCATGCTTTTGCCATTTTGTCATCTTTACCCAGTTTAGTCCATTTTCTTTTTCCTCCTAGACAAAGGCAGCACAGAAGGAGAAACCTGGCCAGGACAGTGACACAGAGCACAGGGTGCTTATGTAGATCCCGAGACAGCTACTCTGAGAGACTTACTGGTAAAGAATACAGGCCCTCCAGGTGCGAAAGCTGAAAGCAGCGCATGGGAAGGGGATGTTGCAAACGTTCTCTGCTTTTTGTTAAAACAATAGCAACAAAATAGAGGCTCTGATTTGTGATCAAGCTCTGACCAACTCCCGTTGTTGCTGTCTTGTTAGGTGCTGCTCAGTCCGTCCAGCCTAACAACCACCCTGGACACCACAGAACCAAACAATGGCCTCTTTGGGGCCATCTTGCAAGTGGGTTTGAAGCTCTGGTTGCAGCCACTGTATTAGTCCATCAAAGCAAGGGAGCTCCTCTTTTCCACTAAGCCTCGACTTTACCAAGTACGGGGTCTTTTTCCAGGGATGGATCTCTCCTGATCACATGTCCAAAATCCACGAGACAAAGTCTCCCAGCACCCTTGATTCTAAGAGGTATTCTGACTGTCCTTCCAAGATGGCTTTGTTCCTTCCCTCGGCAGCCAGTGTTCCTCATCGATAGCATAATCAGAATGCAATAATCCTTCAGTCTTCTTTAGTCACCATCCAGCTTTCACATGCACCAGAGCAACATGAAATACCATCGCTTGGGTCAAGCACACCTTAACTATTCCTGTACCACTTACTATTTCACCCATAGAATCCTTGAGTATTGCAACTCCAGGCCTGGATTTTTTCTTCAATTCACTCGGCTTTAGGTATACTATGTTCTTCCCTTTGGGTCTTCTCCCTCCCAACTTTGTACATTTCAGTAGAATACTTGCTTTCCTTGGTCTTTTGAAAATTTTTGTCCAGCTCTTTTACTTTACCATTTCTTCCATTTGCGGAAGTTAATTCTTCAGTTGCCAAATGCAAAGCTTTCTTTGACTGGGTGGTTTTTCTAGACTATGGTGTCAGTGTTCCAAGAGTTAACCCAAAGTGACAGTCAGAATACTCCACTTGGCAGCTAATCTATTTATTCTCCAAGAGCATGTTTCAGAGACTTTTCTGGCGTCCATTTTTTCTTTTCTTCCTTTCCTGCCTTTTTAATGACAACTGAATAAAGCCCCTGTAGTTTCTCCAAGGCTATAGTCTTCATGGAAGCTGATTGTCAGGTCTTTGTGCCCCCAACCCTTGGACTAGCAGTTAAGCGCTTTAAACTCTGTACCACCAGACTTCCATCCCTATTTGCAGTCGACTTCTCCTGCTGCCTCCCTTCTTTCTCACTTATCCAACAGCTGCCCCTTCCGATCTTCTCTCTTCTTGAGTTTACCAAGGAGCGCAGACAAGAGAAGAAAGCCAAGCCAGGATTGCAAGATCCTAGCTTACCAGACTGTTCATCAGAGAGATGCTGGAGTCTGCTCACAACAGTGGACTGAGTCAATAGTGGGAATCTCTTCATGACTTAGAGGTTGTAGACATCCCAATGGTGGCTTGTCAGCTGTGATTTCGGGAGTTTTAATATATAAACAACCACAAACAAGTTAGGATGCTTGTCCTTTTGGGGAAGCCAATGCTTAGCATTCATCAAGACCTCACTGTTGTCCACTCTAACACGTGACTGAGGACTTCAAATGCTTAGATGCTTTAATAGTATTTCTGAAAGCAAGAATCCAAGCTCAGTTCCAGTGCTGAGCCCCACGGAATGACTCTAGAGCATTCCTGCCTCATAGTGAAAACATGAGTAAGAGGACACACCCTAAAAATGTTTTGTTTTGCTCTTTTGCTTTTCATCATGAAAAGAAATGGGACAGTAGTGACTTTACAGCTTAAGTTTGAGATAGTGAGTATTTGAAACACAATATAGGATTTCTTACCTAAGAACATGGCTATGCCTATTTATTTATTCAGATTTTTTATATTCTCAGAAAACTTCCATAGCTCTCATAAAAGTTTTACATAGTTCTTGTTAAATTTATTTATAGGTCTTTTATGGGGATTCATGCTATTATGAATTGTGAATTGTTCCTCATTTACATTAAAAATACATTTTTCTAATTATTTAATGCTAATGTATAGGAAAACTATTAAGTTTTACACCTTGATATTGTATCTTTGTATCTTACTTAAAACTCTCATGTTACTTAAAACATTTTATGGTAACTTGCTTGGATTTACTAGGTAAGAAAGTATACCCTGAAAATAGTGACCATTTGACTCTTCCTTTCCAATAGTTATTTCTCTCCTATTGTGTGCTTAGAACCTAAGCTTCGAATGCTAAGAACCTCGATATAATGTTAAAAGAAGCAGAGATTGTAAGCTTCTGTTTAAGATTTCAGATAGGTACCACTTACCAGGTTGAAGAATTTCCTTAAAATGCTGGCTTACTAAATATTATTTGTTATTGTTATAATTATTACTATAAATGGAAATAGAATTTTCAAGTGACTGTTTTGGTATCTATTTAGATAATCACATTATTTTCCTTTAGTCTCTTTATATGCATAGATAAACTGAGATTGAATCTATCATGTGTCCTATGGTTAACCTTTGTTGCTGTTCTTAGGTGCCATAATTTATTATTCGCTTAACATCTGCTATATTTTCTAAGAGGTTATTTAGGATATTTTATTTCATAAGTGAGACTAAATTATTGTCTTTTTAAATTTGTGTTACTTGTTGCATGGTTTTGATATTGAAACTATGGAAAACAAAATCTTTCCCATGGCTTAATAATTTCCATAGATTAATATAACATGAAGGTTCATAATGATTTGGGGCCAGAAACCAACAATAAAGACAACAAGAATGCTATTTTGTTTTTAATCTCTACAGCCAGAAAGAGATCAGAAAGCTATACTCTGCCACATCTCAAACAGCATAATCTTAACAAATGATAACATAACCATAGAACTGCTCCATTTTCTACTTATTTCATATTGTCTCAGAGAATTATTATTGGTTACGGAACAAAACATGATTACGAAAAATCTAAGTCCCATAAAAGCAATATAGGTAAAATAACAGAATCCTCACCGATTCTAAATGACTTCAACACTTTAGTTAAGACAGCATCAATGTCAAAATATTGCAAATGTGGTTGTAGACGTGCTGAAAGTAGTAGCTAATGGAAGAATCTCCTGGTGGCTGGTAAGGGCAAGACTCATAAGCTGGTGAGCAGTACACCAATTCTAAGCAAAATTCTGAATGATTTGTGAGGGAAAATACTGACAAGCGGCAACCAGTGCGAATGCACTAAGAAGTCATGCCAAGCTGGTCTCTTCGATGTGGTTGTTTATGTGCCAGGCAAAGGAATGAGTTCAGCTCATCTTGGTTTAGAATTCCATTTTCCAAGTCTCAGTGTGCACCTGTCGGATGCTAAAATGCAGAGTAGGAGTATGGCAGGATGATGTGCTTCAGACTCTAACAAACCCTTTCACATACAGAGTGCTGGGCAAAAATTAGGCTCCAACTGCCAAGGCAATTCTAGGAATTTTCCCTTTCCTCTTCAAAAATTTTGTGGAGCACATGAAGACCATAGGATTCAGGTTTCTTAATATTTGAATGGTAAAAATTGGGGAAGAGAGAATTAATCTGCTAGGAGAAAAAAATTTTAAATCATTTTATTGGGGACTCATACAACACTTTCTTTTAATCGTTTTATTAGGGCCTCATACAACTCTTATCACAATCCATACCTACATCCATTGTGTCAAGCACATTTGTATATTTTTTGCCATTACCATTCTCAAAGCATTTTCTTTCTACTTGAGTCCTTGTTATAAGCTCCTCATTTTTCCCCTCCCTCCCTCTCCACCCCTCCCTGGCAAACCCTTGATAATTTATTATTTTTTTTATGTCTTACACTGTCCAATGTCAGGACACAATTTAAAAATATTTCTTCATGTAGAAACCAGGCCCAAAACAAAGAAAATACAGGTTATTTGGGATCATTGTGAGGCTCAGTTCTTAGGCTGAAAAGAATAAAAAGGAAGAAGAATGATCATGTGTTAGACAGGGTTCTCCTGAGAAACAAAACAAGACCGCTAATAATTTTATATGTATTTATGCAGATGGAGAGATATATCACATAAGAAATAAACAGTTAATTAAATTATAAAGCAGTACAAATGGCTCAGTACAACTCACTCCCATGAGACAGTTGTGAGACACTGGCAGTCCTTCAAGTCTTGAGGGCCGCGGGTAGTCCTCTGTAGAGCAATAAGGCTATCCAGCCACAGGCAGCAAACAACAAGGCAGGTCACCAATAGTCAGCCAGATGACAGAGTCCAACAGTCCCCAGCTCACGAGATGTAAATTCCAATAGTGTGGCAAAGCAGGTCTTGAAGGAACAGCGACACAGTCCACGAGTTAGGTGTCCCACAGGTAGTGTAGCTTTCAAATTGATGCACAGAACAAGTAAGGCCGCCCCACACTGGTCTGATGATCAAAGAGCAAGAGACAAGAAAGGCAAGGCTCGCCAAGCCATATATCTCTCTGTCCTTCAATTAATCCCGCATGTGTTTATCGGCCAGGTTGGCACAATAAGCTAACTACCTCAGGTAACAATTATGAGTATTTCTTCAACACTTTTTTGGTACTGTATCTTAACTTGCATTTTATTTTATCTTGTAATAACTCTATGATAATTAAAATAATTATGACATACATTACAGATGAAAAGGCCAAGGTTTAGAGAAGTAACTTTTAAATGTTTCTAAAGTATGTTGTTACTCAAAATGAAAAAGTAGGGCTACAGTTTAAAATTAAGGTGAAACATTTTTGTTCATTAAGATGAGCATTTTCCTCTGTTTGGGTCTAATCAGCTGCAGGACAAACTGCCTCATGCAGGAGGGAGGGAGTACCTTTCAGCACACATCAGGAATGTCGGAGCGAGAGTCCAGCCCAGAGTGGGTGGGAAGTCACTATTGGGACATGCTTGATGCCAAGTTGATTCTACAGCCACAGAACCAAACACTGTCCAGTGCGGCTCCAGGCTCATAATTGTTACAACACTTCGCAGACACTGCGTCAGTCCATCCCACTGACCCTCTACTTTACCAAGCATGATATCCTTCTCCGAGAATGTATCCTTCCTGATAACGTGCCCAAAGTCCATGAGATGATGTCTCACCCTCTGTGCTTCTAAGGAGCATTCTGGATGCACTTCTTCCAAGATAGCTTTGATTGCTCGTCTGGAAGTCTGTGGTATGTAGGTTCAATATTCTTCACCAGTTCCATAACTCAAACACATCCGTTCTTCTCTGGTCTTTCCTGTTCATTGTCCATCTACACACACACATGAACTGATTAAAAATATCATGACCTGAGTCAGGCATACTTTAGTCTGCAAAGTGGCATCTTTGCTTTTTAGTAACTTAAAGAGGTAACCAGTAGCAAATTCCAATAGTGTGGCAAAGCAGGTCTTGAAGGACATTGGCATCGGTTTGCAGTCTGTATTTGGCTTCCATATTGCAACACATAGTTTGAATCCTCGACTGCTGCTCCCATGAGCACTGGTTGTAGATTCAAGTAAAATAAAATCCTTGGCAACTTAAATCTTTCCTCTGTTAATTATAATGGCCCAGAAATGAAGGTTTTCATCTTCTTTATGTAGACGTGTAAGCCAGCCTAAAGTTTAATTTTTTATCTTCACCAATAAGTGTTTCAAATCCTCTTGGCTTTCTATGGTCAAAGTTGTGTCTTCTTCATATGTCGGGTTTTTCATGAATCTTGCGTCAATCCTAAAGCCACAATCTTCTTTAAATAGAACAGTTTCTCCAATCATTTGCTCATCATACCGGTTGACTAACCGATGAAACGCACCCAGAATGACCCACACAATTATCCCCTGATCCGTGTCAAACTTGCTTCTTGGTCTATATCGAGGTTCTGCATGAGCACCTAAGGGTTCTGGAATTTCCATTTTGCACAATATTTTCCAGAATTCGTTATGATCCACATAGTCCAATGTATTTGCATCGTCAATAAAACACAAGTAAACATCTTCCTAGTGTTCTCTGCTTCCAGTCAAGAACTATCTGACTTCAGGTATGATAGTCCTCATTCATTATGTGTTCTAAATTTAAGCGTCAGTCTTCTAAATCCAAGAGTCAATGTTAACAATAGTTAACAAATAGTTTAAAGGTCAAAAGGTGTCAACAGAAATTCCTGAGAACCATTGACTCTTACAGCTACAAGAAAATTTGAAGTCATGGATTTATAGAGGCCTAAATACAGGCACGTACATATGTGGATATATTTATATACAATGACAGGGAAACAGATCTATGTACTTACATCTATATGCCAAGAATTAAGGTAGTAGATAGACTTTGGACCTTGACTCAATACTCCCTCAATACAATAATACTTTTTTTCTAATAATTCAGCTTCTGTGATGCTCACCTTACAGACTCAATTGCTGAGGACAAAATGGATGCATAGGCAAGTGTGGTGAAGAAAACTGATGGTTCCCAGGTATCAAAAGATGTGTCTGGGGTCTTAAAGATACACAAGTGGCCACCTGGCTGAGAGGCAACAAAGCCCACATGGAAGAAGCAAACCAGCCTGTATGATCATAAGGTGTCTATGGGATCAGGTATCAGGCATCTAAGACCCACAACAAAATTATACCAATGTGAAATGGGAGGGGGTATGGAGTAGAGACCCAAAGTCCATCTGTAGACAATTGGACATCCCATCACAGAAGAGTCACAAGGAAGAGATGAGCCAGTCAAGGTACAATGTAGCACCAATGAAACATACAACTTTCTTCTGATTCTTTAATGCTTCTTCTTCCCCCTCCCCAACTATCATGACCTCAATTCTACCTTACAAATTGGATTAGATCAGAACATGCACACTGCTACAGATAAGAGCCCCCCACAGGGAATTCAGGATAAACCCCTTAGGACCAACAATGAGAATAGAGATACCAGGAGGATAAGGGGAAGGTAGGGGGAGAAAGGGGGAATTGATCACAAGGATTAACATATAACCCCCTCCCGGGGTGATGAACAACAGAAAAGTGGGTGAAGGGTGACAGAAGACGATATAAGATATGAAAATAATTATCTATAACTTATCATGAGTTCATGAAGGCTAGAGGGTGAGGGAGGGAGGAAATGAGAAGCTGATGTCAAGGGCTCAGGTGGAAAGAAAATGCTTTAAAAATGGTGATGGCAACATATGTACAAATGTCCTTGACACATGGATGAATGTATGGATTATGATAAGAGATGCAAGAGCCCCCAATAAAAGTATTTAATTAAATTTTTTTGAAGTAATGAACACTCTAAGTTAAATAAGCTGTAGTCTAAAACCTTTCTCCTATTTTAGTTTTACTAGAAGGAACCTTGGTGGTGCCGTGGTTAAGTACTGGCCTGAGGGTGCAGAGGTTAAGAGTTTTAACTTGCATTAGGAAGACCTAAAGATTAGTTCCCATAAAGATTACAGTCTGGTGAACTCTAGGGGCCAACTCCACTCTGTCACATCAGCCTCTATGAATAGAAGTTGATTCAATGACACCTAACAGCCACAGCTGTTAGAGAATCTACTACGAGAGAATCTCTGGGTGGTACAGTTGATATGCTCAGGTGCTAATGAGTGGGTTCAAAGTTCAAGACTACTTAGAGGCCCCTTGGAAGAAAGATCGGGTGACCTCCTTCTGCAAAACTCAGCCAGTAAAAACCTTGAGGAGCACAGTTCTTCTATAACACACCTGGACACCAGGCAGAAGAATAGACCCCATCAAACCCCAATTGTACCTCACATATTTAGTTGCATTAATCATCCAAATGTTTCTCGGAGGTCAAGTAGTCATCAATATCCCCATCCTATTGATTTGAAAGTGAAAGCAACCCTATAGCTAATATGTGTCAAGGCACAACAAGAGGCCAATTCCTGTAGCCATCTTGGAAATATTCCATTGGCATCAGTGTTTGTGTGTTTTAGCATCAATTGCCTAATTAGATTGGGAGAAAGAGGCAGCTTTCTACTCCCATAAAGAGTTACAGTCTTGGAAACCCAAAGAGGTAGTTCTATTCCACCTTATAGGGTCTTTATGAGTTAGAATAGACTGGATAGCAGTGAGGGAGTGACCTAACTAAATGCTACTAAATATGTTTTGTTGTTTAAGTAAATAAAACTTAACTTTAATGATCTCTTAGAGTACATATAACGTAAGGCATTTGTAGGGGGAAAATTTGATAGGAATTACAACTGCAAAAGGACTGGGAATCGATGTTGACTCATTGACACTTTCTCATTGATGCTTTCTGTGTTCAACACCACTTTTGCAAACCTTTAATCACATGATTCTGATCTCCCTCCCCATGACTCTGTGCAAATTCATTAGCAGCCAGTAATCAAGAGTCATGTATAAATCTAGTACCTGTGAAGGCAGTCCTGGAATCGTGGTGCTGGTATGGAATGCTGTAATAAAGGTGTCCTGTCCTGGAAATCAAGGGTCAAAGTCTAGCTTGGCTCAAGAGTCACGTGACCTTGGACAAGTCAAGTAGCTACTCTGCACTCTAATGTTCTGGGCTTTAAAATTTTAGAGATCTACAGCTGCGCGGATCTCTTATGTTTCTTCTAGTTTGTAACCTTTCTGAAGTCATTGCCTATCAGGAAATTGAGTTTGCCTCCTACGGTTCTGTACTCTTGCCCAAGCTCATGGTACGGTTTCCATTTGTAATTCTACAGAATTTTAATGGTTTATAGCCAGATCACAACGGCAGGAACTTCACGTGCATAGCCTGCTTTTATCAATTGTCTTAGTCTAATAAATTTAACCAGGAACTTATTGTTTTTCTTTTGCTGGCACGGTTTGACCTAAAACAAACAACAAACAAATATAACTTCAGTTGTACTCTTGCATTTTGGTCCAGAAGTACCTTGACCCCCAGCCTTCACCATGAATTCAGCAATCTGAAACATGCCATCATATAAAAAATGCATGGAAGATTTAACATCAGATATTCTATTTGGGTACCAATAGGTATCCCTGGTAGAGATGACAGTTAAGCTTTGGACTGCTAAACAAAAGGGCACTGGTTCAAGACCACTGGCTACTCCAAGGTAAAAAAAAAGATGAAGCTGTCTGTTCTCATAAAGATGTATAACCTATCTATGGGGTTGTTATGAGTTGGAATTGACTCCATGGCAGAGGGTTTTTGTTTGTTTGTTTGTGGGATTGCTATGGGTCGGAATCAGCTCAAGAGCAAAGGGGATGGGCATAATTACCCACTGAGAAACACATGGATATTTGCTGAGTGTATGTAGTTATTAGCTGGTTGCTCCTCCAATATCTCTATTTCCTTAATTCCCTTCACACTCACCACCCAAGCAGATGGGTAGGATTCTAATGAGGTTACCTCCAGAATAATAAAATAAAATAATGTGAAACAAAATTAGCTAAATGAAAATAAAGCCAAAGAGACCTGGCAGGAGTAATATTTTGGCAAGTCTATCCTTTAGCGCAGAGTCCCCGGCTGGTGCAAATGGTTAAGGTACTTGCTCCGAATGGAAATTTAAAGTCCACTTAGAGGCTCTACCAAAAGAAGGCTTGGCAACCTCCTTCAGGAAAACAGCCATTGAAAATGCTGTACGACTCAATGGCAAGTCTTTTGTTGTTTTGTCTAGATTTGGTTTAAATGAGTACAGCGATACCTTGGTTATCAAACAGCTCCACACTCAAACTTTCAAACAGCAAAAATTAGAAAAACTTGTCAATGGTTTTAAGTTTGCTGGATAGGTGAAGCTAAAATTCAACTTGAACAGAACTGTACAGACCAAGAGTGAGTCACGCATTGTATCACATCTTGCTGAGGACACAAAGGGTGACGCACGCTTCCATCGATTGCCGCTCTCACTCAGAGAACATGCAGTGCTTGTGTTCATGAGGTAAAACTTGTGTCATGTGATTTTATTTATTTTTTGCGCATCGAGTAAAATACTGTATCTGTGGCTCCCAGGAAAGTTAGTGAGACCAGCAGTAAATCTAGGAGAAAGACCATGAGAACCACGGCAGAATTCAAGAAAGAAATCATTGTGAAATTTGAACCAGGTCACTGCTAATCTGATTTGGAGGCTGAATACAACACTGACAATATTGACATTATCAATATTTTGGAGGAAAAATGAGACAAAAACAGATAATGTGTGGAAAGTTGTGAAATTGTTAACCATGAAACTAAGAACCCAGATAATCAAAGAGATTGAAAACTTACTGTTAATTTGGATAAATCAGAAACAATTCAATGGAGATTGTGTATAAGAGGCAATGACATGTGAGGAGGCTGAAGCCTCCATAGTAATTCTTGGAATCCTGAGCAACTGAGGAGTTCAAAGCCAGCCATGGCTCATGTGAAAAAGTAAAAAATAGAGCAGGCACATGGCGGGGGGGATCCCCCAAATGAATTGGAATTGTGCTGCACTGAGAAGTAGCTTTCATAGTATGCACCTTTCACACTAGGCAAGCATCGAGCGACTTGCTCTGAGTTAGTGCACCCAATGGTGTCGCCTGGGAAGCTTCTCTCTGGTCACAGTGAGTTTTTTTTCATGAAAGCAATTTCTCTTGAACCTCATTTTTTTGTGTGTGATGGCTGATTTAAGAGAAGATTGTGCAGCTGTGAAATTTACTTTCCCGCTAAAGAAAAATGCCGCAGACACGGTGGTGATGCTGAATACAGATGACAAGGACAGCGCTATGGGAAAAATTCAAGTGTATGAGTGGCTTTCTTATTTCTCATTTCAATATTTCTCGATGAAATGTTGATTGATGACAAACCTCATTCTGGATGTCCGTCAACTTCCTGAAAGGATGAAAATGTCGACTTGTAGTGCATTTGGAGTTCATTCCACTTGGTCAGACTGTTTATCAAACTTTCTATTTTGAGGTTCTGAAAAGGTTGTGTAACAGTGTGGGACAAAAAAACTGATTTATGGTAAACGGGGGACTGGTTTGCCACCACCACAATGCACTTGCTCACACAGCCATCTCAGTTCACCAGTTTTTGGCAAAAAAACCCAGCAAGCCTCTCTTGCCCCATGTACCTGATTCACCTGACCTTACTTCTTGTGACGTCTTTTTATTTCTGAGAATGCAGAGGGACATGAAAGGGCAGTGATTTGGTGACATAGAAGAGGTGAAGAAAAAAAGCAAGGGAGGTGTTGTCAGTCATCCAAACCGATGAGTCTGAAAAATGTTTCCAAGAACAGAATCACAAATTCGACAAATGTGTTGAGTGTAATGGAGACTACTTTTAAGGTGATGTTTGTTTCATTAAAAAATATATAAATACATAGCTTTGAGGGGGGAAATCCAGTTTGGAGAGGGGGGCAAGGGTGGGGAGACCCCCTCTCACATAGGCATGAGTAAGGACTGAGTGCAAATAAAGATGAGGCTGATAAATTTATGGCTAAACTTGCTGGCTATGTAGTGGCTGAGGGTCTCATTCCCCAAGAGTTCAATTGCAACAAAACCGGACTGTTGGGGTGGGGAAATACCCCATAGGGCCATCCTTACTAGAAAGGAAAAGGCATTGCCAGCCCACAAGACCATGAAAGATAAGCCCACTCTGTTGTTGTGTGGGCATGCTTGTGGAATTTTAAAGGGAAGCCCATGCTAGCGTGCCATTATGAAAACCCATGGGTTTTTAACCAACAAAACATAATGAAAAATAAGTTAATTTTATTTACTATATTACATTTTGATATTAAATGTGCTGTATTTATTGTGTTTTCATGTTTTAGTGGGTATTGCCACAGCCTAGGGCTGTTAACTTTGTGTTAAAGTCCTGGAGAAATGAATTTATAAGTGAAATTTTGGATCCTCAGAACCAATTATTTGGTTTTCCATGATTACTTCTGGGTGAAATATGTTTAGCTCCTCAAAACTTTTCAGCATTTGAACATGAATTTGGAGTAAATTGAGTTTATTGTTATCACTGTATATGTTAATGACTTTGAACATTCAATCTCTTAAAACAGAAAACACCAATATGTAGACATTCATCTCATGCATTATATCCGTTTCCTCATGAACAAGAATGTTCAAATGTTACCAATCAAATTGCTGTTGTTAGGGGCCATTGAGCTGGTTCCAACCAATAGCGACCCTATACACAACAAATTGAAACGCGCCCTGTCTTGCTCCACCTTCACAGTTGCTTTGGCCCATGGTACCATGCATGGGGTCAAGCCATCTCTTTGAAGGCCTTCCTCCCATTTGCTGCCCCTCCATTTTACCAAACAGGATACCTTTCTCCAAAGTATGTAAGACATCTTATCAACCTTGTCTCTAAGGAGCACTCTGGCCATACTTTTCCCAAGACAAACCAGTTTATACTTTTAGCAGTCCAGGGTATTTTCAATATTCTCCTATAGCACCACAATTCAAATGCATCCCCTGACCTTCGATCGTTCTTATTCAACATCCAACTTTCACCTGCATATGATGCAATAGAAAATACCATGGCTTGGGTCAGGCATATTTAGTCCTCAAAGTAATATCATTGCTTTTCAATACTCTAAAAACTTCTTGTGCTTCAGATTTATTCAATGCAACATGTCTTTTGATCTCTTGACTGCCGCTTCCATGACCACTGATTGTGGATCCAAGCAACACAAAGTCCTGGACAACTTCAGTCTTCTCTCAATTCATGGTGATATTACCTACTGGTCCCTTGTGGGGATTTTGGTGTTCTTTACATTGAGTTGTAATCCTTACTGAAGGTTTCCAATCCTTGATCTTCATCAGCCAGTGTGTCGAGTTCTCTCAGCATGTAAGGCTGTGTCATCTATATATCACAAGTTGTTAATAAGCCTTCCTATAATTCTGATGCCACATTCTTATTCATATAAGCCATCTTCTCTGAATATTTGCTCAGCATACACACTCATAAGAGCATATAGCCCTACTGTACACCTTTCCGGATTTTAGACCATGCAGTATTATTCCCTTGTTCTGTTTGCACAACTGCCTCTTGATCCATGTACAAACACAATTATGTGTTTGGAAAGCCCATTCTTCTTAAAGCTATCCATAGTTTGTTATAATCCACAGAGTTGAGTGCCTTTGCATAACCAATAAAACACCAGTAACCATCTTTCTTGTATTCTCTGCTTTCAGCCAAGATCCATCTGACATCAGCAATGCTATCCCTTGTTCCACATCTTCTAAATCCAGCCTGAACTTGGAAGTTCCCTTCAATGTACTCCTGTAACCTTTGTTGGATGATCTTCAGCAAAAATTCAAATTAGGAGGCTCAAAGAAAAGATGTGTTAGTCTGGGTAGAATAGAGAAACAAATCCACAGAAACTCATATATGTGTAAAACAGAGTTTTATATAAAGGGTAAGTATATATTCAGAAAGCATCCCAACCCTGTCCAGTCCAAGCCCATAAGTCCGACTTAACCCATATGTCTGACACTGATCTACAAAGTCCTCCTTAAACTCACCACACACACACACACACACACACACACACAATGACACCGAATGCAGGAGGATCACAGGCAAATGGGAAGAAAGTCTTTGAATCCAGTTGCAGAGAAAGCATCTCAGCGCCGGCAGGGGTCTACACGTGGCTTCTCCAGCACCCAGGGCTGCATCAGGGTAGGGCCTTATGGCTTCTCCTTAGGGATGTCTCGCAGGAAGTGAGCCTTGCCAGCTGAAGCAGAGAGCTAGCTAAGGCAACCGCACACTCATCCGACCATCAGAGGGCAAAAGACCAGAAAACTAGAAGGGTGAGGCTCCCTGAGCTATTTCTCTCTCCACCCTTCAATTAAACTGCCCTTCAATTAATCCCACACGTGTTTATCAGCCAAGTTGGCACAATAAACCTTAACTAGCACAGAAGATTTTCTAAGGAAACTTTACAGAATGTCATAACCTAGTGAAGTTTTTTTTTTCATATTCATAAACACAAGGTGGAAATAATATAATCAGAAATGTTTAGCACCTTAAAATAATTTATGTGACCACTGAGTGACTATATACCATAATTCATTTAAATGTGTGCTTTGTACAAAAATCTTATAAATACATAGAAGAGTATCAGTTATATTTTGGGGTGGATTTTATCAGGTGTCACAGACAAGACTTTTTCAGAAGGACTTGGAACCAGGCAGACAGCCCACTCTTTATCCACAAATATTACAGTTAAAAAGAATAGTCATGTGAGAGCGAGTGGCGGGATCTGTCTGGGTTTAAGAAGGAAAGTGGTTTTGCTTGCTTCAGCGCCCACATCAGTAGTAGTGACCTCACTTTGCTTTTCTGACTTTAGGCAGGAAATGCTTGTATGTCTCAAACCCTTACTCTGAGCTGGCTTTTCATCCCTTGACCTTTCACCACTGAGCTGCTTTATGGTGTCATAAATGACTCAATTAGTGTCAAAATTCAGACACGCAGCCTGACTCAGCTCGAATACCATGTTAATCACCTGTACGTCCAGTGTTGGTGACTGAGAGGAGTGAGTCAGAGGGCAGAGAAGTGACTCATGGCCATCACGAGAACCCTCCTTTTTGGCTTTATTGTAGTTGTTTGAATAATTTAAAATATCTGAATTCAAAGAGAGCCCATAAAGCATTGAGATGGACACTTCCTCCCATACCACTAGATGGAACGGAATCAAGCACCCTCAAAGGATAAGGCTGTTTTTCGAATGTCTTTTAGACAAATGGCTACAGAAAATGAGCAGTATTCAGTTTGGGTCACAGTCAAATGAGCTGGGCCCACTGCCCATTTTTCTTTCCTCTGATCCCAATGTCTTCACTGTCTTGTCATCCCGTTCCAACACTCCTACCACCACAACACCCCTCCCTCCCTCTGCTGCTCACACTGAAACAGGGGTGCTGTAGGACTAGGAATAATCTGGGAAAGGCTGTTTTCCAAAGATTGGGGTAAGCAAAGAGAACCTGGATGGATTCAGTGTGTTTGCTATCAATTCATCCATGTGGTCCAAATGGGTCAGAAACGGATTAAAAAGTGTTCAAAACACTAAGGAGTAGCTAATTCTGTCAAGAATTCCCCTCTTGATCAGTTATCAGGCATCAAAGAACAAAAAATCATATAATTGGATCGCCGAAAACAAATGGATGCATAAGCAAATGTGGCGAAGAAAGCTGATGGTGCCCGGCTATCAAAAGAGATAGCATCAGGGCTCTTAAAGGCTTGAAGGTAAACAAGCAGCCATCTAGCTCAGAAGCAACAAAGCCCACATGGAAGAAGCACACCAGCCTGTGCGATCACGAGGTGTTGAAGGGATCAGGTATAAGGCAACATTAGAACAAAAAAAAAAATCTTACCAGAGTGAATGAAGGGGGAAGTGCAGAGTGGAGACCCAAAGCCCATTTGTTGGCCACTGGAGATCCCCTTGCAGAGGGGTCTAGAGGAGGAGATGAGTCAGTCAGGGTGCAATGTAGCACTGATGAAGAATACAGCTTTCCTTCAGTTCCTAAAGGTTTCCTCACCGACACCCCCACCCCCAACTATCATGATCTGTTCTACCTTGCAAGTCTGGATAGAACAGAGGATGTACACTGGTGCAGATAGCAGATGGAGCACAGGAAATCCAGGGTGGATGATACCTTCAGGACCAGGGGTGTGAGGGGCAATACTGGGAGGGTAGAGGGAGAGGGGATTGGAAAGAGGGAACTGATTACAAGGATCTACATGTGACCTCCTCCCTGGGGGATGGACAACAGAAAAGGGGGTAAAGGGAGATGTTGGACAGGGCAAGATATGACAAAATAATAATTTATAAATTATCAAGGGCTCATGAGGGAGGGGGTAGCAGGGAGGGAGGGGGGGGGAAGAGGACCTGATGCCAGGGGTTTAAGTGGAGAGCAAATGCTTTGAAAATGATGAGGGCAAAGAATGTATAGATGTGCTTTACACAATTGATGTATGTATGGATTGTGATGAGTCATATGAGGCCCTAATACAATGTTTATAAATAAATAAATAAATCGAAAGAATTCCCTTCTTTGCAACAATATGCTCATTCACTATTAAAAAAAACATTGTAATGGAGGTGGCTTACATTTCAGATCATCAATTTTGTAATCTACAGTCTAAATTCAACCCAACACCTCTCTCTCTCTCTCTCTCTCTCTCTCTCTCTCTCCCTCCCTCCCTCCCTCCCTCCCTCCCCTGCTCCTTGATTTCCCTTCGCCCTCTGGTGGATCGCCACCTTCCTTTACTCCCAGGTCAACATTTAACTATCTAGCCCACTGTTTATCTCTCTCCCTAAACCACCATCTCCCCTTTCTTTGACAGACTTCAACATCTATTTGGCATGAAAGCCTTTATCTTGGTAATTTTCTTTTTCATTTATGTCAGTGGTTTCACATACTATTTGTCCTTGTGTGATTGGCTCATTTTACTCAGTATCAGGTTCTCCAGGTCCATCCATGCCAGGAGGTGATCTGTGTTTTCCTCAGTGTTTGTAAGTGATGCCTAGCCTCCCATTGGGTGTATGTACCAGAGTCTCTTTCTCCATTCCTCAATGGATGGGCGTTTCCATGTTTCTATCTTCTTCTACTCGTGTCTGACTCTTCCTTCTCGAGGAGATAGACTCTGCAGAGAGATTGCTGCAGTGTACAGCAGTTCCACTCCCAGTTAGTTGAGGTCGTGCCATATTTCTTTCCACAGTGGTTGTACGTATTGATGGTCTCACCAGTCATGTATGAGGGCTCTGATCTCTCCGAAGCCTCTCCAGAATTTGCTATTTTCTAGGGGTTTTTGCCTCTCATTGTTTTGTACTTGACTGTCCTCATCCTTGTAAGGTAGTATCCCATCATTTCGATTTGTACCTCGTGTCATTTCGCTTTCCACGGTGGTTGCCCACAATTAAAGGCTCACGGGCACTTGTTATTTTTCACTTTTGTTTTTTAGGGTTGTTATTAACTTTGGCTGTCATTGGTGGTATCAGGTGGTATTACATATTGCTTTGGTCAATCCCTACGGGTTCCTACCAAACTTTCTATTTATTGTTCCTGATTTCATCTCTCTATTGCTGTTTTCCTGAGTTTGGGACAAACCTCATCACTGCCAACAAGTTACAGTAAGTTTGATCTTCGTACTTACTAAAGATAACCAAGGTGATAGGAGAATTCCACTAACATTAGGAAAAAAACAAACCGAACTCACGGCCATGGAGGCAATGCTGACCGATGATAGTGACCATCTATGGGCTTCCCAGACTGTAACTGTTTACTGAAGGAGAAAGCCCAGACTTTCTGCCAAGGAGCTGATGGTGGGTCCACACAGTAGACCATGCGGATCACAGCCCAACACATACCCACCCTCCTCCAAGACTCCTAACACTAGGAAAGAAACGTCAAAAACTCATTGGACTAAAAACCAAAGCAACCTTCCGAAGTGAGGTGCAGCTGTGAGAATGTTAACCAGCATGATCCGAGTGCACAGTTTCACGCTCTCCTTTCTCTTTACTGTGCAATCTCTGTGCTCCTGTGTCAGATGTTATCTGGGACCAGATGAACTCATCGAAATAATCTACATGTACCTAAATTATGATTTCTGGATACAGAAATAAATGAAATAGCAGTTTGACTTCTCTTTCCACCTAAATGGTGACTCCCTGTGCTGTGGGAAAGCCAGCTTTGGCTAAGGCAGTAGGGCCACCACAATGTCTGTGGTGGAACCTGTTGCCACAGTGATTTCAGTGTAAAGCGCACTCTCTCCCCATGAGGGGAAAGAGAGTGTGAATTTTTAAAGGAACTTCTTTGAAAAGAAAAATTTCAACATGAGGGTATAAAAGGACACCCTGGATCACACAGGTCCTGTTTCAGTGCAACCTTGTAGAGCCAAGTAATCAATCAGGTCGTCCCAGTCTCCTTCAGCAAGGCCACTTATTCAGTACTTCATAAAAGTGACAAAAATGATAATTATTCACTGAGTTGTGATTAGGGCTAAACGATGCTCAGTTCACTTAGTAATTAAATTCCACATCAGCATTCATTCCAAAGGTATCAAATAGTGTCCTTCTGGCTGCTTCATAGAGGAAAGGTGGAGCTGTCTGCTCCCGTAAAGGTTTCTCTCCTCGGAAACCTGCAGAGGGCCACTGTGAGTCAGAATCCACTTGATGTCAGCGGGTTGGAGAGCAGTCCAGGGAGCTACCAGTGCTAATTAGCACGTTCCTGACAACACTGCTAGCCAAGAATGCTGTGTTCTTTCCCCAGATTTATTTTCTATTGTTGCCACTCTGTGGGTAATCTTCCACTCATTCATTAGCCAAATATTTACTGAGCACCAAGTAGGTGCCAGACACTGTTCTAGCCTCAGGGACGCACCCCTGTGATAGTTACACAATTTCGTGTAAACTTGATAAATAGATGGAAGGGGTGGAGTTTAGCCTGTCAGTCAGGTCACAACCTGATGTCTCCTTGTGGGGTGACCTCATGAGGATTCTAGGAACCTCCTCTCTTTCTGTGACCTGGAGGGGCACCACACCCTCTCTCTGTGCTATACATTCCTGTTGACAAGCCACATGGAGCCTTTCTGATGGCAGCCAGAACCCTGCTGATGCTCACACTGACACCCAATCCACAAGTCTTTCCACCCACCGGCCTGTGATCTTCCTGCATTTGGCATCATTGCATGTGTTCTGTGAGTCTGAAGAGGAATTTTTGGTCTAATATCAGACTTATGGACTTGATCTGGACAGGGCCAACATGTTTTCTTAATGATCAATTACTCTTTGATCTAAAGTTCTTTCCTATACATATATAAGCATCTCTAGATTTATTTCTCTAGTCAACCCTAACACACACACACACACACACACACACACACACACACACACACACACACCCATAGAGCAGACACCCACAAATGAAAATCTCTGAATTTGCACGGTCCAAGGTGCCACAAACAGTCTCCAAAGAACCTAATAAATAAATGCATTGAATAATAGATTAGAATATGAACATGCTACAGCTAAAACAGCAGGAGCAGAGATTGGAGATGTAAGGCAGGATTGGGAACCTTAAACAAGGTGATCATGAAGGTATCATTGAAAACTACTATCTGAGGGCAAGATAGGACAAAATAACGATGTATAAATTACCAAGGGCACATGAGGGAGGGGGAAAGGGGAGGGAGGGGGGAAAAAAAAAGAGGACCTGATGCAAGGGGCTTAAGTGGAGAGCAAATGCTTTGAGAATGATTGGGGCAGGGAATGTATGGATGTGCTTTATACAATTGATGTATGTATATGTATGGATTGTGATAAGAGTTGTATGACTCCCTAATAAAATGTAAAAAAAGAAAAGAGGAGAAAAAAATGATTAGGGCAAAGACTGTACAGATGTGCTTTATACAATTGATGTATGTATATGTATGAACTGTGATAAGAATTGTATCAGCCCCAATAAATTGTTAAAAAAAAAGAAAAGAAAACTACTATCTGAGAAAAGATTTGAAGGAGATGAAGTTGCTTGTGGAAACAACAGTGCAGGCAAGGGGTGCATCTGGGAGGCAGGTCTTCAAGGAGCAGGAAGGAGAATTCAGTTGGAAGAGAGAAGAGGACATCGGAGTTGGAGGTGAGATCCAGGAGCTCTAGATGGTCACCAGATCCTACAGAGCTTTGTAGGGGCTTTGGCTCTGATTCTAAATGAAACTTTGGAGATGATCTCAGAGATCACGTCAGCTGCTACGCTAGAAACAGCCTGCAGGGGGCAGAGGTGTTCCCACTGGAAAACCACACTTATGACAGTTACTGAAATTGTGTACCCCTGCCCAAACATCTGACACCCATCTTTTGATAACTTTACCATAGAACAGCTTAAAACCACAGGTCAAGCTCATTAATCATTTACTTAACACGCCAGAGCACGGCAGGAAGCTTACAACGGCACTTTACTTGCTTTCCCTGATAACAATTGGTCTGTGACGCACTCAAAGGCATTTTCATTTTCTTCTGTGTCTGCTCTTTCTACAGTCAGCACAGCAAGATCACACAGTCTGTTTTGGTCTCGGCTGTTGATCTTGTTAGGTGCAATCAAGTCACTTCCAACTCATAGTAACCTACGTATGACAGAATGCTGTCAGCTCAGTCCTGCACATACTCTCTAAGCACAATTGTGTCAAATCTGGTCTTGAGATGGTCTCGAGATTCAGGTGCAACATACTCAAGGTGATATGTGGCTTTCATCGACTTGTTAAAAAATTTCAACTACAACCTGCAATTGCATACAATGGGGCTCAAGTGTCACAACAATATTGAAGATGGTCCAGCAGGGCTGGACGTGCTTCATTCTTTTGTACATAGGGTTGCTATAGACGGAATGGACTTAATGGCTCCGAGCAAAAGCAGTCACTGATGGTCTGCTCCAAAGTTGGCCCCCGGCCTTGTTTTAGCCGAAAATGTTGAGCATTTCCATCATCTCTCTCTAGAGATGAGGTCAATTTGATTCCTGTGTGTTCTATCCAACAAGGTCCAACTATATAGTCACCATTTACCATGTGTTGTTGGTAAAAATGTATTTGGACTGAAGTTGTTCGTTGGTCTTACAAAATTCTCTCATGCAATCTCTAACTGTCAACAAGACCATATTTTCCAACTACTACTCCCTCCTTTTTGTTTCCATTTTTCACATTCTAACTCAAACCAGTAATTATCGATATATCTTGATTGCATCTTTTATCCATCGCAGACTGCAGGATTTGATCGAATTTCTTCAATTTCTTCTTCATTGACTTTCATAGTTGGTATGTAAATGTGAATAATAGTTGTATTAAATGGCCTTCCCTGTGGTGTAAGCATATTATCATGTCATTGGGAACACTGTATTCAAGACTGGTCTTGAAATGTTCTTTTTGACAATGAATGTGATGCCCAGAGTGCCCTCAAATACAAAAACTTTAGTTTTGAATTATTGAGCAATTTCTTCCGCTGGTGATGGAAACGGCTATGTTTAAATGGAAACTGCTTGGTGGTGCTCCCACCCCCACCCTCCCCTTCAAGTGACACCCAGGGCAAGTGCCATTCCTGCTGTACCTTATATCCACCTCTGGCTGGGAGCAGGTCAATTAATGGGAAGACTATTGCCATTCCGATGCTATGAACCAGGTGCAACAGCTGCCCACTTGTATTTATTTCACATCAGTACTAGATAAGGCAGGTAGTGTTTCTATTCATAATACAGAGATCACTCTGGAAGTGAATGCAAATAGAGAAGCCCAAAGCAAGTAAATCCACTGGGTGGAGTCCGTTTTCTCTCATATGAACCCTAACAGGGTTTCAAAAACAATAGATCTTTAAGGAATTAGGCAGCCTTATCTTTCTTCCAAGAATTGGATGGTGGGTTTGAACCAATGGTCTCAGAGTTAACAGCCCAATTTTGAACCCACCATGCCACCAGGGCTCCTGCAATGGAGAAAACCCAACCCTCCACCTCCAGGGAGTGAGAGCAATGGAAACACTAACAAAAGAGAATGAGGAAACCAGTGAAGAGGAAACAGTGGGCAGGATGTCGTTGATTCCTTAATATGGCCTTCCTAGATCTTCAAGCCAATGCTCATGGAAGCTGTAGTCAAGAGAGCCAATAACATCCTGCACTGAGTGAATCTACTACACAAGACCGCTGTAGAGTGCTGGGAAGCAAGGATGTCACTTTGAAGACTAAGGTGCACCTTACCCAAGCCATGGTATTGCAGTCTCCTCATATGCATGTGCAAGTTAGACATTAATAAGGATGACCAAGGAAGAATTGATGCATTGGAATTATGGTGCTGGTAAAGAATTTAAAAATTTTCATAGATGCCAAAAGAACAAACAGATCCATCTTGGGAAAAGTAGAGCCAGAATCCTCCCTGGAGGCAATGATGTGAGGCTGCATCTCACGTACTTTGAAGATATTGTGAGGAGAGACCAGTGCCTAGAGCAGGTAAAGTGAGGGGCAGCGAAAGAGAGGAAGACCCTTCTCGGCACGGATTGGCTCTGTGGCTGCAACAATAGGTTTAAACATAGAAAGTATCTCGAGGAGGGCACCGGACCAGCCGGGATGCTATGAGTCAGAATTGACTCAACAACATCTAACAACAATCACACCAGCCACAGGACTCCAATATGCAGTGTAGTAAAAATCCTATCCCTCCACACCTATGGTGGTAGTCTACTTGCAATTGTAAGCTGACCCTTTAACAAGCAAACCACCAGGTACCTGGCTAATTGAGAAAAGCCGGTCCTGGTTCATTTAAGATACATGAAAGTGATCACTGAATCCTCTACCTAACCTCTGGGCATCAGAAAGCAGAGCCTGAGGCTCCATCAGAGCCTGGGACATGGGCAAGGCGCCATCTTTGTGACTTCCCCTTCCTGAATGAACAAGCCCAGAAGACTACGGCTGAGTCACCAGTTACCACCCTAAAGGGACTCTGGAAGGTATCCTGATGTGAGTCCCAGCATGCTTATTTGTCTAGCTAAGCAAATGAGATCTTCTTTCACTTTAGACGCTTCACATCTCAGTCACTGTGCTGAGCAGCTTTGGCAAAGTTCCCTCCCTTGCTATAGATGCTGAGTCCGACTTGCCTCAACCTGACCTCGGGTTTTCTGGGACTTGAGCCCACGTCTATCCCTTGTCCTGATTCATCACTTTCCATGGCCTTGTAAATAAGCAGTTCCAAAGTGCGAACTCTGGATTCGGAACTGGCCAACCTCCACAACCTCATGTGCCATTTCCTGAACCGTTTTTCAGGGTTTGGAGGCATTTCCTGGAATTCAGGGATCCTGGGACACGAGGAGAGGGATGATGGTTGGTAATCAAGGATAATGCAGTGGGAGGAGGTTTGGGGAAAATCAAACATTTGAAACATCTTTAATCTCTACCAGCCTTTGACTTTCTGAAAGAAGTTTGGGGTTTTTTTTGGTTGTTGTTTGTTTGTTTGTTTGTTTTCTGCAGTAAGGCATCTTGGAAATTCAAGAGAGTTGTTTCTGGGATCAACGGGGTGTGATCAATTGTGTTAAATGTCGATCCAATAGATCTAATAAACCAAAACAACAACAACAAACTCACTGCTATCAAGTCAACTCAGACTCGTGGCAACCTTCTATTTCAGAGTAGAGCTGTCTTTTTGGAATTCGGAGGCTGTAAATCTTTACAGGAGCAGAAAGCCTCATCTTTCTCCGGAGGAACACCTGGTGGGTTCCAACTGCTCACACTACAGTTCGTAGCCCAGTGAACAGCCCACTCTCCCACCAGGGGTCCCAATCAATGAGCCGAAACTAAAATTAACCACTAAGTGTCACAACATGAAGGTGTTTGGTAACATTGACATGAGAAATTTCTGAGATGTTCTGGGGCAAGAACTTAGTTGGAATGCGTTTAAGAGAATGGGAAGGTCTTAGAGATGGCAGGAGTAGACATGTCTGGAGGGACTGCGCTCTAAAGAGCAACAGAGCAACAGAGACAGGTGAGCTCAGGGGAGAGGGGGTAGATAGTATGGGTAAAGAAAGGTTTTTAAATAATATGAGCACGAGAGAAATAAGAGCCGGCTTGTATAGTAATCGTCATGGTCTAACACAGGGGGGCAATTGATGACATATGAGAGTGTTTGCCAAGGATCCTGTGGGACCACTCGGAGCTTATGTTCCTGAATTTAAACGAGAACAGTCAGCATGGGGAAGCACTTTCCTCCGACCACAGTCAGCAGCAGGCTCTCGAGAGCCGAGTCTGAGGAGAGCTGGATTTAACGAGGGCTGTGCTTTTACCAAAACAATTCAACAAAGGCAGACTTTGAGGGTGCAGGCGGTGAGCAATTTGAGGGGAAGATCATGCTGCCGAAGGTGTGTAAGGATGGCAGGGATACGAACAAAGTGAGATTGCACATCTTTGTGGTGGCAAATGACTGCTGGAGGTGAAGGGCGGGAGGAAGTGAGCTAGAAAGAGAGCCTGAGGGTCAGGGTGGGGCGCGTGCACTGTGATTATCATGGGGCTGTAAGCAATAACATGTCGGGTCTCAGGTATGACCACAGAGTGTTGAACGGGCATGGGGACCTTCATCAGCAAGAGAGATTGTAGACGAGAGGCAAATGGAGACCAGGGAGACAGGAGTGAAATGTGTGTCTGGGAGAAGAGTCAAGAATGAAGCCAGGAATGGTATTGGAGAGGAGGACATTGAACCAGGAACCCAGAGGCATGAGAGAGAGTGGCCTGCACAGAGTAAGGCAAATTGAAAGACATCGGTGGCTTGCCCTGATGTCCTGCGATTCAACACAAGACACTTAAGGAGGAGGCCGAGAGCATGGTCCAAAAGTGGCGGCGAGGAACAAAATGAAATACCTCACATTCAGGTCCCAGAGCACAAGAACTCAGAGGCAGAGAAAGCAGCCAGCACTTGGCAGAGTTGCAGAGCAGGGAAGCCGCGCTCGGGAGCAGAGGTGGGTTTCCCTCTGAGCAATAGGGCAAGAACATTCAAATGCAAGGTGGAGCCCATGCAGTTCTGTAATTAGAGACTGTGAGCATCTGCCAGCCTAGAAGAGGGCTTTAGGCTTAGAGAGGGTAGAAGATGCCCATGAGCAAATGCTGACCCAAGTTGAACTACTCATTTTTTTCAAAGCGGATAGACAAGTGGCCACAAATGTCACCTCCAAGGTGATCCCTGACCCACTGCAGTGATTTCAAGCAATCTCAAAGGGCTTAAAACAAGTGGCTGACTGTTCAGGTGGGGATCTAGGAGATCCTAAACAGCCAACACAAACTCGTCAATCTAAAAATCCAGTTGTTGTTGTTTTCAGTTCCGTCAGGGACAATCAGAGTCAGGGAGTGAGAGGTGGCGCACAGGGATGGTGTGACCCCAACCATAAGAAGGGAGACAGTTTTCCAAAACCGGATGTGGATTTCTTGACCCGTAGTGCAAGTCACAGCTGACAGGGGAAGCAGGCTCTGTTCTCTGTGCGGGCACGTCTCTCTGGCAGGGAAGTCCCTTCGGGAAAGTGCCTTGTGCCAGATTTCAATGCAACCCACAGGGCACCTTTGAGCAAAGTCCAAAGGACCCTCCAGGCCTGAAGATGGGTGCGTTGAGAAGTGAACTGGGAGGCTGCTCAGGTAGAAAAGGTGCCCTGCCTCCAGGCGGATGCCAGCCCACGTGAGGGCGCTCAGCTTGACAGGAGCTGCAGCTCGGCCCCCACCCATTTCCTTGGTTAGTAGGTCTTGTGCAGTGAGCAACCTGGACATGTGTACACAGCAGTCCGGACGTGAGCCGAGAATGTAAGCAGAAGGAACTAGGTGCTTTGGAGAAGGACTCCCATGAACGTAGGTGCACTAGCGCATCAAATAAAGTGAAGACTGTTATGCCTTTCACACCTCTCAAGGTCTGTGAAATACACTTTAAAAAATAATCCATACTTCCTTCAATGGTCCGCTTGTACATAACGTACACACTGTATTATGAGAATGACTCCAACCAGGCCTTTTCTTGTGTGCCACTGTTTTGGGGTCTTTTAAATATTTGATCGTTGTTCTGAAAATTATCTGCATTTACAGACTCTATTGCAAAAATGTAGGGTCGCGTGGCCTGGGGACGGTGGAATACTGAAGAGAATATGGGGTGAGACAGGCTGGGCTTTCCCCCTTTACCCAGCTCCCACCCCACCCCCAACCCCACAGCAGAAGACAGCAGGCAGAGCTCTCTGAAAGGGATGCCCCCAGGCCCAGCCCTCTGCCCAGGCTTGTTCCATGATCCCTTCCCGACTAGGCCCTGCTGGCATGAGCAAGCCTTACAGCCAGACTTCCTCTACCTTCTCATCCATTTATCCTCCCTGGGGTGTGGCTTTAAGGGAAGTTTACCTTGATCAGAGGGAATAAATTCGAACATGTTACTGATTTCCAGATGTTGATCAGGCATGTCCTAAAGTTAGGGCCCAAAGGAAGGGTATAAATGAAAGCCCCAAGCCATGTGTCTAAATATTTAGAAGTTATAAATCAAAGCTAACAAAATCTTCTAAATGAGATGTGTTCTATCCTGCTGCTTAATAAATATCCACCTGCAATAACCTAGAGCATCAGGCTTCTGAATTCAGAGGCGCAGAAGAACTGGCTCTTGGCCACTGTCCCTCTTTTCCACATCCAGCACCCCAGGAGGGGCTTCCTCGGTCCACTAAGGGTCACTGTAGCTCACACAGCCAAGCTCAGCCCACACCACGGATGACCAGTGTCCTCTTGGCCATTGCTCAAACCTATGGAAGTCGCATCTGTGTGAGGCACAGAATATTCTGGGGCACTTCTACACTGTACTATAAACTCAAGCTCACTGTCAGAGAGCTGATTCCAACTCTTAGTGACCCTATAGGGCAGGGTAAAACTGTAACTCCTTAAGGGAGTAGACTTGTGGCTTGTGGTTTCAAACTGCTGACCTGAAGTTCAAAGTCCATGTGTTACCCACTATGCCACCAGGACAGTGGGTCTTGGATTATATTCCAGGGCCCCAGGTGCCCAGACCATGGTTAAGAGAGTCCACCTTCTGGGGTTTAGGAGGTGGTTTACAGGCTCCAGATGAGCCCACAGACTCCATGGAGAAGGGCATGACCCTCTACACCACTGGGTGCAGTGAAACATCTAAGGAGCTCTACTACTTATGGTTTAATTAACAGTTACAATTTCATCCTAGCCACTTCAACTTTTGAGTGAGCCTACTCTTCTCAAAATATGGTGCAGGAGAATGTCCATTGACATGCAAACCCCAGGCTCCAACCCAGACCTATGAATCAGATTATTTGTATGGAATTTCTGAGAATCTTTATTCTTAACTCTTATTTACACTAGAATTTGAGAACTTCTATCAAATACCTAGGAGTCCTGATGGCATTGTTGGTAAACATTAGACTGCTAACCCAAAGATCAGAGGTTCAAACCCAGTAGCCACTCTTCAGAGAGAAAATGAGGTGATTGGCTTCTGTAACACTTACAAAGGCTTGAAAATACTATGTGTGGTCAATATGAGTCAGAATCTATCTAGCTATCTATCAATATGTCAGAATCAACTCAATGGCAGTAAGTTTGCTTTTTTATTTATCAAATATCTAGTAACTGCTATAAAGGCCCTGTTTTTCACAAAATCTCATCAGCTCTACCCACTTTAGACATGTCACAAGAGAGCAGTCCTGGGTTTATCAAGGACATCGTGCTTGGCAAAGTTGAGGGACAGTGAACGAGAGGAAGGCCCTAAACAAGATGGACGGACTGGCTGGCTGCAACAATGGCCACAGGCACGGGAGCAGTTTTGCGGATGGCACAGGACCAGCAGTGTTTCTTTCTGTTGTACAGAGTCGCTATCGGTCACAACCTACTCCATAGCACCTAACAATAACAACACATGCCAAAGGGAAAAATTAATTGCCTGCCATTCTACAGATATCATTATCTAGAAAACTCTGTTGGCTCTCCAGAAAAAATAACAGTGGTGCCCTCTAATTCCAAAACATGACTTCAGGGGACATTGCAGTGGAGTGAGTGGCAGTTTCTTGATGTCAGTTATAGCTAGCCAACTCTTGGATACCTGGTGATCTCTTCATGGGGATCTTAGAAACACACATTGCTACCCAATGTAATGAGACAATGTTTTTATTATTATTATATGAGTTTTCTGTCTTTTTTCTTCCATGCACCATTTTGGAGTTGGTGAATTCTTTCTCTATGCATCTATCCAGGCTGAACAAATGGATTATGAGACATGGATGAATCTATAGCACAGATCATGGTCTTTCTATTTCAAGTGGTAGGTGCTTGAGAGAAAACCCAATGGATAGCAATGGCCTGATCTGTAGCCAATCATAGGGATGGATCTGTGGTATGTGAGGTTATCTACTCCCATAAAGAGCTAGAGTCTCAGAAACCCACAGGAACAGTTTTACCTTGCTCTATAGCAGCGATTCTCAACCTGTGGATCGTGACCCCTCGGGGGGTCAAACAAGCCTTTCACAGGGGTCACCTGATTCATCACAGTAGCAAAATTACAGTTGTGAAGTAGCAACAAAAACAATTTTATTCTTGGGGGCTCACCACAACATGAGGAACTGTATTAAAGTGTCACGGCATTAGGAAAGTTAAGAACCACCACTCTTAGGGTCACTATGAGTGGGCATCAACTCAATGGCAGTGAGAGTGAGGCATCTGCCATAAGCAATGTTATAATGCTGAGAGCAGGGCTATCCACATCACTGGATTGTGGTCAGAAGGAATTTAGTAGAGGCTTAATCTGTGTGTGGGCTCTGCAAATGGATTTTGGGCTTCCGCTACCATCCATAGCCAGGTGTTGACAATTTAGACTGATAGCATTCTCTCCTTCGGATATGGATTTTATTATTTACAATCCTTGGATCACACAGGCTGGTGTGCTCTTCTGTGTGGACTTAGTTGATACATTATTTAGATGGGTGGTTGTTTTAAAACAAGCCTGTAAAGCCCCAGACATTATTTTCCCTCATAGCCTGGCAGTAGCTGACTTCTTCCCCATACTTTTGTATAGCACCCTCTCCATGAGGGTATCAAGTACAGCCATGTCATAACAATGAGTTGTTCTTAGATTGGGTCTAGATTTAAGTGTGCCTTACAAATCTTTCTATTGCTAACACTTAACACAGAGTGCCAATCACTTAGTAATCAGGATGCCATAATGGATCCTGGCTCCCAGTATAATGGTAAACTGGACATTCCACCCATCCTTAAACTCATCAGAAGAGAAGACATAAATCTGTCTGCAAAAGTTTATAAATAATGAATGAGGTCATGTCTCAGTGTTGACTGAAAATTTTGAACTTGGCTGTGCTGTCTTGGTATTTTTATTTCTCCAGCTCTCACTACAAGTCAGAACTGACTCGAGAAGGCAGTGAGTTGGGTTTGGATTTCTGGCTATTCTATCATAACCTTGGAGACACTGTGGATGACTTGTTGGGTTGCTCATTGCGAGGTCAGCAGTTTGAATGCAATAGTAGCTGTGAGGGAGAAAGAAGAGGCTCTCTGTTCCCATAAGTATTTACAGCTTTGGTAAATGGGCAGGCCTACTATGTCCCATCTGGTCAAATTCAACTCCGTTTGGTTTGGACTGTCACAAGACTTCCTATCAACAGGATGCACACATCTGCTCTACTCAGTGCTCTACAGGTATGGATCACTTTTTCCCTATGAAATCTGTCATCACCACCTGCTACAACTGTAACTATTTAATACGTGAAATCAGGACTTTTCATACTTTTTTCTCTGATAACCCCTAAAATAATGTTAGAAAAGTTATTTATCTCATTGTGTACTTTTAAATAGGTACAATTTTAATCATAAATATGAATAGCTACCAAACATGTACTTTCCAGCATTTTGCAAATATTGATTTTTATAACTTATCTCATACTTTGTATCCAATGGACTCTAAATTCCATAACAATTTGATACTTAACCCTACTTATTAAAATTAATAAACAATCTTTTTTGTGTACAATTAAAGAACCCTGTTGACACTCAGGTAAGTCTTGGACTTCTAAGTGCAAGGTCTATGGTTCAAACCCACCAGTTACTCCACAAAGATCCTTTATAGTAGTGGTTCTCAACCTTCCTAATGCCTTGACCCTTTAATACCATTCCTCGTGTTGTGGTGACTCCCAACCATAAAATTATTTTCATTGCTACTTCATAAATGTCATTTTGACTACTGCTATGAAAGGGTCGTTCGATCCCCCCAAGAAGTCCTGACCCACAGGTTGAGAACCGCTGCTTGGTAGGGTCACTCTGAGTCAAAATTTAGTCTATGCAGTGGATTGGGGAAGGGGCTTGGGCAACTAGTAATTTCATTTAATTTCTCTTTTTTTAGTATCATATTTCCATTCAACCCCTCATAAAATTTAATAAATGTACTATATTTTCACACTTAACAGATTTATCAGATCACCCTATTAATTACTCTGCTACAACAAAAATAATTGTCTAGAGGTTCAATTTAAACACTGGAATTTCATGACCATCTATATTGTTTTTTAAATGTTTTCAGGATTGAGCTATCCTTACAATTATGCTGAGTACACAATTGACCTAAGAAACAAATAATTAACATATCTTCACAAATAATCATAAACATAGCAAGGAAATGAATGGGTGGATCTTTTCAAAATCCATTCCTGCTATCTGTGGTTATTCCTGTTAGAAAGAGGTTAGATGCAGCATCAGTTCTGTTTTTCATTTTTAAGACATAATCCCTAAGAAAACTTACTCAATTAAAAAAACCTAAGAATTATTTGCTAATATAAATACCACTCTGCTGTTTGAATGCCTTCCTAGGCATTCCAAGTAAAACAAAAAACTCATTATCAGTTAGTAACTATGCTTCTGTTGACAACTTATGTTCTCATTTAATTGTGTTGGGAACAAAGGTTTGGAAACCACCTAATTTATAAAATTGTTAGACTATCATTAGAGTTTTTCCCTTCCTCAATCTCTAGGTTGTATGACCAAGCATTAAAAATGGATTAGCTTTATAGAAATTGAGTATATCAAAACAATCTGTATAGCTCTTGGTACATCCTCATGGGTCATCCTAAACCTATACAAATCCCAGTTTAAATTAATTATTTCTACTCTTGTTTAAAGGGAAAACATACAATACTGTAAATTGTGCATTTTAGTGCCTTTAGTACCTTTATAGCAATTTTGCTGAAGAACACCCAACAAAAATTTTAGCAGTATGTTGACAGGGATCTTCCAGAATTTCTGGCCATGGAAGAGGACATGGAACAAGGGATAACATTGTTGGTATCAGAAGGATCTTGGTGGAAAGCAAAGAATACCAGAAAGATGTTTGTTTTACAGACTATGCCAAGCCATCCGACTGTGTGGATCCTTGACAGAATATGGAAAGCCTGGGAGGGTTGGGAAGTCCAGAGCACTTCAGTGTGCTCATTCAGATGTGGTTACAGAGGCAGTTGTGAGAACAGAAAAAAGGAACATTGAATATTTTAAAATGAGAAACGGTGTTCATCAGGGTTGTATCCTCGCACCATACTTATTCAATCTGTATGCTGAGCAAATAATCAGAAACTGTCTTATAGGAAGAAGAGCATGCCATTAGGATTGGGGAAAGGCTGATTAACAACCTGCAATATGCAGATGATACAGCATGACTTGCTGAAAGTGAGGAAGACTTAAAGCTGATGAAGATCAAGGATTATAGTATTCAGTATAAATTAAAACTCAATGTAAAGAAGGCCCAAATACTCACAACTGGATCAACTAATGGGTCATGATAAATGAAGAAAAGGTTGGAGTTCTTAAAGATGTCTTACTTGGATCAATCAATGTTCATGGAAGCAACAGTCAAGAGATCAAAAAACACATTGTATTAGGTAAATCTGCTACACAGACCTCTTCAGAGTACTGAAAAGCAAGAGCTCATACCAGAGATCCCTTTCTTCCACCCTACCACTCCTGCATTCTCAGGCTTTGCATCTCCCCTCTCTGGCCAGGAACGGACTACATGAGCCATCCCCTGTCCCCCTCTTCCCAGCTCCACACTTGCCAGTATGGGTAACGATAGATATTTAGACAATAATTTGCTGTAATTGGAGATTCCCTAGGATATTTATCCATGACACAATGCAGATACGCAAAGAAGAGCCTGCAGAACTGTGCAGGAGAGAGCCTGGAGTGACACAGGAGGGCAGCCAGGATAATTCAGATCCAGTGAGTCCCAAACTCACTCAGTTAATCTATTCCCCCCTTCCCTGGGAGACATCGTGGCACAGCCTGGATACCAGGGTATCCTACAAGCCCATTATAAAAAAAATTTTTTTTTAACTCTAAGAAAACTTTAAAAAACACTTTAAATTTGAGGCTGTGTTCCTTTGTGTAACTTTGACTGTAAGCCACCAGAGACCTGGTCCATTAACATAGCTTAACACAGCGGTTCTCAACCTGTGGGTCACGACCCCTTTGGGAATTGAACACCTTCACAGGTGTTGCCCAATTCACAATATTTGAAAAATTAAAGTTATGAAGTAGTAACTAAAATAATTTTATGGTTGGGGGGTTACCACACATGAGCTGTATTAAAGGGTTGCGGCATTATGGCAAATCTGTTTCCTTGTCCCTGGGGGGAGAGAGAGGTGCATCCCCCATACCAGGGCAACCTACCAAACCCTTAAAATACAAGTAAACAAAATTTTTTAAATGGTTTCATTCCAAGGCTGTGTTGATTTGGGCAAGTTTGAATATAAGTCAGCACAAAGCTGGTTCATTAACAGAGCTTTAACATCACAAAACAGGAAAAGTCAAGAGGAACTACTGAAAGTCACAGCCCAGGCCAAAAACTGGTTCTACCAGTTTGGGGGTGACAAAGTATCTTTGAAAGACTGTTAATAGAACCAGTTTGCCTCCAGCACTTTACCTTCCAGTAGGGCTGCATCTGGCTGGGTCTGCAACCCCACAGTAGAATCACCCTGGCCCTGAGAAACCCCTACCACCAGGCCATCGAAAATCTCCCAACTCCCCTGCTGGGCTGCCCTGGGCCTGAAACTCTCCCACTTGTCCACCCAGGCTCCTCAACTCCCCTGAGTGACCGCCCTGGACTGGAGGCTCCCCTGTAGGGCTGTGACAGGTCATGCAGCTCCCCTGCAGGACTGTCCCAGATCTGCAGCTCCCGTACAGAATTTCCCTGACTCTGTGGCTCCGCTGCCAGGCCACTCACAATTTACCAGCTCCCACACCGGGCCACACCAGCCCTGCACACCCCTGAGGGTCCGTCTGGGACAATGTTGGCCAGGAACAGACCACATGAGCCATCCCCTGTCCCCCTCTGCCCCACAGCGCTGCACCCAGACCTGCACTTCCTCCACAAGCCAGCCCATCTTTGTGGCTCCCCTTGCTGGACAATCCTCAACCCTGGGACTCCTCTGCAAGCCCACTCTGGCATCATGGCACCCCACTGGGTGGTCCTTGACCCCTCCACTCCTCCACGGGACTGCCCCAGCCCCATGGCTTCCACACTGGGCTGTTCCTGAACCCACAGTGACACCATCAGCCGTCCCCAGACTGGCACCCAATTAGCCTACACAGCACCACCCTCGAGGCCCACAAATATCTGGCCAGCATCCTCTGAAAGGGCCATCCAACCCATCTTCCAAACAACAGAATCCCAGGAGGCTAGGGTGATAGGAAACCCCAGTGGGATAAAGTAGTAGCCCCACACCTCTGCACAGTTGGCAGCATGTGGAAGAATTCCTACCAACTTCCCAAAGAGAAAGCCCAGGAATCTTTCACTCCCCAGAAAATGGCACCAAGCTCCACCAAAACAACATGCAGACAGCAATCTGCCACAACAACCTCAACAAAGAAACAGGTGAAACAAGATGCAATGTCAGAGGAAGTCCTGAACCTAGCTATGTCCACAGAAGAAGTAGAAGTTGATCTACCACAGAAAGAAATCTTCAGAATGCTACTTGGAGTCATACAGGATATAAGGGAAGCAATACAGAAAAAAGATGAAAAGATAGAGAAGATAAAGACCAGGCACCAAAGGGAAATGCAAGAGATAAGGGACGAAGTAACAGAAACAAATAACAAGTTAACAGATTTCACCAACAGACTAGAAAAAGCAGAGAACTGTATCAGTGACCTCGCGGATAACCAGGAAAGAGACTCAAACAAGATAATCAGAGAAGCTGAAGAAAACCTACGTACAATGTCTGATGCTATGAGGAGGAACAAGATTAGAATAATTGGACTACCAGAATAAGACACAACAAAGAAGTCAATGGCAAAAAAGGTGAGGAATTTGTTAGTCTGCGTTGACTAGAAAAACAAATTCATAGAGCATTCATATATGTATAATAAAGAGCTTTATATCATAGACCAATTATATAGTAAGGAACATCCCAACCCAGTCCAGATCAAGTCCATAAGTTCAACCCATATGTCCGATAACAGTCAATAAATTCCTGTTCAGACTCCTGCAATCCATGCAATGGAAGATCACAGGCCAGTGGGTGGAAAGTCTTGTGGATCCAGTACCAGTGGAAGCATCTCAGCACTGGTGTGGGTCTCCACGTGGCTCCTCCAGCTCCAGGGCTCTGGTTACATCAGCATAATTCTATGTGGCTTGTGAGCAAGAAGATGAAGCAGAAAGAGACTGTGTCTCACCTCCAGGGAGGAAGATAGGAGTTCCCTGAATCCTCAGGAGAAGGCCATGCCCACACAGAGGCTTCATTGGCTATGACCTGATTGACAGGCTAGACTCCACCCCTTCACTCAAGTTGACAGTAGATTTTGTAATTGCCACAGAATTCCTAGAGGAAAATTTTCCAGCTCAATAAATGAGAATCAGGCAGCCATTCAGGAAGTACAGAGGACACCAGCTAGACTAAACCCAGGAAGTATTCACCGAGGCATATAATAGTTACCATATATACTTGATTATAAGCTGAGGTTTTTTTCAGTATATTTTTTATGCTGAAAAAGCCCCCTAGTTTTTTCTGGTAAAATTAGGTTCCTCAGCTTATACTCAAGTATATATGGTAAACTATACAATTTTGAGGAAAAGGAGAAAATCATAAGAACAACTATGAGGAAAACATTCACTCACCTATAGAGATACCCAAATAAGAATATGCTCAGACCCGTCAGCAGCACCATGAAGAAGGGGAGAGAGTGGACTAACACCTTCCCAGAGGTTGAAAGAAAACAGCACAAACCCAAGAATCCTCTACCCTTCCATCAAGCTAGATGGAGAAATCAGATTCTTTCTGGACAAGGAAAATTTCAAAGAATACATTAAAAGAAACCCAGCTCTACCAAAAATCAGAGCAACCCTCACAGAGCACAGACAGGAGACCATCATAGAGCAACTCTACCCAGAGCTCAACCCAATGAAAACAGCCCCCAAGATAACACTGGCTCGATGGTGAAAGAAGGCAAGAATGAACTCCCCCCACACACGCACAATGCACTGATAAGGGAAGTAGGAAAACACCCAAAGCAAAAGGGATGCGATGACATCACAGAGTCCACAGATGGATGCTTTAATTCTGAATATAAATGAACTAAATCCACCTGTTAAAAGACTTATCCTAACAGACTGGCTTAAAAAACACAACCCATCAATCAGCTACCTATAAGATACACCTCTCTAGCTCACAGACAAAAATAGGCTAAGAATCAAAGGCTTGAGAAAAATATACCAAGCCAATGGCAATTCAATAAAAGCAGAGGTTGCAATCCAAATCTCTGACAAAGCCTATCTTAAAGTGCAAGCCATAACAAGAGATAAGGAGGGGCACTATATAATGCTCAAGGGAACAGTAGACCAAGAACCGGTGAGCATAATGAATGTATATGTACCCAATGAGAGGCCTGTGAAATTCATCAAATGCTCCAAAAGATGGAAAAGGAATCACAGGCTCAACAATCACAGTAGGTGACTTTAAGACACTGCTCTCTAAGAAAGATCATAGGGAAAAAACCTTAACAATAAAGCTACAGTACTAAACTCTACAATTAGGCGACTTGACCAGATAGACATTTTCAGAGTTCTCCACACAAATGCAAAAAAAAAAAAAAAACAACCAAATCTGCGTAAATTAAGGCACATAGAGATCACTCAGACTTCCTTCTCAGACCACTATGCCATAGAGCTGGAAATCAACAAAAAGATGACTAAGAAAACAAGAGAAAACAATTAGAGGATGATTAACTCTCTATGCAAAATGAGTGGGTACTGGCCCAGATCAGAGATGAAATTAGGAATTCTTCAGAAACCAATGAGAATGAGAATACAATGTACCAAAACCTTGGAATACAGCAAAAGCAGTTATCAGAGGACGTCTGATAGCAATGAATGCACCCATAAAAAAGGAAAATAGACTTATGATTGATACATTAGCACAAAAATTCCAACAATTAGAGCCAAGTCAACAGGACTAGAAGTAAAAGAAATGAAATAATGAAAATCAGGACTGAGACAAATGAGAGGGAAAACAAAAAAAAAATGTGAAAAAATCAATCCAGCACAGAGCTGGTTCTTTGAAAGTATTAACAGAATTGATATATGGTTAGTAAACCTAACCAAAGAGAGGAAAGAACAAATATCAATAGCCAGGATGAAGGATTGAGTTACTCTAGGTAAACCAGGGAAACAAATTCATAGAAACTCATATGTATAAGAGAGAGTTTTATATAAAGGGTAAGTGTACATTAAGAAAGCATCCCAACCCAGTGCTGTCCAGGCCCATAAGTCCAACATTAGGCCATATGTCCAACACCAATCTACAAAGTCCTCCTCCAGCTCACAAAACACACACAATGATGCTGACTGTAGGAGGAAAGCTGAATCAGTGAGTATAAGCATCTCAGTGCTGGAAGGTGTCTCCACATGGCTGCTCCAGCACCCAGGGCTACATCAGGGTAGGACCATGTGGCTTCTCCTCAGAGATGTCTTGCAGGAAGTGAGCCTTGCCAGCTGAAACAGGGAAATGGCTAAGGCAGCTGCACCCTGGTCTGACCATCAGAAAGCAAAGGACCTCAGAACTAGAAAGGTGAGGCTCACCAAGCCATTTATATTTCTGCCCTTCGAATTAACCCCACATGTGTTTATCTGCCAGGTTTGCACAATAAACTTTAACTATCTCAGGAATGAAACAGGGGACATTAAAATGGAGCCTAATGAAATTAAAAAGCTAATTAGACAGTACTATGAAGACCTGTACTCCAATGAATTCAACAACTTGGAACACATGGACAAATACTGGAAAAGCAATCCCTCCCTAGACTATCAAAGATGGACATCAAGAACTGCAACAGACCCATAACAATAGAAGAAACTGACAAGGTTAGCAAGGAAATATCAAGTAAAAAAGCTTCTGGACCAGATGGTTTCATAGGAGAATTCTACCAAGCATCCAGGGAAGAATGGGTATAAATCCTACACAAACTCTTCAAGAGCATAGAAAAAGATGGCAAACTCCAGAACTCCTTCTATGAAGCTAATATAACACCAGTACCTAAAGCAGACAAGGATCCTATAAGAATTGAGAACTACAGACAGATATCTCTAATGAACATCGATGCAAAATTCTTAACTAACTGCTTGCTAATAGAAAACAAAATTATATAAAATGAATAATTCCACTTGGCCAAGTGGGACTCATTCCAGGTATGCAGAAATGGTTCAAAATTCAAGAGTCCATCAACATTATTTGCCACAACGACAAGAAAAATGATAAGAACCACATGGTACTATCAATAGATGCAGAAAAAGTACTCAACCACAACCAACACCCATTCCTGTTTAAGACACACAAGAAGATAAGAATGGAAGGAAAATTCCTCAATATAATACAAGCTACATATGAAAAACCAACAGCCAACGTGGTAGTCAAGGTGGAAAAGACCAAATCAATCCCACTGAAAAGGAGAAAAAAGACAAGGTTGTCCCTTGTCCCCACTTTTATTTAACATCATACTGAAAGTCCTAGCTAATTACATTAGGCTAAAGAAAGAAATCAAAGGTATTCATCTGGGGAAAGAAGAGGTGAAACTATTGTTATTTGCAGATGATATGATTTCCTATATGAAAAACCCCAAAAGCTCCACAAGAGGAGTGCTGGAAGCTATAGAGGAATATGGCAGAGTAGTAAGATACAACATCAACAAACAGAAGTCTATTGGACTGCTATATACATCGGACGAGACCACGGCAGAGGAGATCAAACAGGCAGTACCTTTCAAAATAGTCAAGCACAAATGGAAATATGTAGGGCTATACCTAACAAAAAAAACCAAAAGATTTGTATGAGAAAAACTACAGAATACTACTATAAGAAACCAAAAGTAACCTCCACAAATGGAAGAATATCCCATGCTCTTGGATCACAAGACTTAATAAAGATGTAAGTCCTACCCAAGAGGCACTATAAGTTTAACACTATCCCACTACAAATACCAACATCATTCTTCAAAGAATTGGAAAAACTGACTACCAACTTCATACAGAGAGGGAAAAGCCCAGAGTTAGCAGAGAACTCCTAAAGAAGAAGGATGATGTCAGAGGGTTTGCTTTACCTGATATTAGTACCTATTCTTCAGCCACTGTGGTCAAAACAGTGTGGTTCTGATATAATGATGGATCCTCAGGCTAATGGGAAAGAACTGAAAACCCAGAAATGAAATGTTCAGGATATAGATAATTCATCTTTGATAAGGACCAAAAAAATATCAAATGGAAAGTGGATGCCCTCTTCAGCAAGTGGTGCTGGGGGAAAAAAAGGATATCTACCTGCAGAAAAATGAAGCAAGACCCTTACTTCACTCCACGCACCAGAATAAATTCAAGGTGGAGCACAGACTTTGTATTAGTCCGGGTTGACTAGAAAAACAAACCCAGGGACATTCATGTATGTACAAGAAAGAGCTTTAGCTCTCCGGGCTTTAGCGCCATCTTGTTAGAAACCTCCGAGCCTTAACAGCCAAGTGGAGGAAGCGCAAGAGAAGAAAGATGAGGCAGAGGTCCAAGTAAAAAACCAGGCACCCCTCTGAAGCCACAGTTGCAGGACTAGGGAGTGCCTGCGGCCGGGACACTGCTACAAGCTGTTGACCACACGCTACCCACAGGCTCTGCATCTGCAACTCGGTCGCCATTCAATCGCCGAGAGACCCGCCACCTCCTCTCACTAACCGGTCCGGTTTTGAGCCTTTGCCCCGGCCCTAAGACATTCTGGACTCGTTCTGCCCGCAGTTGCGGCTCGATGTAATGTGCACAATAAATCGTCTTGGCTGAAGAATCAAAAAAAAAAAAAAGAAAGAGCTTTATATCAAAGAGTAATTGTATATTAAGATAATGGAAACAACAAAGCCCACATGGAAGATGCACACAAGCCTGTGAGATCACAAGGCACTGATGGGATCAGGCATCAAAGAACTAAAAAATCTTATCACTATGAAGGAGTGGGAGTTCAGAGTGGAGACACAAACAAAGCCCATCTGTAGGCAATGGGACATCCCCTTACAGAAGGGTCATGGGAAGGAGAAGAGCCAGTCAGGGTGCAGTATAGCAATGATGAAACATACAACTTTCCTCTAGTTCTTGAATGTTCTCCCCCCTCCCCGCCCCCACTACCATGATCCCAATTCTACCTTACAAATCCGGCTGGACAGGAGGATGTACACTGGTACAAATAGGAACTGGAAACACAGGGAATCTAGGACAGATGAACCCCTCAGGACCAGTGGTGAGAGTGGCGATTCCGGGAGGGTGAAGGGAAGGTGGGGTAGAAAGGGGGAACCGATGACAAGGATCTACGTATAACCTCCTCCCTGGGGGACGGACAACAGAAAAGTGGGTGAAGGGAGACTTTGGACCATTTAAGATATGACAAAATAATAATAATTTATAAATTACCAAGGGTTCATGGGGGAGTAGGGAGAGCAGGGAGGGAGGGGAAAAATGAGGTGCTGATACCAAGGGCTCAAGTAGAAAGCAAATGTTTTGAGAATGATGATGGCAATGAATTTATAAATGTGCTCGACACATGGATGGATGTATACATTGTGATAAGAGTTGCATGAGCCCTCAATAAACTGATTTAAAAAGAAAGTGTCCCAACCCAGTCCAGATCAAGTCCATAAGTCTAATATTAGCCCATATGTCTGATATCAGTCTATAAATTCCTCAGACTCATGAAAGACACAGAATGCAGGTAGGTCACAGGCCAGTAGGTGGAAAGTCTTGTAGATCCAGTGGTGGTGGAAGAATCTCAGCACAGGCATGGGTTTCCACATGGCTTCTCTAGAGGCCTGGCTCCATCAGTGTGTCTCCATGTGGCTTGTGAACAGGAATGTGAAGCAGAGTGTGTGTCCCCCCTCCAGGGAGGAAGTCAGGAATTCCCAGAATCCTCAGGAGAAAGCCATGCCCACACAGAGGCCTCATTGGCCATAATCTGATTGACAGGCTAGACTCCACCCCTTCACTCAAGTTGACAGGAGATGATGTAACTACCACAGACTTCAAGGTAAAACCCCAAACTATTAGGGCCATCCATGAGGGAATTGGGATAAACCTAGGAAACCTAGGGAATACAAAGGCTATTGGAAATAGAGAAGAAAACAAACACGGAGGAAGCACAAATTGACAACTGGGATATCCTGAAGTTAGAACACCTGTGTACATCAAAAGCTTTTGCCAAGAGAGTAATAAAGAGAGTCCACAGTCTGAATAAACATCTTTAGCAATGGCACAACAGATAAAGGCCATATTATTAAAATCTGTAATACTTTGCTAGCCTACAATAAGAAAAAAACAAATAGCCCATTGAGGGGTTGGCTAAAGACCTGAACAAAAGTTTCACAAGGGTGGAAAACATATGAGAAAATGTTCCTGATCATTAGCCATAGGGAAATGCTAATTAAAACAACTATGAGATACCACCTAACACCCTCAAAGATAGCCCAATTCAAAAAATCAGAGAGCAACAAGTGTTGGAGGGGTTTGAGAACTCTCATCCACTGCTGGTGGTCCTGTAGGTATGTGCAGCCATTTTGGAAATCAATTTGGCGATACCTAAAACAAATGAAAACTGAGCATATGACCCAGCAATCCCCCTACTGGATATATAGCCAGAAGAGGTAAGAAGCAGAACACAACCAGACATCTGTGCTCCAATGTTCATTGTGGCACAGTTACAATCACAAAGAGTTGGAAACAACCTAAATTTCTATCAACAGATGAATAGATTAAAAAAGTCTACTATATACATGTAATAGAGTACTACGCATCCCTAAGAAGCAGTGATGAAAGTATGAAGCACATCACTGCATGGAAAGAACTGGAAGAAATTATACTAAGTGAGGCAAACAAAGCACAAAAGGACAAGAACAACATGAGTCCAACTGAGGTAAGCTTAAAAAGCACAGGAGGCATAAGGGAAAGGCTATAAATGCATAAGTTCCTGGGGCGAGGCCCAGGTGCTTTGGCAGAAGTCAGACCAAACACAGGGATGCATATGGCAGCCAATAAAAAAGAAGGGGAAATGCAAAGAAACAAACAAACCCCAAAACAAGACGAGGGTTGTGGGGGACAGGGCACTAACCCACCCACAGGCAGGGTGTTATTCATGTCTCCACAGGAAAAGGAGAGAAGGACCAGACCTCATCCCAGTGCACCAAACCTTGAGGGCAGTATTCCGGCATAGACAAGGGAACTAACAGAGAGGACTGTGGGGCCGGCCCCAGTCCCAGTTACGTTGCCCCCTCCCCAGAGAACAGCACTGAAGATGCAGCCCAGGGAGAGTGGTGGGTCTGCCTAGACCGCACAGAAGCAAATTAAGAGAGAGAGATAGAGAGAGAGAGAGAGAGAGAGAGAGAGAGAGAGAGAGAGAGAGAGAGAGAGAGAGAGAACTGCCTTCTGACCCACCAATCCTCAAAGGATGACATTTCTGCTGAGAGCAATGCACAGAGAGCACCATAGGACAGGCCCCATCCCCTCACTGAGCCACAGTACTACAGGGACAGCACTGGAGACACAGTGTGGGAATTGTGCCCAGTCTACACTGGGGTAACCATGAATGGAGCGAAACACAGCAGCAAGGGGAGCAACATAATGAAGTCCCTGAGGAATGCCCAGAACAGACATCTGACTCAGGGGGCAGGACTTGGCACCTCATCATACCTATCAGAAAATATTCATAAGGATCATCAGACAGACCTGGAACTATTTATAGTCTTTTAAAATTTCCCCCCACGTCTATCTATGTAAGATAGGCAGGACTGCTTACAACCCTGAAGAGAAAACAATGGGATTGACTGTCTGGGGGACATGGAAGAAGAGGAGGCTGGGGAGGGAGGGTCGAGCCAACAAACCCAGGGACAAAGGAACAGGAGGCCCAAAATTGTTGGCCAGGAGGGTGTAGAATGCCTGGTGCGGTTCAATCAAGTGCAATGTAGTCGAGAGGAATTACTGAGAACTGAATGAAGGTCGAACATGATACTTGGACAGGAAATAGAGGAAAGAACTAGGAGGAAAAAGACATTTATAGAGGCATAAATATAGGCATGTATATATGTAAATATATTAATATATAACAATAGGGCTATTGTTCTATGTATATCCATTTATATGCTAAGTTTCAAGGTAGCAGATGGACACTGGGCCTCTGCTCAGCTTCTCCCTCAGCACAAGAACACTTTGTTCTAATAACCTGGCATTTTGTGATACTCACATTCCCAACAGGATTGCTGACAACAAAATGGGTGCATAAGCAAATGTAGTGAAGAAAGCTGATGGTGTCCAGCTATTACAAGATACAGCATCTGGAGTGTTAAAGGCTTGAAGTTAAAAAATGGCCATCTAGCAGAGAAGCAACAAAACCCATATAGAAGAAGCATAGTGGTCTGTGTGATCATGAGGTGTCGACAGCATCAAGTATCAGGCATCAGAAGACCCCAAACAAACAATCATATCAATGTGTACAAGTAGGGGTGGAGTGGAGGCCCAAAGGCCGTCTGTAGATAATTGGACATCTCCTCACAGGAGGGTCTCAAGGAAGGGACAATTCAGTCAGGGTGCAGTATAGCACCAACGAAATATAGAATATTCTTCTAGTTCAGTGGTTCTCAACCTTCCTAATGCCACAACCCTTTAATACAGTTCCTCATGTTGTGGTGACCCCCTACCATCAAATTATGTTTATTGCTACTTCAGAACTGTAATTTTGTTAGTTATGAATCGGCAACCCCTGTGAAAGGGTTGTTTGACCCCAAGGGGGTCATGACCCACAAGTTGAGAACCACTGCTCTAGTTCTTTAATGCATCCTTCCCTCCCATATCATGATCCCAAGTTCTACCTTACAAATACAGCTAGACCGGAGCATGTACACTGATACAGATAAAGAGCGCTCAACACATGGAATTCAGGACAGATAAACCCCTAGGAAACAGTGTGATAGTTAGGTTTATTGTGCCAAGCTGGCCAATAGGAACATGTGGGATTAATCAGGTTACAGTTGGATTGGAGGACAAAGAGATAATTGATGCTGCAAGGCCCGCCCCCATTTCTCTTGCTCCCTGGTGATCAGACCAGTAGCGTACTGCTACTTTTTTTTTTTTTTACATTTTATTAAGGGCTCATACAACTCTTATCATAATCCATACATATACATACATCAATTGTATAAAGCACATCTGTACATGCTTTGCCCTAATCATTTTCAAAGCATTTGCTCCCCACTTAAACCCTTTGCATCAGGTCCTCTTTTTTTCCCCCTCCCTCCCCACTCCCCCCTCCCTTATTAGCCCTTGATAATTTATAGCTTGTTATTTTGTCATATCTTGCCCTATCCGGATTCTCCCTCCCCCCCCCCCTTCTCTGCCGTCCATCTCCTAGGGATGAGGTCACATGTGGATCCTTGTAATCAGTTCCCCCTTTCCAACCCACTCACCCTCCACTCTCCCAGCATCGCCCCTCACACCCCTGGTCCTCAAGGTATCGTCCACCCTGGATTCCCTGTGCCTCCAGCTCCCATATGCACCCAGTGTACGACCTCTGCCCTATCCAGTCCTGCAAGGTAGAATTCGGATCATGGTAGTTGGGGGGAGGAAGCATCCAGGATCTGGGGGAAAGCTGTGTACTTCATTGGTACTACATCACACCCTGACTGACCCATCTTCTCTCCTAAACCCCACTATGAGGGGATCTCCAGTGGCCAACAAATGGGCCTTGGGTCTCTACTCTGCACTTTCCCCTTCATTCACTATGGTATATATATTCTTTTTTTTTTTTTTGCATGATGCTTTATACCTGGTCCCTTTGCCACCTCGTGATCGCACAGGCTGGTGTGCTTCTTCCATGTGGGCTTTATTGGTTCTCAGCTAGATAGCCACTTGTTCACCTTCAAGCCTTTAAGACCCCAGACACTATCTCTTTCGATAGCTGGGCACCATCAGCTTTCTTCGCCACATTTGCTTATGCACCCATTTATCTTCAGCGATCGTATCATGGAGATGTGCAGCCAATGATATGATTTTTTTTCTTTGATGCCTGATAACTGATCCCTTCGGGACCAAGCGATCACACAGGCTGGTGTGTTCTTCCATGTGGGCTTTGTTGCTTCTGAGCTAGATGGCCTCTTGATTATCTTCAAGCCTTTAAGACCCCAGACACTATCTCTTTTGCTAGCCGGTGTACTGCTACTTTAGCTAGTTCTCTGCCTCCACCTGTGTGCTATACAACCTGTGGGCCAAGTCAACCGATGGATCGTGTTGCTAGAGTGTGAGGCTCCTTAGAGCTCTTCTTCTCCATGCTGCTGGCAAGTACATTGCTTGAGCTTGAGGCTGGTGGATCCTGTTGCCTCACATTGCTTGAGTTCTATATCTTATCCGGCTCTGCTTTGCTAATTTCCCGAGCTACTGACTACTGCTGACCCACCCTGCAGTTTGCTGCCTTTTGGCAGACTCTGCCTGCCTTGCCCGAGGGAGGACTCCACTGTCTCCTTCCTTGAACTTAGACTCAGGAGCCCACGTGAGTTGAGGAACTTCCAGTATAGTAACTGTTTCATGAAAATGAGTTGAACTGAGCCCTCTGTACTGCTGTGTGGACTAATTAGCTATTATATTCCTTCCCAATGTGTAAATCTATCTATTTATGATATATTATAATATATATATATAATCATAAGTGTCCTGGTTTTGTTTCTCTAGAGAACTCTGACTAACACCAACAGTAATGGAAGTAGTGATACCATAATGGTAGGGAGAGGGGGAGGGAAGAAGGGGAAGAAAGGAGGAACCAATCACAGTGATTGACATATTAGCACCACCACCACCACCTGCAGCGGGGATGAACACCAGAAACATGGGTGAAGGGAGACAGCAGATGGTGTAAGATCTGAAAATAATAATAATTTATAATAATCAGGGTTCATTAGGGTAGGAGGATGGGGGAGGGAGGGGAAAATTGCTGATACCAAGGGCTCAAGTAGAAAATGTTTTGGAAATGATGATGGCAACATATGTACAAATGTGCTTGATACAAATGATGAACAGATTATTATAAGACCTGTAAAGGCCCCCAATTAAATGATTTATAAAAATAATTTTTAAAAATTCCATTAAAATATAATTTTCCCACAAACGTCCTGAAGCCCGCATTTTCCTGCCCAGGAAGGGACATGCCCCTAAAGAAGGCGTCTTTAGTGGTGCATTTGCAGGATGAGGTGGTAGATTTTTGAGAGGTGTTTTTATCAAGACCAGTCTTCCTAGAATTTCCTCAAATCTCAAAGAAGGAAAAAAAGATCTTCTCCCGTTATACAAATTACCCCATTTCTTAAATATTAATGAAATTTCAGTGGGGAAATCAAATATGAATAGCAAATGAGCATTCAAATTAGGAAAACTTAAAAATATTGCATGATCTTTGATGGAAAATTCTCTCCTCTTATTTTTGTACTTAATTTAGGTTCCTTGCAGACACTGAATTTCTCTCCAAAATTAAAGATTAATTCTTTCATTCCCTATTTTTGGCTCAAGCCTACAAATGCATCTAGCCATCTCTTTGATTAACCACGTAGTTAAAAATTGAAGGTAATGACTGCCATCGTAGAAAACCCTAAGGAATATTCTGCTGTTTTCTGCAAAAAGAGAGAGAAAGAGGGAGACAAGCTCATGGCAGTTTGAAAGAAGTCCTCTTCAACCTATTCCATATACTTGCACCCAGACAATTTTCAATGGATTGTTGAGTGAAATGGATCTACGCTGTGCTTCTTAATAAAGCCTGCACTGATCTTTGTCTTTTTATACATCAAAATTTAACTCCCTTCCTTGGTTAGCACTCAATCCACTAGTACTTTGCCCAGTTGTCATAGGTCTGGGGTCTACTTTTTCTCAGTCATTAAAAACATCCGGGAAGTAGCACCAAGGTATAGGGTGAGTATGCAAGGTCAGTTTCCTAAAACTTCCTATGATTTAGGAGAGGAGAATAAATTCAATAATACATGGTAGAAACACTGTACATCAGTTAGCAAGACAAACGAGCCTTTCTGTTAGAGGCAGCTCCGTCCTGGGCGCCATAGGCTGGGGCGCAGACCCCCGCTGTGAGTGTGTAGTATTCACCTGGCACTACATCAAGATGAAACATGCACTCTGCCAACTTCCTGTTTAGAATCTGGGAAATTGTGCGTCCACAGAAATAGCGGCCATTTCCTAGTAGCCGGTACACTCCAATACAGACAGTACTTTGTTTTGTAAGATCTCAACAGGAGCATGGACAATACATTCAAGTATCTACGCTGCCCCCAAACAATGGGCTCTACTTTAGCTGGGTGGATTTAAACAGTTTCTTATTTTGATCCTATGTGAATCTTACTATTTCTGGACGAAGAGACTTTTGTTCTGAGCATATACAACTGAATAAAATTTGAGTGAACATTTAAGTTAGAAGTTTATGTAAGTAAACTTAACTGTCTGCACTTCTTTGTGCAAAGATCTTCATTAGCACAAACCCCAATTCAGTCATGTCCCTGATGGAGCAGGCTAAATCTCTAACTTAGAACGAATTCTTTCATTCAGTTTTTAAGGAGAGCATTTCATTGAGAACTGTTCCACATGCTCTGTATTTAGTGTCTCACTGGGCTCTCACAACAGCTCTAAGGGCAATTACTCTCCTACGGTCCAGTTTCTCAGATGCAGAAACGGAGACACGCAGAAATTATAAGACGTCCCAAGCATCTCCCAGGTAGAGCAGGCCTTTGAATCCAGGTATTCTGCCTCCCGAGCCCACATTCTCATACGCCATGCTAAACTACCTCTGATGTTGCAGGCTTATAAACTTTATCTTACTAGTTTCGCCTCCCTCCATGTTCTAGTTGCTGTGTCAGCTACATGTAGTTGAAAATGACTTCATTGGTTTATTTTAAAGTTCAACAAATCAACTGCAAATGGACTGTGGATCTAAATATAAATCAGAAAGCAATGCAACATTTAGGGGGGAATACAATTGCAGAAAATCATCATGACATAATTTAGGTGAAGGAGTTTTAGACTTGATACTAAAGCCATAATCTATAAAGGAAAAATATGTTGGACCTCACAAAACAACATTTCTGCTCTGTAAAAGGCTATGTTAATAGGACAAAAAGACAAGTAATTGAGGGAAGAAAATATGTGCAAATCGACTATCTAACAAAGGAGTTGTATCTGGAATATACTTTTTAAAACTCTCAAAGCTAAAGAGTAGGCACACAGGCACACACGCCTACAGAAACAAATCAATCAATTCAATTGAGTTAGAAAATAGACAAAGACATGGACAAACAGTTCACTGAAAAGGATCTACTGGCAGCAACTAAGTCCCTAGAAAGATATTCTCCATTGTCAGCCACTAGGGAAATGCAAACTAAAACCACGATGAATATTACAGCACACCTACCAAAGTGACTAAAATTAAAAACAGTTGTAACTCCAAATGCTGGTGAAGATGCAGAGAAACTGGATCGTAAAAGCATTTGCAATAGGGATGTAAAATGGTGCGGTTAACCTGAAAAAAATAGCTTAGTAACACTTAAAAAATTTAAAACTAACCTTGAACTTATCAGATGCGCCAGGAAGTGTACTCTTGATCATTGTTTTCAGAATAGTTAAAATGTATAATGTCACAAAAACGTATGTGTCACTTCTTAAAATAGCTTTAGTCATAATCGCCCCAAACTGGAAATAATCCAAATAGCCTTTGCTAGGTGAATGGTTAAACAGGCTCTAGCACATTCACACTGTGGTCACAATGAAAAGGAATGAGTTATTGATACCTGCAACAACTGAGTGGATCTCAAGGGAGTCATAGGTTACACAGGGAAAGACTACAAGGTGAAAGGTTGCGTAAGTAGGATTTCATTTATATGCCCCATCCTTGAAAGGACAAAATTACAGAGATGGCATATAGGTTAGTAGGTGTCGAGAATTAGGACTAGGAATGGGAGTGGTTATAACTATAAAGGGATGTCACTGCAGAGACTTGGGGTGAGGGGATAATTCTGTGTCTTGGTCCCAGTGATGGTTGCAGAAATGTACACAGATAATAAAATTACAGAGCGCTATCCACATACCTATAAGAATACGTGGTGGTGGCGGTGGTGGTGGTGATGGCTACTGAGTAGATTCTGACTCATGGTTCAATAAGCGGTGTGAATTGTATCAATACCAGTTTCCTGGTTTTGTTATTGTACTATAATTATGCAAGATAATACCAGTGGAGGAAACTGGCAAGGACATTTTCTGTTTACATATTCTGTATACATGTTTTGCAACTTCCCGTGAATCTATAATTATTTCAAAGTTTAAAAAAAAGTTGGACAATCGGACCAAAGATCTTAATCCTGTTGAATTCCACTAGATACCTCATTCCAGGTAGGGAAAAAATTGTCATCATCACTATTAGAATAAATTTTTTGCTTTTTGTTTTGTTTTGTTTTTTTACCAGATGTATGATCCTACATGATGGTGAGATCACATCTTCATCTCACCATTTTATTCAAAAACTGCTCAAGGGGGACTTTGCTAAGGGTTTTGCTGAAGTTGGCATAAATTATATTCATAACTCTCCCTCTCCCTCCAGAAGTATAAGACTCGCCCATTGTTGGCAAGATTAGTTCTTTGTGAGGCTATGTTGGGTCCTGCTGGTGACCCTGCTTTTAAGTGCCTCTAAACCACTTGAGTTTTGTCTGGGATCAAGGAAAAGCTAACGTCTGCTTCTCTTTACCTTGGGCCGTCTCACTTTCTTCCATGCATTCATTCAGCATATGCTAAAATGCAGAGCTGTGGGAAGATAGTCTCTGTGTCCTTTTGGGGTTTAACCCAATCTTTACCAATTTTGTGGAAGCAAAAGAGGGTGTAACTAATCTGGTCCAGAGGGGACAGGAATCTTCACCAATGGGACATGAAGTTGCTTTTATCAGAATTTTTTTCTCCTTCCCCCGGAAAATTTAGTGAAAAATCCCCTTGATTAGGTCAGCAATTCTCTGACCAAACAAATTCTTCCCGCTCTTTGAACTCTGCTCTCTGCCCACTCTAGCTGTTCGGCTGTTCTCCAGTAAGGCGAATCTCGAGAATGCCTCCAAACCACCTCTTCCTTGTCTACACCGCACCCTTTTCTCAAAAGTCAACTGAAAAGGAAAACGATCACCTATGTCCTCAAACGCTCTACTTTCTGTTGAAAACTCCAACCGTATAAATAAAATCCCAACTTCTTGACATCGTAGAATTTTGTAGCCTAAATGGATTCTAGAGATCGCCCTCTTCGTTTTCCAGGGGAAGAGGACATGGTGTCACAGATGTAACGCAACGTGCAAGCCTCACACAGCAAAGAGGAAGAGTCTTCCTGGTCCCAGTCGATGCCTCCTCTGCTTTGCCATATTTGCTAACTCTTTTTTACCGATATTTCTTGGCATCACATCTTAGGATAGATGCTCAAGGAAAAAGATTTATATCTTATATCCTGATATCAAATCTTTTCCAATTGTGTCCCAAAGAAACAGGGTGGATTTCTTGAAGGTTATTGTAATATTTAGTCTTTTGCTTTTTTCTCTTTATTAATGCTTGGCATCATGTGAGTCTAAAGAGGTCAACCTTTGCGAAGTTCTCGCTGCCTGTCTTGTCATCTGGGACTGAAGGAGGGATTCAAGGGGGAAGCCCATCCACTTTCCATATTCCAGGTAAGACCAGGGGCCATTCTCCAAGCTCCCTCCATATCACCTGTGGCAGGAAGGAAGAGGCAACCGTGGCGGCTCCTGGCAAGACTCCACTCTCTCTGCTCTCCAGTCCTCAGACTCTTTCCACCACTGTCTTCCTTCAGACCCCCAGGGTCAATCTCCATCGTCTCCTACCCCTGTTCATGTCGCCACAAGAAGCCATGGAGACCAGCAGTCAGGCAACCCCCTCACGGACACGAACACTCACCGAGAGGGCGCGGGAGTTGGGGAGACTTGGGTGGAGCGCATGCAGAGTCCATGACGATGTCTTAAGATTGCAATCCCCAACAACCCGGCTGCTCCTTGAAGAGGCTCCCCATCTCACCTTCTCCAGAGCCTTTAACAATGCTTATTATTATGGGGGTACTAAGAACCAGTGAGGCTGGCCATCCTGGCTAGGAAGGTTTGCTTCCTTCTAGGAGACTCTAAATAAAATTCTTTTGTAATGCCCTAGGTCTTCCCAGAGTGGATATTTCTCTTGGTAAGACAAGAACCTGAATTCTGGTGATAGGTAGATTAGATAGATAGATAGATAGATAGATAGATAGATAGATAGATAGATAGATGATAGATATATAGGTAGGTAGGTAGAGAGAGAGAGAGACAGACAGACATTCCCTATTCCACTTTCTGTCCCTTTTTAACTTAGAATTTATGATCATCCCTTCCAGAAATTAAAAAAAATCTCTGTGAGGGCTGACATCTTTGTTTTGTTAACTGTTTATCTCCAGTGCTAAACTTCATCAGAACTCCATAAACAGTTGATAAATAAAAAAAATTCCCTAGAACGGTTATTAAAAGTCCGAACACAAACAATATGAGGATCGCAAGGTGCCGGAGAAGTCTAAGAGAAGGCACAGGTGACCTGTAGAAAGCAAAACGCTTAAAGACAACCAGCCTGCACCCTCAAGACCTTCAGAAGTGGCATATTCCGTGACAAATAAGTGGTGTTAGTGGGCTCGGGTATCTGAGGTGGCGGCTGGGCCAAACTTTAGCAAATTCCTGTGGCGTTTGAAGCTGGGGATACAAAGAACCTGGTGAATGCCATGTGCCAAGGACTGCGTCATTAAGACGCCACAAGAACTGTACACGATGCTACTGCTCTCCCCAGAGAAGATGAGGAAACTGAGCACAGAGAACTTAAATGACCGTCTTAGGCCACGATTCCTGTTAGTCAGTTTTGTGGTCCCTGGGTGATGCAAATGGTTAATGTTCTCAGCTGTGAACCAAACGTTGGAGGCTGGAATCCACCCAGAGGCACCCGTAAGAAAGGCATGGTGATCGCCCTCTGGGAGAACAAAGTAATCAAGGCAACTCTCTGAAGCACAGCTCGACGCTGCCACACAAGAAGTCATCGTGATTTGTCGCTGACAGCAGTAGAGATCAGTTTTCAAACCTACTAAATCTGTCTGTGCCCCAAATTCATAACCTTTCCAAACCTGCCTGTCGCTCCAACCCAGGCACCCAGGGGTTCAATACCTCCCAAGTAGATTCTCCCTCAGCTGCCCAAAGCCTTCTCCTCTGTACCCCAGACTGCTAAGGGAATCAATTCCTTCCCATTCCTGTGTGTATGAATTCTATCAGGTTTAGCCTCTGGCCTTTGTCTTCTCTAAATCAAGGCATGCAACCTTCTCGGGGAGGTGGGGCGGTGGGGAGCGGGGAAGCAAGGCACCACTGGGAAATACTTCTAATGACTAACTTATTAAAGAAACAGGAAGAATACAGGGGCTCTCGAGGCTGCTAAGGGAGCGATTTAAATACAACCCACAAGTCTATTTTGGAGGCAGCCTGGTGACGTAGTGGTTACACATTGGGTCAGCAATTTGAAACCACCGGCCGCTCGGCTGGAGAAAGATGAAGCTTTGCATTCCTGTAAAGAGTTACAGTCTCAGAAACCCACTGGGACGGTTCTACCCTGTTCTCTAAGGGCACCATGAGTCAGAAACAACTTGATGGCAATGTTTGGTCTGTTTTGGAAAGTTTTTAGGATTAAGATACTGATTCACCATTTCCCAGTCTTAGGGAAACAACAAAAGAAACCATGCCTGCCCTAGAAGTGGAAGTGACACAGTAGGTCACTAATTTGGATGATGAACCACCAGTATGAAGCCGTACTTGAGTTGTGATCCCTGGAGAAATATTCAAGAAGAGAATCCCCACCACTTATCCTAGTTCATTCTTCCCTCCTTCCTTGAGAGGTTCCAATCCACACCAGGCAGCCTCAGCGGTCTCCCAGTAGCTGAAAGAAGCCAGGATTAAGGACGGTGCTGATTTTTCACAAGATCAAATGGCTCAGAGGTAAAATGCTTGAAGAATCGTGGTCGTATCTAATGCTTGGTTGCTATTCAGCATTTAAATTTAAGTACTCTTATCTATGGAATGCTGCCTTTTAAAGATGCCAAGGGCTTTTTAAAAAGGAGTCCTGGCAGCACTATCAGGTAAGTGTTGGACTCCTAACTGCAAGGTCAGTGGTTCAAAACCACCAGCCATTCCTTGGGAGAAAGTCGAGGCTACCTGCTCCCAGAAAGACGTACAGCCTTATAAACCTTATGACTTGGAGTCTGACAATGTGTCCACTCTATGCCTGAGGTTTGCAGTGGCGACTTCCTCCAGAGCATGCAACCAATTCTTTCCTCGTGTCCTTACTCCGGAAGCTCTGCTGAAACCTGTTCACTTTGGGTGACCCTGCTGTCCTTGGAAATACCAGCAACATACATTCCAGCATCACAGCAACCCACAAGCCACCACAGTACAAGAACCTGACCGACAAATGCTGCTTAGAGGCAAGGATGGTGAGACTTCATCTTAGATACTTTGAACGTGTTGCCAGGAGAGACCAGTCCCTGGTAAAGGACATGGTGCTTGGTAGAGGGGCAGTGAAAAAAGAAGAAAATCCTTAACAAGATGAACGGACACAGTGGTTGCAACAATGGGCTTAAGTATAGGATCCGTCGTGAGGGTGGTGTAGGACCGCGCAGTGTTTCCTTCTGCTGGGCAGAGGGTCGCTCTGGGTCCAAACCAACTCAATGGCACCTAACAACAACAACAACAACATGAGCTGGAATTAGCTCATTGGCAGTGAGTTTGGTTTGAGTGTATTTTTGTTTTAATAGACGTTTAGCATGTTAATTGGATAGAAACATTACACTCAAGAAATTAATTTTGAGTTTAGTTGAAGACGGTAAAACCTAAAATTATCATGGTTTTAAGAAAGATGGTTAGTAAGAAATGAATGCAAGGAGACATAATTTCTCTGCGTCTAATTATTTAAAATACAAAGCAAAACCAGTGTGACCGGTATCAGTCAGTTTTCTACCTTCCCAGTAGGTGTCAGCGTAAGATAATTTTCCCAGAGCTAAGGTTTAAGTGGGAAACAAAGCCCAGAGAACAGAACACTACAAAGGAGAGGAATGCCAACACCGCTGCACATCCTACTGCTGAGTCTTTAAATGCCCTCATTTATAGAGTGCTGACCTCCACGCAGTTTTCCCATGAGGAGATAACAGAATTGGGCCAACGAGCCTCATATTTCTTGCCAACTCAGCAGGAATTCCCAAAGCCTCTCCGTATCCCTGCAGCCATGTTTTGCTAAGATCTGCCACTGTTCACACAGACAGTAATCCATGAACACTCCCAGGGAAACTAACAACCACCTGCCAGGTACATCCTCTTTTATTTTTAATTGATAAATGATTTGTTTTGATTTATCTTACTTAGAGAATAAGTACAACAAAGCAAACTTTATAACTACATTTTGTGTTTTTGTTCAGCTTCCTAATTCCTTCTTTTTTTAAATTCTAAAGTTTCCTCTTTCTCTTTTTTTTTCCGTTTTATACTCTTTAAAAAAATAGATCCCCTCTCTGCTCCTCAGGCATTTCTTTTAAGTCATAAAAAATACCATTTGAAGACTTTTTGAAAAGGCATCAAGGAAGAAAGACCAATGAAAGGTTGTGTGAGTGTTTTGTGGAATGGGTTGAGTTAAACCAGGTGAGCTTCCTGGAGGAGTTGGCTCTTGAGCTGTGATGGAGGAAGAGAGGGCAATAAAACCCACACTGCATCCTTGCTCACCCCTCTGCTCTGCACTACAGTTTACATCTCCAAGTACCGATGACCGGTACTCTGATTAAGGGAAAGTAATAGAAAGAAAGAAAAGGAACATGCATTAGTTTTTAAACCCACTGTCTAAAGGTACCATCGTCAGAAAACTGCCAGAAATCCAAGGCAGTCAGAAGAGGACATGGAACAAGTGATATTGCTGATGTCTGAGGGATCTTGGTTGAAAGCAGAGAAAATATCAGGAAGAGATTTACCTGTGTGTTATTGACTCTTAATATGGGGGTGGGGGCAGGGCCAGGTGGTGTTGGGCTCTTGACCGCAAGGTGGTTCAAGGGTCATTAACAACAGCAATAATATATGCACGTGATAACTCTGCTCAAGTTAGTAAGTTAAATGCTCGCACGACAATCCTATGACTAAGTTACTGTTATAACTCACTTTCAGTAAGGAAATTAAGTCTTACAGAAAATAAATTATCTTCTCCAAGATCACAGGGTTCATAAATGGTTGATATAAAATGCAAAAGCAGGTATTACAAGCTGAATTCTCCAGAAGGCAGGCTATCAAGGATGTAGGGTGTTTGTTGGGGTGCCTTGGGATTAGCACCTTTGGAAAGAAGAGGATGGAAGCAGGAGTGGGGAAAATGCATTAGAGTTGGCGGGGGGGGCGGGGGGGGGGGGAGGACCAAATGGCCGGGGTTTCAGACACCTGCCTTGATCAGTCAGTGGATGCGGAGCACTGAGGACATGGCTTTGGGTGAGCAGCTCGCTAAATCCCAGGCAGACCTTGAACAGGGCTGGTGGCTCTTCCAAACCTCCAGGACTGAACCAAACAGTGCTTCCTGAGAAGGCGCACTGGGCAGCACATCTGCCTGTCGATACACTGTGTCTAGATCTTATTCTGATATCATCCTGTTCTTTGGATTACTCCGTGATGATGGAGCATGAGAGGAGAGACCGCAGACCTAGAGTTGGGGTTGGAGACATGGTGAGTGTGGTCTTCACAGAACACCGACCTATCATCCCAACAAACCCACTGCCATCGAGTTGATGCAACCCATAGGACAGTGTAGAATTGCCCGTGTGAGTTTCTGAGACGGAAACTCTTTACAGAAATAGAAAGCCCCGTCTTTCTCCTGAGGAGCGGCTGGTGGTTTCCAACTGCTGACCTTGCAGTTAGCTGCCCAATGCATCACCACTGCACCACCGGACTCCTTTTTCACCCCACAGAGACTTCAACTCGCTAGAAACTGAGAAAGGGTTGGGCCCTGACAGCAAAGGCAGTAGATCACAGCCTTTCAAGGTCTGCTCAGTTGGCTGACAAGGTCCAGGTGGCCCCGGAAAGGGGGTATCAACATAGGAGCAGCCCCACGGAGGGTCTGAGCACGCCTGCTGTCTGTCAGCATGTGATCTGCTGCTGTGAGGCACGCAATGGCTCCAGGCTAGTCTGCCAAGTGCTGGCACCACTGCCCTGCCCGAGGGAGGGAGGGAGGGAGGGAGGGAGCTTAGCACCTTCTGCTGGCCTCTTGGAGATGTAGACAACGTGTGTGCTGTCATGCACAGGCGGCGAGAACAGCAAAACTCCCGCCCAAGTGGTGACAAATTCTCATACTTTTGCTTGAATTCAGAGAACAGCTGACTTAACAGAAGGCAGAAAACCAGCTTCAGTGACAAGTGACAAGTCAGAACAACACAAGTGTGGCTTTCTGTGGTGGCATTCTTCTCTAGTATTGTCCTGGGTGTGCATGGCAGGAAGGCCTGCAGCAGCAGTCAGACCGGGGTGGAAGGAAAGCAGATGGCTCGCTGGCCTTCCAGCTTGTCTGTCAGGAGACTCAGCACCCAGATTCACAACATGAAGGCTGACAACTCTCTCAGCTGTGGCCACTCTGTCTGTCCTGCTTCCTGATTGACAGCCAATCATTCAAAGAAGTAACATCTGACCAAAATCTAAAAGTACTGAAAGTATCAGTTCAACATACACCAGAGGGACAGATGAAAAACAAGATTCCAGGAATCGATGGGGACAGTAGAAGTGTTTCAACAAGCCAGTGATGCACTGGGAGCATTCATTCACTCACCTTTACCAAGAAATCTGGAAAACAGCTACAAGGCCACATTTGGACCCATCCCAAAAAAAGTGACCCAAGAGAATGTGGGAATGATTAAACATTAGTCCCATGAGAGCAAAATGTTGCTGAAGATCATTCAGTAATGGTCACAGCAGGAGAGAGAAGGGGCGGGGTGCTCAGAAATTCATGCCAGATTGAGAAGAGGGCACGGAATGAGGGACATCGTGACTGGTATTAGATGGACCTTGACTGAAAGCAGGAAATAGCAGAAAGAGGTTGACTTGTGTTTTCCTGACTATGCAAAGACATTCGCCTGTGGAGATCATAACAACTGGGTAGCTTTGGGAAGAATGGTAATTCCAGAACACTTCTTTTGTGCTCATGCAAAACCTGTCCAGGGGCCAGGAGGCAGTCACTTGAACAAATCAAGAGAATACTGCGTGGTCTGAAATCAGGAAAGTCATGAGTCGGGGTTGTATCCGTTCACCGTACTTATTCATCTGTGTGTGGAGTTAATAATCCAAGGAGCTAGACTATATGCAGAAGAACATGGCACCAGCATTGATGGAAGATTTACTAACAACCTGCAATGTGCAGATGACACAGCCTGGATGGCTGAGAGGGAGAAGGACCCGAAGCGCTTGCAGCCTCCAACATGGACTGCAAATCAACAGATGGAAGACCCCAATCCTCACAACAGGACCAACAGGTAACATCGTGACAAACAGAGAAAAGAGTGATGTTGTCAGGATTTTGTCTTGCTTGAATCCACAATCAATCCTCATGGAAGCAGCAGTCAAGAGATCAAAAGACCCATTGCATTGGGCAAATCTGCTGCACAAAACCTCCTTTAAGTGTGGAAGGGTAGAGTCACTTTGAGGACTAAGGTGCGCCTGACAAAAGCCATGATATTTTCAATGATCTCATCTGCATGTGAAAGTTGGACATTGGATAAGGAAGATTGCGGAAGAATCGATGCATTTGAATGATGGGGTTGCGGAAGAATATTGAAAGTGCCATGGAGTGCCAGAAGAGAAAACAAATCTGTCTTGAAGTACAGCTGGAATTTTGGGTGGAATATACTCAATGGTGTGTTCTGACTCTCCTGGACTTATTCTTTTCTTCACGCGTGCTTTAGGCAACCCCAACTTTCCCGACTGTGTGCGTCTCACATCACCTAAGAAACTTACAACGAGGCATGTCATCACTTTAGAGGTTGCAACGAAATGTTAGCAAGTGGGTAATTTGCAAATACAGTGAATAATAAGGATCAGGAGCATATACTATGCTTATAAGAGACAAGTTGCAGGGACAACAAATGGAACAGGCATTAAGGAGATCCACAGTGGGGGAGGAGAAAGAGGGGTAATTATAAATAGAAGGGTCTGGGTAGGCCTTACAGAGAAGGGCAATGCTTTAGCAAAAAAAAAAAAAAAATCATTGAGGACTTTAGGTATGAGGCTCTGCAGGGGGAGAGCAGCATTCATTGCAGGCAGAGAGCACAGCTCAGAGGGAAGACCTGACCAAGGGAGGACAAGAGAAGAGACCAGGAGGCTGCAGCACAGTAATCAAGGGGCGAGGGAGTGGTGAATGAGGGGCCCCTTGTGCTTTTAAGGTCTGATTGAAACACAATAGGAAGTCCTTACAGAAGTGTGTGCTGAGACCTGAGACAAGATCACTCAGATTCCTGTGCTGAGAAAAATAGGTATCTCTGCTAGTTGAAAGTTTGCTTTACCCCATTCTGCTCTCAGTACACCACTACCTGTTGTCATTAACTGGAAACCCTAAAATCAGCAGAGGCTTTTTGCTATGGCAAAAGAAGAACGAAAAGACAAATTAGCATTTGGCACCTGTCTTTACGGAAGCTGCATAAAAAAGGGAGTGTGCCCCCAAACCTCTCCTTCCCCGTGAGCTTCTCTCAGCATGCACGCCAGGCTGCTGGACCTTTAAGCTGTGTCTGTGAAGATGGCATGCTTGTGGGGCTGTTTGGTAAGGTTTTAGGTGTCATATGGTACGATTTTGTAGGTTATTTTAGGGGGTCTAAGAATGCTCAAAATTTTTCTCCATTTTGTGTCATTTTCAGTCTTTCTGGAACATTCCGTAGGCATGCTCTACTCTCAGGCAGTGGGAGAAACCTGTAGGTCACAGACAGGAAAAGAAGAAGCCTGGAGATGAGTCAGAAACAAGTGTAGTCATCAAGATGAGCTAACCGGGTGCTTCTCAACCTTCCTCAGGCCTTTCATGCAACTCCTCATGCGGTGGTGACCCCCAACCATAACATTATTTTTGTTCCTACTTCATAACTGTCATTTTGCTACTGTTATGAATCACGCAATCCCTGTAACAGGGTCATTCGACCCCCCAAGGAGTCGCAACCCACAGGTTGAGAACCGTTGAGCTAGATGATGGTGGTCTGACCCAGGGTAGCAGAAGAAGTGATCAGATTCTGAACATACTGAAAGAAGGGTGTATCAGTCAGAATCAGTAGTTATGCTGCAGTAACAAATACCTCAGCAGCTTACAGCACTTCATGTTTGCCATATCAGTCAGCTGTGGTCTGCTCCTTGTTGACTCCGCTGATGGAATCCAAGCTGGCAAGGAAGCTTCTACCTGGAACACTGTGGTTCATCATGGCAGAGGGAGAAAGGACATCAGGCAAACTACACACCAACTTATACACATCCACCAGAAAGAGTGTCCACGAATTTTCCCAATATTCATTTGGCTCCAGTAAGACATATGACCATTCTTCAGTTCAACAGCGTGGGGCATCCATCAGTGTGAGGCACAGCAAAAAGGAAGCTGGTTCGTTTGGGGGAGAGTAGACATACAAAAGGATGGGCTGTGAGGTGTGACTAAATGAAAAATGTCAAGAATGGATCAAAGACTTCTGGTCTAAGTGACAAGGAAGGAGGAGTTGGCATCCACTCAAATGGGAACACCACGTGTGGAATGGTTTCATAATAGGTCAGGAATTCATTTTGGGGAATGTTGAAGTCAAGAAATCTATGAGACATCCAAGGAGAGAAGTCACGTGGCAGGTCAGGATTTTGGGAGGAACGCCTAGACCTGACAAACACATTGGAAAGCATCATCCTAAATTAGATGGTGGCTGGCTATCAGAAAGAATAGCATCTTGGGTCTTAAAGGCTTGTTTCCAAACCAATAGCCATCTAAGTAAAATGTTAACTAAGCTCACATGGAAGCAGCACACCAACATCCATGACCCACAGAGTGTAAATGATATCATCCACAGCCAAAGCAGGGAATAGCATCGGAGCTTAAATTGTGAGATTCTGGCTTGTAGAAGGCTGTGGGTGACAGTGGAAGCCCAGAATCCATTTGTGAGATCCACACAGGAAGTAAGCCTCTGATGATTTCCCTCTAACCATAATCGAGGGATGGGAATAACTGGTTACCAGACAGAGAGTATTGGCGAGATGACTATAAGAGACTAAAATGATAAATGTGATTGAATGATTAAAACCATGTCGTTTGACCTAATATACTTTGCGCTCAATCTGGTTTTCAATATTTAGGGGTTTTTCATATTGGGGTTTATCTCTAACGGATTTTGTCACTGTGGGTAGCCTTCCTGAATCTTTGTTAAGTGCTTTTCTGTTTTTCAGGATATGAAACCCAGGATTGATGAACCTGTAGAGACAGCAAGAATATGAAAGGGTCCTGAGTGGCATGGGGGCAGAAGTAGGGAATGGCCATCAAGGAGGAAGACAATGTTTTGAGATTGATTGCACAACACTGCTTGATGTGACTGAACTATGGAACGGTTTGCACTCTGAATTAGCTCCTAATAAAATGGTTTGGGAATAAAATAAAATAAAATGTAAACCCCTACCTAATTCACAATAAAAAAATCATCAAATGCATAGCATCTAAAACCATAAACTAAGTATACTTGCTAGAGAGAGCTAGGTAAGAGACCAAGGGCTGAACCTGAGGTTTGCCAATACAAAATATAAAGAAAAGGATTGAAAACTCAGGGGAAACTGTGACTTAAAGGAGCTGAGCAGTGGGGAGTTAAAGAGACTGTTGGGATGGTGAAGGGAAGAAACTATTTTAGGGTCAGGGGATGAATCAATTGCATCAAGTCCTCCTAACACTGAGAATTTCACCATTGGATTAGCAACGCAGAGGCCATGCTCTGACCTGGAGAAGAGCCTTTTTCTTGGGGATCACAGGAGTGAAACTCTGAATAAAATGAATGTCGTTGTTCTCAGCTCCCACAGCGTGACGTTGGGTATAACCTCATGTCAACCCTGCCCAGTCCAGAAATGGCTTCATGGGTGTTCTTGTGTTTGAATCCCCTGTTGTGGCTATTGTGTCAATCCATCTCATGTTGTCCGATTGAGGGTTTCCCTGGTTGTCACAGGTCCCCTTCTGGACCAAACCGATTGCCCCTTTCTAGCAATTCGTCCATCCTGATGTCATTCGTGTGCAAAGCCTCCCTCTGCATCCTACGGTTCTAAGGAATGTGCTGGCTGTCTTCTAAGTCTCCCTCCATTGGCAGTCCACAGTATAGTCTACGTTCCTAGCCAATAGCACCGATCACATACACGCGTTAATTCTCTGTCTCCCTTTTTCGTTTTCCAATTTGCACATGCATTTGAGCCTATTAAAGGTCAAAACTCTGAGCAGCTGCACCTTAGTCATCAAAGTAATGTTTTTGCTTTAAAAATAAAAAGTTTAAGGGATCTTTTGCCACAGACTCGCCCATTTCCTATCTGCTGTTTCTATGAGAATGGGTGATTGATGCAAATACATGAGATTCTTGATTATTTAAGACGGAGTAGGGAAGAGGAATTACAGTCAGAAAATATCAGGGGGGTACTTTGAGTTTTGTTCTAAAGTGAACCAAATAAATGGGGCCAGGCCAAGAGATGGGGAAAGAGAAGTGGCTTCTTCTTCTTTTTTTTTTTTTTTTAAGATGAGAGAAATAAACGCTGATGGGAATAGATCCGGTCATCTGTGAAATTTTACGCAGGAGAATACAGGCATTGTTGGGGTGCTGTCCTCAACAACAGCAGAGGGCGTGAGAGTGCTCAGCTCTCCACAGACACAACCCGTCTGTGCACGGGTGGGAGCCTCCTCGGGAAGTTCTCTTCTAGCTTCTCTGGGAAGAATCAAGGTGGTCGCTGCTGCGGAGACTGGAGATTTGAGACGGAAAGGTGTGAGATCATCAACTAGGACAGACATCAGAACAGCAGGTTCCTGAGGGGGAGCAGGTCCAGGGACTGACCGGGCATGGACTTGAAGAAGTTTCTGGGGTCACGGTAACATCCTATGTCTTTATGTACACTCATTACATGGGTGTATGCGTTTGTCAGAAGTCATGCAACTGCACGCTTATGAGAGGTACATTTCGCTGGACATATATTACACCTCAGTTTTAAAGAGGAGAGGTGAGAAAGAAGTGAGAAAGACAAAACGAAGGAATAAAATAGTCGTCCAGGAGAGGAAGGGTGAATGCAGAGAGGAGGTGTGGCGTTAACTTCACTGGTCACTCAGGTCAGTAATTCGATTAACAGAGAGGCAGGGCTGTGTCCCCTTCCTGCCAGGTGCAGCTCCGCAGGTAGGCAGCGGAGTTGGGCTTATCCAGAGCCCAGTCCTGGTGGCAGAGTGGGTGAACGCGTTGGGCTGCTGACAACAAGCCAGCATTTGGAAACCACCAGCCACTCTACATGAGAAAGAGGAGGTTTTCTACTCCTAGAAAGAGTTAGTCTTAGACACCCACAGGGGCAGTTCTACACTGTCCTATCGGGTCGGGTCACCGTGCATCAGAATTGACTGTTGGCCATGAGTTTGGTTTGGCTTGGGATTGGTGATTGTGCCTAGCAGGTAGCATGACGTGAGAGGGAAGTGCACAAGTGTTTGTAATGAAGGACTACAATGCTTGCACTTTTAAAACGCGGGCTCTCCAGGATGTGGACTGTATGTCAAATTTATTACAAAATAGATGCCATGACGATCAAAGTATTTGTGTGTTGTAGGGAGAATATTTTCTGGTTGTGGATCATCAGCACTGCTGGTTTTTAATCATTGCTGATTACATCTCAGCCTGCTAAATATATTCACGTCCTCTTCAGAGCGCTCCTGTTCCCAGGGAAAGGCCCTCCTTCAGGAGGACAGACGGAAATATACCTGTAATTCACAACAAGCATGTTCCTGGCTATTCTCCATGTGAGCCAATAATGCTGTCAACGGAAGGCTCACAGTCAGGATGAGCTGGAATCGGGCCCAGGACATACAACAACAAACCCCTTAGAGATGTCATCACAAATTAAAATCCAGATGATGTTACCAATCCATTATCCTTGCCTGCGACTTGTCCCTCCTACTTTCTTCATCCCCGGTGATGTTTTGACTAGAGTCTTGGGGCTGCCATCTTGGTGGCCCTGTCCCTGTCAACCGGCTCACTCATGTTTTGCTGTTCATCAACCCCAGCCCAGGAAGTGGTACTCATGTCTTCAGAGAAGGCACAGCACAGACCAGCCTTCCATTCGGTTGCCCCGTCCCTGTGATCCCGTTCCCCCAGTCTACATTCACCAGCTCAGGTGGGATGTAACTTTCCTTACTGCAGTGTCAAGGTCACGCTAAAGGGAACATAGGTCAAGAAAGGTTGAACGCTCCATACGGCCTTCCTCAGAGAACAAAGGCAACAATCGCGGACGTTACTCTTCACCATGAGGTCCCCATGTGGGCTCCGAGTGTATACAGAACCTGACTCAGTTGTCCTCATAGCCTCATCTTTCCCACAAAGAGACTCCTGCTTCTAGTTTCCTGAAGGAAAATCTCTGCCACCTTCTGGAAAACTGGGCCCCTGCTTCAGAAGGACATCATCACCTGGAATCCATCCCCTCTGCTCCCCTAACCCCAATTAGAGAGTGTCTAGTCCCTGGGGCCGTTCAACAGGGTCATAGGTCAGACAATCATGATACGTATGGGTTTCCCAGCTTGATTCTGAACTATCAGGCACTGGGAAGGGAGGTCCAACGTGAACATGGTCCTCCAAGCCAGTCCCCTTTGGAGAGTCACCACTGGCCTCAGCTGAGGCCACCCACCTGTTTGCTTAACACCTACTGGTTCAACAGTAGAGTCATTAAACCAAATGGCATCCCTATATCCTTCAGGGGCACACACTGATTCTTCTGGACAGTCCAAACACACAACGAGGAAGGTAATAAGATCAATGTAACTTTTCCTACCATGGAGTCAGGAAGTCACACTACAACTCAGAAGGGAATGTCATTTTCTTGGTTGGGCATTCTCCTGGGTAAAGAAGAAAGGCGTTTTGTTGGGGAGGAGCTCTGTTGCCTGGCTCTCATCTTGTGGAAAGTGAGGCCGAGGTCTGGTTGTCTCGGGGGAAATTCTTTCACCGGCACTCTTCCTTCACCCTTCATATGTGAAGGATCATGGTGAGGCTGAAGGCATGGGGGTGTGGAGATGGTCAGACATCTCTGGCAATAGAACTGCATTGAGTTTGTGGACTACATGCTCCACATGTGGTGGGAGCCAGGCACAGAGGAGACAGGCTCCCCTGGGACCCCGAGCCAGACCACCGATGGACTTTGTGGCCATTCTTCTGACACCCAGCTTTCCCAGACGCCTGGCTCTTCCACTGCCTAGAAAGGCTTCACAGAGGTAGTAAAACCGATGTCTCTGGGATTTCATGTGTATCATTAACACACAAAAAAATGAATAGAACAACTACTTTTCAAACATTTTAGAGACGAAAATTGTCATGGTTTTCCATAAACACAAATATGATTAGAGAATACAATTGAGAAGCAGTTGACAGGGAGAAATTTGTAGCTTACACATTAGTACATAGTATAGCATGTTACATATAAGTAACATTACATGTCAGTCATCAGGGACCCAGGCCTCTTCCAGTTTTCAACTCTAAAACCCACAGTCTGTGCCTGTCTCTCTTGTGGTCCAGTATGGTTGCGAAAGCTTCAGCCATTGCATTCATGCCCCAGGCAGAACGAAGGGTATTGGGGATGAAGGCCGGTTCTCTCCCTTTAAGAATACTTGAAACTCACCAAAACCCATGCTTCTATTTTATTGGTCAGAATTTGGTCACTGAGCCATATCTATCTGCAGTGGAGCTTAAAGGTACGGGGTTCATTTTTAGCTTCACAATCCTGTGCCCACTTATAATTGGGAGTTCTCTTCCAAAGGGAAGGCGAGGATGAATTTGAGAGAAGGAAACTGCAGTCTCTGTCCCAGGCCTCAGCTCACTCAGGGACTTTGAGACCTTTGGGCAAATATGAGATAGAAGAAAAAGCCAACAAGATTTTTGTTCTGATGATGCCTGATACCTGATCCCTTCAACACCTTGTGATCACACCGGCTGGTGTGCTTCTTCCATGTGGGCTTTGTTGCTTCTGAGCTAGATGGCCGCTTGTTTGCCTTCAAGCCTTTAAGACCCCTGGTGCTACATCTTTTAATAGCCGGGCACCATCAGCTTTCTTCACCACATTTGTTTATCTTACCATAGTGAATGAGGGGGGAAGTGCAGAGTGGAGACTAGAAAGCCCATTTGTAGGGCACTGGACAACCCCTTACAGAAGGGTCTCGGGGAGGAGATGAACCAGTCAGGGTGTGATGTAGCAACGATGAAAAATACAACTTTCCTCTAGTTCCTAAATGCTTCCTACACACACACACACACACACACACACACACACACTATCATGATCCCAATTCTACCTTGCAAGTCTGCCTAGACCAGAGGATGTACACTGGTACAGATAGGAACTGGAAACACAGGGAATCCAGGGTGGATGATCCCTTCAGTACCAGTGGTATAAGTGGCAATACTGGGAAGGTAGTGGGAGGGTGGGTTAGAAATGGGTACCCAATTACAAGGATTTGCATGTGACCTCCTCCCTGGGGGACGGACAACAGAAAAGTGGGTGGGAGACATCAGAAAGGGCAAGATATGACAATACAATATTTTATAAATTATCAAGGGTTCATGAAGGAGGGGCAATGGGGAGGGAGGGGGAAAATGAGGAGCTGATGGCAAGGGCTTAAGTGGAGAGCAAATATTTTGAGAATGATGAGGGCAATGAATGTACAAATGTGATTTACACAATTGATGTATGTATGGACTGTGATAAGAGTTGTATGATCCCCTGGCTAAAAAAATAAAATTAAATAAAAACTTTTCAAAAAAGAAAAGCCAACAAGAGGCACAATTCTCTCAAGTAAGTCTCTTTCCCTGATAGAATTCCAGAAAAGCAACCTCCAACAGGATCTGGAAACAAGGTGGACCATAAAATAGGAAAAATTGGGGGGCAGGGGCGAGGGAAAAAAAAGAATCCAGCAATGTAGCCTGACCTACATGCAAATCAACCAGTCCTAACTCTCCCCAGCCAGCCTCATTGGGTGAATATGGCAGCTAAGGAAATTGGAGGACTTGTCATGGTACGCTCTCACCTCCCATGGGCTGAAAACCAAATCAAATGCACTGCCATCGAGTTGATGCTGGCTCGTCATGACCCTATAGGATAGGGTAGAACTGCCCCTATGGGTTCTGAAACTGAAACTCTTTAGGCCTCAAAGAGTTTAAGGGATTAAAAAGTTCTCCTCTTTCTCCCTCAGAGAGGCTGGTGGTTTTGAACTGGTGACTTGTGGTTCCTTATCATGCTAAGGAAACTAGCATGGGGAGAGGGTCAGCAGGGCAGAAACCCACTAGCAAATGCAACCTCTCTTCTCTGTAAGCCATTTCTCATGTCCACAGCAAATAATACCTCTGACTGTGGTTAGATCCTTGGGTCCTTAGATCCCACTGGCTGAAACCAGCCAGGAGAAGACTTGACCAGGAAGAAAAAGCCCTGAGGAGCTTGACACCCATCGACAGTTCAACTCACCAGACAAGTTGTTCCCAAGCTTCACTATTTAAAGAAGGAGTTGGGTAGAGACTAAGTTGATAGGCACAACGATCCAAATCTGAGAATCTTCCAGTGGGGTTTTCATGCCTCTCCTACAGTGGCTCCCACTGTTTAATGTCCAGCTGTCCTGCTCGCTGACTCTGAGAGTCACTAAGAAGCAAAGCTCCTGGGGTTCCGTTCACACAGGCATGAGCTTTATTCCAAACAATACGTGCTTATACACATCTCTGCCATCAGCAGCTCTCTCGGCAACAGATTTGCCTTATTCTCATTAGGTTATCTTAAAAACAAAGGAGGTCTCACTTAAGCAGTCATTTCACATGGGCACATGGGAATCTACTGGGCCAGTTAAATTCAAGGCCAAGCGGTCAGTCGGATGTTAGTGATTGTTTTTTGAAATTCCAAAGGAATAACCTTGATAGGTTTTTTTTTTTCCTGAAGGTCACAGGCTGATCACTGAGGCATATCTAGTCCAGGGAAGCACCTGTGGACAGATCATTGGGAATTCAACAACTACCCAATGAACATGTCCTTGGGAAAACTTACTCCAGCCACCCTGCCGTCCTGATCTTGCCCCTGCAGTCTGCTTTTTATTCCCCCAAACTCAAAGAATATCTTCAAAGGAACAGGATCAGGAGTCCCTGGAGAATGCTAACCTGCCATTTGGACAGACTGAAGAGTGCCGAGTACTCCAGGGTAGAGTGAGACGGCAGCTCGACTTCAGAAAAGTGGAGACCTACAGGGAGGATGGGTAGAGGAGCCATCGCTTTGCAGTGTGCTGCCTTTATTCAATGAAGATGCCTACGATTAAAACAAAAACTGCCAACAGGGCTTTCCATTCCTACAAAGAGTTGCAGTCTTCGAACTCACAGGGACAGTTCTGCCGGGTCCTGTCAGATAGAGAACAGCGAGTCTGGTTTTTCGTTTATGACGGCTGACTGGGCAGTACCTCACTGTGGAATCTGGGCATGACCACACCATTGAAAAGTGATTTTAGAGATAGTGACTGGGGTCTTAGAGGCTTGAAGATAAACAAGCGGCCATCTAGCTCAGAAGCAACAAAGCCCACATGGAAGAACACGCCAGCCTGTGTGATCACGTGGTCCCAAAGGGATCAGTTACCAGGCATCAAAGAACAAAAAATCATATCATTGGCTGCACACCTCCATGATAGGATCGCTGAAGACAAATGGGTGCAGAAGCAGGTGTGGCGAAGAAAGCTGATGGTGCCCGGCTATCAAAAGAGATAGTGTCTGGGGTCTTAAAGGCTTGAAGGTGAACAAGCAGCCATCTAGCTCAGAAGCAAAAAAGCCCACATGGAAGAAGCACACCAGCCAGTGCGATCATGAGGTGCCAAATGGGACCAGGTATAAGGCATCATGCAAAAAAAATATATATATATGTATATATGTGTGTGTGTATATATATGTGTATATATATATACCATATTGAATGAAGGGGGGAAGTGCAGCGTGGACACCCAAGGCCCAAGTGTTGGCCACTGGAGATCCCCTCATAGAGGGGTTTAAGAGAGGAGATGAATCAGTCAGGGTGCGAGGTAATACGGATGAAGAACACAGCTTTCCCTCAGATCCTGGATGCTTCCTCCCCCCAACTACCATGATCCGAATTCTACCTTGCAGGGCTGGATAGGGCAGAGGCTGTACACTGGTGCATATGGGAGCTGGAGGCACAGGGAATCCAGGGTGGATGATACCTTGAGGACCAGGGGTGTGAGGGGCGATGCTGGGAGAGTGGAGGGTGAGTGGGTTAGAAAGGGGGAACTGATTACAAGGATCCACATGTGACCTCCTCCCTGGGAGAGGGACAGCAGAGAAGGGGGGAAGGGAGACTCCGGATAGGGCAAGATATGACAAAATAACAATCTGTGGGTTATCAAGGGCACATGAGGGAGGGGGGAGCGGGGAGGGAGGGGAAAAAAAGAGGACCTGATGCAAAGGGCTTAAGTGGAGAGCAAATGCTTTGAGAATGATTGGGGCAGGGAATGTACAGATGTGCTTTATACAATTGATGTATGTATATGTATGGATTGTGATAAGAGTTGTATGAGCCCCTAATAAAATGCTTAAAAAAAAGAAAAGTGATTTTAAAAGTACAATTTAAAAGTGACTTAAGCACCCCAAGTGTGTTCCTGCCACAGGGCCATGGATCTAGCTGCTTGTTCTGCTTGGAAGGCTCTTGACTTCAGCTTCCCGTGGCTGGATCCTCATCCTGTAACTACAGCCCTCATCTCGAATGTCACCCCGTGGGGACCTTCTTCCCAGACCACTCTGATCAACACGCAGCACTCGATCCTCCACTCCAAGTGAGTCTCTCCGGGAAGAACTGCAAGCTACAATCATCAGGTCATATCCAGCCCACCGCTTGGTTTGCAAATACAGCAGAACCCCGGACCTCCACGCTAACCCGTTCTAGAAGGAGCGCCGAGATACGATGCAGTCGAGTTCCGAATCAATGTTTCCCATCAGAAATAACTGAAAACGGATTAATCCGTTCTCAACCACCAAGATTTTACCCTAACCTTGCCGTTTTATACAAAACATGACACAGAAATTTCAAATCAAATACGTTCAGAGTTAAAAAATTCTTATTTCTAATTTATATAAGAAACAACATTAAAAATGTTTTAACAATGGCAGTATGGCTCATACCTTGAGACGGATGAGGATGTGGATCTGAGGGCAGGGACGTGGAGAGGAGGATGGAGAGGGAGTCACTGTTGGGAAGGGGAACCCCCTTCCATCAAATCCACTGGTCGCTGCTTCTCAGGAGTTCTTTCCCTTCTTTGACGTTTTTCACTAGGACCTGGCTGGCTTTCTCTAAAAAAATCTGTCTAATGTGGTCAGCTGTTGGCATTTCCTTAACTGTTTTCTAAAAGGCTTTACTAAATTATCATCAACAATATCAATAACATGGTTAGCGAGTTCCTGATCATGATGATTCTTTTCAAAATACTCCTTCTTAGGACCCATGTTTTTCATCAAAAAACAGTACGAAAAGCCACAAAAACTAAGAAAACTATAGCCAAACTCTTGGAACACAGCTGCAAAACGTTTAAACAACACGTACTAGCAACACCGACTAACACCGAGTGACTGAAACACAAACTGCTTTCATTTACAAGAATCACGTGTGTCGGGTCAATTCCCATGTTTTGTTCGAGCTCCGATGCCACATTTTCTTGGCATTTAGCGTTGAAATCCGGTTATGTTGAGTACTGATGCAGTCAAATTCTGGGGTTCTACTGTAAGGCTTTATTGAAAAACAACCATGTCCCTTCATTTATATATTGTCTGTAGCGAATTTACAACTGGGGAGTTGAAGGAAATAACAAAGACCTTATGATTCCCACCCCACTCCACCCCCATCACCACCACCCCCAATCGAAAATACTTACTATTTGGCTCTTTACAGGAAACGTTTGCTAACCACTGCTCAACCCTATCACTCCATTTTTTTTCTCACGATAATTGGCACATATGATGTGGATATCCTATCTCCAGAAGGTACTCTTCGGGAGGTCAAGGGTCTTCATCTGCACCATCTAGGTCAGTGAGGGATCAATAGACATTTGCTCCATCATCAATGAGTCCTCATTTCTCATTCACCATCCCAGGTCTCTTTATAGTCAGTCTGATCAGACGAGGCAGATACGGGAATCCCCCTGCTGGTAGATGTCCCAATGAGCACTGTCAGTGTTTGTCTGTTTTTAAAGGGAGGTTTTGCCAGAGCAGTGGCGTACAATGAGGCATTTTAATCAAGCACTGGTGGAATATTTATCATGTAGAACAAGCGAGAGAGGAAGTCGCCTTTTATTCCTGCTAACAAATTCTGTTTGGCTTCTCTGTCCCATTGTCACCTCTTTTCCATCCCTCTGACCCCAAAGAGCTAAAAGAAACTAAACAATGGTGAGAGGTGACTAGAAGTTGATTCCACTGAAATAATCAGGAGAAAGAGTTTCTAAACGGACATTCCTGAATAAGAAACCCCCTCACACACTGTCTTGGATGTCAATAGATAGGCAGCTTTTTGTGTTTGTTAGTGGGAATTGGTGACAAGAATCCAGTCATAACCCAAACCTCAATTATTATCTCAGCAACACTGCAACCTCATCACACGCCTTTCATTCAAAAACTCTACTATGTCATTTGGATGCTAAATGAAGCTCACTAAAGTTTTATCATCTAAACTAGGTGACTCTTTTTCCCCTCCTCTTTTCTACCCATGCTCCGCTTACATTTTTTGAAGTTCTCAATCAGATTTAAAAGGCCTCCACTGGTGAGCATTTGCAGAATTGTTAACATACCAAGCCACTTACCTTTCTTTCTTTGCTTCCCCAAATATGTGACTCAGAGTATCTAGAAATAAATGCAGAGGGGAAAAAACGTTAAGAACACAAGTCTGTTATTTTGTTTGTTGCTCCTCTGTCAAGAATACCTATTGTGATGGTCTTATTCAAATAGGAGGTTCACTTCCCTTCTCTGAGCTCCCCATGAAAGAAGTTCCCAGGGCTACGGAGAAACAATACACAATACCAGTACTTCCCAAACTACAGCCATATGTAAACTCAAAGACCTGTTTTTATATAATTTGTTTATCTAATTTATCTTGACCACCCTATCTAAAAGGGTATCCCCAGTCATTCTCTACTCTCTTACCCATCTTTATATTCTTTATAGCATGTATTTCCAAGGTATTATTATATTGTTCATGCATTAGCTTACAAATTGCATTATCTGTATTCCTCACTAGTAGTTCAGCTCTGTGGTCTTATACACCACTGCAGCCCCAGAACCCTAAACAGTGCTTAACACACAGTAGATGCTCGGTATATGTGTGAGGGAGCTTCACAAAGTTCATGGGAAATTCCACTGTCTTTTAAGTCTACGTTTTTTAAGCATCATTGTATCTGGTCTCAGTTACCTCGTTATCTAATGCTACTGTAACCGAAATATCACAAATGAGGGCTTTAGCCAACAGAAATGAATTTTCACGCAAGGAGGAAGCCATAAGCCCAAATTCAGGATGCCAGCGTTGGGGAACAAGCTTGCTCTCTTGGTTGACTCTGGAGGAAGGTCCTTGTCTCTATTGAGCTTAGCCTCAGATATCTTCGTGTGATTTGTCAGCTCTCTTCCCCCATCTCCACTGACATTCTTGGTGGTTAACTCTCTTCTATCTCAAAAGAGACTTATTTAAGACACTCCTGACATAACACTGTCTTAATAGAACCAAACCACCGAACGACAGTAACCAAATAAAACATTACCAAATCGAATTAAACTCATTGGCATAGGGTCTAAGATTTATAATACATATTCATGGGGAATACAATTCAATCCCTAACACTTATATGTTCTTTCTGCTTCGTTCCTCCTTATCCCCCTCCACTCTTCTTTCCTTCCTTCTGTGATTGCTGCTGTTGGGTGCCTGGAACTCTGTCTAGACTCTGCCCTGATCCTATCAGATCATTTTACCCTGGGAGAGCTCTGCTTGTGCAATCATGAAGGGCTCAGTGGCTAACCAAAAGGTTGGGTTTAAATCCACCTAGCAGCTTCACTGGTACAAAAACTGGTGATCTACTTCCAGAAAGATTACAGCCAAGATAACTCTATAGGGGCATTCTACTCTGTCACATGGGGTTGAGAGGAGTCACAGTTAACTGCAACCAGCAACCCTGTTTTTCTGCATACCTTTCTAGTTTTTGCTTCCAATGCACCGAAACCAGACCCATTGCAAAAACGCAGCTGATCTGGGAGCACTGGCCTGCAGCTATTGGAAAAATTTTGCCACCTCACTCAGAGGCCCATGTGCCTAAACAAGTACATCTTCCTCAGTGGCCTTCACCAAGGGCTGGTCCTTATGAAGGAGAGGACCTCACTCATTTGCCTGCGAGTCCTCAGCCCAATGGCTGTTTTCGGAGGATCTTGAGATAAGGCACTGCGTGATTAAATTATACAAGATTTTGGAGTCTTTAGATGACAGTGGGTTGGGTTGGGTTCTTCAGGTGGTTCTCTGTTATCATGCAGAGCTGCGAGTTGAACACTTGGAGGTTCGAGTCCACACAGAGGCATTCTGGAAGAAAGGCCTAGCAATTTACTTCCCAAAATCCAGCCAGCAAAAATCCTACAGTGCACAGTTCTCACTGACACACACTGGGGTGCACAAGTCCCAACGGGCTGGCCAGCCACTGGTTGGCGCATCTAAATGTTACACAAACTCAAATCATTTCTTGAAAATTAAAAACTAAGAACCACCCTCCTGCCCCCCACCAGCCACATTACTCTTGATTCTATTCAAGACAGTAATGGAGTGATATTTACCACTCGGTAAATACCTGTGGGAAAATGAATTAACCTAGAGCAATGGTTCCCAACCTTCCTCAAGCCGCAACCCTTTCATACAGTTCCTCATGTGGTGGTGACCCCCAACCATAACATTATTTTGATTGCTACTTCATAACTGTCATTTCGCTACTGTTATGAATCATCATATAAATATCTGATATGCAGGAGGTATTTTCATTGTTACAAATTGAACATAATGAGAGCATAGTGATTAATCACAAAAAGAATACATAATTATACATTATGAAATACTTATTTCTAATGACAAATAAATGAAATTTTGTCTTGACGCATGTTGTAGCATGGATCACAGTTTTCACCCCGGTACTCGTATGTGGGCGTATGTGCATGTGGGCCGACCCGCCTGGAGCCGGAGAGAGGAGCGGTGTCTCGGTTCCGCAGACCATCAGAAATATATGTTTTCCGATGGTCTTAGGTGACCCCTGTGAAAGGGTCATTCGCCCCCAAAGGGGTCATGACCCCCAGGTTGAGAACCGCTGCCCTAGTGTGTATTTGAAAAGGGCTCAGCTTCAGACGTCATTTCACGAACCCTAATGATGCACTGCTGAGAGAGAGAGAGAGAGAGAGAGAGAGAGAGAGAGAGAGAGAGAGAGAGAGAAAGAGAGAGAGAGAGACACGACGAGGCCTGTCCCCACCGACCACCAAAAAGGAAACACCTGGGAATTAAACCCAGGCTTCGAAAAGCACTGCTCTTTGGAAAACAACACAAGTGTAACAAAGAAAAATTAGAAACACATCTGCTCTTAATGCTTCTCATAATTCCTGGTTAATGTCTTCATTTCTGAGACAAAAATGTAGGCAAAATGGTAACTTTGCATTCTTCAGAAAATCATTAGCCAAAAGACAACTTTTTTGTATGACTAATTTGGGTTAAACTGCACTTCATTTAACTACCAGGTTTGCTCCTTCAAATGCTCTTTACTTCACATGTACCTCCTCCCACGGTAGTGTAGTGATTTATGCATTAGGCTGGTAACTACAAAGCCAGCAGTTCAAAACCACCTACCACTGCAGCAGACAGATGCAGCTCTCTATTCCTGTAAACATTTGTAGTTCTCTCCTGCCCTGGAGGGCTGCTACGAGTCTGAACCAACTCCACGGCAGTGAGTTGGGAGGTTTTTCTGGGCATTTCTTCCCATGACTCGTTTTTCTCCACTAGATGGTCAAAAAGGGCAGTGGATCAAAAGTCAAATCCTAATCCTAACTGACAAGTGTAGAAATAGATAACAGCAACATTTTAAAAAAAACAAGTTAAACATGTTTTGTTAAATCAATTCTAATGAAAAAAAAATCACTTATTTTTTCTCCAGATGGATCCTGTAGCTAGGTAGGCAGCAACTGTGTTTTTTGTTTGTTTGTTTTTAGTAAAAGTTTTAAGTTCAAAACTAGCATTAAAAGGAATGAGACGATCCTTTGCATTGGCAATAAAATGGGAATTATTATAAGAAACTGTGAATGCTTCCATTTTCATACTTTCTGTTCCCATATCTAGTTTATATAGCTCAGTCATCCTCTTGTGACTTTAGCAAAAACCCTTTGCTGTGTCCCTGTCAACACCATCAGTGTGGGAACCAAGAGTTATTCTCTGTGGAAATCCAGTCTGTGATTCTATGTGACGCCCATGTTTCCTTGAGACCCAGAGTGCCCCCTTTATACAATTGGCACAATCCCACGTAATTTTCCATGGGATTGTTCTCTCTGGTGCCAGTTCTCGTTTACGGATTGGAGATTACATACCTCAGGAGACTGTGGTCACTTCCAGATTTAATATGCAGATGCCATGCTCTTATGGTTGCTGTGGTCACCAACACCAGAGACCACCTGGGCCTCTTATTCTGTTACTGAAGCCTTAGCCCCATTCATGGCTCCCTCCCAGACTTTCCTCCCTACTTCATGATGCTCCTAGTCTCAGGCACCCTGTCAAAAACAAGGGGGCAAGAGAGTCAGACAGAGCACTAAATGGTAGGAATGTATCGTAGTCACAGAGGGGGCTTCCTCTCATTTATTTTGAGTCATGACCAGTGCAATAAACTATGATGATTGTGTGCCCGTGAAGAGAGGGTAGTGTTATTGACACTTTACAGGAAAGCTAATGCTATACCTCAGCAATATGCCTCTTTAACATTTTGCTGCATAGCAATTCAGTACAAATGGTAACCAGTTTTCATAAAGTGCTGAGATTATTTTTATCAGACTCAGTTTTACTGGTTAAAAATTGTTGTAGGTATGTGCACGTATGTGTGGGTATGCCTCCTCAACATCCATAAATAATGTCCATGCCCACAAATTTTCTTAATATCATATAAATCTAAACATGCAATGAAAGAAAAGGGCCCTAGGGGCCTAGTGATCAGAAAGAATACCATCTGGGGTCTTAAAAACGTGTCTTAGAACCAACGCAGTCTAAGTGAGGCATCAACTAATCTACATGGACGAAGCACACCAGTCTGTGTGACCCGAGGACTGTAAAGAATAAAATTCAGGACTGGAGGATGGAACAATGTCAGAGCTTACATTGTGAACACGCATGACAGGGAAGCCCAAACCCATTTGCAGGGCCCCCACACGGAGTAAGCCTCAGGTGAGTCCCCTCTGACTAGACTGCAGGGATGTGAATAACCACGCTATCAGACAGAAAGCACAATAAAGTCAACTAGGGGTGCTGTACGGGGCTAAAATGCATGCCTTATCATGTGATCTCCATTTTGATCCGCTTTTAACTTGTTTTTTTAATTTTCTCTTTGCCTTTCAATCGAGGTTTTTCTCTGCCCTGTTCTGTCATTGCTGTTGTTTTGCTGTGTGCTTTTTCTTGTTTTGTTTTGTATGAGTTCCTGAATGTGAAATCTAGAATGGGTGAGTCTACAGAGGCTGTAGCTGATTTAATAATTAGCTGAGGGCATGCATGGCAGGGGAAGATGAGGGGACATGGGAAACTGGCAACAATGAGTCCAGGAAAGAAGAAAATTTCTGAAATACATTGTGGTGGTGATTGCACAAATTTTCTTAATGTGATGGAACTATTGCTATACGATATGTGAATTATATGCCGATAAAACTGCTTAAGAAATAGACATGGGAACCCAAGTCTGTTCCCCCAATCAATGGGATCCCATAATGGGATCTATTCAATCAGTGGGATCTCGTCCACTGGTCTGGTTCTAGAATCTGGTATTGTAGTCTTATTTTCAGCATGCCTCTCTCTCTCGAGTGACTATCCCCTACCTTACCCATTCCAATGCTTTTTTAATCTGAAGAACATCGGAGACAAGTAACTCTAGAAAGCCCATGAATAGGTGCATCATGGGTATCACACAGTCAGTCACACAAGAACAGCTAAGCACTGACTTTCGGAAAGGGCTCACTACAAGTGCCTTGTACCACTAGCTTCCCCAGCACATTGAAAGTACAATTCCTGTTCCCAAACTGGGAAGCACATCTAGGGACCAACCACCTTTGTAATGTTAGAGGTAGAATGTTAGCCTCCAGGCACAATTGTGCATCACATGTATGGCTCGATCCTTCCACATGTAATTCAAATTGTTTAGTTCAAAAAGCCAACACCTTCAGCCAGCCTGTTTTTCCCTCATTTAAGGAAAGTGGAGTCACTTCGTTGGAGGGATGGGGGACGGGGAGTGCCTTTGCTAATGATCACACTGAGACATTTAACGAGGTTTGCCGAGACTCCGTGCCCTCCCTGTCAGCAGGCCAATCCCGGGAGAAGCCTGCTCCTCACTTACGATGCAGAAATGGGAACTTGGGAAAGCAAGGACGTCAATGAGACAGAGCAACAGTTTCACCGTATCTTGGACGCCACAACGTAAAGAGGAGGTTTGGTGAGAAAACGTTTAGAATGTCCCATAGATAGTTCATTTTCTTGTGAACGCAGCAGTTCATTGACTCTAGATAGGGTCGACTTCATTGGATAAGCAAGAATCCATTTGTAGTGAATTATATCACATGTGCGGGAGATCTCACCCGCCCAGCTACCTTCACGATTTCCACAATCTATCACTAGGTAGACATGAGGCCCAGACGCAGGCTGGGGCAGGAATCCGCTCGCTCACTCAGAAACCTCGGATTTCTTTTTATTCTCCATCCTAAGGTCTGGCATAGGCTGACAGAGAATGTTCGGTTCAGATTGCCATCAAATTTACCGAAGCTGTAGAAAAAAAAAAAATAGAAAGACCCAGGTTGATTCTGAAATGGTAGTGGAAATATGAAGCCCTGATACTATTAGGGAGAAAAGTTTAAAAGAACTGTGGATGATCTTAACAAACATGACAGTCATAGTTCCTACCTGTACTCTTCCCCTAACCCGCAGCAGTGCACACCTTCCCACCAGAGCGGTGAGTCACTTCTGAGGTGATCTTCAACTGGGAAGTCCACGCCATCCTAACTGCCAGTTGACGACAGTCTGTTCTGACTCATGGTGACAGGAAGTCTGTCAAAGCAGAACGGTGCTCCCCAGGTTTTCATGGGGTGGGTTTTTGGGAAGTAGGTTACCAAACCTTTCTTCTGAGTTCCTCTGGGTGGTTTTAAACCTCCAACGTTTTGATGAGCCACCCTAGAGCTCCTAAAGCACACCAAAAAACCAAGAACCTATTGCGTGCAGTCAGGGAGCACGCCCAATCTGACAGCAGCAAACTACCCAAATGTCTCCTGCAGCGCAGCTGGTGGGTTCCAGTCGACGATCTTTCTCTGATTAGCTGAACGCCTGAAGCGCTGCGCCACCAGAAGATGCAAATCCAAACAGAGGAGCTTAGGATCAGGTTTAGGCTGGTTGGGCTGAGCCGCACCTTCCCCACTGGCGCTGACAGCAGAGGTCGGGCTTATAAATCAGCCGAGTGGACTAGTGGTCTACGCTCTGAGGAGTTGGGAAAGGCTTTGGGCACCCCCTTCTCCCCAACCCTATTTCCTGATCTACAACTCTGGGATGAGAGACGGGCTTGCTTAATGTGAAAATAAGCATTTTATGAAATGTTAGAGACCCTTCCTGAGAGGTAAACCACGTGAAGCTTCCAGTTACATAAAATTAGGGGGCATTGATTTTGTCAGTTCCTTCCTTGGGGTTATTTGGGGCCTTGAAACCTTTAGAGCAGGGGGCCTCCAACTATGGCCCGTGGGCCACATGCGGCCCGCCGAGGACATTTATCCGGCCCGCCAGGTGTTTTTGCCCCATTTTGATTTTTTAACTTCAAAATAAAATGTGCAGTGTGCATAGGAATTTGTTCATAGTTTTTTTTTTTTAACTATAGTCCTCCAACACTCTGAGGGACAGTGAACTGGCCCCCTGTTTAAAAAGTCTGAGGACTCCTGCTTTAGAGGTATCTCGGTCGCTTGGCCAGAACCCACCCTGCACCATAGCCTGTGATATGATCATTCATCCATGAAACGGCTGTAGTGAGCTCGAGTTCTCCACCCCACTCACACCCTCCCAAACCAACCCCTCTGCCATCCAGCCCACTGCGCCCCCTAGCAATCCTACCGAGGGGCTCCCGGGCTGTGTGTTTTTATGGGAGCAGAGAGACAGCCAGCCTGGTGTTCTCCTACAGAGAGGCTGGTGGGGGAGTCGTTCAGTGGCTCCCTCCATTTTCAGACAGGAATAGCTGAGTCTTCCTAAGTTCCTCTGAGAGGTGGGAGATGGACATGGAAGGGCGCCCAAAGCTGATAGGAGAATGGCAGGAAATCCCAGAACCCAAATCAGATAAGCAGATGGTAGATTTCTGCCAACAAACCTGAGAATTTCTGCCATGATTCCTACTGTTCATAAAGTGCCAGCTAGGCAAAGGATTCATAATGGGCCCCTTGGGTACGGAAAGCTGGACTGCGCCATTCCCACCAGGAGGCTGCCTTGTGTGGGTCCTCACCAGCTAGCTACAGACACTTGCCCCAGGCATTTCACTAGTCACGAAAGAGCTCAGGCCCGCCATTTAAGCTACCCAATCGTTCAAATCTCGCTTTTCTTTCTCACTGAGGGCATGTTTGGGTTTTTCTTACACTTACCTGAATGCGGAAAGAGAAAGGTCAAAATTCAGGAGTACAATAAATACGTTCTTATCTCAAATAACCTCCCATTGAAATCAGATGTGAGGGAAGTAGGCGGTGTTACAGCCATAGGTGTGAGCTGAGCAGCCTGGCCTGGGGCTGCAGCTGTGCTCCTGCCCCCAGAACAGCAGATGTGTTCAAGGAGTTATTTTGGAGTTGGCCGCAATCGAACCCCCGTGTGTGAGAAGCTGAGGGATCAAAGAGCACCCCAGGTTTCCGGCTTGCGTATCTGGGCAGATGGTGGTGCCCCTTACTGACATAGGAACGCAGGAAGAAGAGGAGGTGGGAGCAGGTGGAATGATGTGGGTAGCTTTGGGCCATTGGTTTTAAGATCCCCATGAGACATCTTGGCAGGTTTAGAGGGCACAGCTGCAAATCAGAAGAGAGAGCAGCCAGCTGCATGAGGCAGCCCTTTGTTCTCAGGGGCCAGGGCTGACTGACTGATAATTAACTGCATTCACGTGGAGGCATACATCTTTCAGAGTGACTACTAGGCATTAACACACTCAAAAGCACTCTTTACTTACGGCTTCACAAATGAATACAAGGAGATACCACCCCATCCCCCCAAAAAAATCTGAATATTTTTATCAGAGCTCTATACTTAAATTGTTTTATAAAAGAACCTTATCGGCCGACACCGGTTCATAGGCATGGGCCAGCGTGTCCTTGGGCTTAGAGAGCGGGACATCCGGCCTCTGGACGCGTATGGTCGTGTGGCGCGCAACGGGCGCGTGAATTCACCATGGCTGATATTGAGAAGGGCAAGAAGATTTTTGTTCAGAAGTGTGCCCAGTGCCACACTGTGGAAAAGGGGGGCAAACACAAGACTGGGCCAAACCTCCATGGTTTGTCTGGGAGGAAGACTGGCCAAGCCCCTGGATTCGGTTACACAGATGCCAATAAGACCAAAAGTATCACCTGGGGAGCGGAGCCACTGATGGAGTATTTGGAGAATCCCAAGAAGTACATCCCCGGAACAAAAATGATCTTTTCCGGCATTAAGAAGAAGGGAGAAAGGGCAGACTTGATAGCTTATCTCAAAAAAGCTACTAATGAGTAATAGTTGGCCACTGCCTTATTTATTATAAAACAGGTATGTCTTGTGACCTTTTTTAACATGTACCATATTTAAATTGATCGCATACACCAGAAATCAGATCATGAATGACTGATAAGGATATTGTGTTTAGACAGTCTTATTAAATTAAAGATTGGCTGTGGTTAAATGACTAATCAAACGCTAAAAATTTTTTAATAGAAATTTGTGTTCCAGCAAGTGTTACCACTGCTTTTCCTGAAGGTGTGATTGGACTTTGGAGGCTAGGTTGGATTGGAAATGGCAAGTTTTTCACAAAGATAGTGAATGGCATCTTATACTCTATGGATTGATTTTATATTTAGATTTCTATATCTGATTATATGAATGTATTTGAATACTCGGACGTCTACACTGCCTCATGGAACAGAATAGAGTAAGGTGCAGCTATTTCAATTTGTATTCTTGAGCCTGTTGAATGCAAGAATTGAAGATAAAGGTAGCCGTGGCTACTTTGTCTTTTTTGCTCTTAGATGTGCTGATCTAATTAAAATTTTCTGTCTAAAAAAAAAAAGAACCTTATCACCTTCAAATTAATTTCCATTCCACTTAATACATTGGTTAAATCTGCGATTCCATTCTGGGAAATATTTTCAAATTCATCTGTTTGCATGGCTGACAGCACCTCCCTCATTGTTTCCTTCACCTCTTCTGCACCCCCAAATCCTTGTCCTTTCATGTCCCTCTTCATTTGTGGAAACAAAAAGAAGTCACAAGGAGCAAGTGCAGGTGAGTAAGGTGTATGGGGGCAAAAAGAGGCATGCTGGTTTTTGCCCCAAACTGGCGTACTGAGATGGCTGCATGAACAGGTGCATTGTGGTGGCAAAACAAGTACCCCGTCTACCACAAATCAGGCTCTTTTTGGTGACACGCTGTTATGCAATCTTTTAGAACCTCTAAATAGAAACTTTGATTAACATTCTGACCTGGTGGAACTCCAAATGCACTATCCCCCTCACATAAAAACACAACAAAACAAAAAACGAGATTAGCATCATCTTGATCTTTGATTTTTATTTGATGAGCGTCTTTTGGCGAGGTGATGATGGTATCTTCTGCTGGCTGGATTGATGTTTGGTTTCAGGGTTGTAAGAATAGCACCATGTCTCATCACCAGTAATAATCTTGGGGGAAAAGTCTGGGTCACGTCAGAGCTGTTCTTTCAAAGCACGGCAGGGTTACACTCAGCCCTTTTTTCCGGGTCAGTCACAACCCAAGGCACACATTTTGCAGCGACCTTCTCATTCTAAAATCTTCCCCTAAAATTCACTGACCTGAGCTCCAAGAGAGTCCAGACAACTTCCCCATCTCTTCAGTGGTCCATTATTGATTATAGAGCACAAGTGCATGAATTCTGTCAACAATTTCATCCCTTTGGGAAGTTGACGGACATCCAGAATGAGGTTTGTCATCAATCGACATTTTACCTTTTCTGAAGTGAGAAAACCACTCATACACGAGTTTTCCCCATAAAACCACTCATACACATGTTTTCCCCATAGCCCTGTCCTTGTAATCTGCGTTCAACATTACAACAGTTTTTGCGGCATTTTCCCAAGCAGGAAACAAAATTTCAAAGCTGAACACTGTTCACTTAAATCGGCCCTCACAAAAACGAGGTTATATAACAAACAGTCCTTGAACTAACTACAAGCTTTTCTCTCTTGTGTTTTGTTTTGGATTTTTTTTGTCATTGGTTTGTTTTTGTTGTTGTTTGCTATATTTTGTTGCTTGGTTTTTGCTCTGTCTTATTTTGTGCATGTTACTATCTCTGCAGGTCTGTCTAAATAAGATAGGCTGGATGAACAATCTGGAGGAGAAAACAATGGGACTGACAGTTCCAGGGAGGACATAGGAGAGGGGGAGGTGGCGGGGAAAGGAAGTGGTGTTAACAAACCCAGGGACAAGAGAACAAGTGATCCAAATCGGTAGTGAAGAGGTGTAGGAGGCCTGGTAGGGCATGGCCAAAGGTAATGTAACCAAGAGGAATTACTGTAACCGAAATGAAGGCTGACCATGATAGTGGGACAAGAGGAAAGGAAAAGGAAAAAGAGCTAAGAGGCAAAGAACATTTATAGAGATCTAAATACAGGCATGTAAATATATTTATATATGAGGATGTGAAAATAGATCTATGTGCATATATGTATAGGTTTTGTATTAAGGTAGCAGATGGACATTGGGCCTCCATTCAAGTACTCCCTCATTGCAAGAATACTTGGTTCTATTAAGCTGGCATTCTATGATGCTCACCTTCCTGACACAAATGCTGAAGACAAAGCGGATGCATAAGCAAATGTGGTGAAGAAAGCAAATGTGGCTATCAAAAGATATAGTGTCTGGGTGTCTTAAAGGATTGAAGGTAAACAAGTGGCCATCTAGGTCAGAAGCAACAAAGCCCACATGGAAGAAGCACACCAGTCTGTGCGATCAGGAGGTGTCGAAGGGATCAGGTATCAGGCATAATCAGAACAAAAGATCATATCATTGTGAATGAGGGGGAGTGTGGAATATAGACCCAAAGCCCATCTGTAGGCAATTGGACATCCCCTTACAGAAGGGTCATGGGGAGGAGACGAGCCAGTAAGGATGCAGTGTAGCAAC